>NW_026126689.1:3682500-5090000 GCF_943737965.1 Phodopus roborovskii | reverse complement strand
GCATAGACCCCATTCTCTGAGTTCCTTGGCCTCTAACAGCCCCAACGAGGCTGACACTTTACTTCCTTCCTCTTTACACACTTCATCAGCCACAGTTTTAGCCCATTTCGGAGGTTAGTGCTACAAATTATCCTCAAAGCACATTCACTGGTTTCTCGGGAAATTCGCAACGCACCCTTTACCACAGCTCTGAAAGCTGGCCTGCTTAAAGCTAGCATTCCAAGTTTGTCTTAGGTTAGCCCACACTGAACTGAAACTCCTCTCTTGCACTAAAATGAAACCTGATGAGGGCCACACAAACGCTCAGTAGTAGCAGAACCTCTTCTGTAGGAGCTGTTAGCTTGGCAGGGGCAGGACCCGTCGCAAGCTTGAGAGCTGGAACCCTTCTTGCTGGGAAATTGGACAGACACCCCCTGAGACGCCTCTCGATGAGATTGCTGCTCTGGAGAACAAGGGAGAGGAGGGACCAGGTGGAACATCACAGGTTCAGAGTACTCACATGAAATCAGACTGGACCTTATGGGACCCACTGGCCATAGACTTGAACTCGACCCCTTCAAGGTCGACATCTTGTGGCAAGCACCATTCCACCATGTTTCCTGTAGGAACAGGGGCGGGATCGGGTTAAAACAAACGAAAATCACTCCGAGAGAAGGGCATAGCACAGCACACACACTGCTTTTCAGAAACGTGATGCTTGATCAGACTGACCCAGAATGCCTTGTGTCCAGCGAGGAAAGATGCTCGTGGGCTCATCCCACCCATCTCCTGATGAACTACACCGGAGGACCAGGAGGGGGCACTGGAGAGATCCCATCCCCTGCTTCAAATTCTGTGCCCCCTGAGCGACTCAGGTCACTCCCAAATTTTCCTCTCATGGCTTCACTTCAAGTACAGGGAGGTTTGTTTGTTTGTTTAACTTTATGTTCCCATGTCTTCATCCCCTTGAGATCCTGTTTTTAATCTTACACTCTATAGCCACTAATACCAGAAATCCTTATTCTCGCCTGTGACATTTACAAATTCCTCCAAACTCCTCTTTCTCCGGCTTTCCCTGACAGGATCAATCCGGGATCTTTTCCTGCTTCTCGAGCAGTGTGGTAGACCACCCCTCTCGTCTCTCCCCAGATGTGGCCAGATGTGGTCTTCTTCAAGGACCAACTCTCATCTCTTCAGGAATTTTGGGACTCAATCACTCATAACTAACTTCTGGGTTTCTACTAAGCTAGGTGTTGGAGACAGAGAGTAACACATAATCCTTCCACAAAGAGACGAGAGACTGGCGGTTAACAAGGTGGCCCAGCTCAGCTGGGTGACTGCTGTGACAGAAGGCAGGGAAGGCGTTAGAACCCAGCAACAAGCCCCCCAGACAGAGGAAATGCGAGCTCTGCAGTTAGCCGTGTAGGCTACAGGCAGCGAGAACCGCCTAGAACAATCTGTTCCAAAGTCAAAGAAGTGAGTAACTTGTAAGATTCCATTTTTGAGCAAACTGATTAGTACTCCATGTCCCGGTTTTCTAGGCTTTAAACACACCACCAACTATGTTAGCCACCACCACTTCCAGACAGTCGTTAGGGTCATCAGAGAGCGCGTACGTAGTCTAGTCACAGGCCACCGCGGACAGCACAGAGGATCGCCCGGTCCCACGCTCAATAGCCCAAGCCACGTTCAAGTAATCCATTTTGGAGAAAAGAATCCTACCCAACTAATGAATTCACTGAAAAAAATAAATAAATGAAATGAAAAGGGAGTTACAATTCCACAAAACAGGAAAGGCTAAAATGCCGTTCTGTGAACTGGTTAGATAAGAAAACGTGTTCGTGAGAAGTACTGAAAGTAAGTTTCCTAAGCAGCAAGTCTCCCCACGTCCCTGCATTCTCTCCTTCATGACGCATGAACACCCACTTAAAATCCCAGGGATCTAACCTAGGATTTTCAGCATATCACACACAGTTGAGCTACAGCCCTGGGCTTCTACCCCACTCTTCATGGGGTTTGCCTAACTCTTTCCTTTCCCTCAACCCATAACTACCTATACCTCGAGGAAACTTAACTTACCTAAACCTTGTACTGAAGCCTAGCATTACGTACAAATTTTACAACACATGAAGTTTTCCCCGAAGCAGCATTCCTGCATAGAACGCAAAGGGAAGGTCAAGGGGCATTAAGAACATTACGTTCACGTCAGAGTACCTCTTGGGAGCCCTCCGAGTCCACCCTATGTGTACCCACGGCCCTGAACCGGCTTGGCCTCTCTCAAATTTTATTAAAGCAACCACTGTTATGTCTTTGCTCGTGGTGTGTTCACCGATGGCGGTAAGAATGATCACTTCTATCATCTGGGTGCAGCACTTTCTTCACTTAAAACTACTGACACCCATTCAGATTAGTGCTCATTAAGCTACAACAATGAAGGCTGCTGTAAACAATTCCCTATTTGCCATCTGGTAAGCGCCGGGCCTGCCTTTTGAAGGCACCTACCCGAGTATGCTGAAATACGGGATTCCACCATGCATGGTTCCAGTGGAAAGCTGAAGGCGGTGTTGGAAGGTTGGTGTTGGGCATCCAGCAGCTTAGCTTACCTGCAGTGTTGTTTACCCTTACCTCCTGAGGTGGGGACGGCAGGATGCTACAGATCCTTCCTGCCTGAACTGAGCTTCCTAAGCAGGTGTTTTCTCTTCCACAAAGGACCCCCCTTTCCAGATCCCACTATAGATGGCTGAGCCACCATGCGGTTGCTGGGAACTGACCTCTGGAAGAGCAACCAGTGCTCTTAACTGCTGAGCCATCTCTCCAGCCTGGACATCAACTTCTCTTATGGGCCACCCACATCACCAACACTAGGGACAACTGGCCGAGCATGTTAGCACTTGGGAGGCAGAGGCAGAGGCAGGCAGATCTCTGAGTGTAAGGTTAAGTGCCAGGTCAGCCAGGGCTGTCTCAAAACAAAACTGGGAGCAGCGACAGCCTTTCCTAGGTCCCCACGCACTTCCACGAGTCCCGTCTGCCGCCCCTTCCCAAGATCACTGTCCTTCACACCCATGGTTCACAGCAGACTCTAAGCCCCATGCAAACAGCAGCCTTACACAGACTGGCCAACTGGTCCCCACATCACATAAGACCTAGTCCCTGCGGCAATCCTTTTATACATACGTGGTGCAGATGCCGCTTCTCCGTCTGAATCTTGGCTGACACGATCCCCATATGTTTCACTAAGGAACCTTCAAGAATCCCAAGGCTAACGTGAACAGGGCTTCTCAAAGAAAAGCACGGTGTCAACAAAGACCACTGTGAATATATGCATGTATATGTATATACATATTACATATATATTTTTTAATTGTAGACCTTCACTGAGCCTTTAGTACGCCACTTTGCAATGTGAGTCCCCAAAAGATCAATAGTGTTTAATATTCTCCCAAACCATCCGGGTTTTGTTGTTGTCCGTTCGTGGGGGATTTTGATACAGGTTCTCACACTCCAGCCTAAACTGACCTGGGACTTGACAGGCTGCTTTAACAGGTTACCACAAGCTGCCCCTCGATCTGCATTCTTAACGCCTGCTATTTTTAGCTTGGCACACGGACTACTCCCAGTGAAGACTGTCTCTTGGCCCTTCCCGCACGTAGGTGCGGGACACAGACGGAAGTGAGACACACAGCTTCCGAAACGTGCCCGAGAGGGAAGGAACATGCTGCCCTTTTCCCCATCATGCTGCCTGGCATGGGATGTGGGTGATGTCATGATCTGAGAGACTACAAAGCTATAAACCAGCCCGAGCCCGGGCCCCTGGGTGGCCCCGTAGATCTGAGGCGACATTTTAATCTTTGGCAAGCTATGACACATGTGAAAAATGAATGGATCCTATCTTGGTTAAACCATAGCTATTGGATGCCTGGTATTCATGAACAAATCCATGTTTCCACTTAATACAGCAGACCCAGAGGACAATGTCCCCACTCCTCAGCCTGGCTCTCAAGGCTCTCTTCAGTGTAGCTCTATCCCTGGCCAAACGTCACCGCTCAGACACCGAGAGACTCCAAAGCAGGGAAGACAGCCTGTCTGCTGTGCCTTTTACTTTCAGAGATAAGCCCTCCTGGGTTAGGAGCAAGGTACATCAGAAGCAGGCGGTGGATCACGGACAGGGCAGAACATTTCTGCTGACACACTCCTGAAGAACAGGAAAACAGACCCAGCTTATTGCACCTTAGATGCCCGTCTCTATGGTAATCTCTAAGACTCTGAAAGGCTGGAGAAAGGGACTTTGGCTTCCCCCCCCCCCACATCCCAACACAGCTCAGTGCCTAGGACAAGAAGGGCAATAAAACTAAAAAAGACAGAACAATACAGCATTATTAGGAACAAGAGTGTCTTTTAAACAGCTAATTGATGAATCATTGATAAGTATCCTACGAGTGGTAATGACATTGTGGTTATACAGGAAAACTGCCTTACTCTGAGGAAGCGCGTTCTTAATTATTTAGGAGTGAGTTTTTAAGCATCGCTGCAACTCATTTTTAAACAGTTCTGGGAGGGGGGCATATTTAAATCTGTATGAAATCAATGTCATTTACAATGCCTGCTAAATTGGGCCAGTGCTCCTCACTGGGGAGCAGCCTGAACACAAAGGGCTCCTTATTTTCTACTGCCAAGGCAGTGCAATCCCAATTAAAAAAAAAAAAAAAACAAAAAAAGTCCAGCTAGGCATTTAATAAATAATGACATGCTCATTCTAAAGTCGGGCAGGTGAGATGGACCAATGGGAAAAGGAGGCTGACCAGAAGAACCTCCGAAATCCAATCTCACTTAAGCTGTTTGTGTCGGATATTTTAGAACACTGACGAAATGCAACTTGGGGACTCAACGGCAGAGATCTTCAAGTAATTTTTCAGACGATGTCAACCATGAGAAACACCAGAGAACGCAGAAGACGCGCGAGCCATGAAGGAAGGACAATGCTCTTCCTTCTCAGCCCTCCCTCTGGTGTGTGCTGGGAGCCAGCACTACCCCACCCCACCAGGATTAGAACTTTCCACCTGAGCGCAGGCAGCACTGCAGGCTCTTCCTCCTCCCTCCCCTCTGTCTCCATGTCTCTGAGGTTTCTGAGGTTGTGCCCACCACTCAATTTTCTCATGAAGTTGATTTGCACTACATGATATTTCCTAGCAGAAGTTTCTGGAACACACTGTTTCTTGCTACAGTGGAATCGACCGTATATAAGGATGGGGCCAATATGACAAGAAATGTCAACAGATGGGTGGGCGACTCGACTGAAGGATGAACGAGTTGCTTCATTTCCCCCCCCCCCCCGGGTTTGACCGATCTGACCACAAATTGGGGTAGTCAAATGATTTGTGCAAATGAAATGGTGGAAATTTACAAATACATGTCCGTCTGTCTATACACACATGCATAAAGACTTTGCAAAGCCACAATTAAGAGAAGGGACCATATGTAACACGGAACAAGGAACTATTACAATTTGAGATCACCTTTCTATAAAAGTTCCCTGAATTGGAGACCAACTTCTCTCTGGAGTTTGTAGAGGTATAAAGAAAAGTGATTTTTGCGAAAATGAAAATTCTTGAGGGAAAATATTTAATGCCAGAAAAACCTGACATGGAGTGCTCCCTACCCGTTCCAGGCTCAGAATTCACACTGCGCTCTCAATTTCACCAAACATCCTCACTCTAAGCACCACAAACGTATTCTGGAAGCTTGGAGACTTCAACAAGGAAGTCATTGCCGACCCAGGCCCTACCTATCCCTCCTAACTGTTTCCTTCCAGCTCTGTACCCTCCCAGCTTCTGAGCCACGCTGTGGGTCACCACAAGCACCTACGGGTCCTGCCTAGCCTTTCCTACAGAGACAGACAACTTAGTGGGATGATTTCACTCGGCCACCAGAGGAACAAATGTGGTGATCTGAATCGTGTACATTCGGCTGGTCTGGTCTTTCAGAAAATATTGGTGGGGCCTAACTTGGCAGCAAGCACAGTGCCCGTGCTGAGCTCACACTAAGGCAAACATGCTCCTATTCAAGGGAACCAGGACGAACAAACAACTGGGCCAGCAGCTTGTGAGCCTAGCGGAAGCTAATAGGTCTGTGGATGTACACACTGGTCTGAACTCTGCCGGACCACTGCTGGTCAGCGCAGCTCAGCTTAGCCCAGGGGCTCTGCGTGAGGCCTCCCAAGTTGGTGTTTGAGAAACTCTCGAGGCACACAACACACAAGCTGTCCTAGGTTACGGATGTTGTGATGGTGGAGCACTTCCTTCGCCCGTTAGCCTGTGGGATGTTGTGATGGTGGAGCACTTCCTTCGCCCGTTAGCCTGTGGGATGTTGTGATGGTGGAGCACTTCCTTCGCCCGTTAGCCTGTGGGATGTTGTGATGGTGGAGCACTTCCTTCGCCCGTTAGCCTGTGGGATGTTGTGATGGTGGAGCACTTCCTTCGCCCGTTAGCCTGTGGGATGTTGTGATGGTGGAGCACTTCCTTCGCCCGTTAGCCTGTGGGATGTTGTGATGGTGGAGCACTTCCTTAGCCTGTGTGATGTTGTGATGGTGGAGCACTTCCTTCGCCCGTTAGCCTGTGGGATGTTGTGATGGTGGAGCACTTCCTTCGCCTGTGTGCAACTCCAGGTACCACGGTTGTCCCATCTATATGGGGCTGCCTCTATTCTGCTCAAATGTGAAATAACCTTACCCACGGCGTGCTGGGTGGCAGAGTCCACATGGCAAAACCTACATCTTCCTAAAACCAGCTTGCAAGCTGAAAAAACTCACTTCAGGACAGTCAAAAGAGAGAAGATAGCACTCTTGAACCCAGTCTCTCATAGGTTAGGAACCAGGCTCTCCCCTCTCTTGGCTGGCTCCAGTCAAGCACGTCCCCTTGAGGCCTTCTGTACTGGACAGTGCACAGCACCCTCTTAAACTCCTTTAGGCCTAAGGGTGCTGGAGATACGTAACATCCCCAGAGACTTGAACATTGGTTCTGATCTCTTCCCTCAGCTACTTCCCGTCAGTGCCTTCCTTCTGTGCTCTAGCTTCGGCCAGGAGGTAAAGGGGAATTCTGTCTCAGAGGCTCAGGAAGGCAGTAGCTCACATCTGTAATTCCAGCATTCAGGGGGCCCAGGCGGGAGGAGTCTGAGGCCAGCCTGGGCTATACAGTGAGTTCTAGATCCTCCTGGGTTAGAGTGAGAGGTCCTGCCTCAAAATAACAAAAGGGAAAGATAAAATACAACAAGGACATGGCAAAGAGCATTGTTAGTCCCAGAAACACTGTCCTTGTATAGAAGCACTTTTTAAGAAGCCACTAAATCCTACAGACAGAAGGGACCGCAAAGACTATTTGGCCCAGTACCCATCCAGCCCGTATCAATTGCCTTTGGGTCTTAAGTATTTTGATGTAATCTTACATTGACCTAGATGAGGACACCACCCAAATGAGAGGCAGAGACAGAATGGAGAGTTCTGAATCAGGAGACGTTAATCCTGGCAATTCCCAGGCAGCCATAGCCATATGTCAGCCTATGGCTGAATTCCAATGCACTAACTTTACACAGGGGAAAAGAAAAACAAACAAAAAACAAACAAACAAAACAAACAAACAAACAAGCCCTTCTCTCCACAGCCCACTCACACTGGCTCTGGTGCACTCCACAGCTCTGGGTGTCCATTTTCCTCTCGTGTAGACTGTTGGGGAGGGTCTCTTTGAACCCACAGTACAGAAGGAACACGGTTAGGCACCGTGGCCACCACCCTTACTTTTTCCTCTCTGTGGATTTTCAAGAGAAGAAACTGAGATCACAACAGATGGCCACACTTTCAGCCTGAAAACCACAAGGCAGGTGAGTCACCAACAGCTCAGGAAAGTCTGCCAGTGTGGCATTAATCAATAACCACAACTGTATTCCAATCGGCCAGTGACAGGTGATGGAAAACTGAGGAAGGGCAGGGGCAGAGTTAACCCTCCTCGACGCCTCTCCCGCTGCCCACCGGAATTCCCTTTCCCACCCTGTGGGTGAGCCATTCTTGGGACTACTGCCCATTTTCAGGGTTTGCTTTCCACTGGCAAGCCCCTCCCATTTCTGCAAGGAGTCAGGTGAGCTAGGCAGCCAGTGCTCCACGTTACAACTTCCTCGGGCAACAGACCTAGCTTTAATTTCACTGTCCCTTTCCACCTGCTCTGGACAGAGAATCCACAGAGCTTAAAATGAGAACTGGTGTGTGTGTGTGGAGGTTGTTAAGTAGCCCAGAGTAGCCTTGAACTCTGAACTTTGGTCATACACCAGCATACATGGCTGTATGTGTGACTGGTCGAAAATATTCCCATTTGATGGACGCACAGCATGCATTCAGATATGGGAAGAGGTGTGTTGCCTACTGTGGGCACTGAGTGGCGGTTAAGAAAGAACAGGTGACTCATTTGTAATCAGGAAGGAGGAACACCTTGAAAAGCTCGCCAGGTGACTCCCTGCACACACGGGCCTGGAGATGTCCCCGAGTAACAGCAGTGGGAAGTGAGTCTCATAAAGAAATGGTCTACAGGAGGCAGATTCACAGGACAGCAACCAGGAGCGGAGAGGTTAAAACTTCATCAACCTCTGTGACTCTGCAGAGTAGCAGTTCCTGTGACCAGCAGGGGACATCCCTTACCTGTTTCCTTAACCACGCAGAAAAAAAAAAAAAAAAAAAAAAAAAAAGGAAACTTTACTAGAAACCCAAATAACAAAGTTTAAATCAGGCCCGAAACCACAGAATTGAACACAACAACCAAAAAAGCAATATTCTGGCAGTCAACCTCTCCTAGCCAGCTTGCCAAGTTATCGTCTGGGCCTGGTTTCAATAGCAGCTTTGTAGCCCAGATGGCCAGTACCACCACCCCACAGCTAGTTCCGCTCCAGATGAAGACTGTGTATACATGCGCATGCCTTACCTTGAACCCCAAGCCCTTGCTTTGTGTCATTTGTGGGGCGAACAATCCTAAGTTTCAAGCAACGAGTTTCAAAGAAATAAGCGCATCTCTATTTCCCCCTGATTTTTTGACAGATGCCCAGAGAAGCTTCCCAAAGCTCCTGCGGACCAATCACGCTCTCCCATGCATTCATCACAGGGTCTACTATCCCCGTCCTAATGCAAGCACTTACATCCCTCGTGTGTCTGCCTTCCGTGATGGTTAGTCCCAACTGTCAACACACCACTAGCTTCCCATTCGCCTTAGAGACACAGCGGCTGCAGAGAGCTGACTGAGGAGGGTGGTCCCACTCTGGGTGTGCCCAGCCGGAGTCCTGCGCTCAGTGACATGGGGGAGAGTAGCAAGCTGGGTGCCAGCGCTCATCTTTCTCGGCTCCTGTTCATGAGACAGCGCCCACCAACTCACACCCCATCAACACATCCTTCCTACCACAGTGGATTGGACCTCCTCAAGCCACAAGCCATAGAAACTACAAAAGTAACAATTTTCTTTCTTACATCCACTGGCAGACAAATGGATTCTCTCCCCCCACTGCCTCTCTGCACACGCCACCCGCGTGCGTGCGCGTGTGTGTGCGCGCGTGTGTGTGTGAGATACCCTTACACACTGACATACGACAAAAGCAAGCTGTGTGCGGTGAGGAGATACTTGAATGCCCACTGCCTGGGCAGTGGCTGGGGTAGATTAGCTCCTAAAAATGAAAATTTAGGACAGAGGCAGGAAAAGACACGGGAGTGATAAATCTACAGGTCAGAGTGGCACAATGCCCTCGGCAGACGAACTCAGTGGGCATGCCCTGATTCGGGTGGATGCAGCACAAGGACGCTCTAGACTGCTTCTGGTGCCGCGGGCTGAGGAACTTGCCTGTGTGGGACATATGGCAGATGGGGCTCCGGACTCCGGACAGCCCCTAGGCTGAAACCAAGACACGCAATTCCGGTCCTCTCTAAACCGTCCTTCCTCAACCACCATGCTCACGGCCGCCACAGTCTTTCCTTCCTCCTGGGGCTGAGGGTTGTGACCCAGGCCATCTCAGTCACTCCTCGCCACTTCTAAACACGCTATATAACTTTATTTTACACAAGCTCTCCCGGCTTGTTTCACAGGGTGAGGAGTCATTTACAGGGCTGGAACAGAGTGGAAAAAAGATGGATAGGAAACAGCTGCTTTCTCCCCCACAACTAAAATCACCTTATCAAGGCTCACCCAGGTGCACACATCCTCCTCTCCCCAGATCCCTAGGGAAGCAATGAGGTAATATGAGGAGCAAAGGTTCAGACGGTGGAAGGTGCTAGAAAGAGACAAGTCAGTCCTGGCCAGTTAATCCCAAAATATGTAACCATCCTCGGTGCCTTTATTCTTGAATAAGTATAAGAAAAATAGCAAATTATAAATCAAACAGGATTATAGTAAAATATCTGTACAAATGCCACAGTATTAGGAGCAGCTCTGTCTTTTTCATATTAACCTTAGTCTGAACCCCCCTCACACACATACACAGAGAGACAGACAGACAGAGATAGAGACAGAGAAAGACAGAAACACACACACAGAGAGAGAGAGAGAGAGAGAGAGAGGGAGAGAGAGAGAGCAGAAAAATCACGGTTGCCAGCTGTGAATGGAAACCCACGCAAGGTCTTTAGGGGCTTAATTACCAACTGATGAATACCAATAACTCAATGACAGTTAATGATCTATTTTTTTTCAGCTCTGCCTGTGATTATTGTGGGTTATTTTCCTCCTCCTTTCTCTAGACTACTTTATCATCAGACTACTACCATTATGCAGCCAGGAGCCATCAAGGACTCCTTCCCAGTTCTTATATTCCAAGTGGTCATCTTAAGCTCTCCTCTATTTACCTTTGCAGGAAGGGGTACGCCACAGGAAATAACAGTTAGCTAAAACATTTTGCTTAAAAAAAAAAAAAAAAAAAAAAAAAAAAAAGCTGGTATTTTTCAAGCCATGTATGTATGTATAGGAGTCCTAGTTATACGAGTCAAGCAGTATGTGTAATGAACATTAAGGGAAAAAGTACAGAGAGGGTCAATATTATTTCAGAACTCTGGCATTCTCTGGTTCGAACGTGATGGTTGTGAGGCTAAGTTTACTTCCATATGGCAGGTCAGAGTGTAAAAAAAAAAAAAAAAAAGTTTGAAAGTCAATAAGGCAACGAAGCAGACAGGATTCAGCAGAGGGGTTTGAGTTCTCCTTCCCAGGAGCCCCGCACGAGGAAAGGACCACCAATGCCTGTTGTGCTGGCTCGAACCCTTGGCCACAGTTGCGCCACTCTGCCTAGAAGCCACGAGCTTGCATCACACCAGCAACCCTCACACATAGTCCCAATCTTCCCACCGTGCACACCTTTGGAAGTAGGGGCTTCCAGAAAGAAGGAAGCACTTCCTTCGCACGCAAACGCCAACTCCTCACTCTTAACTACAGGGAGAGAGCAAGGAGGATGCACCCGGGCGTCCCTCTTCGGGGATGCGGATGCCCCGAGCCGAGCCCAGGGCCCTGGCGCCCACTTTCACCGGCCTCGGAGCCCCCCGCCTTGCAGCGCGCACACCCCCGCCCCGCAGCGGGTGTGACATTAGCAGACTGCCCGAGAAGGCTCCTCCAGCCCCAGCCCCGAATGCTCCCACGTTAATCCCTCAAAACGGAGCCTTCGGAGAAAGTGAACTTGGCGGCTGGGAAAGTTACCTCGCTGGCAGCAACCAGGAGCCGGGGCGGGCACGGAGGGAGCAGGGTCTTTCTGGACCCGCGTGGGAGGCGACGCGCGCGGGGGTGGCGGGGTGGGGGTGGGTCCCCTCCTCCTCGGCGCCTAAGAGAACCTTCCAGCGGCGCAGGGAGCAGAGAAAACAAAAGCCAGCGCGCCGGCGGCCACAAACCGACCAACCCTCCCGCACTGGAGCGGAGCAAGCGAGGCAGCCGCGGCGGGACGGGCAACGGGGCGGAACAAAGCCGCGGGGCGCGGGGCGCGGGGCGCGGGGCGCGGGCGGAGCGGCGCAGGTGTGTGGGGGCCAGTGCGCACGCCGCGGGGCCCTGCGCCGCCGCCGCACCCCTGGGCGCCTCTCACTCACCCGAGCGCGGATCGAAGGTGACCACGAACACAGCCACCACCTGGTCCTCCTCCACGTCGCCCAGCTCCAGACGCCCCGGCTGCAGCAGCACTTCGGGGGGTGCTGGCTCGCCGGGCTCCCGCCTTCGGGGCGCTTCCGCGGCCACTCGGCCGCCGCCGCCGCCGCCCCGGGCCCATCCTCCCGCCTGCAGCGCAGGGTCCTGCGGCACAGACACGGCGGGGCCCTCGGCCCAGCGCAGCAGCGGCGCCGCGTCTCCCTGCTCCACCATGGCGAGGCGAGGCGGAGCCCAGGCGCGAGGGGCGGGGCGGGGCGGGGCGGGCTGCGGGCACTCCCCTCCGGGCCTGCCCGCCGGGCTCGGCCACCCCTGCCCCTGCCCCTGCCCCTGCCCCTGCCCTGCCCCTGCCCCTGCCATCCGCCTAGCCCGGAAGCTCGGGGTCTGCGCCCCGGGGCCCGCTCTGGGTTCCAGATCTGCATCTCTGTGCGCGGGGTGCAGGGCGCACATCCCTGCCCTGCGTCGGTCCACCTGCGCGTGGGTCGAAGCGCCTTCCCATCTAGGATTCCACTGTGGGTTTTTATACGTCACTGTTATTTTTAAGGACCTGGGCACATACATATATTATATAATAACCCCGAGAGCTCGGCGAAAGCTGCCTCCTTGTCGGGAAGCGAAGCAGAGGCACAGCTGGCTTCCCAGGTGTTTCAAATCTACACATAAATCAGGTGGTGCGGTGATGCGGATTTATTTCCTTGCGTGTACGCAATTTGAAGATGTTAAGCTGGAGAGTTATGGGGGGGGGGGTTATTCTTCATTTAAAAGAGCAGGAAGAAGTCAGAGGAGTCGGGGAGGTCAGTCCCCAAGCCCGTGGCTTTGGAAAGTAAGAACTGGCTAGGAACTCCCTTTGTATATTTACAAATAAATATTTGAATGTCTCAACTGTTGGGCGTCGGGGGTTAATCTGGTGACTAGCTCAGAGGTATGCATAAGAAGCCATTAAAATCATAACGAAAAAAATAAGAAGGCAAGAGACAATTCTGTAGACACAAAACTCGCCCGGTGTTTGACCAGGCCCAGTTTCTGACAAGCACTGGGTGGCTCTGTGTCGCCTGTTACTCCAGGGGCCTCGTCAAGCTCATGCTCTCCCTGCCAGGGGTGCAAGAATAATAATGTGCCTTGACCCTGTCCTCAAGCGAATGTCAATGACTGCCCACAGCTGCTGCCAGTTTCAGATGCGTGGCTCTCAACTTAACAATAAAACATTTTACCAAAAAGAGGAGGGACTGCTGTCATCACCATTAGTTAGTTCAGTCTGACCCCATCCCCTAAATACATGTTAAGTGACTATCTCAATTAATGGAGTAATTACTGAAATGGGAGTGCCAGGGCCAGGGCACAATCTAATTTAATTCCAGGGCACCCCAGGCTGGGTTATTCACAAACCCCCAAGGCCAGACACCAAAGCCCAATGCTTGAGACGACAGCCAAAGCTTCTGAGGTTGAGACACTCAAGATTTTATTTTTAAATGTAAAATGGGGATTGGTAGGTAATCCTTAACCTTTCCAAAGTCACCGCTTTTGGGGAAAATGGATTTTTAACTTCTTACTTGAGAAAGATCCTTTCCTGGTCTTTCACGGCTCTGTATGTCCTCTCTGAGCACCCCTCATTCAATGTCCTAGGACTACATATATATATATATATATATATATATATATCGGGAAATGTATTCTCCACAGCAGCCAGCTCTCTGTACGTTCAGGAGAGCAAAGTTTCCAAACTGACAGCCTTGTTCTGTTTTCCTTCAGCTGGTACCGGTTCTGCACCCACGGAGCCCAGCGGTGTTTTCTCTCAGTGCTTTGCATAGTGTTGCTCAATGGAGATCTGTCAGTTCAAGAAGTGGAAGCAGAGACTTGACACTCCCAAGTCACGGGCCCTCTTCCCGGGCTCTGTCTCATACCTTGCAAGAGGTGTTAGTGATGGCGATAATGCTGTTTTAGCATTAATATGAGGATGAATAAAATGCCCTCTCAACACTGGCTTATCTCCCAGTGACCATCGAACAATTAAAAAGAAGCTTTTGGTGGGGGGGAGGCATCGCCGATTATAGCGGGACAACACTGATCACAAATAGGCAAGGCCAGCTCCTCCCATCCACCAACCTGCCCGAGACCTCCTCCATGTTGTAATTCACACTCCTCAGAGTAAGATTTCCACTGAGAAAGTAAGTAGTGCCCAGGTGACTTCCAGCACCCAGGGACCGGATGATGGCAGGACACTGTACAAATCTGTATCAAAAGCAGTAACATCATTGTACTTAAAAAGATACTATTACTGCTGGGCGTGGTAGGGCACACCTTTTACCCCAGCCCTCGGGAAGCAGAGGCAGGAGGATCTCTGTGAGTTCAAGGCCAGCCTGGTCTACAGAGTTACAGAGTGAGTTCCAGGACAGGCTCCAAAGCAATGCAGAGAAACCCTTTCTTGAAAAAAAAAAAAAAAAAAAAAAAAAAAAAAAAAAAAGCAAAACAACAACAAAACAAAATGTGTTCACCTAAAACACCATGTCTAAATTTTAAAATAAATCTTTTACTTTCTTAAGTACTAAATATGCCTACATTGCATAAAGTACAGAACATTTTAAACCCACAACTTCAGTATAGATGGCAATTGCAAAGACTTAAATTGCCGTGCCTCATCAATTTAGAATGTCATGAGGTAAGATACACGTTTAACCATGCTGTGGTGTCTGACGATCGTCGCCCAGGTCTGGCTGTCACAAAAGAGGTTTCTGGGTGCTTTGTCAGCCATGGGAAGGAACCACCAAGCTGAGGCTAAGCTGGGGGAAAGCCTTGCATGACGGTCCTTGGACAGTGCTGGTAGTAACTTCAAAGTGAAAGCTAGTGTAAGCACTGGTTCATAATCCATACCCTTGGGTGAGACTTTTCTTCCCTCCCCTTAGAGACGGGGCTGAAACAAGAAGTTTTCTTACCTGGCCCTCTTTGTAGGAGGCCGCTTTACTGTTTTATATGGCCAGACCAGCACGCAAGGGTAACGGCTTGTCTTAAGTAGATACCGGATGCTTCTTTCCGTGTTTGCTTGTTGACAGTATGTGTTACGTTTTGTTTTCTTCTTCCCTTTACATCACACTGCGAACATTTTGGTACCCTGTAAAGGAAAGCTACATGCATTATTTTGGTGGCTGGTGTAATGTGCAAGTTGGATAATTTATGTCGCCATCTGTCACTGTTGGGGAGTAAAGCTCTTCCCCTTTCTGTTGTGTCTAAAGTTCTGACCAAATTTCACACTTACCATAAAGCTCTGTAACCTTCAGCCCTGCATACATACTAGGAGGGGTGTGAGAAAGACATCTCTAGCCCATACCCCAGGAGGGGTATGTCTCTCTAGCCCATACCCCAGGAGGGGTATGTCTCTCTAGCCCATGCCCCAGGAGGGGTATGTCTCTCTAGCCCATACCCCAGGAGCGGAAGCAGCTGTCAGGCAATAATAAAACGTGGGTTAGGGTAGACCATCAGCCGCCCGGCTCCTGGTGTGCTAAGTGGCTGACTGGATCCAAGGGCACTCTCTTCTTTTACTGTCTTGATTGTTATATGTTTGTGTTTTGTGATTGAATCTAATTTTTTTCCCAAAATATATGCTGTAAATTTGTGTTTCCTCTTTACAACATGCCTGTCCATTTAATGACTTAATCTTACCCAGTTTTGTTATGACATAAGACTGAACATTTTCCCACTGAATAGCTATTTGTGTGTACTTACAGAGTTACTCCTATAATTCCCGTGAGTACAATGCTAAATTACTACATTTGCTGACTATGCATTTCTAACCATTGTCTGTTTTTTACATTCCAACCACACTCATGGGAGACCCTGGAAGGTCTCGGTGTAGGAATGTCATGCTTCTATTTACTCTTTAGTGTAGGTGATCAAGGCAAATTCACTGGCTCCCTGTGATGAGCCTGAAGTCTTCAGGGATGAGACATGGGGTTCAGGCAGCAGGAGGGGATAGCCATGGGATTTCAGAGGAAGTGGGTAGTTCTCACACAGTTCTTTACTGAGATGTGGGAACAAAGCAGAAGGAGGCTTGGGACATATGAAGGGGAGTCTATTCAACAGGCAGAGCAAGCTGTGATAAGGTCAACAAAACTATGGTTCAAGTAAGAGGACTGTGATGTAGTTCTCAGTCCCGAGACTAGTTGGCAGTAGCTAGCATCACCAGTAATGTCATGCTATGGAATGAGTGTAGAGCCATGTTAGAGGTCTGAGCCCACCAAACTCCATATTTAGAGGCCAGAACTGGAGAGAGGAGTCACTCCCACACTTTATGGAGCAGACTTTAAGATACCTGCGTAATTATTTATTTGGTTAAAGGTAGCTTAATATTATTCCAAATATTTTAATAATTAGATACTCGTAGTAAAAGATTAATCCAGCCTGGGAGACAGCTTAGACAGTGGAGTGCTTTGCTTTCCAAGCTTGAGGATCTGCGTTTGATTCCTAGAATGCACACTAAAAACCCAGGGGTGGTGGCATTGGACAGGCAGAGAGAGACAAGTGTGTTTGCTCCCCACCCCAGGCCAATGAAAGACCCTGTCTAAAACAAACAGTAATAAATGACACCGTTGTCCTCTGTCATCTACAGGCACCCCCTACACACACACACACACACACACACACACACACACACACACACACACGCACGCACGCACGCACACGAGGAAATCGATCACACAAGAGATGCAATGAGCAGCAATTGGCAGCTGCTCCCTTCCCACTCTCCACTGGACAGTCTCTGAGTTTTCAGGGTTCCTGGCAGCTAACCCTATGGAGAGGTGTCGATTCTGTTTATGCTTTCTAACCCAGGTGTGGTGGTGCATGCCTACAACCTCAGCACTCAGGAGGCTCAGTAAGTAGCTCAAGGCCAGCCTCAGCTACCTAGAGGATGAGGCCCCGGCTGGCTGGTCTATATGAGAAAATTTCTTGAAAAGAAAAACAAAACCAGGGGCTGGAGAGATGGCTCAGAGGTTAAGAGCACTGGCTGCTCTCCCAGAGGTCCTGAGTTCCATTTCCCAGCACCGGCACCATGGCTCACAACCATCTACAATGAGATCTGGCGCCCTCTTCTGGCCGCCTGGGATACATGCAGGAAGAACACTGTACACATAATAATCTTCAATAAATAAATAAACAAGCAAAACGAAAGCAATCCAAACCAAAGTCGGGGTGGGGGTTGGGGTTACAAAAATAAAACCTAGGCGTAGTGACTTTGCAACAGCAGCAGGCTCAGAAGCACAAAGAAGTGGCCTTGAGTATTTGATCAAGACGTGTACAGCCTGTCCTTGGACCATGAATGTGGTGTAAGTCAAACAACCACTTCCACACTTACTGACTTCCTCCCAGTAAGAGCGTCTACCAGAACGCCTGTGTATTGGTGTGTACGGGCATATTTCCTCAAATCCATCCAAAAACAACTGCCTGGAGAAAAAGTGGCAAGGTTATGTGATGTGAAGAAGGGGTAACTGACCGATAAGGAGGCCGTGGGAGAAGGATCTTACCCCCGACTCACTGGCTTGTAACTAGGCCCTACTGAAGGGCTCAGAATTTCCTGTCCATGGTAAATTCTTTGCTAGTAACCGGTGGCTTCCTTTCCCTTGGATGGCTTTTTATTGCCACGTATGGGAGGCTGAGCCTCTGACAAAGGTGGATATTTCAATGTTAATACCTGGAACAGTGTGTGTGGGTGGGAGGGGTGGGGGAAGACCCCCCCCAATCATTAGTGGGCTGGCCACCTGCCAAGGCTGGGGCTCATGAGGAAGCCTCCAGCTGAGGATGCTTTCCGTAAGTTCTTGTTAGGGGTGGGGAGGGGAACCAGTTGTGCAGGACCAGCGGAGAGAGAAAATGGAAGAGAAATGGGAGGCAGCCGCAAATCGAGGACTCGGGCAAAGGGGAAGCCTTGGTCCCCTCTCTCGTTCTCTTCATGTCCAGAGCCACTGCCAAGGTACCAAGGGCTCATGTGCATCGTTCTCCTTTCTAACTGCCTTTCACACGGATTTCACCGGAGTGAGGGCTTCCTTTCTTTCTACCTCTCTCATTTCTAATATATGTGTAATGATTACCATAACCAAATTAGCATGTCCCTCGCCGCTCTAATTGGAATTAGGCCCCCAGAACGTGTTTTCCTTATCACTAAATGCTGGTCTCCTTTGACCAGATTGTCACCAATCTCTCAAAACCATTGTTCTACTCTCTGCTTCCCAGTATCAGTGAGACCACAGTGCATTTGTGTTACACTAACTTAACAGCACAGCACCCTCCGGGTTCACCCATATTGTCAGAATAGCAGGACTGCTTTTGTTTGTAGCCAAATAGTGTGCCTTTAGATGTGAGTGCTGGTTTAGAAAATCCATTCATTCGAAAGCCGGGCTTTGGTGGCGCACGCCTTTAATCCCAGCACTTGGGAGGCAGAGGCAGGCGGATCTCTGTGAGTTTGAGACCAGCCTGATCTACAGAGCCAGTGCCAGGACAGGCTCCAAAGCCACAGAGAAACCCTGTCTTGAAAAACAAAGAAAAAGAAGAAAGAAAAAAAAGACAGAAAATCCATCCATTCGCTGACGACATGTGCTGTTTCCACATCCTGGTTGTTGAACACAGGGAACGGGGATGTAGAATCTCTCTGAGTAATTGCACTGAAAACATTGTGGGATCATGTTTTTTTTTTCTCTCTCCAAAAAAGAGGATTCTGAGAAAGAAATCAAATAATTGAAAATATCTTAAAGAGGCATTCTAGAAAATATGGCAAGTCTTGGCTCAGAGTAATTGTATTTTAAAATTATTACCATCCACTTCCAGGCATTGCTGTCCTTTCTAAACCTTGTTAGCTCTCAATTTTGTTCAGCCTCCTGATAGCTTTAATTGCTCGAAGTCGGTGGGGTGGGTTACTTGAATTAGGAAAGGTGCGTCTGGCAACGGTATACGGGTGTCCCCACTGAGGATATGAGCGTCAGGAAAGGCATGCTAAAGGCTGTGCAAGGGATGATCAGGGTATGTAACTGGGGGTAAATCCCAATGGCCTGCTGCTGTTAGCGGTGAGATGGGTGTGGCGTGAAGGCAGCAGTAACTGGTCCGTGTCCATGGCAGATGGGAAAGAGTAGAAAACAAAGGACATTTTTTTGTTTTTGTAAGTTAAAAAAAGCCAACCATCTTACTAGTATTTCACCGCAATTGGCCACTGGGAGACTCTGTGGGTTATCAGGAGAGTTCTTACAAGAATTGAATATAATTGCTTGGAGAGTTACTGGAGATTTCTTTAATCAGAATGGAAATAAGGATACGCTGAGGCCTTAGAAGTGTGGTACTTAATGGAGAACATTGGTAGCGTGCCTCTCAGCTGCTGGAGGGAAGACGGAAGGGCAGGCTACAGTTGTGGAATTGTCTTTTTCCTCCTCCCTCCCAGTAGGACCCCAGTGTCGCCTTCGCAGAGACCTCCTGGCCTGCACTGTGGGGTCCTTCGCTGAGATGGCCAATGGAAGGATTGACCAGAGGCTGAATCAGAAATTAAACTTCTCCTTTAGTGAAGACGACGCAGAGAACGGGGTGCAGATGACAGCGCCAGGCTCCGGAGAGGCCCGGACCCCAAAGCCTGAGAGGGATGGCGATGAGGAGCTGCAGGGCCCCAAGTCTCCCCCCAGAGACGAACCTTACCCTTCTCAGAACAGAGACAAGGAAAGCCCAGGTCCTCCTCTTTGGATTCCAGATTCTTCTCTTCCCAAATGTCCAGAGACACCAGTACCACGCGGCAAGAGCAAGCTGCCAGTGGCTGACAACCTCTCCACCCCCAAAGTGAGTAAACCACGGAGAGGAAGGGACCAGGTTAACTGATGGGGGAAGAGGGTTTGGTCATTTACATGCATGCAATGATCTGGCCTTACAGGCTAGACGTGTATCGTCAGTTACCTGTTTCTTAGTGGAAATGGAGGCCAGGTTAAAGTTACCAAGAAACACAGTGAAATAAATGTCCACCTGCTTGTTTCCCTCAGCCGGTAACTACTTGGTGTTGGCTACACAAACATCTTAGTTGCAGAGATCTTAGTTAAAGAATACTGGGACTGGAAGGACTGTGGCGTTGGCAGGCCGTCCCGTGCACTTTGCACGTAAGGAAAGCAGTTTCCGGGAGATGGACTGTCTTGCCTCAGCCCCTGTCGGGGACAGGGTGGGGTATTTCATTTTTTAGTTTAAGCTATTCCCCTTCCCACTATGCCTGGCTGTGTTTGGGGGGGGGGTTGCTTGCCAATATTTTCTAATACAGGAAGGTCCGTGTCCGCCATCTGCACATACCTGCTGCTGTTACCCTTCCCAGCACTGAGTCCTCTCCACTCTGTGCCTAGTGCAGGCCTGGCACCTCTGTTCTACTTGGGAAGAGCAGAACTTGTTTAAGAATTGAAACGGTTGCTTTATAGTTCACAAATGCTTTGATTTACACTACATTACTCATCTACTAAGGCCAGGGCTTGAGAATGGTTACAGCTGGTAGACTCTGATGGCATGGTGTGTGATTCCCAGGGCTGAATTTAGCTCTGCTCGGCTGGAGGTTCTTAAGGTCATTATAATGCGAGAGGGTGCTGTTTGCAGCGCAGTCTCAAGTCAGTGGGTCTCAGTATCAGCGGGTCTCCATAGTGCTGCTCAGGCCCGAGTGTGTCTGACAGGAAAGACCAGGCTTCTTGCTGAACTGCACACAACCAAACAGGCTTTGTGGTCATCAGAAGGTGTTTCAGTGTCCCAGTACCGACCAACTGATGATCTGTCTCCTTCCTCTCGAGAACCCACTGTGGGTGATAAACACGGGACACAATCTTTCTTTGCAACCAGCTTAAGATTCACCAGGGAATTTTGAGAATCCTCTGTGAAGAACGGCTCTTAGTGGGATGATTAGGAAAGGAAGAAAGGAGAAGGCGGAAAGTGAATAGCAATGGCAGTTGGTGTTGTTTCAAAAGATGGTTTGGAGGGTGGGGTTTGTGTGGGGATATGCCCACAAGACAGGGCGATGAGCGTAATATGTCTTTCACTCATTACATCACCCACAATGTGCTCTGCTGGGAGACACCGTTCACTTTAACAACCACCCCCCCACCAATTAATAAGCAGCAAAAAACGATGAAATAATGTGAAGAACGGCAGAGTATGAGGAGCAGAAATTGGGAATTAAGGTTCCAAACAGTGGTAGCCGTTTTCTAAAGGAAGTACTGTCTGAGAAAAGAACAGGATAATGAACTAGAGTTAGCCCAGAAGAGAGGGGAAGGCGATCCGCAAGCAGAGGGTAAGACAGGCACCGAGTGTCAGAGGGGAAGGCGGAGCACTTGTTATTCAGTGGCAGAGGCCAACGTTCTGTGTGTGTGTGTGTGAGAGAGAGAGGCGGGGAATGACGTGAGATGGGTAGGCAAGAGAGAGATGAACATTCCATCCCAAAAGGCTGAGTCAACCACTCAATGGCTTTGAGTAGGGGTACTCTTAACAAGTCGTGGTTTCAAGGGCATGGTGGCTAGACCAGAGAAAGTCTTGACACGCGGATAGTCACAGGATTCTGTGAATTAGGATCGGAGTGCACAGGGCTTAAGCCGAGAGATGCTCAGGAACTAAGCAATAAGTTGATGGGGTTGTTGCTTGGAAAAGAGGGATCTGAGATGATGGTGACGCTCCTTGCTTGACTGAAGAGACAGAGCCTGGAATCTGGGAGACACTGAGGGTATACAAGTTTGGGGGAATAAAACAGATATGGGGAATGAGTAGTTGGCTAAGCGGGGCCTGGGGAAACAGCTGAGACCGGAGAACCCTGTTTGGCTATATATATGGCATCCGGGAAACCAATGGAACCATGGGTGGGGGTCAGGCCACATAGTTTGAGTGCTGTTACCGAGAAGAGAGGTGCTACCGGTCGTGGGTCATGCCGAGGGGAAGAACAGACACAGGATGAAGCATGGAAAGCGGTGGAAATTCAACAGGGAAAACACCTACTCCTCCGCAATGCATGTGAGCCAGGGTACCAACTAGTGGTGCATTGCTGAAGACTCTCTGCAGCAGCACAGGAAAGCAGGGTAAGCTCACTTCTGCTTTTCCTAAGATGCGCAAGCATGAATCGTGTGGCATTAGCTCCCTTCTCTCAGGGATTCTTAGCAGAACCACTGAAGAACAGGAAAGCATCTTTAGGCATCAGTAAGCTTGCTGCAGCTAATTACATTAAACACCAGCCGATGGTGATTCCACTGCAACATCACAGATTCGAGACTCAGAGGCTTAGCTGGCTTTTGAATTAGCAGCTTCCAAATACTCTAATGTTGTCTTGACAGGGGGTTCCCTTCTCGACTTCTTCAGAAGTCAAGTAGCTACCCCACACATCTCCCGTAGTCAGCCACACAGAGTCATCACTAGACATTCATCTACACTCTCTGGAATGCACACACTTCCTATCTGCTTTTTAATCTGCTCTTCCTCTGGGAAAAGCTTTCTTACATGATGGACATTTCCATATGTCACAAGAGGAGATCAAAAATCTAGTGATCATCTGCCATGGTATGAATTTCTTCATTTTTAGCTGAAAATTTCATAGGCTCCTTTTATTTTCCTTAATCTACGGCAAAAGACCCGGGTGGTGGTGGTGCATAACCTTACTCCCAGCATTTGGGAGACAGAGGCAGGTGGATCTCTTCGGGTTGGAGACCAGCCTGGTCTATAAGAGATAGTTCCAGGACAGGCTCCAAAGCTACACAGGGAAACCCTGTCTTGAAAAACCAATATAAATAAATAAATAAATGTCAAGAGAATTGTGTGCAGCATTGCATATTTGGATACCCTCCATTTCAAATGTGAAAGATGCATTTTACTTGGCATTATAAAACACATTCCTCGAGGGGATGGTCTAGTGTAATCCTGAGTTATTTCCGATATCACACTAATAATGGAGGTATAACATGTACTATAATTTTGCTTATTTTGAACCTAGAGTCCCTTTTCATGACAAACTCGCCAAAAAAACAATGACATTTTCAGAGTGGGTTTTGAACGCAGTCCTAGGATTAGTCACTCTGTAAACTCTAAAATCAATGTAAGACCCTTATTTTAAAAATCCTTGACTATGCCAATGACCTATTTTTCACCTACAAAAGTTATGCTAATTTGTATGTTTCATAATATCAATCACGTATTGAATATTAAGTCTAACAGGCTTTGAAAGCTCACACTATTGGACAAATCAGTTTGGCTTCTGATTTTACACTGAAAAGTCACAGAATCAGGAAGGTAGAATTTGATAGCAGCCCCCAAGTGTAATGAGCATCCTGTATTATTGCCTGCTTGCACAACATGTGGTTCTCTAGATCCTGACACAGATCTAATGGCACCCTTTTCTTTCGGTATTCTTTGAAGCTGGGAAACTTAGGTCTAGGTTTAGTTGGACTGGCAAGTCTTCATTCTTCCATTTATTGGTAGCTGGTTATAGTCACTATTAAAGCCCTGGCATTTTCTAGTGATTTTTATTGTTATTTTTACATCCTAACCAGTTTCCCCTCCCTCCTCTCCTCCCAAACCCCCACCCCGATTCTGCCCACTCCCACTCTCTTAATTTCTGTTCAGAAAAGGGCAGGCCTTCCATGGATATCAACCACACACGGCATATCAAAGTTGCAGTAAGACTAGGCACTTCTCCTCATATTTAGGCTGGGCAAGGCAACCCAGTATGAGGGAAAGGGTTCCAAAAGCTGGCAAAAGAGTCAGAGACAGCCCCTGCTCCCACTGTTAGGAGTCCTGTAAGAAGACCAAGCTACACAACTGTCACATACATACATACTACATAATACATGCATGCTACATACATACATACTACATATAATGATACATACATACTATATACATGCACACATGCACACTACATACATGCATGCACACATGCACACTACACACATACATCATACATACATATACATACTACATACATGCTACATACATCATACATACATACGGCCTAGGTCAGTCCCATGCAGGCTCCCTGGCTGTCACCTCCGTCTTCTGAGAGCCCCTATGAGCCCCCCTAGTTAGTTGGTTCTGTAGGTTTCCTTGTGGTGTCCTTGACCCCTCTGTCTGCTACAATCCCTTCTTCCCATTTCTGCAGGATTCCCCAAGCTGCGCCTAATGACTGGCTGTGGGTCTCTGCATCTGTTTCCATCAGTTGCCGTATGAAGCTTCTCTGATAACAACCGGGCTATGCGCCAGTCTATGAGTACAGCACAATATCATTAGGCACCATTACTTACACTGACTTTTTTTTTTTTTTTTTTGCCAGTAGCATCCTAGATCTCTGGGCCACCCAGTGTCTGGGTCGTGGCGCTCCAGGCACTGTGAGGGTGAAAGCCCTAAAAGTTCGAGGTTATTTTAACTGCTGCTGTTTAGTGACAGCCCACTCAGCAGAAGTGTAACACGTTGTCTGAGGGCTTTATCATCTGCCTGAATATTTGGAGTGGTTATCTTCTATTTCCTGATGTGTTTACTAGTTCTCAGAGCTCCCACCACTATTCTCTAGGGTTCATACTCTAAGGGAAGAGGGACCTTGTGTCTTAAACATCTACAGCAGTGTGTGCCAGTCACGGGAGCACACATACATGGCCGTTTATATCCCGATACCCTCTGAAAAATGCTGACGGTTGTCAGGCTGCCTGCCACATTCTTTCTGAGGCCATTCTTTTAATAGTCCTTCCTTTGTCCGTTTTTATAGTCATTTTGCTTTAGTTTAAAATTTTAACATAGTTATTTCCCCTTTTCCCTCCCTCCCCACACTCCCCTGCTCCCTTCCTCGCTCGATCTCTCAAATTTATGGCCTCTGATTCCTTTTTCCTTACCCTAGACAAGGACCTCCAGGCAACTAAAAGAGGCTGAAAGTAGAAGAAGTGGCGTTCCCCAGGGAATACCAAGTGGGCAACCCAGAAATCATAAACATACTAGTACTGTTATAAGACTGAGCAGGATGTGTGTGTGTGTGTGTGTGTGTGTGTGTGTGTATGAATGTATATATGTAGACTATTATTTTTATCCTTCATTTCATGGGGTTCTGATTATTCTACGTGGTGTTTTAAGTGAATTTCAGGACTCCCTTTTTCATCTAGAAAGTCCATGAAATGTGTCTCTTACAAAGTCATTAATTGAAAGACACTGATGAACTGATTAACAAACTGCGTGTTCATTAAGAGCTACAGTTTGTCTCTGTACCCATCAGTGTCTCACCCCGCATCTAAGTAGGTACCAAACAAATGCTGGGGATGAGTATCTGAGGGAGAGTTAATATATGTGAACAGGAGAATGGGTTCCCATAGAAGCGTCTATAGAAGCATTTCCGCCCACCTGAATGCAATAATATCCTCATCTCGCCGAAAAGCTGAAGGCGGGGCTTAGAATTATCACAATTGGCAGGCCTGCCTAGAGGAAGGGGTGGAGCTTAACAAAAACACTGATTTCCCTGTTGATTCATGAGATGAGTCTAGAATTTCATATGCTTAAAATAAGAGCGCCAGGTGCAATGGAACCTGTTCTCACTGAACCACACAATCTTTTAGCAGTAACATTCCTTGGCTCAAGTACTGACTAGCGGCTGACAGGACACTTTCTTTCTGATTTGTCTTTTGTCACACTCACCCAGAATTCACAGACGCCGCCAGAGATCTCTTCAGTAGGGAAGCTCTCTGCCCGGAGCTCCAAGCATTTGAGGCTCACACCTGCTCCCTTCGTGGATGAGAAGACGTCCTTGTCTCTGGTGAATATCAACCCGTTCACTCCGGAGTCCTATAGGAAATTATTCCTTCAATCAAACGGCAAGAGGAAAACCAGAGGCTACCTGTGAGTGTACATTTCTCTCGGTTTCTGAGAACGCCTTTGGGCCGGTACAGGGGTGAGGTTAGGAATAAGAACTCTACTTGAATGAAACTGAAGTACTGTGCATGAGTCCCTCATCCCTGCATGTCACTGTTAGTCACAGAAACCCGGGCATCTTTGCATTCTGATGTGTACCGCAGGGAGCCTTTCGCTAAAGAGTCCAGCAGAGCAAGCACCAGATCTGACAGTAGACAGCTGAATGCTGCGGACAGGACTTGACGGACTTCCTTTGGTTAATGTGAAGCTAGCAGCTGGGGAGGCGGTCACATTTCTAACTGTATATTGCTGCTTTGAATTTGGCCTGTGATACCTGGTGATGAGAGCTACCGGGCAATTCTTCTTCTCTGTAGGACACTGAGGAGGGTAAAAGATGTGGCTGCTTCCGCAGGTGCTAATAAATGAGAAGTCAAAGTACCCCATCCCCCAAACTGCCACAGGGTGGCGGAAGTCACCTTGTTAAAGGGTCCCCGCATGTGCTGGTCTGATTGCGTGGAGCGTCCACGCCTTTCCCTAGTCTGTTCCCATCCCTTCTCAGAATCTTAGCCTTTTCCCTCTTGAGATCTCACACGGCCTCCCGATCCTGCCGCAAGCTCGTTTTTAAACATTCTCTTGGTTATTTCTACTCCCAGATATACGGTGAGGAGGGAAGGGAATTTATTTACTCACAGACGCGGAGCCAATGATACACGATCTTTAATCACTCTTGCTCTAACCCTTTCCTTGTAGTGAGGAACCTGGAGAAGGGGAAAGCAAATCGGGACAGTGGCTGCCTGCTAAGGTGGGTGTGGCCTCTCTCCCCGCCCAGCAGCCCCTCCCTGCCTGCTAAGGTGGGAACACACTTCTTATGTGTTCAGTGCATAAAACTCAAAGCTGTACATGATGGTTATACGCGTGTCAATCAGGAATCGGATGCCGCAGTGACCGCTCATTGCAGTGTCAAACAGCAGAGGCCACGCAGTGGTTCTCACTTCTAATTACTCAGCTTTTCCTGAGCAAATCTTGTCTGCATAAGCAGTATTTCCCTATTCTTTTCCTCTCTCTTTCCCGGCCCCTGTATCTCCCCTGACGGGGGGCTTCTCACAGCTCAGGCTGCCCTGGAAGTCATAACCCTTCTGCCTCTGCCCCCTGAGTGCTAGGATCGCAGGTTTGGGACATACCCCAGTAGAGGTAGTAGTTTTAAATGTCAGCACTTGGCTATTGTAACTGACACGGAGAAGGCTGTGAGCATAGGCTTTCAATTTTCACATGTGAACATTGCCCACTTAAGCCTTCAATGCTCTTTCCTTTTCTTTCTCATTTGTTTTATAAGTCTGTAACTGGCTTCTGATAGAGTGCCAAATGTATTCATTAAAGGGGAAATATATCTATACGAAAGTCACTGGCCAGGAGAAACTAACACATTTGAAATACCAAAAACGGTGCACACATAAACATAAAAACAAATGATACCCAGATCTGTGTTAACCTTTATGTGAACCTATATGTGACATGTGAATGTATGCATATATTTAAGGTCTGCAAGGGTAGTAAAAATAATCCTTGTAGAAAACAAAATGGTAGAACAGAAATTTAGAAAGATAATTCTAGGCAAAGAAGGGAAGTGATTTATAATTCTCTGAAAGCAGGGAAATGGGTCCTGTGTAAGAGGGTGGGTTGGGCAGCTGAGTGGTGTGGACACTGAGCAGGACTGTTTGGTAGTTATAGGGTGGTCAGTTCCAGTTGGTAGGAGGGATGTGGGTCTCTTGACAGAGTTGAACTTTCTCTTGGGAAACACCTAGGCTTTTAATTCTGGGGAGTTGGAAAGTGAGCTGATGATGGAGGCAAATCCAGACATGGAGGAATCAGAATGTAGGCTTGCCCACGGGCAAAGGAGAGATCAGGTCTAAGGACTGATTGGAAATAAATGCAAAAGTGATCAAGTAGCAGTCAAGATATTTTTGTTTTAATTTGCTAAAGTTAAGATGAGAAACATTCTTGCTAATTGGGAATTTTTAAAAAAGATGGCATTGGGGAGAGAAATCATCTTAAAGTTAGACTCGTGCGTAGTTGTAGAGATTTTAGATTTTGAACATAATACTAGACTGTGTGACTTTATAGTTTGGTAACTGTGATATGTTAATATATGTATATATCAACACATTTCACACAATGTATGTGTAGACATACATAAACATATGTGCAATGACATATGTGATAAAACATTGTACATATAGAATCATAAAATAATAATGTACCCTGAGGAGTCATTGCTATGATCTTCATGTTACAGACAGAAAACTGATGAGTTCAGTGATTTCCCTGGGTTGATTTACTGGCTAGAAAATGAATGATATTACCAGCTGGCCACTAGGAGGAGGTAATGCTGAACATATGTGTTGGATTTAGACATTGGACAGTTTTGTTTCCCAGACTAAGACTTACTGTGAGAACAAACTGAAACAAGAAAATTTATTCAACTTGAGGTGGAACTACAGCTCCCGGGCCTTGAGAGAGTATAGAGCGTCAAAAGTAGGTTTTGGTATCATCTGTGCTTGCTCTGAACATGCTTCATCTGTCTCCTGCTAGTCCTTTAGCTGAGGACGGTGGTTCTGGGCTTTGGAAGCTGTGGGTCTCCCATCAGAACAGTCTGACCAGATGGAGGAAAGATCATTCAAAACAATGTGACCAGGGCCAGTACCGACTTGTGTGTAAAGTTACAAAGGACACAGGTGTGGCCAGCCATTGGCAAAACTCTTCGTTACCATGATTACCAACACGAAGAGCAGCTATTGCATTTGCCTCGCATTAAAAAAAAAAAATTAAAAAAGCAATTTAGGAAATGTAATATAGCTCTGTTTTCTTGCACACTGTTTGTAGGAAGACTTATTCCCTCTCTCTTTTTTAAATATTTTAGAGAAGTGTTCTACGAGAAACTAATATGGCTTCCCGCTATGAAAAAGAGTTCTTGGAGGTAGAAAAAATTGGGGTTGGGGAATTTGGTACAGTCTACAAGTGCATTAAGAGGCTGGATGGATGCATTTATGCAATAAAACGTTCTACAAAACCATTCTCAGGATTATCAAATGAGTGAGTACCTTTGAAAAGTACTGGATGGACGAATTTGGATTTGGTACTGTATTGATTATCAAAATAGTTTTAGAAAGAGCAGCAGCACCAATGAACCCCCCCCCCCATTTACTTGGTTTTAAATTCATCCCCATTCACTGCTTTACTGGATTATTCAGAAAACCAATGGCATTTCCTAAAACAGAACATGATAGCTTCAGGTCATGTTGTTTGTAATTTTAGGATCTCACCATGTAACTTTGGCTAGCCTGGAACCCACTAGTTAGGCTAGGCGGGCCTTGAACTCAGAGACTTGCCTGCCTCCACTGGGATTAAAAGCATGCATGCCCATGCATGCAATTGTTGTTTTAATTTCTTGTCTTTTCTGTCTACTGGTCTTACTGCTATTCTAATGAATTGATTTTTGGAACGGTCTCCTGGTACCCATTTATGTTCATCTGAAGTACTGTCAGACAGGAAATGCCATCAGTGGTTTCTCTCTATTTTATACCCTTCTAGTTTACCTTTTGTGGCTGTGGTAAACACCATGACTAAAAGCAGCTTGTAGAGGAGGAAAAGGTTTACTTCATTTTAACTGTGGGTCACGATCCATCATGGAAGGAAGTCAGGGCAGGAACTCAAAACAGGAACAGAGATAGGCACTGTGCAGGCTCACTGTTTACAGGCACTGTGCAGGCTCACTGTTTACAGGCATGCTCCCTAGCTCCTGCTCAGCCTGCTTTCTTATGCTTGTCCAAAGTTGGTACCAACGGTACCCACGGTGGTACCAACCAAAGATCAAGCAAAACAATCTCTCACAAGCATGGCTACAGGCCCATCCGATTTATACGGTCCCTCAATCGATATCCCCTCTTCCTAGGTGGCTCCGATTTGTATCGAGTTGACAATAAACTAACCAGCACACACACTAATACTTAATTCAGTAGCGAAGTCTGATACTGTATGCAAAGAAAAACTATTAGCAATGTTTATATTTAACTCCCAGAATTAACTGTTCAGTTTTTCCTATGATCATAAGGAAGAAATGACAAATTTGATTGCTTTTGTGGGTTTCTTTCATTCATACTGGCCATGCTGAGCCAGACATTATAGGTTTTGTTTTTATACTGATGTCAATCAAGGACAGAATTCCCAAGGCTTTCCCATGTAACCCATGAGACTGACTGAGTTTGACAATGACTCTAATGACCATCTAGCCTACATGGAGAAGATAGACCCACCAGAGTGTCCACAATCAAGTGTGCGATGCCTTCTTGTTAGGCCTATCAGTAGGCCTAACAAGATACAATGTGCACTGTGATACAATGAAATTAAGGCCCAAAGCCTATCTGCTGTTGAGACCGTAAGCACATACGATACACACACACACACACACACTCACTCAATCATCACTCACTCATTCACACTCTGTCACTCACTCACTCACGTACACACTCACTCACGCACACACTCACTCACGCACACACTCACTCACTCACACACTCACACACTCACTCACTCTCACACTCACTCACTCACACACTCACACACTCACTCACACACTCACACACTCACTCACACACTCACAGACTCATTCACACTCACTCACACACACTCACACACTCACGCACACACTCACTCACACACTCACTCACACACTCACACACTCACACACTCACTCACGCACACACTCACTCACTCACACACTCACTCACACACTCACACACTCACACACTCACTCACTCACACACTCACTCACGCACTCACTCACGCACACACTCACACACTCTCACACTCACTCACACACTCACTCACGCACTCACTCACGCACACACTCACACACTCACACACTCACTCACACACTCACTCACACACACACACTCACGCACACACTCACTCACACACTCACACACTCACACACTCACTCACTCACACTCACGCACTCACTCACGCACACACTCACACACTCTCACACTCACTCACACACTCACAGACTCATTCACACTCACTCACACACTCACACACTCACTCACACTCACACACTCACTCACACACTCACAGACTCATTCACTCACTCACACACACACACTCACTCACACACACACACTCACTCACGCACACACACTCACTCACGCACACACTCACGCACACACTCACGCACACACTCACGCACACACTCACGCACACACTCACGCACACACTCACACACTCACGCACACCCTCACTCACTCACTCTTTACCATGTTCTCCAGCATATCAGTCTATAAGGACTGAATAGATAAAACGCTAAGCATGCAGCAGACCCTAGAAAAATGTTTTTAATGCCCCCCCATGTTCTCATTTTAAAAAATCTTTGGGGGGGGGGTGGATTGAAAAAACAAAACCTTTTAATCTGTAATATCTCAGTTGATTTTCCTAAATGCTTTCTGTCCCCTGGAAGTCTGGATCTGCACGAAGTGTTTGCTCATGCAGTGCTTGGCCATCATCCCCACGTGGTACGCTACTATTCCTCATGGGCGGAAGACGATCACGTGGTCATCCAGAATGAGTACTGCAATGGTACGTACGAATTCGGACACAGAGATGGCGATGGACTTTTTAAATCTTTGGAAATAAAGCAGCCTCATCACAGTTTAAGCCTTTACACTCTGGAGTCACACTGCGCATGCCTGTGCTCCAGAGCAGAGACGAGGATAGAGCTGAAGAGGTGTGTGAGTGTGTACACATGCAAAGCTATACAGCTGAAATGAAGATGCTACTAGTCCCTTCGCAGCTATCTCACCCTGAAAGAAAAAACAAGCCGCACTAGTTTAAATAACCCTCTGACCGTACCACGTGGAGGAACATGGGGATAAAGGCTCCTAGTTATAATTGTTTTGGTAAAGGCTTTAACTTTTCACTTATTTTTCCCATGGACTTCCGAGTTTAGGGGCCCTTCTCATCTTTCGCTGCTCCAAACTCTAGAGTTTAATTGCCCTCTCCACCAGATGGGTGCTGTGGCCAAACTCGGTGCTTCCCGATGTATTTTTCACACCCTGAGTAAAATTCACTCTAATTTTAAGGGAAGCAATACATGCTCTGACCACAGACAGTTTGAAAATCCCTCCTCCCACAGCCACGCTGAGTGTCTCCGCCCCTTCCGCCCCGCCTTCCAGTCTGGTGTACCCCCCCCCCCAAGGTCCCAGGCATAGTTGTCGGGCCTGGCCTTGGGGTAGAGTGGCTGGCGATAAAGCTTCTCTATCAGGGAAATAAGTAAGTAAACGATGCTGTGAAAAGCCAAGGAAGGACACACACACCTTGCAAAACAACAACTGAGCAGTTCTCTAATTGTTTCCTTATAGGAAAGTTTGTTTTTTGTTTGGTCTTAACCTGTGGTCTCTGCAGGGCTGTTATTTTCCTCTTTTATATTCACCCCCCCCAACACACACTTTGTTCCACTAGTCTTGGAGGAGGTGTGGTCTTTCTTTATGCTTATTATTAAGAGTTCTCTTGATCACTCTTTCTTCCCAACTCCCTCATCTTAAAACCCGAAGCTCCCTTCTTTTTTCTCCTCCCCTTTTTGTAGATGGAAAATTAGTTTAATTCTCATTTTTTTTTCTATTAGCACAGAGTATAAAATAAGAAAAATTAACTAACAGAGAAAAATGTTAATATGATGTGGAGTCAATGAAAATGTTCTGAAAATCTCAAAAACAAGATGGGGAGGTTGCTTCTATTAAACAATCTTTACTTCTCTTCAGCATTTGAATGCCTTCCCTAAGTTAGACACTCTACTAAACTCTAGATAGAGAAATACTCGAGACTGAGATGGATGGGCAAGTCCTTACGGTGCTCTGCTGCACTCAACCTGTTAGAACTCTATAACAGACAATCTGGTGCAAAGCTGTCTGGCCCTGTCATGGGTAAAAAAACATTCAGAGAAAGACCTGGGTTTATAACCCACCTCTGATGCTCCCTGCCTGTATAATTCATTACCGGAATGCCATTCAAAATTAGTATGTAAATGGATGGTAATATTTATCACAGAAGTAACTTGAGAATTAACAACAGCACATGCAAAACATTAGTCAGTTTCTGATACATAATAAAAGTACATCAGTTCCAGGTTTCATAAAGGAGGCAAAACTTGAATCACACCTCACAAAAGAATTACTGGAGCTCGGTACATCAGAGGGAGGGCATCCAGGTGTTGGAACAGCAGGCAGGCTAAAGGCAAGGACCAGAGAGTGGGTGTGACCTAACAGACGTAGGGATGGGTGACCCTCTGGTAGAAAATAGTATCAGCAAAGTGAAGGCACTTTACAAACTGGTCGGTGGCTTTCAGGTTAGAAGTGGGAGGTCACAGGTCGCAGGGAATTGTGGCATCATCCTGACCTTCAGGTGGTCATTCGGTCCTGTTTAACTCTCTGTGCAGCTGGTAATTCTTCCAGGTGGAACCTTCCCCAGACCTCTTTCCTCCTCCTTCCTGGCTCCACCCCGACTTTTCCTCCCTTCATTGTTTTTAGCCCGTGCCTTCCCGTTGCTCATCTCCCAACCCGACGAGTCAGTCAGACTGGGGCATGTACAGCCGTGATTTTAAATTAGGTGATACCATAAGTGACTTAGCGACAAATATGTGTTAGATGAGTATTATCGGAGACCCACTGTGGAACAGTTTACCCTGTTGTCCCTCTGAAGCCTGAACCTCTCCTTCCCCTCAGCCCTTGTCAAGATGCCTTGAAAGTCACCCCTGGACAAGCCCAGACAACTAGAATGTCTCCGATAGATGCAACAACCCCCGGGATTTCAGCTGATTTGGGGGTTAGACTATTTATCTGTCTGCAATGACAATATCTGCGTACGTGAATCAAGTTGGCTTGATTGTCCTATGGTTAATAATTACGTAAAACTCCTTTTTTGCCCCCTTTGGTTTTTCGAGACAGGGTTTCTCTGTGGCTTTGGAGGCTGTCCTGGGACTCATTCTATAGACCAGGCTGGCCGTGAATGCACAGAGATCCGCCTGCCTCTGCCTCCTGAGTGCTGGGACTAAAGGCGTGTGCCAACATTATGTATGTATGTATGTATGTATGTATGTATGTATGTATACACACACACACATACATACATACATATATTATTATATCGTATAAGCCACATATTTGAGAACCTAGAATCTCATTTTCTTTTTTCAAAGTCCTGAAGTCCAAACACCCATGGCTCTGTCCTGGGGCTGATACTGTACGCTCTGCGCGGACACAGCACTGAGACTTGTTCAAGGCTCTCCTGATGTGTCCTACGCCTTTGCCGCCTCTTGAGACTCATGCCTGCTTTCTTCATCTCTACAATCTCTGCCCAGGTGGGAGCTTGCAAGCTGTAATATCCGAAAACGCTGCATCTGGTAACCATTTCCCCGAGCCCACACTCAAAGACATCCTCCTACAGATTTCCTTGGGACTTAAGTACATCCACAACTTTGGCATGGTACACCTGGACATCAAACCCAGTTAGTATTTTTTATGTCTCCATTCCTTCGGTATTTTGTCTTTTATACACCATCAGGAAAATGTGTACCCGTGTACCTTCAATCTCAAAGATAATATTGTCTAGAAGAATTATTTTCCATTCATTTCCCATAACAAAGTCAGCCAAATATCTTTAATTAAACATTTTCTCCTTGAGTCAGGGGACACAAGGGGAAAAGACACTTTCTCATATAGACCAAACAATATAAAACTAGATATTTAACTTACCACACAGAAAACATTCTGACTGTTTGTAACTAGTACTGCATTTTCTCTGTCAGCCCTGATCAGAGTGAACAGAGTGAGTGTGCTAATGCCTAAGGAGAAGTTATTTTGTGTGTGTTAATTATTTTGAGACAGCATGTGACCATGCTCTTCAGAGGATGGAGACTCTGTGAGGTCAGTTCAACTTTAAGAGGTGTCATCCATCACTGGCTGTTCTGATGTGATAGTAGGTACACTCAGGAGGCAGATGTAGCCTGATCCCTGTGTGTCCAAGATCAACCTGATCAACACAGTGAGTGAGTTCCAGGCTAGCCAGAGCTATACGGTGATACAGGACTAGGGAGACAGAGTGTGACACACAGAGAAAGATTACATAGAAAAAAATTAAATTCAAAGATTAGTAATCACTCTAAACCACGCCAGAGAAGGGAAGCTGAAGGTCATGGCCATGAAAGGCTGAGTGTGGTGGGAGCGCAGAAACCATTACTCATGTCTACTGTTTTTTTTTAAGGTAACATCTTCATTTGTCACAAGATGCAGAGTGACTTTCCCGGAGGCCCAGAAGAGACAGAAAGTGAGGCTGACTGGTTTCTCTCTGCCCGTGTGATGTATAAAATCGGTGAGTCTGCTTCTACCCATCAGCGGGCTACTCTACAAACAGGACGGTGAGCTCATTTACTCCACCTTCTTTTTAAAAAGGTGACCTGGGCCATGTGACATCAATCAGCAAACCGAAAGTGGAAGAAGGAGATGTTCGATTCCTGGCTAAGGAGGTCTTACAAGAGGTATACGTTAGGGAAACGGGAGGGGGCCTTCTCTCTTGCTCTCTTTGACTCAGAATCTTGCTATGTTGTTCAATATGGCTGCTGCGAACTTGTGGCCTTCCAGCCTTAGCTTCCCAAGTAGCTGGGACTATAGATATGCAATAAATTTTATAATTTATTCAACTGTTTGACTCTCAGATGAAGGCTCACAGTGCCCCCAATAAAGAGTATATATTTGTAACTCAAACTTATAAAGTCTCTTTTCCATTCAGAAAAGAGTATTTGCTTTCCAAATACAGTAAAGAATTTCCTCCAAAGTGTGGGAATGTTATTTCAATCAGTAATGAATTTATCAATATGTTCCTCCAAAAAGTCCTTCTCTGTTTCTGGCATGTCTTAGTAGTCTTAGCCTAGTGAGTTGCATGGGAGAAAAGAACCCCTCTCTCCATGATCATCTTGTCTTTATCACATTGTTATCCTCTCGATGATGCAGCAGCTCCGATCACTAAAATGACTGTTAGTTGTTGCCCATCTTCTAGAGTTCCTGTTGAGTCTAACCTAGCACGACTATAACCTTCCTTCTGGGTAATACTCGAAGGGTGCGGGGTAGGGGGTGGGGAGTCTTGTGATCAGCTAATTAAGCCTCACTGGATCTGACAGAGGTAAATGATGCTGAGGCTCTACCCTGGGCTTTCTGAGCACAGCAATATCACTCAGGTTTGTTTATGTTCCCTTTAGCTTCTTGGTATAAACCAGCAACTACATATAGTACACATAACTATGCCATGGTATTGAGAGCTTATGAGTAACCAGACCTCTGCCAATCACATTTTAGAGTCACTCTACTTGGCAGACTAACTGGTCTTCCTATCTTCTGTTTCGTAGAATTACCAACACCTTCCCAAAGCAGACATATTTGCCCTGGGGTTAACTATTGCTGTGGCTGCAGGAGCAGAGTCATTACCCATTAATGGTGATGCGTGGCATCACATCCGAGAGGGGAACTTTCCAGATACTCTCCAGGAGCTCTCGGATGACTTTTACGGTCTACTCAAGGTGACACCTCCTATGAAGCGTCTCCATTTTAAATGTGATGACAAGTGTGGTGGAGTGGAGTGGGGGTTAGGTAGACAGGGATTTGGATAGGGCCATGGGAACAGAAGGAGGAGGGAAGTAGGAAGTTCCGATAGGACAGGACAGGTTGAAACTTCTTCAGGAAACGTAGCCTCCATGATGACCCTCATGTGAACACTTTTTATTTTTTCTTCCTAGTAGCCCATAAAATGCAGGTGGTACTCCTTTCTGCAGCAGAGAAAACTCGAGCTCAGAGAGGCTCTTGTGTTCAGTTAGTAATTGGTAATTCTAAGTGTAGCCCTCATCTTTCCCCTCCAACATCAGGTGTGTACTGTTGTCAATGACCAGTGATGACGATTTTCTTTTCTAAAAGAATCACTTCATGAGTGTCTGTAAAAGTATAAGCAACTTCATGATAATCGACAGTGCCACTTATTTAAGCTACTGGGGGAAAGCTTGTGATTTTTTTTATACATAAGCATGCATGAGGATGGATAACTAAGGGGGTATGATATTGAAACAAAGACAGCTACAAACCCAAAAACAAAACAAACATCACCAACAACAGACCCCAACAACCTTATACTACCAAGAAGTTTAGAGGCACCACCCCCAAAAAAATCCTGAGTTAGAAAAACAAGGTTGGCTAGGGTTCCTAACGTTGTTTTAGAAATAGCCACTTCCTTGAACATTAGACTTCCATTTTAAACCTACAATTGTAGTTACCAATTCTTCCTTCTTATTTTCAATTTTCTTTCCTGGAAAGAGGAAAACCTTTCCTTTGCTCTTCTGTTGATAGCCTAATCATTCCTATGTATGTATGTATGTGTATGTATATATACACACATGTCTCATACATGTAAATGAATCTTAGATTTGTTCATGTTTATTGGGTGTCTAAATGCTAGTCCTGTGCTATGTATACTGTGTAATTTACGTTAATTGACTTAAACCTCACGACATCTCCAGAAAGAGAACAGCATTATCCTGGATTTTAGATAAGAGAACTGTATCACAGTTATGAAGTAAATAGTGGTGCTTGCTCTGAACTTGAACCCCAAATGGAATACTATAGAAAGTTCAGTCTATCTGTCATCCTGTGACGATATTAATGCATACACAGAGATGCTGATGTGTTAACCACATGCTAATGCCATACTATTTAAGTCATCTTAGACCTCCTCTGCCCTGAGCTAGGTATTTTAGCGTCATTAAGAGACAGAGGGGTGCAATGGAGTAGAGAGTAAATTGAACTCACTTGGGTGAACTTGGAACAGAGCTGGGTAAACTGGGTTTTGATCTTGCCAGTTCCTATAACCCGGATATAGCTACAGTTTTTTTCCCTTTATAACCAAAATGTTAGACTAACGAATCAACAAACCAGCTAGCTCTCAACACATGACAATTAAATCTAAGTCTTAAGCACAGACAAATGATGCTACCAGATATGGGCGATCCTTGTGTTCAAGGTGGAACAAAGTCACAACACCCAGCAGCATATGCTGAAACTTCCGTTTCCTCCTATGGTCCTACATCTTCCTTCAGAGTATGATCCACCCTGACCCAGAGAGGAGGCCGTCTGCGGCAGCTCTGGGCAGGAGTCGAATCCTCCGGCCCTTCCTGGAGAAGGCAGATGAACTCCAGAAGCAACTGAACTTGGAGAAGTCCAAGACAGCCACACTGGAAAGGTAAAGCTGGTTGCTGGAATCCATGAAGGGTCAGTTTTAACAACTCACAGTGGTCTGCCTGGACTGGCGTGTGTCTGTGGATTCAAGCCTATATAGGCACATCCTACATCATCAGATGTAGGTATCCCACAAGAAGCCTGGCAGTGTGCTATGTTTGAGGGCTTGGGACCCTGCAGCATGACAGAATTCCAGGTAACGCAAAGGGAAGCAAGGGGGAGGAAGACAAGGAGATACCAGTGGTAAGGGAGTCCTGGGCTCTGGGGGACAGCAGGTATCAAAGCACCCAAGAGACTGGTAGCTAAGGGGAGGTCTATTTTAGGGTGTTAGGTGTGTAGAGCCTGCTTTGGAAGCACTGATCTGTGGGGCAGAAGGCCGACACCAGATCCTGATAGCATATTTAGAGGATGATATGTTTTTTCTGAGCAAAGAAGGCAAGCTGACCTCTGGTTGATATAGGCCTGCATTCATTTATTAATTTATTGCTTCATCAAACGAATGGAATAAGTTTGGGTGTGGTTGGAAAAGGTCATGCGATGATGTTTAAGTGGAATTTTGAAGGGATCCTTAGTTGATTATTGTATTATATGTGCACTATTGAGAAAATAAGAAGAAAATGAAATTGGGTCCTTGTTGGAAATTTGCTTAGAATTCCAACTTTGCTTGGCTATAAAGCCCCTCTTTGCAGGGTTAGCGTGAATGGCCACTAATCCCAGTTTGGGGTTTGAGCTGCAGGGACTCTCAGCCTTTAGCTGGATAATTAGTTATTCCCAACAAACCCACTTCATAGTTCTTTTGCTTTTTGGGACTCATTGTTTCAGGTAACAAACTACAAAGTGCCCATATATGAAAATGTCTTGAAAGTGTGTACGCATGTTCTGTGAAGCTAAGCTGGAAATACAAGTGACTGCCATCATTCAATATAAACGATCATGAAAATCGTAGGCATGGTGAAAACGGCATCCTGGAACGGTCTAGACCGGTGGTTCTCACCCTTCCTAATACTTGCGACTCTTTAATACAGTTCCTCATATGGTCCTGACCATCAATCCTAAAGTTATTTTCATTGCTACTTCATAACTGTGATTTTGCTACTGTTATGGATTGTAACTGGACATCCATATCCAGTTTTCCAATCTTCTTAGGTGACCCCTGTGAAAGGGTCATTTGATCCTCAAAGGGGTCGTGACCCATGGGTTGAGGACTGCTGGTCTAGACCAAAGGTGGTAAACTTGTTCTGTAAAGAACTAGATTTTAAATGGTTCATGCTTTGTAGTGTGTATGATTTCCTTTGCAATGATTCAACCCTGTCATTGTCAAGTGGAAACCACTGAGTGTATATTATATCTATATTTACAGTATTTATGTATATCAGATACAATGATTAATTGTGTTGCAATGAAATCTGGTTTATTGTCCTCACAGTCCTTGTATTTTGCCTAAAGAGTTGTTCACTCAGAATTTTAATTTTAAAGATGACTCACGAAACATTAATGTGTCAACCTTTTGAATGAGAGTAAGGATCGTTAGAACTGATTCTTCTATTCTGCATATAGCTTGATTTTGTAAAACTGAAATAAAAAGAGATTTGCTGTGATCATGAATACTACCTCTAACTAGGAAAGAATTTACCCATGCCTATCTCCTTTGGTTGCAGGGACCTCATGAAAGCTCAGCAAATCCAGACCCCTCAGAGAATCATCTACCATGGTGACCCTGGGACCCTTGGGGCCCACGAAGACTCCATAAACACACAACTCCTGGCGGGAAGGATGAGCGAGGAGGCCTAGAGGTTCACCTGTGTGAAATCCTCGTTATAAGCGCTCACTTGTCACCAGCCAGCCTTCTGAGACTCACAGGACGCAGCAATGAACCAGCTCGAATGCACGAAGAGTTAAAAAAAACCATCAAATGTAGCATCTACAGGAAGGTCACAAAGCTTCTGGGGTTGCTTAGTAATGGTCTCACATCTTCCCTATTGTTGTATTTGTAGTGCTATTTACAGAGGGCTTCTGGTGAATAATGAGAAAGCATGCCTCACAATTGAAAGAGGAGCAGAAGAAACACACTATTTTGGCCTATGCATCAAGAAGCTGTCTTGACTTATTCTGTACTGAGATCCAGGGAACTTTCTCTGTACAAAAAAAAAAAAAAAAAAAAAAAAAAAAAAAGGAATAAACTACGCTTTAAGTACCGGCTCCCAGTATTCCAGCTGTGCTTCGCAAGTCTTCTCCACTCCTACAACTGCCAGCCCCTTTGAGCAGGGAGTTTGTCTAGTATAATTTCTGGATGGACACAATCTCTTATCCGATTTTGTGTTATTAAATAAAAGGCTATGGATTGTTATGTGAAACAGTGAAGTAAGACTATGATGGAGTATGTGGGCAGTTCCTGAGCTGGTTATTAACTTCGGAAACAACATCAGCAGAGGCAGAGGGCCCAAGGGAAGTTAGATGTACCTGCCTCCCTGAGTCCTAGTTTCTTGTAACTGTTCCCTGTGCTCAAGTCTCTTGTTGCTTTTGAGTTTTGGAACATTGTCTCCAGGTACTCTTGTTTTTTGTTTTTGTTTTTTTTTTTTTTAATCAGAATTTGTCTTTGTTTCCTGTGCTTTTAACATATTTTAGGGGGCTGGAGAATAGTTCAGTTGTTAAGAGCTCTATTTGCTGGGTTCAATTCCCAACACCCACGTGGAAGCTCACAATTGTCTATATCTCAAGTCCCAAGGAACATAACACACACACGGTGTACAGACACACATGTAGGCAAAATACACCTTCACATAAAATAAAAATATAGGTTAACATATTTTAATCAATTTCTTTCCCTCTGTGTGGATTTAGAGAAACAGAGCAATTGTGAATAAAGATTTTTATCTTGTTCAAAGACAAACACGGGTAAAGCCTTCTCCTATGTACAAAGAATGCGAACTTTTAGAATTTCTTACAATTAAGAGAATGTAGATCAGTAGTAACATGTCTTTGTGTCAACATCAACATGAAACCAACTGGACAGGTAAAAAGTCAATAATGGCTATAAGATATAGGCCAAAAATATATTCTTTTTTGCAATATTGATGAAGGCAACCTGTTAAAAATTAAAATTAAGAATATGTCCTTACTGACTGCAAAGCATTTCTAATGTTGTTTTCAAAAGGCTTTGAAATATGTGCTACTTTAATTAGCTTATGAGGAAGACTATAGTCATTTCACAGTCATTAGGAGGCTTTATATAAGAACATGGTCTAAAAGTGAGAACTTGGTTAGACTTTCCAAAGGCTTTTGTTGTCATTGTTCATAATTTGCACGAACTTCCTGTTTCTAACACTGTTTATGGAAAAATAGTGCCACCCAGAGAGACAGAGAGAGAGAGAGAGAGAGAGAGAGAGAGAGAGAGAGAGAGAGAGAGAGAGAGAGAGAGAGAGAGAGCAAAGATCACACAGTACTCTGCACTCCTGGGCATGGATAATATACTTTCCTTCTTCAGCCAGTTTTGCAGGATTTGAAATCTGTAGTTTACTACTATTAGGAATTAAACTTGAATAAAGCTCTGGTGTCATGATGAGTCATCACATTTCACTGGGAAGGCTGTGTGTAGTAAGGATGAACTACTGTCTTAGTTACTGTTGTGCTGCTGTGAAGACACAGCATAGCCAAGGCAGCTCTTTTAACTTTTTTAAGCATTTGATTAAGGGCTTGCTTATAGTTTTTGAGGGTTAGTCCACTATCATTGTGGTGGGAAGCTGGTGGGCAAGGGCCTTGAAGCAGTAGCTGGGAGATTTGCATTCTGTTCTGTAGGCAGCAGACAGGAAGCCTGTGTAGGTTTTGAAACCTCAAAGCCCATCCCCAGTGACACATTCCAAGAAAGCCACACCTCCAATCCTTCTAATCCTTTCCAAACAGCTCAACTCCCAGGTAACTAAACATTCAAATAAGTCTATGGGGCCGTTCTCACTCAAACCCCCTTTGCCCCTCTGTCCCTCTCTCGCTATGGGAAGGGCCCCAGGTTCCCCTAAAACGGCACTGGAGCAAATTATAGACTCTTCTACCTCTAACAAAGCATTTGAGTCGTGTTTCTTTTTCAGTTTAGTTAACTGTTTAAACTTCCTCAACATTTTGGTAGATTTTGAATGTTCCTGAACTCATATTTCCTCATTCCTTCCTGAGACTTGAACTGTGTATTCCTAGCAGGGTCTTTGCCTTCTTACCAACGGGGTGAGGCGCCTTCACGGCGCACACACGGGGAGAGGAAATGGGTGACAGTTCTGAAAGTGTGTGTGTGGGGACGGGGGTGCACTTCAAATGCTGAGGCTGCTGACAGCTGAGCAAAGCTGAGGCGCTTTGAGGCTGCATTGAGAAGGCTCCATTCGCAGGGAATGCTTCAGTCATAGCTCCTCCCCGAGACTGTGCAATTATACATATAATACATTTCTTCTGTCAAAAAGAGAGAGAAAACCGAAGGAGCAGCGCTTGCAACTTTTTCCAGCCAACCATTAAAGAGAGCGTGTTGGTTTCTTTCTGAGAGAAAAACAACGCGCAGCCAAGACTCCCATTCAGGCGTTATTTATAAAAACTTAAGAGTCTGCCCGAGTACCCTCAATTTGCAGGGAAATGCCTATATTTTTCTTTAAACAACCCTCTCTACATTCTTCACATAGAACAAAGTGTGTGCAACCTGGAAAAAGAGTTAAGATGTAGCCCGAAGTATTCAAGTTAGGCACCATTAAAACAAAGCTTGCAAGATGGGTAGGGAATTTCACTCTGGAGGCAAAGGTGAGTTTCGGTTTTCCTCTGCCTTGTCCACGAAGCAGAAACAAGGTCTTAGAGAGGGAACCATTGGAAGGCACTGAAGTAATGTGGTAGATGGGAGGTGTTACTGTCAACAGCAGTGCAAGGCTCCAATACAGTACGTCATTATTTCAGGAAATCAACCTTGTAATGGTGTAAATGCAGGGGTCAAACATCTATAAACAGACTCCAGAGCAGGTTAAATTGTAAGTTGAAAACCTTGTTAAATAGGTCAGATTTTTCTTTTTTAGTTCTTAAAATGGCAAATGTTTTAGTTAGGTTTTTTTTTTTTTTTTCCCCGAATCAGGGTTTCTGTGTATTGTCTTGGAGCCTGTCCTGGAACTCCCTCTGTAGATCTGGCGGGCCTCAAACTCACAGAGATCCACCTGCCTCTGCCTCCCGAGTGCTGGGATTAAAGGCCCACACTAGTTAGGGTTTCTATTGCTGGGAAGAGATACCATAACCATTGCAACTCTTATAGGAGAAAGACATTTAATTGTGGTGTCTTACGTTTTCAGAAGTTGAGTCCATTATCACCGTGGTGGGACATGGTGGTGTGCAGGTAGACATGGGGCTGGAGAAGCAGCCAAGTGTCCTACATTATGACTCGCAGGCAAGAGGAGGTGGTCTGTATCTTCAGCACAGGAGACCTCAAGGCCCACCCTCACAGTGACACACTTCCTCCAACAAGGCCACATCTCCTAACAGCGCCACTCCTTTTGGGGGCCATTTTCTTTAACCCACCACAGCAAGAATGAACCTGGGGAGGCAATATGTGTGCCTTTTCAACCCGTGGGACTCAGGACATGTGTTATAACCCTAGGGACTGGATTGGGGTAAAAAATACAGTGTTTCAAGGAATGGAAGAAATTAAGCAATCCAGATAAGATGGTGTCTCAATTCAGTATTTTGAAAATGTTAAAAGTTTTACTATGAACAAATATCGAAGGCAAGCTCAAATAAGCTTAAGTTAATTGAAATTATTTAAGATTGTCACTCGGTGCTGGATGTGGTGCCATGTAGTGGCGTCTTGTCTTGCCAGTGAACTTGAACTTGTAGTAGTGGCCACACCCTTTGGGTGTGGTTTCAGGTGCAGAGTGACCATTATAAGGTAGAGGAGGGGCTGGCTCACTCTCTCTCTCGGGTTTCAGAGAGCATCAGAAGGGGAGAAACTGCATTTTCTGGAGCAGGAAGGCTGCATCTGTGTAAGTGTTTTGCTACTAAATACCTATTTATCATTTATCTTGGGCCAATAGGGGCTAACATTAAGACTCTCTCTCCTCTTGCTTCCTTTCTTTTTTCCACCCCACCTAGAATTATTGCCAGTTATGGAATTGAAACACACATACAAAAAAAGTGCATTCTGAAAATACCAACCGGTTTCTTTTGTATTAAAGCTTGTAAGTAAAATCCTAATTACACGATGCTTTAAAGTAAAACGACGCTGTGAGTTTTAATTCTACTTTAAAATGTTTTGAAATTTCCTCAACTTTTAATTTTGTTTTTTTAAAGAAAAGTAAACAAAACCACGAAATATATAAGGGGCCACTTTCCTTGTGCCTCAGGCACAGTTCGGGAGCTGCATTTAATAACAATGTTAAATATTTTGCTCCTTACGTATTTTTTTTTTAAGATTAATTTTGGATTTTTGGCTTAACATAGTAACATATCCAGATCATCTAGGTTTTGGTTTTTCGAGAGACAGGGTTTCTCTGTGGCTTTGGAGCCTGTCCTGGACCTAGCTCTGTAGACCAGGCTGGCCTTGAACTCACAGAGATCCTCCTGCCTCTGCCTCTGCCTCCTAAATTCAGGGATTAAAGGCGTGCGCCACCGACGCCTAACTAGATTACCTAGTTTTCCAGAGCCCTTCAATTGTTTGTATTTATTTGTTTGTTTGTTTGTTTATTACCATTTTGGCTCGTTTGTTTAATTGTGCAGTCTTTTTCAGCTGCCGTGGCTTCTCCACGGGGTGAATGAACTGGGTGTTACTTCACTGACCTTGCTCCCTGTGTCAGGATCAAACTCTTTCAGTTCAGGGCTGGGAGGATGCGGTTCGGGGTCAGAGCTTGCTCAGCCCGCGTGCGGGCACTGCAGGGAGAAGAAGAAGAATGAGAAGAACCCTTCTTCTCACTCCCAATTTGTCCTAAACCCCTGAGGGCGGAGACCAATCAGAAAAAATAAAATAAAAAGGTCAAACACGCAGAAACAGAGCTCACCCCTGCGGCGGCGCTGGCCCACCCACTTCCACTTCCGCCCGGCACTTCCGAGCCCAAGGCTCACGTTTCCCTCGGCGCCGGCCGGCGGCTTTTCCACGGCGCGCACCGCGGGCTTCCTGTCTTGGCCCGCCTATCGCGAGCCTTGCGGGCTGCGCTCGCCGGAAGCGACGCTGTCCGGGGCCGCGGTCGGCTGCTGCGCGTCCGGTGAGCGGCGGGGAGGGAGGAGGTGCGGGCGCCGGGCCGTGTCCGCCGCGCAGGCGGCTGCGGGCGCCGCTGCGGGGCCCGGCGGGGCGGGGCGGGGCGCACCCGGCGTTAGCGGGGACCCGGACCCCATTCCGCGCGGGTTCGAGCCCTGTGCTAGCGGTGTGTGTTGATCCCTCGCCGCGCCGCTTGCTGGAGACGGTTTGGGGGTTCAGGGTACCCGAGCGAATTAGCACAACTGTCTTAAGAGAACTTGTGTTTTAGATCTTAGCAGGCAGTGGATTGGACGCGAGAGTGACCGGGTTTATTATTATTGTTATTATTTTCCCCCTGCGGATTACTGGGCATTATTATTATTACTATTATTTTTCCCCCTGCGGATTACTGGGCATTATTATTATTATTATTATTACTACTACTACTATTATTATTCTCCCCCTGCGGATTACTGGGCATTACTATTATTATTACTATTTTCATTATTTTCCCCCTGCGGATTACTGGGCATTATTATTATTATTACTATTACTATTATTATTTCCCCCCTGCGGATTACCGGACTGTTAGTTGAGATCCCAGACCACAAAGACGTGGTTGCAGATCGGGTGCACCCGAAATGGCATGCATTTGGGAATCTAGGACCAGTGGACGTGTGCTCTGGAGGTATAACCACTGTAGGTTCAGTTTATCTTTTCTCTATTTTTTTCTCCCCCTCAGGAAAAGCCTAAAGGTTAGATTGTGAGAAAATCCGAAGTCATGTTTCGAAGACCTGTGTTCCAGGTAGTCATTTTTCTACACTACTGAGTGCTTGACTGTGTTTTCGTTGTCATTGGGTGTCCTGTTGCTTTTAGATCCACAGCAAAGGACGCTTAAGCCGACCCACCATCTCTTACATACGCGTTTGTGTAATGGGGAAGGTTCAGGGTGGATTTCTTTTTCTTTTTTCTTTTTGTTCTCACTGAATCAGGAGGATTTTAAAATGTATTCTCACATAGTATGGATCATTAATAAATGTTTGTTACTTGTGCTTAGATCAGCATGTGCGTTTATTTATTTATTTGAGATAGCATCCCACACACCGCAGGCTGCCTTGACCCACCGTTAGGCGGAGGGTGGCCGGCTGGCAGCTTCTGACCCTCCTGCCTCTGCTTTCCCAGTGCTGGCAGTCCAGGCATGCACCACCGTAACTGCCTTCTTTGTCATTTTCCATGTGGCTCTGGTGCCGTTTCTGACCTTCTGCCCCCTCTCCTCCCCATTCGCAACTCTCACCAGCCACAAATACCATTCTGCAATCTAGTTGGGTGTACTCTGCTCTGGCCAGCCCTCAGCAGGCCTGGATTACCATTTTCCCTCATTGTGGCGCTGGGTACCACGTTTGTAAATTCTAGTTAAGACTAAGAAGTCAAAAATCTTTTTTTTTTTTTTTTTTTTTTTTTTTTTTTTTTTTTTTTTGCTTTTTGAGATGGGGTTTCTCTGTGTAGCCTTAGCTGTCCTGGAACTCACTCTGTAGACCAGGCTGGCCTTGAACTCACAGAGATCTGCCTGCCTCTCTCCTGAGTGCTGGGATTGACGACATGCACCATCAACTCCCGCCATAAGTCAAATTCCTATAAGGTAGGGATGCTCTGACATCATGTCCATAGTTTAGGGTTAAATGGTAATGGGTTATTGTCTTAGCATATTAAGTGGTGCTGTGTTTTGGCTGTGAATATCCTTTTCGGGAATCACGACTTCATAGCCATACCTTTGAGCTATATATTCTGTTCACACTGCTTCCCTTTTCCTTTCCTCCTCTTTTGGTTTGTTTTGCTTTTCTTTGTTGTACTGAAAGGACGCAGTATTCCGCTGGACCAAGCTTACTGTAGAAGCTGCTGACCTTTTACAGAGCCCAAGACACTAGTGTTACCTACCATCTTTGCTCATTCTTAAAGGACACACTCCGGGAATGTCATTGAGATAGCCTAGTCCTTAGGAATCAGAAAGGTGTGCAGCAGGTACAAGGGATATACTGATTTGTTATCATTGGACCAATTTCTCATTGTGCACATTTGAGAGTGAGGGCTTAATGCGCTGATTGTATTCTAAATATTCTAATACTTGTTTCGTAATTGCTTTTTTAAAAAATGTAAATTAGAAATACGCTTTTACATGTCAATCCCAGTTCCCTCTCCCTCCTGTCCTCCCCTGCCCCCCCCCAACCCCATCTCACCCCCTCTCTGCTCCCCAGGGAGGGTGAGGCCTTCCATGGGGAGTCTTCAAAGTCTGTCATATCATTTGGAGCACGGCCTAGGCCCTCCCCCATGTGTCTAGGCTGAGAGAGTATCCATCCCTCTAAGTGGAATGGGCTCCCAAAGTCCATTCATATAGTAGGGATAGATCTGATCCACTACCAGAGGCCCCATAGGCTGCCCTGGCCTCCTAACTGACCCATGTTCAGGGGGTGTGGGTTGGTCCTATGCTGGTTTCCCAGCTATCAGTCTGGGGTCCATGAGCTCCCCTTTGTTCAGGTCAGCTGTCTCTGGGTTTCCCCAGCCTGGTCTTGACCCCTTTGCTCATCACTCCTCGCTCTCTGCTACTGGATTGCAGGAGTGATACTTGCTCTTATGTTTACTGAACTGGTCTATGGCTTACATTCCTTAGAAAGCACTGATGTCTTCGTAGTCTCCTTTCTACCCACTTTGCTTTGTTGTGCACCCTTTCCGGGAACGTGTAGGACTGCTGGTGAAATGCTGCGTGGGTACGAGTAGGTCTCCTGCTGGTGTGGCTCTTCCTACAGAGTTTAAAGCTGCATTGCTTGTCTGCTTTCCTTCTAGGTGTTCCATCAGTTTGTAAGACGTGAGTCCGAAGTGGCCAGCAGCTTGGTTCTTGAGAGATGTAAGTAATCATTCTAAGTTCACAGTGTCACTTACACCGCTCTGCCTCTGGTCTCAGAGAACTGTGGGCTGTGTTTAACAGTGCCACCCATGGTACCTTTGGCCATTTTACCCTGAGCCTCTGCTTGTGAGGTCCTAGTATAGCTAGAGCTTATAGCCCCGATGCCCTCTCCTGCTGCCTGAGCCCTGCTCAGCTGTGCCACACGGGGCCAGGACGCTTTCTCACAAATACTGCTTTCTTTTTGTAATGGGGATCCTCTTATATCTCAGATTTGTTCTTTTAGCTCAAGATAAGGAGGTTAAAATTTGTTTTCCAGGGCTGTTTTCTCTCTTCCTGTCCGACCTTTCTCCTTTCCCAGGCCTCCTTTATCTCCCCGTTTAACTTGTGGTCTTCTATAGCTCGAGTTTTTCATAACACAGAGACTGAAGCTGACACAGTGTCTGTCTCTGGATGTTTCTATCTGTCTCAGGCGTGGGATTATGCTGTGTGACTGTCCTGGCTGCTGTAATGAATAGACCAGGTGATTTAGCAGTGGACAGCTGTGTCTTAGCGCTTCGAGGGCCAGAAGGCAAGATGTGACTGCCGGCGTGGTTGGCCTGCAGTTTGAGGAAAGCTGTCCTCTCGCTCCTGTTTTTCTGTGGCGGTGGTGGCTTCTGGTGGGGTGTTCCGGTCTCTGTCTTCCCTAATTCGATCGTGGAGGCTTCCCCTTCATAACCTCATCTAACCCCAGTCAGCTGCGCGAGGCTCCGTCACACTGCAGGCCAGAGCGCTCAGGCCGGCAGGCGCTCAGTCTCTTTTCCTTTCCACTTTGCATTTCAGCCATGAACCGTGTTCAGTTACTTGGGCGAGTAGGTCAGGACCCTGTCATGAGGCAGGTGGAAGGAAAAAACCCGGTCACAATATTTTCCCTGGCAACAAATGAGATGTGGCGGTCAGGAGACAGCGAAGTGTACCAAATGGGTGAGTGTGGAAGGCTGCAGTTTCTGTCCTACCAGCAGTGAGTGGACGCCATTACTGCTCATCTGACTTTACAGATGTCACTTTTAGATAAAGCCGGCCTGCCTTAGTCCTGCTCTTTTCTTTCAGAAACTGTGAGCTTGCTTTTTCCCAGACATGTTCTGTGTTGCTGACGTTTGTGTCTGCTGCCATCTGTAGGTGACGTCAGTCAGAAGACAACGTGGCACAGGATCTCAGTGTTCCGACCAGGCCTCCGAGATGTGGCGTACCAGTATGTGAAAAAGGGGTGAGTTAGTTAGCAAGAGGACCTTTTGGATTGAACGGCGAGTGTTCTTTCCCCTAAGTACTGACGTCTAATGTGTTTACCCCTTGATGGGACGGTCAGGGAACGTCTCTGTGCTTTTAGCCTGCTCTTGTGCTAGGGCAAGCAGCATCTGCAGAAAGAGAACTGGGTGAGGCAGGGGTAGCTGGAGCCACTGCAGCTCGTGTCATCTCCAGCGCCTGTCTCTAGGAGGTCCTGTGCTACTGTGACCAGGGATCACCCAGACCACATCTGGCCTCCTAGAGAACCTGGGATATTCAATGTCTGATGTACCGGGTTATTATGGTAGTATTCACAGTACTTATTTTATATTTGATACTCTTTTTCAGACTTAGTAGTCCCCATTTGGAATTAGAAGTGTCTTTTCCAAACGCATAGAATGACAGAAAAATGTTTTTATGGATGCACATGTTATGTTTAGAAATGTACTTATTTGTGAATCTAAAATACTTAATGTGAACTAGTTTCAGTCAGCAGTGACTAGAATTTCAGTTTCTTTTCAGTTATTATATACCTTTTCTTCATGTGTGTATGAATACGTGAAGATACACATAAACACACAAGATACATGAAGGAAAATGTCAGCATTCAGTTTCACAGTTTCATTTATGATGTGTGTGTGTGAGACAGACAGAGGCAGAGATACACACACACACACACACACACACACACACACACACACACTGACTAGGAATTGAACTCAGGGCCTTGTATGTGTAGGAGACTGCTGTATCACAGAGTCACAGCTCCTGTACTTATAAAATTTTAAATCTGAGGTCTCACTGCGTTGCCCAGGCGGGCCTAAAACTTCTAACCTTTTGGTTTTATATTCCTGTATATTGGGTTACAGGAAGATACTATCCTACCCGAGTAACGTTGTCTTCTTTACTAGAATGTTCACTAATACGCTTGTGAAACTGGAGGCATGTTAGCGCAAGTGCCATTTTCTTCCTCCCGTGTTCCCGTGTCCTGACACTCTAGAAGTTGAAGGCAGAGTCAGTCTCCAGACTAAAGACTGCGTTTTCTTTCATCAGGGCTCGCATATTTGTGGAAGGGAAAGTGGATTATGGTGAATACATGGATAAAAACAACGTGAGGCGGCAAGCTACAACAATCATAGCTGGTAAGAAGGCTGTGCTAGATAGCATTTCCTGTTTGCCCTCGTTTGAAGCTCGCATGCTCCGAGCAGCTGGGGGGGGGGGGGGCGCTGTCAAGATTGCAGGAAGCTCACTCACCAGAGGAGTTTCTACAGACACTGTCTACATTCATATTTCTCCCTCTACTCTCCATATTTAATTCAGGAGGGACTTTGAGTAGAGTGTAAATTGGAGGTGCTCTTGCCTGGGGGAATTTAGTCTTCGTGTTCTTTGGAACCCTTGGCTTGTACAAGGGCAGGCATATGTCAAGGCTGTTGTAGAAATGTCATGTTAGGAACTTGTGATTTGTACAAAACTTTGAAACTGAAGGTACAACAACTTCCATTTGAAATTTAAAAACTTGTGTTGTCTTTAAACAAAATACAAAGTAACGTGGACTACATAAACATCAAGCTTGAGGAGATTGAAATACAGTATGGAGAGTTCACACTCCTGAAGGTTTTAGAGGGATTTTGAAAGCAATATAGCTGTTTATACATCCGTAAGTTAACATGAAATGTTCTTATAAAATTACATGTAGATTAATGAAGTTTTGAAACCTAAGTTCTTCATTAGTACTTGCTCAACATTTTAATATTAAAATGAAAATTAAATGTTATTAAAATACATCTCTTAATGAGGCATTTTTGTTCTTTAATAAGTTGCTGAAATTATGAGTAAAGCCTCAGTTTAGTTATTTTGTAGGTAGGACTGAAAAAATCTGACTGTAGTTTATTAGTGTTTATGAACTCCTGAGCGCTGTCATTGAGCGCTGTCATTGAAGGCTCATGTGACTTACGTGAGTAGAGAGCAGTGGTGTGGAGCGACCTTGGCATTCCGTCAGTTATCACTGATGGATGGATTGGCTCATGGGGCTGCTCTTTCTTGCCAAGGATCAGTTGGAAGGGGTATTGTCCTATTTATTTATAAATTTTATAAATCCATGAAAGAAATGCTTTTTCAAAAAATCAAAAACAGTAATACTCTATTTTACCCAATGCTGAGATTATTGTAGTATTGTTAAAGACTAGATGTCAGTGTATTCAACTTTTGTCGGGTTACTACAGCTTTCTCATAATCTGAACATTGTTGTTCAGATCTTTTTCTTTCCCTTGCTCCAGTGTGTATGTCTTAACCACTGTTCATATTGTAAATTATAAGTTGTTTTAAGCAGTAACCATATATTTCCCTAGTAGTGATCTTTTAAAACTCCATTTATGTTCCACTACAGGCCAGGTTTGTAGTTCACCTAGTATTGCAATGACTGATTGTTACAGACTAAGCCAGGGAGAGACGGTTCACATTGTTCAGTTTCTCTGTTTCTTGTCAGGGTTGTTACTGGTCTGCTCGGGTCTTGTCAGGGTTGTTACTGGTCTGCTCGGGTCTTGTCAGGGTTGTTACTGGTCTGCTCGGGTCTTGTCAGGGTTGTTACTGGTCTGCTCGGGTCTTGTCAGGGTTGTTACTGGTCTGCTCGGGTCTTGTCAGGGTTGTTACTGGTCTGCTCGGGTACCGGTGTATCTATGGCTCACAGTGAAGCTGAACAGCGCTCAGTTGAAGCTTGAAGAGAGAACCTATTTGATGTTTTTTCTGATTACATTTAACTTCTTTTAGTTTATTTTATATTAATATAATCTAAAAAGCAAATCCTATTTCTCATGTTGTAAGCACTAGAAAATACAGAGATTAATTTAAAAAGTTAAAACATGATTACCACCCTAAATTGTCCTTTCGTTGTTTGTTTGTTTTTCAGTCTTATCAACTCCTTCCATTTAACTTGATACTGTTTTTTAACCAGGGGTCATTACTTGAACTTTAAGACAAAAAACAAAACACACCACTAGATGGCATTCTTGGCTTTTGATAGTGATTTCCATTTTAATCCCTTCAAGTTACCATCCTGTACAGTCATGAAGTGATTGGTTAAATAACTACCTTTAGATAATTTTAAGGTTAGTGTTATCCAAGAAATGCTACTTAACCTCTTTATCTTTGCTTGTTTTCCCTAGTTTTCTTTGGAATAATCAGAGCAGTGCCCAATTTTTTCTTTTTTTATAAAAATGCTTTACTTTATAATACCGAAAACCTGTCCTAAAAGACAGTATATGAAATTCATTCTTAGAATTAAAAATAAATTTATTTTCTTAAACTCAAGTACGCTCGCCGTTGCCAAGTGGCCACAAGCAGACTGTTGCGCTTTGCCTCATGCCTGTAGTGTGTAGCCTGTGGAATGCCTTCGTTGCTCCTCTTGTTAGTAGATGTGCTTTCTTTCGTGTCTCAGTTCACCTTGCTTACAGGAAGTTATTGTTGGGAACCTCAGTGGTCTCATCCTATAATGAAGTCTGAATCATTGACAAACAGCTTCAGCCTGTTGTTTGTATTTATTTGCTTGTTTGTTTATCTTACGCCTCTCTTGTGTACTTCTCATGAACACAGCAAAAGTTGATTAATGTTTTTGAAGTTTTGTAATACCACTCAGGATGTCTGTGTTGGAGGGGAATTATCAAGTGAAATGAAGACAGCATTCTGAAAATAATTCTTACGCTTTGCTTTCTTTCCAGATAACATTATATTTCTGAGTGACCAGATAAAAGAAAAGGCATAGAACGGATGAGTCCTTGATCATTGTTTGGTATTGGTACAGCCTCCTTCCCAAATCATGTATAGTCTATAGTTTAAAGATAAAGATTAAAAAGTTTTATATAAAATGAGTGTGGTATTTTTCCTGACTGGTGTATCTTCTTTTGTGTGTGTGAAAGAAACCCTCTGTAGTTCTGGTCAGTTGTGGCTCTTACTAATTGCTTATTGTGTTAGTGGTTTCTCTACACAAGTGTACGTGGTATGGACTCTCAGTAATGAATGTGTGCTGTGTGTTTGGAAGGCCTTGGTTTGGGCTTCACACTTGCACAGTGGTCTTTCAGCCACGTGTTACCTTTTAGCCTCGTTTATCTGCAGTCTGACCCACAGCTGAACACACTTTACCCTGTAGACTGGATGGTTAGCTCTGACTCTGCTCTGTGTGCCTGCACCGGTCCTGGACTCACTCAGTAAACAGCCACAGACAGTGGCCCTGAACTAAAGGAGGTAAACTGCTTCGGGAGTAGCCCACCTTCACTCCTGTCTTGGTTTTGGTATTTTCACTGTAGTGTACACGAGACCTCTCTCAGCCCAGGGACCAGAGTGAAGTGTAAGTAGAGTTGTGTAGTTCCTCTTCAGTTACTGTAGTGTGTAGCCTCCTCTCTGTTATCCCCTTTGAAGTTGATTCCAGAACACTCCTGAGGGTGGAGATGAAGGGTACTCTCACGGTGCTGGAGATCAAACCTACAGTCTCAAGTTAGGCAGTCCCTCCCTCTCCACTGGGCCGCACCCACTTAAGGAACCCTTTAACACCTTTGATTTTTGCCTCCCTCGAGAGTCTGTGTACAGTTAATTCTATTGTAGGTTTACTGGTATCATGTAGCCATACTGTTGATGCTTCTTTTTTTAATTTGCTGCCTTGTTTTTGGACCTCAGGGTCTTACTTTACAAGTACCCATGTTCACTTTCTCTGCCTTAGGAGTTGTTTAAAAGAAAAATAAATAAATAAATAAAAGATGGTTTTTAGTAATAATTGTCAGAAGCAAGGCTATATAGTCAAAAATCCACACCCACTTCCCAGCTGAACATAAGTTACTAATTTCCTCTGCCTTCACTTGCTTTGTTTTTCTTGAGTAAAACAGGGGTGATCATACCTACCTCATAGGCCTGCTGGGAAGAGCAGAGTAAATATAATATGTGTGACTCATAATTGTAAGTGGAAAAATGTTCAGAACACTTGGCTGCTATTGTAGTTATTTGAAATCAGACATGTTATTTGTTACCAGAGGAAACAGCATGGCTAGACATCCAGAAACTATAAAAACTTTTAAATAGTGCGAAGTTAGATTTGAAAACCTGCAGAAAGCTTTGGCTGTGCAGAGCCTTTGAAGGCTTGAAAACAAGAGCAAGTTAAAGACAAGTAGGAAGAGCTCAGCGGAATGGAGTGATGGGTGGGGAAGGAACAGCCTAGAAGCAGCCAAGGAGCTCCAGTAGTCTGTTGACAGGGTGGGGGTGGTGAGCCACTCGAGGGGCTTACATCCCAATCAGTTACCCTTCCTCTTCCTCCCGTTTCCCCCGCCCCTTCCCCAACAATCTACTCTGTTCCTGTTCAAAAGGGCAGGCTTACCATGGCTGTTCCTTCCCCACCCATCACTCCATTTCGCTGAGCTCTTCCTACGAGTGTTCTGCACGTTTGGAGTGACAATATGCACAACTGAAATAAATAGCACGCCCCTGCTTTTGTGGTTAGGGATTGCCAGAAGGCCACGTGCAGAACCCATTTGGTGGAGCTTTCAGGGAAGTTCTTAGATGAACTGTTGGAAATGTGCCTTTGTATTTCTCTAGACTCTTATTCCTTGACCTTTTCTGTAATGGGAACGTGTTGGCTGAATCCCCAGGTGCCACCCAGAGCATGAAGAAATCTTCAGGGTAGAAGATGGAAGAAGCTCAGACTGATGACATAAAACCACTGGAGCATACCTGGACAGCCTGCCTTGGGATTCTTTGGGAGGAGCAAATAAACTGTGCGTGCGTGCGTGTGTGTGTGTGTCTGTGTGCGTGTGCGTGTGCGCGCATGCAGTTAAATATATTCCTTACAAATTCATAAATACCCACCTTTAATACAAATGGTCAAATCTTTGCTTTTTTTTTTTATTCTTACACTGCAAGTTGAAGCAAGAAAGACATCACTGGTCCCACAGGCTTTTCCATTTTAACTCAGAACACAATAAATTTGGGGAGGGAGTTGGGACATGAGAAATACACAAAACCTCAGCAGTCAGACTAAGCAGCTTTTCTGTTGTTTTGTTTTTGCCAAAGTAAGCTTTTGTTGCAGTCCCTACGGAGAAACCCAGTAGCCCCCCCTAAAGGAGCAGGTAGGCTAAGAATGAGCTGGGTGGTCATGATGCACACCTTTAATCCCAGCACTCAGAAGGCAGAGGCAGGACAATCAAGGCTACACAGAGAAACTCTTGTCTCTGGAAAAAAAAAAAAAAGAAGAAGTATTGTTTTTATACTTCCCTTGCAGAGGGCAGATTAGGGAACTGAGCAGGGAGGATTTCCTAAGTGTGGAGTAATTTGTTTCACATTGGTAAGGCCTCTGTCTGCTCAGGCAGCCAGAGCAAAGCATAGTCAGGTAGTGAGGAGAGCAGACATTCATTTCCTTTGAGCTTTGGGAGCTCGGGGCTTAGCAAGCTCAATTATCCGAAGGACCATCCTGGAGAAGAATCTTCCAGGCTTGTAGGTGACTGCTGTACTGCCGTGTTCACTTCACCCTTATTTAGTGTGCGTGCAGTGTCAGAGCCCTATCTTTTTGATCTCCTTAAAAACCTCACCTCCAAGTACTTTTCTGTGTGGTAATGTCACAAGGAGAGTAAGAAATACATGGATTTGAGGAGCAAGGTCTCACGCATTCCCTAGCATTGGACTTCCAGAAAGAAAACGACTCAGTAACATTTTTAAAATAGGAGCTAAAACAGGCAACCTCAGGACAAAGGGCCAGTGCTGACCAATCTTGCCATAAGTGAATACTATGTACCAAAGGTGGGTTTAAACGCTAAAATTTCCTTCCAAATGGAAAGATGAGCGTTCTAGCATCTTATTTGAACTAAGGCTCTAGCAAATACTGCTATCAGAGTGTTAAGATCATGTAGAGAAAGTGAGTCACAAATGCTGTGAATACAGGTAAAAGTTACAGGAAGTTAAGCCATACCCAAATGTCAAGTTCTAAACATCAGAGAAAGTTAATTTAGAAAAGACCCCAGGTAAGCATATCAGAAAAAAGTCTTCAATGAATGATCTATAAAGAGCTTTATAAAGCCTTATTGAAACACATTTAAAAAAAAAAAAAAGTGCACATCGTGTATATTGGAAACATGGCCATTGTTACAGTTGGAAAGAAATTTAAATCAATGTATAGAAATCCTTTGGGGGAATACGAGACTGACAAACAGGTGCCCAAGAATAGCTAGCTGACTCTTAGACAATGAGGTAGGGACAAGTTCTGCTAGTTACATGTTTTGCTCATGTATGTGTGTGGTTAGTGTGACAAATTGTTGATGTGGGTACAAAGCAAAGTAATGACATTGATCATGCTTCCGTGGAGACAATAGCCAGTAAAAGTGGTGTGTGGCATAGATAGATTACTCAACTCATGATGTCAGGAAAATTTGTATTTCGTGGTGGTGAAAAATTGAATCTTCATACTTTATGCAAAATTAATTTTTGGCTATTGAGATCTATTTGCAAAATTCAAAACTTGACAATATTTTCATGGGTTGAGATTAAGGAGTTTTTAATAAACAAGCTGATGTTAAGACCAGTGACATTGAACCTTATGATCTTAAGCCTCCTTCCAGTGTGGTAGACTTCTGGCATTTTCCTGTTTCTGTCTGTCCTCCTTGTAGAGAAACAAGACCCCTCACGTTCCGGGTATTTCTGTGCTTCCCTCAGGGACCACCCACACTTCCCTTCTGGGAGGTTCCCAACACCTCTTTCCTGTTTGTTTGTTTCTGTTAATGTGATAAAATACCCTGATAAAATACCTTAAGGGGGGAAAGGTTTATTTGGATATACTGTTCCAGTTCCAGAGGGAGCAGCAGGTCAGCCCATCAAATTATGTGAGAAGCAAAGAACAGAAAATGGGGTCAGGATGAAATCCCAGGGCCACCCCTAGTGACCGTAACTTCCTGTTGCTAGCTTCTACTTCCTAAGGGTTCCCTACGCTTCCCAAACAATGCCACCAGTGGGCCTCGCTATCAAACACAGGAGCCTATCAGCGAGCATTTAATCACGATGCCCATGTCCTCTGAAACTGAGTCTCAGCCCTCCGTATTCTTTGTGACCCAGATGTATTCCTCATTCTCATGACACTGGGCATCATTTGCATTTTAACAAAGAGCTGCTTTGTTAAGATCACAGAAGCGACATTCTGTGCCATCTGAAGAGGACAACCAGAGCAGATTCACAGGGCTGCAAGACAGACTAAACATGCAGTAAAGTTACAGGAGGAGGTACAGGTCAGGGGGAAAAAAATGGATGCGATACATGACCAGAACCAGGAGCAGGTTGGCCTGGATTCTGATCTGTTGGGGTTCACTGAAGAGGTGTTCCTGGTTCTGATTGTCATTGAGTTTATCCTTGGAAATCTGGTGAATAGTTTCATTGGGTTGGTCAATGGCAGCCGCTGGTTCAAGAGCAAGAAAATGTCTTTGTCTGACTTCATCCTCACCAGCTTGGCTCTCTCCAGGATCTTTCTGCTGTGGATAATCTTTATTGATGGCCTTATAATAGTGTTCTGTTACCACACCCATGACTCAGGGGTAATTATGCAAATTATTGATGTTTTGTGGACGTTTACAAACCACTACAGTGTTTGGCTTATCTCCTGTCTTGGTGTTTTCTACTGCCTGAAAATAGCCAGTTTCTCCCACCCCACATTCCTCTGGCTCAAATGGAGAGCTTCCAGGGTGGTCGTTGGGATGCTGTGGGGTGCGTTGCTCTTATCCTGTGTCTGTACCGTGTCTCTGATGAATGAATTTAAGATCTATTCTGTCCTCAGTGGAAGCAGAGGCTCGTCAAATATGACCGGATACTTAAGATTGAAGACAAGCGAATATAATCTGATGCATGTTCTTGGAAATCTGTGGAAGCTTCCTCCCTTAATTGTTTCCCTGGCTGCCAACTTTCTGCTCCTCCTTTCTCTGGGGAAGCACATACAGCAGATGCAGCAATACAGTATTGGCTCCAGAGATCAGAGTTCTGAGGCCCACAAAAGAGCCATCAGAGTCATCTTCTCCTTCCTCTTACTCTTCCTACTCTACTTCCTTTGCTTTCTGATTTTGTCGTTCAGCCGTTTCCTACCAGCAACTAAGGTTGCCAGGATAATCGGTGTAGTAATTACCATGTCCTATCTTGTTGGGGACTCATTTGTTCTTATTCTGTGTAACAACAAGCTGAAACAGACGCTTGTGGCAATCCTGCCATGCATGTGTGGCCACCCGAAGCCTGGATCTAAGGGTCCCTTTGCTTCATAGAAGACGAAGCCTGGGTGTTCTTAGGCCTGGTTTAGCACAACAGAGCCCTTCTGACGTCCCCATTTGTCAGTCTACACCATCAATAGGAGAGATGTTGCCTGCTTTGCTGATTCTACCTGGCTTAGAGGTGAATGCCACGCTTCTAAAGGCCTCTCTCTGTAGGTCAGCTGGACAGGTGCAAACACTGGGAAATGCCAGTGTAAGGTCACTCGCTGTGTAGACACGGAGATGTATTTTAATAACCATTAGCATGACCAGCCTGCATATTAGTTTTACCTTGGGTTTTATGTTGGCGTAGATAAAGTCCTGCTGTGGAGTTGAGACAGAGAACAAAGGCATTTGCTTCTCCATCGATGTGGGCTTCGATTCCGCTCCTGTCAACTTTCCATTTTTGTCCTTCGAATAATTATCTTTGTGCTTCCCCTTAACCTACAGTATGGGCGATAACATCATCCACAGATTAGCTGAAATTCATGAGACAACGTGTGCCAACATTTTAGCACAACATGCCCTGTAAAGTGCTGGGTTAATGTAGACCAACGAACCACGCAGCAGCAGCAGCCCTAAGGCAGCCCTTCCCACAAGCCCCGCGTGATTCTGCAAACAATAGCATGGAAATCAAGACCCCTGGATTCCGGGCTCCAGGCCATTCTTGTGTTTCATTGGCAGTTTACTAAAGTTAATTCAAAGTAATATTTTTGGTTTTTTGGACTGTGTAAAAGACCAAGCATTTTGGCCCTTCCTTTCCTTCATCCTGTTCTCCCTCCCCCCCCCCCGTTCCCCTTGCTCTTTCCAGGATGCATGCATGCTTTTAAAACTTATAGAATAAGTAGATGTATACATATTCATGTTTAATTAATATTATTTAAAAAGAATAGACATTTATTTGTTGTCATTAAGTCAATGAGAATATTGTTCAGTATCATAAAAAAAATTCTTTAACTTTGTGAATGTAGTCTGTTAGGACACATGACATTCCTGAATATGGATTTCTTTCTTTCTTTCTTTCTTTCTTTCTTTCTTTCTTTCTCTCTTTCTCTCTCTCTTTCTTTTTTTCTTACTTTTTAATTTAAAATTTAAACAAGGTTGTTTTACATGTCAATTCCAGTTCCCTCACCCTCCCATCCTCCCCTGTCACCCCCACCAAACCCCAGCCCATTCCCTTTCTGCTCCCCTGAATGGGGATTTCTAATGTGACCCTGCTTTTAACATCTGAGTACTTTGATGCCTAAGGGGACGTGTTGTGACCTCATAGATCTAAGCATAGATCCAAATTTATAAAGGAAACAGAAAGAGTGGATGTTTTTTGTAGGAGAACCCCAGAACAGATTATAGCACAACTTCTCCGTTTCTGATGAGCTCCCCTTATGAAAGCTTGTCTCAAGAGGGGATTGTTCCTTGAACTTACTCTATTAGATTCAGTAAATGGTCTCAGGTGTGAAGAGACAAAGGAGGGTCAGTGGTGTGGTCGGAATGCAGCTGGAGCAAAGGGGTGCAGTTTCAGCATATGGGGACACAGGAACTGGTCCAGACAGGCCAGGAGGGAAAGGAGTTGGGAAGAATTCGGCACCAGGAACCCCACAGCGCCTGTGGCTTCTATTGAGCAAAGCTGCTGTGGAACTGAAATAGTCTTGGGCTAGAGCACGCTGGGCTGGGTTTGACATTCTTGGGCTCCATCTACTCTCCCTGCTCTTGGAGGAACAGCTTCCAGATTCACTTGAGCTTGTCTGTGATTAGGCATTTCTAAGAAAATAAGAGTAGGAGTGAAGAAATAGTAATTTAATCCTTGAAAGATTTGCATTCTAGCAATAGCAGCTGTCTCTTAGAGCAAAAAGGGCTCATTTGCCGCTGTGGAAAACAAAAAGGAGACCTCCTTTCAGGCCGAATACGGTGCCTTCCTACGCATTTCAGTCACCAGCACTGCAAACACCGAATCTTCAGTGAGTGAAGATGCTTTGGAAATGGTATTTATTTGTGTTTGCTGCCTCCATTATTTTTAATTTTGTAGGAATCATTGCAAATCTGCTTATCATAGTGGTCATTTATAAGATTTGGGTGAAAAGTCACAGAATCTCCTCTTCAGACAGGATCTTGTTCGGCTTGGCCATCACTAGATTCCTGACTCTGGGCTTGTTTCTACTGAACACTGTCTACATTGCTACGAATGCTGTGAGGTCAGTGTACTTTTTCATGTTTTTTCTATTGTGTTGGAAGTTTCTGGACTCCAACAGTCTCTGGTTAGTGACCTTGCTGAACAGTCTGTATTGTGTGAAGATTACTAATTTCCAACATCCAGTGTTTCTTCTGTTAAAACGGACGATCTCTGCAAAGACCTCCAGCCTGCTGCTGGCATGTCTTCTGATTTCTGCCTTCACCACCCTCCTGTATCTTGTGCTCACACAGATATCACGTTTTCCTGAACAGGTAACTGGGAGCAATGGCACGGAATTTGACCTCAGTGAGGGCATCTTGACATTAGCAGCCTCCTTGGTCTTGAGCTCACTATTACAGTTTATGCTCAATGTGACTTTTGCTTCCTTGCTAATACATTCCTTGAGAAGACACATACAGAAGATGAAGAGGAACACTACCAGCTTTTGGAGTCCCCAGATGGAGGCTCACATGGGTGCCATGAGGCTGATGATCTGTTTCCTCCTGCTGTACATTCCGTATTCGATTGCTGCTCTGCTCTACCTTCCTTCCTATGCCAGGAGGAATATGAGAGTCCAGGCTGTTTGCATGATCATTACTGCTGCTTACCCTCCAGGACATTCTGTCCTCCTCATCATCACACATCATAAATTGAAAGCTAAAGCAAAGAAGATTTTCTGCTTCTACAAATAGTGCAATTTCATTGGTAAAGCTTGACGGCACCACCTCAGAGTTTGGTTTTGTGTTAGAATTTTCCCAGTGATTTAAGGACTTGATTTTGTCATCTTCTCTCTGGTATCCTGACCCTGCTTGTGTTTTAGCCAATCCTTCGTCTTTTGGCTAATATTTTAAAGTAAAGCACACTCCTTAAGGAATTGTATGAGGCCTTTGTGAATTTTGCATTGTCATTATATTCCTAGATGATGGAAATCATCATACTTCTGTCCCACTAGCTCTCAAAGTATAAAGGGACGCCCCTGAATGAAGGCCGCATTGTGGTGTACATGGTTAACACAAATTAGGGAATTTAACCAAGGACCCCAGGAGAAGATATCACTGACAGCTGTCGCTGAGTAGATTATTGGCTTGAAGTGTATCTAGGCAGCATAAGCAGGAAAGAGGAAGGAGGCTTCAGAGAAAGAGAAGAGGGAAAAGAATTAGGTGTGCATTTGTAGGGCATGGCAGATAAAGGATCCTGCTGCTGTTACTATCAAGAAACCCTAGCACTGAATTTCTAGGGTTGATCTAGAAAGGGCCAGAGTTGATTGAGTGACTGATAGAAAACAATTCAATTAAAACGGTTGGAACTCAAAAAAAAAAAAAAAAAAATCTATCTTAATATCTAGAGATGTAGGCCTAGGGCAAAAGCAAGTTCTATTCAGAGAGAGTAAAACTACCTGAGTGAAAGTTTACCCAGCACAGCACCCACACCCTGTGTTGCAGAGCTCAGAGGGAGGCCGAGGGCATCGAGCTGGTTGGTGGTGGAGTGCTGGATTGGGAGGACTTACCTCACCGGCTTCTACGTTGTTCAGTTGTCCAGGAGAATGCTGTTTGAGGGAATCTGATGATAGGTATTGACGAGTTATGAAGTGGGGATTGAGCATTCATTATTTACAATTACACAGTTAAAATAAAATGCTTATGTAATGTCTTTTACATCTCAAAATAAACTTTCCAAATGTATAAATCACCTGACCTTTGCTGTTCCTACCCACCACAGTCTTCCCTTCGATATTTAATAAATATTACCCAACCAGTATCAATGGTCTAGAACCTGGAGGCGTTAGTCATGTTACAATGTTAGTAGATAAAAGGGATGCTGACAAAGGAAATAAATCTGTGCCCCAAGAGCCAGTCATTAGTCTCCTCTTCTCTTTTTCACAGTGATCAAACTATGAGCTATCCAGAATTTATAATTTCCTCTTATAAGCTGGTGCTGTATTGCTCATAGACTATAAAGAGGTAATGTATGCAATTTCTAGAACCAGTCATTTCCTTCCTTTCCATTTCCCCTTTGTGACTTTTTTGTTTTTGCCCATGGGCTAAAATATTTACCTCTTCTGAAGGATGCATCTGAGGAAAACACTTGGAGCTGGTGGAGTTACTATCTACCTTTGAACTGGTGGCGTGCTTCATGACTTGTGAGTGCTGCTTCTCCATCTCTGAACTGTTTGTGCCTAAATTCTGGGATGGATAACAAGAAACAAACATCTCCATTGTTTGTTTTCATTAAAACGGGAACACTTTTATTCTATTACCTTGATGAAGTAACTTACCTTTAGCATATTTTCCTAGGTTTGTTTGTTTTGTTTTGCTTTGTTTTTCCAGAGAGGGGTTCTCTGTATTGCTTTGGAGCCTGTCCTGGAACTCGCTCTGTAGACCAGGCTGGTCTCGAACTCACAGAGATCCCCCTGCCTCTGCCTCCTGAGTGCTGGGATTAAAGGCGTGCACCACCAATGCCCGGCTAGCATATTTTCATACAATGACATGTCTTCATGTCTTTATGGTGAAATGGTATATAATTACTTACAATATTATAATCAAAATACATATATTATTTAAGTAAAACCAAAAGCACACAGATGCATTATATCTGTTTTTTTTTAAATATGTATATCTGAAGAAATGTTTTGCTGTGGTCCTCTATGACCTGTGGCTCTAACAATCTTTCTTTGTTATTTTTGATTTATTTATCATTTATACAGTGTTCTGCCTGCATGAATGCCTGCAGGCCAGAAGAGGGCACCAGACTTCATTACAGATGGTTGTGAGCCACCATATGGGTGCTGGGAATTGAACTCAGGACCTCTGGAAGAGCAGCCAGTGCTCTTACCCTCTGAGCCACCTCTCCAGCCTCTTTAAATCTTTCTGTCCCCTCCTCTGCAATGGTCTCTGAGCTTTGGCAGTGGGGTGTGACATAGATATCTCATTTGTGGTTGGGTACTCTCTGAACTTTGAACAGTTATGAGTGTTTGTATTAATCACTACATACTTCTCAAAGACACGTCTCTGATGTGGTCTGAGAGCTGTACCATTCTACAGGCAGAAAAGAGATTTAGGAGGCAGTTTGATACAATTTCTATTTAGCAAAATCATAGGAATAGATTTGTTCCTGGGGCCCCTGCCTCCACCATGATTCTTGGCTAGGTTCGCAGTAATTGTCATGTGTTTCCTATGGTGGAGTGGACCTTAAATCCTATGAGGGAGTGGTTGATTATATCCATAACATTCTTGCCACTATTTCATTCACAGGCATAACTTGCCACACTGGCCATTATTACACTTCACAGGGTTCACATCTGGGTAAGACTGTTCAGGACCCCCCCCCCCCACACACACACAACCCCAGCAGCCTTCATGGCACCTTCCAGTGACAAGAGAGTGTTTTAGGGTTTCTGTTGCTCTGAAGAGACACCATGACCATGGCAACTCTTATAAAGAAAAACGTTCAATTGGGGCTGGCTTACAGTTTAGAGGGTTAGTCTTTTATCTTCATGGTAGGAATCATGCTGGCATGGTACTGGAGAAGGAGCTGAGAGTCTTACATCTTGATTCACAGGCATCAGGAAGAGAGAGACGGTAAGCCACTAGGCCTGTCTTGAACTTCTGAGACCTCAAAAGCCCACATCCAGTGACACCTCCTCCAACAAGGTCACACCTCCTAATAGTGCCACTCCCTAGGGGGGGTCTATGTGGGGCCATTTCTTTCAAACTACCACAGAGAGAGAGAGAGAGACCACACACACACACACACACACACACACACACACACACACACACACAGAGCGCTATCCATCAGGAAGAAGGTTCCTAGGGAGTACCACATTGATTTCTCCATGTCCTAGGACTAATATGTGTAGTGTTTTCAGCAATATTGTCTTATTATAATGCTCTAGTGGTCAACCAAGAACAACAACAATAGTTTGTATTGTCACCTCTGTCCTACAAGTAGAGGAGAGATATCTCATACGGGCATTGGTGTTCTTATTTGCCAGTGTATGGTGGTTCCTGGGATGAGCACAGTCTTTACATATTAAGTTGTTCTGACATAGTCCTGCTGGCTGGTTTCTCGAGTAGCCTATATTATTTTCACTTTTCTCCCCACTTGATTGAGTTGGATGTGCAGTCTTTGTACGAACTGTCTTTTGAAGCCTGGAAAAAGTCTTGAGAGTTTGTTAAGCCCTTGTCCAAAGTCCTCACTGGAGATTTTTTTTTGCCTATAGCAAAACTCCAGTAGATCAAAGACATCAGCATAGCACCTGATACACTGGACTTGACAGAAGAGAAAGCAGGGAATGGCCTTGAACTTATTGGTGTAGAGGAAGGTGTCAGGAGTAGGTTTCTCCCTGTAGCCGGTCTGGTCCCCACCACCGCGCCAGCCCCAAATAACACACCGAGACTCTGTATTAAATATAATTTTGTTGACCAGTTATTAGTTTCTTATCGGCTAGCTCTGTCTTTATTATTAACCCATTTTTATTAATCTAAGTATTTTTATGTGGCCTTATCTTACCGGAGGGAGGGGCTGGTGTTCTGCTCTCTGTCTTCCATCTTGAATCTCCTCCCTACCACTTCCTCTCTCCTCCTAGTCTCCTAGTCCCGCCTATCTTGCTTTCCTATTGGCCAACAATGCTTTATTCATTAACCAATAAGAGAAACATACTTACAGAATGACATCTCCCATCAGGAAGGCTTCCTGAAAAGAAGACTGTTAACACAGGCCCTAAGATCAACAATTAATAAATGGGGCCTCATGAAACTGAAAAGTTTCTGCATAGCAAAGGATACTTCAGATGGACAAAGAGGCAGTCCACAGGATAGGAAAAGAATTTTTACCAATCATACACCCACTAGAGAGCCAACATCCAAAATATATAAAGAACTAGGACTCAGGGAATCCTGAAAGAATGTAAGAGCCAGAGGTGATGGAGGGCACCAAAATAGTGAGACCCTCTAAATCAACGTGACCAAAGCTCACACGAACTCACAGAGACTGAGGCGTAGGCCCTGCACAGGTCTGCACCAAATGGGATCCTAGAGCTGACAGGGGGAATGGACACATGACCCGTCCCTAATCCAGAATGATAACACTTGCAAATGAAAATGTAGCTTTCTTCAAGGGACCCTCACTGGGGTAGCAAACTACTTTTAAGGGTAGGCTGCATGCCCCGCAGTAGATGCCCAACAGAAAATGGACAAATAGCATCTTTGGGAGTTCCTTGACTTCTAATGTTGTTTCAGGGATCTTCCTATTTTTCCCCTAAAATTTTAAATGCTATAAGGAGTTCTAGAAGATTGGGAGATGGTTACGTGTATGTGTGTGTGTGTGTGTGTGTGTGTGTGTGTGTGTGTGTGTATCTATTATATATATAGTAATAAAAAATATATAGTGAATGAAATTCTCAAAGACTGAATAAAATATATATTATTATATATAATACCATAGGGAAACCTGATACATTACATCTCAATGAAAAGAGATGCTCCCTAGAATGTTTTTTTATATCATTATTTTGTATACATAAAATAAAAAAAAAACATAAAATATATAAAACACACACACACACACACACACACACACCCGGAGCATCACGGGAGAGGGGGTAAAGAGAATGTAAGCACTACAGGAAGGGATGGGATCTTTCAGGTGTGATCTAGCTACTGCACTCTGGAACTCAGTAGCTAGCTATCACTTCCTTCTCAGGACCGATTCAAGACTGGGCCACTCAACAGCTGTGGCAGAGTGTCAAGGGCTCACAAGGCTTTATCCCTCCCAGAGGGTCTATACACTGCACTGATTGACAGAGCAGGGAGACGGTTTATTCGTTTTGTTTTTTGTTTTTATTCCTGTTAAGATGCTGTAAGAAGCCCCAATGAAATATATTGAGTCACAAAACCCAACCCAACCCAACCCTAAGCCCCAAGCGGTGTTGGAAGAGTGGGCACAAGTTGGGAAAAGGAGGCAGGGTCTGTGGGAGCAGGACGGTGATGTGAGATGACTGTGGTCACACGCATTATATACGTACATGTATGGAAATGTTAAATGAAATCCATTTTATTTATAATTAAAACATACCAAAATTTAAAAAGATGTATCGAAATGTAAAATATTTGAAAAAAAAAGACAAAATAAAAAACTCAGAGTTTTCAGATTTCCTACTGGTCTCAGAGTTTTCAGATTCCACCTAGCAGTAAACAGCTACATGGAAGGAAGGTAACTCCAGAGACCAACCACCCCAACAGACTCAGAGCTCCCACCACCCCAACAGACTCAGAGCTCCCACCACCCCAACAGACTCTGAGCTCCCACCACCCCAACAGACTCAGAGCTCCCACCACCCCAACAGACTCAGAGCTCCCACCACCCCAACAGACTCAGAGCTCCCACCACCCCAACAGACTCAGAGCTCCCACCACCCCAACAGACTCAGAGCTCCCACCACCCCAACAGACTCTGAGCTCCCATGCCTACCGTACTCCATCGGTAATGGGTTCGCTTGCTGCCAGATCAGGGGAGTCCACAGACCACCACACCCTCTGCAGCGTGAGCTCCCAGAGCCTAAACTCCTCAGAGGGTCTATTTCTGATTCTCCCTCTATTTCTGAAGAAGCTTCGTGACCACAGTATCTTCTTGTGGCCATCTTCCCCACCAGACATTATGGTAGGTATTCTCAATTGTCCTGATTCATGACTGCTCCTTACTTTCAGGTTGCAGGTAGGTGTGGTGGTTCCTTTTAACCGTCCTTGACACAACTGCCTGGGAAGAGAGTTTCTGTTAAGGAATTGTCTAGACTCTAGATGAAGTTGCCCAGTGGGGTATGTGTGTGTGTGTGTGTGTGTGTGTGTGTGTGTGTGTGTGTGTGTGTGGTGTGACAGGTGCACTTGCCCTGTTCCTAAATTCCTCTAACTCTTAGAGGAACAGTTAACAGCATCTGTCAGAAAGCCGGTGTTGAGCTGTGCCCTCCTGATGGTTTCTCTGGATGTGAACCTATGAGCAATTTGCCTTGGGTGGGCTAACATCCAGAAAGTCCGAGCTTGCTTCTGTATTGTTCAACTCTTTGCCAAGCACATTTTACTTTTCATACTTATTATTTAGTGTGTGTGTATGTGTGTGCGCATTCACACACATGTATGCAATCATGTGCGGATGCAATGGTGTACTTGTGGAGGTCAGAGTACAAAGGGTAACTTGTGGGAGTTCGTTCTCTATTTCCATCCTGAGTGCATGATAATAGTATTGTTATAGCTTAGTCTTCTAAGTTTTATTTTGAAAAGCAAAAATAACAAATGGCTAAAGCACGTAATCCCCACGCAGTTTTAACATTTGTGGTAGTTTTATTTGAATTTATAAAATAGTTTTCATTCTCATCTTGAGATTACAACTTAATTACATTTCCCCTTTCCTTTCTTGCCTCCCGACCTCCAGTGTACCCCTTTTTATTCTCCTTTAAGTTCATACATGCCGCTTCTATGTTTGTTTTTAGGGATGACTGCTTGGCACTGGACTACCGATTGTATGCTCTTGCCTGGGGAAGATGACTTCTGCTCCCAGCTTTCTGTGGTTGCCCATAGGTCTTTGTGTGGGGTTGAGGCTTTGTTGGTTTTTCACCATCAGGCTGGTGTGTCCATTGCTATTGCTGTCATCTCTGTTCAGCTCAAATTTGGGCAGTCATGCTGGTGAGACTCTATGGATGTGGCTTTTGATATTTCTGGGAGACGCAGTCTCACGGCAAACTCTGGCTCATACAATCGCTCGGCTCCCTCTATGTCAATGTTCCCTGAGCCTTAGTTGCCAGGGTGTTTTGTAGATGTGTCCATGGGAGTGGCTCCCCAACTCTGTACTTTAATTGGTTGTGGTTTTCTGTAGTGGTCTCTATCTGTGGCAAAGAGAAGTTTCCTTGATGAGCGGTGAAGACTACTCTTCTCTGTGGGTATAAAGACAAATGTTTATAGATGGTCATTAGGGGTTATAAATTAGTTGGTGGTTGTAGATCATCCTCCAATAACCATAACTTCACTAGCACTGTTAACTAAGTTCCAGTATTAAGTATGATCTTCCTCTTGTTTAGCAGGCTTAAGTCCAATTAGGAAGATGTTGATTACCAACAAAGAGTGTGTCGTGTGCCAGTACCCTTAGAGTGAATTCATGCTGGTTGCTGATGTGGATTGTAAGTATCATAGCTGGATAGGAGTGTTGGGTGCTTTCAAGCTCTCTGGGTTCTGTTTCTGAAGTTGGTAGTTCTTTAACAATAGGACCTCACCTTTTACCTCTGGGGGTGGGTGGGTAACCAGGGATAACAGCAATAGGTTGTATGCTTCAAAACAGACACAGAAGGATGCGATATTTCTGCTATTATCTTATGCAAACAACACACAATGTAAAAACTAAGGCATTATCATGGATACATTGCTACTTAGTGTACTACACCCCTCTAAAGCAATTTTTGATGAACATGCATGTTTTGTTGTTATGGCTTTTAGAACCTCAGTTCATTTAATTGCCGTTTATTCTTAGTCTACTCTGGTTTGTGACAATATCTTAGTTCTTCGTGTTTCATGGACCTTCATTGTTTTGAAGATTAAAGCATTTTGTAGAAAATCCTTCCACTTGGGTGTCTGATATCATGTTGAGGTGCAGGACTCTTGAAGACATGTACCACAAAAGTGGCGCGGCCTGGGCTAGTACTGATGCTAACCTTAATCATCTGGCTAAAATGGCCTCTCCCAGGTTTCTCCACTGTTACATCACAGTTTTTTCCATGCGCCATTCTTTGAGAGTTATATCCAGCTAAGCCACAAAGAACTCCACTTCCAAAACTTTTTCCTCCGATCTCACTTTCTACTTCAAGTTTTCATAGTCACAGGGGCAGACAAAACAGCTCCCATTGTTCTCCGCAGGGTCCACTCAACCTATGAGCCTATTCACACTGACCCGTGCCAGTGCTCCTTACCTTGCTCTCCACAAAGATTACAGTCTTAGCTGCTCTTAGAATCACTGATGTGACTTCCTGCTGTTACCAAACGCCTGCTTTCTCATGCCATGTGAGTAAGTGACCAGTGAGTAAGAACTCTTCCCAGGGTGATGGGGAAGAAATTGGAATGCTCTGAATATGTGCACTTAGCATTCATTAGTGTGTATGCTTACTAACAGTAAGCTTGAGCTGTTTGTTTTTTTTAAGTATCTGGATGAACAATTTTGCTTAGGTTAGCAGCTGCCACAAACAGAGTTGCCTCTACGCCATCTAGTGGCAAGGAAGGCACAATCCTGGGAAAGGAAACCTTTGATCATTATTTGCAGATGATTAGATATTGTATACATAAGTAACTCCAGAAACTCTTCCAGCGGACTCCTACAGCTGATAAATACCTTAAGTCAAGTGGCTGGATATAAGATTAACGCAAAAAAGTCAGTAGCTCTCCTATATTCAAATAATAAATGGGCTGAGAAAGAAATCAGAGAATCAACATTTTTTACAATAGCCTCAAATTATATAAAATATCTTGGGGCGACCCTAAGCAAGTGAAAGATATGTATAATGAGAACTTCAAATCTTTTAAGAGAGAAATAGAAGAGATCACAAGATGGGAAGATTCCCCCATGCTCATGGATCAGTAGGATTAACAGTAAAAATGGCAATCTTACTAAAAGCAATCTACAGATTCAATGCAATCCCCATTAAAATCCCAGAACAAGTCTTTACAGACCTTGAAAGAACAATATTCAACTTCATATGGAAAAACAAAACCCCAGGATAGCTGAAACAATTCTGTACAATAAAAGAATCTCTGGGTATATCACCATTTTGTGGACCGGGCCTTCATCAAGTCAGGAAGTCGCTGGTTAATCCCATGATGTTTGGGGCACTGTTGGACCAGTAGGCATTTCCAGTAAGGCCAGTAATTATTGCAACTGTGGGGTTCACAGCTGGTAAAAGTAATGATCATAGCACCTTCCAGCACCATAAAGGCTGGATGGAATTTCCAGGCCAGTGCCATCTTGATTTCTCCATACCCTGTAACTCAAATATGTCAAATGTTCAGCAATGGAGTCTTAACCATCAAGTCAAGAAAAATTGCAAAGTCTGTATAAATCCCCATCGTCCTAAGCACGGTAGTATTTATCTATCCCTTCCATCAAATTTGGAAGAGTGTCTACCTTTTCAACTTTTAGAAATTTAGGGATAATTGATATTATTTCTTCTTTAGCAGTGAAGTTATCCAGTTGATATGTTCATTGTTGGCAGGCTTTTTATTCCTGAAACAATTTCATTACCTGGTATTGGTCTGCTTATGCTATTTCTGCTTTTATTGTTCAATTCTGATGATCTAGATGTTTCTCATCTCTTCTAGGTTTCTGAGTTTATTGCATGTTATTGTATAGCTGGCCCTTTCTGTTTGCTTTATGAGATTCATAATTCAGACACTTTGTTATTTGTCTCCTTTTAGTCTGTTTTTAATTTTTTTTTCTTTACTCTTACTGGCAATACTCCTCTAAGTTCAGAATTTTTTTTCCTGATGCTTGGTCTGCAAAGACTTTCAGTTTGGTTCTTTACATCATCTTTCTGGGCTGGATTTTATTTATATTAGTATCATGGCCATTTTCTAATTCCATTTAATTGCCCATCTGTGTCATCTTACAGAAGACTGAATTTCCTTAGAATCACTCTTTTGAATACCTTTCCAAGGATTCCATTAATATCTTTTTCATGAGTCATGACCCAGCTCTGACTTTACATATTTCTACACCGCCGGTTAGTTACGTTTTTCATTGTTGTGACCAGAGGAAAGAGGGTTTATTTAAGTTTACAGTTTAGCACAGAAAAGTTTGCTGTACGTGGAAAACCATGGCAGCAGGAGCATGTGGTAGAGGCTGTTTTTCCTTCTGGGTAGACGCAAAGCAAAATGGATGAGTACAGGAGGTGGTCCAGAGCAGGACATGGTACCCAAGGATACGGTCCCAGTGGCATGATTTCTCCAACTAGGCCCTCTCTCCTACCTTTCACTACTTTCAAATAAAGCTGTAATATTACGAATCCATCAAGAGACTGACAATTGATTAGATTAGAGCTCATATGATCTAATTATCTAGGGAAATGACATACAAACTTCTGCTTTGCAGACCTCCTAGACATTTCTCAATCCAACCCGAGCTGTCAGAATCAACCATGACATGTCCTTGTGTTGATATTTGCACATCTGGTCGACCAGCTGTCCCTGTTGAATTAATTAGATGGCTTTCGCAGGAAAAGGCTTTCTCTTGGGTCTGGTTTGGTATCATTTCAAAATGTAGATGGGTCCCACCTCTGGAGCACTGCAACTTTTCACACTCCTCAACAATTCCGCAGCCGAAATGGTGGGTGTCCAATGTCAGTGTAAATGGTTGGGGCAGTGTGTTTGTTTTTTCCCTATAGTGACAGAATTTTCCAGGTTCAGACAGGGGCAGTTTACACAAAGGTTTTTTTTTTTCTCCCTTCTTTATCAGACTGCCTGGCATCTCCACATTTGTTATCCTCTCCATTCATACAAACTATAATCCAATGCTCCTCCAAGGTGTCTAACTGAATAGCAACTGACAGTTTTTTATTTTTATTTTAGTTTTCTTTGTGGTAGTGGGAGTTAGGAGGCAGTGTCCAGTGTCTCTCATCTGTCACCTTCTTAAGACTGTTTTCTAGATCATCTTTTGCATAGACATGTCAGGGCTCTGAAGACACACCCAGTAGATAGAAGCTGCAGGCAAGGTTAGATTACTATGAACTTTCTTTTCCATCCTCTCCAAATGCTCCCTCTTGGAAGTCACTGATGGGAGATGCCATTATGTATATATGTTTCTCATACTGGTTAATAATAAAGCACTGTTGGCCAATAGGAAAGGAAGATAGGAGGGACTAGGAGACAAGGAGGAAATAGGAAGTAGTAAGGAGGAGTCAAGATGGAGAGTCTGAAGAAAGCAGTATGCCGCCGGCTCCCCGGTAAGAGAAATACATAGATCAGCAGAAATGGGTTAATAATTAAGGCAGAGCTAGTCGATAAGAAACAAGTAACTGGGCCAACAGCATTGTATCAAATACAGAGTCTCTGTGTGTTATTTTGGGGCTGGCGCGGCGGCGGGACAAGACCGGGCGGCGGCAGGCGGAAAAACCCGTACTTGTTACAAGTCACCAATGTTTTTATCTTATTATTGGCTGTGCAAGCTTATTGTTCATGTCACCTCGGACTACCATGATGAAGGTAAGTGTCAGAGAATGTGTACAAGGTGATGTGCACTTGGCCATGGCGTGGAAGACAGGTCCAGTTAGGTTCTTAATTATCATTAGCAACAGAAAAATTGAAGTTTTCAATAAAATACTTTATTTTTTAGTTCTCTGTTTCTGTCTCTTTTTTTTTGGTATTGAAGCTAACATGAAAAGTAGAATGGAAACCCGAGCAATTGCTCTTTAAACAATGCAAAGTACATTATTTCCATAAACTACAGAAGCTAAAACTCATTTATATTTTACATAGAAAGTATCATATTATCTAAATTTCCACAAGTAATATTGTGAATATAGTGATTATACCTTCTTGTTAAGAAGCAGAAAATAAGCATAATCTCAAAATATTTTTAAGTACATATATTTTAAAAATGAACCAATACATTGATTGCTAGGTATTTTCTAGGCAAACACTTTTCATAGTAAAATTAACTAGATGGCTACCTCAGTTTTCTATGTGATTTATCCTCTCAACAATGGTATTGAAGAAGCTTGTTAAACTTTATATTTCTGCATTTTGTGGGGCAGGGGTTTTTGTTTTTGTTTTGTTTTTTATTTTTGGTGGACAGTTTTGTCAATATATGCCAGTGGGCAACTAGAATCTATAGGAAGTTCCACTACCTAAACCAGGGTGGGCCGGTATGGAGAGAGAGCAATTGCAGCTTAGAAAAGTTACTTAAAAATACTATTTGGGAGGGACTGAAGCTTCCTCTGGGCTTTGGGACCCATAGACAACAGTGAACTGTCCCTGTCCCTTGATGCAGCCTGTAGCCACACTTTTACAGTACCGGGTCCCGGAGACGTGTGGGGTTGATGCAGAGCGTACACTCTGTGGCAGCAGAGACTCTGCCTCTCATTGCTGTGTTGGTTGAGCCTGGCATGCAGTTGCTTGGTGCATAATAAGCACTCTGTACCTTGTTGAAGAAATGAGAACTTCATCCAATGGCCTCCTTATGATCTTAGCAGAGAAACTGATGTCAAAAGGAGGCAGCGGCCTGCCCACAGCTTTCTGGAGTCCATGGTAAAACCCAAGTCAGCTCCAGCTCCCGTTTTCAGAGCATCATCCTTCCCGCCGCACATACACTGACTCTGATCCACATTCTTTCCCTCCACATTCCTTCGTAGTTGTTTTGCCTGGATCTGACCACTGCTCTTCATTTCATGACAAGGCAAGCTTGGCAGCTGAATTACACGTTATGTCAGCCCGTGGCTGCTCTCAGCACCCAGAAGTCTCTGGTTTCCTGTCATGGGCCTTCTCATAACAAGGTAGCTAGATTCTTCAAAGTCAGCAGGAATTCCAACCCCCCTCCTCCAGGGAAGAGAAACAGAAGAGACTATTCCCTCTTCCAGAGCTTTACACCTCTTGCTTACCTCAAGACTGACCAAGCTGGGCCACGGATTATATCTCTACATGCTCATTGGCTTTGTCTAACTACGGAAGTGACATCCTCTCTCATCCACAGCCCATCATGCCCAAGGTTGTCTAAGGTGCTCTGCCAGGAGGCAAGACCCCCTAGAAGCAGCCTTGGAATTCAGCTTACCACAAACATACCTATATTCTAAGCAAGCGGGAATCCGGAAGGAAGTAAATAAAGCACTTTGATTACATTTATTGAGGAGTATACTAGTCTTCTCTTGGGGTCCGTTTATTCAGAGGCAAATGCAGAGGCAATCAGATCATCATCACGTCTGAATTTTCCTGACCATAGCTTTTCAGTTTCTGCTTGGGGATGGATTACAGAAGGACACACCCAAAGTCGGGTGTGATGCTGTGAAAAGGTAGTCTAGGGTGTGATGATATCAGAGACCTTGGTCACAGGCTGTATACACTCATCAGCACTGAAGCAGGATGACCCCCCCCCCACTCCTCCATGCCCCAACCCCAGGGTGGTGGTGGTGAGCACCTTCCCTTCCCAGCCATGCCCTTGCCTGTTCCAGTTCCATGGCTGGTTGTAGCAGTAACTGGATTTCTCATCGGCCTGGTTGGAAATGGAATCCTTGTGATCTGGAATTTTAGAAAATGGGCCAGGAAAGGCCAAGGAGTCCTCATATAACCTCATTATCCCAGGCCTGGCTGCTTGCTGTTTCCCCTTGCGGTGGCTCCTGATGTTGGATTTAATTCTGCTTCATTGTTCTGAGAACAACCATAAGCTTTGCTGTATCAGTGTTGTGGACTCTGATAAACCAAGCCAGCCTATGGTTTGCTACCTTCCTCCCTGTCTTCTACTGTAGCAAAACCACAGCCTTCACACACCCTGCCTTCTTGTGGTTGAAGCAGAAGTCCGCTCAAAGTCTCTGGTGCCTGTTGGGACACTTTCTAATCACTTCCCTGCTTATGGTCACCAATGACCTGACCCCCTACAGTATGTCCCATGGAAACAGTAGCATTCTGTACCACTTTCCAAGTTGGTTTCTTCATTCTGTATTTCATATCACTGCAGGACATTGGTTGCTTTTCTTTTTATCTCTTGTTTCTTCTAGGATGTCTAGGATGATTGTCTCTTTGTGTAGACACAACAGGAAGATGAATGTCCACATGGCTAGTAGGAGAGATGTTCCGGCCCAGGTTCACATTACTGACCCGAAATCCTTGGTCTATTTTCTTGTTAATCACCTGTATTACATAGTGGCTAGCCCCATCTCTGTAACTTCCAAGAATTCTCTGCTGCCTACCCTTCTCTCCACTATGTTCTGTTGATCATGTTCATCCCTAGGGTGAAGCATATTTGTCAGAGAGGCTTGAGGAAGACCATGAGTGTTAAGAGAACCTGGGTCCAAAGATCTGGAGAAAGATGGGGAAGTCAGGATATGTTTGGAGACCTTCTTTTTTTCTAGCTAGCTCTCTATAACAAAGTTGGGTTTTATATCTTTCAACATTTTTTTTTCTACTTTGACACCAATTTAATGAATACAAACTGACATTGTTTCTCTTTTTACAATGTATCGTAAATTATTTTAATGCATCATAGAAGTGAAGATGGGTTTTATGTTTGGTAAAATGAGTGTTGTATTGTGCAATAGTGTTCCCTCTCAATATGGCAAATAATTCATTGATTTTTTTTTACATTGCATGTATATGTTACATTTTCCTACCATAAAATGAATTTTAGAAATAATATTATCATTACAGTTTATGAACTTTCAACTATCTATCAATGTTAGTAATTTTAGATAAGCTTTATGTGAGGAGTTATCAAATTTCCCACTTATTCACCTTAGTACATCTAATTAAAAAATAAATCAGTTATTATGTTCTGTAAACTTCCTTGAGCTCTAGCCTTACCTTTTAGCATGAAAGTCAGTTAACTGCCATGATCTATGTTAACCTGTAAGGTTTAGGACCTGGATGGGGCAAAATGGGCATGGGAACCATTTATTTCTGCTTTCAAAAGAGCACAGCTCATGAAGAAGTCATGCCTTCACCTTCCTGGTCCACTATGGCCTCTCCTTAGCTGCAGCTGACATTAGTACAGATCTTGGTGTTTGCTGGATGGAGAGCATTTGGAATGTCAAACCTTTCCATTGTTGCTCTTGCCTGAAACACTTTGTAGCCCATAACAATCAGGGGGTGTTTTGAAGATGGCTTTTTAGCTGCAGTCACTAATCTTCAAGTTCCTCTTTATGCTGTAGATTAAGGAACCGAGGCTCAGACAGGGGCAGTGTCTGAGTTATCACAGAGAGCCTGTATCAGTGCAGCCACTGATGCTGCCCAACTCCTGGTCTAGCTCTCTATTCTTGATACCATGAGAGCCTCCTAAAGCACCGGCTTCACCCTTTGTTCTGTAAATCACAGCCCTTTCTATGAACTTCACTTTTCGTTTTGTTTCTTTCTTAAGACCATTTCTAAGGGATCTGCAATCCAAAGAGTGATGCTTGATATCACTAAATATTTTCTACTTCTTACCAATCATGACAGTCTACTTTCGTAATCTACTCTATCTAAAGCTTCAAATCATTTCCTGCTATTCACACGTGGATGCTAGTTACCATCCGAGGGGAGTTCTTCTTTTTGCTGGTACTTTTAGCTACAGAATGAATGTCTATCATTGTTTTTCTTGTTCCTAGGAGGAAGGAGGAAGGATCGAGGAGGACGTGTGAGGTAATGGCTTTGTTTATTTCGCTTGATTGTGCTAGTCATTCTGTAATGTATACGCAAATACAATGTAAATATAAACTTTTTAACTTGCCAATTACAGCTCAATTAAATTATATTCTTTCCCATGCACCTTTTGGGATTTGATTTTCCTTACCCTTCTGTGGATGATTCAATTTGTGACAGGTGTAAGGCTGCTTTGTGTTTTAGCAAGGATACAAATCTGGAGGCAAATGTCGGTTCGTGAATAGAACCCTATGTAATTACATCTTTTGTAGTTTGCATTTTCAGAGTTGTAGCTAATTGTGTGTGTGTGTAATTTTCCTTTCAACTACGTGTTGTAGTTTGACATGGAATCAACTTAAGAGTAGATGTTAGAATTGATAGAATGTAATATACGAACATGACTAAACATATCTGAACCACTATGGAAAGGAAATGTATATTCATCATTACCTTTCCCCTTACCAACAATCAATCATTTTTTCCATACTTAGTTTTTCTAGTGAATACTTAGATAATAATGATCAGTTATGCTATTTGATTATCAGAGACTGGGGTTGCATTCTTCCTAAAAACACAAAGCAGACTCATATCTGTCATAATCTAAACAACTGAGTAGTAACTTTTGGATTCTATTCATTGGGTTTGGTATTATATCACTTCACCCTAAGTTAATTTCTTTCTGTTAAATTTGATTAGAACCAACTACTCATTGCAGTCAGACCAAAAAAAAAAAAAAAAAAAAAAAAAAAAAAAATCTAGCTTCGTTCTGCCAATGTCCTAAGAACCTGAAAGTGAACTATGAAGTAATAGGTAAATTTGTTTGATGGGAACATTTCAAGCAGGGTAGCTTTCAGTCAGTGGTATCACTGCTGCGTTTATGGAGGAGAGACAGAGACAGAGAGACAAAGAGAGAGAGAGAGAGAGAGAGAGAGAGAGAGAGAGAGAGAGAGGAGAGAAGAGGATCAGGGAATAAAACATGGAGTTTGGTGAGGAAAGGAAGGTGAGTGAGTTTAAAACTGAAGATGAGGTAGGTATGGAGAAAGAAGCAGTAACTGTTTAAGAAATTAACACCATTAGAAGAGAAATTCAGTGCTCAAACCAGACAAATAAACAAGAGGCGGAAATTACAAGCTTATGTAAATATAAAAGGTGTTACAAATATGGATGAATCAAGTTGTTAGGATAAAATGCAGCACTGAATAAAGATAATAATATACCACGACCAGGTTGTTTATTCCAAGAATTCAGGGATTGCTTAAGCACTGTGTGGGTTGCATACAGAGCCCCTCCCTCTGTATCTGTTCTTACAAGAGGTTGATATATTATTGTTCCTTAGTGCAATGTGAGGCATGAGGTGTTTAGACAGAGCCTGGGTGGGTTTATAATTTGACAGCTTTATTAGAAGGCTCTGGTGGCATTTGGAGGTGGGGGTCTAGGTGAAATATGTTACTGATGGTGTGTTCCTGGTGATTATATCTTGGACCAGGCCTTACTCTCTTTCCTCCCGGTGGCCACAAGGTAAGCAGCTTCCCTCCACCATACCTTTCTTCCATGATGTCTTAGTTTTACCTCAGGCCCACAGTGCTGGACCCACTGACCATGGATTGAAACCGCCAAAATAAATCTTTTCTCTCTTAAAGTCATTCTTTAGGTGTTTTCAGTATTATAATAAAAAGCCTAACACATCCCAGCAACACTGTTTAAAAAACAAGCAACAAACAAACAAACAAACAAAAACCCCAGGAGAAGTATGACTAGCTCAGTGAAATTAAATTAATCTATAATAATAAAAAGTATAAGATTAGTTGGGTTTCTTGGTGATTCTGCCAAATACTGATAAGATTAGTAACAACTTTCTCTAAAATTCATTTAAGGAGTAAACGAGGAAGAAAACCTTGCCCAGTCATTCAGTGAGATCTGGTGGGGGATGTCCTTCTGTATGTATGTTTCTCTTATTTCTTGATGAATAAAAACCTGTTTGGCCAGTAGCCAGGCAGGAAGGATAGATGGATCTTCCAGACCGGAAGGCAGGGACAGAGGAAGGAGAGGGAGGCTGTGAAGAGAGGCCATGCTGCTAAGGAGTAACATGCCAGGAAGCCACAGTCTTGTGGCAATACATAGATTAATAGAAATAATTAAGAGAGAGCCAGTCAGTAAGAAGCGCTAGCCATTGGCCAATAGTTTTATAATTAATGTGTCCCTGTGTGCTTATTTGAGGCTAAAGGGTGGCGGGACCTGGCTGGACAGAAACCTCCACCTTCAGAGGTCAATTTCTCTCTCTCTCTCTCTCTCTCTCAAACACACACACACACACACACACATCAAAGTCATTGCAAAACAAAACTACAGATCAGCACATGAACACAGATAGAAATGGTCAACTAGAAAATTGAATCCAGCAGCCTATGTAAGGACCACACACTGTAACACTTTCTGGTGATACAAGGTGACTTCCCTTTGAAAGTCTTTAAGGGTAGTATGTCACATTAACATAACACAAGGCAAACATCCCCATGATCACCTCAGCAGATGAGAACAAAGCATTTGACAAGGTGCAACATTCTTTTGTGAGTAAAAACAATGTCTGTGAATTAGGGATGACATGCAACTTCAAGTAACTGCATTTAAAAAAAAAGGCACACCATGGTGACAGACTATTATTTCCCCCTGAGGTCAGGGGTAAGGTAAATGCTATCTAGTCTCCCCTGGAAGCTGTTGCCTTCCAGGGTGTTGAGGTCAGAAAAACATATAAAAGGCATATAGATTATGAAGGAAGAAGTCAAATTCTCTTAATTTGAAGACGATGTTTTTGTAAATCCCATGAAAAATAACACAATCATGTTATGAGTGTTTCAGGGTACATGTTCATGAGGTTGGCAATCTAATGGTCTGTTTTTGAACAGGATACCTTTATGGGATCATACTATTGTACCACAGGGATGTGGTACCTCTAAATAAAATGTGTGTCCTGCAGTAAAACCAACCATAAATCAAAACTAGTTGGACAGATGGCTCCACAGTGAAAAGCTTAGGTGGCACTTGCCATGAGCTTTGCATGTGAGCTGTGCACCACTGTAATTTGGTCTTTTCCTAATCTCTGGTACTGGAGGAGTTTATAAATGCTGCTTCCTGTTCTGTGCCTGGTTTCTCTCATAGGTATCCTATGACAGGAGACTTTTGACTCGCTTGTCTGGCTTGTTACAGTATTTTCTGTTCAGAAATTCGAGATTTTCTTGCCGTAGATCCACATGGTAGAAGTGTAGAAAGCTGCTTTCTGGATTGTCTTTTATGAGGACCCCTGTACCATTCACCGAGTCTCCACCCTTACAAATTAACCATCTGCTAAATTGCCACTTTCCAATCCCATCACTTCAGGAAATTAAGTTTCAACATATGATTTTGAGGGTACAAAGCTGTGGTGATATGTTATTTATGATTTAATATAGATTGCCTGGAGTTATTAGAATGCAAAGCCAGCCACACTGTTAGGTATAGAAGCTAAGCAGTGGTGGTACACACCTTTACTTCCAGGACTCAGGATGGATCTCTGTGAGTTCAAGTCCACCCAGAGATGCATGAGAGCGTAGGGCCCTGCATGGACCCCGAGGCACCTTGAGCAAGCCCGAAGCTGTTGGCCGGAGCATCTTGCCCCAGAGTTGTTACTGGTACTCTACCTGATTTGCTAACACACATCTGCTGGGGAGGAACTAAGCTCGAGAACTTGCACGCTTGACCCTTGATTGTTTTCCACTGTGCTGTGAGTCAGTGTATAAGCCCGTTCCATCCCCTCAATAAACGGCATTTGGACATTCTTGTTGCACAAATGACCCGTTGTCTTGTCCTTTATTTAAATCTCCAGGTCTCCGCCCGATTAGTGGAACAGATTGGAGTGCAGGCGCTACACAAGAGTGAATCAGTTCAAAAAGACTAACAGAGCTCATGCCTTTACATAGAGAGCTATGTAAAAGACAGGAGCCCAGTGTCTCAGGCTGCATTCTGAGATTTAGTCTCCAGCCACACTGAGGAGAGACGGCAGTCTGAGGCTCTTGGAGACAGGGTCTACCTCTTTCAATCTGAGGTAGAGGTAAAAGCTAGTGGCTGGCTGCTTTGCTTATCTGACCCTCAGCTTGAACCCCAATATCTCTGTGTCTTTTATTTTATTTATTTTTTTTTGTGTTACACAAAGCTATTCAGTGTACACCAATGTCTTACTAGTTTCTCAACCAGAAGACTGGAACCTGCTTTTCTGCCTTGGCAAAGGCTGTGGTCGGGGTCTGTGGCTAGACATAGTGTCTGCCCTTTGCCTCACCTCAGTCTTGGGATTCTCTCGTCCTGCAGCTGCCCTGGGTTGCCGCCCTCCTCACATCTGGGTGACATCTTTACCTTGCTGACGAATGGCCAGGTGTTGACACTGGCCCCAAGTTTCACTGTTTACTTCACCCTTCCCATGGGCTTTTCCTGTGCAGCATGTAATCAGTGCAACCATGAGACAAGCAGATCTCTGGACCATTTATTTCGGTACTTGAGGTCTTAGCCACTTGAAGCCCTTTGGATGATGAGGTGGCAGGGACCCAGGAGCCAGTGTCTGATGTGATGTTGAGAGGGGCTGGAAGTCAGGGAGTCAGCAAGAGGGTAAAGGGCTTCTATTCTGTAGCTATTTGCTTCCCTGGTACTTTCTTGGACATATGGTCAGTATGGATAACATGCTCAGCTGAAAATTTCTATCACATAGCTATATGGTATATGATATAGGTTGGTCTATATCACCTTTCAACAGAGACAGTATATGATGCCTAATGTCTGGACAAAACAAGGAGCTTCCTTGAATACGAAATCCCTCCTCCACTGATGGAAATGTTCTACTTTACAAACTGTTAAAGAAGACCAGTGTAAGCCAAATGGTGGGAAGAAAAATGGACCCCTGAAGACAAGGTAACGAAAGGAATGAAGCGGCTGCTCCTTTAGTGAGCTGCATGTCTGTAAACCCCAAAGGTTCCAACTCCTTGGGTAGGTGCGCATAGACCCTGCTTGAACAGACCCGTTTCTGACTTCCTTTCTCCTACAAAGCATGCCTTCCCAGCTCTCTCTGTTCATTCGCCTTCTGTGGGTAGCTGCCGAGATTTAAAGATTTCAAGCCTGTCTCAAAACTTCCCTCAGGCACGATTTTTCTTCTCTCCGGGTTTAATGAACTGTCCCGAGTTTTCTTGTTGGTCACCCCTCCTTTTTATGAATCATCCATGAGCCCACAACAACACAATGGATTGCTCCATCTATTTGCACTGAAGGTACAGGATTTAAAGTCCAATGCTTCAGATTCTATTCCATTCCAAGCTTTGAAGTATACTAGTTAATTGGTTATGTTTTAACCTCAAAATTCGATTTTTTTTGGGGGGGACTGGGTTTCTCTGTGGCATTGGAAGCTGTTCTAGAACTAGCTCCTGTAGACCAGGCTGGCCTCCAGCTCTCAGAGATCCTGCCTCTGCCTCCCGAGTGCCGGGATTAAAGGCATGAGCCACCACCGCCCAGCCAAAATTTGACTTATAAAGGGAGGAAGAAGATAACTTCCAAAGTTTGTGGCGAACTTTACTCATGGTAGAGGGCAGAACCCGGAACAAGGCAGTAACATCATTTCCTCCAGTCATGATGTGGCGTGGACACGTGCACAAATAAGACACAGGCTGTCAGGGTGCTGCATCCCAAACTTGGTACTCGGCGAGTTTATTTGAGCTTAGGGAACCTGTGCGCACCTTCAGTCAATGGCAGGGACAGCCGGATGCGGGACGTCAAGTCATCCTTTCCTTGGTGGTTTTTTCAATCCACGGTATGTACGAGTAAATATTGGTGTAGATGCCCACGTCCCCTCCCATAAAGTGTCCGACTTCAATTCCTTGGAGCTTGCCTTTACAGATGACAGTAGCCACGGCCACCTCCTGCCAGGGATAGAAAGGGGAGGAGGGAGAACAAAATTAAAATGACGTTTGCTTTCATAGCCTTTCTTTGCAGCTATGGTAATGAACACCAGCAGTATGTTATTAACCAGGGATATAGGATGCACTTTGGTAAATAAAGACCCACTGTGGGAAGACTACCATGGGGGAAAAAATACAGCTATCATTGCAATAACCCTGCCCAATTCTTAAAAATATTTGGAAATTAAAATGTATTATGGTTAAATAATTAACTAGACACTACAAGTAAATGAAACCCGAGCAAAGGCAAAAAGATTACCCCAAAAATTCGGCTGAATACTTTTATGAATTTGACACATAAAGAGTTTCTGTGGCTGCTCCCTTGTTCGGTTGCCTGGCAGTCCTTGTCAGTCATCACGGGGGCCTCCAGGTTCTGTCTTAAGTCGGGGTGCCTGCCTGAGGAAAGAACAGCATCTGGCTCAGCTCAAGGCTTAACCGTCCCTAATCTTCACCTCCTGCACTCCAGAGGATATTATTTTGAGTATGCGTAAAGAGAATAAGGAGAGAAAGGAAAAAGCAAAGACGTGCATTAATGAGAGCTGGCCCTGCCGAGTAGCCTCATTTTACAAACCAAACAGCCAGTGCACAGAGTGGCATTTTACCAATGGGGAGTCATCTTATGTGCTGCGGAATGCGGTGTTCCCTCTACTCTGTATCTACCAATGAGCTGGCTCAGGTTCTCCACCATGGCCCTTGCATGGGAAATGGACGTGGGGAAGTAGGGCCATTGCCTCCTTAACATATCTGCGTCTGTGCCAATAAGGTCTCCATGCAGTCGGAAGGCCCACGGGACCCAGGTGTCACAGAGGAGGTCCCATTGCAACCTTGCAACCGTGGCAATAGCGAAGATTGGACGTGTGCAGATTGCCTTTCCCAGACTACTCCTGTAGCTTCCCCTATTGGTCCCGAGCCATTTTCTACCCCGTCTTATCTCGTAGCTCTGAGGACATTCATGTTCCTTGGGTGAAACAGATGGCTTTATTCGCTGTGGAAGGCACACTTACCAGTGTTTTCTTGGCTCCAGTCCAAACCTGAAAGTGTACAGACGGTGCCTGGCCGGACGTTGGTGGTGGCGATGGGAAGGACCTGAACTTTGTGGTTGAAGATGGCAGGCTTAGCTAGTTTAATAAGCATGAGGTCGTCCTGCGGGGCGCTGTGGCTGTAGTTCCAGTAGCGGATAATCTGAATGGGATGAATTGTCTGCTCTGTCCCATCTCTGACTCTGCTCTTGAAATTTCCCAACATCACCCGCAGATTTCTGGAGAAGAAGGGGTTGGAAGGGACCACTGTTACAATCACCACCACTACCACCGTGGTCAGATCGTCATTGCTCACCGCCATCGTTTGGGACATCAGATGCTACAGTGTGCGAGATACTGTGGCAGGCGCTGTATCTGGGTTTGCTTTCTACTCACAGCAAGTCTATGCGTTAGGTGGTGTGTTAACTCACGTTTTACAAATGAAGTACCGGACACACATAGTGGTAATTTCCACGTGGCCAGAGTAAACAGTGGAACCCTTAACCTGTTTTTTTCATGTAATGCCTTGGAAAGGAAAACAATGGATGTAAACGTTAGCATCATTTGCAGGCCTCATTTAACCATGTGGGTAATCTCTACTTCAGTGGACACACGAGGAGGACATGACAGAGTGTTGGATAGCAAGCCCACAAACGACCCCCGCCCCCTTTGAAGAGCTGTGTCTTAAACCGATCAGCTTTCTCTCTGGCTTCTGGTCAATAGGAAGTTTGGAGGGAGGAGGGTGTTGTTGAAGTGTTCATTTATGTTGTTGAAGTGTTCATTTTCCCGGATCTTCCCCAGGAGCATTGATACATACATACATACATACATACATACATACGTGTGTGTGTGTGTGTGTGTGTGTGTGTGTGTATAGAACCCTTTTGGGGAGGGGATGCTGGAAACTCACGGTAAGTAGCAGTGAGATGGAGCCAGGACCCAGCGGGCATTGATGAGGACACCCACACAGGGGTTGAAGTTAGACTTCAGGTAGGCTAGATAAGGAGCGTGGTCCTCTTTCTGCACGGATGAGTGGCTGAAAAAAGCTGTCCCTGAGGAGACAATGGCATGCCAATGTGAGAGTAGATGAGACCTCCACACCTTGCCAGCAGAAGAGAGATGTGCAAGTCATTTAAAAGGCGTAACCAATTGGCTGGAGACCATTTTCTTTTTTAAATAAAGACGTAAATTTTAAGTGACACACTTTATATAAGACCTAAAGCAATGGTAGTATTGGTAATATTTATTCTAATAGAGGGCACAGCTAGAAAGATACATTTACTGCTTATAAATTGATTTTGTTTTCTTGGAAAGCAAGTCAGAAGTAAGCATCAAGAATTGTAACTTGTTTGTAACTTGTGGACTGAGAATTCTAACAATAGGGATGCACTTTAATAGGGAAGACATAATCAGATGTGAGCAAAGATGATTAATGAGTGTATTCGATTTTACCAATACTTATAATAATCGAAAGCCGGAAGGATAAATATCCAATATGCATTATTTGATAGTGAAATAAACACGCAGGACACATCCAAAATATTATCAGTGACATTTGAGTAACATGTTACAATTCAGTTGCCTAAAAGCAAAACCAAAAATAATCAAACTAAATGCAGAAAATAACTCTGAGTAAATTCGGTATGTGTTGACTGGGAGGTGCAATTATAAATGCTTTTCTTCCCCCCTACCTTTAAAATTTCTAACATGAACACATATTTTTAGCGAAATATTATATAAAAGCGGTGAAATGTTAAAGAGAGGGAAGCCGAGTCTAGTCTTTGTTTTTCAACCCTTACTGATACTTCTGCTGACCCTCCCACATCTGGGCCTAAACCTCACCACACATCTGTGTGCCACACCTAAAACCTTGAAAGCAAAGAGGGCAGTGGTTATCAATAAGGGCAAGAGGCTCTGAGCTCTCTCTGTACTGGGTGCTGGGTTGATTAGCTGGCCCTATCTCAACCCAGCCAGCCTGTGACATGGCCCTGGGCAATTAGGGAGTGGTGGGAAATTCTTCAGTCCAGACTTCATGGAAGCAGGGACTGCAGAAGTAGGGTCCGTAGTATCAAGCCTCTAGCTTCTGCCTTTACCATCCCTGCATTCCAAAGTTACAGGAAGGAAGGGAGATCAGAAGTCAAATGGAATGGATTCTCTCCTCTTGTGACCACGTTAGGGTTTTCCCAGAGCGTAATGAGGCCCATATTTCACAATAGCCCCCCCCGGGGTGGTTACACACATTGTTGAGGGTTCTCTAAAGATGGTATGGGCCATAACCTATCCAATAGCTTAACACTTAGGATGGACTGTCTGTGCTAAGCCTTTGGATAGGGTCTCAGTGGGGAGACCCAATTCTCCTCATAGTAGTGTTTCTAGAAGCTTCTGTGCACCAGCCACACCTCCACTTTACCTCCCCCGTATTCTATGTTAACCCACTCTTTGATGGACAGAGTAGAAAGTCTTAAATACATACCAGCTAGGGTGGCCAAATAAAAAATAAGTTTCATGATGGTCCAGCTCTTTCCTTGTGAAGGTGTAGAAAGAAGATCAGAAGGGACTGGAATTCTCTGCCCAACTGTCTCCTTGGGGATGTCTACCAGACCCGGCAGATACGGCTAGGTAGGGGCACTCGGTGGGATCAGGAAAGAGATGTAGGCATAAGAAGCAGATGAAGATGGCTCCAGGAAGACTGAAGAAGCAGATGATGCTTCTGTTGGGGATTTTCAGGCAGAGTTTAATGGCCCTGAGTCCATGTGCTCCTCTGTGCTACTCTCATAAAAGCTGCCCAGACTATAGTTAGTTCAGCTGTCTGGAAAGAGGAGCTCCGGGCTCAGGACTTATCTTTCTCACAGAGGATCTGAGGACAGAGCTGTGAGGAACTGGATTTTCTCTCTACCTTTCCTCAGGGAGAGCGTGTCTCAAATGGCTTGTTCTGAGCCCTCTAAGGGTCACGTAAGACTTCCCTTAGCCCCTCCCATCTTTGCCTTTGTTACATCTGGTCACTGTTTCATCACTCAGGCATCATCACCAGCTGGAATTTTTTTTTTTTTTTTTTTTGTCTTGATCACCATTGCTGAGCTAAGACAATGGAGAAATGAAAGCTTACATGGAACAGTTAATTATCTTCGCCACTTGGAAAATGGTATATATTCTAGATGATGTCGAATCTAAGACCTGATGTATTGATGACGTTTCAGAAGACAGACCCTTTTAAGTGACTTTTACACAGTGAAACAGGAAATGACTTTTCAACTAACAACGTGACCACGGTCAACTCTAGATACCAGGCAACATGCACTCACAAGAAAAAGAACATTCACCCTCCTGGGTCACATTCCTTGAACACTTTGTGAATCCCACCATACTTAGAGCTAAGTGTCCATCTCCAAGTGCTTTCTTTATAAATTGATAAACTACTTTCATACAATATATCTTGATCATGTTTTTCCCCTCCCCTAGTTCCTCTCAGGTCCTATCCACCCCTACCCACCCAACTTCATATTTTTCTGTCGATTTAAAAAACAAACAAAACCACAAGCAACAAACCAAAAGCAAACAAACAAACAAAAAACACCCAACACAAACTTTCCCCCTCCCCACAAAAATAGAAACAAAAACCATGTCTACAAAATATCACTGAGTTTATTTTTTTCTTGGCCAACTACCCTGGACATGGGACCTACCCCATAAGACTCCATTAGAGAAAACTAATGGTTATCAATTGCACCTGGCTCCTTGCTTAGGGATGAGAACCCATTCCTGCGACCCTGGTCCTGTGTGCTGCGACAGTCTGTGATTTCATATGGACATGAGCTCTGTTGTGTCTAGAAGATGCTGTTTCCTTGGAGTCATCCATCCTCCCTGGATCTTAGATTCTTTCTACCTCTTCCTCTGCAGGGCTGCCTGAGCCTGGAGGGACGGGGCTTAGTGAAAACATCCCCGTTGGGGGTCTCTGGGCTAGCTCAGAGAAGAAGCTTCTCTGATAGTGGCCGAGTGAGGCACTAATCAGGGTGTCAGCCTGGTAAGGCTGGGCGTGTGTGGGGGGGTAGGTCCCTGGTAGAAAACATTGCTTGGGATTGGCAGCTGACACAAAGGGTTGAGGACAGGATAGAAGGGAGCCCGCTGTCTGTTTTGGGGTCAGGGTCCTTCTATATAGCTCAGGTTGGCCTCACATGGGTGATTTCTTTCTGTCTTTGCCTCTCAAGTGCTAGGATGTCCGGTGTGTGTGAGCACCACCCCCCACCAGATCCAGAGCTAAGTTCTTCACTGATTATGCCTTCTCTGTTTTACTGCACAGCTGAAAGTTTCTAATGGGACCATCCTTGCCTATCATATGCCAAATAGACTGTATATGCTCTCACCTAACTGTGGTACATGTACCTTCATATCTTCCTGAGCATTCTTCCTTAGTAACCGTCTGTGTTCTGTCTGCATGCTAAAATACCTTGTCTAATCTTTCTCTGGTTTCGTAGATCTCATCTATCACTCCAGAGTAAATCATGCTTTTTAGTGATAAGCTCGCTCATACTGATTGGACTGCGGATTCTTCCATCATTGGACATGCTTACATCTTCCTGCCTTTTGAAATTGAGTAGACTCGAGGATGGATCTCTTTCTGCATCTCTTCTTAATATGACAAGTATCTTTTTTATTTAAAAATTTTCATTTTTCATACAAACCACAGTTCCCCTTCCTTTTCTCCCACCCGCTTCCCCTTTCCCACCCTCCATCCACTCCTCAGAGGGGTAAGGCCTTCCTTGGGGAGTCTACCAAGTCTGGCATACCAAGTTGAAGCGGGACCAAGCCCCAGCCCCTTGTATCAAGGCTGAACATGGTATCCCACCATAGGGAATGGTCTCCAAACAGCCAGCACCCCCCTCCAACCGCATCAAGACACATAACTGTCTAGTTTGGTCCCATGCAGGTTCCCCAGCTGTTAGTCCATAGTCCACGAACTCCTACTAGTTCAGGTTGGCTGTCTCTGTAGTTTCCCCCATCTCGATCCCCCCTTGTTATTATGATCCCTCCTCCCCTCTTCAATTGAACTCCAGCATCTCATCTCAGTGCTTGGCTGTATCTTACTGTGTCTGCTTCCATCAGTTATGGATGAAGGTTCTATGATGTCAATCAGGGTAATCACTGATGTGATTATAGGGGAGGTCAGTTCAGACACCCTCTCCACTGTTGCTAGAAGTCTTAGCTGGGATCATCCTTGTGGATTCATGAGAGTTTTTCTAGTACCAGGTTTCCCCTAACCCCATAATGGCTTCCTCTATCAAGATGTCTCTTTCATCGTTCTTTCCTGAGGATCTGCCTTTTAGAACTTACTGTTAGAAAACGGGATCTGGAAGAACACCACTAAGGAGAAGGATTCCAGAAAAGGGACGGAAAGCACTTCAGAAACACTCTTTACCTAGAATTTGTTTAGGAAGATATAAGACACATCTTCCCCAATAGTCTTTATTTTATGTTAGCTACAAGGCAGAGAATTGTCTGTCGTAAGTCAAATTTTCAAAACCTTGAAGTTACTTCAGAAAAGGAGAGCAAGGCGACGAAGTTAGTGTGTGTGTGATATATATCAAGGGATGGATCAACAGGTGTGTGCTGGCGATGAAGGGTACGACTAAAAGGCGTGTGGAGGAAGGAAGACATGGTTGAGAGATGTGAGATAGAACGGAGGATGTGGTTGGTTGAGAGACATGTAATGGCAATGACAGGTATTGATTAAGAGGAGTTAGGTGGCTCATCTTGATTGTCAACTGGGAAGAGGGAACTTCAATTAAAGAGGCACCCCCATCAGACTGGCCTGTGGGCATTTTGTTAATTGCTAATTGATGTAGGTTGGTCCAGTTCACTGCTAGGGATGGGGGCCATGGAGTGGGATGCTCACCTTAGGCAGGTGGGCCTAGGTTGCATTAAAAAAAGTAGCTAAGCAAGCCAGAGGGCAGTTCCCCCATGGTGTCTTCTTTAGTTCCTGCTGCCAAGTTCCTGCCGTGAGCTCCTGTCTTGGATTCCATCGGTGATGAATTGTAAGCTGGAAATGAAAACAAACTCCTTCTTCCCCAAGATGCTTACGGTGATGATGCTTATCACGTGGAAAGAACTATAGGGTAATCTCTCAAGAGGAAAATCCGAGTGACTCATGCCCCGATAAACTAATAAAAACTGAGGTATGTGTTCTTTGGTAATTGCTTTGACTCCTTACAAAGTTTTCAGAGTGAAGAAATAATTGGTCCCTTGGGAGTCACCTGCAGGAAAACTTCTCAGTGTTTGAAAATATTCTTCTAATTCAATGGTTCCTCCTCTTTTCTTCTGAAAATGATAGGGTTCATCGTTTTTCACAAGTGAATAGTATTACCATGTTTTCACAATCCATCCACCAACGATAAGCATCTAATCTACATCTTAGCGACAGACTCACGCATGAAGGTACCTTTGTGGTGTTCTGATTTCATTCATTCATTCATTCATTTTTTTTTTTTTTTTATAGCACAAATTTGTATGTTGTTGAATCGCATAGCAGCCATATTAATACGTTTTGAGGAACTTGCTCTCCTCTATGTTGACAATTCTAACTTACACTTCCATCGCAATGTGTAAAAAAATTCCCTTTCTGCTAGTGTTTGTTGCAGGGACCTGAATGAGGGGAGGGAGGGAACTCACGAGGACCCACTGGCGTTTTCTGGTGCATTCCTCTTTCCCCAGGACTGTGGAGAAAATGGACTGTCACTGTTGAGTTGATGCGGCATTCCCCAAGTTGCACGGTAAGACCGTGCTGGGTTGGATGTAGGGGCACAGAGGCCATTTGAGGTCCCATCTCCCATGGAAAGTAGAGCTTGAGACCCCGGGGACATAGCAGATGCTGTCTTCTCTCCACAGTTAACTTTCTCGCCTTCCGGTCCAGGTGGACACTTCGTAGGACAGATGGCAACTGAAGATTAAGGTTTGATGCCTGTCACTCCTTCTGGACTCTTCCTTGCTTGTTTGTAGGAAACACGTTCACTGAGGTAAGAGGTGAGGGTACCTTCCATCCATGACAACAAAAAACGGGCAAGGGGGTAAGCTGCTCCGGGAAGCAAGCCCCGGAGTTGGGGGAAATGCAGCGCTTCAGTCCAGAAGGGGCCGTGTCTCCCAGCAGTGTTCTCTGTGGATTCCACTCTCCCCTGCCACACTCTGTAACTGACGCACACGGAAAGGCAAAAATGAACATCATGCAAATGGAGCCTGTGTTTGGAGGGAGCAAAGGATGATACAAGGAGCCCCGTCTCTGTGGGACTGCCCAGGAGTACTTAGGATCACTGAAATGCCGTAGGAGTTTGTAAGAGGGGACAGTGCCAGAGCAGAGGTGTCATAAGTTAGCAGACTGTGGTCAGGGAAGCAGTGTGATTGATGGCTGGTCACAGCAGAATGTAGAGGGTTTCTAGCACACTGAGAGACAAAGGTGCACGTTACCCTGGGTATGTGTCCCTGCTTATGGAGCGTATGGTGTGGTATTGATGATTAGCACTCATCCATGTGAACTTGCTCACTTCTAATATATATATATATATTATATATATATATTCTCACATATGTCCTTATATAAGAACTCATACGTATGTTATCCCTTGAACATTTAAGAACAACTTTGGACAGAAATAATAGCCGTGTTGTGGATTACGGAATGTAAGGGAGATGTTTCTTGAACCTGGTAATGTCTTCAACGCTTCTGAGGTGAGAAGCATTGTCCTCCTTCTGTCTCTCCATTGCTGTCTAGATTTCACAAGGAAAAAGGACTCAGAGCTAAATGCCGGGGAATTACACCAGTGCCACTGAATTTTATCTTGTTGGTTTCCCTGGCTCTAAAAAACTACACCTCATCCTTTTCGCTACCTTCTGCTTCTTCTACTTTAGTGTCTTTAGTGGGCAACACAGTCATCATCGTAATCGTCTGTGCTGACAAACGTCTTAAGTCGTCCATGTATTTCTTCCTTGCTCACCTCTCCATTCTTGAGATCCTGCTCACAACCATTATTGTTCCCGTGATGCTGTGGGGGCTGCTGCTCCCTGGGATGCAGGCGGTATCTCTGGCTGGATGTGTTACACAACTCTTTCTGCAACTTTCCCTGGGGACCACAGAGTTTTCATTGCTGGGAGTGATGGCTGTGGATCGTTATGAGGCTGTTTGCAACCCTTTGAGATACATTTGCAACCCTTTGAGATACAATGTCATCATGAACAGTCATACCTGTAACTCTGAGGTAATTGTATCTTGGGTGTTTGGATCCTTTATCAAATCTGGCCCGTTTATGCTACATTTCACCTTACCTACTGCAAATCAAATGTTGTGGACATTTTCTTCTGTGACAGGGGGCAGTTGCTCAGATTACCCTGCGATAATACTATTTTCATAGAGTTTGTCCTCTTTGTAATGGCTGTTTTTGTTCTTTTTGGTTCTCTGATCCCCACAATGGTCTCCTACACCTACATCATCTCCACCATCCTCAAGATCCCCTCAGCCTCTGGCCGGAGGAAAGCCTTCTCCACCTGTGCTTCCCACTTCACCTTTGTTATCATTGGTTACGGCAGCTGCTTGTTCCTCTATGTGAAACCCAAGCAAACGCAGGCGCTAAGTACACAGGGTGGTTTCTCTGATGATTTCCATCATAACTCCTTTCCTCAACCCTCCGTAATGACAAAGTCATAGAAGCCCTTCGGGATGGCGTGAAACGCTGCTACCAGTTATTCAAGAGCTAGTCTTGCCCCGAGGCATTTACAGGAGCAAACACATACTAAGATTGCTGGGATAATATGAGAAGAACATCTCTGAGCTGTATCATAATCACTATCATCTTCAAGTCATCTGGATTCAGAGACGTCAAGTTGTGACTGTAGTTTTTTTTTCTTTTTATCATATTCTTTCCCTCCCAGATACCCCTTCCCTACCCATTCAACTTCATGTTCTTTTTCTCTCTTTAAAACAAATCTCCAAGCTGAAAACCCATTAAAAGCCACCGAGTCATATTTGTGTTGATCATCTTCTCCTGAGGATGGAGCCTGGTGTGGAGTATGGTTGGTACACCAAGTGTCACTCCATTGAAGAGAATCAATTTTCGCTCTTTAGCCTCTTTAGGGATATCAATTGCAAGCAGCTTCCCTGAGGTTTTTGCTTACTTCCCCTTCTTCCCGCTGGTTCCCTGCTCCCTTTCTGGCTTGAACTTGTATAGGTCTTACGAATACTGAGAGTTCATCTGTGTATCTGCCCTGATTTTGATGGGACGTTTTATAGCCACTGTCACTGTATGCAACAGGGCACAGTAAAGAAATTGTTGAGATGATTGTTTCTTTTTTTAATTTTTTTAAAAGAATTATAAATAAGAGAAAATATCCAGAGGCATCTTGAAGAGTAAAGAGCTGCAGTGATATATTATTTATTATTTACTAAAGCTTGCCTGAGGATTCAGAAAGGAACGCCAGCCTCAAGCTATAGAGATCAGGCAGTGGTGATACACACCTTTAGTCCCAGCAGCCAGAAGCTAGGAGGTTAAGATCCTAGGACTCAGAATTAAGAGGTAGACGGATCTCTGCGAGTCCAAGGCCACACAAGATTGATCCAGCCCTAAAGAGAAACAGCTCACAAAGATGATATCATACACCTTTAATCCCAGCGCTGGAGGGGAATAAAATAAAGGATCAGGGTCTTCAGTAGTCAGTATCAGGCAATCATTCTCCAGCCACATTGAAGAAGGAGGGATTCCTTCTACAGCCACATTGAGGACAGGAAGACAATGGTCTCAGGATTCTCCAGCTACTCGGCAGAGAAGCTTCAGTCTGAGGTTTGGTGGGGCCGGGATCACACATCAGTCTGAGGTAGAGTAAGAGCTAGTGCCCAGCTGCTTTGCTTTTCTGATCTTCAGCTTGAAGCTTGAACCCCAACATTAGTCTCTGCGTCTTTTATTTACCATGCAACACAGAGCAGAGAGAAAAGCAAATGACTGGACATGAACTGCAGAGATGGCAAGAGGTAGAGGACAGAGCATAGCAAGAGAATCGTGGAGACGGCAAGGGAGTGAGCAGATAGCCTAAGAGAGGGACTGTTCGGGGTGGACAAGTCCTGTGCATTATGAGGAGGCTAGCATGGACTTTGAAAGGTACAAGTTCATGTGAATAGAGACCGAGGGAGCCTGAAGGCCAGCATGGGCTCTATAAGGGACCACAGGTTGGCCATTTGTCCCTTCTGCAAGAGGTAGAGAGAAACGACTTCTCTTGGCAAATGGGAATCAGTTTTACAAGTCCCCCAGGGATGCTGGCTTTTATCTAACACCAGAAGTCCCCCCATAGTCTAGCCTGAGCTCATTCCTAGACATATAGACTACCTGAGACCTAGCAATCGCCTCTCTAATTGGAAACCTTTCTTGAGGTGTTACAGGGAGACCTGGGTAAGGAGGTATTTATTCCCTTACACTATCACGCAGATCTTACTCTGCCCCCAAGGAACGGTGTCCTGCTGCTTGGAATGAGAAGGGAGGCTGGGCTTCCCATGGCCGTGGACTGAGGGCCGCAGTGCATGCAGCGAGAGAAGGGGCAACCTTTGTTCCTCTCTGGGATTCTCAGTCTCCAACCTTTCCCAGGTCCAGAGTTCGCCCTTTGCTTTTGTCCTGTTCATTTGTTCATCCGTTCCTGCAGCCCTTCCCCAGCCATCTCCTGTTCCTCTCGGGGCTACCCTGGTTTTACAGTGTCCTTCTGGACCCCTATTTTCCCTCGCTACAAAGTAACAAAACAGAGCTTCCCACGAGCATTGTCCACTTTTCTTCAGTTGGTGTTCCCAGTTCCCAGCCTTGCCAACCTTCTCTCTTTCCCGCCACCCCACCCTATCTCTAATCATGGCTACTTTGTAAAGTAACCCAGTGAAGCATTTTTAAAACCACACGTTGATGCTGTGTGGGGTATCCGTGGGGAACTAGTTAAACAACATTTCTTCCACTCAGCGGAACTTTATGAAGCTGACAGAACAGTGATGTTCTTCCTGTAATGATTAGAAACGTCACACACACACACACACACACACACACACACACACACACACACTCATTAAATTGTAGAGATTTTGGGTCTGGTTAATTTTGTGTGTGATGTTTGTATTTATATATAATTTTTATGTAAAATTTACTAAAAAATGATAAAACAAGGAAGTTGTAGCTTATTGGCAGATGATAGCTCAGTATGTACAAAATCCTGGTTTTTTCCTTCAGCATGGCATAAAAATATAATTATGGAGCTATTTCTAGATCATAACATAGAAGCTGAAGGCTCATCATGATTAAGAGAATTAGGTGTGTGGAAATGGCCCCATCCTTTCCTTAAGTCTCTAATGGAAAAGTGTGGTATGTACACAGAAGATGCTTCTAATTCTTCATCAGATGATGGAGAATGGTAATCGAACACAAATCAAAATAACTATGGGAAACATAAAGCAAAGTAGATTGATAGATAACAGCATATGTTGGCAAGGATGTGAAAATATTAGGGTCCATATATATTACTGATGGGAAGGTATGATTGTTCAATAGCTTTTGAAGAATGAGAGGCTACCTTGAATGCCCTTCCCCAATAATGAGATTGATGACTACCTCACCTGCCATCCTAGAGCCTTCATCCAGTAGCTGATGGAAGCAGAAGCAGACACCCACAGCTAAGCACTGAGAGGAACTCCTGGAATCCAGTTGTAGAGAGGGAGGAGTGATGAGCAAAGGGGTCAAGACCAGGGTTGAGATCTGAACTGATCTGAACAAGAAGGAGCTCAAGGACCCTAGTCTGATAGCTGGGAAACCAGCATAGGACTGACCCAGATTCCCTGAATGTGGTGTCAGTTAGGAGGACTGGGCAGTCTATGGGGCCTCTGGTAGTGGATCAGTATTTATCCCTAGTATACGAATGGGAGCCCATTCCACATAGAGGGATATTCCCTCAGCCTAGACACACGGGGAAGGCCCTAAGCCCTGCTCCAAATGATGTTACAGATTTGAAGACTCCTAATGGAAGGGTTCCACCTACCTGGGGAGCAGAACGGGGATGGGGGTTGGTAGGGGGGCAGGAGAGGATGGGAGGGTGCGGGAACTGGGAATGACATATAAAACAAGCTTGTTTTAAATTTAAATACAAAATTATAAAAAAAAAGATGAAATTCCTTTAAACAATGTATCATATAACTACATGAACAAGCAATCACACTCCTAGGTATATACTTGCGAAGTGTATGTTTGTAATAGTTATGGTAGTTGACAAATGGAAAAGCTTAGATATCATTCAGCTGATACAGGAATAAACAAATTTGTCATCCATAGAATAAAATACAGGTTGTGCTAACAAGCTTTGCACCGCTGCTACAAATACCCGAGATAAATAACTTATCAAACGTTTTGGAGGTTTCAGTCCATAATCAGTTGTCCTCACTGTTATTGGCTCTTTGGAGAGGCCACACATCAAGTTAGAAGCAGGCAATGGAGGAAAACCACCCCTGGCTTGAAAGCAAAAGAGAGAGGAAGAAAGGGCTGAGGGTTGTAAACGCCCTATAGAGGGAGCACTCTCAGGGCCGTAAATACATCCCAAGAGTCTTTAAAGGCTTCAGAACCTCTTCAAGGTTCTACCACCTCCCAATATCACAATCCTAGGGAATGAGCCCTTGACCCAGCCACATGGGCGACATTCCAGATCCAGACTAGAGCACCGTTATATGCTGAAATACGTGGGTGAACATTGAAAACCTTATTCTAAGTGGAGGAAGCCAGGAAGAAAAGGCCATATATTGTATGATGCTCTTCATGTGAAACCCACAGTAAGGAGGCTTATAGAGGCAGGCTCCAAAGAGCTCTCTGTAGCGAGAGCTAGTGCGTACAGGGTTTCTTCCTAAGGCGATGAATGCAAACTACTGAGAAAGTACCAAATCTATTGAGCGGTACATTTCAAATGAGTAAATCTTTTGACAATCTACTTACATCCCCATAAAGCTGTAAAAACTATAGACATGCCGTGTCAGATGTCAAAGATGTGTGTAGGGAAAAGCATATTAGGAGCACAGTCAAAACTCCTACCCAAACAGTTTACCAAATCCACTAAAACAAACAAACAAACAAACAAACCCTATCACCGGTCCCCAACAAAGGCCACATTTGTCTGCCCTGTGAGCCCCTTCTCCAGTAATTGACACAACACCCACAGAGTCCCTGAAGAGACTCTTTCTCATGGCAGCCCCTTCCTAAGCTTCTTTAAGAACCTGTGCAGGAGTAACTCCTTGTCTTGCGGGAAATTCAGACTTCAACCACAGAAATCACTAGATGTCCTCATTTCCTGGCCTCAATAGTCTGCAACTGTTCTGTCATAAGACAGGAAGTGTGGCAATGGAAGTTCTCTTTTCTCAAAAAGGATCAAGATTTTTTTCCTGCTGTCTGGGCCCTGGGGCTTACCTTGAGCTAGTCCAGTTGAGTCTTCTCTCTACCATAGACTCAGCCCCCTTCCTGCTCTGTGACATTCATGTATTAAGCCCATCAGAGAACTTGTAGCTCCACAGGGCACAAACATAATCCCAGCATCCACCTGAATCCTTTGGATGGCCTTCTTCAAGGGGGTTTTAATAGCTGGCATATTATCTCACTAAAATTAGAAATCTATCAGCACACTAGCAACATTGAAACCTAGAAACTAGAGAATTAACAGTATTGTAATAATAGAATTGACAATTTATTTTGACCAGTGGCACATGGACATATCATTATTAGGTGCAAATGCTGAGTTAATTGTTGGGTGTCTTCATTTTCTTTAGTGTGCTACAGGCTTCTGGTTACTCAGCCAATGCATCCCTTTTCTCTGACGACTTCAGGCACCTATGCGGCTGCTACCCATCTTCCCTTTCTTTCGTTGCTGTCACGCGGACTCCCTGCTTCGTCTCCCATAACTCCCATTTGTCCCCATTTTGCTCTCCCTTCCGTAATGAGATATATATGTCATATTAGAATTTTATGTCAAACCAAGAAAAATTTTAGCTTCCGTGTTTTTCAATCACCCTCCTCTCCTGCCCACCATCTTTTCTTTCCTTCCCTTTCCCCTCTCCTCTCCATTTCTCTTCTTTCCCCCTTCCCTTCCCCTCCTTTCTTTCTGTCCTATGCAAAATCTCCTTCACTCCCACAGTGTTCTTTCAGCTCCAAGCTGGGCTGTAGCGGTCCTCTCAAGAGCCTTGGTCTCAGTGCAGATGGAGGAAGGCATTTGCTCCCGTAGCTTCTAGTGGGGGATATAGGAACGGACATCTTTGGGCAATAGAGGAGGCCATGGAGCTGGGTTTATCTTCTACCCACACTGCCGTCGAACGGTGCTCATCTCCTATTCCTTTTGCAGTCTCTTCTCGATAGTATGGCTGTGTGCTCTAAGGATGAAATAGATTCTGCCTGCAGGCAAAGCCCCAGTGATGAGTCAAAATGCTCAACCCTACAGACACAGATTTCATTTCTATATCAATTTCTTCTCTAGAAAACTGGCCCCGTCTTCTGGGGCTGACTAGATTCCAGTCCCCTCTCACAGGAAGTGTGGTCTTGGGGATTGTCTGGAGTAGGACAGGAGTTCTCCTGTTGTGTGACGATGTTTGTGAAAGGAAATGACATACTGGCCCTGAGGGTTTACTGGGGAGCTCCACCAGCAACCCATGGAAGATGACCAAAGTCTTTGATGTACGCTATTTTCTGAACTGGTTTCAATTGTAACTAATCTGTTTTGCTGCCTCTGTAGACACATATTTGCTCTTGTTGTAGAGACCCATGATCATTTGGGGGTCTTCTCACAGATCCATCGATAGCTGATGTCACAGGATGCAGCATCAAATGTCTTTGTCAGGCCTATGGTGACGCAATGGAAGTTCTGACTCTCATTCGTGACACTAAGTGAAAAGAGAAAGCAAGGTCAAGGCTCTTGGTTCCAGTTTTTGTTAGCGAGATGAGGGTTACGTGGGAGCTGCACCTGAGGAGATGCAGCCTCATGCAACCCCATACCCTCCTCCCCGGTGCTGGGTCTTTCTTCCCAACTTTGACCTCTTCTTCTCAATACACCTTCTCCAGTCCAGCCCTGTACCCACGTCTTCCTCTCAACTCTCCTGTGCAGATTCCAAGAATCTAGGTCTAACTCCTTCATGTATTTTGAGGGCACTGTCATACCCCACCAGAATCATATTTCAATACTGATTGCATGTTTATAACAGGAAGGCCCAAGGAGGCAAGCAGTTGGCTTTCTCCTACGTCCTTTCTGTCATTCAGACACTTTTGGTCTGACTACAGAGTCTCAATTCATGAAAAATTTGCATGACATTTGGTCTCAATGGGATTGTGGAATCAAATTGTAGTTCTACCCTGTTGGTATGTGAAATCCAATACATCTCTAACCTTTCTCACACCTAATTCAACTACTTGGGAGGAATGAAAGTTTTCTCTGTGGCATCCCGGTGAATACAGGGAAATAATCCATGCATGTACCTAGCACAGCATAGTCCGTAGTGTTTAGGAGGCAGTGAGTATATATTAATTCCCCTCCTCACCCAAGGAAATCCAGCTTCATGATGGGACCTAGTTTGCTCCTTGTCTGACTCAGAATATGAAAACTGGAAATATTAAAGCCTCCTCCAAAGGTTGATGTCGTGGATTGATGTCCTGAAGATAGCGCTTGAGAGTTAGTTACAGATCAACTTTAAGGTACAGATATGATATTGGTATATGATAAACTTTCTTTAAATAAAGGAATAATAGCTGAAGAAATGATATGACGTTTAGTTTAAGGACCTATGAAAGAAATATCATATGTGGTGCAGCAAAAGCTACGTGTGTGGGTTGGTTTGGAGGAGGCAATTTAGTATATAAATAATGTTCTCTCTTCTACCTTTATTACATGTAAATGTTTGATATTTCCTACAATAAAAAAGGTTAAACAGACAAAAAATGGTTTGGAAGCTACCAGAAAAGCAGAACAGAGTCCAGGCCTTTGGTCTGTCTCAGAGTGACTCTCAGTTTTAGTGTTTTTATGCAAAATTCCCTAGGGAAGTGCAGGGTGTTCACATACTTGCCACTGAACGCAGAATTGTTGATCCAGCGCCAATGCCTTTCTCGAGACTGACGTCTCAAACCAACGAAGTACTTCTCAGCATCAGCTATGTCCTGAAGATACTTCTGGAAGTTAAGAAAGAAGCAGCTCATCAGTGGGTTCTTGGGTGCTGAGCTGGTGGTCAATGCTTGCCCTGGTCCAAGGGTTCTAGCCTCCTGGGGATTAGACCCTGGTCCTCGCCATCAATCCTAGAGAAGCTCTGAAACTTGGTGGGAAGTAAGGTCACCTGGATATCGGGACCAAACACAGGCTGCTTGGCCTCTGGTTCAGAAGATCTAATGTAGATGAAGGAGAATTTCCATTACTGATAAACACCATGGAGATGTCAGTACTGGCCTCGTGGGTCAACCCAGAAGGGACGGGGGAGGAAGGCACACACACATTTTATATGTGGCATGTCTCTCCTCGTAGGATTTTCAAAATTCCAGGAAATTTCACATTCCCAGTTAAGTTTAACCAAGTGAAAAAATATGTTGAGAGTTATCAGCAAAGCATCAATGTTGTGATCTTTTTCTGTGGTCAATATGCAGTAGAAGCTAGGGAGAGTAACAGTGAAAATCGGATGCTCCGAAACTTCAACGGGGAATAGAGGAAAGGGAGGGATGAATTTCTCCTCATTCTCCTCTCCACTCCATCCTCTGCTCTCTTTCGTTCCCAGTTTTCTACCTGAGAGCATCTTGCTTTCCACTTGGGTGCCTCACCCTAGAGACTTTGTGGGATCCTGACCTCTGACCTTGGTCATTTGTTCAGGAATGGCCCTTTAGAAAATTCTGTCCCGTCACAGGGTGGTTTGGGGGAGGAAAACATGAACAGTGTATAGCATAGCACCTAGCACCCAACCAAGGCTAATCTGAAGGAGAGGCAACTAACTAAATAATAATAAATAATGAATAGCTAAGTAAGGTAAGTATGATTTAAGAATTGATGAATTCAATGTTCCATTGTTTAAGTATATGATCTTGGTCAAATCATTTTTATTTTGCCTGAGGAGCTGTATCAGCTGGTTAAGAATTTGCTGTGTAAGTGCGACTAATTGAGGTCAGATTTCCCCACAACTCCTGAGAATGATGCTGTAGTGATCATCTGTATTACCAGCACGCATATGGCAAGGTGAAAGGCACAAAAAGGAGGAACTCTCTGGAAGGGCGGGGGAGGGGAGCAGCTAACCTAGCTGTGTACTGGTGAATAACAAGGTAGGTACCTTCTCTCCAACAAGTTGGAAGGTGAGGTCATGCTCTGAATTTTACATGCCTTTGGTGGCACATGTACCCACATACACACACACACACACACACACACACACACACACACACACACACACACGACACATTACTTTCGTTTGCTCTAATTTCCTCATTGCATATGTATAAAATATGCATAATAATATGTCTCATGGCCGTCACAAGGTGAAGGGATACAGTAAACAAAGCTGCTACATTGTATTAGTCTACTCTTACCATCACAAAGATAAACTGCAAACTCTTACCTGATTCTTCCTTCATTTTTCACATTACTAATTATATTAACGTATTTTTTTCTTATGCACACGGAGATGCTACATTAATAACTTAAGTAATTCATATCTCCCTCCTTTATTATATACATTAACATCTCACAAAGTATTCTGCAATATTTCAGTAATTTACATTCTTATTACATTTAACATTCATCCTCTCATTTTTGTGTCTGTGTGTTTTTGTGAGCTTATGGGTACGTATGAGCATATGTGGCTCGTTTGGAGTTAGAGGACAACCTCTGGGAGCTTCTGGAACCATGTGGGTCCCAGGGATTGAACTCAGGTCATCAGGCTTTAACCGCATGCGACTTTACCCAGTGAGTGATCTCCCTGGCCCTTAAGCCACTCTTACGTGCATTACGTCTTTGGTTAGTCCTTGCGCTTTAAACGTCCTAGTTTATGGGGAAGGCAGCAGAATCTGGATTTCTAGTTTAGATGAAAAAGAAGAACCTCCCAATTCTCAGGTTTGGAACGAGGACTGTGAGCGCCTACCTAGGCAGGTCTCTACTGTCTCTACTTCTCACCACCATCCGGTCCCGCTTCCCATTTCCCCTTAGGCTGCACCAACGGCGGCCGGCACAGTGCAGACAACTCCATCACACCACCCCAACGCTTTTACCAGTTTCTCTGCTGTGTCGACAATTGCCAGTGTGGATCCTCTTGCTACACAGTCATCCCTGCCGTTTTCCCAGGATGATTCGGACGTGGAGAAGAAGAAGCAATCCCCTTGATGAAAATCCCAGTCTGTGGGACAGGCTGCAGAGATCGCGGGAGGAAGGAGGAAAAGAGGCGGTGACAGATGGGTGCGGGCCATTAGTGGTCTGGAGAGGGAGCCCCGGAGCTGACTCATAAAATGATGGCACACACGTTTCTTTGTAACTACTGATATAAATTATCTCCAATTCAGGAGGAAATTCCATCACGCTAGTCTGTCTTCTGCCCCTGACGTAAAGGGAATGAACATGAGCTCTTCATAATCCCTTGAGCCAAAGTCCCACAAGAAAGGGGAAAGTCCCTAATAATCTAGCTCAGGTAGCCCAGGCTGGCCTTGAACTCCTGATCCTCCCGACTGTTCTTCCGTCTGCAAATCCTACCAGCATGAGCCTCCACCGAGTACCAGGACAGCCAGGGCTACACAGAGAAATCCTGTTTCAAACAGCAACAACAAAGCAAAAAGGAATCCACCTCCTGAGTACCAAGGGTGTGGGAGGAAGCAGGGACCATGTTCTGTACCTGTTCCATAGCTCCTTGTAGGCATGATGCCTTCATTATTCCCCGCAAAGATCTGTGAGACTGAAATGAAAGAAAGCCCGGTGGTTAGTATACGAGGAACACAGCGGTCATCAGGGTGTGGGCTGTTGAGCTCTGCCTCTTTGTTTCTGAGCATCCCTGATGTTCTAGATGATTGGAAAGGAAAACCATCTTCCTTGATGAACATCCCAGTTTGGGGCAGGCGGAAGAGATTTGGGAAGGGATGGTATGGAAAGGAGGGAGGGATGGATGGAAGGAGGGCCTGAAACCCTGAACTAAAATTGTCTTAAACTCTTCTTTGTTTGAAACTTCCATCTAAGTATCGCCATGCTCCATCATGCTTGGCACTCAAGCCCTACCCTATCCGCCGCTTCTCCGTATTACGGTAGTAGATGTTAAATGTTTAGGAGACAAGGAAAGACAAGGAATAGAGGAGGCTATCGCAGGGAGGTTCATGCTACTTCCTTATATACGCGTTTGGCATCGTTATCCCCGGAGAGCTGTTGAGGCACTTTTACTCAGGCTCCATTCAGCGTTTGTGCTGTTCCCTTTATTTCTGGTGTCCGGAACCTCTGTAAGAAGCAGCTTTGGGATGTTTTTCTCATTAGGATTTCCTCAGCTCTAAGGGTCGTGACTCAGTACAGCAAGACCCAGGGTTCGGGGAGTTATAGGCGATAAGGGAGTAGGTAACCTCCTAGAGATTTCTCTAAGCACAGGACTTTACTTTTTAAAATACAAAATGTGGGGATTGATGGGCCCCCACAGGATCATTTTTCCTGGGCGCACCGACTGAGCAGATAGTCACAGTGGCTCCATAGGCTGCTGAAACCTCCACGGTTAAAACTACTTTCACTTCTCCAGATGCAAAGTAGGCGCTTGAAATAATATTGATGAAACAGACACAATCTTTCACCTTTTAATACACTCCCTACCCCAGAGATTTTGTAATACTATAAGAGACTGCTTTATTTGAATCAGGAATGATACTTTTTGGGTCTAAAGACGTCACTAGTAACCCGTGTCTTAAAGGGCAGTGACAGAGCTCTTACAGAAAGCTGCAAGGAGAGTGGCCTTGGAGCTGGAGAGCGGGCACAGTGCCCAGCACCCACAAGCTGGCACACACTGCCTGTCACTCCAGTTCCAGGGATGCGGTGCCCTTTTCTGGCCTCCATTTCCGCCACATGCCCGTGGCGTAGCTATCTACATGGAGGCAAAGACATTCGTATACATAAAGATTAACAAATCTTTAAAAAGCGAGAGGTGGGATTAGAAGCATCATGTCCTCTGTGTATGAAACATCTGGGATTGAGCTTTTCGTTTTTATACGTGAGGCTTGATTACTTATGATTCTATTCTTCGCCTACAGTTGTTCTAACGTACTGTTTGGCACACAAAAAGATGCCACTTCCTTCCTTCCTTTCTTTTTTTTTTTTTTTTTTTGTGGGGCATCAATTCTTGTGTGTGTGTGTGTGTGTGTGTGTGTGTGTGTGTGTGTGAGAGAGAGAGAGAGAGAGAGAGAGAGAGAGAGTATATACTTGTGAGTGCCTTTGTGAGGAGGTCAGAGATTGGCATTGGGTGCCTTCTTCAAACGTTGTCCGCCTCGTTTATTAAGACAGGGTCTCTTTCTGAACCTGCACTTTACTAGTCCAGCTAGAATGGCTGGACAAGTAGCACCAGGGAGCCACTCATCTCTGCCTCATCCACCGGACTCGGGGTTACAGACTTAACTGCAACATGTGGCTTCCACATGGAGACCCGAGCTCAGGTTCTCACACTTGAGGAACTGACACTTTCCCAGCCGAACCACCTCTCCTAATGCTAAAGTTTGGTTTCTTTCCTTTCTTTTGGCTTTTCAGGGGTCTCTCAGTGCAGTTCTTGCTGTCCTGGAACTCGTTTCTGTGGACCAGGCTGGTCTAGAACTCAGAGATCCGCCTGCCTCTGCCCCTGAGTGGTGGGATTAAAGGTGTGCGCCACCACACCTGTCTAGAATTTGGTTTCTTTGTAACCATGCTTGCAAGAATCTATGGAACACACCCTCAGCACATTATAGTAGTCCCACACAAGTGATCCTCAAGCCAAGGAGGAAAACTGATGACCACGTATTTCATGCAGGGTGTGGCTCAATGCTTTTACTGAACAAGGTCCTGGGTTTGATCCCTAGTACTGGAAAATCAGTATAGATGAGTTTGCCGTTCGTTTTCCCCCTTGCAAAGGAGAAAAAAAAGACCGCCCTGGAGCATTTGTTTACAAGTTTCTAGAATTCAGCTTGGGAGTTAGGGAGATTACCATTCTGCACATTAGTGGTCCCGTAGCTCTCCGTGGGGATGAAGCCATCATTACTTTCGTAAAAAACCTGTGGGACTGCAAAGAAAATCAGCTAGTGGCTCAGCCTTAGTGTGGCTGCAGATGGGGATGGCAAAGGAACCACAGGGAAGCCAGAGAGCTGTGACCAGAGCAGGAAGCACTGAGCTCTCGGCTTCATGGAGGACTGTATACATTTTCATCTGTCTCCACTTACCTACTGTGCATCTTCTCTGCTCTGTGACAGTTATTGCCCGTTAAAACTGGGTCACAAGGAAGACGCCTCTTACCCAACTGCAGCCATTTACTCACACTCTTTCCCCCTAAATTATTTTTTTTCCTTATGGCTTTTCAGAGCTAAATCTTTGCTTACGAAGCTTCTTTTACTAATGAATGTATTGAGAAGAATCTGTGTATACACACGTGCACACACACACACACACACACACACACACACACACACACACAACTCAGTTAAACCTTGATCTTATAGCTAGCTCTTCATACAGCCTTGGGATTGGGTTGAACTGGAACAGAATTTTCGGTTTTTAAATCGTAGCAACGATAAAAGGGCACGTTAAATATTCTAGCTTCACGTAAGGGCTCTACCCTTTTCACACCGCCAGTTATGCATCCATTGAAGACCACTACCCCCCCTCAACCCCCCCCCCCGTATCTGACTGAGTGTGGAGGGACAGCGTGGAAGAACCTGGGCACCGAGTAGAGTAAAACAATAAGGAACACTTATTGCAAAAATACTCACAGTACAGCAGAAATAGGGTCATCCCAACAGCTTTGATCACTACTATAATAAGCCCCGAGATGATCATGCTCCGGTCCATGATGATGGGGATTCAGGGACCCTGTGAGAGGGGCCAGAGCATCATCAGCAGTGTGGGGATGAAGCTGCTCTCTCCCCAGTACAGCCTTCTCTCTTGCTTGGAGTACTCAAGGAAGGCTGGTATGCTAGTGCCAGGGGAAAGGAGGGGACCCAGACACGCCCAGAACACTTGATAGGAAGCTTAGCAGGCTCTCGCTCCTTTATGTATACTTTAGCATTAATTAGGTCTGAACCTCATATCCATTTGTGGTGTCATAAGCCCCGTCCCCTGTGTAAATCTCCTGTGATCCAACAATGGTTAGTCTTAAAATAACCCTTGCTTACAAGCTTGTAGTCTTGTCAATGCTGATCTCGCTTATAGAAGCCTTAGTCTCCTATGTGTCGGCGGTATGTTATCGATGAACAGAGGGCAGAGAGGCAGACAGGCAGACAGACAGGCAGAATTAGCTGACCTCTCTCCGGAAGTCTGGGCTGGCATGCGGAGGATAGGCGAATACTCGCGTGGTGAGCAGGTCTCCTGCTCGCTCAGTGGGCACGGTCCCTGTTCGCAGAGTCACTGTCCTACCCGCACCGTCAAGCGTCTGCTTCCTGTTCAGCGCTCTTGGCAAAGGAGCAGGCAGGGCGAGGAGGGGAACCTCTAGCTCTGTGGGAAGAAGGTTCCTGTCAGGAAATATTTCTAGAAGGATGTGAAAAGCCACACGCCTCAGCACAGACTTCCCCTTCATCAGTTAACTTTCTATTGCTCTTAGGACGAGGCTTGGGTCCTTGGTGTAATATATAAATCTTGTGCGTCCCTTCTTTCATGGATGTTCAGTGTTCAGCCACGTGCTAGGTACTCTCTTAGCACCTGAGATTCGTGTGTTGCCTCTGTGTCTCTCATTGGCATCAGATCTGCCTAGTCTTGTCTGTCAGCGATACTACCAAACTGAAAAGTTTTTAGACGTTTCTCTTTGTTCTCATTTTCTCAACATGTAGTCACACGGCGCACCTTTATCGACCATATAACCACACAGCGCTAACAGTATCATCTGTTCTCTCCCAGGTACACAATAGACTTTTCTATGTTCTCATTGACTAGATCACTCTGATGTGTCATTTAGACATCACGTCTTCCTGAAGGAATAATTGTCTGCAGATACTCCATTCACCTGCCTCATTTGCATTTAGGTATCCCTTACCTAGTACCACGACACTAATTCTTGCATGATTATCTGCTTGTGAACTGAACTTTCCGCACTCTGAAGCTATGAAGGCTGAAGCTGTCTATTCTTTCACTACTATAGCCCTGAAACAAGCAGCACTTTGGAGCTCTGTACTTGAAAAATGGCATCTGGCTTCTAGGTGTAATTCAAACCTTTATTTTTAGACCTATCATTAGACCTACAAAATAAACATTGTTGATCAATTAATTTTTTGTATGACATTACTTATAGAAATCGATAAGTTGGATGTCATTGGTTTCAAAGAGAATGTAGATGTTAGACCATTTCCAAAGATACAGATTTCTGATATTGACCCTAACTCAAACACAGCATGGACTGCAGACCACAATGATGGTACTTTGAAAGATAACTAGCCATCCCCTTGTAAACAAAGTTAGCTTATCTTAATAATAGTTATGATTTTAACATAAATTGCCGCTTAGATTATATAGCAACCCAGAGCTCATTGAAAAACCCAGGTTTTAGTAAGTAGAAGTGCTCCCTAATAGAACACCGCGATATACTCTGACTGGTGTCCTGGGGATTGGAGGTGAGAGGAAGTTGTGGGGCCTGGACAGGAGTGGTTCAAAGCCTGTGCAAGGCTCCCAGGTTCTGAAGCCTACCAGGAACACAGGCATCATGGAAACAGTTGGCCCCACCAACTCTAGTGACTCACTAAATAACCGGAAATCCTGTTGCAGAGGGAAGTCATTCTAGTTGGATGCTGAAGATAACCTCAATAATATCAAGATGTGTCATTTCCAGACTGATGTAGCCTGATGCTCAGGAGACAGATTTCCTACGCACATCTTTAACCCAAACCAGGAATAGTCACTAAAAAACAACCCCCATCTTTCTTCCTTAAGTCTTGTAAGATCAGACCCTTCTGGTGTCTGTCAGCAGCCATCACAGTGTGAATATGGGTAAAGCTTTCTCATGTCTCACTAAAAGTTTAGTGAAAAGGAGGCTGGGCGTGGTTGTTACATCTTTAATCCCGACACTTGGGAGTAAGTTTCAGTACAGCCAGAACTACACAGAGAAACCTGTCTCAGAATCCACCCCCACCCTAACCCAAAGAAACCTAATAAAAAGAGAAGAAAATCAATGAAGGTGTGAACATAACTCAAAATGAATTAAGCATTTAAAATAAAAAGGAAGATCCAGTTCCCGTCTAAGAGTCAAAAGCTTACAATGTAGGGAATATTAGAGCATGTTTATGCTTTTAAGCTGTTGCAGAAGACTGACTCTGTAAAAGGAAAATGACATTATAGAGACAAGACTTGGAGGTTTAATTGGTGATTTACAAAAGCAAAGTGAAGCAGTAGGTCAAAGGACTCTGAGTAGTTTATTAGATACCATAGAAAGTGAGAAAATCAGAAGTTTCCACTGAGATAGCGATTCATAAGTCAGAGTAAAAGGGAAAAAAAGATACTTAATTAGAGAAGAGATATGGAGATGTCAGTGTTGGATCCAGTGAAGAACACAACTAGAGATAACATTATGAAGTAAATTAAAGGCTAACTTCTTTATATAAAAGATAATTATTAAAGCCAAATTAACTAAAAAAAATGAACAAACAAACAAAAAAAACCCTAGAGTTTCCGTTGCAAGTGAATTAATCATGCTATTGTGAAAAATCTTTTTTTCTTTCTTTTTTTTCTGATGGCATATTTCCCAAAGGATGCTTATGGAGTACAGGAAAAAGTACATTATTTCAATAAAGTCAAAAAATAAAAAAATCTATTCTGGTGTGATAAAAAGTTGCTGAAGGTAATTTATATGATTGAGACATTACTAGACAAAAATTAGCTATAAAGATATCAGCAATGTAAATAATAATTGTAGATTGTTAGCAATATTGATTTCTAGTATTTATAAAAACTTTGTACAATGAATGCTAATATTTTTATAAATATCCAGGCTTTAGTTATTTTCATGTGCTACAAAAAGCTTTGCTGTTTTGCTATGGAAAGTTCAAATTGGTAAGCATGATTAGATAGTTCTGTGTGGGACATCTTAAAGTCATGCGTAACCGTGAACCAAAACCACTGTGGCCACCTTTCCACATGACAAAGAATTGCACCATTTATCAGGAAATACATTATGCTAACATGTTCATGAATGTGGTAATTGACTAAGGCTGGGTGCTACAAAGGCTTGAATGCCTAGTACCGTAAAATTCCTAGGGCTTTGCAATGCCAAATTGGATTTATGGTACAAGGATTTTTATTAACATTAGAATGAAGAAGAAGAAGGAGAAGGAGAAGGAGAAGGAGAAGGAGAAGGAGAAGGAGAAGGAGAAGGAGAAGGAGAAGAAGAAGAAGAAGAAGAAGAAGAAGAAGAAGAAGAAGAAGAAGAGTATGTGTGTGTGTGTGTGTGTGTGTGTGTGTGTGTGTGTGTGTGTGTGTGCAGTTTAAAGCATAGCATATACACTGACTCTAAGAGTCACTCAGGATATCTTCTTTACAATGGTAAGAAGGTGTAAATGGATGTTTCTATCCTGCCCAGTCCTGCAGCTGTTTAGTCTCAAATAAACACACAGAAGCTTATAGTAATGATAAACTCTTTGGCTGATGGCTGAAGCTTCTTATTGGCTAGCTCTCTCTTAGTTATTAACCCATAACTATTACTTTATATACATCCACATAGCCTTATCTTACCTTAAATGAATCATGTTATATCTTTATAAATATTACTGACCAAACTTGACACAAGCAAGAGAAGAAGACCTAAATTACTCTTAAAAATTTGTTCTAAGGTTTTTTGGAAAAATTGCTAGGCATAACTTGTCAGATGGTGATTTGTATGTGAAGCTTAAGTTTGAAATCTCATTAGGAATTTTTATCTTACACATATGTACTGGGGTACTTGTCATACTTTCAGCGGTCAACTTGATACCAGCCTGGAGTGGGCTGGGATAAAGGAAGCTAAGTTGAGGAACTGCCTCTATCAGATTGACCCATGGCATTTCTGTGGGGGTATTTTCTTTTTCTTTTTTTCCTTTGCTTCTATTCAGCATCTTTTTTGTATGCTAACTTGATCATTTTGAAGTAACCTATTTTTTTTTAACATAAAAGAATAAAATTTAATAGGATAAAGCAAAAACAATCTCATTGAAGTTGGATGAATCAAACCAGCAGAAAGAGAAGCACCCCATCAGAGGGCATGGGCATCAGAGACCCACCCGTTCACAGGCTCGGGAGCCCACAAAAATACCAGAAGTTATGAGGCTGTGCCGAAGACCTGTGCAGACCCTTGCTGGCCCTGCGCTTGATGCTTCAGTCTCCGTGAGTTCTTATGACTTTTGCTCAGTTGATTTACAGAGCCCTGTTCTCCCGGTGTCCTCCACCACCTCTGGTTCTTACACACTTTCTGCCTCCTCTTCTGTAGGGTTCCCTGAGCTCTGAGGGGCAGGATTTGATGGAAACTCTGAGCTGAGTGTCCCAAGGTGAGCAGTCTGGCTGTGGATCTCTGTATTAGTTCTCATCAGCTGCAGGAGGAGGCTTTTCTGATGATGGCCTGGTAATGCACGGATCTATGAGTACAGCAGAATGTCATTAGGAATCATTGTGTTTTATTTTTAGATCAGTAGTATTTGGTTTTAACCCAGGTCTCTGGGCTATATGGTCTCTGGTTCTTGGCTACCCAAGCAGTGTAGAATATTTGTGTTCCACCTCATAGGGTGGGACTTCTGTTAAATTAGAATTTGGAGAGGGTGAGCTACTGCCTACAGAGAACCTTCACTCCTATGTTCTAGTGTGTTTGGCGTGGGAACATACTATGTGGGCTACCAAAATAGAGACATGAGCACCAACCCAGCCACACAACCTTTGATTTACACTCTGTCCTGCCTGAAAAATTTGCTAGGGTGATGGTGGTACAACCTTTATAGGAGTAATGGACCCGTGCAGGGCGCTGTCTTAGTTGCTCTGGGGAGGTAGGAAACTGCAAGAGACCCTGGAAGAAAACCAGTAAGAGTGTTCCTACAGAGTGTCCTCTTCAGTTCCCGACTTTAGGTTCCTGCGCTGAGTTTCTGATTTGGCCTCCCTTGATGACGGACTCTAATTTGTAAGCCGGATAATCCCTTTTCTCCAACTGCCATAACACAGAAGCAAACTGGGACAGGTACAAGACCGGCACAATGTGTTCTTTTGGTGCATGCCCATAATGTAGTATAATGATCAGATCAGCGTGGCTGTATGGAAATACACGATACAAGCGTCCTTACTTGACTGTGTGATGGACCATGTTCTCTCTATCTAATTATAACCTTGTAGCTCTTAAACCAGCTTCCTTTTTATTTTCTCCAACCAGCAAACTTCCTCATTCTCCAGTAGTGACCAGTCTACTCTCTTTGAGGACAACTGTGGTGATTCCACATTTGAGGGAAGTCGTATGGTATTTAATTTCTTGTGCCCAGATTATTTTTATTTGGCATAATACCATCCAGGTTCATCCATGTTGTGATAGGCTCTTGTTTTCCACAATTGCTGAATTCTATTGTATTGTTTGTACTCTTTAAAAACACACGTCACCTTTTAAGGCAGAATTTAAGAGAGTGACTAAATACATCTTATTTTAGTCTGCAAACAAAACATATCAAGCAGAATAAAACACACTCTGAAGAGATTCTATCAATAACCCACCTTCTGTAGTGTTTGGTTGTTCATCTTTTTGTTATTCTTTCTCCTGAGGTTAATCCTCCATTATTTAGATTTTTTCCCCCCTTAATTCTGAGCTAGGCCATTCTCATTCTTAAATAGCTCTTGTTTTCTTAGTCCACATGTGTTTTCCTCCCCTGTTTGTCTGTCCATGGACTTAACTGTCCCACCCAAATGGTTTTACGTCACCTGTCATGTCACGATGTCACGGGGGTTGGTGACAGCAAGTGTTAGGGCTTCAAGAAAATTTGAGAGACAGGAAGTACTGGTTCGTGGAGTATAAATCAGAGTGGATGAAGAAACAGCTGGGGATGTGCCTCATCCAACACGGCCTGGGTTCAGTCTTCAGCGCCACCACAAAAGAGAGAAGAAAGAAAGCAAGGCAAGCCAAAATGGGCGAGGACGCAGCTGGAAATGCAGCTCTATGGTGGGTCACAGAGACAAGCATGTGTGAGGCTCAGTCTCCAGCACCATACCAAAACAAAACGAACCACCAAATCAAAGTTGGATGAGATGCAGCTGGGCCTCTGCAGCAGGAGGAGGCAAATACCACTAGATTTTGCTTTCTGTCTCTTGTCTCTGCTCATTCCATGTGTCCAAGTATCACAGCGGAGGCCATGCCTGTAAGAATCTGTGGGACTTCATGAACTACAAATTTTTCTCAGGTTGAGTTAGACGGGACTCAGGGATGGACACATATGGGTCTGGGATGAGCCATGTGGAAAATGGTAAAGGGCCGGATCTTAGAAGACATCTTGGTAGTATGAACGGAAAAGTGGCTGGGAAGGGAAAAAGAAAAGGAAAAAAGGAAAGGAAAGAAAAAAAAAAAAAAAAAAAAAAAAAAAAACAAAAAAAAAAAAAAAAACAAAAAAACCAAACATCCTTGCTCTTTTTCACCCATATGCGCCTCTCAAGAGTTTATAGCCTCTCCCAAGCTTGCAAACATTTTCCTTCATAGCCTAACCTTAAACTTAGATGTTTAGGACAAGCTTCTCTTTTGAATATAAGTCCAATTTTAGATCTGACATCTAATATGAATTTCAGTTCTCATTTCCAAAACTCTGCCAGCGATCGGTTCGTTGTTAACCCTGTTGTAGTAAGTCCTCAGCTGCGCTGCCGTTTCCTTGTTTCCTCAAAGCTGGAACCAATTTTCCCCTCAGCGTCTTCGTTTCTTGCTGGTGACTGCGCCTTAGCCCCGCTCCGCACTGAGTCAGACTCGGGTCTTCCTTCTCTGCCCACAGCTGTATCGAGACACTGGATGACGATGTGTTTCCAAGGCGTTCCTAGATCTATGCCAGCTTCTCTCTTAACCTCCTGAAACACGTCTCTTCTGATTACGATTGGGGTGCAAATTACCTCTTTCAAGATAATCTCACACCGCATTGGCACATGAGTTCTTATAAAATCATTGTCTTTACCGTGTTGTTTCCTCTGTAAGAACCACTGACAGGGGCGTCTCAGTTAAAACTCAGCTCCGGTCATACCATTTACTTCAATTCTGATCCAAGCTGTGGCCATATATTTTGCTTATGCCAATGTTTGGACCCCTAACTATGTGTACTTTGTCGTTATTTTTATTGCATTTATTTATCATTTATTTATTATGCATGTTTCTCAGCTTACGCGAAGGCTCTGTCCCTGTGCCCACTGAGAGCCAAACTGAAGTTCCCCAGCCCACTCAAGCACAACTCTGCCTGCTGCTGCTCTGCACCAGCCCCTCTTTACTGTTTCTTAGCATAGAAAGCTTGAGGTGGGAACTCACTGAGGGATTTCCCCTTAACCTCCTGAAACTGAGAAGCTTCTATAAGGCAAAGGACACAGTCGACAAGACCAAATGGCAGCCAGCCCACAGACTGGGAAAAGATCTTCACCAAACCCACATCTGACAGAGGGCTGATCTCCAAAATAGACAGAGAGTTTTAAAGAGGCCTGGAACAAGCCCCATAGTATTTCTGAAACTGCTATCTAATGTTTGAAATGATTTTTCTTATGTTATAGGCAATTGTAAATGTCTTTCTCTTGCGTATAGATCCAGAGAGTTCCTGTATAGCAATAATGGCATATACTCATTTCCTTTCTCGAATGAGAAATGCCAAGCTAAGGGTTTAGGTACATGGATCAGAAGTAACATTCTGCCACAGCCCAAGTGAGGTCCTGGGCTTGATCCTCAGGATTTTAGTAATTCAGGTTGCAGAACCAAGAGGGTTATCAAACTCTAGATAGAATCTGTGCAGAGAAACTCACATCCATACACCCCACGGTCAGATTTCTGAAAGCTAAATATTTTGAAGGCAGCTATAGAAAACCGTCATGCTACAAGCAGGGAGGCGGAAATTCTAACCGTCTCGGCACCAAAAGTACTTTAGGCTAGAATAAAACCAAAAGATGACCGTATGGTGATGAAGAAAGGACAACAAATCGCGCTAACTTACGATTCTGTAAATGCACCTCCGCAGGGAGAACGAGGCACGCTTAGCATGTGGACACGTGTAAATACACGCTTAGCGTGCGGACACATGTACATAACTTTAATTTTTTTCTCACCTTAGATTCTTTGAAAAATAATTGATCATTTTAGGTGAAAATCATGTGTGAAATTTTAAAAAGTGGACTCAGAGTGTTAGAGATCAAGTGATTGTTACCAGGAACAAGAGGAGGAAGGGGGGGGGGGCGAGGCATGTTGGTCAAGGGAACAAACTTTAGTGAAATATAAGGGGGGAGGACTCAGGAGCCCTCGTGTAAAACACAGTGAATAAGATTGAAAACGATACATCCCGTTCTTGAAAATTATGAAGTACAATTTAAGTATTCACATCACAAAAGATGAATGCCTAGGGTAATTCCTATTCATTAGTGTCGTTTAGCCATCCCATATTGTGTTGAGTGCCTGTTTCAATACAACGCCTTGTACAGAATACGTTTATGTAATTGTTTGTTGGGAACAGGCAAAAAGTTACTGGCCTTTTGACTTCAGACTCCATTTTGCCTGTAGGATGAAACAAAGTCCAGTTTCCCAAGTCCTAGGGGAGCTGGGAACTTTTCATTAGCAGACTCACCTCCTCCCTCAACCGCAGAAACAGTAGTCATGTGTCTTAGGTCTCTAGAAACAGTATGGCTATTCGTAATAATAGACGGAACAAATGAATCTGATTGGTTGGACTGAAAAGTTTGCATTGTATATTGGTTGACAATGAAAGCCCCTAATCTTTGAATTCTGACTGGCGAAAAATTGCAACTTGTATCTTGGCGACAAATATTTAAGATTTTTTGTGCTCAGATACTTGCTTTAACTGGCATTTGGGTCACAGCTCAGATTCTAAGTCCGAGTGTGTTCTGTGGCCCTGATTGCTCAGCCTGCTCTTTTATGTTGTCCTGCCATAAATCTTGCCTTACAGTAACCTCTTGTGTCTGCTTGGGCACATTTGGAGCCTTGGACCATTAACAATGAATTGTCAAGACAAAGGAGGCAAAATTATGACATTATATTGTGTAGTTTGTAATGACTGCAATAACAAATGTATGACAAAGAGGTACAGACGGCGAGGAATGTGACCAAAGTGACCAAAGTTTCTGCAAGAAAATTTTGCACAACTTGAAAAAATATTTATTACGTTTTATTTTTAATTTTTTTTTATTGAAATAGAAGTATGCCACTTTTCTCCATCCCTTTACTTCCTCCAGCCTCTCCCAGGAAACTTCAAACTCTTTCCACACCCCACCTAATTTCAGATGGATAGCCTCTGTTTCTTCGGTTAATTATTGTCACACGCGTAAATATGTATGCATGTATACAAACATAGCTGTCTTTATTTGCGTGTCTATGGTTTCAGGGATGACACTTTGTACTGAACAAACAATAATGGGGCCCATTCCCGAGAGAGGCTTCTCCTTCTCCCAGCAGTCATTAGTTGCCTGGCGTTTGTTGTGGAGTGGTAGGGCCCTCTAAGATTTCTTCTTCCCATGTTGATCTGTTCATTCATGTTGCCACTGTTCAGTCTTGTTTTCCAGACATTTCTAGGAGAGACTGTTTCACTGCAAACTATTCTGGCTTACACCCTTTCCACCCCTTCTGATATTTCTTCCCCTGAGTCATAGATGCAGGAGGTGTGATGTAGACGTATTACGTAGTTCTGAGCTCCTTGTGACTTGTCGATCTCTTCTTTGTGTCTAGCTGTGGTTTGCTGTGATAGTTTCCATTTGTTGCAAAGAGCAGCTTCTTTGATGGGGGCCTCCGTGTAGCTATACTTCTATCTCAGGGTTTGGAACTAAAGACCACAGAAGAAAGAAAACATGTGTTTGTCTTTCTGTGTCTGGGTTACCTCACTTAATACAATCTTTTCTAGAACCATCTATTTGCTTGCAAATTTAATGACTTCATTTTTCCTCGCAGCTTAATGGTAATCCATTAAATATACATACACATTTTCATTATCCATTAATATTTAGGTTATTCCCATAGTACCCGGCAAGATTAAGGCGTAAGAAAGTATTTTCCAAACAGGAGTCCATTTACCCCAGAAATGAAGGTCAACAATAGACAACTGGGACCCCATAAAACTGAAATTCTTCTATATAATTAATGAATCAAACATTCAAATGAAGAAAAAAAAACCCATAGAATGGTAGTAGATAATCTTTGCCAGTTAAATGTCTGACAGAGGGTTAATATCCAGAATATACAAAAAAAAAAAAAAAAACCCTAAAAAATAGAGTCAAGGAAACAAATGACCCAATTAAAAATGGCTAGTGATCTAAACTGAAAGCTCTCAATGGAAGAAATAAAAGAAAGAAGGTACAAAGAACAAAAAAGTAACACATTAAAACCCTAATGCAGGACTGATGTCAAAATATTTAACAATGAAACTAAAGACATAGATAAAAATGACACTTCCTTAATTTAGGAAATCTCCAAAGTATGGGATAAATGTAATATTGTGGTTTTATATGATGTAGAAAATAAACAATAATAAATTTAAATAGTTCCATCTATAATAAATGAAATATTAAATATTTAGATATAATTTAAAAAGATATTTTACTAAGAACTATAAACCACTGGAAGAGATTAAAGATTTAAATAAAGATATTTATGTTCATACTCAGACTAAATATTTTTCATGAAGTGAATTCTGTACAAGTTGATATTCAGATTCAATAAATAATATCCAGAATCCCAACAAGAGCTGTGTGTATGAATGTGTGCTTATGTACACATTGCACATGCATGTAATCGTTAGAATTAGATTAATGAATATGAAGGAAAGTCTTTGATAAGTGATATTGAGCCACATGGATGGAATGCACAGCAACTTCAGCAGCCCCTTCAATAAATCACAGCATGGTGTACTTTTTAAAATTGATTAAACACGAATTTCAGTTTTAAACATAAAAATTATCACTTTAGAGAAGACCCAGAAAGTCTTTTAGAAGTAAACACACATGTCTTAGGGAAAATACAAAAAGCACAAATATTAAATATAAAAATTAGATTGTATCAAAATCTAGAACTTCTGCTTATCAGTATATGATCAAGAAAATAAAAAAGGCAAGTCAGAGTTGTGTTAAAATAGGCACTATGTATCAGGGACATGAATGTTCTTTGGAATATATATGTATCCACACATATATACAAGCATGAAGCATGTGTATAAATTATGTATACACATAGAACATAAATATTAAAAAGGAACTCTTAAACATGCTATAAGTGTATTATTACATATGAGTTGTATAGTTACATATACACAATGTAACATGCATATGCAAAATTTCAAAATCTATGAAGTCCCAAAAATCAGTAATACAAAGAGAACTTGGCATAATAACATGTGCAAGTAGTTTGTGGAAGAAAATGTACACAAAGAAAAGCCAAGAAAATACATGGAAATGTGCTCCATTCTGGCAGTTATCAGAGAACGGCAAATTAAAGCCATTTCAGTTTCACCTTGATGATTAAAACTGAGAAGTGAGTAGTTAGTAAAGTTGCTGTTGGTGAGAACGAGGAACGACTTCCCTATATTGTGGCAGGCGGCATAAAAATGTCAGGCTCACTCCTGAAAACTTGAGCAAATTCTTGCAGAGTTAAATGTGCAACAACTTTTTGCACAGCAACTTCAGTCCTACGTATTTACCGAAGAGACATAAAGCTATGTCCTCAAAAAGATGCATTCAAGAATATTTGTAGAAAATTTATCCATAAAACCTGCTGACTATAAACAGACCAGTATCAATTATAGTGGGACAGTAAGTTGGGGGGGGGTCTTGGTATTTTTTTGTCTTATTGGTTTTGTTTGTTTTGACCTTTTTTGTCTTTCATTTTATGGTTATTTTTGAGAAAGTGAGAGAGAGGTAACATGAAGCTGGTGGGCAAGGAGGTGGGGAGGATGTGCAAGGAGCAGTTAGCAGAGAACAATCCAGCATCAAGAAGACTCATATAAAACGAGAAAGACAAATACTTCTTCCCTTTCTGATGATATCCACAAGTGCCAGGTGGGGTCAAAGGCAATGATGGGATTTGGGGGAAATCTCGTTATCCAGCTCAAATAATAGAGCTCTTGACACTAGTTGAACCCTGGATGGAGCGCTAGAAAGATGGCATCTGGATCCATCTCCAAATATCTGAGTTTGTTGGCCTCAAGTGAGCAATGTTGTTGCTGTTGTTTGTTTGTTTTTAACTCAGAATCATGAGTTAGGATCAGTGTTTCTGAAGGAAACTTTAAAAGATGTCCACTCCACCAACCATCGAGGAAAAGACAGGAGACAATGTTGCAAGCTTTGATGTCATCGGAGCTGAAGAAAATTTTGGCATGGAAAAAATGTAAGAATTGAGTCCATCAGAAACAGAGGCCCGAGAGAGAAACTGCTCAAGAGCATCCACACAGAAGGTAAAGCCCTCCTTCCTGGAAGGCCCGCGGGGCAGACACCTTGGAAGGATTTACATTCCTGGTCTGGAATTTTCTTTCTTGATGAATTTTGGAAAACCTTAGCGCTTTGGTTCCTGCGCAAGAGCACAGAGAGCTGGGTCTCCACAGCCTGCCTTGTAGATGTTTTTTTTTTTTTTTTCTTTTTTCTATGAGAGTGCTTTGCCTCGGTAGGCAAAGGCAACTGGGCAGAGTCGGGAGGGGCACCAGAGATTTCGACATGCAGAGCACTTCAGAGCAAATCGCTACCTCCCCTCTTAGCTCTCTGGACACTTTGGATCCAACATATCTGCAAAATGAACCCTAGGCATGGATTCCTCTTCAGGGGTTTTATGCAGTACCTTTTTTTTAAAAAGCTGCAGTTACAGTGTAATTGTTTCTCCAGGTCTTTCTTTTTCTTACCTCACGTTTCCATGGAAACCATGGGGTCCAAAGAGCGCTGAATGATTGCCATAGTAGTTAACCATTTTCATGTATGACTCTAATACCAGTTTTGAATAGGTGTCTTAGCAAGTGTGTTAATGCATTCAGGCTTTCTGTTTTTTCAGAAGAGGCTTCCCAAAGGCACGCGGTAATCAGCAATGAGCTTCAGCACGGAAAGTATTTCCCGTGACTCCTTTACTTTGCTGCTGTTCATTTTACTAAACACGCCTAAGGAGCCAACACTATTACATTTGCTTAGGTCACAGAGTTTCAGCGAATTTATTCTACTGTGGTGGAGTCTACTTAGGTCAAGTAGAAAGAATTCCAGTTCTGGTTTATGGAAGAGACTGTAAGACGTCTGGGAGCATTAGAGATGTATTTGTGAGGAGCCTGTTTTATGACTTATCAGGGTCCTGGGAGGCATCCTGTGGCATCTTCTCACTTTCTGGCTGCTTTGAAACCAGAACAGCACGGTGTCCACGGCCCTCCTCAGCTTGGCATTGCCTGATATGAGGATTATTGCATGTCCCGAAGGGCAAGCTGCCATCATCCCTATACAAAGCATCACTCCCCCCTTATTGTGCCATAGCCCCAGTAACGGCATCGAGACCAAGGCAGCGCAGAACGAGAGCACATAGAAACACAGAAAGGAGACCAGAAATATGATGGCTTTGATGTGGGCCTCAAGGCTGGGGTCACGAGAGTCTCTGGCTCGGGACTTCATGGCCCTCATGTGACATCCCAGGGAGACAAGCAGCACTCCGGAGGAAACCAGGAAAGCCAGAGACGAGGGGATCGACCCCACGTTGCAGAAAACAAACGAATAAAAGAAATGGAGTTTTGCAATTTCCAAGTTGAATTCTGTGCTGTTCGTGGGTAGCACGGACACGACAGTCAAGTGAGATCCGTTGAAAAAGTCCCACAGACAGAGGGCGGCGCAGACGCAGGAGAGAAGGAGAGCAACTAGGAGCACCCGGCGAAATCTCCGGGAGACCCAGCTTGCTAAGTGGAGCAGGAAGGTGTGACAGAAACGCGCAATCTTGGAGCAGTAGAGGAGACTGAGGCAGGTGGCAAAGCAGAGGCTCACTTGGTTGGCGATCATCCAGAAGGTGAGGATAGCCTGGTAGCTGTGGCTCAGTGGGTCCTTCATCTGCTGGAAGCAGATGAGCTGGATGGCATCCAGGAGCAGGAGCCCCTGCAGGAAGAGCCGGGTGACGCTGAGGCACAGCAGCACGATGTCACAGTTGTTCAAGGGATGCCCTTTTACCATGTCCCAAAAGTTCACCAAGACAATGAATGCATTGACCAGGATCCCCACGGCAAATTCCAAGATGGAAAGGAGCAGAAATGAAATCTTGGCTTCATAGGACACGGTTAAAAAGGGAGTCAGAGTCACCATGGTGCCCTCTTCTCTGATTAACTAGCTTGAGACTCTGATTTCACCCACGAGAGAAGGAGAAAGTATCCTTGAACCAAGATCTTTCCTTTGCAAGCAATCTGAATCTTGCCCAGCTTTTGGGAGGCACACACAAAGCCCCGATAGGAAACTGGGAGAGATGCTGTCACTTTAGAGTTATCTCTTAGGTGCACACCAGTGCTTATGACATGGGCGGAGCAATGATGGTTCTACCTCTTGGATGAGGCAAAGAGGTTAGTAGACCCAGGTGTACCCGCTCAGCTGCCCCGCCAGAAGTCCCGCTGCGGGGGCAGGAATGTCAACAGGATTGGGTTTCAGTTCGCCAGCCACGCAGGGTCTGGTTTTACATGTCCACACAGACCTGTTGGCACAGAGAAGAGGAGAATTTGTTTATAAGGTTTAGGGACACTGCCTGCAGGCAAAATAGGCTTTGAAATGGGGTCTCTTCATATTTGCATTTCCTTTTTCACATTCGAGGCCTGACCTAACGTAATACGACCAGCCGAATGGTCCTGGCTGAGAATTCTTTATCCGTACCCTGTACAATGTACAGTGGGTGCAGTCCATGTAGACCGAAAGTAACAGGGTAGAGGTGAAGAGAGGGCAGGGAAGTCGCAACAAAGGTCAGAGGGAAAAAAGAAATAAGCCAACTGGGGACTATATGGGAACCATCGTTTCTATGTAAACAGAACACATTTCTTACGGGAAGAGGTCGTTTTACTTAGAGGTAAACTGTCATCGAATGACTACAGATTGTAAATGTAGATGATGTAATAGGTTACAACCTTGGCAGGGACTGGACTGATGGTGAAAGGGCGTCCTTGGTGGCAAGCGGTGACGAGCGCAAAAAGCAGAGAAAGGCACTCCAAAGTCTAGAGGGTGGGTTCCCCCCCCCCCCAGCAGAGAGAGCCAGGGTGGCTTGTAGTGAGAATTGAGATTGGAGGTGACAGTTCAGGCTGTGTTGGTGGCAAAGATGACCCCTTTGGGCAGTTTGTGAATTAACATACAAGATGTTCACTGATTGGTTCCCTTCCCCAATTGCCCCCATTCAGGCATGGAGATCAGCTTCATTCACTCCTCCAGCTTCAGGCAGATGGTGCCACGGCCTGTGTCACACTCACAGGAAAGGCTGGGAGACCTTTTTCTCAGCAGGGGTAAATACAGGGGGAGAGTTCCTGTATGATGTCACAGGGACATTTAGAGAGCGCCTTGTGAGGCGCCACATTACTGGGGGAGTTGGGGTCCCCTCTTGGCCTTCTTAGTCTCCTGAACAAGGGAGTTAAGAATGGACTTAGAAGGGAGTTTAAGGACAACTGGGAAAGATGGAGAAGGGCGGAAGAGGAGGGCTCTTTGTTACCACATGGTGGAAGGTGGTGGAGGTGAACAGTTTTAGATGGAAAGACTAAGCGAGCCCAGAGTGTGTAGGAAAGCATGCCCAGGCCACAGCCAGCATCCAAGAGGAAGAAAAAAGAAAGAAAGAGAAGAAAGGGAGAGGAGGAAAGAAAGTGTTAGAAAAAGTGGCTAGGCTTAACACAGAGACATGGACACAGCTCCATAAGCTACTGCACCTGAATGAAGGGGGCAGAGGAAAAGCGTGTGATCTTATTGAGGAAACAACCGCCCCCCCCAGTCTCTTTAGCATTACCTAAGGTAACCCAGCCTTCCCAGGAGGGCTAGCTCAACGAACTCATGTTCTGGATACTTTAGGCCAGAGGTAGATTCCATTCTTGTGTGTGTGTGTGTGTGTGTGTGTGTGTGTGTGTGTGTGTGTGTGTGTATGTGTGTATGTGTGTATGTTCCTTAGTAGACCTCAACAGAACCTGATCAAGTGTGTTTAACATTCTTCACTCTGAAGAGGTGACTCTAACATGGGTTAGGACATGGCTGAAACTGGGAAATGAATATTACCATGACAATGAGTCCTAGGTCCAAAGCCATTCATCGAAAAGGGTCAGTGCCTGGGCTGGAGTCTCAGTCACATGGCCATGGACTGCTGCCAAGGATAGGTACTTATTTAGGGATGGATAAACCAAGGGCCCTTCTGGTATTCCTGCCCTGAACAACAAGGGCATTTCCTGCTTCTGGCCAAGGACAGTAATTAACTGTTCAGTTTCTAGTTCCCTGCCATGTTAATTGCCATCCCCTGTGCTCATCACAACATCCCGGAAATAATCAAATAAAAGGGACCAACAGAAGAAGAGTCCTTAATCCTGCCATTTGCCTCAAAGAAGGTTCCTATTGCAGGAAGCCTGGCTGCAATTCCCTCTAGCATTGGTGCTAGTTAACTCCCTCTAGGTGGTGCCAGACTACTGTGGTGTCTGGAATTCCCAGCTTGCTGGTCCTGCCTTTTAAATCTTATTTCACATACCAACCACAGCTTCCCTTCCCATCTCTGCGCTCCCCACCCCATTCCCTGCCCTCACCTTCCCTCTACCTCCCCCCATCCATTCCTGTTCCATCTCCATTCCGTAGAGCTAAGGCCTCCCATGCGAGCCAACAGAGCATGGTTTATCAAGTTGAGGCAGAACCAAGCTCCTCCCCCTTGCATCAAGGCTGGACAAGGCATCCCGCCACAGAGAATAGGTTCCGGAGAGCCAGCTCATTCCTCAAGGTCAAGTTCTGGTCCCACTGCTAAGAGCACCACAAAACACCAAGCCACACACCTGTCATCCACATGCAGAGGGCCTAGGTTGGCCCCATGCAGGCTCCTTAGCTGTTGGTGCAGTCTGTGAGCTCCCACAAACTCATGTTAGCTGTCGCTGTGGGTTTTGCTGTCAGACCCTCCCTTGAATCCCAAGAAAATAGGAACAGTCATTAAAACTCTTCTGACCAAAATAAATAAATAAATAAATAAACAAACCAGGGCCAAATGGTTTCAGTGCAGACGTCTGACAGAATTTCAAAGAAGAGTTAATACCAATACTCCTCAAATTGTTCTGCACAACAGAAACAGAAGGAACATTGCCAAATTCTTTTTATGAGGCCACAGCTACCCTGACACCCAAACCACACAAAGATGCAACAAAGAAAGAGAATTACAGACCAATCTGCCTTTTACTTTAATCCAGCAATGATTTGTTCCCATACTCTAGGTAACTGAAATTTTAGACTTTAGTTCATGTGTTTTGCTATGATCTCAAATTTTCCTGCAGAGAGTGTAGTTCTATTTCTAATTTTCTAATGAGACAGTGGAGGCTTCAGAAAGGTCAAGTCATTAAGTATCATGGCCAAAGTTACCAAACTCAGAACAAGGAGCTAGGATTTCATCATTGGTATCCTTTCTTTAGGTGTAGATATGATCACCAGGGCAGAGGTATGCCCTTTCCCTCTTACCTTGATAGGCCGAGGGCACCTGGTAGCAATCTTTCCACCTTCGGTCATTTTGATTGTGTGTGTGTGTGTGTGTGTGTGTGTGTGTTCATGCGCATGTGTGTGTGTATGTGTTCATGCACGTGTATATATGTGTGCTTATGCACGTGTGTGTATGTGTGTGTGTGTTCATGCGCATGTGTATGTGTATGTGTGTGTGTTCATGCACGTGTGTGTGTGTGTGTGTGTGCTCATGCACATGTGTGTGTGTGCAAATCTATTTGTGTATTGTGAGACTGTAGAGATGGCAAAGGAGCTCATGGGAAATAACCTCATCCTGGTGAAGGAAGGAGAGAGATGATTGAAACCCATTCTCAGGAGAGTTGGAAACAGGGAATCCAGTTAGGTTCATGTCTCTTCAAGAGGCCATTATTATGGCTAAGGGAAAAAAGAAGGGGAATCTCACTAGACTTCTTGAGATAGCATGCCTTGTTTCCACACCTGGTTAGCATCAGGGTTGGTAACTTAAGACACTGAAGATTCTGCAGATTTCCTTTTGATAGTCTGGGATGAACAGACTAAACAAAGTTTCTCCTTATACTGCTGCTGTTGACCCATCATAGGATGAACTCAGATGAGTGCTGAGATTAAAGGTGGGGTATGACTTTAGCCATCCCCCAAAGTAGTTCTGCCACTTAGTCCTGTTATATGAGAAGTGAGGCCTTGAAATATACTTGTTTACAGTTTTACATCTTTAAGGTTAGAACCTCTATGTTTACTTTTTTTGTTCCTAATTGTGTATGACACAAAATTAGATTTTTGTTCTTTTATTGGGCTATCCAATTTAAAAAGTAATGATTTGACCCACCTTCTCCCTCCTCACAAATGTATTATGGAGACCTTATTTGAATCTCTGTATTCACTCCTGGGATTTAAGCATTGTCTCTAGCCAGAAGATGGAGGGTAGGAGTTTTTTGTTTTTCTAACCTGTTGTGTAGACACTTAGGAGAGCACCCAACTTCAGTGAGAACTGAGCAAGGAACTTAGATGTAGTAAAACCATGGCCACCAAAATGTAGAGAAGTTTCTGGAGAACATGGACTTTGTTCTCTGCTTCATTCCTCTGGGCTTCTGCTTCAATGTGAAGAAAGTTGGGTTTAGTAGGCTCTTTTGGCTGCAAGGTGAAGCTTCATTCACGTGATTTCTAGTACTATTGATTTACTGTACCATATTAAGCTTATGGTTGTCAAAGGCCTCCACTGGGGATAAAATAGTACTTATTCTTCAGAAATGCAACTTTTGTCTCCACTTTGGCCTCCAGAATCAGAAACCTAAAGACAGAACTCACAATCTGTCTTTAGGAAGCCGTTTGGCTTTCTTTTTGTGTGGAATCTTGGCTGCTATGATTGGAGTCCATCCATGAGAGGAAACACAAGCTTCAAACTCTCACTCTGAGATCCTAGAGCCTCTGAATCCAGACCAGCAACGGCTGTCTTCCAGGCTTTTCACTGTGTGGTACAGGAAATCTCTCCAAGTCTTTAAGTTGTGATGCTTAGGTCATTATTTCTGGAAGCCGAATATAAATGTTAACTAATCTGGTATAGAATCTATCCCTTGGGACCGAAACATTCAGAGTGGAAAGGAGGAGTTGGAGAAGGGGAAGAGTAGGAGGAGCAGAGGGGAAGAATTGTTACTCAAATATTTGTGGAAGGGGCGAAGTAAGAGGTGACCTATGTTCTAGGAGTGTCCTAAATCTGTCTACTACAGTTTGTGAAACCAGGAAACGGGACGAGGAGGTAAATTTGACTTCTAAACTTGCTTGTCACGATGAATCAGAGAACAGGAAGGATAAGAGCAAGAGAACAAAAGATGCCTTTAGCCCTCCCATTTTACAGCACGCAACTTCGTCACACACAATTGGCAGAGGGAAGTGGGCAAAGTGGTACTAGATGGCCGTGAGGTTGAAGGTTCTCTCTCGCTTAGTTCCTATTCCTTTGCCTCTGTCCCCCTTTCCCATTACTAACGAATCCTTCTCCCAGTTGCCTCGAGGTCTTATATGCAGACAGGATGAAGTGGGTGTAGCTGTCATATAGTACGGGCTTCAGTTGTGCGTCTTTCGATGAGGTGTTCATCCCTACTGCAGCCCGTAATGATACCAACATGGACTCTTGTGATTAAGGACACAGATTGGCTCGCTTTCCTCGCAGGGCCTGTGGGGAGGAACCCCCTTCAACGGAAGCTTGGGCCTATTTCCAAGTTTCCCTTTGGTCCACAACCATGAAGTAAAGGGGAGGAGGCATTAAGAAAGTGAATCAATCTGTAGTGCCCTGGGCGGTTACCAGCCCTGCCCATGTCTCTCGCAGACTGTAAGGTGAAAGGTCATGGAAGTCTCTTTTGTCTAACTGACAGGGGGTTCAGGCAGAGACCTGTGTGGCCATGGTGGGTACCAGAGAGCAGATTGGGAAAGGGAGATCTGAGGTGGGGGGGATGGGCTGGGACAGACAAGAGGACACAATGGCAGAGCCTGTACATGACAATTGGACACTATCTGTGAACTTACGACACTTAGTATGCCCTTTACACTGGATTAGGTGTCCATCCGTGATAGGGGACTGCCAGGAAATAAATATGGCTATCAAACAAAGGTCATTGTAGGGGAAAAATCATATACAGTTGTATGTAGTCACATACATTTGCTGTCATACCTTTTTTGTGATTCAAAAGTTGATTGAGATTACTCATTCTTCTTCAATGACCTTTGTCTGGAACCGAATCAACACGAGAATGTATTATACCCCTCCCATTATGCTGCCAACATACCTCTTGGGGTACCCTACCCTTTACTTTAAACATCTGTATTTACATGCCTGTGGGGGATTCCAAACAATTCATAGGCCTTTGTGGAGATCTGGAGATCCCGCGATTATAGATGATTACAAAATCCAGCAAAACACAGGCATCTGGGGGAGGTGTGTGTTCCACAGGATAAACTGGAGTGACCAGAGAGTTTCAGTAGAGACATTTATTTATTCTGGGTAAAAGACGACAGCTAGATCCTGGAGAATCCAATTGTCAAGTTTGAATTATCTCTCTAGTGCTGGCTGTAATCATAAGGTTAGGGTGGACCATTCAGGCATGCTCTCAGCCGGGTGAAGAGATAGCAGAGAAAATGACAGGAGTTTTTGTGTAAGATCTGAGTTGGAGGCGGGTAGCCATCGCTGAATACCGATGGCAGAATCTGACAACTGATAGGGTCCCAGGGTTTCTTTTCTGGAGAACTGGTACCAAATGAGGGTTGAATTTGTTGAACACGAGGACTAAGTTTTAACCTGGAAGGCACTTTGTTTTTTTTTTTTTTTAGATTTACTGACCTCAGACTCTGTGAACCCTGGGTTAAGATTAAGATCAAGGCAGAGGGAGGCCAGCTGTGGCATCAAGTGACCTTTAGCAGAGCATTTTTCTTCTTTGCTCATTTATTGGTGGGGATTAAGAGTACCTGCCTTGTCCTATAGGGCCATTGTTATCTAAGAGATGATGAAGATTAAGTGTCCGGAAAGCTGTAAGGTGTCATGCAGATAGAGAGTTTTATTATGAACACGTGTCAGGTAATGTATTACTGTAATGCCCCCTCCTTGATACCTGTGTGCCTACGCGCTTATCTGTGCCCAGGGGTGGGGAAGACAAGGGCAGGAATAAAATGGAGGAAGGGTAGTGCGCATTTCACCACAGGAGGAAGTGCTGCAATCCTTGCTGTGTGTTGTCTCTGGTCTCGCCTTCCTCTAAACATTTCTGGTCGGAGAAGACTGCTTCTCACCCTCCCCTTCTTCCCATCCAGCTGGCCTGTGATGTGACGGGCTGGGCTTCCGTGTGGAACAAAGAAAGGAATAGGACCCAGCTTCAGTAAGGAGGTACAGTGCACAATGCGTAGGAAAATCATCTCAATGGGCAGAGGGAAGATGGAATGAGCTTGAGCATGTGTGCTGGTGCTGCTGGTGGTGCTGGTGGTGGTGTCTGGGTCTGTTTATTGTTTTCCCCCCATATCCTGATGTACTGACTGTCCAAGCAACCATTCCAGTTTTCAGCGATGGGAAAGACTGTTTTCTTCCAGCTCCATGTAGTGGGGGCTATTCTGGGGGCTAACAAATTGGAGAAGCACTTCTGCTTTGAGATACAGGAGATTGGAACCCAGGGCCGTGCACACAATATGCAAATACTCTACCACTGAGCTAGATCTCCTGTCTTGGTCTCTTGAGACAGGCTCTCCCTATATAGCCTGGGCTGTCCATAGGCTTGCGTTCTTTTTCTTGTCCCTCCCCAGTACTGGGATTACTGGTGTCTACCACTGGGAGACACAAGAAAAGGTTCTTAATAGACCTTAAACTTCTGAGGTGGCTTAGTGATATTAATTTATTTTTTACAAAAAGATAGGGAAAGGAGGGGCTGGGAAATTGACATTGGAGATCAGGTATTTATTATCTTAAGTTTGTCAAAACAAACAAACAAACAAACAAACAAACAAGAACCCCAAACACTGTGCTTATATTATACTCCATAATTTATAGGTAGGGCCACTGAGTTTCAGAAAATCTTAGTGACTGCTTCAGCTATGCAGAGAGTAGGCCAACAATCTGATATTTAGCACAGATTCCTTTCATTCCTAATCCCGTGACTTTTCTGACATGGTACCCATGCCGGAGACCTCTAAACAGTCATTGAATGATGCAATACCGAATCACTCTTCAGAAAAGGATTTGCTTTTACTTAGGTGTTGCATTCAACAGCTTCAGACTGAAGGGAAGCCTTCTGCTGTGTGAGAAGTCACCCTCAGCCTGTGGCTGGTAGTAGACAAGAGGAGTCTTTTAGAAAAGGTTGATTCCAAGAAGGAAGAGACCAGGAGACCACGAGAAGGAGAGAACACATGGACTTGGACTCACGGGTTCTCCAGACTCTAGAGTCAGATTAAGTCCTCATTGGGGTTTGTCTATGACAGGGAGTCTAAAGGAACTCAGTTTGCAATGCCTTGGTGGGTACCTAGGCGTCCACTATACTCTTAAGGGAATGCATACCCAGAAATCTTTGAGGAAAGCAAGATATAAGAAAAACAAGAACAGTTGTGGAATGCTTGCCTTGAGTGTTACACTAAATGCTCACATGCATCCTCCCGTTTCTTGCCTTCATCATGGTGCCTATTGGCACCATGCACCTTCCAAGGTTTCTCATGGAGATACATTTGGACTAACATGAAGCATGGGGGAGATCTTGTTTTGAATTAAATACTAAAAAAGTTGGTTATTTTACAAGCTTGGGCAAGTTTTTATTGGTGCCTCACGTTTCCCATCTTGAGGAATAATAGCATCCGCTTCGCAGTATAGCGTGAAGAAGACATGAAGAATGTATTTGAACCATTTAGTGTGATACAGAATACAGAAAACACTGCATTAGTATTGGTTTTCTGGTGGTGTCTCATTTACAGTACACATAAAAGCTACACGTTGAATCACGTTGTGTAGAGAAGTGGATTATTCCTACATTTACTGTGGGCACAGTGGAGAATAGTTGAGGAGAGCTGATGCTTGATTTATACACAGGAATCTGAGCACCACGCAAGGGTGGTGGTGGAGAAGCTGTACCATCTTGTTACTCATCTCTTACATTTAAAGATCTTCGTAGCTCCTGATGAGCCTTGTTTCTGTGACATCCCTAAGGTCAAGCGAGGGAAGGCTATGCCACTGATCAGTAAATTGTTCAAGGAATCCTAGTGCCTGTATCTTGCTTGGTCTTGCCTGAGTTGTCTTTTTTAATTCGAAGACTTGGAGCTACATTTTTCTAAATCTTACTATTATTATAATCAGACCAGGCCATACACAGCAATGTATAACGTAGGGCCTTGTGTGATACAGATGTTTCATCTTTTATTCTTGCTATGCTCAGAGTCCTGAGTTATGCTTGAGTGAGATGCTGATGCAGTTGAAGAATCCCAAGTCTTGGCAGAGCATCAGTCTCATAATTGTAACCGACAACTTGCGTGTGTATGCAACACCATCTTCTACCAGCATTGGTTTACTTTCTGTGTTATTGACTGGATACCACTTGTATTTTTACTTAAGTTAAGGAAACAGGCTTACTAACCTGAGCTCCTGCTTTAACAAAGCAGGCCTGGGATTTGAACTCAGATCTTTTTTTAGTCAGCTACAACAGAAAGCTGCCAACATCCCTGGGTGTTGGCGTCATCGCTCTAATACGCAGGGCTTATATTTGCATAATGTTACTGGGTGCCTATTCTGACCTTCGTTCCAGTCCCCAGCTATTGTGTTCTGTGTGGAATGAACTCCGCTGAGACATTTAGAGCACAGAGTATGTTACGTAGTAAAGGAAGGCACTCTGGAAGGACAAGCCTGGTAATGGCTAAGGTGACCATCATGGAGGAAAACACACACACACACACACATTGGAATAGAGGCTCTTTAGCTGTTAATCCTCCGGTTCTGTGATGCCTAGACATCTGGTGCTCCCAAAGGCTGATTCCTGACGACGTTTTCACGGTGACTGGTGGATTGAGATGTCTTAGAGTAAGGAGATTATCACCAAGGCAGAATGACTCCACCTTGGTTGTCCCAGGCTACTACGGTTTCGATATGACCAGGATGACAGGTGGTGACTTTTGTTTGTTTAGGTTGTACTCATAGCTCAGAATCATGCTCGTCACCTCAGTTACTCCTTGGCTCTTTAGTTGTCCATGGAAGCAGGAGATCAGGGTATGGAATGATTAGCCAGGGTCTTTAAAATTATTTAATTAAAAAAACTTTAATATGTCATAGACTAAGATGTTTATAAAATTAAAAATAAATCACTAGAGAAATAAAATTTAAAAAACAGGCTCAAAAATATACCACCCACTTAAAAGTTATTCAGGTCAAGAGGCATCAAATTACTCAGATATGTTATAATGAAAGCCTCCCTACATGTTTTTGATTTTGTCCCTATTTCTTCCATGACTGGTAATCCAGGTTTATGAATTATGTGTGAGGTTATCATTGGGGAGCACTCTTCCCTAGAGGAAAAATATTCAGCGATAAAATAGGGTTCTGCACCTGGAGCTCCTAGATATAAACCAGAGAACCCAGTGAACTTGGAAGGGAGAAATAGTTCCATATTCTTTATTAATCTCTAACTGAAATTTATCATTTCTTTTCAGTACAAATTTTGTCTAAAAACCACAGTACTGTTAAGTAGTACTTGTGATATTGGTCCAAGAGGTTGTATTACTTTATATAGTTAAGATAATATTGAGAGAATGCTAATATTCATCACTACTTTGAAATTTCAACAATCATTATGCTTATTATATCATTAGTCAGAATATCATTAATTAAAATTGCTATTGCAATTAAAAATACCCTAGTGACCATTTCATTATGAGCAGTTCCCTTTGTACCTTTTGCACGTCTTACACATACATTTAAAACAGCTCTAAGCATATCCAGATATGAGGTGGCCAAAGGGTCTCTGTAGCATAAACAATGTCAACAGTTTCATGGTGTTAAGAAAAGATCAAAGATATTCTCCTTAGCTCAGGGGTTTTCAACCTTCCTGGTTGAGATATAATACAATTCCTCATGTTGTGGTGACCCCCAACAATAATTACTTTCGTTGTCACTTCATAACTGTAATGTTTCTACTGTTATGAATCATAAATATCTGATAAGCATGATAGTCTCATGCTCTTTAAAGGATCCTTTGACCCCTGCAGGGGTTTCCAGTCATGGATCGAGAACCACTGCTGTAGGAGAAGAACCATTATTGATTAACTAACAGTTCTGCTCTTGGAAACGAAAGCTGGTCTGTGATTTGCGTTCAAAGGCCATTAACATTTCCATGATTGGCCAGGAAGCAATCACCAGCCCCTGGACTGTTTTCTGTGGATTGCTCTCCTCGGCCTTTATTGCTGGGCCATTCTTCAGAACCACAGGGAGCAGCTGCAGCAGGCAATGAGGTTTGTCTATGAACTGCATATTCCTTTGTGGCTTCAGACTTGTGTGCAAGTGTGTGTGTAAGGGTTGGCATGAATCTGTGCTGACCGCCTTTGGTCAAAGTGTCTTTGATACTTTGTATGGGCAGAAAACAACAACCACCACCCGAATGAAACATTTAAAATTGAACTCATGTATCTTGTCCCTGGGTAGGTCTGTATATCTGTGCATTTATGTGTGCATTTCCCTGGGTTTATACACCATCTTTAAGCCTGATGATAGATAAATCTATGTATCTGTGCATGATGGTATTGAAGTGGGAAGAATAGTATTCGGGGTGAGAATTAGGGAAATGAGGAAAAGGAATACTATCTGGAGGAAAGACCGAAGCTTCGTGGGACAGACTTTCTGGCAAGGAGTGGCGCTGTGGCTGAGGAGTGGCGATTGCAGTATCCATGATATTAGGACAAGGGAGGCTCGACCACTGTCCTTATGGGTTCGGCGTCTTTATTGATCAGACACAGAGTTGTTTTAGGGAAGAAGCTGAGGCGATGTGACTCCACGTGTAACGATGTTGAGATGAATATGTCAGGTAGGGGTTGGAGGAGATTTCATGTGGCCTTAGAGGGAAGTCAGCAAGGGAATCATGCATGTTTGAACAGGTAATCAGAAGCGATACAGAATTGAAGTGCCCAGGGGGAGAGGAGAGGCCAGTGGGTTATTCGCGGCTTCTTCCTGGTGACAGTTAATAGTTACTAAGTTGCTCAAGCCTGTCTAGACATTTGTGGGTATCTCTTTTCTGATTGGCCACAGATCTAAGGTAGAGCTATTGTTGGGGACAGGAAGAGATCAGCTCCATGGGTCTCACTGGAAAAGGCTGCCAGTGTTCCCTGCAGCTCTGGTGTGCACCAGGGGGACTCCTGATATCTAAGCCCTCTGTTGGTCTGGTGTCACAATGTAGGACAGAGATCACTTGTGGAAAAGCAAACGGGTGGGTGACTACAGGGAGTGGTTCTTGGTTTACTGTTCGGGGAAGGTGCCTGATGAAGTGGAATGACATTCTCTCCAGTGTTCCGGATTCACTGTGCCACACACACCTCCGCTTCTCACTTAAGTAGTTATTCCCTCACAGTGGAGTTTTAATGAACTAATAAGTCATGTAACAAAGTATTCCATTAGCGTGGGGCTAGACGGACCCAGACGAAGAAATTTCCAAGCAAAACTGGTTCAGACTGTTATGGTGGGGTTACAAGGAAGGCAACGTCTTGTGTACCCCGGCTTGAAGTAACAGAAGGATGCTATCTCTTCAAAGAATCCTGGAGAAACTGAGGTCCAGTGTTAAATGTCCCCCCCTCTCCTATGAGGTCACACACCCATTCTCAAATTAGCCTTGGGATCATGGATCAAGCTGCTATTGCTGAATACTTCTGAGAAACAGCAGGGTGTGTGGGAGCCTCCTTACTGTCTCATTCTGGCTCTCCGTGAAGTATTTTGCTAGATTTTTTTTTTTTTTTAAACCTGTGATCAAATGATTTCTAAAGAAGTGGCTTGGGCCAGCCATCAGCTTTCAACCCATCAGAGTAGAGGAGAGTTGTCCAGCTTTTCCAAGTTAACTGACAAGCCTACTTTAGCAATTTGGCCTCCATGTCATTTACCCATGCCCATAAGATGAGCCTTTGAAGTTATTTATTCAGAATGGCAAACTTGTATTGGACGATTCGTGTGAAGCAATGATCTTACCTTCTCTGTTACGTTTTCCCTGGCTGGCCTTTTCACAGCACAGCGCCCCCCCTCCCCACACGCTGCCTTCCCACAGACCTTATTTAGTACGACCCACCACGTTTTAGTTATTTATTTTTATTGTTTTTCCTTGTTTTACATATCGATCCCAGTTCCCTCTCCCTCTCTCTCATGTCCCCTGACTCCCTCCCATCCCATCCCATTCCACCTTCCCCCGCTCCACTCCACAGGGAGGGTGATGCCTTCCAGGAGGGATCATCAAAATCTGTCAAGTCATTTGGAGTTGGGTCTAGGCCCTCCCTCCTGTCTCTAGGATAGGGGAATATCTCTCCCTGGGGAATGTTCTCCCAAAGTCCTTTTGTGCACCAGGGATCCATCCTGGTTCCACAGTCTGAGTTCCCTTAGACTGCCCAGGCCTTCTAACTGAGACCCATGGTCATGGGGTCTGAGTCAGTCCTATGCTGGATTCCCAGCTGTCAGTCTGGGGTCCATGAGCTCCCCCTTGTTCAGGTCGGCTGTCTCTGTGGGTTTCTGTAGCCTCCTACCACATTGTTTATTTAGCCTGCTCTCTGTCTTTCCTATTCACAAGGATGTGAGTTCCACAAAGGCAGGGGTTTTTATGTTTTGGTTGCTGAGCATAACTGGCTCCTGGAAGGAGACCTGCACACAGTGGGGGCTTAGCCGGCACTCAGTAGGAGCTTAATAAGCATGGCAGATGAACGAACAGACTGCAAGCACACTCCCCTTCCTCTGAATACCACAGCGTTGATAACCTTATGACAGATACACCCGAGCAATGAGGCTCACTGGTAGCCTTTTCCTTTCAGACACATAGAATGTGCTGTGGGCCCTACACTCAAGGTGAGTAGATGTCTACAGGTGCTTATACAAATCCCTAGCTGCCGTGGAGACAGGTAACAGAACGTGGTTTCCTTTCGTAAGCCCATTGCTTGTCTTTAGATAGAAGCTTCTTTCAAGTACCTCACTCCTTAATGTAGAGACTCTCATTATTTCAAGGATATACATGGTTCTCTGCCTTTGTGGAACACAGTAGGTACTGGTATAAGGTCAGGCTCCCGGCTCTGTCACAGATCTGGCCTTTGTACTACCCAGTTTCTATAAATAACGGTTAGTTCAGTTGTGACACGGAGCAGACCATGCCAACTGGACAATGGTTATGAGAACGAAAGAAAGTCATGCATGTAAGGCATGCTTAGCCAGCTCGGATGATCTGCAGGCCAGCCCTGGCTAATGAGCCAGAGGAGACATGCTAAGACCACAGTCTCCCACAAAGCATCAGCTGCGATACCCCGTGTGCTGTGGGCACGGAACACAGAGTGGATGTGGAAAGCACGGCTGTGTGGTCCAAAGGGCAGGTGTTCAGGTCCGGGCTGCCCTGCTTATCTGTTGCATGGAGGTAATGAGAGCTGCTGAAGCTTAGCTTATTCATCCCAGGGATACCAGCTGTAGTTCTCAGGGGCTGTCATGAGGGCTGCGTGTGGGAAGTAGGGAAAGTTCTTAGCACATTTGCTTGATCGTCCACTACGATTGTCATCAGCACTAACACTGAAATGATACCCTTGCTAAACAAAAAGAACATTCAACGAACGATGACAGATTGCTACACAACCGTTGTTAAAAGCATCTTTTTTAAAGCACTCTATCCTAATTCTTAAATTGGTCTCTTTCTGTTTTTCTTGTTCTTTATACCTCCCTCCCCCTGCTTCTAGAGAGGAATAGAAGTTTCTCTCTTCACAGGAGCCCTGCCCTGGGCGGATCATCCCCAGCTTTCCTCCTAGTTAGAGTCCAGACCTTCAGTCAGTAGTTCTGATCAAATGTGCCTTTCCTGCTGCACCAGGGTCTGCCCCGAGCCCCAGGAGAAGCCCTACAGTTGGAGGCAGCAAGAAGCCTCTGCTAGGCATGTAGTTTTAACTTCAGGAATGCCATGGGCACCCACAGTGATACTTGTGGTATTCTGCCATATTTCAACTCCTGTGCAAGTTGCTATTGCAGGGAGTCCTACAGCTAAGTGCTAAAGTCTCCCCAGCACTCAGGGAATTCAGTTTCCAAGTCCTTCTTTTCTTTTAAACTTGAAGAAAGTTTTTAAAATTGTGGCTCTGATAATGGAACCCAGGCCTGACATGTGGCAGGAGGACTCTCGAGGTGTCTCCTCAGTGTAATTAAAGGGGCTGTCACCTCAAGTTACCAATGGCATTTGTCTTCTTAGTTTACAGGAGGTCTACATTCATCTATCAGTTCTCCAGATGTATGGTTCCCTTTAGCTCTCTCTCTCTCTCTCTCTCTCTCTCTCTCTCTCTCTCTCACACACACACACACACACACACACACACACACACGGGCGAGAGAGAGACAGATATAAAATTCTAGAATCAGAATAATCAGTGGACAGCTAGGTTGAAGCCGGTGTGTGGAAGGCCACCCGCAGAATTCACCAATGATCACATGAGCTTAACTGTTTATTCAACCTGAGCAGTTGTTACCAGAATCTAAAGGCCTTTTCTTGCTTAGCTTCAAAAGAAACAAAACCAAAACCTGAAATCCACAGAAATCAAAGCCTGGAGACAGTGAGATTGGAGGAAGGGATGGACTTCCTCAAGGCCAAGCTTGAAGACAACAGACTTCTCTGTCTCAGGCCTCCATCCTGTAGGTTAGGTTAGGTGCAGTAGGAAAATCTCAGAGCTGGGCAGTCTTTCTCCATGGGCATGTCTCATCCCGTTCTCTGAAAGGCCAAATTGACTAGAACCAGTGTGTGTGTTTTCTTTGCAGACAGGGATACTATTTTCTGTGAGGCCATTTTTGTAGGCTGAGGAGGGACTGGGTAATTCCAGAATCAACAGACAGTGCCAGGCTGCGGAGAAGCAGAAGTGGTAACAGGGTTTCCAGTGCCAGCATTGAAGACTAGGGGGAGAGAGCAGAGGTTAGAAGAGGCAGGCTGCTCCGGCTCTGTTCGCCCAACCCTTCAGAGCGCTTCAAGTGAAGTCAGAGCTGCCTGTCCGCACGCAGTGTTGTCTGTGCGAATCACGATCTTTAATGCCTTTACAATAGTTAGACTCCAAATGTCATGAAGACCCACAGCTCCCCTTCCGAACTCTGAAACAGTCGGCATCTATATTTGTTTCTCTTCCCTCTCAGATCTTCAGGTGGGGCCCACACATGGTCTGGACGTCTCTTTGGGGCACGTGTGGGTGGAATTTTCTTGGACTGGGAACTTCCTGTTTCCTCTGATTTTCTCACAGTCACCCCCTCATAGGAATGTTGATCGTGCCTCAGGGTCGTTTCCCTAGTGTCCTGATAATTCCTATCCTGCTCCAGACGGCTGACCTGAGACCTGTCTTCATGGCTTTTGCTCCCTGAGACCGTCTTCAGTTATTCCCGCTTCTGCCTCTGATTCCTTCAGCAGTTAGGATACATCCTCCATTTTGTTTTCAATCTCCTCTCTTTCCTTCTTTTCTTTCTCTTCCCCTCTTCTTCAGGTTCTACCTTTATTCTCAGAGTCAGAGGTGTTCAGTTCACTTGGGACAAACGTCTTTACTGTTCTAGTTCTTTGTTTATTTGAGACAGGGTTTCTCTGTGTAACAGTCTTGGCTGTCCTGGCACTCACTCTGTAGACCAGGCTGGCCTTGAACTCACAGAGCTCCGCCTGCCTCTGCCTCCAGAGTGCTGGGATTAAAGGCGAGCGCCACCACTGTGCACCCCTGTGCCAGTTCTTAACTTGTATTGTTTCCTCCATCTTTGCCATGGACGCTGCTTGGCTTTGCTTCCTACATCTGTAGTCTGACTCCAGCCTGCTTTTGTTCTCAAACCGCAGCTGGCTTTATAGTTTTTTTCTTTCCTTTTCTTTACGAAGCCTCTAAAAGTCTGTGCTGTTCTTTCTTCAGTTCACGATTTTCAGGTGGAATTTTTACCCCCTGGGCAACACATTTCTGATTTCATCCCCAACACAAGCCCTCGCGTTTGCTTTCCAATCTTTCCAGCCTTGTCGATTTGATTTAGGTGTGCCACCTTCCATCTGGCCAAAGAAAAGTGCTCCTCTGGCTGGTCTTCGTCGTCTCTTTTTGGAGATGCCTCTTCCTGCCACAGCAGCCCAAGAGATTTTAGTGAACCCCCGACCGTCGCTTTTGTTTTCTTTTGCCCTCAGTTTCCAGCAATTTCCAAGAGAAATCAGCTCTTCCTGCAGAGCCAAGTGTGTGTTTTTGGTCCATCAAATTAATACTCTGATTTGAATGGATAAACATTGGTGAGGATTTCCCTGCTTGTATCCTTTTATGAAGCCCCCCACCCTTTCTGCTGAAACAGAGACAGCGGCGTTCCCTCTGTGCCCACCCTCAGCATTTTCTCCCATCATCTTCTCTCATTCCCAAGGCGCAGCCCAGCTCATCATCATCCTACGTTGCTGGAGTTTCTTTCCCGCCAGGTCCTGCCACGGCTTCAGCCCCAAATAAACACATGGGTGCCATATTAATTATTAAATTGTCGACCCATGGCTAGGGCTTCTTATTGGCTAGCTCTGTCTTAGTTATTAGCCCGTTTCTATTAATCTAAGTATTTATACATGGCCTTATCTTACAGAGATTGCCTGGCATGTCCTTTCTTTTCCGTCTCTATCTACATGGCGTCTCTTGGAGCAACCCTCCCCCTCCCCAGCACTCTCCCAGTCTCCTAGCCCCGCCCATCTTCCTGACTCCACTGGCTATTGGCCAAACAGTGTTTTATTCATCAACCAATAAGAGAAACATAATACAGAAGGACATCCACCATCATTTCTACTTCTTTATTGTCCCTTGGCATTTATTTCCTCCCCTCCACCTTACTTTTATGGTGTCTTGCCTCACCTTGGTTTTCCTTGAATTACATTACTAATTGAGTTAGTGTGTGTCACCTTCAAGGTCTCACTAATGCAGAAAATGAGGATAAATCCAACTGGGTAATATTGGAATGGTAATTCTCCCCTCCCCTTTCAGGGCTTAAGGAAGTATTTCTCTTGTAATATCTGGAGAATACATGTTACTATTCTTGAGAGCAGTTATTACATTTGAACACATGAAGCAAAAAAAGATGTTTGCCAAGAATCAAGAAGACTCAAAAAAATGCCAACGATGCTTTATTTAAAAGAGCACATCTATCAATCTGCATTAGTTATGTATTATTAGGGAACAAATTACTCTAAAATTTTCTGCTTAACAGATCAACAATTCTTGTCTTCCAGCTTCTCTGGTTGAGAAATATGGTAAGGGTCATTCATGAGGTGGAGGCTGAGACATGAACCTTGTCAGTGGTCCAGTGAAGTATACTGATTGGATGGAGGGGCCACTTTCAAGGTGACTACAGTACTTTACATGGCAGCCAGTTTCCTTAGGATAGGATCCAAGCAACAAAGTAGAAGGAGTCACAGTTGCATCTGTAACCTGGCCTTAGAAGTCAAGCTTCTATCATAATTCCGTTAGAATCTGCAGCCCAACTCCATCAGGTCAGGAAAGGAGGGTACCATAGGATTTGTGGACTCAAAACTCACTATCACAATTTTACATGACGCTGAGTTTGAGTGTGTCTCATGTATTCGGTACCCTCCTACTGGACAGACACGTTGTTCTCACAATGAACAACCGTCTGTGTTTGCATTGATTCTCAGACACACTTCAAATTTTTGCCATATCATGGAGCCCACGTGTGTACAGTTTGACCAGATGTGGAGATGGTCCTTCATAGCATCTGACATACCATTTAAAGTAATAGCATAAAGAACAACCACCCCTCCCCCCACATCACAGCTGTAAGCAGTCACCAAAGAGAAGGGCCCTGGTTACTTGGAATGTCGTTCTAATACCCCTTCTCCTACAGTGAACACACGATCACCTGTTGCCTCATTGGTTAATTAGAGTAAGTATAAAATAGTACTAACCTTTGTGGAACTCGATTAGAAAGACAAGTATTATGGGGATTTCTCATAAAGCTTTTGCTGGTATGAGGTATTGTAGATAAGATCTGGGAACACCAGAGTTAAGGGCGCTTATTTCACTGTGGGAAAACACAAGGTGGCCCCTGTCAGAGAGAAGGGCTTTCAACTCCGCTTCCTTTTGTGTAGGAAGAGTCAATTACACTCACGTTCTTTTTCCAGAATATGAAAAGTAAATCCTCTTGTCAACTAATCGCTGAGCAAAGGACTGTGAGTAATTCTGAACGAGGAGAGGGTATATGAGTATACGCTTGATAGAGTAGAGAATGAAGACAGAGGAACTCAGTTTTAGAGCTATATATCAAGGTCTCAGGGAAGAAGGTAGGACATATTCCCTTGGAGTAAATAGCGTATGGTTTATAAGTCAGCCTGAAGACTAGTGAAAGGGATGAGGAGGAAGGTGGCCTTGAGTGAGCAGTACTGATGCTCATGGGTCTTCTTTACTGTGTGTGTGTGTGTGTGTCTCAGATAATAGGGCCATAAAACACTTAAAAGATAAGAAGGTCGCATCAGAGCATGCTGATAAGAGCAGAACTTCACAATGTGCAAGAGACCTTCTGCCCAAATCATGACAATTACTTCCTTGAAGATGCCATCTCCTGTTACCATCACACTGGGTGTTAGGTCTTATCGTAGGATTCAGAGGGAAGTGTATATAGTCAAATCATAGCTAGAAGTAAATGTGTAATTTCTGCATTTTTAAAAATAACAATTCCTGGAGCCGGAGATATGGCCCAGCAGTTAAGCGCATTTGTTCTTCCTGCAAAGGACCTGTGTTAGATTACCAGCACCCATATGGTGACTTACAACCAGTTTTCTGTAACTCCAGTTCCAGGGGATCAGTACCCCTCTTATGACTTTTATAGGTACCAGATACACACAAGGCACATATACATGCATGTAAGCGAAACATTCATACATAGAAAATGAAACAAATCGGAAATAAATTAACACAGCAAATCCTCAAGGATCCATTGATGACTCTCCCTCAGAAAGTGACTACTAACCAAGTGATTCACGAAATTCTCAAGTCTGAATTTTATTAGCTCTCATCTGCACTATTGTTCCTAAATATCACAACCATTAGAAGGAACAGAGGCTCCTGGCTGTCATGTCATTACAAACCAGGTCAGGGAAAGGAACCAGGGATGCCATATTGTGCCAGAAAGGACGGATAGTACAAGAGATTCTTAGGGATATACCAAGTTGAGGAGGCCCTTTCTGGGCAGAGATGGGAAGACATGAGAATTAATGATTTCAACGGATTAGTAAGAGTTAAGTGTGCTTAAACCCACCAATTTATGGAAATGATTAGAATATTAATTTCAGTCTCCTTTGAAAGATACCAGGAAAACAAGTATTTTGACAAGCAGCAAATAAAGGAGTTAGACATTCAACCCATCATCGTCATCCCCTCGCTTCTGAAGGAAGTAGTAGACAATGTTGTATTTCTGTGTACAGAAATATTTCTTCCAGCAATTAAAGGAATAATAATCTCAGGAACCCATTCTATAATTCTTTTTATTTATTTTTTATTTTACATGTCGATCCCAGTTCCCTCTCCCTCCCTCCCCATTCCCTCCCTCTTACCCTCTCTGCCCCCTCACATGCCCCCTGACCACCCTCCCCTCCCATCCCCCCACCCCAATTCCACATGTAGGGCAATGCCATCCAGGTGGGGTCATGTAAATCTGTCAAGTCATTTGAAGTAGGGACTAGGACTTCTCTCCTGTCTCTAGGTTAAGGGAGTGTCGCACCATGGGGGATGTGTTCACAAGGTCCTTTTGTGCACCAGGAATACATCCTGGTTCCACTGTCTGAGGTCCCTTGGACTGCTCAGTCTTTCTAGCTGAGACCCATATTTGGGGGGGCCTGAGTCAGTCCCATGCTGGATTCTCAGCTATCAGTCTGGGGGCCCGTTAGTTCCTCCTTGTTCAGGTCAGCTGTCTCTATGTGTTTCTGTAGCCTGGTCTTGTTCTCTCCCTCTGCATCTGGATTCTAGTTCAACTCAGTGTTTAGGTATGGGTGTTTGCTTCTGTTTCCAACAGGTACTAGGTGAGGGCTCCATGATGGTGGATAAGTTAGTTGTTGATCTCATTATCAGGGAAGGGCATTTATGGTAGCCTTTCCACGGTTGCTCAAATTGTTAGTTGGAGTCAGTCTTGTAGGTCTCTAGACCTTTCTTTAGGTTCAGTTTTCTCTTCAAACCAATAATGGCTCCCTCTGTTTCTCTCTCTCTCTCTCTCTCTCTGTCTGTCTCTCTCTCTCCTGTCTTCTAATCCTACCCTGACTCAATCTTCCTGGTCGCACGTGTTTTCCTCTCCTCCCCTTCTCTTTCTCCTACTTCTCTCTCCATTCACTGCCCCCCCCCCACTTCCCCTGTGCTCTGGGGGACTTGTCCCTTCCCCTTCTGTGAGGGACTTTATATGAATCTCTTAGCATACACCTTGTATCCTAGTTCCTCTGGTGGTGTGAATTATAGGCTAGTGATCCTTGGCTCTAGGTCTAAAATCTGTATATGAGCGAGTATATACCATGTTCCTCTTTTTGTGACTGGGTTACCTCGTTCAGGATGGTTTCTTCAAGTGCCATCCACTTGCCTGCGAATTTCAAGATTCCATTATTTTTTTTTTCTGCAGAGTAGTATTTCATTGTGTAGATGTGCCACATTTTCTTTATCCATTCTTCAGTTGAGGGGCATCTAGGTTGCTTCCAGGTTCTTGCTATTACAAATAATGCTGCTATGAATATAGTTGAGCAGATGTCTTTGTTGTATGGATGTGGATCATTTGGGTATATGCCTAAGAGGGGGATTGCCGGGTCCTGTGGTAAACTAATTTTTATTGGGATATTATATCTTGGAAATGGCAGTGGCTGCTCAAATACCACAAGAAAGAGAATAAGATTTTATGTTTCCTGGTGAAGATGCTTTGCCTTCTATACCCCTCTGCTGCTAAACCATTTAAACTAAGTCTGAAAAATGTCGGATCCTATTAATTAGCTTTAAATATAAGAGAAACATGCTAGCATGACAAAAAAATCAATCAATGACGTTGAAGCGATGTGGAATGTCTACAGAACAGGCTCTTTGGTTTAAAAGTGACTCAGTATAAACTAATGACAATACTTACACCTTACTTCATCTTTGTGAGATCCAACGTGTATGAAAATTTATGTCAACAATTGCAAACGTCATTTGAAGAGTTTATGAACAGTGAATTTCAACATTGGTTAGGTATTTGGTAACAATACTGTAAAGATATATAGGTGCCATGGTAGTGTTTTTGCTGGTTGTTTTGTAAAGCTTCTTGTAAAGGTTTGAAAATAAAATTAATATTTTCAGGTGAAGATGTGTGAAATTTGAGATTTACCTCATAACAATGCAGGATGAGGGTGACAACTAAATAGGAATAATGGTAAAATAAAATTGGCCAGGAACTGTTTTTTATTTTAATTTAGATGGTGGGAGGTTTTACATACATTTGAGCTTTGGAAGTAAAAAAAAATATACTAGTTACAATTAACACATTTTAAATCTAAAACTGTTCTCTCTCTTTTCAGATGGCAAGACCAAGGTTTAAAAAGTTCAGCAAGCTGGAGCTTATACTCATTTTCCTGCTGCTTGTATTGTTCATCGTTGCTGTGGTTCTAATTGTGCTCTTAGCCAATTCAACACAACAAAATGGTAACGAGGGACTCTGAGTCTCTTCCATATCAGAGCAAACCCACCACCAATGGTAGAGAAGTCATGCTTTTATATTGTGTATGTTTGAATGTGGACACGAATACACGCAGATTGTACGTATCTTCCTAAATATCTAGAAGCCATGGCTGGTCAATAGATAGTAGGTTTGCATTCTGAAACTTTCATTTCCACATTTATTAGCTAGTGCATTTGATCCAGCTCTACAGTTGGCTTGGAAATTTAATTGCTGGTGATACAAAATAACTATAATTCCGTTAGTACTGATAATGAACAACATGCTGCGTAAAAGGAAATGTGTGTATATATTTACTATGTATCAATTCAACTATTTAAGGCCCTAAAATTTGTCCTTGAAAACCTACACATGTTATTGTTATCAAAATAATCTTGAGCTGACATATCTCAAAAGATGGCCTAGGTATGTTGAGTGATCCTGGCTTTCCTATCTACCTCATAAGGGAGCACTTCTTGTGGGAGCCAGAACTTTTTTTTTTTTTTTTTTTTTTTTTTTTCCAGAAAGTAAGATTAGAATCATAAGGATCATTTAACATTTAAAGTTTCATGAGCCTGAAGAGGGAGCTAAAGCATCAGGAAGAAGGTGGTCCAGACACAATTTGTTTAATGCACTGTTTGTTGAACTGGAAACTCCGGTGCAAAGAAAAACAACCAGTAGCAACATTTTCTTGTTATGTCATTGTTTATTAAGACAGTACCATGGACGAAGCTTCTTCCCTGTTTCAGAGCGCAATCAAAATGTCCTTTCCATTCTACTGATCTTCACATTAGGAACCAAAGTTTTGTAGCCATGGGGTAGTTTCTAGACTTCTGCATTCCTTTATGTTGACACTTGGGCATTTATAATTCCAGAAGAAACCCACCACTCAGAAGTGTTTTGAGGGACTAGGGCTTGCCCCCAGAAAACAGAATTGAAGCTGCTGTGCTTGAGATCGCCAGGGCTAGTGAGTTGATGGTTCAGCAGTGAAAGGAACTTGCTGCCGGGCCTGATGATCCAAGGTCAATCTCTGGAGCTCACATGATGGAAAGAAAGAACTGACCCAGTCGGGCTGGGCGCTGACCTTCTGTCAGTCTTTAGATCGATTGGCTGGCTCATTCAGTTTCTGTTGTCCCGTGTACTATTGCCATCGGAGCATAAAGTAGCTATTAACAAATAATTGTATTTGTGCTCCAACAATTCTTCATCTATAGAGACATGTTTGGACCGAATTCGACTGGCAGAGTATTGTTTACTGATGTAGCCTAAAGTCAAGTTGGTGTCCAATTTTTACAAACTCCTAATGATGGAGCACTTTGTCTTGTGTGTACCATATTTCAGGGGAACTCCAGCAAAGAAGGACATGATGTTGGTATACACAGAGGTGAAAACAGTTAGCAAGAACGGTGTTATAAAGTAAAAACACAGAACCTCAAACACATGGAACACATAAACACATCGGTCGGTAGGAAAGTTAGCAGAGTTGCTAAGTGCCGAGAACCCCGGTCCTATTAAAGTCTGTGGTCATAATTTCGTTCATTTTACGTCTGCTTTTGTGATATGACATTCCTAGATACGGACACAGGTGGCACCCCAGACCCTGCAGTCACAAGAACTAGCACTCCAGATACTACGATGACAAGAACTACTCCTAATCTACCCAGTTGCCCAGTTCTCAGTGAACAGGAACGGATAAATTGCATCCCTGACAAGATACCTAACAAGGTTTGTGCATCTTGTTTTCACTGAAGAATTCTTAACACGGTGCAGTCTCTTCTTTCCCTCTTACCCCTTCTTTTTGTTTGCCTCCTCTCTTCCCCTCCTCCTCCCTCTCCTTCCCGTTTTCATCTTGTCTTCTTTTTCTTCTCGGTTCACACAAAGTTGTGTATACAGCAGCATCCGTGTTTGTATGGTCACGTAGCTTCAAGGGAAGACGGGCTAGAATATAGCCTTGGGCTGCCAGGTTCAGCCAGTTATATCAGAATTTCAGATGAACAATGACCATGTTTTTAGTGTAAGTATGCTCCAAGCAAGGTTTTGATGTAGTGAAAGTATGTTTATCGTTTTGCACGTGACTACGCTTGATTGCAGTCCTCAAATTTTCCACTGCCTCTCTTCTTGCTGACATTATGTCATTTCAAAAGGTTATCTGGGATCGACAATTAAAAAAAAAATCATGCATGTGAACAAAGCATGATTTAACCTAAGGACAAAGTTTGAAGAGTTAAACTGTTGAAGGAAGAAGGTAATTAATGCCAGCGTAAAGAGATTGCAGGGACATGGGACTTTAGTCCAGTATTTCTCAGTCGCCAGCTTATGCACATCAGAGGATATTATGATAATAAAGCCATTGCACATGACCTACCATTTACATTATGAGAATAAAAATTATATCTAAGTGAAAACAGGCTTCTGAGCAAAGTCCACGCAGGTGAAACGACAGATTACTATCAGTTGCACAGTGGACGCTTGTGGCACGTGTTTCTTGGACACGTGCAGTAGTCACTCTGTTCTCACAGCACTGGAGTAATCTGTGACGTTCTATAAAATCACTGCCCCCACTCCTGGGCCTCAGAGGATTACTGTTAATGAAAGGATGGGTTGCAATAGAGTGGGGTATGTCATGGGAGAGAGAGGCATCACAATAGTCCTTTGGCTTATCTCATGCAGCAGGCAAAAGTTAGTAACTACAAACAGAAAGGTACCTGAGAAATGAAATCTCAACCAGAAGCCACGTGTGTCCAAAAACCCATATGTGTGGTGTTTTATGGCTCAACTTTTCATAGTGGTTTGCATCCCTTTCCAGGAGCACTTTGGTATTGCACGGGCTGTTTAAACAGGACTATGGCTGGGATCTGAGGGTGGAGGGGCAAGGAGATAAGTGTGATTAGGACGCTGTAAGGGAACATGAGAGAAAGAGAAGAGATCTTGGAGGAAATAGCAGGACTCAGAAATCAGAAGGGAAGGGTGTTTGAGCAACAGCCGTGGAGGCTGAGGGAAGAGGAGAGAACGAGAGACTCAGAAAGGCAGAACACACAAAGGAGAATGAAGGAAAAGCACGTTAGGTCTGGGACCGAAACTAAAGACAAGAAAGGATTTGATGGAGAGAGAGAGAAGGGTCAGGAAGTGACAGGCACTTTAACAACAGATTTGTCACCCCAGCCCCATGAAGCTGAAGGTGAATTCAAGGATGCAACAGTGATAAAAGCTGAACTGGGTGGGGTGGGGGTCTAGGTTGTTGAACCGAACCATCTGCATAGCGCAGAGAAAGGTAGCATGTCCAAGGAAGACTGCTAAGACTTCACGGTCAGTCTGAGGGCTGTCCCTATGTGCCCTGCTATGGAACGGACAGCTGCCGTCTAGATGGGCTTTACCGAAGCAACACATTTATTTTTCCCTGCACTGGGTTTGTAGAAAGTTGATTCAAATCAAAGAGTTTGTTAGTGTCACCTTGTTCTAGGAAACGCGTTACCAGGCAGCCCCCAGAGGCAGATTGTTTCTTAGCCAAGCCACCCTTGTAGCGTTTCATCTTGTTACAAGCTGAGATGGTTTCTTAGCCAAGCCACCCTTGTAGCCTTTCATCTTGTTACAAGCTGAGATCATTTCTTAGCCAAGCCACCCTTGTAGCGTTTCATCTTGTTACAGGCTGCTGCTGCACTTCAAATGTTGTCACTGTCACAGTAATGTCTACATCCTGCTGTTTTAATACGTTACTATAATTCTTTCCAGTCAAGGTGTAATTCAGAAAGCGGCCATTATCGGTCTAGGCTATGTTGGTGTAGCGGTCTAGGTTATTGCTGAGGGGCTGACTGTACGCATGACTTGTGTGTTGGGTGTGTTAAAGGGTCATATAGAAGTGGGTAGGATGGGTGAGGAAAGCAGAAGGTTGCATCGCGGAGGCCATTGCTGCTTAATTTTATCCCTCCCGTCTCCTCTGTCTTAGAATAACAAGAAAACTAATATCTCTGGAGACTATTTCTGGTTGCAGATACAATTGCTTCTTGTTCTTTTTTTTTTTTTAAATGTGTTTCTAAGATTTACTTTAGCTGTACAGTGTTTTTGCTGCATGCATGTGTATGCGTGTATGCCTGATGCCCTGAGAGGTCCAAAGACAGCATTGGAGCCCCTGGACCTAGAGTTGAAGATGGTTGTTAGCTGTCATTGGATGCTGAGGACAACAACCGGTTCCTCTGCAAAGAACACAGATGCTTTAACCACTCAGCCACCTCCCCGTCCCTGTTTCTTACTATTATTCAATCTTATTGTTGTTATTTATTAGTGGTAGAATTTATTATTATTATTTTTTTTGAGACAGCATTTTTCTGTGTAGCTCTGGCTGTCCCAGAACTCACAGAGATCCAGCTGCCTCTGCTTTCCAAGTGCTTGGATTAATGGTGTGTGCCACCACACCCGGTCTGGTCTTGTTTCTTGCTCTTAATGAGGAGGGTATTTTATCTATATCTAGAGCTGGAGACAACCCTGAGTCCTTTTAGGAGAATCTTTAGAGTTTTTTTTTTTTTTTACTTCTTATTGATTTTATTACATGTATTTACATGTATATGATAGGTAACTATTTTAAAATTTATTTTTGAAGAGACTAGACTCAGAGTCTTTTTTAAGAAAAGTTATTTATTCTTTGAGAATTCCATAATGTATTCTTTTCCCTACACATTTTAACTTTTTGTTAGATTATATTTTTTATTGAAAATAGATTTTAATACAATATACTTTGAGTATAATTTCCCCTCCCCCAACCCCTCCTAGGTCCTCCACACTTTCCCAGCAACCCAACTCCACACCATTCCTTTCTCTCTCTTATTAGGATACAAATAGGCATCAAAAATTATAAAATAAAAGCAGGAAAATAAGAACAAACAAATCAGAATAGGATCAAAGAAACAGAAAAACAAAGAACAAAAGAAAAAGGTTGCAAAAACACATGTATATACAGAGGCATACACATTCACATACATAGAAATCTCTTAAAAGCACAAACTAGAACTGTAATATATGTGCAAAGAAAAAAAGCCCACCCCTAAAGCATTTTGAGATAAAGAACCTCTGAAATGCCATTGAGTTCATGTTGGCCATCTACTGCTGGGAATGAGGCCTGCCCCTAAGAGTGGTTGGCATACCCAGTGATCCTCCGTTGGAGAAAACACATTTTTCATAGATTGGAAATAGCTCTGGGTTAGGGATAGGGAGCGTGTGTTCACTTCCCCTGTGCGGTGGAACTCTCTGCAAGGCCTTGTTTTCTTAGTGTGGTGCATCCCCTCTGGCTCTTAGACTCTTCCTGCTTCCTCTTCCTCAGGGTTCCCTGAGCCCTCAGGGGAGGGAATTGAGAGAGGCTTTGAGGAGAGTGTCCCACGGTCCACATCCTCTGAACCTTGTCCAGGCGTGGGGCTCAGCATGTATTCCCATCCACTGGAGGAGGAAGCTTCCCTGACGATGTCACGATGAGTCATTTTACGGCCACACCCCATTCGCATGCCCGTTCCTGGCGTCATCACCGCTAGACCTCCATTATTCCAGGGACCTCCTGGAATCTCTCCAGGAGGCATTTTCTCCTCAGTATCCTCACACAGCTACTAAAACTGGACATAACAAACACTGTTACTTTTTATCAGTTCAGTCTGTATATGAGGTGACTCAAATATTTTGTCCTGGTTAAACTTCTTGTACCTTTGCAATCCATGTGCAGGTTTAAGAGGCAGATCTTGACACAGATTTCAAGTCCATTGCTTGTAAGGCAGGGCAGCCTTCTCTTCTTCCTTGATGCGGCCTTTTATCCCCAATTCCAGATTTTATTTATGGTATGGCACAGAAATATTTAGCTCAAGTCCAGATACTTAACCCAGGAAAAGGATACTGAACAGTAAGTTTAAACGCTTTAATTTTTCAGGGTTAGAGTTCTTTGTGATTATATGGAAGAACAGATCTGCACACTTAACACAAGTTCCCATACTCTAAATCACTATGACCGATGATTAATCTGAAAGCAGTTGGTATGTGTTTTCCATAAACAGTAATACCAATCTTTATGACACCAGAAAGGCTAACTTTTACTATTCATAAACGCTGCTATGTTTTATAGAATACGCACTTTGAGAGCTGCTTATCAATTCTAATTTGGCTTATGATGTCTTTTTCCAAATTCCCTGTTTCTTATCAACGTATTTAAGTGATCAAGTTTGGTGACTTATCAAGAAGATAGTATGTTTTGCTGACGTAATCACGAACCTCCACCTAAAAACTACTCAGGGCTTACACAACATTGGTGCATAGCCATTAGCTGGTTCTAGGAAGAGCAGTGAACTAAAAAGTCCCAGAAATAAACTTGAGGTTGGGCCATGTTGAGACATGGGACCTGAGCACATTGGAGAGTCTCTCTGCCTGCTTCTGCTTTAAGGGACTCTGACTGGGCAGTACTGGCGGGCCGTCATGCTTCTTTACCTGCTGTTCAAATCTTATCAGCCAGTGAGTCAATGTGCGTTTGGATAAACATATTCATTAAGCATTGATTATTAGACACTATTAAACTCTGTGGTTATGAGCACTTTTAAGATGCATTCGCTAATATTGAGAATTTCATACATGCATAATTTTTATTTTATTTACTTCCCCCTCCCACTCTTCAGATCTCCTCATATCCCCTTACCAAATCACATCCTACCTCACCTCATTCCCTCCTCCCTCCCATTGATTAAGAACTTCATAATTATGATCTCAAAGGTCATGGGTAATGTTCTCTGAAAATACCTAGTTATCTGGTTTGGAGACTCGAAAGTCTGGCTCAGAGAACGGCAGAGAAGGTGGATTTAAAATTCAGTGACAAGATCTTACCATGGCACGAAACAAAGATTAATTAGGATTCCTTTATTACTGAGTACTTTAACTTCTAAAATTCCCGCTTTTGCTAGACAATGGGACACTTCTCATACTCTTCATGGAGAGTCACCGTTCCCTGTTTTTGCTCACAACCTCGGGCTGTCTTAGCTCTAGAAACAACAAATGTCTTCAATGTGATGCCCACAACGGCAGCACACGGACTTGAGTGTATCCTGGGCTGCTATTCCGCTTAGCTCAAGGATGTAGCTATTCATTGAAGTGCTGGGGGACTGTGCCTCCTCTGCTTAGCACCCAACTCACAGTCTCTGGGTTTGGCTGAATAATACCATCTTAATAACACTTTTTGTTGCTGTGACAGAATACTCAAGACTGGGTAAGTTATAAAGAACATAAATTTACTTCTCATAGTTCTGGATTATGGGAAGTTCATTGTCACACTGGTGTAGGGTCCCTTTGCTACATCCTCATGGGAGAGAAGGGAAAAGCATTGAATCTCACTCACAAGATAGAGACATCAATTATTTTTATATCACTGCTGTTAAGGGGCCCATCTCTAAGCATCATCACATTGGCAGCCCCTAAACTCTGGGGTGGATGCTTTAAACATAGCAGAGTTACTAACACTGCACTGAACCCTGTACTATTAGACCATGGCCTCTCTGTTTAGGAGACCTTGTGTGTGGTGTGATTATGTGGATGCTAGAAGGGGATGGCAGGCCCTCCTCTATCAACCTTACTTTATTCCCTTGAGACAGGTTCTCTCATTGAACCTGAAACTAGGTTGGTAACCTACACACCCCAGAATCCTCTTGTCTATGCCCACACACAGCACAGGAGTCATCGATGCATGTGGTTATGCCTGGAACATTTTGTGGGCTTGAGGGATTCAGATTCCTTATGTTTACACAATAAGACTTAGGCAGCTGCCCGTCTTCCAGCCTTGCCCATGTGTTTGTGAGAAACAAACCACCACAAATGTATTTAGTGCTGCAAAACTACAATTATCATATTGCCACTCACGTTTTCATGGGGTAGAAATCCACATAGGTTTTAACTTGATGTCTTCTATCCTGGGTGCTGCTGGCTTCAGAATCTTACTGATGTATTCTGGTGGAGAGATTCAGGATGGGTTCACCTGTGCATCTGACACCTTGGCCGGAACAGCTGTGCCTACTTGAGCACTTTCCTCCGCCATTCACGAGATCTCAGAGTCTCTCTTAGAGGTCTCTTCGCTGGGCAGGCCAATTGGATTTCTGACATGCCAGCTCAGGGCTGCAAGTAATGGGGGACAAACCTGCCTATCCTCTAACTAGCCGGGCTCAGAAACTGTATTGTGCAATCTGTTGACCAAATCTGTCATGGGCCAGTCAGACTCAATGGGAAGAGCAACCTCCACCTCTCTATGTCAGTATTGACATTAGACTGTAGTGTTACCTTTTCTTTCCCGTCACCTTTTGGTATGAAATACTCCTTTATTTCTCCTCTTCTGTCACTCTTAAATGTAAAGACAAGTAAGAGCCGGGCAGAGTAGAGATCGATTTCATTTCGAAACAGGGGCTTCAGGATTTGGTTCCTCCTGCACCTGTGAGTTCAGTCGTCTGTGTGTTGGTGCTAAAGCTTAAACACATGTACCCAGGACCCCATGGATCAAAAGCCTGCAGATGCTGAATGCCTTGTATGAAATGGTATGCCATTCATACAGCACCTCCATGAATCTTCCCTTACACCTCTACACCCTACTACTAGTCATCTTTAGATTGTTCGAGCTGCCTATTCTAATGTAAGTGCTAGGTTAAGAATTATTATGTTCAGTGGTTCAGGGGATATGATAAAAAGTAAAATGTCTTTACATTTTTTTGTCTACATTTTCTATTAGTCAAGAGTGTGCCTTAAAAATAATTCATTATGCACTGCCTCTCAATTTCATGCTGTGATTTAGAGTTTTTTTTTTTTCTTCACATTTTGACGCTTCTTTCTTGGGTATGTGTGTCATATGTGGTCTTCCTTGTGGACTGCAGGCTTCATACCAGCGAGGAGGCTGTGCCGCCAGTTCTGAGCTTGGGGAGCCTTGTCTAGCAGTACCAATGACGCCTTTGACACACCGTCGCTCTCACTTTCTTGTTTTCGGTGACTTTATGAGCTTCAGTTTTAAATGTGCCTGCTACAGGGAGTTCTCTACTGATCTGTTCCTTTAAGAATTAGATTTCCTTCCCTTTTAGCACATTAATCATACAAGGTGCTGGGCTTCCTAGAGGAATTTCCTACCCCGAACAAGACCACAATCACTGATTAAAGTTTCCATATCAGGAAGATGGGACCACATGTAGCCATACTTTTTCAAACGGATTGGGCATTCTACTTCAGAAATCTAAGACCTGGAATGCTTCAGAATCTAAGCGGTTTTGAGTACTGACTTGATTCTGCAAGCGAAAACCTCAGGCAATGAAACCTTGTTTTACAGGGAAAAACATGTAAACAGGTTTTACAAATGCTGGGGGTGGTGGAATGCTTGCCTAGCACACAGGGAGTCTGGGCTTAATACTAGTACTGCAAAAACAAGCAAACAACAACAACAACAAAATCAGGGGATGGGGGTGGATCCAAAAGAAATCTTACATAGCAAAACAGCTGAACCCTGTGTTTAGAGGGTTCTATTATCAAAACATTTTAATCATGTAAATATAAATAGTCAGAATGTCTGAAAAGTTCAAACCATTTCTTGTTCTTGTTCTAAAATCCTTTTGGATAAGGGATACTTAATTTGTATTGTATTATAAAAGTGAGTATTCAGTTAGATGTAATTAGCCATATGTCTCACCAGCTTTATTTGCCATCTTCAAGACATTGACATATTTTCATTAACACATGTCTAGCAATACTCAGAACACAGAAAAAAAAAAAAAAAAAAGAAATGGGCAGTTTTTGGCTTTGATTTCTCAATTGTGAAGCAGTCCTCTGTGGACTCTGAGTTCAGGGTTGGTCAGGCGCTAAGACAGGAAGTATTCATCACGTATTGCTATGTATCACGTGATCTCAACAGATAATGGCCTACTGGAACAAGCCACTTTTCTCACGGTTTCTCTATTGAAAATCTGGCTGGCTTTGGTTTAGCTGGGTAATTCCACCCTTGAGATCCCCAGAAACCACATCAAAGAGTCTTCTGAGATCTCTTGGCTTACCCACGTGGGTTGTTTCCCTGAGTCCTCTCTGTGGAGTTGTACTCTGCCTTGGGTGTTTCCCATAGGGTGCTCTAGGAGAAAGTGAGACAGAGAAATCCAGTGAGGGAATCAAGACTGCCTTCTGTCTGTGACCTAGGGAGTGCCGTCCAGCTGTTCCCTGCAAGACACTAGCCCCAGACCCACACATACGAGCAGAGATGTCCTTGCACTGTTTAATGTTTATTCTGGATGCTTCGCCAAAATTAGATGCCCAAGGAAAGAGAATGTGTTCGTTGTAGTTTTCATTTAACTCATATATCAATTGTGGCAGTAGGCAGGCACCTTCCTTAAGGTAAAACTACACTCCATTTAGTTTGTCAAGGAAAGGTTACTTTCTGTCTTGGAGGGGGGAAAGCTGAGATGCTTACATATATGTCACATGAGTGCAATACGTATGCAGATGTATAGTGTATACACTTAAAAAATTCTTCCTCAAGGCTTTAAAAAAATAGTATGGTCTTTCTATCTAGTCCTTCTGAAAGTTCCAACATGATAGGCGTGGGAACACCCTTAGACATGATCTGCTCTGACTGTACACCTTACATTCTGCTGCTGTCCTGAGTATATTTAGTTTCTACACAGAGATCCTAAACAAATGCTGGCACCCCCATGCTGCAATACAATAAATAAAAAACAATTAAAATCAAACCAGATTGACTTGATTTGAAAACATCTGAAGAAAGTCTCCATCTGTCATTTTTCTAATTCCAATGTCATATACAGGAGGATCCACTTATAACGTTGGGATACTGGTGATATAACTTGATTTTTAGAAGGCATTTAATGTGTGCGAAACATACATTGTATTCCCTATACTATTTAATGAGAAGACTGCCGTCAGGGGAAACAGTAGAAGTTGGTGTCAGGTCCCATTTGTAAAAGTGAATTGTTGGTATCACAATCTCAAATGAACCGGTTTGTACTTCCTAAAATGTAATGAGCCCATTGGAGTTAATAGTCTAATCTCTGTTTCAGACCATATGTGACCAGCGTGGCTGCTGCTGGGCTCCTCAGGGAGCTGTAAATGTTCCTTGCTACTATTCCAAGAATCGTGGCTACCAAATAGAGAGTGACCCTGTGTTTTCAAATGCAGGTAGGCTGAAGATGGATCCCCAGACCTGGAGACTTAGCTCCATCCTTAGGGACATCTGTAATATCACATAGACTGCTCTGTTGTCAATATGTGTGTGTGTGTGTGTGTGTGTGTGTGTGTGTGTGTGAGTGTGTGTGTGTGACAGAGTGGGGCACAGCTCTTATCAGTGATTAGATCCTATTCTGCCATCAAGCAGTAATCGTCTTCTACCTTAGGAATTCAGAGACTGTGCTCTGTTTCTGGCTTATTTATTATTTTTTATAATACGAAGATGTATGTATTTTCTTTCTTTTATGTATAAGAAGATTTATCCATTTTCTTTTTCTTTTTTCTTCTCTTATAAAATATGTCTTCTCTCTCCTCTAGAACTGTTCCCTTCTGAAAAAGAGCAGGCCTACCAGTGATATCAACTGAACTTGGCATAACAAGTTAAAATTAGACTAGGCGTAAATCCTTGTATCAAAGGTGGATAAGGCAACTCAGTAAGATAAAAGGGTCCCAACAGCAGGCAAAAGAGTCAGAGATGTGCCCACTCCTGCTGTTAGAGTCCAACAAAAATCCTAAGCTATATAACCACAGAATGTATGCAGAGGTTTGTCTTCACTTTTATGCAGCTTCATGACTTTGTATAATTATCATGACCATTTTGGTTCCCACGTGTATTATTTTCAAATATGAATATGAATTTCAAATAGGAATATGAAAATGATAATCTTTAAGACACCTATTCTGGTGCCATTTTTATGAAATTGAAATGGTTACAATTATATAAGCATGCTTCAGAAGTTACCTAGTTAATGTCAGTCTTCGTGGGCTAATATTCTTCTTACCCCTATACAAAGAGCATGACGATGAGCATTCTGGGGTGAGGATGAGAGTAGGTACCACTGTGGGAAATCCCCGAGAGTAAAGAAGAGGTGGGACTCTTCAAGGCCTCCAATCTCTCTTCACTTGCTGTTTGACATAGGGCGTGACTTCAGGGTAAAAGATGTGATGTACTGAATACCTGGCTGAGCAAGAGTAATCCCTGAGAGCATAAAGGGCTTCCTCCACACGGGATGACTGGTGATCAGAGGACTAAAAATTAGTCCTCTGGGGCTGTGTTTTTTCTCAGATCTTAAAGAAAAGGATTGTGTAGTCCAAGAGGAGATGTGAATCTGAGGAGATGCGTATCTAAATCTTCCCTTCTTGGGAAGATAAAGGTTTTTGCTTGCCCCTTTGACCCAAAGTTTAATTTTATGTGGCCACTGCTTGAAAATGTTCAGAACCAATTATGAAAACTTTTTCTCTTCTACATGTTAGGATTCACAGCTCAGTTGAAAAACTTGCCCTCTGCACCCCTGTTTGGAAGTGAAATTGAAAACATCTTGCTCACAGTGGAGTATCAGACATCCAATCGCTTGCACTTTAAGGTTGGTGAGTGTGTGTGTGTGTATGAGTGTGTGTGTGTGTGTATGAGTGTGTGTATGAGTGTGTGTGTGAGTGTGTGTATGAGTGTGTGTGTGAGTGTGTGTATGTATATGAGTGTGTGTATGAGTGTGTGTGTGTTTAATTTTTTAAAGAGTCTCGTATACTTCACAACTGCAATTTGTGCAAAGAAGAACATTTTGCTAAAGAGAGTATCTTTGTTGTAGTTATGTGGCACTTGTTTGCCAAGGTCTGTGATAGCTTTCTTGTGTATTAACTTCCTCAATACATTCAGAGTTAAGCAGTGAACTTTGAGTTTCCACTCAATTGGTCCCGGATACCATGGGAATTGTAGATGGGATCAAAATGCTACCACAGCTTTGAATTTTCTCGAGAGAGTCTTCAGAATCACAGTGTATCTCCACCTGAAGACTAACGTACACTCAACAGACAAACATATGAAGCTGGCAATGTAGCCAGCACATTACTTTGGACATGATGCCAGTCTGGTCAGTGTCCAATCTCAGGAGCATCCATCTGCATAGGAAGCACTGGTGTTGGAAAGGCCACTGCTGGTTTTCATCGGGACTTTGTATTCTTCTCTCTGTGCAGCTGACCGACCCAGCCAAGGACAGGTTTGAAGTGCCTCATGAGCATGTGCAGCCCTTCAGTGGGAATGCTGCGTCTTCCCTGAACTACCGAGTCGAGGTCACTAAACAGCCATTCAGCATCAAAGTCACCAGAAGAAGCAATAACCGTGTGCTGTGAGTTTTGGAAACTTATCACAGGGGTGGGAGTAGGAAGACAATGATAAGAGGAGGTGTGTAAGCTGCTGACCCTACCGTGCTCCGTGTGTGTGTGTGTGTGTGTGTGAGTGTGTGACTGTGTGTGAGTGTGTTGTGTGAGTGTGTGTGAGTGAGCGTGTATGTGAGAGTGTGTGTGAGTGTGTGTGAGTGAGCGTGTATGTGAGAGTGTGTGAGTGTGTGTGTGAGTGAGCGTGTATGTGAGTGTGTGAGTGTGAGTGAGTGTGTGTGTGTGTGAGTGTGTGTGAGTGTGTGAGTGTGTGTGTGAGTGTGTGACTGTGTGTGAGTGTGTTGTGTGAGTGTGTGTGAGTGAGCGTGTATGTGAGAGTGTGTGAGTGTGTGTGTGTGAGTGAGCGTGTATGTGAGAGTGTGTGAGTGTGTGAGTGTGTGAATGTGTGTGTGTGAGTGAGTGAGTGTGTGTGATTGTGTGAGTGTGTGAGCGTGTGTATGTGAGTGTGTGTGAGTGTGTGAGTGTGTGAGTGTGTGTGAGCGTGTGTGTGAGAGTGTGAGTGTGTGAGTGTGAGTGTGTGAGTGTGTGTGATTGTGTGTGTGTGTGTGTATGTGAGTGTGTGTGAGAGAGTGTGTGAGTGTGTGAGTGTGTGTGAGCGTGTGTGTGAGAGTGTGTGAGTGAGTGTGAGTGTGTGAGTGTGTGAGTGTGTGTGATTGTGTGTGAGTGTGTGAGTGTGTGAGTGAGTGTGTGTGATTGTGTGAGTGTGTGTGAGTGAGTGTGTGTGATTGTGTGTGAGTGTGTGTGAGCGTGAGTGTGTGAGAGTGTGTGAGAGTGTGTGAGTGTGTGAGTGAGCGTGAGTGTGTGAGAGTGTGTGAGAGTGTGTGAGTGAGTGTGAGTGTGTGAGTGTGTGTGAGTGAGTGTGTGTGATTGTGTGTGAGTGTGTGTGTGAGCGTGAGTGTGTGAGAGTGTATGTGTGAAGCCTTACTTCTTTTTCCTTCCTTCTGTCTGAACATTTCTTTTCCCTTCCTTCCGTCTGTCTAATCACGTGAGCTCCAATCCAGATTTATTAAATGTCTGTAACCATTTAAGCACAGTACTTTGGCCACACCATGGTACCTGGCCTAGAGATGTTTTGTCTCTTAGTGCCTATGGGGAAATGTCAGAGGAAGACTTGCAGAGGGCCTATGGAGTCAATGAGCCGCATAGAACCCTTGTCTGAGCAGCTATGTCCATCTCACGTATGTCTGTGCTTCCGTCCTGTGTCTAGGTTTGACTCAAGCATTGGGCCTCTCCTCTTCTCCGACCAGTTCCTGCAACTCTCAACCTACCTTCCCAGTGCCAATGTGTACGGCCTGGGTGAACACGTGCACCAGCGGTACCGGCATGACATGAATTGGAAGACCTGGACCTTGTTTTCCAGGGACACAACCCCTAACGCGGTAATCTCCCTTCCAGGCCCTTCTCCCGTAGCTAACACAACCTCAGCGTCCAGGGTCACGTGACATGGTAGCTTAGGGTGAGAATCCAGAGTGACACTGCTTGGTTTTGCTTTTTAGATCTTTTACTTACCAGTTATGTGGTTCTGGGCGAGTCCTTACTCCTCCCGGTCTTCCTCATGCATAAGATGAGGGTAATGCAAGGTGCTTAGCTAGCTCAGTCAGTGGAGCGTGGAACTTGAAGTGGGGTTCACACACTCATAGGTGGCATTAAATGACGGCCACATGCAAAGTATCTAGAAGAATGAATGTCACATAGATTGTGCTCAATAAATTTCCCATTGGCTTCTCAGGCACCAGAGACAACATCTTATCCCTACTCGGTCTCACTTAAACACCACACTACCCAAATATCTATAAGATAAACTGGAAAAGGTGTGGAGAGAGCAGCCTATGGGGAGCAGCTGGAGATGATGACTAATCTGGGGCTTCAACCATGGGCAGTGTGAACTTTCAAACCCTTAAAGCTCCACGCAGATGTTGATTTATATTAAAACTCGATGGAGCACTTGTAGATAGGGTCACGTTAGGATCAGGCAGGCCTCTTTGAGAAGAGAGATTCTGTGAACAATAGTTTCAGAGTTCACATACTCCCATACTTTAACAAGAGCCAAGATCTCCATATACATACTAGATGAATGGTCAGAGCCGGCACATTCTTTGAGAAAGACCTAATCCACTTGTTAACATCCTCTAAACAGAGCCCTGAACTCACCAAGTTTATTGGCATCTTCATTGACCATGATGTGGTCAATGATTTAGACTAATTGTAAATGTTTATGTTTTAATTGTCTTCCTACAGGATGGAAATAACTTGTATGGTGTACAGACCTTCTTCCTGTGCCTTGAAGATAACAGTGGATCATCCTTTGGGGTGTTTCTGATGAACAGCAATGCCATGGGTAAAGAACAAAGAATTATCCCTAAACAAACATGCACGGAGTGTATCTCAGCCCCTTTTACAGCACTATGGTTAAAGGAGTGAATCCCTTTCACAATGATTAAAGCGTGGCTGGCTTTCTTCCCTTGCCGTTACAGCCTTACATGGTTACCCATGGGGTCTGTGTGCAAAGGATTCTCCCCTGACTTCTCAACTCTTGAAACTGGGGGGGGTCTCCTTTGGAGTTTTTGCAATTACAGAGTTATGATAACTCTTTCCGTAATCTACTGTGAGACAGGTTCTACCCACAGAGTGTAACTCCTTCCTGGTCTTACATTTAGTGATCTTGACAGGCAGGTCCAGTACAGTTAAAACAGGGGAAAGAGAGATATGGAGCAACACCTCCCAGGGTTGCTGGTGGACATAGGATATTGATTATCATTGGATTAGATCAGGATTACTTAAAGATGTGGTCCACACAGTTTTTCATGTCCATACAAGATGAGTATAGATATTGAGAGTAAGCACTGATTTAATCCAAAGGTCTGTTTATGCCTTTTACCCCATAATTAATTTAGGCTCTTTTATAGACGTACCAGTTTGCAATAATTTAAAGAATAAAGTAAGCAAGAAAGATCTTATTCTCCACTTAAGTTTTTGAGAGGCAATGTAGGTGATCTAAAAAAAAATCATTCTAGACTATAAACAGCAAAAACAAAACAAACAAACAAACCCCTAAAACCTTGTTTCAGGAGTTTTTAAAAGGGAATCACAAAAATGAGTTGATTGTACTGGGTTCTCTGTGTGAATTAGTCCTATATGACAGAAGAGTGAATTCAGAAGACTCCGAGACCTTCTATCCGTAGACAGAATAAGACTAGGAGACAATTTCTGATACCGGTGATTGGGCCTTAACAGGATCTGAAGTTTCCAATGTAGTCTCTGACCAGCTTTATTTCCACTCTTCTTCACTGGGGTTAGTACTTCAGAGTGCGGAGCTGGGCTGTGTATTTACAGGAGCAATGAGGTAAAGAATAAGAACAACAGGATCGGAGGGATTGTTTTCTTCTTATACCCTCTTAGACTTAATTCTTGTGGACTTACAAACTAAGCCGCCAAAAAGAGACCAGCAAGCCAAGGATAGAGTTTATTTGCATATGCAAAGAATATACAAGCAGATGTGCTCAGAGTTTAGTATCTGAAAGGGATGGCTGGAACTTGAAGCTTACACACCATGTTACCAGTGGTAGGCAAGGCGAAATGGGCGCAGAGCTGCAGCGACTACTTCTGTATTCATTTGCTTTTTGCTCAGAGCCTGGGTCATGACACAGGAGTTGAGACATTCTAGTTTTCTGCCATTGAAGTTTATTGCTGAACATACACTTTAGCTCTCAGACATGTAAGAATTTGTTTCTTTATGTGTAACATGTGGGACATTAAAAATCACTTTACTAAAGTTCAGGCTGTAAATTTTGTAGTCATTTCAATAGGGTAAATCCTCATTTTTATTTTCTTTTAAGATATTGTCCTTCAGCCCACCCCAGCAATCACATACCGCACCATTGGGGGAATTCTGGACTTCTACGTGTTCTTGGGAAACACACCTGAGCAAGTTGTTCAAGAATATCTAGAGGTAAATGTGAAACCATGCTTATGACCGAGGGAACCCTATGTACTAAACATTTAAGAGATGTAAACTTAACACACACGTGAGCTAGACGCACCTGAGATGATATATTTAAGACATAAGACAGGCCTCACATATGATTGGAAATTTTTTGGTAAAGTTTTTATGTTATAAAAATGTCAGAGGATATAAAAGACATCAAAATGTGTCCTTAGTCTTACAAGGGAGATATAAAAGTTGACTAAATTATAACATTAATGAATCAACAAACTGGAAAACTGAATATATTTTGTGCCCCAAACCAATGCATAAAAATAAAAATATTGTGCTGTGAGATGAATTAATCTATAAAAGAGGATTTGCTGTATGAGCATGAGAGCCTGCACCCAGATCCCCGGTAGTTCTGTAACAAGCTGGTTGCAGTGGTGAACACCTGGAATCTCATGCTGGGCAGACGGAGGATCTTTGGAGCATGCTCTCTAGCCACTTACACAATAGAACTAGTCATGGAACTCAAAGTGAGACCTTGCCTTAAGATTAAGGTAGAGAGCAATTACCCTACGTAGACCTCTACACCTCTACACCTCCCTCCACCCATGCATGTGTACATGCACTATATTACCAACTTTCATTTCACATACTTATTTCAGCTCATCGGGCGACCGGCTCTTCCTTCCTACTGGGCACTTGGGTTTCAGATCAGCCGGTATGATTATGGAAGCCTAGACAACATGAAGGCAGTTGTGGAAAGAAACCGTGCAGCACATCTCCCTTATGTAAGTAATGTAATTCTTGAATGTAATTCACCTAAAAGAAATACTCGGAGGAACGGAAGCAGCCTCTGCTGTCATACTCAAATGCTTTCTGCTTTGAGTGACTAATTTTGAATATTATGTTGGCGGCTGTAATGGAAAATGAGGTGTCAAGAAGACATGGGAAGGGGAAATTTTGGAAATATCTCTAGAATAATCCTGTCCTCTCTGCCTCTTCATTCCCTGGACACAGGCACAGTATAAACTTTGTTCCAGTGCCATTATTTTCATATAAAACTAGGAAGGAATAAACACAGGTGAATTGTGGTAGAGGTAATAAAAACAGTAACTAAGATGCTGAAATGAGGGAAAAGGGAGTAGAAATAGTCCCTCCCCCTCTTTGCCTTGTGCATAGGGTGAGTTTTATTTTGATAGCCCCAGTGATTTGTCATAAATTGTACAGTTAATCTGATTTCAGGGGTGGGGTTGAGCCTTAGGAAGATAATGAGGGCTTTTGTTTTCCAGATTGCTCTGGGAAAAGGTGTATTTGTATAACTGATAGCTCGGAGCTTGGATTCCAGCACAGGATCTGGCTTTGGCTTTGATCTTGTGTTTATGGTTGTGAGCCTAGCCTTTAATGGCTGAGCCATCCCTCCAGCCCTTCATATATATATATATATATATATATATATATATATATATATATATATAAAATTTTTTTCCTTATTTTACATTTTGGTCCCAGTTCCCTCTCCCTCCCTCCCTCCCATGCCCCCTGACCTCCCCCTATACTCCACATGTAGGGTGATGCCTTCCAGGAGGGATCAACAAAATCTGTCAAGTCATTTTGAGTAGGGACTAGGCCCTCCCTCCTACCTCTAGGCTAAGGGAGTGTCCCTCCATGGGGAATGTGCTCCCAAAGTCCTTTCCTGCACCAGGGATACATCCTGTTTCCACTGTTTAGACTTCTCAGGCCTTCTAACTGAGACCCATGTTCAGGGGGTCTGAGTCAGTCCAATGCTGGTTTCCCAGCCATCAGTCTGGGGTCCATGAGCTCCCCCTTGTTCAGGTCAGCTGTCTCTGTGGGTTTCTGTAGTCTGGTCTTGGCCCCTTTGCTCATCACTCCTCCCTCTCTGCAACTGGATTCTGGGAGTTCGGCTCAGTGTTTAGCTGTGGGTGTCTGCTTCTGTTTCCATCAGCTACTGGATGAGGGCTTTGTAAAGGTGATAATTTGTTGAATCTCTTTGGCAGGGAAATTCACCTGTGCTAAATTGTGGATGCCTGTATTCTTTCAGGACGTCCAGCATGCTGATATTGATTATATGGAGCAGAGAAAGGACTTCACTTATGACCCAGAGAAGTTTAAAGGCTTCCCAGAGTTTGCTGTGGACTTACACAACAATGGCCAGAAACTTATTATCATTTTGGTATGCGCTTCCCTTTTTCCTCCGAAATCAGGTGGTTCCTCATTCTGTTCATTATGTCATCTTCTCTCTACTTGGCCTCCGATGAAATGAAAACACTTCAATGCCTTCTGTAGTTACATTTGACTGTGCTCATTTTATTGGAGTTCAGCGTTTAGCTTAAAGTACATTTTTTTTTTTTTCACTGTGTTTTCCTTTTTCGTAGGATCCGGCCATTTCCAACAACTCTCTCCCAAGCGGCTCCTATGAACCATATGAAAGGGGTTCAGCAATGAATATCTGGGTGAATAGTTCTGACGGCATAAGCCCACTCATTGGAGAGGTAATTTAACGGGGAAGCTGTGGCTCTGGCTCTGGCTGGGTTGTGATAAGTAGGTGGCTTTCTAGTGCATCTTCAAAGGACTTGGACACGCTGAACCTAACTTTTCTTTGCCTTTCCATACCCAAGTGCCTACCTACTGTTTACTCTGGCTCTTACCTGCTTTTCCTAGCCAGATCCCATTCAATGGCAACTCACTCCCTGAATGTCTGCTTCTTTACTCGGTCCCTTCTTGTCTCTGCAATGCTGTCCCTCACGTTGCTCCACAGACATTGCTTGGAAACTGGCTCTGGTCACTGCCTACTAGGGAAATCCAGTAGAAATGGGCCGCGACATCCTTAACTCAGCTTCTTGTCAATAAATAATATACTCACCACTTTTTGTTTTAACTGGACTCTTTTATTGTCTTGTTTTTCACGAGCACATTATTTTGTGTTTAATTTTAATATCCGCAACAACCCTTCAAAACATAGCGTCTGAGGGGATTAGATGAAGAATAGAGAAAAGTAAGTCATGTTAGAATCTACAGATTGTAATGGGTCAGTCGAAATTCCATTTCCATTTTCAATTCTTAGATGTGAAAGCAGAAGGAGGAGATGGAAATGTGAAGCAGAGTTGTAGACTAACAAACTAGACACTGTTTTCATCCTTGGATTTACTCATTTAAATAGCCAATCAACATTTTTAAAATTACTTTTCTCAGATGGCTTTTCATTTCAGTTGAGAGTGACTGAGTCCCCATATTCTAAGTGGTTTACTCTACACCGGGAAGACTCGTGACTTCTACCTCTGGCCTTTCCATGATCGTGTTAGGAATTCCTACATAAAGTTCCTTGCTTATTATACATTCACTTAAGTCATTACCAGTGTTCTCCATTTTCGTACCCCACAGGTCTGGCCTGGAACAACTGTGTTTCCTGATTACACCAATCCCAACTGTGCTGTTTGGTGGGCAAACGAAATTGACAGTTTCCACCGCACAGTGGCATTTGATGGAATTTGGATTGTGAGTTGTAACGCTTTTATTCATAGAGACATTCACAGCGTTTACCTCTGGTTGTGTCTTTGAGCAATGAAGTATAGAAAGAAAATGAAAACAAGTGTCATATGTTCCTTATTTTGTCATAAAGTACATGAATTGTTCGATGGTCAACTTGAGGCCCTTTTATTTAGACATGATGACAGATTCATCATAACCAAAGTGTCCAGGTACAAAGTAACTTCTAACTGTGTTAAAGAGCAATGTCTTGTAAAATGTCAAATGAATATGAATGTAGCACGGTTGATGTTGAATGACATTTAGGCCTAGAGTTGAAATTTTTCTATTTGTAGAAGAACTGTAGAAAATTCAAATAACACAATCATCTAAAAGGACACAGAAGGAATTTCATAAAGATATTTACAATTACTATTTTTCTATCCACCCTTCCAGAACTTCAGTTTTCACAGCTCTGGTGCATGGATATGTTGTCTCTCTTTTCTCTATATACATGTATATTTATGTATGTACCTACATGTTAGTTATATTTAGGCATATAATACTATAGGGTAAAACTTTTGACAGAAAATAAACTGAAACTTTTTGGTTAATTTATCTACTTTTAGTGATTATATACATGCACAATTTTGAAGCTATTCTAAGAACTTACTCTGTGAATATTTCAGTGAGTAGAGAAGACAGAAACATACCTTTCTAACATATCCATGGGACATTCTTAAAAAGAATTATCTAGAGTAATTTATCTGATCCCTCAGAAACAAAAATTACCACCCATATATAAACATGACATGCTACTTTTCCTAATAGATTTTGCTCTCTGTCTGGTAGGATATGAATGAAGTCTCCAACTTTGTTGATGGCTCAGTTTCAGGATGTTCCACAAATGAGCTCAATTATCCCCCATTCACACCAAGTAAGTCATCGTGGTCAGCCTGACTGATGTGTCAAGGTGTACATGAAATTTTAAATCTACAAGGACAGACCTGAATCATTGGCTGAGGGAGTCTGCACATAATGTTCGCAGGGAAAAAATGTGGGCACTGCATAAAGAAAACTAGGAAAGAAGCTGAGCATATGGTCATGGTTCTCTGAAGAGGCATGAATTCTCAATGAGTAATCTAGTCCTATGTCCATGCCATGCTGTTGTAGGTGAAATTCCAAAACATATACAATGCAGAATCCAGAGTCTAGTGATTAGTTAGTGCCATTCTCAAGGTGAACCTCATAGACTAGAGCTTACAAGAGAAACCAGATAGGTAATCTTGACCTTCAGACAAGGGATACATCTGGTGCTGAGCTCAGTTTGAAGGATGGGCATGAACCATATAGCCAAATGAAAACACCAATCTTGTAGGTTATGGTCATGAAACCACAATATTAATTGTTTTTTGAAGAAAGATACAGAGCCAAGAAGAAGGTTGTATCTTCATTAAGAAAGGAACAAAACTTTTAGGATTATAACACTCATGGCCACTTCAGTCTCAAGGCAAACTAGGAAATCGAGGCAGATGTAGGTGAAAATCAAATGTTGAGGGGATTTGATTAGAGGCCAAAGAGTTCTAATTTAATTCTTTCTATGGCATAAGCTATTTATAGTTTTTTTTTGAGGGCTGTAGGATTGCCAACTGGTTTTAGAAGTATTAACCTGGCATTAACATGTATAATGAATTTAAAAATTTGTCAAAAGTAAATAAATTATCAAGAATCTATTTTAACAAATAGAATACACAGTTCATGTCTGTGAGAACCACGGTGTGATAGTAGGAGCAGGGAATATGTGAATGAAACCAAGACTTGGAATCACTCTATAAAATATGATCAAAAGGGAAAAAAGGAGTCAAAAGTTAAGTTACACTTTATCCAATGTTTCTCGTTTTGAGCCACTTGTATTGGTTTGAACAATTCAGACTGAAATTGTGGCTAACCTAGATTCTCTGCCTCTGAGTGGGTGACACAGAACATTTTTTTTTTTGTATCAGAAAAACTACATTAACTACATGGCCTTCTGATGATAAGACACAGCATGTTTGCTTTCAGAATGGCTGCAATAAAAATATGCCCACTACGCCACCTCTGTAGGTTGTGTGGAAATTAAGAAGTAAGAAATCAGCATGCAAATTTTTTCACAATTGGGCATTTTGTTGTTGTCATTGCAGAGGTCCTGGATGGACACTTGTTCTCTAAGACTCTCTGCATGGATGCCATTCAACTCTGGGGCAAGCAGTATGACGTCCACAATCTGTACGGTTACTCCATGGCCATTGCCACAGCAGAGTGAGTCCATTATTACTACAAACTTATATGTGATCAAATCATGGATCTGAGAGAGGCTTAGTGACTCATATGTAGTATTTGTTAAAAGTCAAAATAAAAAGTAAACTCTGGGAAGGAGTGGGCAGATGGCGTAGAAGTTCAGGAGATATACTACTCTCTCAGAGTCTGAATATGGTTCCCAGTACCCACGTTGGGTGGCTCACAACTGCTTGTAACTACAGTTCTGGAGAAACAAACACCCTCTTCTGGTCTTCTCTGACACCTGCACTTAGAGTGCATATACCCAACAGGCACAGGCACACATTCATATACTTAACAGCTGACACAAGTATTTAAAAAATGTGGTCATCGTTACTGAGTGAATAGAGAAACTGGCACGCAGAGAGTAGGAGATCTAGTAAGTATTTGCAGAATATATTAAGTAAAATAACAAATGAGTCAATGAATGAATATAAAATCAGAAGAAAACTGATAAGAAACTTATCCAAGATAAAACATCTGAAGTATTATGAAGCAAAATTTAGTCCCATCTCCTTACACATTTTATCTTTCTACATAATATAAAAATAAAGGACATAGAGGATTAAGGAACTTGTAGATATCCATGGGTTTTGGGGTTTTAGGTACCCAGCGGCCTTCTACTGTGTTCTGTTTACCTTTGTGTTAAATTCTATAACGACGAAAATAATAATTTGTTCTTGGTGTAACAGTGACAGCAAGAAGGAGCACATTCAAAGTAACAGATGTAGTTTTGCCGTTTTGAGAGAAATGGAAAAGTTCTACTGTAATTTTTTTTTTGTTTGTTTTGGTTCTAGAGATGAACCCAGGGCTCTACCTGTTAGGCAAGTGCTCTATCATTGATCTGTAAATCCAGTCGTACAATTTTGTTAGTTATGTGTACACATGCAGACCTCTAACTTAGAATTGTTTAATGGATTTAGTTTCAGAAACACACACTTTTGTATTATTTTAAAAAAAATTTCTCGTGAAATTATGACCAATGTTTTTTCTACATAAAACTTTTCAAAAAGTCATGATGACAGATCCACATTTTACTTTTTTGTTTCTGACGTCTTTTGGCTCAAAGACTAACATATTTTTACTATTTCAAGTTTCACTTTTGTTTCCTAAAATTCATATGCCTCTAGTTTTTATCCTTTCTAAGGCTGCTTTTGGAATTGTTGGAAATTAAGAGGCTGGCTGGTAGTATGTGTAAATCAAAGCTAAGTAAAACCCGAGTGCATGTTGTGGTACAGACTGCTTCTAACTGCCCCTCTACCTCTTTTTGGAGAAAAGGAGCAAAGCGGAATGAGACACTTGCTTTTTGTGTTCTTGCTTTCGTTGTTCTGGGACCAGATGAGCTCCCCACTGATCCCTAAATATCTGTCCCTCCCCAGAGCCGTGAAGACTACGTTCCCAGACAAGAGGAGCTTCATCATCACACGCTCAACCTTTGCGGGATCTGGCAAGTTTGCAGCCCACTGGTTAGGGGACAACACTGCCACCTGGAGCGACCTTCGGTGGTCTATTCCAGGCATGCTTGAGTTCAACCTTTTCGGCATCCCAATGGTGAGTCTCTGCCCCAAGCTCTCTTACGACACCCAATCCCATGACGTTTCCTTCCGATACGTTTTCATTCTGTGAAGCCTGTCAAGGTCTAGAGCTTTAATGTCCATTCTCCACCACTGTCACTGTGCCTCTGATACCCTAGCATCATTGTCTGAACTTCCTTGTGTAAATACAAAGACTGACCCCAATACTTTCCAAATTATTCTTAGTGTGCAACATAGAATAAGTGTGTCAGTCATCTAGTCTACATCAGATGCAGGCATACATGGAACTCACACCTATGTAACCAGCTCCCCAGATGAAGAAGCTTCCCTGCAGCACTGGATAGGCTTTCCATTGCTTGTTCAAACTCAACAGACACATTCATTGAGCTCTTACTATGTTCAAAGTGCTAAATTAAGTATGAATGGCATACAGTAACAAAATATGGAGACATACAAGTAACAAAATGACTTTAGCAAGCTGAGATTAAAAAGAAAAACACCCTCATAGGGCTGTACATATTAATCATCACTGCAGATTCTGAGGAAAAAAATCTTTATTAATTTGATATTAGACAGAGAGAGTTGGGGAGGAAGCCAAGAGATGGTGCCTAAGTTGAGCTGTGGAGATTGGCTAATGAGGGAAGAAAGCTCGTTCTAAGACCTTGGAATAAACAAGCAAATGGAGTGTGAAGAGAGGGACAGGTGTGTCCCTGCGCTCAATGTGGAGAGCTGGAGTGGGGGCTATCTTCTGGAAGGGTATATTGGAACCAGGATTTAAGGGGTGGTAGGAGGGATAGAGAGGAAGCTGTGGGGAGCTTGATGAAGTGAGTGGCATGATCAGAGTTGGGCTTTAGAAAAGTATTATTGGTACTGCTAGCCACTGTCCATAAGAAGTTACGGCGCTCAGGCTCCACTCAACAAAAGGAGTGGGCTGTGGCAGGAAAGGAATCATCTCGCAGTGGCGCGGACCCAGGCTCAGTGCTGATTATTAGCCTTCTGGGTAAAAGATTTGGACAAAGTTCGTTTAGGAAGTTCCTGGTAGAAAGCAACAGCAGGGTGTGGGGTGTGATGAACATGCTGTCTATGTGTCATTACAGGTGGGAGCCGACATATGTGGCTTTGCCTTGGACACATCTGAGGAGCTGTGCAGGCGGTGGATGCAGCTGGGGGCATTTTATCCTTTTTCCCGGAATCACAATGGCCAAGGCTACAAGGTATGTCAGCTGGGAAGTGCATTGGGTGTGCATGGGGACTAGACCTGTTTGTGTTCCCACCGGGAAGTCTGTCGAGGCAGCTTCATAATATAATATTCTTCCTGTGTGTTGATTTGGGTTCCACTTGCCATTAATGCGGACCTGTTTGATCATAAAATGTCCCAATGTCTCTCTCTGGTTGCTCATTTTTGTGTGGATGGCTTCCTTGGGTTCAGATTCTGGAGACACATATTTAAATAAGAACATTAAGAGTCAGTCCAATTATGGTACTCAGCTCAATGTTTAAGCAAAGGGTTCAGAATTCAAGGTTCTACCTGGATGTGGAGACACAGACCTGTAATCCTAGCCATTTTGGAGCTGGAGGCAGGAGGATCAGGAATTACATATTTGCCTGGGCTACCTGGCAAACTTGTCTTCACAATTCCTAATTGGGAAGTGCAGATAGATGCTTAGCTATGTAGGACAATTCAAGGGGTCTCACAGCCTTACATAGCAGCAAGCAGGAAGCTTGCCCTTCTCAAGGCAGCGGGAGGAAGGTACTGTGGAACAGAAGGTCAGATGCCAGGAAGCTGGTGATGACTATCACGCCAGTAAAACAAACATGGAAATCTCAGAAACTGCAAAATAAAAGTGGAAATGATGGGCTCTAAGATGTTTATAAACTTCTGTGCACTCTACCTGCATTGCTTGATTTTGTAACGAGAACAAAGATGGGCAAACATTTCAAAATTATTTAAGATAGCCTCCCAACAGGGCAGTCCTAACGTGCGAACGAGGCACGGCGACTTGTAAGTTGCAATGACAACTTACTCGATGTCATGGTTCTACCCTCCAGCCATGCTACTCAGAGGCAATGTGCAACCGAGGCCCCAGATCATGCGGCATGAAACCCTGGGTTATGCTGCGTGGTACCTGAGGTCCTTCTGCGTGTGCACAGCTTTCCCATAGTCAAGCCACAACTGCAAACGTTTCTTTCCCTTTAGGACCAGGATCCTGCCTCTTTTGGAGCAGATTCGGAGCTGTTGAATTCGTCTAGGCACTACCTTAACATCCGATACACTCTTCTGCCTTACCTCTACACTCTTTTATACTGTGCCCACAGCCGGGGAGACACGGTGGCTAGGCCCCTTGTGCATGAGTAAGTCCTCCCAACGTTCTGTTAATCCAAACTTGGTGATGTTGATTGGGTATAATAGCAGAGTGAAATATAAAGCCACCCAAGCGAGATGTTCGTGTGTGTGTGGTGTGTGTGTGTGTGTGTGTGTGTGTGTGTGTGTGCGTGCGTGCGTGCGTGCGTGCATGTGTGTGTGTGTGCGTGTGTACATAGGCTCAGGTGTTGTAGATCAGTCCCAAGGGTTTGCGTATACTGGGCAAGAGATCTACCACTTACCCCTCCCTTCTCTTTAGCTTAATTTGAAAGATCTGATAAGGAGGCTTTGATGGCCTCTGTATCATGTATATGTATTATGATGCTAGAGTATATGCACTCTGTTCAGACGCTAGGAATATGTGTGCAGTTTGAAAGCAAGCAAGAGTCTCATAAATGATCCTGCAAGTCCATTATTCTTTGCCAGGCGGTTGGAGTCTCTGATCTAACTCAGGAGGTGGTCTCTTGGGTGCCTTTCCTTGTTAAAATAATGCTGTCATGTGTGGTGGATGAGGACCTTAGACACATACCTGCACTCACTCATAATCACTTCTGGGGTAAAAATTTCTCCTCCTGGAATTAATTGTTTAAACACAGATATCCTAAAATAGAAAACCTTAAAATTTTGTATTTCCTGGTTATTATTATTAATTATTATTTTAACTGGTGCAGTTCTTTACTTTTGCTGTGCTTGTGGGTTGGGGTGATGCTGAGGAGTGGACCTCAAGCTTTGCACCTGGTCTGCAAGTACTCTGCCCCAAGCCTTACAGCCAATCCTTCTTAACATGGTCTTTTGTTCTTTCAAGACACGGTTTCCTCTGTGTAGCCCTGGCTGTCCTGGAACCCACTCTGTTCACCAGGCTGGCCTTGAACTCATAGAGATCCGCCTGTCTCTGCCTCCCAGGTGCTGAGACTAAAGGCGTGCACCACCACTTTTTTTTTATTTTTTTTATTTTGAGGCAGGGTCTGTTAAATCTCTTAGGCGGGCCTGCAGCATTCTCTGTAGCTCAGGCAGGACTTGAAGCTTCGATCTTCCTGACCTCCACATAACTGAGATTTCTGGCATCGTGCCGCTAGGTCCAGCCCCAGATCTTTCTTGACAATAAGCTAAAGTCATGAAATTCATAGGTTATTTTACTTATTTTCTGAAAGATACAGCGAACAGCAGTGTAGCCCGAGGGCAGCCTAGCGTAGATACTGGAATAGGAACTTGGGCGTCACCTGGGGGAAACTCAGGAAGGAACATGGGTTGGGAACACAGACCTACATGGGTTGGGAGGAGGTGGGGGCAGGGTAGGTATCACACAGTGATTGTGGGTGTTTCCCAGGTAGCATCCATGCTTTGGTTAGATTGTGGGAGAGATTCCAGGAGCACTGGGCCACCTCTCCATGACCTATCTCTTTGCTCTCTAGGTTCTATGAGGACAGCAATACTTGGGACATAGACCGGCAGTTTCTGTGGGGACCAGGCCTCCTCATCACTCCTGTTCTGGATGAGGCAAGTGTTCTCTCAGTCACAGGCAGGCAGCCTCTGCCTCTGTCCCTGCTCACCACCCCACAAAGCCTCTCTCCCCTTTATTGCAAAAATCTGTGGTTGAGCCACTAGGGAGGAGTATCCAGGGGCATTTTATAGTGGCATATCTGATTCATGTTTTCATCTTTAGAGGCCTCTTTTTCTAGACAAGTTGTCGGCCAGTGTAAAAGCACCAACTGGCCACTTACATTTGGGAATGAGCCTCTGGCTCCTCAGGTCATTATAACCCACGATTCTTGCTCTGAGATGTGGATCCAGGATGAGACAGACCAGCACTCACTCTACAGTCAGTGTGATCAGTGTTGACGATTTTTGCCAGCTAGGTGAGAACGTCGAACCAGGAGAGTTACTGTGTAGGCTTCCCAACTTCAAAAAGTGGGAATTACAACTGCATCTAACAAATGAGCTACAGAGATAATTCAATAATTCACAGAGAGCTGGAATTGTCCCCACAGGGTAATTCATCATCATTTTTATTATTTCTAATTACATTTGTGCCATTTGTGATCCCCGCACCCCAGAATGCCAGGCTATAATTTCTCTTCTCTGTACTAGGAGAAAGGCATAGTTCAGCCGCAGGGTAAAAAAAGACTATGCCCACCTTCTTTGAATACAGCTATGCTAAGACATGTATTTCATGCCCTCAGAGGCTGAGTCATGAGGGTAATTTTTTTTAAATTTAATTTTAGGGTTCAGAGAAAGTGAAAGCATATGTGCCTGATGCCGTCTGGTATGACTATGAGACCGTAAGTAGCTTTCCCTTAAACTCAAGACTATGGCTGCACTGCAGAGAGAGATGTCTCTCTGGAACTGAGAACTGCCATTCTTTCCTAGAGGGTGGTGTCTGTAGTGTTTTCTATAATTTCACAGCACAGTTTGTGTAGAGCAGTCCCGTAACTCAACACACCTCTATTCAGCAATACGAAAAAGACAGATGCAAAGAGCTTCTCGTGAGCAAGCATGAGAGAGCCTGGTGTGGGTGGTTTGAGCTTGGCCAGGAATCAGATGACTAGCTAGGTGTATCAGTTCACGCAATGGATATTAAGCAGGTACAGCCTGGCAAAAGTGTTTTACAAACCCTGAACTGACCTACGTTTTTAGCTTCTTTTGTTCGCCGGTCTGGGTGCAGAGTAGTCCGCTAAATGGAAAAGAGATGTCACTGGAAAGAAGTCAGCATGATGGTGGTCCCAGGAGGTCCACGTGCTATGGGGCCAATGTGTGGGTTTATCTCCCTGCCTTAGGGGGGACAGTTGACATGGAGAAAGCAAAGCATCGAGATGGCCCTCCCTGGAGATAAAATCGGACTTCACCTTCGAGGAGGCTACATCTTCCCCACCCAACAGCCAAACACAACCACAACAGCCAGGTACAGCACGGGGTGTCTTTAAGGGGGCGCACGTCTGGCAAAGGGGAACATTCCTGGGATAGTCTATTGACCAGAGTATGGATGGGAAGGGTGCTAGAGCGAGGTGTGTCCCCTGGAGCTTCACTCGACCTCTACAAGCTTATAACCTAGAGCTGTTCCCTGACCAGTTTTTATCTACTCCCATCCCCAATTCTCTGAATGTGTCAGAACACACTGACAGCTAGAATGCTCAGCCTTCCTGGTTTCCCAAGGCATGTTCAGCCTCGTCACTGAAAGCGTCATGTCTCGGGAAGACTCTTGTGGGCAAGGCTGGTCACATGGCCTCCTCCCTGCCCTGCCCTGGGCGCCTGCCAGTGGCCCTTATAAATTCTCATTACAGACTTCACCTCTTATAACCTTCGCCCTCATTTCCATCCCTCTCACCGAGCTCTTTCCATTTTGTGACTAATGAAAACCCAGCTCCTTGGTAAAGGCTAACAGCTGAACTGTCACATACACCTGCTGGGAGAGGGAAAATCAATTTTCTCCAACAGAGTGACACTGGGTATATCAACCTCTCCAAGACAGGTCTCATGTTCAGGAGTAGTTGAGTAGTTGACCAACATATGATGGGCTCCAGGGTTTTTGTCTTGGTGTGTGTATGTGTGTGTGTGTGTGTGTGTGTGTGTGTGTGTGTGGTTACAGTTTGGTGTTTCTTTATTGGGGGGTGATGGTGTTTTTATTTTGTTTTCTTACCTTTGGGAGATTTTGTTGTATTGGGGTTTTGTTTGTTTTTGAGAAAGAATTTGAAGTTGTGTGGGTGTGGGAGAGGATCTGGGAGGATGTTGGAGAGAGGAAGAATATGGTTAAAGTATATTTAAATTTTAAAATTGTTTCAAATTACACCCCCCACCTACCCCTCCCCACCCCCCACTCCCCCACACCCAGTTAGCCATCTACCAGTGTCACAGACTTTTCTTTACAAGCCCTTGACTCCAGCTCTAGACTCCATCTGCACTCCAATGAGAGCTACATCTTTCTGTCATGTGTCCCTGAATGTATTAGATTGTTTGATTTTTAATATCCTGGGAGCTCTTAGAATTCTGGGAAGCTGGGTTTTCATTGGATTCCATTTATTATCCTAACATTTCAAATTATTGACTTTCCTTGAAGATACATACAGAGACTTGTGTTTTCTCTTTCTCTAATTGTTCACCATCAGGCTGCGTTGCCCAAGCCTGCCCTTCCTAGGACGAGACTGTTCTTGTCCCCTAGCAATCACCTGTTTTGCTGTGTTTAGGCTTCTCACATGTTATCCTTTGCAAAAGGCTACGCATATTTGAAAATTGCTTTATCACAAGCCACATCCATTTTCCATTCCCAGTTACCTTCTCCAAGGTCCAAGCTAAGCTCAGGTAATTCTCTCCAACTCTTCCAGCAGAGTGGTTGCTCCCACTTCCAATATTCCCGCTTTTCTTTCAAGACAAAATAGCAAGTAATCAAATAACGAAAGTGGCCATTCCATATATGACCCTATTGTATATTTTTGCTTTCTCAGAAAAACTGCCTTATGAGGGGAAAGTGTGTCTTTTTCATAGCAACTGATGCTTCTCAGGGCACGAACTCTAAACCTAGCCTTGGCACTGCTGTGGAAGATTTCTCCCTTTTCTAATAATCTGTCTTCCAAATGATTCTTTCAATCACAGTTTTTAAATTATAGCTATTGATTCTGTTGCCACACTTCCTTTACAGGTACTTATAGCCAAGCTTTAGCCTGTCTCCCTCCCCTGTGAGCTATTGGTACTAGAGAGAGAGGGGCCAGGCAATCTTGCCTTTGTGTTTGAAGGGGAATAGAGCTTCTGCTGCTAGTAGCCTTTCCCAATCGAAATTTGATGCAAATGTCTGGCGAAATTCTTTGAGTCCATAGGATTTGGGTCTTGTGTCTCTGTTCCCCTCAGCCGGAAGAACCCCCTTGGCCTGATCGTTGCCCTGGATGAGAACAAAGAAGCCAGAGGAGAACTGTTCTGGGATGATGGGGAGTCGAAGGGTGAGTGCTGTGAGGGGCTGTGGCCATTGTGGACCTGCACATCTGACTCTGTCCCTTCACCCCTGCTGCCCAAGCATCCTCGAGCATCGCCCCAGAGAAATCATCTGCTTCTGGCTGGACTGGTCAGAGGCAATGGTAGATGAACCACGGATGGAGGAGGGCGAGCATCTCTCTGTCTCTGTCTCTGTCTCTCTGCGTCTCTACTTCTTAATTCTCTCCTTGACCCGCCATGTCTAACAGGCTCTCATCTCTTTGTTAAAAGACACATTTTCAAGACCGTTACTGTAATTCACCTTTCACTGTAAATACCTCCCAGCTGAGTCCCTGGGGGAAAACTGTCCACACACCTTGTCAAGGAGGCAGCAAGCACACCATTCCCGATTATGTGCACATAACATTAGCACATTTCCTTTCTTCCTTCCTCCCTCCCTCCCTCCCTCCCTTCCTTCCTTCCTTCCTCTCTCTCTTTCTTTCTCTCCCTCCCTCCTTCCCTCTGTCCCTCCCTTTCTTTCTCCTTATCTCCACTGCACTAACAATTCTCATGAATTTACCTTGGGAAACAGATTCCCATTGATGACTGCCTTGGGAGAACTGCAAAGGATCCTTTCACAGCCAATGGCAGCATTGGCTCTCTAGAACTTGTTCTATGGTTCATAGTCCTTGAACAGATTTTTCCCATTTACCTTTCTACCCGATCCTGAATTCTCCTTCCCCTGTTGATAGGACTGCAGCTCTTTAACCCCTGTGCAAACACAGAGCACACATTGCTTCTCTTTTGCTGTCTTACTTGCTTCCCTTAGAGGAATATGATCCAGATTCATCTCTGCTCTAACAAAGGAGGGCTTCCTTCTTCTTTAATACTAAAGGATACTCCATTTTATACATGCACTGTAATTCTTTTACTCATCCATCTGAGAACTGTTCTGGGATGATGGGGAGTCGAAGGGTGAGTGCTGTGAGGGGCTGTGGCCATTGTGGACCTGCAGGTCTGACTCTGTCCCTTCACCCCTGCTGGCCGTTCTACTGGGACTGAAATACCACCAAGCATCATCGAGCATCCTCCCAGAGAAAGCATGTGTTTCTGCCTGGATTGGTCAGAGGCCATGATAGATGACCACAGTGAAGGAGGGACATCATCTCTCTCTTTTTCTGTGTCTCTCCTTCTGATTCTTATATGAGTGCAGCTCTTTAGCCCCTGTAAAACACAGAGCACACATTGCTTCTCTTGTGCTGTCTTACCTACTTCTCCTAGTGGGACATGATCCAGATTCGTCTCTGCTCTAACAATGGAGGGCTTCCTTCTTCTTTAATACTAAAGGATACTCCATTTTATACATGCACTGTTATTCTTTTACTCGTCCATCTGATAATAGACATGTTTGTTGTTTACCCATCAGTAACCTCTTAGGAGCAAATCCAGGGGAAAGCTTCTTTGATATTCGGCATGGTACTGTGATTTTTAAGTATGACCCCACAATACAAAGGCAACAAAAGCATAAAATAAGTTTGCATAGGCATTATGGAGAAGAGGGTAGACACTCCTTCACAGATTGAAAACAGAACTACCATACAGCACACAAGTCCCGTGTCTGGGTGTGTACCATCCTAAAGAAATGGAAAGCATATGCCACAGAGATGCTGGGACTTCTCCCATTCACTGTGGCGTTGTCTGTACTAGTGAAGGCCCACAAGCAGCCAAATCTATCTGACAGGTGAACGAATAAAGATGTTGTGATACACAGATCAGGTGACATGTTCTTGAGTCATGAAAAGGAAGAGGAACTAGTTTTTAGGAGAGGAAGTTGAAGCTCATCTTGTGTGGTCGCCAGGCCAGCCTGACATCTCTCTCTGCTTTCAGATACTGTGGCCAAGAACACTTACCTCTTTAGTGAATTTTCTGTCTCCAAAGTAAGTGCATATTTTAAGAATATTGTATGGGGTTTTGTCTGAAGATGTGTGTGTGTGTGTGTGTGTGTGTGTGTGTGTGTGTGATCTGCTGTATGCATGTAACTGTATTTATTTAAATACCAGCATCTATGTGTGAATATATTGTTATTTATGACTTAATTCATAATAATTACATCAGCGATAGTTATTGAAAAGAGTCAACAGTAAAAATAAAATTAGCTAGTGTTGTTATGATTCTCTAAAATGTCTGTCTGTTTCCTCATCTCTCTCAGTTGGCATTATAAAAATAAATTTGTTCCTCCATTAGCACATATTAGCAGAGGAAGCTGAGAGACCTTTAGAGAAGGTTGAAGGTATAGTCTAGCATGGGGTATTTGAGGAGCTAGGGAAACTGTTTATAATTTGTTCATAACTATGCTTGATGTGTTTCAGAACCGTTTGAATGTGACAATTTCAAGTGCAAACTACACCGATCCCAATAACTTAGAATTCCAGGAAATTAAAATCCTTGGGACAGAGGCAATTTACAATGTTAGAGTCAAACAGAATGGTGTCCTTAGTCAAATGTCTCCTCGAATCACTTACAATTCAACCCTGAAGGTAAGAATTCACAAACTTCCATGGTATCTTGATGTCACTTCTTGCTAAGATTACATGGGTCGTTGAAGGCCCAGAGCACACCTGAACCCTGATGGTGACGTCAGAGTGCGCCGGAGGAAAGTAACAATCAGAGATAGTCTGAGGCACAGGACCCCAGTTTTCCCGTCCTCCTCACTCTCTGTGTTTGGTTTTCTCTAACTGGATCTGGGAACAAGATCCGAGGAACAGGATCTGAAAGCTGACAGCTTGTGCTTGAAGGTGGAGGTAGAGATAGGGGCCCTGTGACTAAAACATTTAAATTGCTTTTATTCACTTAATTTTTAATGTTTCCTTCTTTTTGTTAAGCTCTACTGAGAATAGTGTGTGTTCTCTAGCATATACTTTTGCAAGATATATTTTATGCAAAAGTCGATGGTGCTAACTAACTGAGATGGTGATTAGAAAGTGGTATTCTGGCATCTGTAGTGATATCCAGCCTTCCTGTATGACTTGTATTCCATCCCTCAGTTCCTCATTACTGCGAGGAACTTTTCCAAGTCTGTTCTCACCATTGGGGGTGCTCACAGAACTGGAGCTGTCCAATCAGCACCGATGAGCATCTATCTTTCAGATTAGGGAAATGAATCAACTGAGGCTTCTAAATGGCACCCTGATGATATTTGACCTCTTGCCATCACGTTATGCACAGAAGGAACATACATTATGAAGTTATAAATAAAGGATTTTTGTGTTTGGTTGTGTCTGTGGCAACATGTAAGGCAGCTGGCAGATGCTCATGTGAAAATAAGCTCTGTTCTTAACAGAAAATGAAATATTAACATGTCAACAAGAACTCTCTATTGTTTGAGTCAGGGCGGTGAGAGGTACAAGTCACATACATGAAAATGTATGAAAGAATTAAGGCGTCTAAATGCACATTTATAAAATGGTCTTATTTGACATAAGGCTTAATGCAGTAGCTGGGGTCAGCTTTTTGGAGGAGGCATGGATAGAACAGGACCTGGAAAGACAGAGTTTCCTGGAGATGGAGAGATGTCTCAGCAGTTAATAGCACTGGATGTTCTTCTAGGGGTCCTAGGTTTGGTTCCCAGAACACACATGTTGACTCACAAACATCTCTAACTCCAGTTCTGGGGGATCGAAGGCTACTTCTGGCTTCTGTGGCTACACCCATAATGCACAGATGTATGTGCAGGAAAAACATCCATACACAAAAAATGAGGTTGGGCCATCAGATCCTTGTGACGAGAAGTCTGAGATGGCAGATTGGAGATTTTTTTCCCCATCCTCAATGATTAGAAGTTCAAAGTTGAAAACTTTTTGGAATTGATCCAGCAGTTGAGCTTTGTTAAAACTAAGGTGTGCCTTATTTATTGGCTGGGAGTGCATGGATCTAGTCACAATGCTCTTATTGTAGAGAGATAAATAGGAAAAAATAGGCAAAGAAAAGAGAATTGTATAAAGAGGAAGGCAGAGATAAAGTTGAAGGAGTAGACTCCTCTAGCAAGAAAGAAATCCTGGTCCAGCAGGTGAACTCAAATGTACTTTTCTCACTATGAAAATACTACAGTCATTAAAACTTCAATTATTAATTGCAAAGACCAGATATTTGAACCAGAAATACAAAAAATAGCACATTTCATATTAATAAGACAGCTAGTAATGTGTTCAGAAAGGGCTTTGTTTTCTTAGACTGTGTTTCTCATGATGATGCTCTCCATGTTGAGCTATTCTTGACAGCGCTCAGAACTCTTATATTATCAGTTTTTAACTCCATGCCTGGATAAGGTCTCATTAACTTTAGCAGTACAGTGGGACCAGATTAGAGAGGGTCTTGGGAACCCAACTAAGAAAGTCATATTGAGTTCTTTAAGGTTCCGACAATGATCCTTGAATCAGGCCCTTATTGGAGGCTGGAGTGGAGTGTGGGGATTGGCAGGACAGAACAGACAGGGTATTGCCTACCAGAAAGACATTGAAAAAAAGGTGATCTCAAACAAGAAAGTGATGTTATGCTCCAGATACACGAATGCATCAGTCATGTAGGTGCTGTGTAAGAAACTTCAAACAAGTATTCGGACAGAAGGCTGCAGCAGTTGAAAGCAAATGCAGTATATGTAGCTTCAAATTTGGGTTTCTGGCCTTGGGATGTGATGAGGCTTGGATGCTGGACATGAAAGTCTATATAATTAAATTTTCTGCTCTCCAATCTTACACTCAGTTGATAAATCTTAAACCAAGGTAACTGAGAACATTTGTGTAAGATTCCAGTTCTCTAGGCATTCCACAGGAAAGGGTCATGATATGAGAAAAATACCTTATTTTGGGAATAGAAGGAGAAAGCCTTTCTGATAAAATGAATAGGGTCAAGTAATCCGGGGAAGGAAGGAAAAAACAGAACAAACAAACAAACAAACAAACAAAAAAACCCACAAAAAGTGATTACAGCACATTTTTTTCTTTTTCTACAATGTAAGGTTTCAATAGAATCAAACTGTAATGTGCTCATTAATCGTGAAAAGCAGGGCAATGAATGACATTTATACATAATTTCTGTTAAAAATGGACGGGGGTGATCAGGTCTGTCAAGACCTTTGTCCTGAGGTTGACTTTGCATTGCTTCAGGTTGCCACCATCACAGACATCCATCTCGCGCTGGGAGAAGCGTACACAGTTGAGTGGAGCAATGTGATAGACCAGGAGAAGATAGACTGCTATCCAGATGAGCATGGAGCTTCTGAAGCCAACTGCACTGCCCGTGGCTGCGTCTGGGAGGTGAGCTGGCTGAGGATGTGCATATAAACTGCAGCCCTGGAAACACAGCCTACAGTGGCTTTAGCACAGCCCTGGGCCCCCGGATTTATTAAAATCCATGGAAAGCAAAGACTCCAGATGAGCCTGATTTGGGGTGAGGAGTGGAGAGGTTAAGAGTGGGATGTTTTCAGTGTTGTTTGGAGTGGAGTCATGCTTATTTTAACCTTTATAGGCATGACTGGATGAAGTGATGGTGTCTCCACATAAATTGACTTTTCTATCTACTTAACAACTAGATCCATGCTGATGTAGGATATCGACTCTCTTTTCAGGAATCTGACATTTCTGGCGTCCCTTATTGCTACATTGTCAATGACCTGTACTCAGTCAGCAATGTTCAGTATCACGAGAATGAGGCCACAGCCAGCATCTCCTTGAAGGATTCTCCTTACAGCCATGCCTTCCCCTCCACACCCGTGAACCAGCTGCAACTGCGCGTGATCTACCACAAGAATGAGATGCTGCAGTTTAAGGTGAACACAGCGTGTGCAGTCAGGCATTCACAGGGATTTTCCAGTGCCGTCACCCTTTGCAACCTTTGTTAAAACATCCCCCAAAAAGTTTTATTTGTTTATTTATTTATTTATTGTAAAATCGTGTAGAACATCATTTGATGAAGAGAATTATTAGATGAACCTCTCCTAATTTCAAATTAGAGAGAAACACATGGGTCTGAGCAATAGTTTAGGAGAACAAACCATGGAGATGTAGCAGAGGAGGCTACTTGGAAGGTTGGGCAGTTGTGGATGAGTTGGCCTATGGATAAGATGGGAGATGGGCAACAGGGGATGTGTTTGAGACCTTGAGACCATCTTGGTCATTCAAATCAACTACAAGATGGACATGACTTGAAGAATGACTATTAGGTTCATAGCTCACAAATGTGTGCATATGGTTAGTAATGATAATGGAAATCAGAGAGCTGATAAGATATATGATTGACAATATATTAGGAGGGTGTGGATTTGAATAACAATTGGAGACATATTTGAAATACTCATGAAAGCGATTCCTTTTCCTTCCATGTTTAAGTAAACAAAGGGACTAGAGATAGACTGGCTGTCGTCTTGCTTGTTTCAGCATTAAACTGTTAGCTGCTCCAAAACAGGGGTCTGTCTTCTGCCATGGTGGTCCTGGAATCCCACACATGGGCGGGAATGTAGAGAGCACTCCAGTACTGTTGGAAGAGTCCAAGGCAGTGGTCACGGCAGAGTGGCTTTGTCTACACTGCTCTTAGGATCTGAGCTCAGTGTGGGCTTGTGTTCTCCATCTTGTGACATGATGTCTTGTGTTTGTCCTCACCAGAATGGCGCTGGTTGGCTGTGTGGCCTCAGCTGTCACTCACTAACCATGCAGTCATGCTGTAGCTCTTTCCAGCATACGTCTTTCTTCACCACAATCACTGGTTGCCAGTTTTGTGATTGGTTTATGGCTGCTTAACTTTAAAGACTCGGCCTGAGTTTCTTCCCTGAAACTGCCTCACTGCCCCTTCCCTGTAACAGAAAGCCCTTCTGCAGAGTTTACTTTAGCTCGCATCCCTCAGGAGTGCTGAGCTCTTCTTTCCTACTTCCCATGGACGCCTAAGCTTGTCACCACACTGTCCTAGGCTTATTCAGCTCCTATCTCAACTGTTTGCTATTGTGTCTGTAATAGACTGTGGATCCTTAATTATTCTGCTTTATTTCATTTTCAGAAGGGTTGCTTTTCATTAGAGAAACTTAGTCCCCCACTCCCATATCACAATTTTCAGGTCTCCTCACACTCATACATCCAACGACAAAACAATGCATCATATGTTTAAAAATACCAATTCAGAATGAAATTTCCATGTAGAAAGTGGTGTTGACATGGATGAAGGAATGTTCTAGAGCTCATGGAGACGTGTGTTGGTTAAGTCCTCTATTGTGAAGTAAAAAAACCAAACACACAGCCTGTAAACTCTGTCAAACACACTAAGAGTGTGCTGAGGTATTCATTTCTCTGTGGAGTACAATTCATGTCTAAAGTGTTCTTTTGAAATGACAGCTAACTGTGAACATTTGCAATATTGGTGTGATACTTTCGCATTTTTACACATTACAGATTGATCAATTCAATATCCTTAGGATATCTGGTGGTCAATCCTCTAATACCTTGTGTGGTAGAAATTAAGCATCTTTAATCAGAAATTTTTAATTAATTAATTTTCTTAATTATGCAATTATATTCTTCATTGTGCAATATGGTTAATTATGATCACTGTCAACATGCTCGGAAAATGTCATAAAGTATGAGCCATAATTCTGTCTTTTCATGAAACGATTTCTTCTGGTTTAGATCTACGATCCCAACCACAGTCGGTACGAGGTCCCGGTGCCTCTGAACATCCCCAGTGCTCCATCCAGCACCCCAGACGGCCGTCTCTATGATGTCCTCATCAAGGAGAACCCATTTGGGATTGAAATTCGCAGGAAGAGTACAGGCTCTGTCATGTATGTGGGTCCTGGTCTGACTCAGACTCCCTGCTTTCCAAAACATTCCTCACAAGTTCCACTGTCCTTGAAGACACCTGGTTCAGAGCATCAGATGCCCCCATTGAAATTCATGATGTATTAGTTATCTTCTACAAGGTGTACAAGAGTTTATTAAACTATGTGTTCAGTGGGTTAGAGTCCATGATGGCAAAATGGATGCAGGCAGCAGACAGGCCAGCAGGAACAGCTGGAAGTTCACACCTCAAACTACAAATAGGAAAAAGAAGTCAAACGGAATAGTGTGATCCTCTGAACTCCAAAGCCAATCCCCAGAGACCCACTTCCTCCACCAAGGCCACACCTCCCAATAGTTCCCAAATAGTGACCAAATGGGGACCAATATTGAAATACCTGGGGTATTTCATCTAACTGCCACACATGAGGAAGTGGTTTCTGTCCTTAGAGGACATATTTAGACTCTCAGAGTGATTGCTAAGGCAGTTGCAGATTCATGGGAATTATTGAAGAAGGATTTACTGAATTTTTTCTGTACATTAGGTTAGCTTCTGGCACTGTGATCATAGATAGGTGTTACATAGACTAAGTTACATTATACTATGTAGAGGAATTCGATACAGGGACAACTGGTGTGTTGGTAAAATCAGGGGAAAATCATCATATTTGCTGATTTGGATACCATGACCTGAGTTTGTATCTCCGAGGAAGAGGTGATGTTTGAAATGGAAACAGTATTTGAAGAAGTCCCACAGGGAGTTCTGGGTAACGGAACATTTGTGATAGAATGATATGTCAAGCGCTGGGGGGAAATTTATCAGTTATAATAGAGAGAGTCCCCCGAGGTAATGACAAGTATAGACGTTGGAGACGAAGCAGGTATGTTAGGTGTGATTTGGAACAGGAACAGCCCTGGAGGGTCCTCAGATTCTCTCAGGAGAGACGAGGAAGCATGTGAGCAGGAGTGTGAGGTGGTGTGAGGTACTCATCTCACAACCATGGAAACATGTAGGAAGTGGACCACCAGGGGTCTTCAGGAGCAGAAGGCATGGCGAGTTTGGAGAGGTGAGGTGAAGAAAGTGATTGGATTTGTTATGTGGACAACAGCAGAGGGAAGCAATGATCAGTGTAGAAGAGTTAATGGCGACTCATTCCTTTAGCAATGGTGGTTATTTAGCCACTAGTCTTCCTTGTTTTGTTGGGGGAGACTTCACCTGTAACAGTGTGTGAAAATGGAGGGCTCTGTTGTCCTCACAAAGGCAGCTCTTGTAACCTACTGGGATGCTGATTTTCTCTGGTAAATGTCCCTTCTCCATCTGCAGCTGGGACTCTCAGCTCCCGGGCTTCACCTTCAATGACATGTTCATCCGCATCTCCACCCGCCTGCCCTCCACACACATCTATGGCTTTGGGGAAACTGAGCACACAACCTTCAAGATTGACTTGAACTGGCACACGTGGGGCATGTTTTCCAGGGATGAGCCCCCGGGGGTAAGGACAGTGCGTGTGTCTGTGTTCTGTCCCCTCCGTCCACGCTGTGTGTCTTCTGCTTCTTCTTTCCACACTCCATGTGATTGTTGTCTTCCATTGCAAGGCATATGGAGAAATTTAAGTTCCCTTTTCTCTTGACTTAATGCAGCAATCCAGTTTCTGTTGAGTTTCTTCCGTGCATGCAGTCAGCCTCCTAACCCCTTTTCCCTGTTCCTCTCAGTACAAGAAGAATTCCTATGGTGTCCACCCTTACTACATGGGGCTGGAGAAGGATGGCAACACCCATGGAGTCCTCCTGATGAACAGCAATGCCATGGGTAGGATGAACCTGCTCACATTGTGTACCAGTCATTCTTGAATTGCTCTATCATATAGCTTTGACACAGCTGTCAGTATTGAAAAAATTGTACTCCTTGTGGATTGGTTTCTCTTTCATTGACCCTTTATGCATGCCCAACTTTAATTTGTAATGCAGCTAGTGAGAGCTTTCATATTTCTCGTTCAAGTCTGTATGCACCTACTCCAGAATATCTGCAGTGAATGTCTTACAATTGAAGGGAGAACGTGTGAATTCCGGGTTAATATTCTCAACCCGAGGTGATTCAGCATGACGTCATTTTCTTGTGTTTTCAGATGTGTCATTCCAGCCTCTGCCTGCCCTGACATACAGAACCACAGGGGGCATTCTGGACTTCTATGTGTTCCTGGGCCCAACTCCAGAGCTCGTCACTCAGCAATACACTGAGGTAGGAAGGAATGTACTGCGTGCATGTGCATGCGTGTGTGTGCATGTTCATGTGGGTGCGTATACATGCACTCGTAATGTGTTCCAACCCTGCTATACAGGATTGCCATATACTGTAACTCATAAGGTACCTGGATTTAATGATCTTACTCAGGAGAAGTTATGGAATATGGGAGAGTAGATATGTAACAGGAATAAATAAAAGACCCAGAGGCTGATATTGGGGTTTAAACTTCAAGTTCAATATCAGAAAAGCAAAGCAGTTCATCTCTACATCAGGCTGAATGGGCTGGTCCTGTCTCCACAAGCTCTCACCAAGCCTCAGACTGTAATCCTCCCTCAGTGTGACTGGAAAATGAATTTCTCATACTCAGACCTCTTCTGTCTAATATACTTTTCTCATGTTGGGATTACAGGTGTGAGCTATAATGCTCTTTTAGAGTGGTTCACTCTTGTGTAGATCTTGATGGCCTTGGACTCACAGAGATCTATCTATCTCTTAATCCTGAGTCCTAGGGTTAAAGGTGTGCACCACCACCTCCCAGCTTCTGGCTGCTGGGACTAAAGGTGTGAAACACCACTGCCTGATCTTAGAGTTTGAGGCTGACTTTGCTTTTCTGAATCCTCACTCAAGCTTTAATACATCATAAATAATATATCACCACATGGATATATTCCTATAACTATTAAGTTATGTTTTCTCCATGTATTGCAGTGAATCAAGTAGTTGTGGTAACTATTGGTGGGACTAGTGTGGTGGTGGAGCTGGGGTTGTAGAGATGATGCGGTGAGGGATGGTGGTAATGAATGTGTGGGTAGCACTGTTGTGAAAGTGACTGTGAGGACGGATTCAGTTGGGGTGATAATGGTGGGGAGGAAGATAGGGCACAAGGTGATCATGAAAATGAGTGTAGTGAGTTGATATTGGGGTCTGAGAGAGTGATGTCATGATGGTGATGGTGGCAGTAGATATGATAGTTGTGGCAGTAGTAGTTTTGGTAATGATGACTATGTCTGTGGTGGCAATGGGAGTTACCATGATGGCAAATACTGCATCATGACATTGTCATGGTGCCTGAGACAATGACTGTTCTTCTGGTGCTGGTGCTGGTGGTGGGAGTCATGGTCATGGGGAATGCTAGCATTGCTGGTGATACCCACAAACACGTATGGAATATCTACGGTGTCTATTACTCAGTGAAAGCCAGAGGACGTCACATGTCCTAAGTTACTCAGTCAAATGACAGGAGAAAGCGCTTACTCTTCAGCTCTGAAGTAGAAATGAAGAAACAAGCACAGAACTGTCCCATGACTGCCCAAGGGCACACAGTCAGCAAGCCTGTATTCTAAGTTAGTTATATCCCTTTTTGTTGTGTGTTTTTGGTATCTCAATTATGCCTGCAGGCATCTGAATCAAAACAGGTTTTGCAGAATTCCTGGAAAGTGTGCTATGAGATGCAATAGTGAGTCCTGGGAGCTCCACACACCCCCCTACTTAGTCTCTGGGCTTGAATTTGATGTCTTATTTGTGGAAAATATTCTGACTTCATCTCTAACTTCCAACGAGCTTCTCTTCTACCATTGTAACACTTTCTGTTTTCTAGCTGATTGGTCGGCCAGTGATGGTGCCTTACTGGTCCCTGGGATTCCAGCTGTGTCGCTATGGATATGAGAATGATGGTGAGATCGCCAGCTTGTATGATGACATGGTGACTAAAAGGATCCCCTATGTACGTACATCTGTTGAGGATTTGTTTGTCAGATTTAAGTGTGGATTTGAAAGGATACACTGTGCTTTCTCATGTCATGTCACACTGAGCCTAGAGCATCCATAGTGATCCAGGGGAGACCGTTGCCCTCATAACGGTGATGGCTTAGACTAACACAGAGGAGCTAAGCCTGGTTCGCGGGTGCTGTCTCCTGTGCCAGGCTTTCCTCTGCTTCTTGACTGACTTCAAGATATTTGTCTATACTGTCCTTACTGACATGTTAATAAAATACCACTCCACGTTAGTTTTGCTTAGAGCTAACGTTACCTAAACTCAGCAAAATCATTCCCTATGAGGACAGCTTTCTTGAGGCTGGCAGGCACAATGCTCCCTGAGCTTTGAGCCTCTCAATGCCTCCATGCTGGAATCCTGTATTGAGTTAGTAGTGGAATCCAATACAGAAAAAGCGAACTTCACTACAAGCCAGAGGTCCAATAATCAGAAACCAGGTTGTTAATATTTGTGTTTGTCTTTTACTTATTGTTCTGTGTTGCATTAATGCAAAGCACTTTCTGTGTAACAGTGGTTCTCAATTTGAGACTATTTTTGGGAGGGAGTCAAACAACACTTTCACAGGGTAGCCCCAGATCATTGGGAAACACGGGTATTTAGATTATAATCTGTTTCATTGCAAAATCCCAGTTATGAATTATCAAGGTAAACATCCCTGGTTGGGCGTTACTGCACCATGAGAACTGTACTAAGGGTCCCAGCATTAGGGAGGTTGGGAACCACTGTTGTAACAGAGCATCTCACTGAAATTTCTGTGTTTGATCACCTCCCACAGTGGGTCCCCTATAGTGAGGGCTGGTTTGGTTTTAATTCTTTATAGGAGACCTATGATCCCTGTCATATTAGGACTGAATGCTTGACATTATTTTTTATGAACAAACATCATCGATTTCAGGACACACTCATAGAGAGAGCCAAAGCACTTTTTCCTGGAGCTTGTTTTTATATTATTTTTTATCTTCTATTTTTTTACAGCAACTTTTAAGATACTCATCTTACACATTTTGTTGATGTTGAAATGGTTTTTTTTTTCTGTTTCTGAGTGAAATTTTAAAAAATCAGTTCAATATCCACAGCTACAATATGTCATAAATAGAAGTTTAAATTCTGGATTCAAGGTGTGGGAATTGCTGAGTCTGAGGTTTCCAGGCAGCTGCCATACTTTCTTATATCATCCCAGGACGTGCAGTACTCAGACATCGACTACATGGAGAGGCAGCTGGACTTCACCCTCAGCCCCAAGTTCTCTGGGTTTCCAGCCCTGATCGATCGCATGAAGCGTGATGGGATGCGGGTCATCCTCATTCTGGTTAGTCCTTGTGTGAAAGTGTAGGCAGTACTTTAGACAATGGGTGGGCCTGTGTGGGGATTGCCTCAGGATGTCTGTCCTTTCTGGTATCCAGAGAGAAATGAACGTGTGATCAGTAGAGCTGCATTTCTTGGGATTCACAGAGTCACTGTAGTACCAGTTGCAATTGGGGACTTTACTTTTTCTACCCCATCTTTGGTCTTAATCTTCCATGTGCCTTCTGCTCTGGTTTCAGGACCCAGCTATTTCTGGCAACGAGACAGAGCCCTACCCTGCCTTCACCCGAGGTGTACAGGATGACGTCTTCATCAGATTTCCCAATAATGGAGACATTGTCTGGGGAAAGGTATGATCTGGGCATTGATCCAGGAATCCTCACCCTGGGCCAGAGCCACTGTCAGTGCCCTTTGGGAATATTGAGTTTGTGCCTGTTATGTTATGTTTGCCTTCTAGAGCTGTGGTTTTCTTTTGCTTTTGTTTTCATTTAACATCTGCTGATATGCTTAAGGGCTTTCTGAGATCTATTCTCTGTAGGTCAATCCTACCTGGCAACTATTAGTCCTAGATCCTTTGCTTTTGGTTTTCAAGGAAACTTTTTGTATGAAAATTTGTTCAGTATATTGTTGATAAACCTTTTCTCTCCATAGGTCTGGCCTGATTACCCTGGTATTGTGGTGAACTCCTCTCTAGACTGGGACAGTCAAGTAGAGGTAAAGGCCCTTGTGGATGTTGGTTGTAGTCAGGGTTGCCAGGAAGAGATAGTCATGTCTAGGGAACTAGATGTGTCTACTTTTATGATAAACACATGTGAGAATCACTTAGGAGGATTGTTTCTCCTGTCAGTCTGAGATTCTTTATTTTATGAGTAACAGTGTTTTCCTTCAAGGTGTGATGTTGGTATTATTGGACATGGGGCTTAAGACTCGGTGTGCTCAAGTCTCCAGTAATAGTTTTTTCTTGTCACAAAGGCAATTTCAAATCTAAAGTGGTCAATCCCTAAGGTCTATGAACTCAACTAGATTCTGGCTCCAAGAGTGCTATCACTTCTTTCTATAAAACAGTTTCCAATGTTTGTCCTCAGTTGTAGCATCTTTTTTCTCTGTGCATATTTATGTTCATATTTAGGCTCTTCCATATTCTCACATTAATCTGGAGCCAACTTACCATCCTTCACTGGGCCTCTAGACTTTGCTTTTACTTTTATTTGTAGTCTGATATTATTAACTTTCTTTCTTCTATGAATAGGCTTTTCATTTTAATGGAACCAAGCAATCTATGTTTCAGCCCAACTTTTTCTCATCTTCATCTACGTTTGTTGTTTGGGTGAATAAATTTGTTGACACAACTGTCAATAGAAGCATCAGGCCCTCCTCTTGCTAAGATGTTTATCTGAAGCAATGAGACAGCCTGTTCATTTAAAGGTCTGGGTCAGATCTTTAAATCTTCCTTAACGATGATCATAATTGAGGGACTGGAATTGTGTGGGTATGTGTGGTAGGGAAGTAAAAGGTAGGCCTAGTGTACCAGACAGGTGTGATGGTTTAGTTGATGATGAAGCTGTATTAGTCATGGTTCACATGGTACAGCTGAGATTTAGAAGTCTGTTAGATTCAACCATTAGTCAGGTAAACCATCATTCTGGAAACAGCATAGAAGTTTTAAATTTAGGTTTTAACCACACAAAGCCCAAGATCCCCAGACCATTCCAAGTCATACATTGTAATAGCTTCCAAATGCTGGGAATGCATAATATTTATTCTTTTCTATCTTTATTCTAAATATTTTTCTAATAAATCAAGAATGTAATATTGTATTGGCTCTATTCAGACTATCACTTTGTAGACCTATTAAAATAGAAGAATTCTTTAAGCTTCCTGTAGGATATAATCATTCACCGTAAATGGATTCTATTGTCACTTGGCAGCAATACCGAGCTTATGTGGCCTTCCCAGACTTTTTCCGTGATTCCACTTCCAAATGGTGGAAGAAAGAGATTCAAGAACTGCACACGAACCCACAGAACTCAACAAAGAGCTTAAAGTTTGATGGCCTGTGGATTGTAAGTGAGCATGGACATATCTGTATACACATGAGTGTATGTGTGTTTGTGCATGTGTTGTTTTGAGCTTGTGGATCCATGACACTGGGCAAGGTGATAATTTCAGAAAAAGAATTCAGACATTGTAAAGTGGGGGTCATCCAGTCAAACTTAGAATTGTCTCTGCTTAATATGTGGGAACCAGCCTGAAGTTCCTGCTTTAAAACTCCCACAATAGTTAGTTGGAAATCCTTAGTGTTGATTGTCTTAGGGGTAATAGTGAAGACGTCTAGCTGTCATGTTGAGGGTATGTCTTCTTTCTAGCCTGTGCTTCCCCTGTAGTTCATCATCCTTTCTGGGAAGCATTGAAAGAGGTGCTAGATATTGAATGTGAAACTATTTCTTTGTTTCTGATTTGACAGAACTTACGTATCCTAAAAAATAAGCCATAATCTCATTATTTGTAGGATATGAATGAACCTTCCAGCTTTGTGAATGGGGCAGTTCCTCCAGGCTGCAGCGATGCTACTCTGAACCGTCCTCCCTACATGCCACGTAAGGGCCTTGGGTTCTTCTCTTGTTGCTCAGTGTCTGGAAGAAAGATGAGCTTTGCATCCAGGGTTACCCTGACCACCAAGGGACCTCTACACCATTAATTTGGTTTCATATGGCCTAAGTCAAAACCACATCACATTATCCAACTAGAGACATTAGAAAATTTCTTGAATTTGTTCATAACTGTGATAATGTCTGTTTTGTGATAACTTACAGAATTTTACTTTGAAACAATATGTAAAATGAAGTGTCTTCCCCTTTTTCTGGAGCTGGTAGATTTTGGAGTGTTGTACTTCTAGATCTTAGCTCCATACACTGTGCCTTTCCTACTCGTGTGACCTTCCAGAGACATTATCAAATCTAAATTTCCCAAAGTGCAACAGGAAGGCAACACTATCCCCTCACAGAAATATGATTAAGAGATATGAAATAACTGGTGTATTAAATGCTTATGGGACTGTAAGGATGGCTCAACAGTTAAGAGTGAAAATGATGTCCTAATAGAGGACTTGTGTCAGAGAACTCCAGGTGCAAAGTATTAGATATCTCCTTATGGTGGCTGTAAGTAGGCCCCCTCCTCTCTCTCTCCCTCTCTCTCTCACACAGACAGACAGACAGAGAGAGAGAGAGAGAGAGAGAGAGAGAGAGAGAGAGAGAGAGAGAGAGAGAGAGAAATCTTTTAAGGAAGCTGATGCTTGTACCAACCCCATAGTAAATACTTGGCAAACTGTATCCCTCCTCCCACTACATTTTCTTTAGTGAATTGGATGCTGACGATGCCTCCAGTCACCTTACTACTCAGAGAAGACTTTTGTTCTTATACATCTGGGATGTAGAGGGGGACTCAGGAAGACTTCTTCTAAAAAGTTGTCAAGAATTAAGAGTCAAGGCTTTGCATTCTTTCCTTCAGATTTGGCAGCCAGGGACAGGGGCCTGAGCAGTAAGACCCTGTGCATGGAGAGTGAGCAGATCCTTCCAGATGGTTCTCGGCTGCGGCACTACGATGTGCACAGCCTGTATGGGTGGTCCCAGACCAGACCCACCTACGAGTGAGTGATCCTCTCCTGTCTCTTATTGGTGGCACCTGTGGGGACAGTCTGTGGTGGGTTTATGTTCTCACTTGTCAATCATTTTCTATACTAAGGGCTGAAAAGTCATCTGACTATACCTTTGTAGACAGTTGTGTGTATTAAGCAATCACTCTATGAGCATGTGACTACACACTGTGAATACAGTTGGAAGAAAGATTTAAACACGGTACCATTACATCAGGGGGAATAGTGCTGGCGAGGACCCACTCATCTGGGGACACAGGCTCATTACACAATGTAGCAAGTGCTGTCGTTAGAAGTCACTTTAGGTAGAGACAAACAGGAAACAGACGACTGAAACTTCCCTACTTAATTTCAGAATGAGAAAATATTTTTAGACGTCTGTTAGTCTATCATTTGTTTTTAGTTATTATGTCCACTTCATAAGATAGTCCATGGTTCTTTTATCAAATAACATCATATTGTATGCCCATGTGTAGATCTAATGTTCTTATGAGAAACTTTAGAAAAGAATTTTTATTTTTCTTCCCCAGATACAGAAAACAAACACTGGGCAAATAACTAAGAACCTTTATTGCTGGCAGACCTTTTGGTGACGACCTGTGGGTTGATCACATGATAACTTTTAAGCTATGGAAAGGCATGAAAACTGTCCCTGCCATTATCCCCATCAGTCAGCCAGCAGAATCCTCACAAATGAGATCTGCAGATTCCCTCCAGATGTAGCAAACTTTTGCCACCGTAAAAGGGTTTGGAGGAGAAACTGTACTGCCTTCCTTTCTCTGCCTTTCTTTAATATGTTCTTGTTTCCCCAACCAGAGCTGTTCAGGAGGTGACAGGCGAGAGAGGGATCGTCATCACACGCTCCACATTCCCCTCTTCTGGACGCTGGGCAGGACACTGGCTGGGAGACAACACAGCTGCCTGGGACCAGCTGGGGAAATCCATCATTGGTGTGTGGGTTGTGCCCAGGGCCTCTGCTGGCGGAGGGTGGAGAGAGGAGGAGGAGGAGGAGGCAGAGAATGAGTACCTGCCCTGACCCTGATGAATCTCTCCTTGCAGGCATGATGGAGTTCAGTCTCTTTGGCATCTCCTATGTAAGTGCTCTGGCATGCTCCTCTCCCTGGGAGGGTGGCAGCATCTCTGAGCAAGCACCAAGAGCTCACTCTGTTCCTTGCTGTTTCAGACCGGGTCAGACATCTGCGGCTTCTTTCAAGATGCTGAGTATGAGATGTGTGTTCGCTGGATGCAGCTGGGCGCCTTTTACCCCTTCTCCCGGAACCACAACACCATCGGGACCAGGGTAGGATGCCAGCTTCCTCTTCTGCATTGTGTCACTGGGAATGCTACCTCAGTTTCTGAGATCAGTCCTGCTGCCTGTGTCCCTGGGACAATGGCAAAGCCGTTAATCCTTGTCCAAGTCTCCGATATTACTTTTATGACTTTTTGCTTAGGGAATCTTTTCTACTATATCTTGTGAAGAATGCCTTATGATTTTTCTTTTTTTCTGGTAGAGTTTTGTTGATATTTACCAGTCCATTAAGAATGTTCTAGGAGTCCAATGATCATATCCATTATTTTGCAATGTTGATCGGATGTTAGCAGTGTGATATGCAGTTCCAATGGGCCTTTAATGACCTTCTTGAATTTCTTTGTTGTCTCTGGTGGATCTGAACCCTTTTCTTCTGCTGCTTTAGAGACAAGACCCTGTCTCCTGGGATACAGCCTTTGAGGACATCTCCAGGAGTGTGCTAGAGACCAGATACACCCTGTTGCCATATCTCTACACCTTGATGTACAAGGCCCACACAGAGGGCAGCACAGTTGTGCGGCCTCTTCTCCATGAGTGAGTGTCCAGCCGGAATACTGTTGACCCTTGGACAATTTATTTATCATGCATGGTGGGAGTGGATCCTAACAATTCTTACACAGTGGAGTGATAAGTGTCGTTTTATTTGAGCTCTGCACAGAGAGTATCGTTATCACTCCTTTTTGTGCAATGTCATACATAACATTAGTGTTGGAGACAATTTATTTACTGAACTTATGAAACTGAAGTTTCCGGCGTAGCACAATTTCTTTGTGATTTGGCCCTACGAAGACTTCCCTGTTTGCTGTGGACCCTGATCAGTACACTTTCATCTAGCTTTAGAGGACAATCCAGGGAGCAACAGCATAGGACCAGCATGTCATTGCATTTCAGTGTGGCACAGTGTGGAGGATAATGTGTTTGAGAAGTTTTAAGGATACTGCATATTAGACACGGGGTCTATGTGACCCTTATCAGTCTTGTGAAACATAAAGAAGTTATGGGGTGTAGCTGGATGTCTGACTTGGGTTTGAACTTGAGGACTACTTCGAGTCCGTGTCCCGAGGTTCCTTATGGCTCAGATTGACAGTTTCATTTCCTTTTTAGGTTTCTGTCAGACCGGGAGACGTGGAATACAGACAAACAGTTCCTGCTGGGTCCCGCCTTCCTGGTCAGCCCTGTGCTGGAGCCCGTGAGTATGGAGACAGGAGGGTTAGGGTTCCACTGTGGAGCTGAATGCCTGGGGTAATGCAGAGGCTGGTGTGAGAGGGATTATGAGCCATGGTTTCCTACTTTACACTTGCCTCCTGTGGTCCTCCTGAGCCACATTCCATGTTTTTTTTTTTTTTTTTCCTTTAAACCTTTAATGTCAGCCTATCATTTCAAGGAATCACCTTGTCATGTGTTTAAGCATGTACTTATTTCTCTGTGAGCTAAGTGACGGTATGCAGGGTCATGTGCAGGAATTTTAGAGGTTCCTTATTTTCTGTTGTTCCTAGCTAGAAATATCTGGAGAACTCTTTGCAGGAATGTGTGTGATCCTGTTTTTTTAACCTCTTTCATTTTTTAATTATTTGTTTTATTTTTGAAGTTATAAGGTAATTTCACAATTTCCCCCAACCTTCATGACATCTTTTGAAACCAGCTCTTTGTCCCCCTTACTTCAGTACATGAACTTGAAGCTAGAAACAGTGCCAGTTAATTTACTTGCTCTGGGTATAGTGTGGCGTTTGCTAAAATGAACAGATGCTTAACACACCTTGCATCTTTTTGAGGCTGCACAATTTTCTCCTGGTCTATTGTCTATTCATTTCTTTGTGGGGGGGTGAAAAACATCTGTAAGGGAGTGGTGTTTGTTTTCGTCTGAAGTCCAGTAACCAGAGGAACATTGTGAGAGCAGTTATTTTCTGATAGGCTAATTTCTGTCACTGAAAAAGGTGGATCGTCATCACTGATTCCGTAAATGATATGGAGTAATTTTGGATATCTGTGAGCCTTATTATTATTTTAACTCCTCATCAATGTATACTGGTCACTGTGTCTTAGATACCAGAGTCTACTGCCCGCCCACACTTTCTTTGTATTTTATTTCAGAATGCCAGAAACGTCACTGCATATTTCCCCAAAGCCCGCTGGTATGACTATTACACGGTGAGTTTTTGTTTATGTTTGTACAACCCAGACAGTGGTAGCATGCAGTGTCTGGATATGATAGATATCAAACTCCATGCCACTTCTGCGAATCACCTTTTGTGGTCTTGAATGGCCATTTCGCTCTCTGCGGCCTGGCTTCCTAACTTTTGACAATGACCCGTCACCCTGCAGGCAAGCGCTCTGCAGAGACATACAGACTATCTCACTGACGCCAGGCTTGCTGGGAGTCGTCTTTACGTATGAGTTCGTAGCTTTGTCTTAGTATCATTGCAGTGGGGGGGACACAAGTAAACTCTTGAAATCATGCAGTAGATTCGGTTTTGATTACATACATTAACTGTGGCGTTCATTTCCTCTCTGCATTCTTTGAAACATGTCCCAACATTTAGGTGCTAGCATTTGGGCCTGGTGTCTGGAGTTGGATTCCCACATCCCAGGAGGTGGCAGGAGGAAAGAAACTCCATGAATTGTGCTCACACACACACACACACACACACACACACGCACGCACACACGCACACACACACAATCTTTAGATAGATGGATAGACAGACAGACAGATAAAATTTGAAAGTCAGTCTCTGTAGTTTGTAAACTTAAGGAGAATTCCTCTGTATCATCACCCAAGAGTAATAGCTACGAGACACATACAAACATATAAAACACACAGACATGCAGTGTAGGACTTGGATGTCTGAGTTGTTCAGATGTATTTACTGATGAGAAGCCAACAAGAAGCTCCCTGCGGTATATTGCTGAGCCAGTGAAAGCTGAGAACCCAGCTGAAAGAACAGGCTATTAGAGGTTTGCTGGCCTCCAACAAGAGGAGAAGGAAATGGCACACGGACGAAAGTCCGAGCGTACGCCAGCCCCTTGGTTGACAACTCAAGGGGATTTCTGTAACACTGGGTGAAAGCTGTGTGAAGAATAGCAGGGTGGATTTCCTCCTCTTCTGTGTCTGGGGAGAACCTAGACACCGCTCCACATGCCTTGCAATTGGCTAGTTCTTCCTTTAGGGTGGAAATGCTCTAGTGCCTTCTTAGTAGACAACAGTCAGCAAAAGTGATCCTTGCTTTGCCTGGACTTCACGTTGACTGCCTTATTCCTTGAAAATGAGACCTTCCTTCTGTGTATAGTTGGGGTTTCTGATACAGGAAGCCCAGGACACACAATTTAAGAAAGCCCTTGAACTGTAAGTCTGGCCCTACCTTTACATGGCCTTGAGAACATAGATCACCTTAAAATTTGTACCCTAAGACATCTGGCTAGCCTGTTCTAGTGCTGACCTTTCCAGTAAAATGCTTTTTGCGGAGCACTAGGTGTAGGAATACTGCACACGCAGCCTCATGAAGCTGAACATGTAATCAGTATCTAAGGTTTGTTTATCTTGAGTACTGGCACATAAGTAAATGACTATGTACCCCACTTTAAAAATGAAGTATGAAGGCTTACAAGAAAGGGTTTCCTGGATTGGCTAACTTTACTTATGGCTTTTTAAATAGAAGGCAGCTTTGCATAAAAGGGAGGTAACTGAAATCACCCGCAAGGACAAAAGTTAATTGAGCAAGCTGGTCTGAGGAAAAGAAAAACTTTTAAAGTGATGTTTAGCTAAAACAAACTTTAAGTGGTTGGAATTACTGAGAAAATGATACATTAGTTATTATTCACACGTTACACATACTTAGCATCTTTCTTTTTGTTTTTGGCAGTGGGGGTGGGGGGACATGCAAGGGTAGCTAAACACTTCCGTCACCTATTTTTGTATGCCTCATACTTCATGTTGTACTGGATGACAAGCAGACACAGCCTACATGAATAGCCCCTAGCCCCAAAGCAACAGTGTTTACACACCTATGCTGGACAGCTGTCGTGTCTCGTCTCATGGTCACTGGGGGTCGGGTAATGGAGCTGCCAGTGGCCTCTAGTAAACAGATATCAACAATGCTGCTTTCTACCCAAAAGCAGAGGACAGCCTCATTACAAGAAGGAATTACCTGTCACAAGGTACCAACAGGACGAACGTTGTGGGTAAAGAAACCCTGCTGGAGTTGAGACCGTGTGGGAAGGTTTGAGGCTGTGCTTCAGGTCCCACAAGAGACTAGACAAATGCGTTTGAGAGAGGATGTAGTAGGCTATATTCTGTATAAACAATGCTATTTACTTGGATGCTTTCTATGAAGCAGGAGTCAGAGGTGTTCCTTACCTAGTAGGTGCATGAGTGCAAATGAGGAGAAATGGAGAATCTGTGGTCTCTTGATGAAAGGGAGGGAGGTCCAGTGTTGCCGTTGGGGACGATGTTTCAGGATCTAAGAAGGAGCGGCAACCCTGCCCATTGTCACCCCCCCTCCCGAATTAGAAACGGGTGTGCAGCAAGAATGATAGGGATCCACACGAAGACCTCATTTAGTATTTAACTGTTCCCCCCATCTTCACGCCCCGTGGGGTCAGCAATTCTAATACAGCAAGCTTTAACATAGCAGAGGGAAAGACACTTATGATGATGACCTCTGTTGAGTGGTGGTGATTGGAGAGACTCTTCAGGGTATGCTGGGAGTTCAAGGACGTGTGCGTTCTCTTCCTCAACATCACCTCTCCTGACACAGGGTGCAGATGTCAATTCAACAGGAGAGTGGAAGACCTTGCCAGCCCCCCTTGAACACATTAATCTTCACGTCCGTGGAGGCTACATCCTGCCATGGCAGCAACACGCCCTGAACACCCACTTAAGGTGAGTGACGGGACTAGGGCTCTGCTTTGCGTAACATGATGATGAACCCCATGTGTGTGTGTGCGCGTGCGCGCGTGTGTGTGATCATCCTCTGCCTGTGGATTTTCCTTGTCTGCTTCTCGGGAAGCTGTAGACTGAGAGCTATACCCCGATGGCCTCTTCCCTGTCCCTGTGTAAGCCCCTCCAGTTTTCATGACACTGACAGCTCTGTGGTCAGCCTTCTGCTCTCCCGCCCAGGACTTTGCAGTTTCAATTCTGCAAGTCTCAGGTCTTGAGAACCCTCCATTCTGGTCCTTGGTTGCTCTCCTGCCCTGGTGTGACTGTCCACCCATGTTCGCTGCTCTTGTCCCACACTCTGCCGTTTCTAGACTAGCATCCCGGATTTGAGCCTCTAAAGCTTTAGCTTCCCACTTTTAGCTCCTCCCCACCGAGCCATTTCTATGTTGTGATTCAAAACGGGATCCCAGAGTACAAACTCAAACGTCCAGCATATCAGGTTCCCTTTGTAATTTTTTGTTCCAAAATGGCACTACTGGTGCCAATATTGTACTGAAACCATTAGCATATTTATTTACAACAGACAAAGATTTATTAGGAGGGTGGAAACCCATCTTTGTCTTTGACCACCGCTCACTGCTTTAATTATTCAAGTTGCAGACTTTTATGAAAAGGCGTATAATCCATTGCAGTTGTTTTTTAAATTCTCTTTTAAGCCCCAGCCTATTCTGTACACCCATATCAATTTTTCTTGCAAAAATGAAAATTTTATTTCCCCATCCTTGAAGTCTGAAATCGGTCATTAGTGAATCCGTGTACGTCCCCAGTGTGTTTTCCACCCGAGCCCTTGTACTTTATGCAGTGCCTTCTTACGCGTTCTTTTATTCTTTGTGTCTTTTACATTAGGCCTCCCAATCGCACCCATCTCTCTGCCCTGCCCCAGAACAAAATAAAATAAGATTTCACAGAAAAAAAAAGACAGAGAAAAAAGGGTGAGAAAAGGAACAAAAATAAACAGGGAGAGATGGAAAATCTTGTTGTGGAAGCTACGATTATGATGCAGTGAGTCATGTAGTAAACCCCTTTATCCATACACTTTTACATTAAGCAGTGTCTTAGTAAGCAAATCCATCAGCTGTGCCCCAGACATGGCACTGCAAATATAAGCAGCTCGCTAACTGCATCTGGCCACCTCTCCCGTTGCTCTTTGTGCTGTGCTGGGTCAGTCTGGGAAGCACACGAGTCAAGTGCCCTGCTACTCTTCTCCCGTAGTTCACTTCACCCTCAATTGTCTCCTATCAATATTTAGTCATCATTAGCCTCTGTTAAGTGTAAAACGAATCACTGATGTGTTTCTTTCCATCCACATGTGGAGCACTGATGGTGGCTATACCACTGTTTGTTTTTGCACGTAGTTTTCCTTCTGTCGTCCTTTAATACCTCAACCTTGACACCTGTCTCAGGCTCTAATGATTCCTTTTCAATCCTTTAAGTTGTTGTATTTTGTTAGTTTATTTGCAGCTTTCATTGAGGACAGAGAATATGAAACAACGGTGTTCCGTGTCTGACTCATTTTGGTTAACTTGGGTGTCTCTCGTGTCTGGCTTCCTGGGCATCTCTGTAGTTCTAGCTCACCGTTTGTGTTCCTGTGCTCTTTCTGTCTCGCGTGTGTGATGTTTACTTCCTTGCAAGCCCAACGGTGCTTTACATACTAGTATAAATCATATGCTTTCATACGCAGGCCCTCAAAATTACTCACCATACTTCCGGAAGTGATACTCTGCTCTCCTATACCTTCTGTTTACGTAACTTTTCACTCCCTACTTTTCTTGTTTGGTTAGAGTGTTGAATGTATCTTGCAATATTAAGATGTTGGAGTTACGTGGATTTGCATTTACAGCTATTGGCATTTTAGCAATGATAGCTCAATCCAAGAACTATAAGGGAAATCATCTGATTTTGTTGATAGCAGAGCCTGATCAAGTATTTAGAAGGTTGACCTGGAACAAATCTAATAGGAAACCCGAGGCCAGTGGCGGGCACATGAGGAACAAGCATGAGATGGTTGTTAGATGTTTTGTCTTCCTCAAAAGACAATAATAGGCATTAAACCACGTCAAATTAATCAGGCAGGCGTACTGGTATGTAATAGGACGAGCACTTGAGTGACAGAGGCAATAGGGTCATAAGTTCACAACCAGCCTGGGTGAGGGAGTCACTTCTATGCTAGTCTGAGCTGCTTGTCTCAAAAACAAAGAAACAAACGACCCTGATCAAAGACACTCAATATAAAGTTACCATTCCATAGATGAACCTTATTCTATGTGTTTCTGAGTAAAAGTCTCATCGGCAGAGAACACATTTCTAGTGGCAGCAGCTGATCTGGTCCCTACAGTATGGTGTCTTAGTGACCCGACCTCATCACCTCATCTTCTAGTGCGCATTCGGCATTTCAATGCCACCACAGCATTCACTGGAGCTGATGCACCGACCACACCCAGACTTCCTGTTTGGGCATATGCTGCTGAGGTTGGGGACATTTCTTTCTTGTGACAGGGATATATATAGAGAAAATGTCTCCTAGGAATCCTGCCCGTCTCTGAAGGGAAGAAGTCATCCATGACTAATACCTTTACCCATTTGAAATTTCGTAGCAATATTTTTAAAAATTCTTTGAGCCTTCCTTAAGGACTTGTGCCTTGTGTAAACCTTGTTTCCCCTCAGCCGGAAGAACCCCCTTGGCCTTCTCGTTGCCCTGGATGAGAACAAAGAAGCCAGAGGAGAACTGTTCTGGGATGATGGGGAGTCGAAGGGTGAGTGCTGTGAGGGGCTGTGGCCATTGTGGACCTGCACATCTGACTCTGTCCCTTCACCCCTGCTGGCCATTCTACTGTGACTGAACTACCACCAAGCATCATCGAGCATCCTCCCAGAGAAAGCATGTGTTTCTGCCTGGATTGGTCAGAGGCCATGATAGATGACCACAGTGAAGGAGGGACATCATCTCTCTCTTTTTCTGTGTCTCTCCTTTTGATTCTTATATGAGTGCAGCTCTTTAGCCCCTGTAAAACACAGAGCACACATTGCTTCTCTTGTGCTGTCTTACCTACTTCTCCTAGTGGGACATGATCCAGATTCGTCTCTGCTCTAACAATGGAGGGCTTCCTTCTTCTTTAATACTAAAGGATACTCCATTTTATACATGCACTGTAATTCTTTTACTCATCCATCTGATAATAGACATGTTTGTTGTTTACCTATCAGTAACCTCTTAGGAGCAAATCCAGGGGAAAGCTTCTTCGATATTCGGCATGGTACTGTGATTTTTAAGTATGACCCCACAATACAAAGGCAACAAAAGCATAAAATAAGTTTGCATAGGCATTATGGAGAAGAGGGTAGACACTCCTTCACAGATTGAAAACAGAACTACCATACAGCACACAAGTCCCGTGTCTGGGTGTGTACCATCCTAAAGAAACGGAAAGCATATGCCACAGAGATGCTGGAACTTCTCCCATTCACTGTGGCGTTGTGTATACTAGTGAAGGCCCACAAGCAGCCAAATCTATCTGACAGGTGAACGAATAAAGATGTTGTAATACACAGATCAGGTGACATGTTCTTGAGTCATGAAAAGGAAGAGGAACTAGTTTTTAGGAGAGGAAGTTGAAGCTCATCTTGTGTGGTCGCCAGGCCAGCCTGACATCTCTCTCTGCTTTCAGATACTGTGGCCAAGAACACTTACCTCTTTAGTGAATTTTCTGTCTCCAAAGTAAGTGCATATTTTAAGAATATTGTATGGGGTTTTGTCTGAAGATGTGTGTGTGTGTTCTGCTCTATGCATGTAACTGTATTTATTTAAATACTAGCATTTATGTGGGTGAATATATTGCTATTTGTGACTTAATAATAATTATATCAGTGATATTTATTGAAAAGAGTAAACAGTAAAAAGAAAATAAGCTAGTGTTATAAAAGATAATTCTATAAAATATTGTTTTGTTTCCTCACTCTATGGGCATTGTGAAAATAAATTTGCACTCCCACAGCATGAACCAGCAAAGAAAACTGATAAGCCTTTAGAGCAGGTCAAGGGCAGAGTCTAGGGTGGAGTGTTTGAAGGCCTAAGGAATCGTGGTTATTACTTGTTATTTGTTCATAATTATGCTTGATGTGTTTCAGAACCGTTTGAATGTGACAATTTCAAGTGCAAACTACAAAGATCCCAATAACTTAGAATTCCAGGAAATTAAAATCCTTGGGACAGAGGAAATTTACAATGTTAGAGTCAAACAGAATGGTGTCCTTAGTCAAATGTCTCCTCGAATCACTTACAATTCAACCCTGAAGGTAAGAATTCACAAACTTCCATGGTATCTTGATGTCACTTCTTGCTAAGATTACATGGGTCGTTGAAGGCCCAGAGCACACCTGAACCCTGATGGTGACGTCAGAGTGCGCCGGAGGAAAGTAACAATCAGAGATAGTCTGAGGCACAGGACCCCAGTTTTCCTGTCCTCCTCACTCTCTGTGTTTGGTTTTCTCTAACTGGATCTGGGAACAAGATCGGAGGGACAGGATCTGAAAGCTGAGGGCTTGTGTTTGAAGGTGGAGGTAGAGATGGGGGCCCTGTGATTAAAACATTTAAATTGCTTTTATTTATTTATTTTTAATGTTTCTACCCATTTGTTGAACTCTATTAAGACCTATGTTCTTTAACATATACATTTGCAGGAAGTATTTTATGAAGAAAGTTGATGCTCTGATTAACTAACTTAGATGGTGATTGAAAAGTGGAGTTCTGGCAGATAAAATGAGACCCGACCTTTCTAAATGACTTCTATTCATCTATTTCCTCAGTACCGTGAGGAGCCTTTCCCTAACCAACTACAATTTCTACCAAATGCTCAATTCGTATTTGACATTTTGTCATGACAACATGATATATATATATATATATATACATATATATATATATGTATGTATGTATGTATGCATGTATGCATATATATATATGGTTCTGATAGAAAACTGCTGTTTTCCTTTTGCCAATATCTCTTACCCCACACATACTCTTGCACCCTGGCAAACTGTAGTGTGCTCATTAATCGTGAAAAGCAGGGTAGAGAGATAGACTAAGAATGACATTTGTACTCCATTTCTGTTAAAAAATGAAATGCTGAGGTCTGCCAAGACCTTTGTCCTGAGGTTAGCTCTGCATTGCTTCAGGTTGCCACCATCACAGACATCCATCTCGCGCTGGGAGAAGCGTACACAGTTGAGTGGAGCAATGTGATAGACCAGGAGAAGATAGACTGCTATCCAGATGAGCATGGAGCTTCTGAAGCCAACTGCACTGCCCGTGGCTGCGTCTGGGAGGTGAGCTGGCTGAGGATGTGCATATAAAACACAGCCTACAGTGGCTTTAGCACAGCCCTGGGCCCCCGGATTTATTAAAATCCATGGGAAGCAAAGACTCCAGATGAGCCTGATTTGGGTAAAGTGGAAGAGTGGGATATAAAATGTGTTGTTTGGAGTTCAGGAAGTTAAATCCATGCTTATTTTCCTACAGGCATGAGTGAATGAAATGATACCTCTCTCCATATAAATGCTTTTCTAATGCATTAGACAACTCCAGATCCATGCTGATGTAGGATATCGACTCTCTTTTCAGGAATCTGACATTCCTGGGGTCCCTCATTGCTACATTGTCAATGACCTGTACTCAGTCAGCAATGTTCAGTATCGTGAGAATGAGGCCACAGCCAGCATCTCCTTGAAAGATTCTCCTTACAGCCATGCCTTCCCCTCCACACCCGTGAACCAGCTGCAACTGCGCGTGATCTACCACAAAAATGAGATGCTGCAGTTTAAGGTGAACACAGCGTGTGCAGTCAGGCATTCACAGGGCTTTTCCAGTGCCGTCACCCTTTGTAACCTTTGTTAAAACATCCCCCAAAAAGTTTTATTTGTTTATTTATTTATTTATTGTAAAATCGTGTAGAACATCATTTGATGAAGAGAATTATTAGATGACTGGTAGAACCTCTCCTAATTTCAAATTAGAGAGAAACACATGTGTCTGAGCAATAGTTTAGGAGAACAAAACATGGAGATATAGCAGAGGAGGCTACTTGGAAGGTTGGGCAGTTGTGGATGAGTTGGTCTATGGATAAGATGGGAGATGGGCAACAGGGGATGTGTTTGAGACCTTGAGACCATCTTGGTCATTCAAATCAACTACAAGATGGACATGACTTGAAGAATGACTATTAGGTTCATAGCTCACAAGTGTGTGCATATGGTTAGTAATGATAATGGAAATCAGAGAGCTGATAAGATATATGATTGACAATATATTAGGAGGGTATGGATTTGAATAACAATTGGAGACATATTTGAAATACTCATGAAAGCGATTCCTTTTCCTTCCATGTTTAAGTAAACAAAGGGACTAGAGATAGACTGGCTGTCGTCTTGCTTGTTTCAGCATTAAACTGTTAGCTGCTCCAAAACAGGGGTCTGTCTTCTGCCATGGTGGTCCTGGAATCCCACACATGGGCGGGAATGTAGAGAGCACTCAAGTACTGTTGGAAGAGTCCAAGGCAGTGGTCACGGCAGAGTGGCTTTGTCTACACTGCTCTTAGGATCTGAGCTCAGTGTGGGCTTGTGTTCTCCATCTTGTGTCATGATGCCATGTGTGTGTCCTCACCAGAATGGCGCTGGTTGGCTGTGTGGCCTAAGCTGTCACTCACTAACCATGTAGTCATGCTGTAGCTCTTTCCAGCATATGTCTTTCTTCACCACAATCACTGGTTGCCAGTTTTGTGATTGGTTTATTGCTGCTTAACTTTAAAGGCTCGGCCTGAGTTTCTTCCCTGAAACTGCCTCACTGCCCCTTCCCTGTAACAGAAAGCCCTTCTGCAGAGTTTACTTTAGCTCGCATCCCTCAGGAGTGCTGAGCTCTTCTTTCCTACTTCCCATGGACGCCTAAGTTTGTCACCACACTGTCCTTGGCTTATTCAGCTCCTATCTCAACTGTTTGCTATTGTGTCTGTAATAGGCTGTGGATCCTTAATTATTCTGCTTTATTTCATTTTCATAAGGGTTGCTTTTCATTAGAGAAACTTACTTTTTTCCACCGATACCAAAGATTTTAGATCTCCTTATGCAGCCAAAACAGAATATGATATGTTTATAAATATCATACCATTTTCAGAATGCGTTATCAAATTCAGCAGTGATGTTGAAATAGATGAAGGAATGTTCTACAGCCCATAATACTGAGGAATGTTCCAGATCAAACTATTTAGTAGAAACTTGTTTTCTGGTGTATTGGTTAGTTCCTGTATTTTGAGGTAAAAGAAGAGGAATCCTACACCCTCTAGACTGTGTCTAACATGCTAAGAGTATGCTGAGGTATTCATCTCTGAAGAACAACTCATGTCTACTAAAGTGTTCTTTTGAAATGATAGATAATTTTCCATGTGTGTACTATTGATGTGATGCTTTGACATTTTTACAAATTATGGATTGATAAAGTAAGCATAGTTAGGATATCTGGTGTTCAATTCTCTAATATTTTGTGTGATGGAAAATTAACATCTTCATCAATTTTGATTATATTTTAGTTATGCAATTACACCATTAATTATGGAATATTGTTATCATGATCACTGTCAACATATTAGGAAAATATAATTAGGTACCTGCCATAATTTTGTCTTTAAATGAAATGATTTCTTCTGGTCTAGATCTACGATCCCAACCACAGTCGGTACGAGGTCCCGGTGCCTCTGAACATCCCCAGTGCTCCATCCAGCACCCCAGACGGCCGTCTCTATGATGTCCTCATCAAGGAGAACCCATTTGGGATTGAAATTCGCAGGAAGAGTACAGGCTCTGTCATGTAAGTGGGTCCTGGTCTGACTCAGACTCCCTGCTTTCCAAAACATTCCTCACAAGTTCCACTGTCCTTGAAGACACCTGGTTCAGAGCATCAGATGCCCCCGTTGAAATTCATGATGTATTAGTTGTCTTCTACAAGACAGGGTCAGTTTGGAATGGTAAGGTGAAAAAAAAGTGATTGAATTTCTTATGTGGACAACAGTAAAGGGAAACAAAACAAGATTGTTAGTGACTCAGACCTTAGCAGGGCTGACTGGTTTGGAGAGCCTCTAGAATAGACGGTGTGTGAAAATGGAGGGCTCTGTTGTCCTCACAAAGGCAGCTCTTGTAACCTACTGGGATGCTGGTTTTCTCTGGTAAATGTCCCTTCTCCGTCTGCAGCTGGGACTCTCAGCTCCCGGGCTTCACCTTCAATGACATGTTCATCCGCATCTCCACCCGCCTGCCCTCCACACACATCTATGGCTTTGGGGAAACTGAGCACACAACCTTCAAGATTGACTTGAACTGGCACACGTGGGGCATGTTTTCCAGGGATGAGCCCCCGGGGGTAAGGACAGTGTGTGTGTCTGTGTTCTGTCCCCTCCGTCCACGCTGTGTGTCTTCTGCTTCTTCTTTCCACACTCCATGCGATTGTTGTCTTCCATTGCAAGGCAGATGGACACGTTTTTAAGCTCCCTTTTCTCTTGACTTAATGCAGCAATCCAGTTTCTGTTGAGTTTCTTCCGTGCATGCAGTCAGCCTCCTAACCCCTTTTCCCTGTTCCTCTCAGTACAAGAAGAATTCCTATGGTGTCCACCCTTACTACATGGGGCTGGAGAAGGATGGCAATGCCCATGGAGTCCTCCTGATGAACAGCAATGCCATGGGTAGGATGAACCTGCTCACATTGTGTACCAGTCGTTCTTGAATTGCTCTATCATATAGCTTTGACACAGCTGTCAGTATTGAAAAAATTATAGTCCTTGTGGATTGTGGATTGCTTTCTCTTTCATTGACCCTTTATGCATGCCCAACTTTAATTTGTAATGCAGCTAGTGAGAGCTTTCATATTTCTCGTTCAAGTCTGTATGCACCTACTCCAGAATATCTGCAGTGAGTGTCTTAAAATTGAAGGGAGAACGTGTGAATTCCGGGTTAATATTCTCAACACGAGGTGATTCAGCATGACGTCATTTTCTTGTGTTTTCAGATGTGTCATTCCAGCCTCTGCCTGCCCTGACATACAGAACCACAGGGGGCATTCTGGACTTCTATGTGTTCCTGGGCCCAACTCCAGAGCTCGTCACTCAGCAATACACTGAGGTAGGAAGGAATGTACTGCGTGCATGTGCATGCGTGTGTGTGTGTGTGTGTGTGCATGTTCATGTGGGTGCATATACATGCACTCAAAATGTGTTCCAATCCTGCAAAAAGGATTGCCATATACTGTAACTCAAAAGTTAGCTGGATTTGATGATCTTACTCAGGAGAAGTTATGATATGGGATGTGGGAGAGTGGATATATTTCAAGAAATAGTATGTTTTCTCCATGTATTGCAGTGAATCAAGTAGTTGTGGTAACTATTGGTGGGACTAGTGTGGTGGTGGAGCTGGGGTTGTAGAGATGATGCGGTGAGGGATGGTGGTAATGAATGTGTGGGTAGCACTGTTGTGAAAGTGACTGTGAGGACGGATTCAGTTGGGGTGATAATGGTGGGGAGGAAGATAGGGCATAAGGTGATCGTGAAAATGAGTGTAGTGAGTTGATATTGGGGTCTGAGAGAGTGATGTCATGATGGTGATGGTGGCAGTAGATACGATAGTTGTGGCAGTAGTAGTGTTGGTAATGATGACTATGTCTGTGGTGGCAATGGGAGTTACCATGATGGCAAATACTGCATCATGACATTGTCGTGGTGCCTGAGACAATGACTGTTCTTCTGGTGCTGGTGCTGGTGGTGGGAGTCATGGTCATGGGGAATGCTAGCATTGCTGGTGATACCCACAAACACGTATGGAATATCTACGGTGTCTATTACTTAGTGAAAGCCAGAGGATGTCACATGTCCTAAGTTACTCAGTCAAATGACAGGAGAGAGCGCTTACTCTTCAGCTCTGAATTAGAAATGAAACAAGCACAGAACTGTCCCATGACTGCCCAAGGGCACACAGTCAGCAAGCCTGTATTCTAAGTTAGTTATATCCCTTTTTGTTGTGTGTTTTTGGTATCTCAATTATGCCTGCAGGCATCTGAATCAAAACAGGTTTTGCAGAATTCCTGGAAAGTGTGCTATGAGATGCAATAGTGAGTCCTGGGATCTCCACACCCCTCTACTTAGTCTCTGGGCTTGAATTTGATGTCTTATTTGTGGAAAATATTCTGACTTCATCTCTAACTTCCAACGAGCTTCTCTTCTACCATTGTAACACTTTCTGTTTTCTAGCTGATTGGTCGGCCAGTGATGGTGCCTTACTGGTCCCTGGGATTCCAGCTGTGTCGCTATGGATATGAGAATGATGGTGAGATCGCCAGCTTGTATGATGACATGGTGACTAAAAGGATCCCCTATGTACGTACATCTGTTGAGGATTTGTTTGTCAGATTTAAGTGTGGTTTTGAAAGGATACACTGTGCTTTCTCATGTCATGTCACACTGAGCCTAGAGCATCCATAGTGATCCAGGGGAGACCGTTGCCCTCATAACGGTGATGGCTTAGACTAACACAGAGGAGCTAAGCCTGGTTCGCGGGTGCTGTCTCCTGTGCCAGGCTTTTCTCTGCTTCTTGACTGACTTCAAGATATTTGTCTATACTGTCCTTACTGACATGATCATAGAGCACCACTCCATTACTAGTTTTGCTTAATTAAGGAAACTTAACCCAAATGCAGTGAACCTGTCCCCTCTGAGGATTACTTTCTTGGGCCAGGCACAACACAGTGAATGTTCTCTGAGCTCTGAGCTTCTCAGCGTCTTGTAGGCATTGTTCTGTGTTGTCTTAGTGGGAAGCACTTCCTGTAACCATGTGGCTCTAAATTTATGGGTTGTGACATCTTTCAGGGTGTCAAATGCCCCTTTTATAGGAGTCACCTGAGGTCATTGGAAATGCAGATATTTATATTATAATCAGTTTCATAGCAAAAGCACAGTTATGAAGTAGGAAGGAAAACATCCCTGGTTGGGCATCTCCGCACCATGAGAACTGTACTAAGGGTCCCAGCATTAGGGAGGTTGGGAACCACTGTTGTAACAGAGCATCTCATGAGACTTCTAAGTTTGATTACCTCCCACAGTGGGTCCCCTACAGCGAGGGCTGGTTTGGTTTGGATTCTTTATAGGAGACATATGATCCCTGTCATATTAGGACTGAATGCTTGACATTATTTTCTATGAACAAATATCACTGATTTTAGGACACACTCATAGAGAGAGCCAAAGCACTTTTTCTTAGAGTATTTTAATTTTTTTTTACGATTCTCATTTTATACTATTTTTTGATGTTGAAATAGTTTATTCAACATCAGTCCAAGATCCATAGCTACAATATGTCATACATAGTGGTTTAAATGCAGAACACAAGCTGTGGTAACTGCTGGTCTGAGGTTTCCAAGCAGCTGCCATACTTTCTTATATCATCCCAGGATGTGCAGTACTCAGACATCGACTACATGGAGAGGCAGCTGGACTTCACCCTCAGCCCCAAGTTCTCTGGGTTTCCAGCCCTGATCGATCACATGAAGCGTGATGGGATGCGGGTCATCCTCATTCTGGTTAGTCCTTGTGTGAAAGTGTAGGCAGTACTTTAGACAATGGGTGGGCCTGTGTGGGGATTGCCTCAGGATGTCTGTCCTTTCTGGTACCCAGAGAGAAATGAACGTGTGATCAGTAGAGCTGCATTTCTTGGGATTCACAGAATCACTGGAGTACCAGTTGCAATTGGGGACTTTACTTTTTCTACCCCATCTTTGGTCTTAATCTTCCATGTGCCTTCTGCTCTGGTTTCAGGACCCAGCTATTTCTGGCAACGAGACAGAGCCCTACCCTGCCTTCACCCGAGGTGTACAGGATGACGTCTTCATCAGATTTCCCAATAATGGAGACATTGTCTGGGGAAAGGTATGATCTGGGCATTGATCCAGGAATCCTCACCCTGGGCCAGAGCCACTGTCAGTGCCCTTTGGGAATATTGAGTTTGTGCCTGTTATGTTATGTTTGCCTTCTAGAGCTGTGGTTTTCTTTTGCTTTTGTTTTCATTTAACATCTGCTAATATGTTTAAGGGCTTTCTGAGATCTATTCTCTGTAGGTCAATCCTACCTGGCAACTATTAGTCCTAGAACCTTTGCTTTTAGTTTTCAAAGAAACTGTTTGTATGAAAATTTGTTCAGTATATTGTTGATAAACCTTTTCTCTCCATAGGTCTGGCCTGATTACCCTGGTATTGTGGTGAACTCCTCTCTAGATTGGGACAGTCAAGTAGAGGTAAAGGCCCTTGTGGATGTTGGTTGTAGTCAGGGTTGCCAGGAAGAGGCTGTCTTGTCTAGGGAACTAGACATGTCTACTTTTATGATAGACACATGTATGAATCACTTAGGAGGAATGTTTCCCCTGGTTGCCCGAGACCCATTATTTTATGTGTAACAGTGTTTTTTTTTTCAAGGTGTGATGTTGGCATTATTGACCACAGGGCTTAAGACGCAGTGTGTTCAAGTTTCCAGTAATAGTTTTTTCTTGTCACAAAGGCAATTTCAAATCAAAGCCATCAGTTCCTAAGGGCTACAAACTCAAGTAGAAGCTAGCTTCAAGAATGCTATTATTTCTTTCTATAGACAGTTTCCAGTATTTGTCTTCAGGTGTAGCATCTTTTTTCTCTCTTTGTATTTATGTTCATTTATAGGCTATTCCATATCCACACACTAATTTGGCACCACCTTTCCATCCTTCATTGGTCCTCTAGACTTTGTTTTTAGATTTATTTAAAGTCTTATATAATTAATTTTCTTTCTTCCATGAACAGAGTTTTTCATTTAATGGAACCAAGTAATCTAGGTTCTAGCCCTAACTTTTTCTAGTCTTCATTTGCATTTGTTGCTTGGATGAATAAATTCATCGACACAACTGTCAATGGAAGCACCAGGCCCTCCTCTTGCTAAGATGTTTATCTGAACACTGAGGCAGCCTGATTGTTCCTCTATGAGTTTTCCTGGTGTGCCTTTGAGCAGTGCTCACAGGGTTCAGGGATGCTCTCCTTGAACTTCACTATGTCCCTGACCTTTAAATCTTCCTTAATGATGATCATAATTGAGGGACTGGAATTGTATGTGTATGTGTGGTAGGGAAGTGTAAAATACTCCTAGTGTACCAGACATTTGTGGTTCACATGGTACAGCTGAGATTTAGAAAGTCTGCTAGATTCAACCATTAATCAGGAAAGTCATCATTGTGGACACAAGCATGAAAGATTTAAATTTAGGTTTTAATCACACAAAGCCCAGGATCTCCAGACCATTCCACGCCATACAATGTAATTGTTTCCAAATACTGGCAATGTATATTACTTTTGCCTTTTGATCTTTAAATATTTTTCTAATAAATCAAGAATGTAATATTGCATAAGCTCTATTCAGACTTTCACTATGTAGACCTATTGAAATAGAAGAATTCTTTAAGCTTCCTGTAAGATATAATCATTTACCATAAATGGATTCTATTGTCACTTGGCAGCAATACCGAGCTTATGTGGCCTTCCCAGATTTTTTCCGTGATTCCACTTCCAAATGGTGGAAGAAAGAGATTCAAGAACTGCACACGAACCCACAGAACTCAACAAAGAGCTTGAAGTTTGATGGCCTGTGGATTGTAAGTGAGCATGGACGTATCTGTATACACATGAGTGTATGTGTGTTTGTGCATGTATGTGTTGTTTTGAGCTTGTGGATCCATGACACTGGGCAAGGTGATAATTTCAGAAAAAGAATTCAGACATTGCAAAGTGGGGGTCATCCAGTCAAACTTAGAATTGTCCCTGCTTAGTATGTGGGAACTCACCTGTAAAATCTCCACAACAGTTAGTGGGAAATCTTTAGAGTTGATTATCTTAGGGGAAATAATGAAGGTGTCTAGCTGTCATGTTGAGGGTATGTCTTCTTTCTAGTCTGTGCTTCCCCTGTGGTTTATCATCCTTTCTGGGAAGCATTGAAAGAGATGCCAGATATTGAATGTGTAACTATTTCATTGTTTCTGAATTGACAGAACTTAAGTATCCTAAAAAATAAGCCATAATCTCACTATTTGTAGGATATGAATGAACCTTCCAGCTTTGTGAATGGGGCAGTTCCTCCAGGCTGCAGTGATGCTACTCTGAACCGTCCTCCCTACATGCCACGTAAGAGCCTTGCGTCTCTTTGTTGCTCAGTATCTGGAAGAAAGATGAGCTTTGTATCCAGGGTTACCCTGACCACCAAGGGTCCCTCCACACCATTAAGTTGGTTTAATATGGCCTAAGTCCGAAGCACATCATATTATCAAACTGGAGTTACTAGAAAATTTCTTGAATTTCTTTAGACTGTGATAATCTCTGTGGTGTTATAAGTTGCAGAATTTCTCTTAGAACCAATGTGTACAATGACGTGTCTTCCCCTTTTCATGCAGCTTGTGGATTTTGGAGTGATGCACATTCATAGCTTAGCTCCATACACTGTGCCTTTTTTGAGTTGTGTGATCCTCCAGGGACATAACCAAATCCAAGTTTCCTAAAGTGTAAGAGGCAGACAACGTTATCACTCACAGACACATGATAAAAGACAGACATGGAATAGCTTGTGCACTAAACATTATGTTACTGGAAGGATGGAAGCAGCGAAGAGTAAACATGCTACATTACTAGAGGACTGTTGTCGGGTGGCCAAAGCCACTGAGAACTCCAGCTCCAGGGTATTAGACGCCTCCAATGGGGGCTTCAGGAAACCCTCTCCTTACAAGCGTGTGCGTGCGCATGTGCACGCATGTACACACACACATACACACACAGAGAGAGAGAGAGAGGAGAGAGGGGGGGATCCTTTAAGGAAGCTTATACTCGAACCTGCCCCATAGTGAATACCTGACCACTCCTACTGACCCTTGCATTTTCTTCAGGGAATTTGATGCCGACAAGGCCTTCAGTCACCCTAGTGATCAAAGAATACTATTGCTCTTATGCTCTTGGGAAATAGAGTGGGACCCAGGCAGAGCTTGTTAGTCTTATCTTCTAAAACGAGGCCAAGTGTTCAGAGTCAAGGCTGATCTCCGCTGACCTTCCTTCTCTCCCTCAGATTTGGCAGCCAGGGACAGGGGCCTGAGCAGTAAGACCCTGTGCATGGAGAGTGAGCAGATCCTTCCAGATGGCTCCCGGGTGCGGCACTACGATGTGCACAGCCTGTATGGGTGGTCCCAGACCAGACCCACCTACGAGTGAGTGATCCTCTCCTTTCCTGTGTGGGTACTACTTCTGTCATGGCTTTCACAGCTTCTCTACTTTCACATTCGTGTTCCCATTCCCAGGGCTAAGTGTGCTGTAATTGTGATAAGCTAGTCACAATTCGTATTTGCTGAGCAGTCTCTCCATAATCATGGAGCCAGCCCTGTGAGTTAATCTATAGTCTCTCCAGCGTACTCACAGTCACTATAGACATCATTGTGCAGTGTAGCCGACATGGTGGTGTCATTGGCTCCAAAAGGACAGAGGTAACTGAGGGCTAGAAACCTCACTCTTTTATGCTATCTCTTTAGCTTTCACACTTACAATGTGAGCCAAAAGAAAAATAATACTCAAATATAGAATGTCAAGCGTGGGTTAAACACACACCCCCCCACCCACCCCCCCACACCCCCCCCACACACACACCGAGAATCTGTGACTACTTACTATTTGGAGAAAAGCCAATGAATTGTCACATGGTGGGATACTTGAACACGACCATCTAAGGGCTTTACCACCATTACGATCCCGTTAACCAACCAGAGCTCCTCTAAAGGGTCATTTCTATATTCGTTCTAGTCATACATGAAAGATGTTGTCACAATGTTCTAAGAACAATGGTTTCATGGAGGAAGCTCTACTGACTTCCTTCCATTGTTCAGCCTTTAATTTTTCCCCTTGTTTCCCCAACCAGAGCTGTTCAGGAGGTGACAGGAGAGAGAGGGATCGTCATCACACGCTCCACATTCCCCTCTTCTGGACGCTGGGCAGGACACTGGCTGGGAGACAACACAGCTGCCTGGGACCAGCTGGGGAAATCCATCATTGGTGTGTGGGTTGTGCCCAGGGCCTCTGCTGGGGGAGGGTGGAGAGAGGAGGAGGGAGAGGAGGAGGAGGCAGAGAATGAGTACCTGCCCTGACCCTGATGAATCTCTCCTTGCAGGCATGATGGAGTTCAGTCTCTTTGGCATCTCCTATGTAAGTGCTCTGGCATGCTCCTCCCCCTGGGAGGGTGGCAGCATCTCTGAGCAAGCACCAAGAGCTCACTCTGTTCCTTGCTGTTTCAGACCGGGTCAGACATCTGCGGCTTCTTTCAAGATGCTGAGTATGAGATGTGTGTTCGCTGGATGCAGCTGGGCGCCTTTTACCCCTTCTCCCGGAACCACAACACCATCGGGACCAGGGTAGGATGCCAGCTTCCTCTTCTGCATTGTGTCACTGGGAATGCTACCTCAGTTTCTGAGAGCAGTCCTGCTGCCTGTGTCCCTGGGACAACGGCAAAGCCGTTAATCCTCGTCCTATAAACCATAGTCTTTGATATTACTTTCATGATTTTGCTTAGGGACTTTTTTCCACTATATTCCATGACAAACGTCTTACACTTTTCTTCTGCTGCTTTAGAGACAAGACCCTGTCTCCTGGGATACAGCCTTTGAGGACATCTCCAGGAGTGTGCTAGAGACCAGATACACCCTGTTGCCGTATCTCTACACCTTGATGTACAAGGCCCACACAGAGGGCAGCACAGTTGTGCGGCCTCTTCTCCATGAGTGAGTGTCCAGGTGGATTTCTGTTGAAAAACGGGCAATGTATTTATAACCTGTAAGGTAGGAGTTGATGAAACAATTCTTCCGGTCTGAAGGTGTGACTCCCTTTTGTCAATACTGTCCCAATAGGGGCCATTATTTTATCAGCCCTTCTGTGCTCTGCTTGCCACGATTCTTAAATGAAAGTCCTCCTATTGAACAACAACAACAAAAAAAAAAAAAAAAATAGAGGAAATCCAACATCCACAGCATTATTTTTCTTCATATTTGTTTCTATAATATAGCCATGATTTGTGCCAGGTCATCTCCACGAGCTTTCCATTAAAGGTTTAAGAACAAAAAGCGTGTTTGCATCTTCCAGATGTGCAATGATAAAGAAATTGCTTGTCCACATTCACATTTGTGGACAGCTCCTGAAGTTGTGGGGCCACGACACAGAGGCTGAAGGCAGGAGTTTAATCCACTTTGTTGTGTGCAGACAGTAAGGAGGCGGATGGTAGTAGGATCTCTGACATGCATCTTAGCTCAAGCATTTCCTCGGGGCAAAGCCGTCTTAGGGTCTCATTGTGTCACCTTCAACTCCCTCCCTTTCCAGATTTGTGTCAGACAATGAGACCTGGAATATAGACAAACAGTTCCTCCTGGGCCCAGCCTTCCTGGTCAGCCCTGTGCTTGAGCCCGTGAGTATGGAAGCCTCTGAGAGTTGGAGGATCCCAACTGCTTGGCTGAGGGAATATGGAGAAGGAAGTCTGGTGTGGGCTAGATGCGGAGACCGGGTGTTCCATTCTCCATTGGTTCCTCAGCATAGGATTCTGTGTCTCGGGTTTTCTGCCCTCAAGTCCTTTTTTTTTTTTTTTTTTTTTTTTTTTTGTTTTGTTTTGTTTTTGACATTAGCTCAGTAATTCCAGTTCACAGAACAGTCAAGGCGAAAATAGCTTCATGTTTTATTAAAATGAACTGTGTAGGAAGTAGTGTAAAGATTCTTTATGGCCCCTGTCACCTTTAACTGAAATGTCCAGGACAGCTTGCGGCTATAGTTGTCACCTTGTGGCTGGTGGCCGGCTCTTTGCTTCTTCACACATGTGGTCACACATGCAGCGACAGACATTTTGGTACTTCTGTTCCCAGATGTACATGAAACTAAACAGAGAGGCTAATTAAATCCTCTGCAAATGCTTTTGAACCTGGAGAGGTTTTCCCTGCTCTATGCCTAACTTGGGTATGTGTCTTTAGAGAAGGGATGGGTAAGGCTACAAGCAGGGGGTTGCCGTTTCATTGGAGTCTTGTTCTCCAAAGGGCCTTAGTGAAAGCACTGGTTTTTCTTAGGCAGTTTCCATGCTTGGAAGCCTGAGAAGGAAACTGGGTTTCTTGGCATTGGTGATCTTTAGGAAGTTGAGGCACAGGTGTCCAATTCCAGCTCTATTCTTTTCTACAAGTGTACATTGCAGCTTGCTCACTCCGTCTCCAAATGCAGTACCCATACCAGGTCTCATTTTAATTTCAGAATGCTCGAAACGTCAGCGCATACTTCCCCACAGCCCTCTGGTATGACTACTATACGGTAAGTTTGCTAAATTTTCATACAACCTATAGTGTTAGAGTCTTTACGTGTGACAGACTCAGTAGATAACAGACTAAACCCTGATGCTGGGACTCATGTACTGTGGTCTATCATGAGTCACTCGGTCCTGACAAGCTGTCTTCTCACTTGGTGTCTGGATCAGACAAGCGCCAGTCAGTCACTCTTTTAGAGAGGTGTCATGAACTGGCATGTGACCCTGCAGTCTGGTGCCTGGTGTGTTGTGAGCATAACTATGCTCATGTCAGCATTAGCCGTAAGGTGAAGACGCTAGCGAGCTCTCGTTCTGACATCAGAAAGCAGTGAAGAGAGCAATGTTAGGTCTCGTTTCTGTGTATGGAAGCGTGCCCTCACGGAGACCCTTTCCTCTCTGTATTTAACTGTCTGCTGTTTCTGTATGGATGCTAAAGAATCGGTCCATGTGTTTAGCCAAGATAGGTGAGACAGTGCTGACTATGAGAAGCAAAGATTTTTTACCCCCAAAAGAATGCGAGGTCATTTATTCAGGGCCGAGTGTGAGTGACTATGGCCTGGGGTCAGGGATTTGAGTTTCCCCAAATGACGTGCTGCACTGTAGAGACAGGTGCATGAGCTTTTCATAGTCACAAACCAAGAGAAAGCCGTGAGTTAATATAGCTATCGAATAAACTGTGATCCTAGTGCTGGAGAGGCAAAGAGACAGGATTCAGTCAGTCTAGCAGATCAGCAACTCCAGGTTCAGCGAGAGACCTTGTGTCAAAACTCAGCAAACAAATAAATAAGCAAGGTGGGGAGCATGATGACGAGAGCGATGTGGCCTATGCGTGTTTGAGATCATGGGCACGTGTGTGTGCATGTGCACACACACACACGCACACAGGCACACATGCACACACACATGCACACTCACACACACACACACACACACGCACACACAGAGATAACATCACAGAACAGAACTCTTTAGTCTAATTGCTAATAGGGCCTGCATTGACTGGCATACATTAGTAAGGAAAGGAGCAGTGGGCACCCATTTGTAACTCAGAAGTTACTTTCAATTGACAACTGTTTTCAAATGAACAATTAGTTTTCTTCAAGGGGGACCCACTGGGAATACAAATTACTCTTAAGGGTAGGCTGCGTGCCTTGCAATAGATGGCCAGCAGAAGTCAAACTCAGCATCTCATAATGTATCAGTTTATTATTTTTTTAATTTCCAGTTCTCATTGTACGTTTGCTCATATGTAAGTGTATTTGTATGTCTGTATATATGTATTACCATACAGATTTAGGGTATATATCATGGCTTCCGGTTTCTGTGTTTTTATGGGATTCCTGGCTGCGTGAACAAGTGTGGCTCTTCATCTACAGCTGTTTCTTGGGCTCTTCCTTCTGTGTGTTTTGTCTTATTCCAATTTTTGCTTTATCTTATTATATTATTATCTCTTGGATAACTTTTTTCTAAAGATAGACATAAAGGGGCAGATCTAGATAGAAGGGGAAGTAAGGAGGAACTGGGAGGCATAGAGAGAGGAGAAACCATAATCAGAATGTATTGTATGGAGATAAATCTGTTTCCAATGAAAGAAAATCACGAAGAAATTTCTGCCTTACGAATCCCTGCTGTGGTCGAGAAAAAGTGGAAGGATCTTAGGTTATGACTCCGACGCGTGGGCAGCGTCTTTCACACCATGCCCTGCAAAGGTTTTGTTAAATGTAAGACAGGGAAATCGGTTCAAGACAATGGCATGTAAACAAGTCTGCTCATACCGATCTTTGCAACGGGGCACGCATCAAAGGGGTTAGGGACTTGGCTGGGTAGGAGTAAGGACAGCGTGCCCGTAGTCAACAAGAAATAAACGCAGATATTGCCCAGCGTCACCTCTGTACCTTAGCGGGAGGTTGTAGGGCGAGGGTGCCTGGGACTCATATGAGATCCTGCAAAGGTCAGGGACTCTCATGGACACTTAGAGAAACACAGCCACACATACACAGTAGCGGGTGAGTGAACGAGGGGTGGAAGCTGGTGTGGTGTGCGGAGATGAGTGGTGATGGCCCAGCAGCAGGTTTGGGGAGGTGGGTGGGAGATGATGTGCACATTCCCTCATCATTTCTCTTCCCTTTGACCAGGGTGCAGCTACCAACTCAACGGGGGAGTGGAAGACCTTACCAGCCCCTCTCGAGCACATCAATCTTCATGTCCGTGGGGGCTACATCCTGCCATGGCAACAACCTGCCCGGAACACGCACTTAAGGTGAATCAGGAGCACACAGTTCTGCTTCGCACGCCTCTGAGCTCATTCTTCTGTTAAGAGTCACAGATCAAACGCTCCAGGATCAGCCTTAAGGCCAAAAGCATTTTTATTGAGCTTAGATTTCTCTACGTTTTGTATTTTGTTTTCCCAACTCCTCCGGCAGGCTTCTGTTGACCCCAAGATGCTGACACAAAGGCACAATATGGACAGAGGATACTTGATCAGTGTGTAGGTCGTTGTTGTGGGACAGTCACCATACTCTGCCCTTGGGTTTCCTGTAGTCTCTACCCTAGGTTCTCTTGACAGAGAACTGCCCTGTGCTGGACCCGGAAAGACTTTCCTCCTGGTCTCCTTACCTTGGTTTTGAGGATAAATTGACAGTTGAGGTATTAGGCAACCCTGGCTTGCCCAGGGCTATAGACATTTTCACATTGTAAGTCTCATGAGTCGAGAAAACCCAGTTCTGAGCAATCTCACGCATAGTTGTTTGTTCGAGCCTCACATCGTCTAGGATCTAGATTTGGGTTCCGTTGACTGTGCTCCTACAAACCCAGTTTCCTCTTTCTTGTCAATAATTGAGCACTTTTTTCTTTTTAATTCATAATTGGATTTTAGCAACACAAACTCAGGTCTCGTCCACTTTTCCCGAACCACTGACTTCTTCTCTTTCCTTGCACAGTTATGATTCTGTCTCTACAGAAGAGGGTACTTGGCATCTTTAGAGGCTTCAAAGTTTAGCCCCAGTAGGTTTCAACAGACAGGGACTTATGTTTTTCTTTTCATTATTATTTATTATTTTACATAACGACTCCAGCTCCCTCTCCCTTCCATCCTCCCATGCCCCCCGCACCCCCTCCCATCCCATCCCTCACCCACTCCACAGGGAGGGTGATGCCTTCCAGCAGGGATCATCAGAATCTGCCAGGTCATTTGGAGCGGGGCCTAGGCACTCCCTCGCAGACGGGGACTTCTTAGGAGGCTTTTGAACCTCCCTCATTTTCTTAATATTTCAACTTATAGACTTTTTTGAAAACATGACTAAATCTAATCACTGCTTTCCCTACTCGCTCCCCGTGTCAAATAACTTTAGCTTCAGGTCACTTTGTATGCTGATACCAAATTTCTGCTTCAAAAGTTAAAATGTTGTTGCTTCCTAGCTTGACGCCTGAACCTCCGCTGGATACTATCGTAGTCTATCTAAATGTGGTTCCAAGTTGACTTTGGCGTGCTTATCTTTTTTAGTGTGTTAATAGTAGAGCTGGCTTTCAGTGCTCCAAAGATGCTATCCCTCTTGCAGTCAATTGTTGTGCTGCACTTGACCTTACACTTCTACTACACTTGGCCTAAGGACCAGGTTGTGGAACATACTAGCTAGGCAAGTGCTTTACCACTGTGTGGTGTCCGTATATCCCTAGTCCGTTACCTCCATTTGTCTTATTACACGATTCTTTATCATTGACACATGCAAGACTGTAAGTTAATTCAAATTGCTGCGATTCTTTCCCCGGAGAAGCATGTCTAAAATGCTGCAAATCATGTCACTATTGTCTAGGATTTCTTCCTCTCTAATAACCTATATAGTGACCAAAGTGGCTATTTTTAATGGTAACTGTGCCAGCAGTTCAGAAGTTCTAAGGCTTACATACTCGCACCTTTCACAGATGTTTAAAATACTTTATCTTGTAAAATTATTATCAGAGGAAGACACTTAGGATATGCTCCCTCTGTCCCTAAAGCAAAAAAGTTACATGTGTGACTGACTAGTATCTTCCTTAGTGGAAATTTGATGCAAATGTTTGGCAAGATTCTTTGAGCCCTAAGGACTTGTGCCTTGTGTAAACCTTGTTCCCCTCAGCCGGAAGAACCCCCTTGGCCTGATCGTTGCCCTGGATGAGAACAAAGAAGCCAGAGGAGAACTGTTCTGGGATGATGGGGAGTCGAAGGGTGAGTGCTGTGAGGGGCTGTGGCCATTGTGGACCTGCAAGTCTGACTCTGTCCCTTCACCCCTGCTGGCCGTTCTACTGGGACTGAAATACCAAGCATCATCGAGCATCCTCCCAGAGAAAGCATGTGTTTCTGCATGGATTGGTCAGAGGCCATGATAGATGACCACAGATGGAGGGACAACATTTTCCCCCAGTCCCCTCTCAATTCTCCTGTTGGCTAGAGTCTCGTTTTTGTTAATAGACACTCAAGGGATACAGTTTTATGCTGGTGCTGTAATTAATCTGTTCTGAAATATATGTCACCCCCCAAACCCTAATGTTGGTGATATGAAAAGCATACTCATGCCAGTATGAAACAATGAGACACACTCTCCTAGTCTCTATGCATCAGGCTGTGCTTTAGCATACATACGTTACTGTGGCGTAATCTTGTGGCCCTAGCTTAGTAAATAGATTCCCATGGAACGCCTGCTTTGAAAACATTTAAGGAGATCTTTGCAGGGTTATGGTAGTGAGAAAGCAAAGCAGTGGCTTGGACTTGTATAGTTTATTCATAATTTTGCCATTCTCAAGATACAGCTTCAAACATGTTGGCTTTCTTTAAAAATAACAAATTGATCAAGTTTGACCACATTCAAGGTCTTCAACATGCTCACTATTTACTGATTACCATCAATACGATCAACAATGAAGACATCCATTCTCAGCCATGCTGTACTTTATGCTCTGGCAAGTCAGTGCCTCTGACCATTAAGCAGCTTCCCTACCCCTCTGCCCCTCGGCAACTGCAGTTCCATGCACTGCTATCCAAAACATTCACACGTAAATGCGGTGGGTAAGGACTTTTCGTAGTGTCCTCCGTGTTCATGGTGGCACTAACGCCACCAGAGAAGACACGCAAACAGCCTGTGTTCACCGACGGATACGCGAAAGGACAGGTGGGGGTCATTAGACCCAGTGGAATGTCAATCTGTCATAAAAGACACACGTCTTTGATTTTTGAAAATGACCTGTCAGCTTTAAGGAGGGGAGGTAAAGGTAGTCCTTCTGCGGTGCCCAGGCCAGTCTGACTCATCTCTCTTCTGTTTTCAGACCTCACAACCAATAATGTTCTGTGTAAATTTTCAGTCACTCAAGTAAGTAGAATATTTTTTAGGAATTTGATGTGTGACCTTTTATGTGACCATTAGCACCTACTGGCGTGTGTTTGCGTGTGACTACATTTTCAGGAATGTCTACGGATGAGCACATCCCCATTTATGAGTCAATGCCCAGTAATGCCATCATTTGGGCTGCCAAAAGGAAGCAATAATATTCATAAGTCAAAGCAAGTCATATTTTTTAATAGTTGTTTTATAAAGCTGGTGTCTTTACATAGTTATATAAAATATCTGTCTGCATGTTCTTATTGTTCTTAACCTAAATGTGCATTAGTAGAGAAGGCTCAGAGGCTTTCACAGTAGCTGAGCATCTGGTCAAGGATGATACATCTGGTCTAGGATAGGACATCTGGTCTAGGATGGGGCATCTGATCTAGTATAGGACATGGTCTACGATAGGATATGTGGTCTAGGGTGGGGTACTTGAGAACCTACATAAACTCAGCCCATTAATTTGTCTATAATTGTGCTTGGTGTATTTCAGAACCACTTGGATGTGAGTGCTGTAGGATCAACCTACACAGACCCTGATAATTTGGCATTTCAGGAGATTAAAATTTTTGGAACAGAGGTGCTTCACAATGTGACAGTGAAGCACAATGGTGTCATTAGTCAGATGTCTCCTCAAGTCACATATGACCCTAACACAAAGGTAAGTCTCTGCTCTGTTGAGGCTTTTCAAATTGGCATGATGGTGATTTTTCTTGCTAAAGTCACTGGGGTTCTAAAAGGATGACAGCACCTCCGAAGACTGATGGGAAGGTCGGGCTATGGGGAAATGTGATGGCATTTGGAAGATAATCTGAGCTGAAATGAGTCAGGGAGCTTGTAGGGCAAGAATGGTAAAGGCAAATTTTTGTTGGTTTTTTTTTTTTTTTTTGTCTGTTAAGAGTCCTGCTTTCTTACTAACTTTATTAACATATATAGATACATATATACATATGTAATACACACCACACACACACACATACACACACACATACCACATACACACTACATGAGTAGTACCGAAAAGGAAGTTTGGGTTGGGTCAGACTAATGGGCATCTGAGAGCTAATGGCCAGTGCTGAGTCCTAATGAGCTAAATTTTTGAAAATTTTTTTTTAAGTTTTAACTTTGTCAAGGTTTTTCTCCCCCTGCTTGCTTCAGTACCGAAAGTCTCATTCCAACATACATATGCGTTCTCATGGAGATATTTAAGACTAAGAATTTGAGGCTCTTACTCAAATGGCTGTTTATCGGATTAGGTGATAACAAATAATTCTACACTGGAAAGTAAATCAGCCGTATCCACCAGACAGAGCTGTGTTGCATTCCTCCACGCTTTGATATAAGGAGAAACCCTCCCCCAGTAATCTTGAGTTCATGTCATGAAACTGCTGGATTGGCATGTATGAAGGAGGAATCAAATTTTGGGGAAAATAAGCCAGTTTATAAATCTAGTGTGTTGGCATATTATTGTATGTGAAGTTTTGTCTTGATAACACCTATTCAGGATGCAGACACCATGAAATGTAGCAGTGTGAGGTTGGATTTATATTTGTTGGTGTCGAGAGCTTGCTGTTCAGGGTAGGATGATGTGTCAGGTGAGATTCATTAGTTGTATATGATGAGACATCCCAAAAAGACCTGAGCATTTTGTCCTTCCGTTGAAATTAAAAGATGGAGAATTGATGGCATGCACTTAGCGGCTGAGGGGGTGTACAGATTGATTATTGGTTCTATCACAATGATCCATTCTTGGAGAAATGAAAAGGGAAAACAAAATAAGCAGGAAGTAGAGATAGAAAAGAGAGGTCGTCAGACACAAAGCTGAGGGAGGAAATCCTTAAACGAAGGAACACTTGCCCAGCTGCTGCCAGTGAACTTGATGCTAACTTTTCAAAGCCAGAGCTATAATTGACAGAATGTAATCTAGCCATCTCCTGAGAGCTTCTCACTCACAGAAGGACACATGGTTTAAGACCAAGACAACAGGAAGTATGTTCTGAAATGGGCCCCACTTAGCCATAAAAGGAAAGTAAAGCCATTTATGTTGAGATATCAAAATCAGCCAATCCAAGAATAGCCCGATAGCATCACTCTGACTATGCTGTGTATGTAGGGTCAGGAGTATTTGGTCCTAAGTGGAGATCAGTTTATTCTGGAGGGAACATGTGGTCAGATTTTGGAGGGTCTTAGGTGCTGAACCAAAAAGGCCATACTTGATTTAATTGTCAAAGAGTCTTACAGCGAACCAAGGCCTTGCTAGGGATGATGGTGCATGGTTGGGATTGGCAGGATGGGAAAGCATCAGCTAGGGAGGAGCCTGTGAGGAGCACGATGGTTCTTAAAATGTCAAGTGAGAGGTTTAAGGAAGCGAGAGGTTTAAAGAAAAGTCAGATAGTAAAAGAATAGAGACATGTTTTATAACTGATTAAATTGAGACTCAATAAATCCACTTAGCTTGTCAGTGATCTCATAGAGGTGTGGGGATGGGAGCTGCCTCAGTTTCTTCCCTTGTTGCTTGGCTAAAATGCACAGACAAGAGCAACCCATGAGGGATACATTTATTCTGGCTCATGGCTTAAAGGTATGGTCCATGAAGGTGGGAGAGCCAAGGTGTCAGGAGCTAAGCACATGGTTACCTCCCGTCCACAACCAGGGGGCAGAGAGCCATGGATGAATACTGCTGCTCAGCCCAGGATGCCAGCCAGGAAGTAACACCCCTCGCAGTGGGCAGATATTCCCTGATGAACAGAGATAATCTCCCACACGCAGGCCCAGAGACTCACGCTCCAGGTGATCCCAGTGTATGGGAAGTCGGCAACACTAATCATTATAGGAACCTGGGCCTGTGATTGACACTGCATATCCTCTTATGTCCCCCCCCCCCCCCCCCCACTGGCAGGGACATTGCTTTGGGGAGTGAAACGCAAGAAGTGAAGTTAAATTCTAGGAGAGCAGGACGGAGTCTTTGTAACAGAATAAGGGACAGATAGGTCGGGGAAGGAATGAAGAGCAATGGTCACAGCAAAGGCTATTCATGCCACTTCTTCCTCAGTGTGATGAGGAAGATCCTAATGGTTCTAACCGAGTAAGGGGACCGATATTTCCCTGCCTCTCTTGAGAGTCCCAGCATGCAATACACAGGTCTTCCTGCAAGCCAGGCATATGCCTCATGTTGTTGAGACTCTGTTTTTAGTCATCTGAAGGTATTTTCAGACTGTGTCAGGATTTTGTTCCTAATGATGAATTTCTTGGGCCTCGTCCTCCCCTACAGGTTGCAATTATTACGGGCATCCAACTTCTCCTCAACGAATCCTACACAGTGGACTGGAATGGCAGCATAAAGGATGAAGAGAAGATAGACTGTTATCCAGATCAACACGGGGCTTCTGAGGCAAGCTGTGCTGCCCGAGGCTGCGTCTGGAAGGTAAATCTAGACGAAGGTGTTCACTGATGTTTCGCAAATGTTTCCTGAGCACAGCCTGTCGGTACACTGAGATCCATAGGGAGAAAGGACCGCTTCAGAAATCTGGGGAAGACTAGAGAATAACTGGGGATAGGCCTGGGATATTTTTATAAATATGTTTCTTGAAGACCAACTATTAAAATATACTTAAAATCACACACACACACACACACACACACACACACACACACACACACACACACACACACACACTTTCTTCATATAAGTTGACTTCCCAAACTCTTTCTATTTGTAACTCCAGATTCCTGCTGATCTAGGATATCGACTCTCTTTTCAGGAATCCAACATTTCTGGGGTCCCTCATTGCTACATTGTCAATGACCTGTACTCAGTCAGCAATGTTCAGTATCTCGAGAATGAGGCCACAGCCAGCATCTCCTTGAAGGATTCTCCTTACAGCCATGCCTTCCCCTCCACACCCGTGAACCAGCTGCAACTGCGCGTGATCTACCACAAGAACGAGATGCTGCAGTTTAAGGTGAACACAGCATGTGCAGTCAGGCGTGGACCGGGCCTTTCTAACCCTGTTGCTCTTTGCTAGTCAAGGCTACAGAACTTTAGAACAAGTTCTGTGCTTGAATTTCCACAGTAAAGTACACCGTATCTTAACCAAAACCCAGAGAGAAATAAGACCCTTGTAGAACAGTATTACAGAACATCACAAGTTACTCTCTCACCTGGTTCTTTAAATGCATTTTCTCTGGCCTAGATCTATGATCCCAACCACAGTCGGTACGAGGTCCCGGTGCCTCTGAACATCCCCAGTGCTCCATCCAGCACCCCAGACGGCCGTCTCTATGATGTCCTCATCAAGGAGAACCCATTTGGGATTGAAATTCGCAGGAAGAGTACAGGCTCTGTCATGTAAGTGGGTCCTGGTGTGACTTGGAGTTCCTTCTTTCCTAAGCATTCCTCACCAGCCACATTGTCATTGCAGGCAGCCTACCTTAAAGTGTCACAGTACACATGACCAAAACCCTGGGGAAGCAATCTCCTCTTGGTCTGTCCTTAGGGGACGTCTTCAGTGTCCTGAGGGTGATTGCTGAGGCAGTTACGGGAGAACTATATCCAACAAGTGTCTCAGGATTTTCTTCTGGGTCTTAGGTGGTACAGACACCACACACAGGGCGCTAATGTGGCTGTCTGTGATCCCGTCGTATAGGAAAATGGGCTTGACCAAGTTATAGGGAGGCCACTGCTTCTGATGCTGTGGTCCGAATTTGTCTCTCTGGCAAGGAATGCCATCTGGAATAGACCCTGGATAAGGATGCGCCTTACACGGAGTTCCGGGTAGAGGGAAGACAAAGAGCACGAAGCACAGCCCAGAAAGCTGGCTTGTCAAGTAGTAGCGTTTGGTGAAGTCACTGAGGGATGGACATGGGAGAAAAAGCAAAGGCACGAAGTGGGTTTGGAAGGGGGAGCAGCAGCGGAGGCTTGGGGAGAAGTCACTGAGGAATGAGCAGAGCTGCGACCTGGTGTGGGGTCTCCTCAGTCACAGTCCAGGAGGCCAGCAGGAGGAGGGCCCTCAAGGAGCAGGGATGACAGGGCGGGTGTGAGTGATAGCAGATGAGGTGGCCAGGGCGGAGAAGGGAGGAAGCGTCTGTGATTGCTTAATGCAGTACATACATTTGCATTTTGTTGGGAGATGATCAGCTCTGATGGTATGAGGAGAACCCAGAGCTCTGTTGTCCTCAAAAGGCAGCTCTTGTAACCTACTGGGATGCTGGTTTTCTCTGGCAAATGTCCCTTCTCCGTCTGCAGCTGGGACTCTCAGCTCCCGGGCTTCACCTTCAATGACATGTTCATCCGCATCTCCACCCGCCTGCCCTCCACACACATCTATGGCTTTGGGGAAACTGAGCACACAACCTTCAAGATTGACTTGAACTGGCACACGTGGGGCATGTTTTCCAGGGATGAGCCCCCGGGGGTAAGGACAGTGCGTGTGTCTGTGTTCTGTCCCCTCCGCCCACGCTGTGTGTCTTCTGCTTCTTCTTTCCACACTCCATGAGATTGTTGTCTTCCATTGCAAGGCAGATGGACACATTTTTAAGCTCCCTTTTGTCTTGACTCAATGCAGCAATCCAGTTTCTGTTGAGTTTCTTCCCTGCATGCGGTCAGCCTCCTAACCCCCTTTCCCTGTTCCTCTCAGTACAAGAAGAATTCCTATGGTGTCCACCCTTACTACATGGGGCTGGAGGAGGATGGCAACGCCCATGGAGTCCTCCTGCTGAACAGCAATGCCATGGGTAGGATGAACCTGTGTCCCTCATTGTGTATCTCACTTTAGAAAGTATTTGTCTTGGCTATATCTTAAGCCCAAACTAGCATCCGTGGCTAATATTTTTTTTTTGTGCTTAGCATTCATTTTATTCTAGAGATTTATTATTGCTATGTTTACTAAGCTTTTACTTGGCAACAATTACATAAGAAGACATAGCAAAACCAAGTGTGTCCCTAATTCCTCTAATTCCCGGAGGTCAGCTGGAGGTAACTGATAGTGTAACTGGAATTACTCTCAAGCTATTGGGTTGTAATACTGCCTCAGGCAGAATGAGGGCGAGGTTTGTTTGTTTGTTTGTCTGTTTGTTTTTTATGCCACATAAGAAAGGGGCATAAAATCAACTTCAGGAAATGCGTACTCTAGCTGGTGGAGAAACAAGTATCATTTATAATGGAGTTGGTAGTTTCCCATCAATGGAATTTTGCTAGTTTGGCAGCAATGTTTCATTGCCAGAAGCCATTGGAGGCAGACACTGAGATTCTCAGTGACACTCTGATATTTCTTATGAGTTCTATGCTACTATGAAATAGAAGTTATGATAATTAAAATTTTCAGACTCTCAAATAATAAGGCCCATTAAAGGAATAGAACCCTGTGGGGTTCTGTTCATTAATTCTATGTTGATTTAGTATAAAATGTCTGCCATTAATATTCTAAAGTGGAAGTAAGAGAAATAAAACTTTGAAATCTAACTGGTTAACCTGAAGGCTTTCATCTTTTGTTGATTTTTTTTTCTTGTATTTTCAGACGTGACCTTCCAGCCCACGCCTGCTCTCACGTACCGCACCACAGGGGGAGTTTTGGACTTTTATGTATTTTTGGGGCCGACTCCTGAACTTGTCACCCAGCAGTACACGGAGGTAGGAAGTTCATTTCGCTGAAATGCATTGGTATTAGCGTGCCCTCTGCTTCTAATCGTGTGTCTATTAGTGTAATCCATTCACGGTAATTAGAAGAGCTGGCTTCGTGGGAAGTGGGTATATCATAGACACGGGAACAGTGCGTTCCCACCATGACGTTGGAGCTTCTCTCATTGTTATGGCATTGCAGGGATATTTGTGGTGGGGGGGTGAGTTTAGTGGTGCTGGGGGTGCACGGTAATAGTGATGGGATGAGAATGCTGGTGGCTGAGTTAGTAGTGTTGGAGGGAACCATTTTTAAAGTGGTAATAGTGGGGAGGCAGTGGCTGTATTGATGATGAGGTGATGGCTGTATCGGTGAGGTGATGGCTGTATTGATGAGGTGATGGCTGTATTGATGAGGTGATGGCTGTATTGATGAGGCGATGGCTGTATTGATGAGGTGATGGCTGTATTTATGAGGTGATGGCTGTATTGATGAGGTGATGAATGTATTGATGAGGTGATGGCTGTATTGATGAGGTGATGGCTGTATTTATGAGGTGATGGCTGTATTGATGAGGTGATGAATGTATTGATGAGGTGATGGCTGTATTGATGAGGTGATGGCTGTATTGATGAGGTGATGGCTGTATTGATGAGGTGATGACTGTATTGATGAGGTGATGGCTGTATTGATGAGGTGATGGCTGTATTGATGAGGTGATGACTGTATCGATGATGTGATGGCTGTATTGATGAGGTGATAGTTGTATCGATGACTGTGAGAGCAGTGGTGATGCATCTGATGATGCTGGAAGGGATACTATCATTAATACTGGTGATGCTGATATTGGTTAGGGTCCTGATGGTCAGGGAACAATGATGATTATATGCCTAGTAGTGACAGTATTGGGTGGAAATGGAAATGTTAACACCACCAGTTGGCTGTGACAGATTATGTCACAGATGTTATCATAAAAACACTGTGAGACAGAAACTACTTTTATCCATGTTTACAAGAGGAAACCAGTTACTTACCTTCCCCTGTGCTAACAGAGCTGCTAGGACTGAAGCTGCATTTCTTACTTAGGGACTGTAGGGATTTTACCTAAGGGGTTTATGCTCATAACCAGTGCAATAGACTTCAATTAAAGTTAGGGCACAGCAAGAATTTTCAGAATTCCTTGAAAATAAGCTCTAGACTGCCAGAAAGATTTTCTCAAGGTATCATTGGGGGAAAGGGGCCTGTGCCCCCCTAATTTCTTTCTAGAGTTCAATGTGTTGTCTAACGAGGGGTGGTCAAATATTCTCCTTATTTATCTACAGTCTGGGTTCTCCTTAAAAGTACTAACACCTTCTGTCTCTTTTCTAGCTGATTGGTCGGCCAGTGATGGTGCCTTACTGGTCCCTGGGATTCCAGCTGTGTCGCTATGGATATGAGAATGATGGTGAGATCGCCAGCTTGTATGATGACATGGTGACTAAAAGGATCCCCTATGTACGTACATCTGTTGAGGATTTGTTTGTCAGATTTAAGTGTGGATTTGAAAGGATACACTGTGCTTTCTCATGTCATGTCACACTGAGCCTAGAGCATCCATAGTGATCCAGGGGAGACCGTTGCCCTCATAACGGTGATGGCTTAGACTAACACAGAGGAGCTAAGCCTGGTTCGCGGGTGCTGTCTCCTGTGCCAGGCTTTCCTCTGCTTCTTGACTGACTTCAAGATATTTGTCTATACTGTCCTTACTGACATGTTAATAAAATACCACTCCACGTTAGTTTTGCTTAGAGCTAACGTTACCTAAACTCAGCAAAATCATTCCCTATGAGGACAGCTTTCTTGAGGCTGGCAGGCACAATGCTCCCTGAGCTTTGAGCCTCTCAATGCCTCCATGCTGGAATCCTGTATTGAGTTAGTAGTGGAATCCAATACAGAAAAAGCGACCTTCACTACAAGCCAGAGGTCCAATAATCAGAAACCAGGTTGTTAATATTTGTGTTTGTCTTTTACTTATTGTTCTGTGTTGCATTAATGCAAAGCACTTTCTGTGTAACAGTGGTTCTCAATTTGAGACTATTTTTGGGAGGGAGTCAAACAACACTTTCACAGGGTAGCCCCAGATCATTGGGAAACACGGGTATTTAGATTATAATCTGTTTCATTGCAAAATCCCAGTTATGAATTATCAAGGTAAACATCCCTGGTTGGGCGTCACTGCACCATGAGAACTGTACTAAGGGTCCCAGCATTAGGGAGGTTGGGAACCACTGTTGTAACAGAGCATCTCACTGAAATTTCTGTGTTTGATCACCTCCCACAGTGGGTCCCCTATAGTGAGGGCTGGTTTGGTTTTAATTCTTTATAGGAGACCTATGATCCCTGTCATATTAGGACTGAATGCTTGACATTATTTTTTATGAACAAACATCATCGATTTCAGGACACACTCATAGAGAGAGCCAAAGCACTTTTTCCTGGAGCTTGTTTTTATATTATTTTTTATCTTCTATTTTTTTACAGCAACTTTTAAGATACTCATCTTACACATTTTGTTGATGTTGAAATGGTTTTTTTTTCTGTTTCTGAGTGAAATTTTAAAAAATCAGTTCAATATCCACAGCTACAATATGTCATAAATAGAAGTTTAAATTCTGGATTCAAGGTGTGGGAATTGCTGAGTCTGAGGTTTCCAGGCAGCTGCCATACTTTCTTATATCATCCCAGGACGTGCAGTACTCAGACATCGACTACATGGAGAGGCAGCTGGACTTCACCCTCAGCCCCAAGTTCTCTGGGTTTCCAGCCCTGATCGATCGCATGAAGCGTGATGGGATGCGGGTCATCCTCATTCTGGTTAGTCCTTGTGTGAAAGTGTAGGCAGTACTTTAGACAATGGGTGGGCCTGTGTGGGGATTGCCTCAGGATGTCTGTCCTTTCTGGTATCCAGAGAGAAATGAACGTGTGATCAGTAGAGCTGCATTTCTTGGGATTCACAGAGTCACTGTAGTACCAGTTGCAATTGGGGACTTTACTTTTTCTACCCCATCTTTGGTCTTAATCTTCCATGTGCCTTCTGCTCTGGTTTCAGGACCCAGCTATTTCTGGCAACGAGACAGAGCCCTACCCTGCCTTCACCCGAGGTGTACAGGATGACGTCTTCATCAGATTTCCCAATAATGGAGACATTGTCTGGGGAAAGGTATGATCTGGGCATTGATCCAGGAATCCTCACCCTGGGCCAGAGCCACTGTCAGTGCCCTTTGGGAATATTGAGTTTGTGCCTGTTATGTTATGTTTGCCTTCTAGAGCTGTGGTTTTCTTTTGCTTTTGTTTTCATTTAACATCTGCTGATATGCTTAAGGGCTTTCTGAGATCTATTCTCTGTAGGTCAATCCTACCTGGCAACTATTAGTCCTAGATCCTTTGCTTTTCGTTTTCAAGGAAACTTTTTGTATGAAAATTTGTTCAGTATATTGTTGATAAACCTTTTCTCTCCATAGGTCTGGCCTGATTACCCTGGTATTGTGGTGAACTCTTCTCTAGACTGGGACAGTCAAGTAGAGGTAAAGGCCCTTGTGGATGTTGGTTGTAGTCAGGGTTGCCAGGAAGAGATAGTCATGTCTAGGGAACTAGATGTGTCTACTTTTATGATAAACACATGTGAGAATCACTTAGGAGGATTGTTTCTCCTGTCAGTCTGAGATTCTTTATTTTATGAGTAACAGTGTTTTCCTTCAAGGTGTGATGTTGGTATTATTGGACATGGGGCTTAAGACTCGGTGTGCTCAAGTTTCCTGTCATAGTTTTCCATGTCACAAAGGCAATTTCAAATCTAAAGTGGTCAATCCCTAAGGTCTATGAACTCAACTAGATTCTGGCTCCAAGAGTGCTATCATTTCTTTCTATAAAACAGTTTCCAATGTTTGTCCTCAGTTGTAGCATCTTTTTTCTCTGTGCATATTTATGTTCATATTTAGGCTCTTCCATATTCTCACATTAATCTGGAGCCAACTTACCATCCTTCACTGGGCCTCTAGACTTTGCTTTTACTTTTATTTGTAGTCTGATATTATTAACTTTCTTTCTTCTATGAATAGGCTTTTCATTTTAATGGAACCAAGCAATCTATGTTTCAGCCCAACTTTTTCTCATCTTCATCTACGTTTGTTGTTTGGGTGAATAAATTTGTTGACACAACTGTCAATAGAAGCATCAGGCCCTCCTCTTGCTAAGATGTTTATCTGAAGCAATGAGACAGCCTGTTCATTTAAAGGTCTGGGTCAGATCTTTAAATCTTCCTTAACGATGATCATAATTGAGGGACTGGAATTGTGTGGGTATGTGTGGTAGGGAAGTAAAAGGTAGGCCTAGTGTACCAGACAGGTGTGATGGTTTAGTTGATGATGAAGCTGTATTAGTCATGGTTCACATGGTACAGCTGAGATTTAGAAGTCTGTTAGATTCAACCATTAGTCAGGTAAACCATCATTCTGGAAACAGCATAGAAGTTTTAAATTTAGGTTTTAACCACACAAAGCCCAAGATCCCCAGACCATTCCAAGTCATACATTGTAATAGCTTCCAAATGCTGGCAATGCATAATATTTATTCTTTTCTATCTTTATTCTAAATATTTTTCTAATAAATCAAGAATGTAATATTGTATTGGCTCTATTCAGACTATCACTTTGTAGACCTATTAAAATAGAAGAATTCTTTAAGCTTCCTGTAGGATATAATCATTCACCGTAAATGGATTCTATTGTCACTTGGCAGCAATACCGAGCTTATGTGGCCTTCCCAGACTTTTTCCGTGATTCCACTTCCAAATGGTGGAAGAAAGAGATTCAAGAACTGCACACGAACCCACAGAACTCAACAAAGAGCTTAAAGTTTGATGGCCTGTGGATTGTAAGTGAGCATGGACATATCTGTATACACATGAGTGTATGTGTGTTTGTGCATGTGTTGTTTTGAGCTTGTGGATCCATGACACTGGGCAAGGTGATAATTTCAGAAAAAGAATTCAGACATTGTAAAGTGGGGGTCATCCAGTCAAACTTAGAATTGTCTCTGCTTAATATGTGGGAACCAGCCTGAAGTTCCTGCTTTAAAACTCCCACAATAGTTAGTTGGAAATCCTTAGTGTTGATTGTCTTAGGGGTAATAGTGAAGACGTCTAGCTGTCATGTTGAGGGTATGTCTTCTTTCTAGCCTGTGCTTCCCCTGTAGTTCATCATCCTTTCTGGGAAGCATTGAAAGAGGTGCTAGATATTGAATGTGAAACTATTTCTTTGTTTCTGATTTGACAGAACTTACGTATCCTAAAAAATAAGCCATAATCTCATTATTTGTAGGATATGAATGAACCTTCCAGCTTTGTGAATGGGGCAGTTCCTCCAGGCTGCAGCGATGCTACTCTGAACCGTCCTCCCTACATGCCACGTAAGGGCCTTGGGTTCTTCTCTTGTTGCTCAGTGTCTGGAAGAAAGATGAGCTTTGCATCCAGGGTTACCCTGACCACCAAGGGACCTCTACACCATTAATTTGGTTTCATATGGCCTAAGTCAAAACCACATCACATTATCCAACTAGAGACATTAGAAAATTTCTTGAATTTGTTCATAACTGTGATAATGTCTGTTTTGTGATAACTTACAGAATTTTACTTTGAAACAATATGTAAAATGAAGTGTCTTCCCCTTTTTCTGGAGCTGGTAGATTTTGGAGTGTTGTACTTCTAGATCTTAGCTCCATACACTGTGCCTTTCCTACTCGTGTGACCTTCCAGAGACATTATCAAATCTAAATTTCCCAAAGTGCAACAGGAAGGCAACACTATCCCCTCACAGAAATATGATTAAGAGATATGAAATAACTGGTGTATTAAATGCTTATGGGACTGTAAGGATGGCTCAACAGTTAAGAGTGAAAATGATGTCCTAATAGAGGACTTGTGTCAGAGAACTCCAGGTGCAAAGTATTAGATATCTCCTTATGGTGGCTGTAAGTAGGCCCCCTCCTCTCTCTCTCCCTCTCTCTCTCACACAGACAGACAGAGAGAGAGAGAGAGAGAGAGAGAGAGAGAGAGAGAGAGAGAGAGAAATCTTTTAAGGAAGCTGATGCTTGTACCAACCCCATAGTAAATACTTGGCAAACTGTATCCCTCCTCCCACTACATTTTCTTTAGTGAATTGGATGCTGACGATGCCTCCAGTCACCTTACTACTCAGAGAAGACTTTTGTTCTTATACATCTGGGATGTAGAGGGGGACTCAGGAAGACTTCTTCTAAAAAGTTGTCAAGAATTAAGAGTCAAGGCTTTGCATTCTTTCCTTCAGATTTGGCAGCCAGGGACAGGGGCCTGAGCAGTAAGACCCTGTGCATGGAGAGTGAGCAGATCCTTCCAGATGGTTCTCGGCTGCGGCACTACGATGTGCACAGCCTGTATGGGTGGTCCCAGACCAGACCCACCTACGAGTGAGTGATCCTCTCCTGTCTCTTATTGGTGGCACCTGTGGGGACAGTCTGTGGTGGGTTTATGTTCTCACTTGTCAATCATTTTCTATACTAAGGGCTGAAAAGTCATCTGACTATACCTTTGTAGACAGTTGTGTGTATTAAGCAATCACTCTATGAGCATGTGACTACACACTGTGAATACAGTTGGAAGAAAGATTTAAACACGGTACCATTACATCAGGGGGAATAGTGCTGGCGAGGACCCACTCATCTGGGGACACAGGCTCATTACACAATGTAGCAAGTGCTGTCGTTAGAAGTCACTTTAGGTAGAGACAAACAGGAAACAGACGACTGAAACTTCCCTACTTAATTTCAGAATGAGAAAATATTTTTAGACGTCTGTTAGTCTATCATTTGTTTTTAGTTATTATGTCCACTTCATAAGATAGTCCATGGTTCTTTTATCAAATAACATCATATTGTATGCCCATGTGTAGATCTAATGTTCTTATGAGAAACTTTAGAAAAGAATTTTTATTTTTCTTCCCCAGATACAGAAAACAAACACTGGGCAAATAACTAAGAACCTTTATTGCTGGCAGACCTTTTGGTGACGACCTGTGGGTTGATCACATGATAACTTTTTAAGCTATGGAAAGGCATGAAAACTGTCCCTGCCATTATCCCCATCAGTCAGCCAGCAGAATCCTCACAAATGAGATCTGCAGATTCCCTCCAGATGTAGCAAACTTTTGCCACCGTAAAAGGGTTTGGAGGAGAAACTGTACTGCCTTCCTTTCTCTGCCTTTCTTTAATATGTTCTTGTTTCCCCAACCAGAGCTGTTCCAGGAGGTGACAGGCGAGAGAGGGATCGTCATCACACGCTCCACATTCCCCTCTTCTGGACGCTGGGCAGGACACTGGCTGGGAGACAACACAGCTGCCTGGGACCAGCTGGGGAAATCCATCATTGGTGTGTGGGTTGTGCCCAGGGCCTCTGCTGGCGGAGGGTGGAGAGGGGGGGAGGAGGAAGAGGAGGAGGAGGCAGAGAATGAGTACCTGCCCTGACCCTGATGAATCTCTCCTTGCAGGCATGATGGAGTTCAGTCTCTTTGGCATCTCCTATGTAAGTGCTCTGGCATGCTCCTCCCCCTGGGAGGGTGGCAGCATCTCTGAGCAAGCACCAAGAGCTCACTCTGTTCCTTGCTGTTTCAGACCGGGTCAGACATCTGCGGCTTCTTTCAAGATGCTGAGTATGAGATGTGTGTTCGCTGGATGCAGCTGGGCGCCTTTTACCCCTTCTCCCGGAACCACAACACCATCGGGACCAGGGTAGGATGCCAGCTTCCTCTTATGCATTGTGTCACTGGGAATGCTACCTCAGTTTCTGAGAGCAGTCCTGCTGCCTGTGTCCCTGGGACAACAGCAAAGCCGTTAATCCTTGTCCAAGTCTCCGATATTACTTTTATGACTTTTTGCTTAGGGGCTCTTTTCCACTATATCTTGTGAAGAATGCCTTATGACTTTTCTTTTTTCTGGTAGAGTTTTGTTGATATTTACCAGTCCATTAAGAATGTTCTAGCAGTCCAATGATCATATCCATTATTTTGCAAAGTTGATTGGATGTTAGCAGTGTGATATGCAGTTCCAATGGGCCTTTAATGACCTTCTTGAATTTCTTTGTTGTCTCTGGTGGATCTGAACCCTTTTCTTCTGCTGCTTTAGAGACAAGACCCTGTCTCCTGGGATACAGCCTTTGAGGACATCTCCAGGAGTGTGCTAGAGACCAGATACACCCTGTTGCCGTATCTCTACACCTTGATGTACAAGGCCCACACAGAGGGCAGCACAGTTGTGCGGCCTCTTCTCCATGAGTGAGTGTCCAGCCGGAATACTGTTGACCCTTGGGTACCTCCTTCACCCTGCAGAGTGGAAGTTGATACAGTTTTTGTCATTGAATGTATCAGTCCTATATGTTCTGAGCTCTCTACATAGAGAGCATACTTTCTCCCCCACAACCCTTACAATTAAATTTTTTCATACACCCAGGGTCTTCATGGAAGGGTTTATTCATTCATTTTTTAACAAAGGAAGTTCTAAAGTGATACAACATAAAATATCATGATTTCTTCTTTATTTGGCCATGCAGAAACTATCTTATCCTCTGTAGTTCATGTAGACACTGACCTAAATGCATTAATATCGCTGAAGTGGGCGTCCCAAGGGGGGGAACTTGAGGGATGGGGGCCATATTCATATTTAAAATGTGCTATGGTAAAAGCAAATGGAGAAATGGTACACAACCCATGTGCCTGAACACCTTCTGGAGTTTGCGGGAGGTGACTTGTAGGAAGTGTGGTCTCTATGACCTGATCAAACTAGAGAGAACAAACATGTTGCAGGATTCAGCTGCATTTGTTGCTTGGGTTCAGAACTGAGGATTTCTTCGGGGTCTTGTGCTGGGTCCTCGCTGTGCTCTGATTGCGACACCTCAATTTCCCTTTTTAGGTTTGTGTCAGACCGGGAGACGTGGGATATAGACAAACAATTCCTGCTGGGTCCCGCCTTCCTGGTCAGCCCGGTGCTGGAGCCCGTGAGTATGGAGGACCCCAGCTGTTAGCTGGGTGAACATGGGCAGGAGATGCCTGCGGGTTGGGGATTCTTAGGTGTCTCTCATCCCACTTCTTTTTTTCTTTTTAAAATTCCCTTCTTGTAATTGGGCCAAGATACATTACAAATGCTACTGGCAATCGAGGTGAAGCCAGGCTACCCATGATACCCTGGGGCCACAGCACCATATCCTCTTAGCGTAGAAAGCTCTACCTCTTGGCTCTGTTGACACAGACTCAAAGCTAAATCCTCAGGTGAGCACGTTTCCTCACACCTGTGGTCAAGGTGGAGATAGAAATCCTCTCCTCCCAGTTATGAACAAAACTGTTACCAACACATTCACCCTCACCCACCCCTGTTGTACCCATTTTCCCTGGAACTGTGAAGAACCCGCCCTAAGTTCTCCTAACTTTCTCAGAAAAATTAACCACTTAGGTGGCTGCCCGCCGATTTTGTCTCTCTAAAGTTATCCTAACGGTTCTGCTCCATAGGACAGGGAGGAAGATAAATAACGTTGTGTCGTGTTTGAGGTTGTAGTCTTTCCCTTATTTAGCAGTATAAGGGCCTCGTGGTCCGGTAGGGGGGTGTAGCAAAACAAATCCATGCAATCAGTCACTCCTCTTGCCTTTAGAACAACGTTTGTCCAGCCAACTGTTTTGCAGCAGTGTGGCCAGCTCACTGCTACTGGATAGCTCTTTGCATCCTTATGAAAGGGTCCGGTAAACAGCTAAAGTCCTTCATTTTTAAACTCCCTTTGAGAATGATTGGGTTTCTGATTAAAGACCAGCTATTCCATATTACTCATATATTACTATACCTAGAAATTTTTCTTTAGCCAAGCAGGGATGTTTGTATGTCTAGAAATTAACTGGAGGGTGAGTTTTTTGTTTTTGTTTTTTTTTAAGTAAGGAAAGAGTAATTCAAGTTGCCCATCCCAAGGGGCATTATGGGGGCAATTGATTGGGAAATTTTCCAGTTAAAGAGAGTATGAGGAAGTGGCTCCCCTGTTATAGCTGACCTCGGGGTAGCAAGACTGAAGGGTATCACTGCTGTTGCGCATGCATGCATTGGCTCCTCTCTCCTAGACAAGGGTTCCATTACAGACGCCTTATTTGTGTTTAATTTCAGAAGGCCAGAACGGTGGAGGCATATTTTCCCAGAGCCCGCTGGTATGACTACTACACAGTAAGTGTTCTAAATGTTTGGACAGCCCGACAAACAGTAGGATCTAAAGTCTTTTTATCTGACAGGTTTCACACCAACAGCCCCAGAAGCCATGTGTGCCTCTCCCTCACAAGCCATTTGTTTCTTGTGGAATCTGTTTTCTCATCTTTCAGTGGGGTGACAGCAAGATCAGAGAGATGAGGTGGCCAGCCTCTCAATCAGTGTCTGGCTCACTGCATGTATTTTACATATTATTTATATCTTTCTATATATCTATACTGTATACACCAGTGTCTAGTCACCGCTTGTAATTGTGACATGAACTAGTTTTCAGCCTCTAGCATAGAAACCTTGCTTCTGTCTATTTATTAACTATCTCCTTCTATAGTATAGATCTGTGGTTCTCAACCTTCCTAATGCCTCAGTCCCTTAATACAGCTCCTCATGTTGTGGTGAAGTCCAATCACAAAATTATTTTTTGTTGCTACATAATGGTAATTTTGCAACTGCTATGAATCATAATGTAAATATCTGCATTTTCTCATGGTCTTAGGTGACCCAAGTAAAAGAGTTGATTGACTTCCCCAAAGGGCTCGTGACCCACTGATTGTGAACTGCTGGTACAGATACTCAAAAGCAGATCCTCCCAATAATTACCTAATAAACGAGCCCTCAAATACGTTTCCAAACAGCACATGTTCACTTATAAAGCCAATCATGGGGGGGCCATAGTGGTCATAGAAGACAAGCTGGGAGAGAAAAGTCTTGAGAAGACACTTTAAAGGTGATGTGTTGAAGAAGGACGCATATGACAAAGAGCTTAATTCTTGGAGAAGAATTAAGTAGTCTACCTCTTTGGACTTTCAAGGCCAGAAGCAGAGCCGTGCCCTGGCCCCTCTCATCCAAGGATGTTGCACTGGGTCTGGGTGATAACAGTACAAGAACTAAGGAGATACTCTGCCCCAGGAGCACTGAGCCATTGCTCTCTTCTTGGCTGCAGGCTGGTTTCTCTTAAGGCTGGAAATGCACTAACATTCAGCAGTGTGATTTCTGTCATGCGCCGGGGCCCTGAATGGAGAGAGCGCCTGCTTCCCTCACGTGACCCCCACATGGTCTAGAGTTTGCATGTTGATTGTCCAGTACTTTAACAGTCCCTTTGACTCTGCCAGGGCTCACACTAGAGCTAAGCAGGGAGACATGCAGGGTACAAAGCTTAAGGAGGGCCCTCACTGGAAGGATCGTCCTGCCTTTGGTTGGACTTGAGAGTCTGCACCCTAGGTATCTTGGTTGGCGCCCTGACCTTGCCCTGGTGTAAAACTTCTCTGCTGGGTTCTAGATATTGGGATGCTGGGTGCTTTTCCATTTGGGGTTAGCAATGCAGTGATGAGCTAAGATTTGCCTTTCAAAACTTTGATGGGAATACACACTGTGGAGTCTGGGGATAGGGTGCTACTGTTCTCCAGTGGGCAGAAACAAGGCTGCTTAATGTCAGAAAAGGACAGCACCAGACTTCTGAGTACCGTGGCCCAAGCCAGCATTCCTAGCTTCTAGGTAGGTTGTGGCAGGAGGATTCTGGGCTGTTAAGTGCTATACTAACTGAGTGTCCCCCATAAAATTTGCTACCAGTGTGACCTTCTTGGAGCAGAGGATCATCAGCTTGCCTAAAAGGGGTGAACCAGCCCAACTAGGGCAAAAACAAAGCACATCCTCACAACAAATAATTATTTGACCCAAACCATCAAGTTAGAATACAGCTCTCACATATGAAGCCAGATTCAACTTTCACACGTGGTGAGATAAGAATTAACCACATGAAGAAGTTAAAGATGCCTAACGAGGCAAGACAAAGGTGTCAAACAAGAAAGATTTCAAAGATAAAGGCGCGTAAATAAGCCCTTTGGATGTTTTCTATGCAACAGGCAGCATGGATAGGTGATGTGTGAATAGTGGGGACCAGGAGACAAGTCCGTCCAGGATGGGGCTGGGATGTCTGCTGTGTGTACCGCTCAGGGATGTGTGCACCTCTGCCATCATCTTCTCTTGGTTCTACACAGGGTGTAGATATTAATGCAAGGGGACAATGGAAGACCTTGCCGGCCCCTCTTGAGCACATTAACCTTCATGTCCGTGGGGGTTACATCCTGCCATGTCAGGACCCTGCCATGAACACCCATTTGAGGTGAGTGGGGAACTGGGATTCTGCCTTGCATAGTAATGAGCTTAATCAAGTGTGGAAAGGCTCCTCATCCCCACAGAAGTACTCTGAAGTCTGAAGAACACATTCTCTGGTTTTTTCTTTTTGTATGTTTTATTTGAACCTTTTAAACACTATGAACTCTGAAATTGTTTTCATCAGTTGTTTTAGATTGTATAAGAAGTGACATTCATAGTAGAAGTTAAAATGGGGGTAGTCATAATTCATATTTTTGGATACTTCCATCTTTGGAACCACTGCTGGAAAAATTTAAATTACTTGGCATCTGATACCTAAGGTTGCTTTACCTTGAAGATATTTAAACGTTCTTGACCTAAGTGAATATGTCAATCATCAGTCACTAACATCAAGCAAATGCTTGTTGCTGTCTAGGACTGTGACAGTATTAAGAACTCTGTTGCCTGATTTTCTGTATTTCTTTATCAAAGAGAAACAAAATTGCTTGAGTTGAGTTTCACCACCGTCTTCATTCCACAGAGGAGGAAGTGGAGGCTTTATTGAGTTATTTGACTGACTGAGTACAGGCCCAGGAAGAGGATGGGAATCCATGTGGGCCTGATACAATGCCTCAAAACATCTCCTATTTGTACTCTGCGTGTGTTTAGGCAATGGGTTATGAAAGGGTTTAGTCTTAGGAAAGAGGAAAGAAGGAAGCCAGTTGTGTGCTTTGAATTTAAGAGGCTTACTGGAAAATTCTCCTTGTTGCTTTGAAGTCATTCTCTTAGGGCGTGCAGCAGTCCAGCTTTTTCTGGATACATACAGAGCTGGTAGTCAGGGTTTTCCAGTAATGACAACTGACTCTAAACCCCAGGAAGCAATTTATTTTGCTCCTTTGTTCTGTGAAACCTGCTGGTTTGTGATTGTGACTGTGTTTTTAGCTAATGCCTCTCTCCCTCCCCACCACAGCCGTGAGAAACCGATGAACCTCAAGGTTGCCTTGGACGATGAGGGACTTGCTGAGGGCTGGCTCTTCTGGGATGATGGGAAAAGCATCAGTGAGTAGGGACTGGCTGGGATTCCTGGTCACACCTTGGGTGAAGTTTTTTATTATTGTAAATTCCTGCCTTTTGGCTGAGGTACATTTGTTATTTCCCAACTACCTGATTAGTTGTCCCAGCAAGACAAGGCTACGTGTGATGCTTATGTGAGGGACTTTCCATCACTAGTTTATGGGAGCTGGTAACCTCTTAGGAGGGGGACGACGCAGGCAGTCTTTACCACACAGTAGAACCTGTAGCCTTAAAGAGCTTCTGCTGCTCAACACAACTACAGGCACACGTTCCAACGAACACTCAACATGTCACAAGGGATCCGAGGGACTGAAGTTTAATTTATTTAATTTACATTCATTTAAATTTACATAGCTGACTTTTTTTGGTGTCTTCTGCGGTGGGTAGCACAGTTCTAGAAGAAGCCAGTGGTTCCAGGAGGAGTGGGGACTAAATGAGGAAGAAGCCAGCACCAGAAAGGCAGAGGAAGCTCCGAGAGGAGTTGATCACCAGCAAGCTGCCTCTCCCCCACACACGCCAGTCACACTGCCAAACACTGTGCTTTTCCAGAAGTTCCTTCCTTCCTTCCTTCCACTCTCTCTCTGCCTCTCTCTCTCTCTCTCTCTCTCTCTCTCTCTCTCTCTCTTTCTCTAAGTTTTCTGGAGATCACATTAAAACCACCCATTACCACTCAAGATAAAACAAGGCGGCAGTCAGTGTATTTCCATGTGTGGGTGTGTGCTTCTAATAGAAAAGAATCTGGAATTCTGAGGTGACTGGGGAGATGTCGGGACCAGTAGACGCTGAGAAAAAGTGGGTTAAGGTCGGGTTAGGCGGGTTTTATATGAGGTAGCTATGTTCATGTTCATTTCCATATCCATCTGGGGATGGTGCAAAGCCTGAATAATTTCCATAGAGAGAAACTTCCACTGCAAAATTGAACTCATTGTAATGGAGAAAAATGGAACACAAATAACCCCAAGTCTCAGCTCAGGCAAATCAGCAATTAGAAGTTTATTGCACAGGCCCAGCTCACATCTGCCCCTCTGTCTGTTTGCAGATATCACAAACAAATACTACTTGGCCATGTTTTCTGTCAGCGAGGTAAGTGTGGCCGACACGGTAAAGGGAGAATGGGTCTCTGCTGTCTTGGCAGGACCTCAGTTCTTGTAAAGTTTCCACATTTGTGCTTCCTGGAATTTCTTCATTGCTCATCTTCCTTTTCCTCCTGACCGTGGAGGAATTTCCTGTGTCCCCAGGAAATGTTTTTGATTGAACCTCTCTATGTGTCTCATCAGTAAGTGTTTCCAGTGCGCCATCTCATAGTGGAGAATCTTTCTGTGTGATCTAGCCCTCCTTTCTTTACTGCTCTGCACAGGTTGTGACCTTTGCATGTGTAGAATATACGTTTCTTGATACTTGAGACTTGTAACTTACAGTGCTCACGGCCATCCTAGAGACCTGGCTGGTGGTGGCCCGGGCAAAGTCCATGGAACAGGGCAGCAGGGTGTTGAGGTCACGGTTTTTACTATCTGAGAATGTAAGATATTGACTCGGGCTATCTCGTTTTTGTAATTTACATTTATGCCTAAGACAAAGTTGAGAACAAAATTGAACTAATGTTGATATTTGTTTCTTTCTGTTTTATTTTCAATTTGACAGAACACGCTGCGGAGACATAACGTTTTTAACAATTATGTCAGTGGTACTGCTGCTTTGAACCTAGGCTACATTGAAATCTGGGGATTGAAAACTGTTCCCATTAACAGTGTGACGATCTCTTGGAACAACAAGAATGAAATAATCCCCTTTGACTACAACACTGAAACCCAGGTTTGTGACTACCAGAAAGCCCAATGCTATTTTCCAACCCTGAGATGCTTTGTGCAATCCCCCGCCACCCTCTCGCAGGGCAGCCACTCTGTTCAGTGTCAGGTGTGGGCAGTGTGGGGAGAACAGGAAAACCCATGGCTTATCATTTGGAGTTGAAAATCTGGCTGCTTACTTTCTAGATCTACTCTCTTGTCTGAAAGCCAAAGTGACACCCGTCTCTCAATCTGCCTTAGAAACCAAATTCTCAAGCAGCTTGAACTACCGTATTTTGTCAAATGTCAGGCACTATCAACTACCGTAAAGAGTTGGTCTACTGCTTAACGTGCCATAGAGAAGGAATGATAAAGATGAAACCTTTTTTTCATTCATTTTTTTCCCCTTTACATGTATAAGAAGCTCCTGGAAATTTCCATATCCATAGAGTTTTGTCTCAATACTTTAGTATTTTAAGTGATGTTACAGAGGAAAATGTTGGGTAAGAGATACACAATTACTCTGCATCAAAGTAAATTTTGAATTCACATATGTATTTGAAATTCTTTAACCTCATAAGTATCACTTTTTAATTGGTTATTTGGAAATTTCATGCCATTAGCCTGTTTCCCCAACTTCTCCAAGATCTACCCAACTTTCACCACCCACCCAATTTTTGGGTGCTATGTATGTATGTATAAATGTATGTATGTATGTATGTATGTATGTATGTATGTTTGTATGTATGTGTCTTATCTATCTACCTATCTCAATGTGTGCATCCTATATTTTCTTACACATGCGGCCTTCCATTGGAGCATGGTGACCTTAACGTTTTATTAATGATCATGCTCATCCATTGCCCAAATTCCTCCCACATCCTACTATATCTCCTCAAACATCCAACTTCATGTTCTCCTTTCCACTCTTTTTTTTTAACCCATTGAGTCCAGTTTGTGTTGGCCAACTATTTCTGGGCATCCAGTCTGACCTGGAGTATGGACAATGTACCCAAAACCAAAAACAAACAATCAAAAAAAAAAAAACAAACAAAATCCTGACTTCTCCTCTCCCTGTAGCAACCAAATGCCAACAGCTCCCCAGCCAGACATGGGACTTCATGCCCGCCCTTTCTTCTCTGCACTGAGACACAGAAAAGCATAACATAAAACATTAGAACACTTACTAAAGAACACGAGCATGAAACTATTTAAATGCCTTGAAGTTTGATGTACCTGAGACCTGAGTTTAAGGCCTGATTCTTATGAATTGCATATGACTGATCATAATAAACAGGATAAAGATTAAGCATGTGTAAAACACAACTGTGGTACCTGTTACATGATTGAGAAAAAATACAAGTAGCATCACTGACAACCTAGGACATGTTTGAGTACTTAGTACTTGTACTTACTAGATCCTTATAGGAACATTGTAGGATGGATCACATCCTCTTCAGAGGAGGTACCACAAGCATAGCTTTTAGGGTCCAAAAATACATATAATACCTTAAGTAACATGTAATGTTTATTTTTATGCTTATCTATTTATACTGGGATATTTTTATTATTTTGTGTCTTAATATATTGTTATTTACAATAGATATGTAATATGTAGGTCAGTTAAGACAGTTCTTCTTCCCCACCAAGGATGCTCTGATTCAACATTACTTAAATATTCTTGGGATCAAATCCAGGGCTTTGCGGATGCTGTGCAGGCAGTGTGTGGACTGAGTCTCAATACCGGCATGTGACCACACACAAAATGCTACTCACAGGCTGTACCAAGCTGCCTCCTCCTGATGTTACAAATAAAATAAATTATGAAACCAAATGCTAGAACCTAACCCTCCTAGATATGATAAAATGCTTGTCTTAGAATATTTTCCTTTTAGTTATGCTCTGCATAGGGTGAAATAAACAGATCTCAAGAATGAAAACCATTCTTGCGCATTTGCCTCAAGTCACAAAACACGTATTAGACAAGTTTTTAACCCAGTTTATGCTTGGTCTTATGACTCTTTCCTTTCTGAAACACTCTTTGGATGGTTTGTAGTCTGTATATTCACAATACGGTGTTATCAATGATGTTCCCGGGTGTGTACCCAACAGCAGTCATGCTATGATATGTGCCCAACTTGAAGTAATTTTAGAATTGTTATTACAAGCATGCTCTCATCCTGTCAAAGTTAAGATCAGCGCCTCAGGATTCACATAACATTTCAGTACCAACATCTGCCACACTTTTGTAAATGGGGACTCTCTCTCTCTCTCTCTCTCTCTCTCTCTCTGTGTGTGTGTGTGTGTGTGTGTGTGTGTGTGTGTGTATACTAAATATGAACACTTTCTGATTTCTAGGCCTGGGGAAAAAGTTTTTCTTCAGTTTCGCAATTTTAAAATTCCCCTTGTACTGTGTTTCTTGTCAACTACCTTAAAAGGAAGTCTCCCTGTTCTTTTGTGAACTGATTTATATACAGTTAAAGCTTGGTTACTGATGAAGCCCTCAAAAGCATTTGCCCATAAGAAGCAGGAATATTAGATTTCCCAGGCGATGGATGATGAGTGATATGAGGAGATAGCACTAGACTGACCAGGAAATAGGTGGGTGTTATGAGGAGACAGGAGAAGATGGAGTTTCAGTTTGCCTGTATACTTGTTCTTCATGGTTGTAAGCTGAATCGTTGAAAGCCCATTCCTGCCATAGAATAATCACTCTACTCTAAGTGTTGGGAAACACCTTCCACACATGAAAGTAAAACAGTAGTTGGCATCGAGGCCATGTACACCTGTTCATTTGTGTACAGGAAATTCTAGACAACAAATTCTCAATATGTTTCTTGTTGTTTGTTCCAACAGATATTAAGAGTTGATGTGACCAAAAAATCAATCGGCCTGCATACTTTTGTGTCCATGACATGGAACTCTTCATGAATTTTTAGAGTAGGATACTACAAACAGATTTAAACTTCTTATGCTACATAATTGTATAATTACTATGTATCACCAATTGTTTCATTCCCAATATGGCTAGAATAATTTGTGGAAGTATTTATGTATGTATATGGCTCCCAAGGATAATATCTCTGGGTCACATTAATGTATAGATCCAGGCTGTGGTGCGCGCGTGTGTGTGTGTGTGTGTGTGTGTGTGTGTGTGTGTGTGTGTGTAAGGGATTCCAATGTTTTCCTAAAGATAAAATAGGAATCTTGCTATGGCAGCCTCTGTCTGCTGCTAAGCAAAACCGTAAGAATTATGCAGAAGGAACTTGTGTAGGTTGGCATAGGGGGCAGAGAACAGTGGGCCCAGAGTGTGATAGAGGATGGAGAAAAATAACCACACACACACAGTAAAGAATAAGGGGAGGTAAGAGACAGTGGTTGGCAACAGCGACAGTCAGAGTCGTTCTAAGGAATAGCCTTGTGGGGAGGAGGAAGGGAGAGTCAACTCGTTTGAAAAAGAAGAAGATCTTGGGGAAATGCTCAACACACATGAAGGTGATGTGAAGGACATTTAAGTGGGTAGAGCTAAAGGCAGGAATCGGATGCACAAAATGAGTTGTTTCCATAGAAGTGAGCTTTGAAATGTATAACTCTTATTTCTTGACCATATCTCATGTACACAACAATGGTTCGTGCAAGCATACATGATGTATATGCCACAGAAAAATAAAGCATGTGAATTTACAAGAGAGTTCTGATGTTGTGATGTTTGTTTGTGGGGACCTCACAGAGGGGTCAGGCTTCCGGGGTTCAGAAGAGCCCTGTGAGCTTGTCTCTTTTGTCCCTGGAGGCATCAGAGTGCCTGCGGTCCAGTACAGGAATATGGTTCCTGATCATTCACCTTCCCCGACATCTCTGTAATGACTCTCTCACAAGCTTCAGATATTGTTTAAGAATTATAGCCCTTGTATCTTGTACAATATCAACTCTGACAAAAAAAAAAGAACAAGAGTTACAACTATATTGATTAAAACACTAGATAAAATATGTATAAGGGAATAAGAAGCTAGGCTTTCAAGATGACTAAGTAGGTGAACACTCTTGCCACACAAGCCTGATAATATGAATTCAGTCTTCAGAAACCATAAAAGTGGGAGGAGTAAACAGACTCCACAAGGTTGTCCTCTGACCTCCAAATGTATGTCATGGCAAACATGATCCCCTACAAAATAATAAATAATAATGAAAAATTAAAGTAAAGAGAAATTATGTAGAAATGCTCAATGAGGATGTTTGGTTTTAGTATTTGTTTAAATGCAATGCCACAATTGGGCATGCATACTTCCTCACATCTTCCCTTTTGCACTGGGAAGCCATTTTGCTTGCTGTGTGCATGCCGAGCTATCTACGCCTGCTACATTACACCCGACTGTCATTCAGTTGACTTAATATTCTATTAAATGAGGCATCGTGCGTGAGGGGCTGAAATAACTAGTGAAATGTAGGCAAGCAACCATAAGAATCATTTGTTTTAAAAGGCAAAAAGCAAAACCAACGACGAAAAACCCTGATTAATGCAAGGAGTTTACAAGGGAATGGCTTACTTAGTATGTTAGAAACACCCTGTGACGCCAACAGGTACACATGGACATATGTTGACTCTTGTCCATAGTTGAGTACTTTCCTGGCTGGACAATGCATAGGCTCCACTGATGGTCTACGGGACGCTTCCTACGATTTTCAAACTCTAGAAGAATGTCTTAAAATGCATAGAGTAAAATGTCAACCCCAACAAAGGAAATGCTACATAAAAATGTGCAGAGTATTCCTGTCTCTTGAATTCACTTTTGGCTCTTCGAATACCGTATAGACTTGTTGGATACAACATAATACTTTGACATTTAAATGCAATATGGGGTAACCAGGTAGAGCTGGCCAAATTTTTCAGTGTTACATCTTTATCATTCTTTGTGATGACAACAAATGTTTAAATATAAAAATGTATTTTTGGCTCCTTGGTACTCCCCCTACAAGGATGTGTGAAGTTTCCCTCTCAAATTAGAGATGTTCTCAGCCACTCTGGAAAATGTCAGGGGAGAAGCTAGATATGTGATTTACTTGGTTTCTGTGTAGGGCAGAGCTGCTGATTGCTGATCTCTGAGTGCAAGCCTGTACCCAGCCCTCCCAATACAGGGATTGGAGTCACAAGTCAGTGCATTTTGTACTTCTTTCATTTATGAGGAAAGATCTCAATATGGTCTCGGGACACTTACTTAAAGCACTTTGTCTTTCTGAGACAAATTTCATTTTCAAAATGGTGGTGATACCTATGAAGTTGTACAAAACTTCTTCTTGTTCTTTAGGGTAAGGTTAAGATAGAAAGATAGATTCACAGTGTTTTGCATTCCCTACTAATTTCAAGAAAGAATATATATATATATATATATATATATATATATATATATATATATTCAGACATACATACATATATATGTGTATATATGTATTATGCATATATGTGTGCTATATATTATGCATAATCATATCTATATATCCATCCATAGTATTTATCTTAGTTATTTTTCTATTGCTATGACAACACACCATGACCAAGGCAACTTATAGAAGAAAGTATTTACTAGGACCTGTTTTAGAGGGTGAGTCAATGACCATCATAGCAGGGAATAAGGCAGCAAGCAGGCAGGCATAGGACTGGAGCAGCAGATAACAGCTCACATCTGGCCCAGAGAGAGAGCCAGAGAGAGGAGAGAGAGAGAGAGAAAGAAAGAGAGAGAGAGAGAGAGAGAGAGAGAGAGAGAGAGAGAGAGAGAGAGAGAACGCTAACTGGGAAAGGCTTGGGCTTTTGAAACCTCAAAGCCCAGCCTCAGGGATGCACCTCCTCCAACAAGGCCACACCTCCTAATCCTTCTGAAACAATTCTTACTGGGTACCAAGTATTCATCCAAACTATCATGGCATATAACTATATATCTTTTCCTATGTCTCTGTATATTTATGTGTCTGAATTCACAGTTTAGACTTAGGTATTACACTCCTAAAGTTATTAAGAACGTCAAGTAATTTTATTCACTGAGCTATATTTATGTATATTTTTCCAGTGAGGCACTGGGAACAATAGGAGGGTACTAGAGTTGTAATATCGTGTGTGTGTGTGTGTGTGTGTGTGTGTGTGTGTGTGTGTGTGTGTGTACTTGCTTCTACAGCTGCTTGATATGTGCCAAATGGTAACTTTACTTCTGCTTGCCAGCAGACAATTGGGAGGTACCAGGTCACATGCTTGTCCCCCCCCACAAAAAATATTTCTAATAGTTTTTCATGAAGTCAACATATCATCTACCTGTTAATCATCAAACTGAAAGGTGAATTTAGTTAATTGGCAACTAGTAAACATATTATAGACTAATGTGGATTGTGTGTCACCATTACATCTTGAATAATGTCACAAGACATGAAATGTGGGAGTTAAGAAGGAACTATCATTGGAAAAAAAAAGGAGGAACTCATGTAACAATAAATCTCTTTATCTCTTTTCTTGAACTTTGGCAAATGTATCTTTCCAATTTGAAATGAGATGTAGGTATATATTCCCTCTAACAAAGATTAACTTATACTGAAACAAAGATATGGTAAATATGCTTTCTTTATTGAGGAGGCAGAATCTTAAGGTGAGAAATTCTTGGAGCATAAAAACCAATTTTTTAAAGGAGCCGAACCGCTGAAGGCAGGAGAATTATCCACGAGAGGGGTTTTACCACCTCTTTAATAGTGTTCCCTTATTTAGAATGAGTAGGAGGTAGGAAGAAAGCCAGAGAGGTGGCTCAGTTGTTAAGAGAACTGGCTGCTCTTGTGGAGGATGCAGGCTTGCTTCTCAGCACCCACAAGCATCTACCCATAAGTCACTCTAGGCAGCTGACAACCTCTTCTGGCCTCCGTGGGAAACCTAGCACACACTCAATGCGCATACATGCATGCTGACGAAACATTCACACACATAAGATAAAAATCATATGATCTGTAAAAACTCAGTTATGGGGGAAGCATATTTGAAAATCCGAATGCAGGCAAACATTGGGACACAAAAATGAAGGCAGAAAGGGTCCGACACAATGTAAGCCACTTATTCTACTTTCCCTCAGTCAGCAAGTGGCTAGCTGTTAACAAACTGTGTGCATGTTATGGACGTCGAGCTCTGGAAACGACCATGGGAAAGCTGATCAGAAATTCCCTTCTTTTGCACTCTGGGTGTTAAGATGAGTAGACAAGCCAGCACAACAGAGCGTGGCAAGCACAGATGGAGAGACTACCATTCCTGTCCTCCAATTGCTCTCAGTTTTATAGGGCAGTAAATCAACTGTGGCAGGAGGAGGCTCCATTAACCTCCTCACCTTTGCCCAGAGCTCCACACGAACCAAAGAGGGACAGGCCCGGCAGAGAACAGGACAAGACGGCAACAAGGTGAGTGTGTTTCCTTCGTGGGAGAATTGCTTGAGCCTATGGGATCCTTTAGTTTCGTAAATTTCCTGGCTCCTGCCCTCTTAAGTTATTTAGATATCCACAGTTGCCTTCTTGACCTTGTATTTTCTCTTCTTCACAGAGGCTGAAAAATGAGGGTGAGATATGAAATGGAGACATGCTGTGTCTGCATGTATGTTGTGTACATGTGTATGTGCATGTCTTTCTATGTGATGTGTATATGCATGGAGGGCAAATAGCAAGGGTCCCTCTCATACTGGCAGAAACTACTGGAAGAACAAGCAGCTGAAATCAAGCTGCCAGTCAAGGGGGCAGGGATTAAGGAGACAAGGAGTGTGCTCCAGGTTTAAGGACTTCCAAGTAGGGAAAAATGCATACCCCCCACGAATCCCCACAACTTCCTCTGCCCAGATGATAACATTTTTTATGGCAGGGTGATGACAGTGCCCCCAAATTTTTGAAGCTACCTTGTAGAATCTGGACCTTCAGGAAGATTAAGGAGACCTGTGCAGGATACCTTCTTCTGGTTTATAGAGGATAGAAAGAAATAGTACTTGGAGAAAGGCCTAGTCAATGGCTAGTGGTTTTGTCTTGATGCTGCCAGTAGCTGTGTGTTTAAGAAACAAAGTCAGGGACTGTGAGTGTTTGGGGTGGGTCTCTAAGATTTTCATTGCCTTAACTATCACTCTAGAGGGTTTTGTGTCTTGGCCTTGAAGGACTATAATCTAGGGGGTGTGGAAAAAGTACTCAAGTACCAAGTAAAGAAGCAGCGCTCACCTCTCGGGGTCCTTCCTCAGTTCTGCTTCTAATCACCTTTATACAAAGATTCTTTAACGTTCGAGTATAAAAGGGGAGTAATCATGATTAGTTTGTTTGTAGAGTTATGAGAGTAAAATGATGCAGATTTTTCCTATTCTTTACTGGTCTCTCTCTCTCTCTCTCTCTCTCTCTCTCTCTCTCTCTGTGTGTGTGTGTGTGCGCACGCGCGCGTGCGTGCGCGTGCACACATGCTTGCATGTATGTGGTTGCACATGTGATATGTGTGAGCATGTGTACTCCGGCCTGCATGTGGCCACCCAAAGATGATATCAGAAATCTTATTTTTCCCCTCACTCATATATCTTATTCATTTGAGGCAGGGTCTCTCTGTGAAGCCCAGATTTTGCTTACATAGCTAGTCTTGGTAGTCATCTTGCTTTGTGGAACCCACCTCTACCTTTCCAGGATAGAATCATAGGAGAGCCATCCTGCCATCCTGACACTTACTGTCCACCTTAGGAGTTAAAGTTTTTGATGGCTAAGCTATAGCCCTAGCCCAGTATAATTCATATTCATTTAGCAGGAGATAGTCAACCGATGACTCGAGGTTGATAAGAATAGTTAACCCTTCCAATTTCTTTTTTTTTTTTATACTTACAACTTTTTCCCTTATTTTACATATTGATCTCAGTTTCCTCTCCCTCCTACCTTCTCTCCCTCCCTCCCTCTCTTTCTCCCTCCCATCCGCTCCCTCCACAGAGAGGGTTAACCCTTCCAATTTCAACCCCCCAACCTCAGTTTCTCCGAGAGCTAACAATTCTCCCTGGACTCCTTTTCGTAAATAATCTGTTGGTTATTGCTCCTCACTCTCCTTTTTTTTTCCCATGAATTGCTGTACACTCACTCGAAGGACACCTCAGTTAAAGATTCCATTATATCTACCATGTGGAGATATTTATATACATGTCAGAAAGCATTGTTCTGAAGGACAGAAGTGAAGGGGAATGTAAAGCCAGAGAAAAGGCAAAAACAACACAAAAAGGATAATGCTACATTTAAACATGTTCATTTTGGCTCAATCTTTGGTTCAATCATTGAATATACGAATCCCAATCTGTAGGTTAGAAATGCTGGTTCAATTGGTTATCAGGTATTGTGTGGGGTCATATGAATGATGGAGATTGCTCAAAGAGAGTGGGCAGTTTAAAAGGGAGCTCTGGGTCCTTATGAGGGATGTCAGCTTTTAATAAAACAGGAGACTAACAGACAACTGAAAAGAATCCAGGACTGTAGGTAGAAAATTTAACGCTGAACATATCAATAAGTGGAAAGCTGCAGGAGAAGAGAGTCCTTCAATAGGGTGAGGTGATTGAGACAATACCCATTGTATTTGACAACTTAGATGCTGGTGACCTTGGCAAAATGATATGCAATGGAATGCAGGAAACACAAGCCTTGCCAGTAACAATCGAAGAAGCAATAAGGACAGTGTGCCATAGTATAGAATTATAATGTTGTCGTTTTCTGTTTGGAGACAGAGTCTAATGTAGCTCAGGCTGGCTTCAAATTCACTAGCGAGCAGAGGACAGCCTTGAACTTCTGACTCCCCAGTGTTAGAATTGCAGACACTTGTTTGTGCTCTGCTGAAGACTGAACTCAGAGCCTTGTGCGTGCTCGGTGAACCGTATCGGCAGCTTAATGTTTGACTTTGGGGAGGAGAGCTAGGAAATGAGAAAGAAAGGTGAAATGGATACAGGAGAAGAGTCATTGACTGGTCAGAGCCACCTGAGATCCGCCGTGAGCGGAAGGAATTGACAAGGAGCATTTTTGAGAAGCCCAGTTATGAAGGAGCTAGAAAATAAAAGGCAGAAGCAAGCTTGGACAAGAGAAAACCATCTGCCACCGAGAACAAAGGGAAAGATGGAGTTCACTCAGCTGCGCATATGTTTTTAAGAAAAGCGTGTGGTGGGAAGAGCATCATTGGGTCACAGGTACAAGTTTGGTGGGGAGGAGGTGGTGAACCCTGGTGGTTTCTGTGTTCAGACATAATACCAATGCAGAAATGAAGATTTGGCTCCCCCTTTTAGGGGTATATATTCAGTTAAGATATAAGGCTAAATTCCAAGTTGTGCAACAATTATTGAGCCATAGGCCAGTCATGAGTAGGAACTAGAAATTTCTGAGAGTACAGGGAAATTGAAACCTGGTTTGTTGTTAAAGAATAAAGTTTAGAGCATGTTCCAGTCACTTCCCGTTGCTGTGATTAAACACCAGGGCCAAGGCTCCATAAGGAAGGAAGAGTTCATTTGGGTTTATGGATCTAGAGGGACCCAAGAGTCCATTATGGTGATGAGACCTGGCAGCAGGCAGGCATGATGGCCAAGCAGGCAGGGGAGAGACCACATCTTCCCCTGTAAGGACAAAGCAGAGCGAAAGAACTAGACACAGGGCCAGGCTATCACCCTGTGGTATGCTTCTTGCTCACGAGTCACCCCCACGGATCTGAGCTGTTCGCTGCTAGAGGTTCATTGACTGTGGAGGGCCCTTGGATGTTGTCGTTTGTGATGGCCTTTCTCCAGTGGCCTGTTTAATTCTCAGATACAAAGATTACCTTTAAGAGTCAGCGTAAAGTGAATCCACACTGACGCCAGTTAAGAATCTAAGCAATACTGGAGAGGTTGCCTTAACTGCCTTTCTCCTGTAATTAGGTTGATGACTACCTTAATTGTCATCATAGAACCTTCCTCCAGTAACTGATGGATACAGCTGCAGAGGTCCACAGCTAAGCACTGGGCTGAAGCCCCGGAGTCTAGTCGCAGAGTGGGAGGAATGATAACATTCACAAAGGGGTCAAGACCATGATGGGAAACCCACAGAGACAGCTGACTGAGCAAGTGGGAGCTCACAGACTCTAGACTGACACTTGGGGAACCTGCGTAAGACATAACTAGGCCTTATGAATGTGAGTGACAGTCGGGTGGCTTGGGCAATTTATGGTGCCTTGGCAGTGGACCCAGTATTTATCCCCAGTGCATGAACTGACTTTGGAGCCCATTCCCTATGGAGGGACACCTTGCTCAGCCTAGACACAGCAGGAAGAGCCTTGATCCTGCCTAACATGATTTGACAGACTTTGTGTACTCCCCATGGGAAGCCTCACCCTCTCTGAGGAGTGGATGGGGGTGGGGACAGGGTGGGCAGGGTAGGAGGCTGGGAAGGAGAGGTAACTGGGATAGGCATGTAAAATAAGATTGTAAAAAAAAAAATTTCCAACTATGCCATTGCTTGATTTTATATTGCTTTAAATTTGAATAGCTGTTTGCTGTAAAGTCATGACAATTTACTCTGGTGTTGAGGAGGATATTAGGTAAACCTGAAACTACTATAGTAAAAGAATTGAGTTTTTTGGGTGGGGGAATGTTGGGGGACAAAAAATATGCTTTTTGTGGCCACAAATGGGAGTCTGCTTTTATGATTTTGCCCGGCAAGCTAGGCTTTATGAAGAGAGAAATCCTTTCCTGGACTCTCACCGAGGACAAGGCCTTCCAGTCTGTATTTTTCTGCCTGGCCTCTGGGTCAGGTGTCTGGGAGACAGCTTTGGTGTGCTGGTGGTTCCCTGGTCCTCTCAGCCTCCGACACTTCCCCTCAGGGCTCCAGGGCGTGTGTGGGCTTGTAAACATAGTGGCCAGCTTGTATAACATTCCTTCATCAGCACCCCTGGGTGCGCGCGTGCACGCAGGCGCACACACACACACACACACACACACACACACACACACACACACACACACACACACACGGAGGTCACCTCTGTTCTGTGAGAGCGCCTCCCAATAGCCCCTCCCACCGTCTCCCATTTCATTCTTTTGCTGCGTTTCCTGGAACTTGTCTATGGCACTCAGGGTCAAACAGGCTGCTATTTGATCTCCAGCGTGATTGTGCTTTTTTTTTTTTTTTTAATTAGCAATCTAGAAAGTTCAGCTGCTCCTAGAAAGGTCGTGAACGCTGCTTCTTCCTAACAATTCTGTTGACTGAAGCCTCCCATCTCACTTCAAGGTTTTAGTGGGTAGCCTTACCCCTAGAGGCCATCCTGAAGAGGTGTCATGTATAAGCTCATTTCTGCTGGAGATGCGTAGCTGCCTGATTTCGGGTTAAGATGGTCAGCTAAGATCTTGTGACTTGCCAAGTGCAGCTTCCTAGGGCTGAGGTCATTAAACTCACTGCTTAATTCCAGAGCTGAATGAACCATTTGCCTGTGGCAGATAAGACCCCTCTGTGGGTACCAGCCCTAAATGGAGAGGCTGAACCAACATCCAGTTGGGAACTGACCTTTGCTATGCCACTTTGAGCATCACAGACTGACTGCTGCTCTCCCCCAGAAGCCTGGTTCTCCCGAAAGAGCAGACGGACTCTGCAAAGTATGTGCTTACATTGGTTTCCTTACACTTGAACGAGTCTGAGGAAATGCAATGTAAATGCCTTTCCTTTGGTCCCCAGATCCTGCCTTGTCCAAATTCCCCTAAAAGAAAGGAGACAAATGGCCTGACAAGTGTCTGCATTTCCTCCTTTACTCTTAAAACAAAACTCTGCCGCTGTTAAATTCTGCTCGTGTAAAGTGTGTGGTTTTATTGTCAGGATCAAGGGGGAGTCTGTCTTGCTTCTGTATTCCACACCCTTACCTGACATTGTTCTCAAGGACTCCTCAGTTCCAAGGCACAGCCAAGATGTTGGTGGGTCTGGCCATTTGTCTGGCCACTGAGGTGCTCTGTCAGCATCTTCCCTGGGGTTCTAGAGGTTCAGGGAGCATTTCCGTCACACTGCACCTAGGACCATGGGGCCATTCGCTGTGCCTGCCTTTGTCTGTCGTGTTGCTCCTTTCTACAGACATATTGTGTATGGAAATGTGTGTAACATATGGTTAGGGCATAGATCTGACCTCTGTGTTCAGAACAAATCGTATGACTAAAAGAGCATACATGAAAAAAAATAGTAGAAAACCCACAAAGCAAACAACAACCAAACAACAAGATTTAAGTAAGTCAATAAGAAAGGGGAAAAACAAAGACAAAAGACATGCAGTCTGGGGAGATGTCTCAGTGGGTAAGGGGATTGCTGTACAATTCTGAAAACCTGGAATTTGAAACCTAGCACAAATGTAAACACTGGGATGGAATGTACATGTATTTGTAGCCTCGGCTGGAATCAGGATCGAGTTTATTCATGTTATTATCTGATTCTTGTAGGTTTGATGATTCAATGTGCACCTCAGCACCATGTCACAGGAAATGGAAGGAGACTTTGGCTCATTCTTTCCCGATTCTTTTCCTTCAAGCTGTACCTTCTTTCCTTCTACACAGGCTGAGTGTACAGGTCAAGGTAGCGGTGAAGAGGTCTTTATGAACCATCTCCACCTGTCATCTCTCCAACCTGAACAGTCCCTCTCTCTCTCTCTCTCTCTCTCTCTCTCTCTCTCCCTCTCTCCCTCTCCCTCTCCCTCTCCCTCTCCCTCTCTCTCCAGTACTTTATGGTTTATTTGCTTCTCCTTGGAAAACAACTGATGTTGGGATGGGGCTTACTAGGCTCTGGCATTTGAAGCTAAAAAGACTCAAGTTCAACTCTGTGACCCACATGGCAGAAGCAGAGAACTGATTCCTACAAGTTGTCTTATGACTCTCCACCTGGGACGCATATGTTTATAGAAGCAAATTCTTCCTGTAAAGAGAAAAGCAGATAATCAAGTCTGTTTTGTGAATAAGTTGACTTCTGTGTATGTATCTCTGAGTGTGTGTGTGTGTGTGTGTGTGTGTGCATATGGATATGGGTGCAAGTGTACATGCGTGTGAACATGTCTATGTAGAGGCTGAAGGACAACAATGGGTCTCTTTCTCTACTGTCCTCCACTTTAGTTTTTGAAGCAGGTTCTCTTATTGAACCCTGAGGTCAAAGGTTCAGCTGGACTAGCTAGCCAGCAGATCTCAGGGTGTCTCCGCCACCCTAGCATGTCCACTCCACCTGGGGTTCCAAGCTCAGGGCCAAGTACTTTGCTGACCACATTTCCCATCTCAGTGCCTGCTCTGGCTGGCTGGTCTGTGGTTTGAGCTGATTTTTCTGTTTCTGTCTAGATGGCGAGAAAGCTCAGTATATTGGAAAGCCTTCTTATCATTTTCAATATAGCTGCGTTGGCAGCAGACATCCTTCTGTTGCTTCTTGTGCTGGAGAACCCTTCAGGTAAGGGTGATTGATGGTGGGTGCGATGCTTGGAGTACAGGCAAAGTAAGGGTCTGGATGCCAGGGTTACCATTTCATTCATTCGTCATCATCCCACCACATAAAGCTATTCAAAAGTCTGTCTCCGTGATTAACTGGAGTCATTCTTCAAGACAGGTATTCCTTTGGTTTGCAACTGAACTTTGGATGCGAATGGTATTCCAGGTGCTCTGAATCCACCTGGTGCAGTCTCATTAGAATGCAAAACTAGGCTCGCCTGATGCCGGCTCTGTAGCGCACGGTCAAAAGCAATGGAGGTCTCAGTGAGGAGAAGGCCCAACTCCATCACTGTCGAAATGGGCCTCAGCTCAGAGGAAGTGGAGGGCCAGTGTGCACCGATTAGATTAGCATTAGCCTCTAATCCGTCTCAGAAACAGATGCCTTTCTTCACAGATGCCTTAGAGACCCCCCCCCCCCGTCATCTTCCTCCTCTTCCCACTCACACGCTCATGCAGGCATTTCTACACAGAAGAACATCAGAGTAACTTCTTGTCCATGCTTAAGTAATAAAATGTTATATAACATCATATATATATATATATAATTGTTCTCTCAGGAAGCTGAGGTAAAAGTGGCATGCCTTATGGACTACAATGGGTTACACAGTAGTGAGTTCCACTCTAGTCTATAGTATGAGAGCCTGTGCCCTCCCCCCCCCCAGAAGCATCAATAAGAACCTAAAATAAAAGTCTAGGTTAATTAGATTTGAACCTGGGGGGTTCAGTGAGGATGTGCTGGCTGCAGGGTCTTCTCCTTCAGAAAGGAGCAGGTCTCCCAGTAACATCACCTGAACACAGCATAACAAGTTACTTCAAGACTAGGCACAGTCCTGCATGTGGAGGCTGGGCAAGGCAAGCCAGTAGGAGCAAAAGGGTTCTGAGGAGCAGTTAAAAGAGTCAGCCCCACTCCAACTGTTAGGGCTCTCACAAAAGCCTCAAGCTAAACGACCACAGCATGCATGTAGGAGACCTTGCTCAGACCCTTGCAGGCTCCGTGATTGCTGCTTCAGTCTCTGTGAGCCCCTACGAGTCCTGCTTAGCTGACTCTGTGGCCTGTGTTCTCCCAGTATCCCCCACCCTCTGGCTCCTATAGCCCTTCCTCTCCCTCTTCTTTGGGGTTCCCTGAGCTCCACCCGGTGTCTCTGCATCTGCTCCCATTAGGAGCTGGATGAAGCCTCTCTGATGACCACTGGGCTAGGTACAGATTTATACTACAGCAGAATATCAATAGAAATCACCCCCCCCCCCATCATGCTTGGTTCTGTCCTAAGCCTCTGGGCCAGGCAGTGTCAGACATGGGGCCCCTCTTGTGGCATGGGCCTCAAGTTAGACCAGTCATTGGTTGGCCATTCCTACAAGCTCTAGCACATCTTGCAGGCAGGACAGGTCATAGGTCAAGACCTTTGACCTATAAGTTTTCCAGCAGGGTTGGTATCCCAATCCTACCACTGAAAGCCTTGCTTGGTTACAAAAGCTGGCCGGTTCCCATTACCAGGGTCTCTCTTACAGGTTCCAGGAAGGTTGCACAGGACCAGGTTTATACATCACCCCCAAGTGCTCCCCAATTCCAGTTGTCTCTCTCCCACACTCTCTCCCTCCCTTCATCCCTCCCCTTCACTCCTCTCTCAGTAGTGAACATGACATCACTTTCTCAGCTCTAAGTGGGATGGACGTATCACACCCCTCTCACCAAAGCTCAGGGAAATCTGAGGAAGAGGAGATGGAAAGATTCTAAGATCCACGGACTTCAGGACACAACATAGAGTTTGCACATATGAACTCTCAGTGTTCTGAGAGTGTGTACCAGACTGGAGTAAACTCAAGTTAGACGTAGACCCCCCAGCGCAGACTGGGGAAGAGGTCACAGGATACCACAGCTAGCTGAGGAGCTTCGGCTGTTTGATAGTTGCTATGGAAGGGTGAGAGCTTTCTAAATGAGATGTCTTTGATAGGTTGACCACAAACCAGGGCAGGACCCAGTCCAAGTGTAGCTGGGCAACAAAAATGGACTGTATGGGGAGGGGAAAAAAAGAAAAAAAACTTGAAGTTGGGTGGGTAGGGAAGAGAGATATGAAAGATTAGATATGGGAAGGGTTTGGGAGGTAAAATGATCAAAATATATTGTATGAAATTCTCAAAGAATAATAATAATTTAAAAAAGGTGATCCATAAACAACTATAAAAGCCAATTATCATTTAGCAAACAATATAATTAGACTATACATCATAGAAGATCTACACATTTGTGGGTCATTTCCTAAGACTAGAAAGCATATTCAGCATCATTAATTATTTGTAGAAAACAAGTTATCAATGAGACTGTTCTCCATTGAGCTGGCTATAATGAAAATAAGTAGCCAGTGGTGATCCTTAGTTCACATAATCTTGGAACCTTCGTGTATTCTCAAGTGGAAGATAATGATGTGGCCACTTTTTGTAGAAAACAATAAAGAATGACTCAGCAATTCTATTTGCAGTGCAGGGAAGAACATTGAAAAAGCCCACGACAGACACATTCCGTTTATATAAAATACCCAGAATAGACAAATAAATGGAGACAGAAAAATAGATGCATGTTTCCCTGAGACCAGAAGAAGAGGTGAATAGAAAGAGATCACTAATAATTATGAGATTTCTTCTGGGTTTGATGAAAATGTTCTAGAATTGTCGGTAGTTAATCCTTTTCCAACTTTGCCGAAACTTAATGGAAACAACGGTGTCTTAGTCAGTTCCTATAGCAAAGATCTGGTGAAAAGCAACCTCAGGAGGAAATGGTCTGTTTCATTTTAAACTTCCAGGTAACAAACAGTCCATCACTGAAGGAAGGAAATCGATTTGGAGGCAGGAGCTGAGCCAGAGGCCATGGAGGGTGCTGCTTACTGGCTTCCTGCTCATGAGTTGCTCAGTCTGCTTGCTTACACCACCCGGGACCACCAGCCCAGGGGAGGCTCTTACCAACACTTGGCCAGACCCTCTCACATCAAACACTAATTGAGAAAATGCACTATGGGCTTGCTCACAGGCCTTTTTTGGGGGGACTTTCTTCTCAGCTGAGGTCATTCCACAATGACTCTAGCCTGTGTCAAATGGACATTTAAAGGGCTGAATGGATGGTAAGAGAATCACATGTCTTTAAAAGTTAACCAACTAATTGAAAAAAAAAATAAGTGATTTACCATTCAAAGAAATGAACATTGTGCACAAATCCTGGTATCAGCTGCCAGTGATTGGATTGGAGGACAGACCTAGAGCCTGAACCTGTTATTACACCACAAGTACCAACTTTGGTTTCTACTTTCTTTACAGATTCATTTACTCCTGAGTGCCCAAACATCGCCGAGTCAGAAAGAATAGACTGTGCACCGGGCCAGGTGGTGACAGAGGTCAGTCATGGGGTCCTTGCTGGTAGCCTGCAGGGTTTTATTTTAAATAAGTGGAAATGTCAATTGGGGAGGGAGAAATGGTTCTGTAATTTCTTGTCTTGATGACAAATAAACTGGGCTCCCAATGGACATACGTAAAAGGACAGATTTCCCTCCTGGGTGCTGTCCACGGAATGCCAAATATTTGACCCCTGTCTCAATGTGACCATGTCATTTATTTCATACTTGTGGTGTGTGTTTAGATTTCATTTCTGTACCCCGTATTTTATATTCATATCCAGAATTGCTAAACCTTAGTGGGAATTAAATTTTAGGTTTCAATAATTGACATCTTAGTATATTTTCTTACTATAAGGAGACAGACAAGCATCCTTCTATCTATCTATCTATCTTTCTATTTATCTATCTATCTATCTATCTATCTATCTATCTATCTATGGTTTTTTCAAAACAAAGTTAACTGTGTAGCTCTGGCTATACTGGATCTCACTGTGTAGACAGGGATGGACTTGAACCCAGATATCTGCCTGCATCTACTGCCTGAGAACTGGGATTAAAGAAAATCAAACATTTTTGTGTGTATGTGTATTCTTTAATATATGTTTTATTGTGAAGTTCTATTGTATGTGAAGTTCTTTCTGAGTAGTTTATAGATTTAAGGGTTTGTTTTGTTTTGTTTTGTCTGTTTTTCACAACAGGGTTTCTCTGTGTAGCCCTGGCTGGCCTGGAACTAACTCTTTTGTAGACCAGGGTATCGGGCTCATAGGGATCCACCTACCTCTGCCTCCTGAGTGCACTACCAGCCGCCTGTTTAGTTTTGTTTGTTTGTTTTGTTGGTTTTCTGTCAGAGACAGGGTTTCTCTGTGTAGGTTTGTAGACCAGACTGGCCTTGAGCTCAGAGAGATCCTCCTGTCTCTGCCTCCCGAGTGCTGGGATTAAAGACGTGCACCACCGACACCCAGCCCATAGCTTCAGTTTTTATTGCAAACAGAACTCATGTATTTATAGCTGATGTTTATTTTAATGATAATGAAACTTTTCTTACTAATGATTATCTTGTATGTATTACCTTTATTATTATTTATTGTATGATTGTTTATCAGCTTAAACTTGCAACCGTTTCTCAGAAAGGTTTCCCCAATTTTTTAATTTGAGATATTAATTATGGTTACATCTGAAAAAAATGAATGACGCTTCTGCTTTGTTTTAATATTTACCTAGCATTCATTCATAAGCTCCATATCAATTTTGCAGTTCTCCCAGAAGTACTCTTATAAGCGGTGATGGAAAGACACCCTACGCACAAATTCTGTGAAAATTTCTTTCTTCTTAAATCTGAGCCCCCTTTTTTCTTTCAGTGGGACTGTCCAGGAGAGGGCCAACTCAAGTGTCACTTTCTTCTATGGCACTGGTAGTTAGGCAGTCAGAAGAATTGTTCAGGTCAGCTCAGGCCTCCTGCCTGGGTCTGGAGCTTGCTCAGAGAGGGGTGGAACCCACCTGACCCTGCAAACCTTACCTTGGGTACCAGCTAGACCCAAGCCCAGGCCAGCGGCTTTCTCTGGCCCTGTGCGGGTGATAGAATTCTCTATAGAGAGATGTGGGCTCCACTCTGATCTGCAGCCTCTGCTCAAGCCGCTCAAAGTTGGTGAACTCATACCCTATCCTGAATCTGCAGTGGCTACTGTCTGTGGAAGCCCCTGTCAATTGTGAGACAGGACTTTTTATTTCTGAATCCTTGTGGTGCCTTCACTGAATGATCACAGTTTACAAGTGTGGATTGGCTTCTGGTGTCTGATTTTTTTTACAAGGCTCTTTTGTCCTTTAATACTTCTGTAGCTACAACAGGACTGGAAAAGGTTTTATAAATCCTCAAAATCATTCCTATTTTCAGTGTATGTATTATATGTGTTGCTTTAATTTTTAAAACGGTTTTAATGCGTTATCCCACTTAAATGTTATTTTTAAATTTAAAGTTTCTGTTTATTATTAATATAGATTGGAAGTTGATTTTTGAACATTGATTTTTGCAACCAGAAATTTTCCTAAGTTTACCCCTCAGTTCTACATATTTTATGTAGACCTTTTTGACGTTTTGCAAAATATGGTAATGTTCTTTAAAAGGAAAGATATTTTTTCCAATATATATATATATGCATATATATATATATATTTCTTTTTCATCTCACACATACACAAGGAAAATAAGTTTTTATTTTCTCTCTGAAATCTCAGTAAGTTTCGAGATAATTTGTTTTAAAAGCTAGTAACTCAACCACAGTAGCATTTAGAAACTTAATTTCCCATCTAAGCATAAGAAATAGTGTGGCAAGATAACAAATATAAAAATAAGGTCCCCTGATTTTGGGACAAGTTGTGTGCATGCAGAATCTAAGCACCTACCACAAACTCCGGCGACACCCGGCTACTGTCACACGCCTATGAGCTGCTTTCCAGGTAACTTTCCCTTGCCATCTGTCTCCTCTTAAACTCTTTTAGCTGTTTTATCTGGTTGACAAATGTCATGGATTCTTTTTGGGAGGTTAATTTAGGGAGCCGGTTTAGGGCTATATGGCATTACGGGGGGGTGGGGGTGGGGACAAGGGGACTCGTTGGGAGTCAGCGCCAGGACTCCAGACATGAGTTTAGGAGCGCTGTCTGCTGTGTCAAGATGGGAACAAGACAGGAAACTTACAGGGAAGCAATTAATGTATGAAAGGGATGTAGAGTTTCAAGTATTGGCAACGGCTTGTCTCCAGGGTTTGACCTTTGGTGTGCAGGACTGAAAGAAATCATTAGGGCAGACTGCACGTACAAATAGTATGTTTATCTGGAAATTGATTGTTCTGTAGACTTTGACATAGTTTACAGCAGCGGAACTGACCTTTGGGTTTCCGAGGGGGTGGATGTTCTCCATGTCTGCCCCAGAGACAGCTGGGGCACCCAGAGTCCTTCTCTTCTAATCTGTAGATGTTTCTGCAGTGAAACGAACAAGGCAGGAGCTGTTTAATTTGGGGAAATAGGCGTATACGTTAAAGCCATATGACTAGAAACGCTAGGATTTTCTCCATAAATGTTTAGGTTATAGTCGTAAAAGCCGGTCTGGCTTTTCAGGGCAATTACATCTATTGGCATCTAAAACTCTTGTCAATGGTATTGCCTCATCTTAATCTTCACAGTAGAACCTATGCCACATGCATTCTTTGCACAGAACAAAATGGGGGAGTGCCATTCACATTTTCCTTCTTCCAAATTCCTTCCCTAGAATCAAGGTAACAAACAGCTTAATGGGAGTCCTTCTCTTTTGCCATGGCCATTGCTTTCTCCATCAACTGCCCTGGTGCTTTAAGAGCAGATGCACCTCTCATCTGTCTGGATTGCAGATAAGTGGTTGGAGTGCTTTCCTTGCTTTGGGAGACATTCTATTGGAACGCTCAACTCATCCCGCCATTATCGCTATTCTAATTTGTCTCAATTTACAGCTAAATAGTTTAGTGAAGCACAAGCTAAGTCTTACTTTCCTGGGTTTCCAGTTTCTTACCCGGTGAAGGTAGAGTATGTGTTGGGTGGCTAGATAACTGTATGAATAAACTGAGAACGAACACATGGGTGAACGTAACTGTGACCTGTTATGAGTAGGTTTCCCCCCTCCGGTCTGGTCCCACTACCGCACCAGCCCCAAATAACACACAGAGACCCTGTACCGGATATAATTCTGCTGGCCTGCTGTGAGCACTTCTTATCGGCTAGCTCTGTCTTAAATATTAACCCATTTCTATTACTCTAAGTATTTCCACGTGGTCTCATCTTACCGGTGAGAGGGGCTGGCATTCTCTCTGTCAGTCCACCATCTTGAATCTCCTCCCTCCTACTTCCTCTCTCCTCCTAGTCTCCTAGTCCAGCCTATCTTGCTTTGCTATTGGCCAACAGTGCTTTATTCATTTTTGTTTTCTCCTTAAAATATCTTTAATTCTCAAAAGAGACCTACAAGAATGGAGAACTCTAAATAGGATAGTGACTTCAAGAGTGGCAAAGGAGTTGTGGTGCAGCCAGTGCCCTGAGGTTGTGCAGGGACTGTGGTGTTGGCCTTATTCAGGGCCATGTCCCCTGAGGCACAGGCCAGGTGGTGGCACCCAGCCTTTAACCCACTCAGGAGGCAGAGACAGGAGGATCTCTGAGTTCGAGGCCAGCCTGGTTCCATGACAGGCTCCAAAGCTACAGAGAAACCCTGTAAGGCAAACCGTGTATGGCCCATGCCCTGGCAGCCATGGGAGCAGCAGTCAAGGGCCAACTGTCCATTGGGGTGCCGGTAGAGCTGGGAGGGGCAGGTTAGCTGGCTTGGAGGGGGTTCTGAGCATGGCCCGTGCTATGTGGGGGTCCTTTCTATTGTTTCTCAGACGAGGGTCTCATCCTGCCAGCATGCTGCTCCTGGACCAGTTCTTGCTAAAGAGTCCACAAATGCACCTTGAAGTTACTACAATCCTCCTGCTTCAGTCTCCAGAGGGCTAGGGTTTAATCTGGCAACAGTATAGTTTGGTTTGTTTTTTGAGATAAGATTTTAGAATGTCGACCAGGCTAGCCTGGGATTTAGGGGTCCACCGGCCTCTGCCTCCTAGATGCTGGGATTAAAGCCTACACTCCCATTAGATTTTTTTTTTTTTTTTTTGTGGGTACACACGAAGTTGCCATGGTGTGCGTGCGGAGGTCAGAGGACCACTTGCAGGAGAGTCAGTCTCCACTTCCACCAAGAGGTTCCTCTCAAACAGGCTGTGTCTCACCCACTGTCCTACTTTTCAGACTGGGATGATGGGCTGTGCTGGCTGGGGAAGGTGGCTCAGATGCTCTCCTGAGTCAACAACAAGCAGCAGAGTCTGGTGGCAGGTGAGGCTCATCCAGGGATGGTGCTGAGCCCTCACTATGGTGAAAGGCTCACCTGAGGCTGGGCTACTGCACCAGGTGGTAGGTAATGTAGCGCCTGGCTCTCTCACTGGGCCGGATGATCTTCACCACCTGCCCTCGCTTGATCCCAAAGTAGCGTGCCTCTGGGTCCCCCTGCCTGGATCCTGGGCAGCTGGCTCTCACGAAGCTTGTAGCTAGCCACCTCCTCCTTGGTCATGACCACATGCTCAGGGGCCAGCTCGTGTTCCGTGATGTTGATGAGCAGCTCTTGCTGTAGGAACTGCTCCGGCACGTACTTAGGGGCCATGTCCACCAGGGACTGCTTAGCGGAGGGCGTCATGCCCTGCTGCACCACGATCAGTGCCCGAGTGATGTTCTCCTCCTGCATGTGCTGGCAGTATACCTTGATGGTCTTGATGGCCACCTTGGGCTCCTCTGGAACGAACACAAACATCTGTGCTGTGGGATCATTGTTGTGGGCCACCAGCACAGTCATGTCTGTAAGCCTCGATCTCCCTTCGCTGGGTTTGTCCCCAAACTGTGCCTTGAACTCCTCGAGTGTCTGGTCCAGCTCATCCTGGGTCACCGGGTAACCACGGTCGTGACATAGCTACATGATAGTCTTGCGTATCTTCCACAGCTGGTAGGTTTCCTCCTCATCGTCCATGTTGCCGCCCAGTGCTTATTCATTAACCAATAAGAGAAACATATTTATAGAATGACATCTCCCATCAGTGACCTATCTTAAATCTTCCTTGGAATTACATGTGTAGATAAGTGACAATTTCCTTCCTTTATTTTATGTAATGGCGGCTCTTTTCTATCTGTGTAGGATGTCTGCCGATGGTATCATAAATGCTGCTGGAAACCGGCGGCAGATACGAAAGCCCCTGCGTGCTTCTTCCCTAGGAACTGGGGTTATGAAGTCACCAGTGTCCATACAAAGACAAGCACAGGTGAGCCCTGCCCGAATATGGTCCCAGGAAGTCACTCTGATTCAGCCAAGTAGCTGTCTGATGAAACCTAATACTCTCTCTTTTTCTTATTTGTCACCTTAGGGTTGACTGCTCAGTTGAAAAAATTGCCATCCCCGTCTCTTTTTGGAAACGATATCGCTGATGCCCTCTTCACAGCTGAATACCAGACACCCAACCGTTTTCATTTTAAGGTTAGTGAGGGAGTTACAACTGGATACAATCCTGGAGACAGCGGTGCCTTATCCTCTTCCTCTCTGTAGTAAGCAAGGGTGCATGGGCAGAGAGCTTCTTTCTGTAGGCATCTCTGGAGGTATCTTTACTTCCCTTGACAGGACACACTGACCGGATGATTTCACTCCAGAAATCAAAACCTACAGGGCCAACACTCGGAAGCATTCTCCTGGGTTACTGCTTAAATCAGCCTTTTTCATAGGTCTACAAGGAAGTGGTCTTACCCTGAATCATATTTTCTGCCTTTCTTCTCCCAGATCACTGATTTCAATGAGATGCGCTATGAAGTGCCTCATGACAACATTGGGCTCTTGAATGGGACTGCTGATGAGTCCCTTTTGAACTACTACATAGAGGTCATCGATAAACCCTTCAGCATCCAAGTAATTCGGAAGAGCAACAAGAAAGTCTTGTGAGCTTCTCCACACTCTTTGCCCATCCCTGAACACAGAGTCCTATGTAGCTTTCCCCGATGTGCACAGCAAGATGAGTAAGAGGCGGGGATGGGTTTGAACCTCAGAGAAACCTAAGCTTATTTACCGTGCCCAATTAACAACGGTAATCTGTTATGACTGCAAAGCAAAGAGCATGAAACCATAATGAAACTGCTTACACAGTTTCATAAATACATATATAGTAAGTATACACACGTGCTTATTGTTCTCATGTATTATGGACTAGGGAATTTTGCCGTTTTGAGTTATCGGAGTATCATTACCACAGAATCTTACCACTAAGCACCTAATATCAATTTGAGCTTATATCACAAATAGCATGGCATAAAATATGACTATAAACATCACGAAACCTGCACCCAAATCCTGGCACTATCAAGTTCCCAGTTACCTGTGCACTACAGGCAGCGTACACCACTCTGCTTTTGCAGAGGGAAGTGTGCTAGCAATACCTAGCATCCACAGTAGTATCTGGAGGTGTAAAGTTGCATTTCTGGTCTTCCTCCAGTCATAACCCTGTAATGATGGAGTCTCATCCTATGATGCTCTCCTAAATTCAGGGAGTTGATGATACCATGAGAATGCCTCTGGAGGCATCGTGAAAACCGGTGCTAAAACCTCTGAGGTCACTCAATCTCTGAATGCTTGTGGGAAGGCAGACTCATCTTTCTACAGAGCTGGAGTGCTTCTGTGACAATTGTTCTCTTCCCATTGTCCAGGTTGGACACAGGCATCGGGCCCCTCCAGTTTGCCCAGCAGTACCTGCAGCTGTCTTTCCGACTGCCCAGTCCCAACTTATACGGGTTGGGGGAACATGTACATCAGCAATACCTCCACAACATGAGCTGGATCACCTGGCCCATCTTCACCAGGGATGCCACGCCCACAGAGGTGAGGTTCTACCTACCCGACCCCTGTTCATAGCTCACAACCGAGAACGCTCATCCCTGATTCCCAAAACACTGCTCTGTCTTATTTTGCCCAATTTGCATGAATTTGTTTGGGGGAATATTGGTTCTTAAGTTTAATATACAGAATTTAAAAAAATTCTTGGAAAATATAATTTAATGATTACATAAGATAAATAAGTTAACATTAGAAAGCAACCAGGCTTTTTGGTGTAAGCATGTAGTCAATTATGCAGGAGGCTGAAGTTAGAGGATGGCAACTTAATGGCCACCCTGGCATACAGAGTAAGTTCAAGACCAGCCTGGACTACTTAGCAAGACCCTGTCTCAGAATAAAAAGCATGCAAAGGACTGAGTTTGTTAGTAGGTAGGAAGTTTGAATTACTGAGTGTATGTGAGCTTCTGGGTCACCGGTATCACAAACAGAAGAGGAGAAAATGCTCTTGCAAAAGTGGTAATTTCTCAAGTTGATATTTATTTAGAGAAGATTATCAGTTTGGAGCCACTATCAGTAGAGTTGGCAGGTGGAAAGTTCCTCTTTAGCGTCTCTTGCATTGCATGTCAGCATGTTCCAAAGAAAGCAGTATCGTCTACTTCTTTCATTTCATTGAACATTTGTGCATTTTTTGCAGTGTATCCTGCCACTAAACATATACACCCTATTGTGTTTCTCCATTTATGATGATGATGCCATTTTGGTACAATAATTAATTAAATGTTGAGCAAACATCCGCATGACTTTTTTGGTCCTGTGAATCACATTTATTTAGTTTTTGCTTGTGTCTGCATTTAAGTAGCACAGGCTGCCCCAGAAGAAGCTATCCTCCTGGCTCCATTGCCTGAGTGCTGGGTATTCTGCCACACCTTTCACGGTAAATATTTTAAGCACATAACTCTGCTGCTTCTGGTTTTCCTCTCTTGGTGACAGGGCATGGTTAACCTATATGGAGCACACACCTTCTTCCTGTGCCTAGAGGACACCAGTGGAGCTTCCTTCGGAGTTTTTCTGATGAACAGCAATGCCATGGGTAGGGAGCACCTTTTCATCTTCTTCGGACAGGAGGAGTGGAATCAGATATGATGTTTTTATTTTAAGAATTACCGTTATTGTGAAAGCCTCACACAGCAGTCATATGTTGCACATGCAGTGCTTTTACTGAAACTATAGAAATGCAGCTCAGGCTGAGAGACACTTGACTGAAACCTAACTCAGGTACTTCCGCAGATGGAATGTTTCTCCTTATATTGTCTGGATAATAGGATGCACTGATATCCACACTCCAAAGATACCTGTAGACTTGAGCATGTGTCATGCTGTCTGCCTACAAACAGCAGACTGTGTCTGCGCATTATATCTCATAGCCCAACTCTACAGTCATCTTCCTTCTAATTACTGATGTGCCAAGAAGAATCATTGATTTAAAAACATAATTGTCATATATATATATATATATATATATATATATATATATATATATATATAGTATGTCATACTCATCTAATAACTTTCCCAAATATTTTTCCTTTGGGTTAACCCACTCATATACAATAGAAATTTATTCCAGTGTAGCCAGATAACAATATAATGTGCTCTTTTTTTCCTCATAAGCAACATGAAACAAGTCAAAAATTTGCTTTTGATGGGTATCTTGTTCAAATTAATGAAGTTCAGATAAAACAGATGTGTGAGATACATTTTCCTTTGAAAATGGCACAGAATTTGGGACAACTCAGCTATTCATGCTTCCAAGAGATGTGTATTTTCAAAGGATTATTCTAATCATTTACTTAAATCCCTCCAGAGGCCATTCTTCAGCCTGCTCCTGCCATCACTTACCGTACAACTGGGGGGATTCTTGACTTTTACATCTTCCTGGGAAACACACCAGAGCAAGTCGTTCATGAGTATCTGGAGGTACGGGTCCACCCTCCCTGCTGTGGGGCTGTTGCTATTTTCTCATGCGTTTGATTTGAGTTAACAAGACAGAAGTTAAAGTTATTAGTAGATGGTATAGAAATAAATACTGAGCTTACAAGTACTTTGTCATTTTTTCCCCCAATGAGTTGACTGGATGCTTTCTGCATCCAGCAGCAAGCCTTGAGAAATGCAGGGAAAAAAAAGTTTAATTCTGCTTCCTAGGCATGATCATTGTCTATTTCCTATGTCCTAACCAATCATCCCAAAGACCTGAGCCACAAATCCACAAAGTACATTCGATCAAGAAATAAATAGGAAAGAAGGAATTACATGAAATGAGAGGAAGCTTCTGAGTAAGAGGCAGGGACTCAGAATAATGTGGGTCAGGGTTTTAACCTTCTTAGAGTGTTGACTTGAGATACTAAGAAATGTTGAGTACTTCAAGCATATAGTGTTTTTTCACCCATGGAACTCTTGATTCATAAGTGTTTGCGCTTTCATCATTTTCAGACACCACCATCTGCAGTTACACGACTCATCTTTATGCTACTCAGGCTCTGTGTCATTATACCCTCAGTGCCTATGGGGGACCTTGTCACATTGAAAACATTAAGAGGATATTGGGTGAATGAACATTATTGTTTCCGTTGTTTTTCAGGGCTTGGGTGCTTGTCCGTCATACACGAGACTCTGGCCTCTATTCTCACTCAGTACCACTCAACAACAAAACATAACACTAACCGTGAGGATTAGTGTTGACCGTCAGGTTGATAGGACTCTCTTGATTATGTTAGTTATATTCCTTGAGCTGTCTTGACAGTGGATGAGACTATTTCTTAGGCAGGATGGAAAAGGCAAGGAAAGCATTAGAAAGCATTCATTGAGCTCTCTCATTCCCTCCACTCTCCCTCTCTCTTCCCCTTCTTTCTCTTCCCTAGAAGAAATATGACCAGCAGCTTCAACCTTCCGCTGCTGTGACTTCCTTGCCATGATGGGTTGTAACTTGAGCCAGAATGAACCCTTTCCCCCTGAAGTTGCTTTTACTGTAGTATTTTATCACAGTAACAAGAAAGGAAATTAAGATGCCACCTTCCAACCTTACCCCCATGTTTTTGGTTTGTCTTTTGTTTTGTTTTTTTGTTTTACGCTTGGAAATTCAACCAACACTTTCTTGCACTCTAGGTAAACGCTCTCCCAACTGAGCTGCATCTCGAGCCCATGTCCTTTACCCTGTTCTCAACCTTCCTAATGCTGCAACACTTTAGTACAGGTTCTTCATGTTGTGGTGACCCCCAGTGATAAAATTAGATAGTTGTTGTTTTTTAACTGTAATTTCAATGCTGTTATGAATTGTAATGTAAATTCAGAGATTTGGAATTTTTGATATGTGAGTGACCCTTAAAAGGATCTTGACCCATGGGTTGAGAATCTCTGCCATAGGATGACATTATTAGTCCAACATATTCTGAAAATTCTATTTTTTTAAATACTGCTGCTGTTGGGACACATTTAGTTATTTTTAGTGATGAATGACATGAGCTATGAGCTTTGGAATTTATAACAGGAGATTCCCATGGTTTCCAATAATTTTAGAGTTGAGGACTTTATAGAAAATGAAAAGGAATAAATGATTCAGGTGGATTTATGATCCCACGTTCATTAGTGTTTGTTATAAAAGCTCAGATGCTTTTCCACCTCTCTTCCAGGTTGTTGGACGACCATTCTTACCTTCGTACTGGAGCCTTGGTTTCCAGCTCAGCCGCAGGGATTATGGTGGCCTTGATGGGTTGAGAGAAGTTGTACATCGAACCCGTGATGCTAAAATCCCTTATGTAAGTTGAGGCTTTTCTTATCATGGCTTAGATACAATTCCATTTCTTCCTTTCCCTTTGCATTCTATCCAGTTAAGAAGGGAAACAGAATGGTAGGTTGATAGAAGCACACACAGCATCAGAAATTAATATACTGAATTGTTCATATGCCCATGCAAAAGGCATTGTTCACACAGACTTGAGGTTTAGTTTTATCTTTTCACATCTCCATGATATGCTGGGTTAGTTAGTTAACAGCTGTGTATTGTGGTTTCTGTCTTTAAAAAGTAAAAATTTTACACTTACCTGGATGGGGTGTGTTGGGGTGAGAAATACCTTAGATAATGCTCGTAAAGCGTCTAGCCCTGAGTGTGAACACTGTCAACCTTAGTTGTAATTTTATGAGTGAAAGCAACACGTGGTGATGTGGTCAGCAAGAGATAAAGATGATAATAATGATTTGCAGTCAGCTAGTTTCACAGCTACCTTGCAAAACTCCTTCCAGATTAACTCTGAACTCTATGGTTGCAAAGTATTTATGGTGTTCAAAGTTCTCTAAATCAAAAGGTAACTCCAAGTGTCTAAGGTCTGATAAGCTCCTCATGTGGTCAATGAAGTTGTCAAAAAGAATTTCCTTATTCCTAACTCTTCAAGCTTTGGAACTTCAGTTCAGACATATAAAAGCATGGTAAATAAGAATCTGGGAAATGATAGACTGATGGGTGTTTATTCGGGGAGAAATCACTCACACCAGAAACAGATGGCCGCCGCAGGTTCCCATCCCAAGGATGCCTCCAGATGCTCTCTGCCTCCCACTAGGAAGTAAGAGAGTGAGCTGGGGTCCTGGACCCCAGACCTAGTCCCTCCAGGTCATGCCCCAATGGGCGTGGTCAGGGCAACAGGCCTGGGCGGGGTGGACATCTCACTGCAGACATGAGTATGTGGTTAGTGTTTGGTGAACTGTGGGTGGAAATGACTTTGGCCCGATCTCAGGGATCCAGTGGGGCAAACAGCAAGCAGGTTTTCTTAGGAGAAATATTCCCACCATCATGTTTGCTAGTGAGGGGAAATTGATAATATTCAATTTTACTTCCCCCCTGCATACTATCTGAGAACCCTCAATCCCAGGGAGACCCCGTCCAAATACCTGTATTATTTTAGAAAGACTTTCTCAGTTGTGGCTGGCGCTCATTTCTCACTGTTTTATGAATGAGGCAACGTGTGATTCCACTCTTCTAGGACTGCATTACTAATCAGTTTGTACAAACTAATCTTTGTGGCTCTGATTGTAGTGTTCTTTCTGGTCTGTCCTCCGCTTCTGCTGGCGTTACAGAAATAAATGAGCTCTTCTTTCCTGATTGGGAGCTCTCTTCTCTGGGGATATGTGTGACACCTGGGACCTAAGTACCTATAGGGATCAGAGCCAAAGACACCACACTGGGCAGCAAGCCTCAAGCCACATGAAGTACATATGTGAGAGTTTCATGTGATCATGAGTATATGGAAGATTAGAAAATCAAGAATATCCAGTGTCAGGTCCCTATACCAGAACCCCAGTCAGCCTTTACCCCATTCAAGTGACTGGGATCTAACCTTTAACTTCTTTGTATTTCAGTCTCATTGAGAGCAGCATCTTATCCTCACATGTTGTTATGCAAACACACAAGCAATGCCCATAAAATAATTTAGCTAGTTAAGTCTCTATCTCTTCGTCAGTTAACATTATCATTCTTCTAGCAATTTAGTAGAGAAAAAGACGCCCTTTCTGCTCTTATGTACTTGATATTTGAGATTCAGAGTGCGGCTGTAAGTTCCCTCACATGTTTGTTCAAATTTAATGAGTGCCTGTTACATGTGCAGCATCCAAGTCCTCAGATTACAAGGATAAGCAAGATGTAATTCCTATCCTATGGTCCTCAAGGTACCAAATGGCACCCTTTCATCAGGATGAGAACACAGAGCTTCAGTCTGAGAGCAGATGCATCTCTCACAGAGGGCTTATTTATTTCTAGGGCCCAGCCAAGCTTGGGGAATCCCAGTACTATAAAGCTACATACATTCTCTTTTAATGGTTAGGAACTAGAGTTGCAAACCCTTCCAGTCAGCAAGGTGATTATTTCATAGGTTCTAACGGCCCAGAACTGTCTTTCAGGATGTGCAATACTCAGACATAGACTACATGGATGGGAAGAAAGACTTCACTATTGATGAACAGGCTTACCCCCAGCTGGCAGATTTTGCTAAGGACCTGCATGACAATGGACAGAAATATGTAGTTATTCTGGTACGTTCAAACACTTGTCATGGTGCCTCATTTTTGTTTTCAAGTGGCAAAATACACTTACCAAAGTGACATTTATACCCTGCTTATTCACTAGAACCCTGGCATCCTCAAGGACCATAACTATGAGGCCTATAACAATGGAAGCAAGAGTAGAGTGTGGGTCATGAGCTCCAGCGGCTTTGCTGTTGGGGAGGTAAGTCCTCGGGAAATTCCGAATAAATAATAGTTTGGGCAAAGATTGACTTTTTATATGAAGATAGGTGGAAGGCACGTTGTAATAGTGAAACTTTCATGGCTTTAGTAGTTTCATTCTATTTTAAACTAATAGACATGATAATAAAGTTGTTGAAATTCTAAGAGATATATAAAAAGCTATCCCAGACTCAACAGTATTCCAGGTAATAGAAAGCAAATATGCCATTAGTAGAAAAAAAAAGTCTGACTGCCTCTCAGCTTCTCTGCTCTGAGATGTTAAATTCAACGTCAATAATGTAGCAAGAAGCTCATGATGAATGTGGAATTCAGTTCAGACAATGCACAAAACTTAATTTACACAAAACTCATAGCTAAAGCCCAGGTTAGACTCTGAGTTATCAGCTACAAAAATTGGGATAAATGACCAAAGAGCAGATTTCCAGAACAGTGGTACTTATAAGACTGTGATGATCCCCCATGGGAGGCCTTACCCTCGCTGAGGAGTGGAGGGTGGGTGGGATGGATGAGGAGTTGGTGTGGTAGGAATGGGTGAATGGGAGGGAGAGGAAATTGGGATTGGTATGTAAAATAAGGTTGTTTTTAAATTAAATAAAATTTAATTATAAAAATAATGCTATGGACTTTCAGGTGAGTCACATAACCAACCTTTTGTTCCAGTTATACATAAAGCTAACCCAGATGACTGAATTGTGTGAAATTCATAAAAAAGGTACTTAATTAACTTAGTTCACCTCATTGACTTAGTTCTCGTGAATTACTTTTCCTTGCTCCTAGTTTTCTGTGAATGTTCTCCCTTCAAACCAAGCCTTTGCTTTCACTGTTAGACATGAATCTCTAAGAACACCAGATAGACTTACTTTCACGTATCTGTAAAGATCAGAGGCCAAATCAAATAAAAATTGTGGTTACCTAAAAAGTATCCCCATCGGATGAGATACTTTAGTAGGGTGGGGTGTTTGGATGGACTGCAGAGAAGAATTTTTTATCGTTAAGACAATTAACTTCAACTGGCCAGTGGGTGAGAAGAATCATTTGTCCTAAGGCTTTGGCAGAGATAATAGTAGAGGCAAGTTGTGGAATGTTGCAGACACATTGGGATACACTGGAGTTAGCTTGGCCTCTCTTACTATGTTGGGATTCTCTTGCAAAAACTACTTACACCTAGGGATGTGTAAATTAACTCTATTATTACTTGGTGTCCATCAACTAAAACAAAGAGTCAATAAATAGCTCAACTCATTAAAAAATGGAATTTTAAACATTTAAAAAAATTATTATTATTATTTGATTTTGATATATTTTTTTTTAGACAAAGTTTCCTTGTGTAACAGCCCTGGCTGTCCTGGAATTCACTCTGTATGTAGCCCAAGCTACCCTGAAACTCACAGAAATGTGCCTCCCTCTGCCTTCTGAGTGCTGGGATTAAAGGCTTGCACTACCACATCTAACTAATTTTAAGCTTTTATCTTCTGTATTAGGAATTGTCTGCACTTTAGGATGGCTTTCATTAAAGCTGTTGGCTCTCAAAACAAAACAAATATTTATGACTATGGAAAACAGACTCATAAGGAAGAAAAGGGGGTTGATGGGGTGGGAAAGAGATGAGGGAGTAGAAGGGCCTAGAGTAATCAGAATACTTTGGTTATGTGTATGAAAATGGCAAAGAACACTTTTTGTTTTCATTTTTCCAGGCAGGGTTTCCATGCTTAGCCATGGCTGTCCTGGAACTAGTTCTTGTAGACCAGGCTGGCCTTAAACTCACAGAGATCTGTCTGCCTCTTCTTCCCGAGTGCTGAGATTAAAGGCGTGTGACATCGACTCCTGGCTTAAAATTTACTTTTTGAGAAATTTAATGGGACTATATTTACATTATTCACTACCTCCTTTTTCAAACTCCAACTTCTCCCCTCCCTTCTCCAACTCCTTCTCAAATCCATGGCCTGTCATTCTGTAATTATTATTGACACATACTCATAAAGATTGTTGTAGTGAGATATCCACCCTGCCCACATCTGTTGCACTGGCCACACCCATTGGGGCGTGGGCACAGGTGTGGACACTTTGGGGGAAGCTAGGTCTGGGGTCCTGGACCTCAGCTCGCTCTCTTACTTCCTGGCCTGGTCACAGAGAGCATCCGGGTGACATCCCTGGAGCGGAACCCGCAGCGGTCAGCTGTTTAAGGTATAAGTGATTTCTCCCCGAATAAGCATCATTCAACCTATACTGTGTCCCAGTGAATCTGATTTCCCACGCGATAGATGATGAATATTACCTGCTGAGAACATTTAGTGTTTTTCTTATGTACATGTGTTTTTGCTGACCACCTAACAGAGGGGTTATCACTGGGGAGATTGTTTCTTCATCTTACAGCGACCGTTGATGGTGTCTGTCTGTAGCTCTTCCTGCGGGAGTCAGCTTCGTGAAATCTTTCCTATCTGCATTTGTATGACGATCGATGCTGTCATGGCGCAAGTCTTGTTACCACAGCCATGTTGCTGGTATTTCCTGGGTGTAGCTTCCTAGCTGCGCCCAGAAGACATTATCTCACACCTCCTAATTGGCCTTACACACTGAAAATTTACATTTTTGGATAGGAAAGGATGTATGACGGACTTCCATTTAATCAGTGGGCTTTTCTGCCTTTTTTCTTTCTTTGGATCCTTACATGTATTTTACTATGCTTGGATTTTACTGGCAGAAAGACAAACCTGACTCTAAATAATACGCAATATGAGGTTTCTGGTAAAAAGAAGTAGCAGTGAATAATCAATGATCAACCGAGCCATGACACATACACACTGCCATCAGCTTGCTCTTTGTTCTGCAGGGTTATCCGGGACAGTCAGTATTTCCCGACTTTACCAATCCAGTCTCTATTCAGTGGTGGACCGGGCAGCTCACTGAATTTTATAGCCTTCTGGAATTTGACGGTGTATGGATTGTAAGTTATTCCAAACTCAAATACCCATGCTAAAATTTCTAGATGTTGACCCTGATCCATGATAAAACAGTTTGACTGACATACTGGCATATCTGATTTATTTTTCTTCTTCGTCTCCATGCCCAGCACATATCTGTGAAATTGGGCTCCTAAAATGCCATGTTCCTACTCTACATTTGTTACCAAGTGATTGTTTCATTTTTAATAGTCTTTAGTTTTCTTGAGGAATTACCTGTTTTTTTTCCCTCTATTAACTTAATCTCAGCTTATAACATGATCTCATTAAAAGTGATGGTTTCTAAAGTTACCACATTAGTTCATAAAAATTTAATCATTAACAATGTCTCAATGAGGGCTTTGCGGGTTTTTTTGTAGAAAATTGAGGTGTCTTTGGAACTTAAGATCGCTTTCTTGGCAAGATAGATGCCATTTTATTCTTGATCATTTTAGAAAACTGAGTTTGACCTCCATTATGTTCTTTTATTGTTCCCCAGTGGAATATAAGACAGGGAAAATTAAAAGTGCAAGAATATTACCCTGTCCTTAGTTTTTAAAGTATGTTGAAGAAGTAGCGCCAGCAATAAAATCTTCACAATCGAAAGGCAAAGACTAACCTTTGAAATTATATATCTTAATTAGCAGATTAAATAAAATTATAGAATTAAAACATGGTCAATGTCACTTAGAACTGTAATATAACTTGGATATAATTCAATCCAAATTACTTATTTTTATAAAAATGGTACAGAGGTCAAGGAAATCTGGAAAGGTTGTTTAAAATCCTGAAAGCAGCTAAGAGGGGACGCAGATATCCACTTTTATAAGAGCTCCTGCCCAACTAATTTTACATCTACTCATTTCCCATCTTGTTGTGTATTTGCCTTTGAAGGAAATGGATGAACTATCTACACTTCTCCAAGGTCCCAATCACAAGTGCGAATCAAACAACTTGAACTTTCCTCCTTTCACTCCCAGTAAGTTTTTCTGTTTGCCTTTGACCCTGGAACTAGACACATTTAAGTAACTTGAGAGCCACTCAGCCTGGCCAGGAGCCCTTAGCTTCCTAGCCAGAAGAATCAGTAGACATCTAAAGGCCCCTCTTACTAAAGTCTATGTGGCACACTGACTGTCTTTTACTGCAAAGGGCAACAGGTGGTTAAAGTGTTCATCCCCCTCCCCCTTCCCCATATTCCTCCCCTCCCCCTTACTCCTCCCCCTCCTCTTTCCCCTTAGTCCTCCCCCTTACCCTATACCCCTCTCCCTCCCTTCCCCCCTCCCCCTCACCCCATACTCCTCCCCTCCCTCTCCCCTCCCCTCACCCCATACTCTTCCCCCTCTCCCTCCCCTCCCCCTCCCCTCCCCCTCCCCCCATACTCCTTCCCTCCCCCTCCCCCTCCCCTCCCTGAAGCTGGAGTTACAGACAGTTGTGAGCTGCCATGTAGGTGCTGGGAAATGAACCCAGGTCTTTTGGAAGGACAGTCAGCACTCTTAACAACTGAGCCATCTTTCCAGCCCTAGCCATAGTTTAAAACATCAGTGATCCCATGCTTAATGGAAATTGGCATTAAAGTAGCTTGCATTTTTTTTTTAAATCCCTTATGAGAGTTTTGCAATACTTTATGAGAAGACTATTGAATTAAAGTAAATCTGTAATTGAATTAAAGTAAATCTGTAACCTTTCCTTCCCTTTTTACCTCTCTTTTTTCTCATTAATAATATAGGTCAAACATCAATTGTTCTTTCAATGTCTTATTTATTGATAATATTTCAAGTCAAGAGTGGTTTTCTTGTCTCCTGAAGAATGTGTGTATTTGCATGGGAATGAGGTAGCGTGTTGGTTATTTATTTATTTAGTTTTTCTTTTGTGACAAAATTCCTGATAAAAACAGTTTCAGGAATGAGGGGTTTATTCTTGCTAGGTAAGAGGAATGCTGTGGATCACGGGAGCTGTTCGTATTGTATGCCCTGTAGCAAGGCAGAGATAAAACCTGGTACTCATGAGTGTTTTCTGTTCAGTCTAAGCTCCCAGGCCATAGGATGCTGCCACACACTTTCAGGGTCTGCAGCTCCTCAGTTAAATTTCCTTGGAAGCACACACAAACCCTCAAGTGCGGCTCCTAGATTCTAAATCCAGTCAAGTCAACAGCCATATTACCCTAATGTCCTGGATCTCACCTAAACCCAGTCAAATTGACAATGGAGGTAGCCATCATTGGCAGGCCATGTAGAATAGACTATGGTGTGTGAAGAAGGAAACCCCAGGGTCTCCGTGCATTAGCTCTACACAAGGGTGTACTTTGTTTAAGTCATAAAGTACTGAGGTGTGGGTGTCCTGAGTCCAAGCTGAAGATCGAAGATCTTGCTTCTTGCTTTTTCTGGTTCTTCCCTGATGAAGGCCTTTGGCTCGAGCTTCATAGGTGAAGGAGAAGTTAAAGAGGGTTTGAAGAGACGGAGTAAGGATCTTACCTAAGCTGCCCATATTTCTTTGCCAGAATCTGACCTCAGAGGCACATGTCAACATCAAGAGAAGTCTATCTTCACAAACAAGCCCCAGAATGTCTAGAATATTCCCGAGTGGATGGGCATCTAAACAGTCTAACAACTTTTGCTCTGTTTGTCCATCCTTTTTTTTTTCCTGAGACGAAGGTTTAGTTGTTTCTCAGCTCCCCTCTGGCTACTGAGGGATGTAAGGGGAGAGTTTTCTGGCTCAGCAGGTCACACTGCTGCTTCAGCCCCAAATGAACACTCGAGACACTATATTATGAAGCTATTGGCCAGTGACTAGCATTTCTTATTGGCTAGCTATGTCTTAAATATTAACTCGTTTCTATAAATCTAAGTATTTCCATGTGGTCTTACCAGAGACAGGGTCTGGAACTCTTATTCTTTTGAGCCCTTCATCTCTACTGTTCAGTGTCTCTGCAGAGAAGAGAGCGATTTCCTGTTTGTCCCTGCTTATGTTCTGATTCTACACCACTTCCTGCCTGTCTGTACAGACCTCCAGACCTCTATGGTTAGCTAGTGGCAGGTTTCTGCCCAGCTGTGTCACTTCATGGGATCACAAGACGACTCCTCTGCCTACACTTCCCAGAATCCTCCTTGTCTCCTAGTCATACCTATCATCCTGCCTGGCCAATCAGTGTTTTATTCATCAACCAATAAGACAAACACATACTCAGAAGAACATTCCCCATTAGAAGGAGTACTAGATTTCTTTGAGTTTACACTGTTTAAACTTTCGCAAATCTCCATGGTTACCTAACGACTTCGTTCTTCTTTATTCAATTTCTGTTTCATTCTAGATCAATTTATCACTTTTGTTTCTTAATCTCTTAATATTACTCTTGTTGGGATTTTTGTTTGTTTATTTGTTTGTTCTTGCTTTTGTCTTTCTATGTAAAACCTCGCTACACCATTGTCTGCTTGCTCTGATACATACTTCATTCTGTTGCAACAGCTTTTTGTCTATTAACACGACAGGGGACCAGCCCTGTTCCCTCCTAAGGGAGGCACGTCTCATGATTTTACCACCACATAGTATGAGTTCTCAGGACAATGACACAATTGTAACAACTTTTGACCCCAGGAAAAGTGAAATGTCTGCTCATAATTAACATAGCTGTGAGTCTCACAAACTGCCAGAAATACAACTTCCCTTACAGTTTACCATTCAGCTAAGTTTTCTGCTCCAAATCCTTGTTCTACATGGCCGGTGTGAAAGTTTTAACCTTAATTTGTTCCTTGTCATGTGTGTTTCTGGAGTTATGTCCCCTACACAGGACAAAACATCAAGTATGCTTGCAAAAAAAAAAAAGGAGAGAAAAAAAATGAGTTTATAAGACACAGACCATCTTAGCTTAAAAAAGAAAGAAAGAGAGGAAGGAAGGAAGGAAGGAAGGAAGGAAGGAAGGAAAAATAAAAGCCACAGTGTAGATTCAGGGTTGGGATTTAAATTCTTATTCATGAAAATACCCAGTGTCACATGACTCCTGCTTTACCTGTGAGATAAAAGAGAATATACCAATATTTACATCACCCCTCCATGACTATTGTTTTTGTAGTTCTCTTAAATTAAGTGTATGTGTATCGACAGTAGGTGCTTCATGATTAATCTCAGATCAACGGCCCAGTGTCTTGAACAGGTTTCTGAAATGCCTGTGGTTGCTACCATCCTTAGTGAGCTTCAGGGAACCAATGGCTGACTCCGCTTAGTCCTGATAGAGGAAGTGGTAAAGAGTAACGTTTAAAATATACAAAGATTTTGTTGTTGTTTATTTATTTATTTATTTATTTTTTAATCAAATAGGCATTTGTGATCGAATAATAACAGTTGCTTTATGGAAAATTTCCAAACAGATGAATGTTTTCTCTAGGTGTCCTGAATGGCTCACTGTTGGTGGGAACCCTCTGCATGGACACAGAGTTTTACTCAGGCCTTCATTATGATGTTCACAGCCTGTATGGATACACCATGTCAAGAGCCACAGACTTGTAAGACTTTCATTGTCTACCTGGTTGTAGATTTGGGAAGGTGGGAGGTGGAATGTGGGAGGGGACAAGGAGAGGGGATTCTCTTGCATAAATATGTTATCCAACAATGTGTATGACTACAACAATACAGAAACTAGCATAAGTAGTACTTATGATGCACAAAGTTTGGTTTTCTGTGTAAGTTGCCTTTTGATTGGTTTAAGGCTAAGGCACATTGTCATTTCAATGATACTCACAGGCAATAAAATATAAGGCAGTCGGAGCTCCCAGCTTGACAGCAGCCATGGTCCCACTGCTGAACTGCCAAGGTTACCATAGACTTCAGCAAATAAAAAAGTCCAAAACTGCTACGTCAAATTTCTATGGAATGTAATTATGATAAAAATTATTTATTTGTTTCCCGAGAGTCAGGTTTAACCGGGTGTCTTACTCGCTCATCTGACAATATGGTGTATGTCAGCCTTCTTCCCTACTCTTTACTTTGTAATCTTGTAGCTTTAGTTTTCTTCTTTTTATGTACACCATAAACACCACACACACACGGGGAGAGAGAGAGAGAGAGAGAGAGAGAGAGAGAGAGAGAGAGAGAGATGTGCAGACATGTTATTTATATGTATAAATACGAGTGCGTGTGTGTGTGTGTGTGTATGTGTGTGTGTGTCTGTGTGTGTATGTGTGTGTGTCTGTATGTGTGTGTGTATGTGTGTGTGTGTCTGTATGTGTGTGTGTGTGTCTGTATGTGTGTGTGTGTGTCTGTATGTGTGTGTGTCTGTATGTGTGTGCGTGTGTGTATGTGTATGTGTGTCTGTATGTGTGTGAGTGTGTGTGTGTGTGTGCATGTGTTCGTGCATGCATGCGTGCGTGTGTGTGTGTGTGTGTGTGTGTCCCATGAGGATCTTCTAGCCTTCCTTTTCATGTCTCATGGTGTCCTAAGTACCAGTCACATAGCCCTGCTTCCTTTTGGAACTAATCCCTACTTGTGACTAATCATTTTAAATACTGCGTCTTGGTTGGTAACAATGCTGTGTTATCTCCCAGACTCTGAAGTGATAAGCTTCATATCATCTTTAAGTTTTTTTTTTTTTTCTGCTTCCATCCACAATCAGCCTTTGGTTAGAAATTTTATCATAATCATCTCTTATTTTTTCCACAATCACTTTTAATTAAAGTCCTCATCATTTCTCTCATTAATGGCTACATATTGCTTACCTCTCTGATCTTAAACTATCTCCAAATAACAAATCCTCTACCAATTCAAATTATGGTTCAAGGCCAGGCAACATAAGCATCTCCATGAACAATAGTGTTCAGCATCTTGAGCCACAATCTGAACCCCGGGAATCAAAACAACCTTTTTCCAAAACCTCAAGATGTACTGAATGAACATTAAAGTTTAAAAAGAACTATTTTATACTGCTGTCAACCTGGCCTTTCTGAGTTTTCTCACTTACTTTCCTATATGTATACATATGGAATATATATATTACCTTACACTCTTTCCTATATGATAAAATGTAAGCTCCTAGAACAGACTGTGAGATACTTCCTAACCCGATTTCTCACATCATTGCCACTGATTTTTCTCAGATCATACTTAACTGTTTGTTTCTCCAAGATCAAAATGCTTCTTCCATATACCTCATAAGCTATCAGTCCTGAACAAGATGTCCTTTCTGGCTTTGTCCAAGTATGAAACTATCCTATGTTGTCATTTCTGGATACCTTCATGACTATTCTATACTCTGTATTTTTCCATATTACAATAAGCAAAATTGTTTTGCTTTCATTTTGTAACATGAAAATCACTCTTTTGTAATTTTAGATGCTCACTTTTTTTCTAGCTGGATTATAATCTCTTTTATTGAAGTCCTGTTCTTAGCTTGGAGGACAGTACATTGAATATATGTCAGTGGAGTCAATGCCTGTCTTGAGAAAAATGGGACCTATTGGGTCAAAGACCAACTAACTGTCTGTTTTTCAACACTTTCATGACTTCCCATTACAAATGGACTGACCAGGAGAGAAAGAACCCTTGTCCAGAAAACACCCAAGTTTGTATGCTAGTGAAAGCAAACTCCCAGGAGAACACTGGTTCCTGATCACATTCCTTCTCTGTTCTGAGAGAGGAGGAAGAAGAGAGTGGACGAGAAGAGGTAGAGATGAGAAACGAGAAGGGATGTGATCAGGAACCAGTGCTCTTCTGGGAGTTTGCTTTCATTAGTGTACACACATGGGTGTTTTCTGGACAAGGGTTCTTTCTCTCCTGGTCAGCCCAAGTTAATGGAAAGTCACGAAAGTGTTGAAAAAACAGACAGTCTCTGCTTCTCCTTTTCTTCTCTTCCTCCTTCACCCCCTCCACCCTCCTTCCCCCATCTTTCATGGAAAATACACCAAATGCACAGGGCTCTGCTTCCTCACCTCTGCGATGACAGAACTGCAATGATGTTCCCATCAGTCCCTCTCAGGTCTACTGGGCTCTATCTCTCAGACACTTGTGTCTAAGAATGAGACTTGAGCTAGGGAGTGACTGAGTCAGACAGTACTGAGAAGGAACTTTACTGCCAATGTCTCCGTGCGATAAAAGTGCTATAAAACCGTAATAGGTTTGGCTAGCACATTCTACAAGCTGTGGTTAGTAGTTAAAAAGTAACCGTGACAAAGTAAGAACTAGGTGTCTTTATGACATGCCTGGCTTTGGGAGAGTAGGTCAAATTTCAAGAAATCAGTAAAGATAGATGGGCCTTGACCTTTGGGCACGAGGTACTGTTAGATTTTAAAAAGTAGATGTTTGGGTCACCCTTAGTTACTTCTTCACACCTGACTTTTGCACCCTAAAAGTCAAAACTTTTAATTTTAGTGAGGTTAGTCCGGGGGCATGGATCTGCTGAAGGCATAGCACAACCTTAATTGGAGGAATAGTTTGGGGGCAGCAGCAGAAAGCTACACTGAGCAAACGTTCTCTCTCTCCAGCCTGAGAGCAGGCAGATCTTCTCAGAGATCGTCAAATGATCATAAATAAGCCAGTCCCAGACAAGCGAGGAAGAGAAATAGAGGGATCTCCAATAAATTTTCTTTTTTCCAAACTGTCAATAAGACAATAAGACGCGTGTTATCTAGCCTGCGCTGCAGAAACACCTTCTCTCAACTGTGACCTCTCAACTGAATTTGTGGTCCTGTTTCAGTTTCAGTTTGTGTAGTCTGAACACATCTTTCTCTTGCCAATTATTCATGGTGCAATAAAGCAAATGAGGGTAAAGAGTCTTACAGTCCATGCCAAGACACGCCCTGAACCTGAGCCAGGGTTATGTTAAGCAGGATTATACACCAGGTAAGACGTGGCTGGAAGGATACAAAGGGGGAAAATCTGCTAAAGTAAATGGGGTCAGAATCCAACTCACGGTGATATATGGCATATACTGTCCTTCAAAAGAGCCAGACTGAAATCAAACCTGACAAGATGTAGAATTCATAAAAGCTGTAATCAGGAGGATAGAAAATGAAAAAAATAAAAAATTGGGGGGCTGGGACTGATTTGAATTACCACCTTACACAAGATGTCAAGCCTTACTCAGAAGTGGAAAGAAACTCTTACAATGGCAAATGTGTTTGCAAGTCCAATGTTTGATACCTGGATTTTGCTGTTGAAAAACCAATTCCTGCATTTGGAATAAGCTGAGTTCTTTCCCGTCACAGGCCACCTCACTCACAACTGGCTGGCTTTTTTTCAGGGCCCTGGGAACTGTCTTCTCTTCCAAGAGGAGCTTCATCTTATCACGTTCTACTTTTGCTGGGTCTGGCAAATTTGCTGCTCATTGGCTGGGAAACAATGCAGCCACCTGGGATGATCTCCGATGGTCCATCCCCAGCATCCTTGAGTTTAACCTATTTGGCATCCCCATGGTAAGCCTCATTCTCAACCTTTGTTCTTTGTTACTCTTTCTATTGTCAATCTTTAAGGGATTTCTACAACTAAGGGACATGTCTCATTGTCTATGTTTTGGCAAAATCAGTCCCTATGTATGCTGCATAATGGTTCCGATGACAGAATAATATAAATGTTAGCAGTAGCTTTTCTTCTATGCAGTTCCTGTAGGTAGGGAAGAATTACTTTGAATCAAATGTATGAATATAATAAAAATAAATCCTGCCAGGAGAGTATCAGTGAAAAGGAAAGTCTGACACTGGGGACTGGATGATGAGGAGGGGCCTTTGATACAGGTAACCCATCTAGTAACATTGTTTAATGTATCCTGTAGTGAGCATCCTCTTGTTTCTCTGGGGCTTGCTTTGAGAACTTAGGATCTTTTAAGTGTTACATAATATCAGAAAGAGTTTTCTTTTGTCTTGTCCCGGCACAGGTGTGGGTTCAGAAAACCTAAGACACTTTAAGAATGAATTTAACCTTTTTGTGGTTGCAGGGGTCCCCAACCTCGATGGATTGAAATACTTTCCCAATGACCAGGGCTTTTTTATTTTTCTTATATTTACATTTTAGCCAGTTGATTACCATATGCGCAGAACAACTTGAATGAGGTGCCACAGTTTTCTGTGTTTCCTGAACCAAGTTTTGCATATGCCTTTGTATCCTTGGGAAAGTCCCAAACAAAGTTCACATAGGGGGACAAAAGGTATCTGGTCAACAAAGGATGGGTTAGGGTTAGGTGCTAACTCTCCGGAGGTAGGCCAGGTATAGTCCAGCAAGGATTAAAGTCAGTTGCTATCACTCTGGTGCCAGACCCAGCAGAATGCAGAAATCTGCTATACTCTTTTCTTTTCGACTTAAGAATACAGCAAATGATTTTACCTTCCTAGTAATCACTTGCTTGCCTGTGTGCTAATTCTCCAGGTAGGGGCAAACATCTGTGGCTACAGAAACAATGCCACAGAGGAACTCTGCACAAGGTGGATGCAACTTGGAGCATTTTACCCACTGTCCAGGAATCACAATGGTCCTACCTACAGGGTGAGTTCCTCTGAGAGAAGAGGTTAGAAGTTCTTGCTTTCAAAGAGGGGTTATAGGAAACTGCTACACACTGGCTCTTACTTCATAAGGTCAGGTAAATCTTGAGTGACACGTCTGAAAGGAAGGGTATAAGGAAGAATATTTATACATTGAATTGCTGTCAAAAACTCATCCATAAAGGTGAGACGTTTTGTCACATCTTCTGTGCTGGTAGTGGGGCGTGGTGGCACATGCCTGTAAATCCCAGCACTCAACAGACAGAGGTAAGAGGACTGTTGCAAGTTTCAGGCCAGCTGCATCTACACAAGAAGACCTGTCTCAAAACGTCCAAAGGTAACACATGTAAGGTCCCGGGTTCAATGCCTAGTGCTACCAACATCATTTATGCTCCTTCAATCACTTGTTACCTATTACCCTGTACAAGATGGGACACCGGGAGATCAATGTGTATATTAATATTAATTATTAATTTAGCTATTGATTACATCAATATATTATGATAGCATACATGATATAGTATATCAATGTAAATATTAATACAATAAAGATTACTCATATTTAGAAGAGAGTAAGGAAGGAAGATTATGGAGGAGTAAGTCAGTGATCTAAAGTGTTTTTTTTTTTTTTTGGTTTGTTTTTTGTTGTTTTTTTAAAATCTTATCATATATCCTGCTGTTTTATGAATAGTTTGGGAGACCAGCCCACTATTACTTTCCATGATTCTTCCTACCATTATCCTTTTTATCTAACATGATACTTTTTATGGGCAAGTCTACAGAAGTAGTTCAAAGTTCTTCTTAAGGTATTTATAATGCAGCAGGAACAAATAATGTGTTGTTCTTTTAATAAAATTAATAAAATAAGTTGCAATCAAAGTACTTCAAACTGAGTGCTTTGGTTTTAATAAGCTCGTTAAAGTGGCCTCAGAGATGACTAATTGTTGGAAACTGGCATTCTGCTGATCCTGCCCCCCCCACCCCCCCACCCCCCACCCCCCGACGATGGGCGTGGCCATGTCATTGTTACATGGCCTGATGGGACTGCTTTGAGGACTTGGTATGCATGCCAAGCTCGACCTTTTAAGCAAGAGTGTCTACTCCCTTCTCTTCTGCTCCCAGTTGACCCTCAGCTACTATCCATAGGCTGCTGGTGCAGGATGCTGTAGGAGATGAGGTTAAGCAAGCCATGAGGAGCCAGTAGGAGGTACTCCTCTATGGTCTCTGCATTAGTTCCTACCTCAAGGTTCTTTATTTGAGTTCCTGCTCTGACTTCCTTTGATGATGGGCTATGGTGTGGATGTGCAGGCAAAATAACCCCTCTCCTCTCCAAGTTGCTTATGGACATAGTGTTTTGTCATGGCAATTAAAAATCCTATTTCAGACAATATATCCACATGCTTTAGAACGTGTATGCACCCACATACGTATTTCACCATGCACATGTGCCAAAACTAAAAAGCAACTCATTTGAGTAAGTTCAACATCATTTTGGTTGTGGCCTTTGACTTTGTTTGTAATCACACGTCAGTTCTTCAAAGAATTTTATCCTTAGATTCCTTTGTCCACTTGTGTTTGGGAGAGAGATAAACTATTTATGAAGGTCTAAGCAGGTGGTTTGGGTCAGGGAAGGTAGAGAATGTTCACAAAACATGGCTTGTCTCTTATCTTGTAGATAAGAACACTCAGCTCCCCCAAGTGACTAGGGTGGAGATCTAATTATCTCCTAAACTAGCTCTTTCCCATGGAATTACATAAAAAACTTTGCATGTTCTTTTAAATTTAAATTTGGAAGATGAAACAAATAGGGACACTTAACATGTATCTTGTGTGGCAATATATTCATAGTGCTATTATTTAACTAGTGTTCAGCATGAGAAATTAGGGGTTGAGCTACTTATATCTTGTTCCAAGTCTTCACAACTCAGCCTGTACTTTTATCACACTTCAGTTTGTGTGTTAAAATTGTGCAAGTTGTTGTAAAATATAATTCCATAAAACAATAAAACATCTAGTGGAAACAGTATTTTGCATTGATTCAGCCTCAAGATTTGCACTTAGGTTAACCATCAACCATTTAGGCAGAGCTGGGTTCTTCAGTGTTATAAACCAAAACTCAGGGTCCCAACCACCACAACATCCAGTACAGTTTTACTTTTTTTCATCGGGAAGCCAGATGACAAAGGCTGAAGAATACAATTTTCTTCTGTGTTTAGCCTTAGTGTTTTCATGAACTCTATATTGGGGACATGGCTATATTTGGGAAAGTGTTGGGCCTCTTATAAAGAGAAACAGAGGAACAGATTCACATCATTCTTTCTGAAATTCAGTTTCTATTGTGTGATACGGGATGAGAAGTCAAATGTGATATATGTGTCTTTCATAACTTCCGAACTACAAAGAGAGTGAACAAAATGAGTATTTACTACTGAGGGCTAAACTTAGTTTTACAACTTTTGAAACTACATTTACTTAAATAGCATTGTGTAACTGTGATCTACATTCTCAATCCAATGTCGATTTCTAGGACCTGGGAAAATTAGATTTCTTTGCTGAAGGGTTGTTTGTTTGCTCTTTGATAAAATCTGCCAAGAATCTGTCCTTATTATCTTTCTGTATATTGCATGAATGTAAGAAGAAATATACAAAGGTCATTGTCTTTGGTATGTAGAAAATGAAACTGACTATAATGGCTAACAATCACAGAGGGAAACTACACAAACAGCTTACAATTGCAAGTTCACAAAATTCCAGAGAAAAGAAAAGATTTGGAATGTAGATCATAGTTAGGCAAATCAAATTAAGTAAATGGATTTTCAAAAAATTGTAAATAACCATTTAGATCAAATGGTTATTATTTTTATCTACCAAATAAAATACGAGATTTCTCAAAAAAAAAAATATGTTGCATGTCTCTGAAGGAAGTAGATCCCCTTTGACTTCTTTATGGCCATTGAAACCCTTGTGGTATCTTCTGGTCACTCAGGGCTTCCATAGTCTGCTCTGAGATGAATCTGTCAAGCGAAAACTGTCTTCTTGCATACATGTCTACATTGGAGAAGTCATGTAGTCTTTGATATTCTTCCATCTATAAGACAAGGGAGTAGGACCAAGATCAACTGAGTTCTGAAAGGATTCCAACCTTCTCTAAACTGGGGAACACGCCTGTGTTCATCTGGGAAAACCTTGTATCACGATTGAAAGAAATCTCCACTAACTACTTCCATTCCCTTTCAGGGTCAGGACCCTGCGGCCTTTGGTCCCAACTCTCTGCTGTTGAAATCCTCAAGACACTATCTGAACATCCGTTACACCTTACTGCCCTATCTCTACACCCTCTTCTACCGTGCTCACACACTCGGGGAGACAGTAGCGAGGCCCTTGGTGCATGAGTGAGTTTCTAGACCAAAGCCTCCCATTCAGATCACGAGCTTCCTTTACCTTTCAAGTGTAACAAGGCCCTTTAAGGCATGTGATGTGATGCTGTCTCTTCTTGAAAGTTGCACTCACTTCACTGTGAATGTACCCTATGTTTTATAGGTTCTATCAGGACCCAGACACATGGAAGGTGCATGAACAATTCTTATGGGGGCCTGGACTCCTTATCACACCTGTGTTATATGAAGTATGTTTGTAACCTGAATAATTGAATGGGATGTTACAGTTGTTCTCATAGCTCGATAGCTGAGTAATCTAAATGCTGCATATATGTGATTGCACTTAAGTCTAAATATAAATATAAGTGAGAGCAATCATGAATGTTTGGAATTCTTGGATCCAATGATGTATAAACTAAAACAGTTGTAAAATTACCTTTAAAAACTCTGTTCTTAGGCATGTGGCCATGCCCTACATGGGCTTTTGAATGTCTAGGTGTATGTAGGTTGATGGACATATACAGACTATATATCCTCTTGTCAAGGGGGACTGAGTTGGGAAGACAGAGTAGGTGTGTAAAAGAGTATGGAAAGTGGAGTACAGGAAGGAATGGCCATAGGCAAGGATGAGAAGTAAGGTGTGTGAGAAGGGTTGCTATGATCCTCATCATCTTACTTAAAAATATTGCTTGAATAAGAATCAAGAGAAAAGATAGTTAACCAAGGCTCATTGAGCTGGTAGTGTCTCAGCTACATCTGGCTTTGTTTGACAAGTGGCTTTGCTCCCCTGTGGATGTGGCTGGCTTAGTCTACTCTGAGCTAATGGATGGCATCACTCTGAGAATGAAACTCTCTGCTTCTCCTAGAAAATGCATGAGCACAGAAGCAAAATGAACTTAATTTCTAGGTACAGCTTGGCTTTGGATAAACTGCTTGACTTTTCTGGGTTCATGTATTTTCATTGGTATAGCGGGATGATCTGCAATGGCTCTTAGGATTATTCAAATGGTCAGGGATTATGATGCGGAGGTGTTCTCCAAACTATGAAGAGGTGTGTGTGTGTGTGTGTGTGTGCGTGCATACGCGTGCGTGTGCGTGCGTGCGTGCGTGCGTGCTAACACAGCTTATTGATTTTATTTCCTTAGGGCATGAATCAAGTGAAAGCCTATATTCCAGATGCCATCTGGTATGACTATGAGACAGTAAGTAAGGTGGCTTCTACTGTTTCAGAAACCTCTTCTAGCAGAGGACAGTTCTAAAACTGAGAGGAGGTCATTATAATATTTCACATGGCTTTACAATGCATTGATTGAGTGTGTCTTGAGGCATCTTAGTCAATTCAGAATGGTATATTAAAGGACCTCACACTGCACAATTTATGAACAATAGAACTCCATTGCCCATAGTTCTTGGAGGCTGTAATGTCCACGATGAAGGTCTTCTCAACTTCATAAACAGGAGCTTCTCACTCAGTTGCTATAACTCAACAACTTGTCCAAAGGAATTGTCTCTTAATAATATCACATGTAGTATTAGGTTCCAACATATGAACTTTAGAAGGATATTGACATCCACAGTGCAGCAGAAGACATTTCCAATAGCTACAGTAGGTTTATGAAATCTCACTGGCTCAACCAGCTCATTGCTGTGCAGATAGTTAGGACTAATCATTTCATTAACTGTTGTCTGTGGAAGCAGAGAATTCAAGCTCAGTAAAATCACAGTATCAGTCAGTGTTATGTTGCTGCAACAAATATCCGAGGCAGTGAGCTTATAAGGAGAAAGGGTCCGTACACTTTTGCTTTCAGCTTCAGAAGTTCTAGAACTGGCTTCCATTGCTTTGGGCTGGTGACAGGAGAGGAGGGACAAAACCACCCTACAAGACAAACAAAAATACCGCATGGCTACACAGCAATGGAGGATAAAAGGAAGAGGCTAGGACTTCACAATTCTCACTGAGGGCAAATCTCTAACGTCTAAAAAACTCACACTAAAACCCACCACCCCTTATAGTTCCTGCCAGCCCCCGGTAGCACTAGACTGGAGATCAAGACTTTCTCAGTGAGACACACAAGGCATAAACTAAAGCACACAGTGTGGTGAGAGGGAAATGGGGGGGGGGGAGTCGGTGTCTCAGCTCCGCTCTCTACTACCCACACACCTTGGGGAAATCACCTCATTTTGGAGGTGCCCATCTTTTTGTCTCTAAAGTGAGGACTGGACTAAAGGATCTCTAGGGTCCTGCCGTCCTGCGGTCCCCTATCCAGTCTGTTTTCCTTTTGCTGCTTAGGAACTGGCTATCCAATGGAGGAAACAATTTGTAGACATGGTGCTACCAGCTGACAGGATAGGGCTTCACCTTCGAGGCGGCTACATATTTCCCACCCAACAGCCAAACACAACCACAGAGACCAGGTAAGATTCCCGTCTTCCTACTGGGCTGGCGCTCAGTGGGGCTTCATGTGGAAGGGCAAGCGAGCACCAAGAGTATGTGGACCGAATGAATGCTGTCCGCAAGCTTCTCCTCGTTTCAAGGGCCCCAAATTATCTTCACAGGGGTAAGCATAGTCTCACTTTCCTTCTCAGTCTTGTGTTCCTTCTATTTGGATTAAACCAGATTGCGGGAATAGTCAAAATAATCTTCGTGGGGATTTCTGTAGGGACAGGAAAATTATTTTAAAGTGCATTTCCTGATACATGAGAAAATTTTAGGAGGAGGTAAAGATCAACACGAGTTGGAGTTTCAGGGCCCAGATTCTGGAGAACTTGAGCTCATACTCTGGCCTGATAGCATTCTACATGCATTGACCTCGAGCAGCGTCTCTGTGTTCATACTTGTTATTGAAGAACCTGAGAAGATGGCGGCCTTTGTGAGGGTTAAGAGAATTACTACAGACAGAGCACTTTCAGGAGAGTGCCTGTCACAGGGTCCTGTAGTGTTGTTAGAATCATCACAAACCTAGTTTTCAGGAACCATCTCAGCCTTCGATTGTTCTCATTATCTCTTTCCCACGCCCTGCTGCCCTCCCAGGCCTGTGGTCCCACAAGATGCTGTTATCTACTCAGTCCCTGGGGTGGGCTCTGGAGGATCTGCTGCTGGATCTTCTTGTCCTGTCGGGTCCCTCCACTCCAGCCCCAAATGAAACAGAGATGCTATGTTAATTATTAAACTGTTGGCTGATGGATAGGACTTCTTATTGGCTAGCTCTTTCTTAATTATTAACCCGTTTCTATTAACGTATATATCTCCATATGGTCTTAGCTTACCAGAGAATGCCTGGACCTGTTACTCTTTTGTGGTCTACATGGTGTCTGTTTCTGGCAGGCTTTCCCTGACTACCTTTCCCAGAATTCTCCTCGTCTCCTAGTCCTACCCATCTTCCTGCCTCTATTGGGCAAACAGTGATTTATTCATCAACCAATAAGTGAAACACATATACAGAAGGGCCCCTTCATCTTGGCCTTCTCGTATACCTAAAGAATAGCCTGTTATAATCATTGACTTAAAAGACTGTTTCTTCACTATACCTTTATAAGAAAGAGATAAAGAAAAATTTACCTTCATAGTGCCTAATTACAATAATTCTCAGCTGGTCAAGAGATCAAAGGATGGTCCTCTCACAGGGAATGTTAAATAGCCCCACCCTGTGCCAATAATGTGTGCGAAAACCACTGGAAATAATTCTTAAACAGTTTCCACACCTATAATTTACCATTATATGGATGATATATTGTTGGCTGATTCCAAGGCAAAGGCGTTAGAAAAAAATGTTTGAGGAAGTAAAGAAAGTTTTGCCTCACTGGGGATTACAAATTGCCCCCGAAAAAATACAAAGAACAGATCAGAAGAGATCACTATCAGATTCTTAATATATCTTTAAAAATTATTAGAAAAGATTTCCCAGCTACAGACTATCATTGGAGTAAAAGGACATGACCTAAAAAACTTGAAAAAGACCCTAAAAGGGGACAAGGACTTAAATAGTGCTAAAATATTGTCAGCTGAAGCTGAAAAAGAGTTAGAATGGCTAGAAATATGAATACTAGAGGCACATGTGGACTGTGTGGATCCAAAGCTTGACTGTGTTCTGGTTATATTACCACCTAGGAAATACCCTTCAGGGATTTTGGTGAAGAGGGAAGATATCATATTAGAGTGGCTACTTCTACCACATAAACAGAATAAACAGTTAAAAACATATATAGAAAATATTTCTGATTTGATTTTAAAAGGAAAATTAAGACTTTGCCAACTGATAGGAATGGACTCAGCAGAAATTATAGTACCTTTAAATAATGGGAAATCTCCTCCTTATGGAAAGATAATGAATATTTGCAGAGCTTGCAGTTACTTTTTGGGAATATTTAGCAACAACTCTCCCAAAAATGAGAGAATAAAATTCATAAAGAAAACTATTTCGATCCTCCCATGCATTGTAAGAAAAACACCAATCTCTGGGATCTCTACATTCTACACTGATACAAAAAAAAAAAAAAAAAAAAAAACCTCAGGTAAGGTAGGATATAAATTAGGAAAGATAAGTAAAGTAGTTCAAAGCCCTTATAACTCTGTACAAAAGGTAGCCTGGTAGAATGTTATTTTTCTTCTCAGGTCTTTGATGAGATTAAGACTAGATAGTCATAGCTATCTCCTCTCTGATCTTAGACAGATAAGACTCAGACTTTCCAGATTAGGACTGCTATCATAGTAATCTTTGTCATGCTTTTACCCTGATACTGGGCATGTAGTATGTGTCTGTTGCTCATTGTTGCTCTTGCTGGTGGTAAGTTTTAATTTGTGCATGTTTACCTTTCCTGGAATATACTTGATAGTTGTTACCATTGTATATGGTATTTGCATCAGGGTTACAACCTCCTTCTTTAGACTAAAAGGGGAATTGTAGCAGTATCTATCCTTGCTAGTGTATTTTTGTTAGTGGCCACACCCCTTTGGGCGTTGCTTTAGGTGTAGACAGAACCAGAAAGAGGGAACTGTGAGGTGTGGCTCACCCTCTTGAGCTCTCTCTTGGGCCATGGATTGGGTCGGAGGGACAAAGAAAGGCTGTGCTGGTGTAAACACCCCCAATAAACACCCATTTATCATTTATCTGGGGTCTAGTGAACTCATTACAGCCCTGTCTACAAGGATCCATCCCTATGCCCCAAGGGGTAGACTCGTCAAAGGATGGAGCCGTCAAGGGGTACATTCATCGAGGGGAAAATTAATCTGTTTCTGCCTATCTTTCATTGCCTGAAACTTGCAACTTTTCTCCTCAGCCGGAAGAATCCCTTGGGACTCATTGTTGCTTTGGACTACAAGCGAGAAGCAAAGGGCCAGTTGTACTGGGATGATGGAGTGTCTAAAGGTAGACTTTCAAATGGAACCATAGCGGTTGTTCTTAGTGAAGATGCACTGCCAGAGGCTTCCCAATAAGGCACCAACCCCATTGTCACTGTTATATGTTTTAGCATCTTAGGAAATTTTAGTAGCTTGGAAAATTCAAACTCATTCTGCAAGTTTCATTAGCCATGTATAATGATTTAAAATAGACGTCACATGTAGAACTTTCTGTGTTACTGACATGACCAGTGGAAGAAATAGTATTGCATGTGGGTTCTTTATTCTCTTCTGCACATCATCATTGACATCAAGCAATGCCATGTTTTCACTAGTTTAGCAAGGCACTTTCCCAGTTACCATCGAGAAAGACACATCTAGTGAATGTCTTATGTTTTCCACTCAAAGATTTGATATGAATGAAACACAGAAGCTTTTTAGGCCAAATGGAATTGGAATTTATTGATATTTGATATCCAATATTGCCCTGCATGGGAGGCACATAGAGATGAATGTGCCACAGACATTGACCTTGACAAACTCAAGATGTAACAGGATAGAGAACCATAATAAAAATCAAAATATTGTAAATGCTAGCAAGTAGAGCCACAGAGTACCATGTGACTTCAGAGAAAGTAGTCCATTAAGGTTCTACAAAGATTAAAACCCATTTGGTTTTGGATGAGCAGAACTATGTGCAGAAGAATCCCCAACGAGGAGGGTGAAATTTCAGTCTCCTTATTTCCCATACTAATGGTACATACACATTTACCCATCTCTTTCAGGCACAGTGTTAGAAAGGAAGTACATTCTGTACGATTTCTCTGTTACATCCGTAAGTACTGTTTTCAAGAAATGTTAAGTTTCTTGTTTCTTATTGCGACCATGTTTTGAGGTCTTGGTGTTCTATGTATGCTTTTATTTCTCTGATATTCATACTTATAGCGCATGCTTTATTATATAAGAAATATCTGAGCTGTTTTGTAGAGTGGCTGTGTATTTTATAATCAATGTAAGTGATGCCATTTCTCTGTATAATTTCTTACATTTGAGGCCGTCAGTGTTTTCCCTTTTAGCCATTCTATGTGATCATTTCTTGGGACTTTAACTGCGTTTCCAGTTTTTCCAATGACTAATCACATGTCCACCTGCCTTTTTCAGATTCTCTTGGGTGAAATGTCATTTCTTTGTCCATGTTCTTATTTGGATGGGTTTTGGCATTGGCTAACAGCTCAGTTTTAATGGTTTTTAAATATCCTTCATTGAATATGTTTGCAAATACTTTCTTCTATATATAGGCTGCTCTTTCCTTCATCTTAAAGACTTTCATGAAGCAGACATTTAGATTTGGGTATACTTATCTTTTTTTTCTCTCTGCTGGATTGTGTCTTCTGATGCCACATCTAAGAACTCTTTGCCTGGCTTTAGAAGCTCGGTGTTCTTTGACTATTGTCTGTATCTAACTCTGCGATCTATATTGGGCTGATTAGTATATGTCAGACTTAGGTTAAAGTTTGTCTTTTTGTCTACGTATGTCCAGGTGGCCCAGTCAGTACCTTTGTTGAAACAGCTCTCTCTCTCTCTCTCTCTCCAGCTCTATTACTTTCAAAATCTTGTCAAACTTGCCTATTTGTTTGTGGGGAATTGAATTCTTTGTACTTAGTAAAATGTGCCCCTCTTCCTCAGAATTCAGTCCCACCTCCTTCTGGGCTTAGCTCAGTTTTGCTGCTATTCAAATCTGTTTCTATAAATAAGTCATTCAATTTCTCTGTGCTCCAGTAACTTCTGAATAAAAAAAAAAAAATGGAGATTGTGACCTCATAACTTGTTGAGTCATCCAAATGGTATATTATATGCACTATACTTAAGTGTAGTGTCTGGCATATTATTAAGCATTCATAAAATTTAGCTTTTATTATGAGTACTAAAGTTAAAACGTAAATTACTGTGGCACTTTTATGTGTATGTGATGTTTGTGTGTCCCTTGGGGTTTGTGTGCTTGGCTCTCTTTCTTTGCTTTGTAACTAAACATTCTGTAAGCCAGGATTATATTTTCTGAGTGCTAGAATCAGGAAGGGCCAGTTAACCAAAGGAAGAGAGTGTTGGTGTCTGAGACAACACCTTTCCTGGGGGGTGATCGTTGTTCAGTTTGGAAAAGAAATCAGAAGGTATGCAGACAGCCTGGACCAGGAGATGATGAATGTTACATCCAACCCCTAAAGTGACTTTCTTCCCCCTCCTAGAATCGTTTACAGGCAAAAATAATAAATAATGATTACGTGGATCCAAATGAACTCATGTTCACCAACATCAGAATCTTGGGGATGGACAAGCAGCCGACTGACCTTAATGTCTTACTTAATAAGAATACCATCCCCATTTCAAGCTACAACTACAATGCTTCAGCAAAGGTGAGAGGTCATTCCATCTGTAGGGCTCTGGTTGTAAGCCCTGGCCTGGCATTCTGACAGCTTTCCTTCCCTTGACTTCATGGAAAGCACATGAGACAATTTGGATAGCCACAGAGACAATTTTCTTGTTGAGACAGCCACCACATCATAGAGAGGATCCAGGAGAAATGTGTGCATGCAAGTATGGATACTTTCCCTTGTTGACATCAGGGCTCTAAAGAAGATAGCAAGAGTTCGTGTCCCAAGAGAACATCTTTTCTGCTAATTTAAAACTAGATAAGATGGTCTCAGATGGAACGGTTAAAAAATGAGGTTCAATGAATTGTCCTGGTTCTTTTGAGGCGTGTTTACAGTTTGCCCTTTGTTAAAGTTAGAACTAACCTTGAGACACGGGAGGCACTTTTCCTAGTTGCCATTGCTATTATGCTATTTTTATAGTTACACCTAAAATGTAAGTGGAAGAAAACATAAGCTATATCCAGATTTAGTCACCAGTGAGTGATTGATTCCCTTACCTGGTAAACTTACACAGAGCATTTTAGGTATCGGCTCACTCACTGAGAAGTTCATTGTTTCTTAAGTAAACCATCTTCCACCAGGAAATACACACAGCACAGGAAAGGAATACAGCTTCTAAGCAGAATGGGGTGCTGATCTTGGCTATTCTCTACCCACTGCGGGAGCTTAGGTGTGCTATTACATCTGTATCATGGAGACAGCCATAGTATTCATGGCACCGGGTCACTCTATAGAGTTAATGCACATAATATGTAGTATGGCTGCCATGGTGCTTGGCTCATGCGTATGCTCAGTAAAACTGATCTGTCGATCACTGCTATCATTAGTCACATTAACAGGCATCATACTAAAAGTATAATAAGTCTAAAAACGACGTTCACATGGTGATGCACACACCTTAACATGACTACATTGCTCCACACTCCATACTCTCACAATGGCCCTGAAAGCTCAGGGATCAGGCAGTTCCAGGCATTCTAAGGTGATGCTGGAGAAAGCTTGGTTCTGACTTCCCAGCCATCAACGACATTGTATCCGTAGTTCTGAGTCTCCTGGTTGTCACTGGAGTTCTTTCTTTCCATAGGTGTTGGTCATTGATAACCTCACAGGGCTGAAACTGGGACAAGAATTCTCCATTGAGTGGACTCTTGTGGTCAGTGACCTGGAGAAGTTTAACTGCTTCCCCGAGGATCCCGGAGTCTCTGAGGAGAGCTGCAAGCAGCGTGGCTGCCTTTGGGAGGTAATGGCCACACTGACCAGGAAGTTGTAGAAGCTTTGAGAAGGCTGTTGACTTCACAGTGGTGGCGAGGGTGTGATGATGCGCGTTCTGTGACTTCCATGTGTCAGGTGATCCATATGTGTTTCCCTCAGATACCCTGCATCTAAGAAGAAATCATGGCCGTTCTAATTGCCACTTTAAGTACATCATTCAAAAACCCTATTTTGAACTATTAGAGAAGATAGAAAGGATCGAAAGGAGGGGTAAGAGGGTAACGCAAGGATGAATATAGTCAAACTTCATTATATGCATTTATATCAATATCACCAGAAAACTTGCCATTTTTATAACCATTGCATGCTAGTAAACCCATCCTGCAATCACGGTGTACACTGTGCCGTGAATATTGTAAGTGAGCAACTTTTGTTTGTTGGAAAACCTAAACAGAAAGTGTAAGTCTTGTCCAATCTGTTTGAACAATGCTGCAGGAAAAACAAAACAACAACAAGAACAAAAACCAAACAAATCAGAAAAAGTTATCAACTGCATCGGAAGCAGGAGACACAGGCAGATCCTACCTGGGGGTTGTGCTGCGCGATTAGGCTTCCTGTCCCATCATTGTTCACACTTCACACTTCACATTCACACACAAAAGTGTGTGTGTGGTGTGTGGTGTGTGGTGTGTGTGGTGTGTGTGTGTGTGGTGTGTTTGTGTGTATGTGGTGTGTGTGGTGTGGTGTGTGTGTGTGGTGTGTGTGTCTGTGTGTGTGGTGTGTGTGTGGTGTGTGTGTGTGTGTGTGTGTGGTGTGTGTGTGTGTGTGTGTGTGGTGTGTGTGTGTGTGTGGTGTGTGTGTGTGTGTGTGTGTGTGTGTGTGTGGGTGTGTGTGTGTGTGTGTGTGTGTGTGTGTGTGTGTGTGGTGTGTGTGTGTGTGTGGTGTGTGGTGTGTGGTGTGTGGTGTGTGTGTGTGTGGTGTGTTTGTGTGTATGTGGTGTGTGTGGTGTGGTGTGTGTGTGTGGTGTGTGTGTGTGTGTGTGTGTGTGTGTGTGTGGTGTGTGTGTGTGTGTGTGTGTGTGTGTGTGTGTGTGTGTGTGTGTGTGTGTGTGGTGTGTGTGTGTGTGGTGTGTGTGTGTGGTGTGTGTGTGTGTGGTGTGTGTGTGTGTGTGGTGTGTGTGTGTGGTGTGTGTGTGTGTGTGTGTGGTGTGTGTGTGTGGTGTGTGTGGTGTGTGTGTGTGTGTGGTGTGTGGTGTGTGGTGTGTGTGGTGTGGTGTGTGTGTGTGTGGTGTGTTTGTGTGTATGTGGTGTGTGTGGTGTGGTGTGTGTGTGTGGTGTGTGTGTGTGTGTGTGTGTGTGTGTGAGTTTAATTGACTCTGGACCCTTTGCTATGGCTGCTACAGTACTATAAACGCACTCAGAAAATAGCAATTTTATTATCCCTGGGCATAGAATTGTGAATTCAGAGATCAGGGTGTTATGACAGGGTTGGTTCCTTTTGAGGACCACGAGTGAGCTCTGTTCCATCACTCACCCCTAGGTTCTGGTGGTTTGTCACCTGCGGTTTGCACTTCTTAGCTTGCGTAGGATCTCTGCTTTCATGACTTTGTGGCGTTTTCCTGAGTGTGTGCTTGCCTATCTGAATTTTCTTTCCTAGTAAGAACGCTGATGGTGTTGGGTTAAAGCCTACCCTAATGACCTCATCTTAACCTGATGCTCTGCAAAGACCTCATCTCCAACACATCATATGCACACTACTAGGACTTAGGGCTTATCTGTTTGTTTGTTTGTTTTTTGTTGTTGTTTTCTTCAACAGAGAGCATTTCAACCTATTTCAAAGTTCTTAGAACTTTGTCTTATTTGGCTTCTTCAGTAGTGTGGTGTAGAAGCTCACCAAGAATTCTTCCTACTGTTGCAGCGCACAGCTATTCCTGGAGTGCCTGTCTGCTTCTACGATACCATCCCCCAGTATGCTGCCAGTAACATTCGGTACCAGCCCACAGGTGTCACCATGGACCTGACCCTCCTGGCAGACTCAGCATCTGCCCGGGCAGCAGGAGCTCCAAGCATTGCCTCTGATCCTCTTTCTGGAAAGATCAGCTCTCTTAAACTGAATGTGACCTACCATACAGAAAACATGCTACAGGTCAAGGTAACATGCATGTCACAGTTGCTGGCTCTCAACACGGGTGTTTTTGACTCAAGGCTCTGTACACATGAGGTCATTGGAAGACTGTTAATGGCCAGGCCTGGCAGTGCATGCCTTCTGTTCCTATACTCAAGAGGTGGCATTAGGAGGATCTCTAGGAATTGGAAGCCAGCCTGGTATAAATATTGAGTTCCCAGCCAGCTAAAGCTGCACGAAGACTGCCACAAACAGATTGTTAATGCAAACCTTTATGTTACAGATGCACAAGCTGAGGCCTTCAGAAGTAAAAGTCAGAAAGGGAGTAGATATCCAGTCAGGATGTGAACTTAGATCTGCTACAGTTTTGCATCCTCTATTATTATCAGTATTTTACATCAGACATGTGGTCGAAAACCCATCCCATCTCCCTGAAAAGCACGAGTCTGCTTTGTGGAGAATACACCGAAGAGATCCTCACTTCCAGCAGTTCTAGTAACTTCTGCAGTGGGAGGCCTCAACCTGCGTTAGTATTAACTTTAGACGCCATTAAAATTCTCTTTTCTCCTTCCTAGATTTATAGCCCCATTGACAAGAGATATGAGGTTCCGGTACCTCTGAACATCACTTCTTCGACACATGGGTCCTCTGAGAACTGCCTGTATGATGTCACAGTAAAAACCAACCCATTTGGACTCGAAATTAGACGGAGAAGCTCCGGTACTGTGATGTAAGCTCGGTTTGTTTGGCCCCAGTCAAAGCCACTGTAGATCTAATTACCGTGATTCTAATCACTGCAAGCGAACCACTGATCTCTGAGACAACGTACAGTTATAGGCATGTTTGTCAAAGTGAGCATCAATTGTTCTTAATTCTCTAGGGAATTTATTTTTTTTTTTTAACCAGTCATTAACTCAGAAGAAAAACTGAAAGAATAAAAAAAAAAAAAAAAAACATGAGCCAGGCATGCTTTTAATTCCAGCACTTGGGAGGCAGAGGCAGGCAGGACCAGCCTGGTGTACAGAGAGGGTTCCAGAACAAACAGCACTGTTATACAGAGAATACCTGTCTGGGAAAACCAAAACTAAAACTGAACACTACCATCAAAAAAACAAAAACAAAAACAAACAAACAACAATAACAAAAAACCCTAATGTGTTATTTGACTCCAGGAAGAGAAAATACTTGAAAGGAAGTTCCCTGCCCCATTAGAGATAGTTACTTGCATGTTCATGTGTGTTTTTTTTTTCCTGTATATGGCTTTTGTTCATTTGCATGTATGTTCAATATTCTCTCTTAAAATAATCAAACTTTCCCATCCTCTTTTTTTATTATTACTAAATATTTTAATCCGTTTTACATACCAACAGTCCCCCTCGCTCTCCTCCTGCTGCTCTCCTGACCTCCTGGCCCCATTCCCTCCCCAGGAGGGGTGAGGCCTCCCTTAGGGAGTCAACAAAGCCTGGTACATCAAGCTGAGGCAGGAGCAAGCCCCCCCCCCCCCCGCTACATCAAGGCTGAGCAAGGCAACTCAGCATAGGGAATGGGCCCCAAAAAGCCAGCCCATGTACCAGGCGGGGATAGATAAATCCTACTCCCACTGCTGGGGTCCACGAACAGACCAAGCCACACAGCTGTTACCCACATGCAGACGACCTAATTAAGTCCTGCGCAGGCTTCCCAGCTGTTGGTCTAGAGTCTCTGAGGTCCCATAGGTTCAGGCCAGCTGTCTCTGTAGATTTCCTGTCATGATCTGGACCCCATTGCACATGTATGTAATCCCTCCTCCCTCTCTTTAGATGGACTTCCCCAGCCCAGTGCTTGCCTGTGGGTCTCTGCATCACTGAGCTTCTATGATGACAACTAGGGTAGTCGCCGATTTGATTAGAGGAGGAAGCCTCTCCACTATTATTGCTAGGAGTTTTAGCTGAGCTCATCCTTGTGGATTCCTGGGAGTTTCTCTAGCACCACGTTTCTCCCTCACCCCATAATGTCCCCCTCTGTCAAGACATCTCTTTTCTTGCTCTCCCTCCCCACCCACACCCCCAAGTCGCCCATCGCATCCCTTCTTCCTCTCATCCTCCGTACCCTCTCCTCTGCACCCATCCCCAACCCCCAGTTTGCCCAGGAGATCTCATGTAGTTCCCCTTCCATGTGTCTGTCCTCAGGAAATTTCTTGCAATCTAAAGAGTTTCATGTTTTTCTATTGTACAATAGTTTTGTAGAACTATCCAATAGGTTCCCACAAGCTGATGTACTGGGATTAAAAGGATGGACAAGTCACGGTTTTTTGGTTTGTTCGTTTTGTTTTGTTTTCTCTCAGTGAGAATTCCCAGTTCTCTCATTTGGGAATAAAAGAGTGAATGAGACTTTTTTTCTGGAAATGAGTCCATGACCTAGAAAAAGGACTCTTAGTCTTGCAAACCACAGAATACAGATACAGACATGGAAACTGGGAGCTGAATTATGGCCACTGTCACGACCTGGTTCATTTCATAGCATTTGAACATGGATCCTGATGCCCAATAATCGGGGCCGTCCCAGTGGATTAGGCACCGGAACGTGTTTTGTGTTTTCTCTGGCCTGTGAATTGTAGTTCAGCGTGGTGGTCTGCTTTTGTGTTGCAGTTGGGACTCTCAACTCCCTGGCTTCACCTTCAGTGAGATGTTTCTTTCCATTTCAACCCGCCTTCCATCTCAGTACATCTATGGCTTCGGGGAAACGGAGCATGCATCTTTCAGAAGAAACATGAGTTGGAACATGTGGGGAATGTTTGCTCGGGATGAGCCACCAGCAGTAAGGACAAGAATAAAATTATCAGTCATGTTCTCTTGATCCAAACTTATGCACATTCTTGTGGTCTTAAATGAGTCTATGTTCATCAGCATTTCCTAGCACTGATAAACTATGTTCTCAAATCCAAAAGGGCATGTGATTTCATGCTCTTTTGCTTGTAAAACAGTTAATTTCTCTACTCCTATGGAACACAAGTTTTATTTATTTTACCAAATATTACACAAAGCGATCATCTGAAAATTTAATGAGACAGTGTCTATGCCCTGCAAAAATTTACAATGCTGGGGGAGGCGATAGCATAGTGCAATCAGTGCTAAGATAGGTTTCTGTAGTAGTAAAAGGGGCATAGAGTGTGGACGGCACAGTTTGTTTTGCTTGTGGTAGAAGACAAGGTCAAGCAAGGCTTTTTGAAGAACGTCACTGGTGAGTCCAATCTCCTATGTCAAACTTGAGTTCACTGTTTGCTTTGTGATATGGATGCAACTTACTGGGTTTTTATTCGTAATTACCTTACAGTTCTTTCTTACAGTACAAGAAGAATTCCTATGGTGTTCACCCTTACTATATGGCATTGGAAGAGGATGGAAATGCCCATGGCGTGCTCCTGTTGAACAGCAATGCCATGGGTAAGAGGGAGATGCACACTCACATGCCACGATAGACAATCATCTGTTAGAGACTAGAATGTTACTAGACATAAGGGCAAGGGCAAGGAACGTTGGGTACAATGGCTCATTCATCTACTAACTCAAGATTTATTAAATTTTCCAGAGCACATCTTACATGTAAAATTTTGGCTATCCGTGCTCCCTGATTTTCTGTGACACCTTTGCTCCTATTCCATAGGGTGACATAAGTTGAGATTGTGTATTTTATTTTAGGCAGATGGAATCTGTCTTGATCCCACGGCCTCAGAGAATACTTTCCAGAGGAGGGCAATATTAAAGGGTAGGAGTGAAAATGGAAAACGTTTAGGAATAGATTCTCCACCTGGGTAACTTATGGCTCCCTACCAATTGGGCTTTCTCTATCTTTACAGATGTGGCATTGCAGCCTACCCCCGCCCTGACGTACCGTACCATAGGAGGCATTCTGGACTTCTACATGGTTCTGGGGCCAACACCTGAACTTGTAACTCAGCAATACACGCAGGTTCGAAGCCCGTCTATTCATTGATAAACCATCACGTATTTGTTGCATATTGCTTCCACACACACTCAACACTGTGATAAGATTTTATTTATTTATTTTTCATTTTACTCACTGGTGCTCCTACTACTAGAGGATTGCTATTCTTCTTGCCATCTAAATGCAGTTCAAAGAGTTTTCCATTTTTCTCTTGGGCGGTGGTTTTGTAGACCTCATCCATGTGTTCACTCAAGCTGACACACAAGACTTTAGTGTTATGAGGTACGGACATCATACACTTAGCCTGTGTGTCTCTTGATCATGTGCTCAGTAGGCTATTGAAGAGTCTCTGATGAAGATTCGCTATGGAGGTCTCTGTGAGTGGCTCAGCAACGGGCGGAAGCGTGTTTAAGCTCCGCCTTCCTGGTTGCTCTCCACTTGACTTCTGTGTTTATCTTGAGTGAGAGCTCTTAGAACGCAATAGAATGGTTCAGGTTCCTTCCATAAGGAAGGATTCTAGCAGGATTCATTTTATTTCACTTAGACTATCTTAAAACCAAATGTAAACTTAAAAAAAAAAAAAACCTAATACAGACTTTTAAAAACAGTTACAGCGTCTGACATGGTGATCAAGTGAATGTAAGGATGAAACTGTGGTAATTGGTGTTTGGTTTTTATTCCAGTTGATTGGCCGGCCAGCCATGACTCCATACTGGGCCCTAGGTTTCCAGCTGAGTCGCTATGGATACCAGAGTGATGATGAGATTGCCAGTTTGTATGATGCAATGGTGGCAGCCCAGATCCCTTATGTATGAACCTCTCCCTCTGCTTTCAGTCTTTTAGCATAGTTATGTAACGAAAACAGGTGCATACAAATTAAGGCTGTGGTTAGCTTAGTGGAGGAAAAGTAGATGTGGAAATCGCCTTTCTTAGAACCCTTTACCTTTTAAACACGTTGCACGCTGCCTTTCAGCAAGTTAAGTCATGATTTGCATGGCTCGGTTCGAGGCTAAGAGCCGCATATGCTTCCTTCAGCAGGTAGTGGGATGGTGGCAGGGCACTGGACCACCATTGCTTGCCGTTGAGGATAGTCTGCGGTAACTACGGTCCTTCAAGTCATGACTTTAGAGTCTCAGAAGTGGGCACCTTGGAGAGATGGGCATTAAATGACAGTATGAAAGGAAGCAGTTACAGATCTAGACTTTGCTTTTTTTTTTTGCCACATACCTGTGCATTTCCTCTAATCTAGTTTCCCCAGTAAATCCTGAGGAACATAATTAACTGCTGTCAACAAGCAAAGATGTACGTGACCCTTCTTCTCGTATAACTGTCAGTTTTCCAGAACTCCTCTCTCTTGGCTTTTAGATTGTCTGCTAAGGTTTCACAGAGAAATTAAGGATTATAAAATGAGAATGAGGCGATCTCACTGAAGATAATTTGACACTTATGTACAGGCTACACTTCTCTCCTTATATATTTTCTGATAAACCTGTTAAACAGAGATAAGAAAAATATAAGACGATTGCAAGATGAAAAAAAAAAAAATGATCCATACATGTAATTTACCCAAGCCATCAATGCTATTTGTGTGTTAGTTCATTCTTGTCTTAATTTTGGCTTTGCTACTAGTCTGTCCTTCTTCAAATGCATTCCACTTACAGTCCTAAGGCAGTGCAGTACTATTTGCCATAGAAACAAACAACTGTCAAATCTATAGTCTGTTGTTTAGGGCAGTTTCTCTGTCTGTCTTTGTATGCACTTGCATGGGCTCACCAGGTTTGAGGGTTGAGAGGACAGGAACTGAGCAAGGGAAAGGAGAGAGGCAAGCACATGGAGAATGTGGGCAGTAGCAGGGTCAGAAAGCAGCTCCAGCATGTGGGATTGAATACGTGTGCACAGGAGCGTGCTAGGGGACGGGCTTGGGAAGGAGCCCGGCCCCGTCAGGAAGCATGGAGAGGAGCTGTTGTAGGACGCTGAGTCCCTTGCCTGTTGCTTCCTGTAGGATGTGCAGCATGTAGACATCGATTACATGGACAGGAAGTTGGACTTCACCCTCAGCCCCAGCTTTCAAAATCTCAGTGTCCTGATTAATCAAATGAAGGCGAACGGCATGCGGGTTATTCTCATTCTGGTAGGTATTATGGCAGACTTTTGGTTCCCGTCTTTGTGATTCCAAAACAACACCTCTGGGAGAAAGTAGATGGCAGCTACAAGAAACCATCTTTTACATTTCAGTAATGTTCTGAGAACACTTAAGTATATATACTTTTTTTAAAAATTAAGCAAATGAAGTAGGGAAGAAAAGTGAAAATTACCTTAAAGGAGTAAAATGTCATTTTATTTTTTGTAGCTTGATGCTACTGGAAATTATTTACCAATATTTTTCTCTTACTAAAGTTAGAGCTGTGGAAAGAAAACACTGAATGTGGCAAATAAAATGCTGCCCTTCTTCTGGCTGTGCCTCAAGGTGCAGCTGTGTCTCAGGATGTAGCTGTGTCTCAGGGTATAGCTGTGTCTCAGGGTGCAGATGTGTCTCAGGATGCAGCTGTGTCTCAGGGTGCAGCTGTGTCTCAGGATGCAGCTGTGTCTCAGGGTGCAGCTGTGTCTCGGGATGCAGATGTGTCTCAGGGTGCAGATGTGTCTCAGGGTGCAGCTGTGTCTCAGGGTACAGCTGTGTCTCAGGGTGCAGCTGTGTCTCGGGATGCAGATGTGTCTCAGGGTGCAGCTGTGTCTCAGGGTGCAGCTGTGTCTCAGGGTGCAGCTGTGTCTCAGGGTGCAGATGTGTCTCAGGGTGCAGCTGTGTCTCAGGGTGCAGCTGTGTCTCAGGGTGCAGCTGTGTCTCAGGGTGCAGCTGTGTCTCGGGATGCAGATGTGTCTCAGGGACGCAGATGTGTCTCAGAAGTACTGCTGTATCTCAGGGTGTCTCGGGGTACCACTGAGTCTCAGTCTCATATCTTCCCAGGGAAGAAGGGGTGTCAAAGACTGCCTTGGGCTTCTCCCTGTGCCGTCTGGCACGTACATTGGTGTCCTCCTTGTTCAGGTCATGCCTGTCAGCCATGTTGGTGAGACTTGATGGGTGTGGCTTCTGATGTTACTCAGGGACACAACCTCACAGTGACTTTCCTGATCCTCTGGTTCTTACCGTCTTTCTACCCCCTCTCCTGTAGTGTTCCCTGAGTGTTAGGCGTGGGGGCCTTTTGTAGGTGTAGTCACTGGGAGGGTTTGGAGGAAGGAAAGAGAAGCGGGAAGTCTTGTAACTAAAGAACAATCTCAAAACTCTTGAACCCCCTGCCTACCAAACCCAAAACAAAACAAAACAAATCAACAACAAGAAACCCAAACAAACAAACAAATAATGTTTTTGAATCATCCTCAGAGGTGATTAAACTCAGGGGATTATTAATGTTTCATTGAACTCACAAACGCAGAATGCCAGCTTACTTATTTACCTGCAAGCGAATCTTAGCATCCAAAAATTAGAGTATGCCTTTGTTACTCGTTAATTCAAGTATCTGTTGAACATTGTTGTTTAAAGTTCATTACTGAGAGGGTGGATTCTAAATTAGTAAATAAGACAATGCTATTTCTTAAGAAAGCATTTTTTTTTTTTTTTTTAGTGGACTGAGGTGATCAAGAAAAAAAATTAGAAATTTAATTTCAGACAGTGATGTTTTTGTGTAATGGTTATGAACCAGCATAAATAGGGATGAGCTGAGTCTCTATGAGATGTAATAGGTAGGGATGGCCACTTAGATGTAAGTTGGACCACAGAATAGAATAAAGTTTGCTTTCCTAAGGAGTACTGACTGCTATTACACAGTGGAAATGTAGTTACATGGCTCCTCTTGAAGGTAATGTCTTACTAATCTGCTTTAACCCTAGGAATTGTTTTTCAAAATATAACCATATGGAATTTATAGCTAACCATCACTATAGTCTTTTATTTTTTATTTCTCCTTCTCCTCTTCTTTTTACAATGGATTTATGTGTGATTGGGGAAAAGAAATCACTCACTTCATGTTGTACCTCAGTTTCTGTAAATCCCATCCCCCATTACAGTATTTATAGTTCTGGGTAGGTACTTTCTATAATCTAGACAGTTTCATTTATTGATGGAGATTTTTATTCTCTTTGAAAGAGATTGACCTTAAGAGCTATGCATCTTCTATTGGGTGCCCGTGGCACCCATGTCTAGTTAAAAATATTTAATATTACTTCTTGGGTCACTTTTCTCTCTGCCTTATATTCATTGGTCAGTTTTTGGAGTGTAATTTCCTTGGAGATGTTTCACTCATATTCGTAACTTTTGAAACTGTCATTATAGGACCCAGCCATTTCTGGAAATGAGACACACTACCTAACATTTACTCGAGGACAGGAAAACAATGTGTTCATCAAATGGCCTGACTCCAGTGACATTGTCTGGGGCAAGGTAAGGCTTGAGCAAGGCACCTATAATCACCAACACCTCATTGGGTGTTCCTATAAATCCTGAAAAAAAATAAATCCTGATGAATATATTGCAAAAGAAGCAGCCTTCCTGATGCTACCTAGCACAGGAAGCATTAGGCCCAAAGTGAGTTACACGTCAAATTCCAAACCAGGGAATGTTGTCGCTGCTTACAAATATTCTGATATTCCCACTGCTTGTATTTATATTTAGCATGATGGTTTTTAAAACAAACATTAATAATCCCACAGGGCTCTGAGCTCTGTGTCTCTATCACAAACTCAAACCAAGAATTCAGCTTTTACTAATGATGCTTAATCGGACTTAAAAAAAAATCACTAACTCTATCTTGGTCCGTTCTTTGGCCTCAGCCCTCAACTTATGTGGATGTTGTCAGCGATAATTTTGTCAGACTTCTGGAACCCAGATGGTAGTAGCTCCCACTCCCTAAACCTATTATGTTCCTGCCCATCGCCCTATATATGCGCTCTGGCCATTTTGAATATTGTTTTGAATATTGGCTTCACACCTGACCCACTGGGCTTGCACTTCAAGACATCTGACGTCTTGTAAGGCTCTCAACAGCTGGTTTAGCTCGTATAGGAAGTGTTTCTGTATCACTGCCCATACCAGCTTTGTAAGGATTCTGTGAACTCTGAGAAAGCAAGCAGTATTTTCTACTGTCTCTGGCGAATGGTTGATGTATACTGCAAATTACAAATAAAAATTGATTAGTGCTATAGATTGTTAATGCTACATATACTATTCGACAGGTATTGATTCTGCTCGAAAACACCGAGAACAAGCCTGAAGGGTTGAAAGCTTGCATGGAAGAGAATGTTGTTTTTAACAACATCTCAGTCACTTGATTTTCCAGGAAAGACTCGGAAGCCAGATGCTGTGGGGAAAGCCTGCTAGCTCAAAGGGAGAGAGAGAGAGAGAGAGAGAGAGAGAGAGAGAGAGAGAGAGAGAGAGAGAGAGAGAGCCCTTCCTCCTCAGCTGACATCTAGAAAACCCTGTTCTATCCTCTCAGCTCTCCCCAAACTCAATGTCCCTCCCTTCTACTTCCTGTGTGTCTGTCTGTCTGTACTCCTGACTCCTTCTTACTTTATATATATATATATATATATATATATATATATATATATATATATTTAATAATCCTATGTTCACTTCCTGTCAACTGGTTGCTTGCTCCATGTTTTTAATCTTGTTTACAATGTGCAAACAGAGAGCTCTTGGAATAAATGGATGTGCTAGTGTTGATCCACACCACAACTAGAAAGAGTTGTGGGTTTTTTTTCTCCCCAGGAAATGACACAATCTCAGGGTTCACAGTGTGATCAAATATCCTGCAGTAGTATATGATGAGGTAGGAATTTAGGAAGAGTCCGACCTTGGTCAGGCAGCAAGATGGATTGTCAATCAATCATTTCTTTAACATCACATCTCACATTTATTTGTAAAGAATAAGTTTTACAGGTACAAATAAAATATAGACCAGAGCCAAGGACTCATTTGAAATACTGTTGTGCAAAAGATACACTTAAAATGAAGTTTGTTACTTGAGTTCAAAATAAAAAACGTGAAAACTCACGGAATAAATATGCAAACCCTGGTCATTGTCACCTGGGTGAATCCCAGACAGTCAGCCTTTACACTTTAGTTTATGACAAAGATTGAGGCACTTGTCACTAGAGCTTTGCATTCAAAACACCTCATTGTGTTTGCGTGTAGTGCCTTTTAAAGGTTTTGATTTTTTTTTCTTATTTGTCTAGGTTTGGCCAGATTTGCCCAATGTAAATGTGGATGGATCCCTTGACCATGAGTCTCAAGTCAAGGTAAAGTTGATCAGAGGCATTTGGAAATGTCACCCTAAATAAACACCTGAATGCTTGTGTTTTCTCTTCATGGACAAGCAGCTTCCCCTTTGTGGCTAAGTAGCTCTCACTTGAGTCTGCTTGCCTGGCGGTCAGTTGTAGGAGAGGAAATGCACAAAGGAAAAACTTTACAGGCAACCAAAATGGAAGGGCATACAAAGAAAATCGCCATGAAATCCTTCATAGGTGCATTGAATAGCTGCGATTCAAATATAATGTTGCTTGAAAATAATGAACCAAAGTCTAGACTATTTTCCCTAGCAGGGAACTAGGACAAGCAAGTAGTTCTTGATGAATTTCCCGAGGACCAAAGGCATCGCTAGCAGGCCAGAAGGAGCAAAGTTCTTGGTTTTATACCTTCTGCCCCATCAAGTCTACACATACTTGGTCACTGTGCAGCTCTTTTTCCCAGAATGACAGACAGGACCCCTTTAGTATTGCCAGTCTGAAAAAGAAAAATCCCATACATCTTTACAATTTAACTGTTTAGACCCTGACTATTAGTTTTCTGTCATCCATGGTTAATGTCTAGTCATAAAACAATACTATGCTTAAAGAGGGCCTTAAACCTCCCCTGCCTCTTCCTAAGAGATTAGAGGGAATTTCCCCCTCCCTCCAACTTTGTCCTTTCTAAACTCTGCAGCAACAGCAGCAGCAAAACCACGGTTAGATCAGAGACTGGACAGGCCCAAATGCTTGCCCATTTCTCCTTTCGTCTTAGTGCGCCCCTTCCTGGATAGGGGAGACCTTCCCATGAAAGCGTGTGTTGCCTTTCCAGCTCTACAGGGCCTATGTTGCCTTTCCCGACTTTCTGCGCCCCAGCACAGCTGCGTGGTGGAAGAGAGAGATACAGGAGCTCTACTCCAATCCCCGGGAGCCAGAGAAGAGCTTGAAGTTTGATGGGCTGAGGATCGTAAGTGTACCTTCGGTTCTTTCAACACGGGAGCTGTCAGAACACAGGGAGACAGTTTATAAGCTACCAGAGTAGGCAGCTAGGGTTGGGTATCGGAAAGGAAGGGAGTTTAGGGTCTAGAACAAGGAATAGTAGAGATTATTGTGGGCCTGTCCCGGGAACGTGTCTGGTAGAGGAGTCCGCTAGAGAAGCATGTCAGCTGCTGAACATGCTAATATATACATAAGCAACATGGAGGATCATCCTGGCAACTCTTATCTCCATTTGGTCAGTCTCTTGACTTTGTCTCCCAACTATCAAATCTACTCTGAAGCCTGCAGCTATATCTAGAAGACAGAGCAGACCCAGGAATGGACACGGCATGAATGTGGATTTGGGCGCTAAAGGGCATTCACTGTTGGACTAGCACAGACTACTCTGAAGGACTCTTTCTTTCAAAGCCTGTTCTAACGTGTGTTGTACAGGTTTTCAGGGCGGGGATTATTTGGATGTCTCTGAGAAAAGTCTAAGGACTCCTCTATTTGCATTTTCCTAGGGCGGGAAGCACATTCCTTAATATCCTGGTTTCCTCCCCCACATCTAGTCACTTGAAGGGAAATCCTAGGCAAGTTCCAGTCCAGCTCTGAAGAGCAGCCAGACCCAGGGTCAGAGTAGAAGAATCTCACAGTTCACACAGAGACAAACTTTGTGAGTCCTGTGGCTGCTTTGAGGCCTCACTGGCTGCTTGCAGGCAAGCATATTCTAGACTTGCGGAAGAACACAAATTAATCCAAAGAGATAAGTCAGGCAGAAGAAAGGGAGATAGCTTTGAAGAAGACATTCTGAAAACTATGCGATGTTTGCTCTAGTAGAAAGAAAACCCAAAACACTGCATAGTTAGTCCCAAATGCTTGCTGTTACCTGTAGTCTTACTTAGTGCTATCTTATTTAGGACAGCTAATTTAATTTTTTTTCCCTCTACTGGCAGACAATGGAACGTTCTCTCAGGGCCGCTACTTCTTGCACTTGAGCTGTACATTCTGTACTGTAAGGTTTTATTTCCAGCCTTGCCTCTGAGTTATTACAGTTGCTTAGGGTATATACAGTCTATGGCAGCCCCAGAATCATTCCCAGCTTAGGGCCATAAGAAGAGGTACAGGGAGATCACAATAGTCACTGGCTACAGATACAGGGTAAACAGTCTATGAGTAGAAAAGTGAAAACAGGCTTGTTGTGTAGGGACATAGACTGAGATATTTCATTAGGCCCGGGGTCAGTGTTTTTGCTATGATGACAAAGTCTTTCAAGTTTGAAAAGCAGTTTTCACTCTACCAATTGACGTGGGTTTTTAGGTTCTACCTTGATCCTTGTCAAGCATACGGACTGTTATAGGTCACTTCTTTGAGGTTCGTGTCCTATGTAGTAATGACATGCTGCCCCTGAGTTGACAGCATCTTGTCTTTGCTTGCTTTACTTCAGGACATGAATGAGCCTTCAAACTTCGTGGATGGGTCTGTCAAGGGCTGCCGCAATGAAACTCTCAACAAACCGCCCTACATGCCGTGTATGATTTCTTTCCTGCTCAAGACCCTTGCTCTCTTTATTCTCACGTGAAGCCAAAAGTTTTGGAGGGGAATGGTTAACATACTCTCAACATGGAATAAAGTACACAAATAGAACATCTTTGGATATATTCAAATTAAGTATAAAATTAGTAATTAAGTATAAAAATAATGACATGTGCTTTAAAAGAAGCTAAGTGATACCCTTGATTGTATTGATGAGTATGAATTTATTGCCAAAGTTTTGAAAAACACCCATCTATGTGTTCGCATACCCCTGACACACAGGTTCTTTTGATTAGAGTATGAAAATCTAGTCCCTAAACTTTCCAGCCTGTTCATTTCAAACACTTCATGAAAACATCTCAGAATATTGAGTCTTCTCACCACAAAGAAGCCCAAGAAATGAACTTCCTAAAAAGAAAAAAATGTATCAGCAACTAGAATCTATATTTCTTAATGTCTAGGGTAGGCCACATCTCCATCCTTATCCACCCATCCATCATCTATCCATCCATCATCCATCCATCCATCATCCATCCATCATCCATCCATCCATCCATCCATCCATCCATCCATCCATCCTTTCCTCCCCTAATTTAGTATTTGTCAGTCGAATGCTGAGAAGCCAGAAAGATTTAGAAACATCAGTACAGAAGTAATTTGAACAAAGTTCTATTTATTCTCTTGAGAACATTACCATCTAGTGGAAGAAAGAGTCCTAACAAGAATGGAATTTGTCATGGTGAGAAGTGAGCTGCTGCACTGAGTTAGAGTTGGAGCAAAAGAGGATGTGTTCTACAGCCTGCATGGTCTTCTTTAACCAATTACAAAATCACAGGATATTATTTTTTTACATTAAAAATCTCAAGCAACTAGACCTTTTATAATAGACATGTCAATATATAAATCAAGATGTCTGGAAAAATAACTCAGTATTTCCCCTCAGATTTGGAAGCCAGGGACAGAGGCCTGAGCAGCAAGACTCTGTGCATGGAGAGTGAGCAGATCCTTCCGGATGGTTCTCGGGTGCAGCACTATGATGTGCACAGCCTGTATGGTTGGTCCCAGACCAGACCCACCTACGAGTGAGTATGCTTTTGTTACTGTTAGCAAAGAGAAAAACTGGCATGGGAAATTAAGGTATATTTCCACCATAGGTGGCGTTTATAATCTTGTGTGTGAGAATCCTAGACATTTCAGGTTCACATATGAGGAAGGTCATATGTGCTCATGCTTTAAGCTTGGCCCATTGCAATCTCATCATCTTAGTTAAAATGCTTCTTCTGTATATATATTGTCTCTAAGCAAATGTTGTTAATTGGACTGGAAGCCCCGACTCTCATCCAAGGTAAGCGCCTTTACCCTTCCAATGTCCCTGTAATTTCCCTGTCTTTCCATACTCCTCATTATCCATTCAGCCATATGACAGATCATATTTTTCTCCAGTAAGAATGCTTTCTTTAGTTCTTTGACTATATCCATAGCGTCTCTACCAAGTCCCTTCAGCAACATTTCATATTGGCCAGTTTCTTTCCTTGCATTTCTTGTTTAAATTTTTGAGTGATTTGTTTGTGGTTGTTATTGAATACTGGGCATTTCTAATAATAAATTATGGTTCTCCCACTGCCCATAGGGTTGACTGCTGTTTCTGTCTTTTCTTGATTCTGCAGCCTTTGATATCCTGCCCTCCTGCCCCCTCCTCAAAGGAAAACACTTTCTCTGGCTTTTGAGAGACAAGGTGCTTCTCCTTACTTGTGAAGGCTGGTTCCCCCCCACACACACACACTCCTTCAAAGCATGAAGGGCGCGGGTACCCCCCCCCCACCTTCCCTATTGATTGCATTATGAAGTCATTCTCTTGGCTTTGAGGAAGACAATCCTGATTCACAATCCACAAATCAGCTTTAAAAGAAGATTTACATCTTAAAGGGGCAGAGAAAGAATTCCTAATGCCAGGAATAAAAGAAAAAGACAAAGAAAGAAAAGAAAGGAAGAAGCAAGCAAGCAAGCCACCTCCAGGAAAGTCAGTTCACAGGCTTAGAGTCTGGAAGGTAGTGTCTTAATGAAGCCCACTCCATCACAATGAATGCCTGTCCTCTAAGTCCTTTACTACTTGGCAAGGTGATAAAGAAAGTGCTTGAAGTTTAAGAGACAAAATGACAGCCTTATTTTTCATTTCTGGCTTCTGGCTGCCCTCCAGCTCAGCTGCCGCCCCTTTTTCTCTGGGAACACACCAGAGCCTGGCGCGAGTAAGGTTTAATGCCCAGTAGTACGCACCCCTTTCATAAAGTTCTCCATGCTTCTAACCCTCCAGGAATTGCTTTGAAAATATGAGCCAACTGTTTGAGATCAGCTGAAATTAGAGTAGGCTATTGATGTGTTTGGGGGAGGCTGCTTTAAAAAGAGCTGGAAATGGGCTCAGCTTTATTAATTTACTGTAAAGCTGCTGGCTCTTGGTGGCTGCAGGGTTACCAGGGAAGGGGCTGAGATGCCAGGGGCCTTATGGGAGACAGTTACAGACTTCAGTGTCTTAGCGAGAGTTGACATCTTCTTTTGAGAAGACGCTTTTTATTCCTTTATTGACCAGTGGCTTCTCAGTTCTGAAGTGGTTCTGCCTGTGGAGTTATATGTTTCATTTGAAGAAAGCGCTCACAAATGTCCTTGTCCACCTTTCAGGCTTTGGTCTGAGGTTTTTCTGAAAACATATATATGTGTGTGTGTGTGTGTGTGTGTGTGTGTGTGTGTGTGTATGTATGTATGCATATATATATGAATATATCTATATATAAGTGATTATATATGCATATATACATATTCACATATATGCAACCCCTTTCATGCAGGAAACTCCCCTGCAATCTAAGTACAGCAGTGATGGCCTAACCCCCCCCCCCCACTTCCCAGCATCATGAAAAACACCAGATTGTTTAGGTTTTTTTTTTTTCAGGACAGAATGATATTTTCTACTCTTTACACTCGTTTCTATCCAAAGTCTCTGTGTCCTGTGTCCTCTGTTCCTCTTCTCGGGACTTAGCGGAATCTAGGGGATTTTTGCCATGAGCTCTGCGATGCCCACTGAGAATCTAGGGTTTTTTTTTTTTTTTTTTTTTTTTTTTGCCGTGAGCTCTGCGATGCCCACTGATACCTTCTTTTGTCTTCGCTTTTCAGTTGCTCTTTCATAATTCCACTTCACTGACACAGCCCTAGATTCCTCTCGTCAGATGTGGAAGCTTGGGATCACAAGGAAAGAGACCACCTCTCCAACTGTAGCGTTTGGGCAGGGCACAACTTCACTCTCTACCTAGAGGGTGTGCTCAGGAGTGAGCACCCTGGGCTGCTGTGTAAAGGGACACACCCCTGCTCCCTGGTGGTTAGGGGAATGTTTTCCTATTGTAGATATAAGAAAGAACATCCAGAGGCACCCAGAAGAGTTCAAGGCAGAGAGAAAAGCAGACGGGACATGGCATAGATAAAAACCACGTTTGTGTAACCGTCTAAAAATCTTTTATTTGTGTTTTCCTGTGTGCAGAAAGCATACTCTGCATTCCAAAGTATAGTGGGGTTTGTTAATAAGACCCAAAAAGTGTATATGCCATTATTCAGATCCCAGGTTTATCTATGTATTTCTTAAATGATCCTTGGTAATTGTTCTGGCTTTCCTACTAAAAATAGGAACTCAAGGAAAAAAAACAAAACAAAACATTGTGGGAATTGTACAATGATACACGTGGAATTGATTGATGTGTTCCTGTTTCATAAATAATTGTTTTACCAATCACTCCACCCCTTTCTCTGACCTCCACATATAACCTGCTAATTGGGCCTCTTAATAATAAGAACTTCTACAAGAAAACCCACAGAATCAACTAACCCGGGTTCATAGGGGCCCATAGGGACGGAACTGACAAGCAGGGACCCTGCATGGGTCTAACCCAGGCCCTGTGTGCATGTGTTCCTGTGAGGCTCCTAACAGTGGGAGCAGAGGCTGTCTCTGCCTGCTCTGCCTGCTTTGGGGACCCTACCCCTCCTACTGGGTTGCCTTGTCCAGCCTTAATACAAAGGGAAGTGCCTAGACTTACTGAAACTTGAGGTCTGCCCCCTTTGGAAGGGAAACTGAGGGAGAGTGCATGGGGGTGGGGGCTGAGAGGAGGGGAGGGGAGGGAAACTGTGGTTGGGATGTCATGTATGAAAGAAGAATAAATTAAAAAAAAATAAAAAACAATGGAGAATAATGTCCTCACTTTAGGAATAGGTGTATCTCTGGTACCCTGCTGTGAGGCTGATAGGGATTCTTATCATCACTGGGATTCTAGCTTCTTTCCTGGAAGATGCTCTCTAAATCTTAGAGCAATCACCCTGCAGTCTCATGAAGAGAGCTTCAGCCACTCTCTGCAGTGAAATTTCGTGGCTGTCATCTTCTAATACACCCTCTTGTTTCCCCAACCAGAGCTGTTCAGGAGGTGACAGGAGAGAGAGGGATCGTCATCACACGCTCCACATTCCCCTCTTCTGGACGCTGGGCAGGACACTGGTTGGGAGACAACACAGCTGCCTGGGACCAGCTGGGGAAATCCATCATTGGTGTGTGGGTTGTGCCCAGGGCCTCTGCTGGCGGTGGAAGCGGAAACATAGTGTATACAATTTGGCTACACTGTGTATGTTTAGACTGGCATCTAGGTGGCAGTAAAGTCAATAAATGGTGAACAATCAGTCAGTGAGAGTTTTAGTTTATACCCATGTCTCCATATGCTCATTGGGGATGGGCTAGGGCTGTTAATGCAGCAGAGGAGGAGGAACATTGAGCTTGCTCCCTCCTGCCCAAGGGTTGTCTTCATTTAACATAGCGGTTTTGTCCCATTGCAGGCATGATGGAGTTCAGTCTCTTTGGAATACCTTATGTAAGTCATATTGGAACCCTTGCACCTTGCCTAGATTTCAGTGTCTGTCTTGAAAGAATACCCAGTTGATACTCCAAATTTGCTTCTTCTCAGACAGGAGCAGACATCTGTGGGTTCTTTGGAGATGCTGAGTACGAGATGTGTGTCCGCTGGATGCAGCTGGGAGCATTTTATCCGTTTGCCAGGAACCACAACAATGCTGGCTCTAGGGTGAGGCAGCCATTGTTCATGCTGCAGATGTGTTACACAGACATCAAATCACAGCTTATTTCAAAAGTATAGAGGCGTCATTCTTGTTTCCTGACAAATCACGAAGACCGCCAGGACACAAATGTTTCAAAATATCTACAAAGTTCAGACTACAGGGCTATCAATAATTCTTCATAGTACATTTTTTCCCTCACCTCTTGCAAACATTTTTTTTTCTTTCTGCCAAGAAAAGACATTTTCTAGTTCCTACATTGAAGTACAATATAGCACATTCCCTTGCTTGACAGAATAATGAGTTGGCATTATAGTCAAACTATCCTTGATAAATCAGGGCTCCAGAGGGAATTATTGATAAGGCTTTACATATGCACCATACCGGAAGTGAGATTGTGCAGAGGCCCCGAGGGTAGGTGATAACGGGAACAGCATTTACCCCTGGGGCAGAGGGAGAAGAAAGGGGTAGGCTATAAATGGAGAGAGCAGTGATACATGAGTCACATGCAGAGTACGTGCCCAGCCATCCTCTCTCTGAGATGCCTGGGTACAGGAAAGAAGAGCTTGCCATATATGCGCTCACTCGCCCCTATAGAGACAAGATCCCGTGGCCTGGAATGCAACTTTTGAGGAGTACTCGAGAAAAGTGTTGCAGATCAGATACTCCCTGCTGCCATATCTATACACCCTGATGCATAAAGCTCACACCAAGGGCAGCATGGTTATCCGACCGCTTCTCCATGAGTGAGTGTTGCCTATTTCCCCAAACAGTGAGTCTGGGCACTGTTGTAACAATGCTTTGCAATTGTTACAAGCACAGATATGAGGTTTTCTTTTCTTTTCTTTCTTTTTTTTTTTTTTTCATGTTGGACTTTTCAGGTTCACAGATGACAACAGAACGTGGGACATAGACCAACAGTTCATGTTGGGCCCGGCTATCCTGATCAGCCCCGTTCTGGAAAGTGTAAGTTTCTCATCATAGACCAGACACTGTCCAAAAACGTGATCCAAAGGCACAGTGAAACACATTATTTTTGTCTAAAATTCAAAGAAAACATCAAGCTAATCTGTGCCTGCACATGTATACCTCACCAGCTCCAGGGAAAACATTTTAAACTCTTCCCTGTTTTTTTTATTTCATTATTTTCAAACAGATATTCCTAGAACATCAAAAGCAGATCATTACTCCACAAGATATTAATGAAAGATTTTTAACACTGATTTCTCACTTGGGGATTCTGTGGTTAGGGACTTTCATAATTTCATTAATTGAAACATTTTTATATGTATATTTGAAGAGGAGTTTTCAAAGTGTATTCATTAAGGTTTCTCAAATTCTTGACATCATTAATAAAATTCCATCTTAATCGTAACTCTATATAAAGTATTTTAAGGATCAATATTGCCTCCCAGTTGGGATATTCATAGTAACATACTGATTTTACATTTCAGAACACATTTGAGATCCCTGCTTATTTCCCCAGAGCCCGGTGGTATGACTATAACATGGTGAGTTAAAATGTTTTTTTAGAAGGAATTAGAAGGTTCTGCAAAGGCTAGAGAGGAGGCTAAAACTTTCTCCCAACTTCCCAGACCAGAAAACTTCCATCTCCAACCATTCTAACCAGATCTGTATAAACGGGGATCTGCACAAAGGCATAGGAAACATCTGAGCACCCATTTCTCCTGTCGTCCACCATTAACCTTCTCTAGACTTAACACGGACACCACTAGGTTTTCAAAGGTTCAAGCAAAAATGAAAATAGACTTTTTTTCTCACTTTTTTTAATGGTGCTTTGTGGATCATCCATCATGCTCCCTTAGTAAGGAAGGATTTTTAGTAAAATACATAACTCATTTAATTGATTTTCCTGTCAACATTTCTCATTGATATGGGTTCCTCTAGGGATCTGGCCAAGAATCTATAGGTGAGTGGAAAAGACTGGCAGCTCCTCTGGACCACATCAACCTTCATGTCAGAGGAGGCTACATTCTACCTTGGCAGGAGCCTGCAATGAACACTTACTACAGGTATGACAAAGCAGTATTTGATGGCCTGGCCCTTTACTGCGGCATATGGATAAATAAACAAATTGTACAGAAACCAAAGTGCAGCGTTTTATTGGTTCGGTTGTTTATGGGTGTCATCTGATAGAATCTAAAAGAAAACAAGTAGATGAAGCCAATCTCTGGGAGATCTTTAACCTTTGGTCTTGTGTCAAGAGAACAACTATTTTGAGCAAACTTTTCTTCAGGATAGAGACATTTTTTTTTCTTCCTATTAATGAGGACTTGAGCACCTGTACTTGCAGTGGAATATAGTATCCATTTCCAGGCCTAGTTTTGGTGAACTCAGAAAGAGGTTTCACACACACACACACACACACACACACACACACACACGGAAAACATGTCAAAAAGCAAATTAAAAACAACACAGAAAAGCAGTCTACTCTCAGCATGCGATGAAAAACATGATTTTTACCAGAAATAGATCCTGAGATGGCTCTTGAATAATAAATGGGACTTGCATGTGTGAAGACAAGGAGAGCTATTCTGGCAGGGTTAAAGGTATTAGGTGAAAAAAAGGAGTTGGGTAGATAAAATTAAAACAGAGCTACCCCATGGAAGGCAGTGGATGGCCTTCCATAAGTAGTTTGAATTTCATTCTTAGGCACCTGGAAGCCATCAAAGTTTTTCGGAGGTTTAACTTCCTGGAATTTTCTTGCTAAGGAATTGATGTCACAACATACTATTGTATATTGTATTATTGAAGTGGGTATGTTCGAAAGTATGTCTATTAGAGTTGTGAAAGTTGAGGCTTAATGTTCCATTAAACTTTAAACGATGCTCTGTTGACCTGAATCTTATATTTTATGTCACTATTTTTATCACTTTTGTACGTGTTCAATACTTTGAGTTTTGAGTTTTATTTCTGAATAAAGAATGTTTCCAGCAGATCTTCTGTGTTCTTGCAGCCTACAACCAAAAATAACGAAATAATGGTTTCTTCCTTCCTTTCTTTCTTTCTTTCTTTCTTTCTTTCTTCCTTTCTTTCTTTCTTTCTTCCTTCCTTCCTTCCTTCCTTCCTTCCTTCCTTCCTTCCTTTCTTTCTTTCTTTCTTTCTTTTTAGTCGACAAAATTTTGTGGGATTGACCGTAGCTTTGGATGATGAAATGAAGGCTGAAGGACAGTTGTTTTGGGATGATGGACAGAGCATAGGTAAGTGCGAACCCCCAGAAAGACTGCATGCCATTCAGAACACTGCTTCATAGGAGCTTAGCATATGCTGGTGGGATCCAGAAACCTGCGTTGGCTACTGCCAATAGGCAACAGTGTTGGGGAAACTTTTGAAACTTTGGCTACCTCAGCTATATTCTACTGCACGTTATTGTAGACAAGGTATGGTTCCCCAGACTTGTAAGTTCATGAGCCTGGCATGATGGATTCGTCCAGGACAGATCTATCCTCACAGAACTATTTCACTCTGATGAAACAGCATGGCTGATCATGAAGTCATCCTCATGGGGCAGGACCATGCCTCTACTTGGGTCAGCCAGAAATATCAGGCATCTTTTTCCTCTTAAGTAGGGACACTCAGGAGACACTTGATGACACATAAATTGGGAATTAAGAATTGCCAGAATGCTTAATACTTAGTATGCTCTCTATCTTCAAGCTGGGTTGTCATTCTGTTGTATAATAACTGCCATACATCGTTATCATCTGAGCATCCTCCTGCTCAGACATTTCTAAAGAGTACGGACACGTTGCTATTGACCTGTCCTGACTTTCACTACTATTATCTTGGTCTAGAACATTTGGATTTTGCAAAATGCCACACTTTTTGAAACTGTAGCCTATTTTCCTTCACTAATACATGCAAAGTTTTCTTCCTTTTAGTTTTCCTCATTCCCATTGAAGCAGGAAATACTCACAAAAGCTTTAAGGGTAGAAAATTAGAAAAAAAATAGAACCACATTTAGGTATATTGCTGTATTGTCTTTTGTTTTTCTGTTGTTAAATACCTGGTAAAATGTGCAATTTTTATATAGCTGAAAATATGGCAAATTTTATTTGTAAACCTGGTTTCTTTTTACTGGATGTAATAACAAACACACAGCTAGATATTAGGTTGTACTCCTTGTAAACATCATTACTATGACCCTATCCCATGAAGAAGATAATGTAAAGTTTATCTAACTATAATTGTTTTCTCTATATGATGTTACTTTTAATTGCTATAAATTGTATTTTGAATATTAGCTTTATTTGCATTTTAGATTATTTTTCAGAATATATGGCCTTAGTTGAAATTTACATTAGAAATGACCATTTAAGAATATAGTTATTTGAATTTTTATTAAAAATTTTAAATTAAAATATAATTACATTATTTCCTTATTTTCTTTCTTCTCTCCAACCCCTCCAATATCCTCTCCTTTATTCTCTTTCAAATTAGTGGCTCGCTTTTCCTTTATTATTGTTGTTTTACACACACACATACACACACACACACACACACAAATTTATAAATACATAAACAGAACCCAGTGAGTTTCTTTTTCATGGCTTATGTGTATATGATTTCAGGGCTGACTATTTTGTGTTATTTAACCTAATAATAATAATAATTATATATATATATATGTATGTATATATGTATGTATCTATCTATCTATATGTATCCTAATAAAGATCTAATTTTCCTATCTCAGTAGCCTCCATTTCTTCGTCTAGGGGTGGAACCTCAGGATATTTTGCTTTCTGTCTTAGTGCATTTATTGTTATCATTGTTTAAGTATTTTTAGGTATCTTAGGCTTAGCTTCAACCTCACAGCAGACTTTTTGATCTTCTGTCTGCTACAGTCTTTCTCCTCCTTCTTCCAGATGTCCTCTGAGAAGTTGTATTGAAGATGTGTGTTTGCTGTAGAAAGAAGCTACATTGATGACAGTTATGAGCTACACTTATCTCTGGGTTTACGTACAGGTTTTAGAATGCAATTAGGAATTGCACTGACCTACTGAAGTGATGGTAGTAGGTTCTCCTCTAAAATCTTGGTTGTCTAGGTTTCTAGTACCATGTATAATTCCAGACAATTGAGTGAACCTTAAATCTAATTGGACGGACAGGAGTCAGTTGCCACAAAGATATGAGTGCCGCTATTGTGCCTGTAGGGATATCTTGCCATGTTGGTCATTGTTCAGGTTCCTAGATGTGGCAGCTGGATAGGAATATTGGTGGCCCCCCTCCCTAAGAGTTTACTTAGTACTTGCTGGTACTGTGAAGGCTAGACCGCAGGAAGGAGACTGTCAGGTTAGATCCAGCTCAAATCTTCTGAGTCCCATGTCCAAAGTGAGTAGTGTCTTCAGCAAAGGGATTTGCCTTCAACCTCTGAGAAACAACCAAAGGCAATAGCAGTAGTCTGTATTTTTTGGAGAATCTGTTGCACTACTGTGACTCAAGCACGGGTTTTTCATGCCTTGTTCTGGGGTTTTTATCAAATAGTTTTGCCGGCTAGTTTGTGTTCACTTGACATAAGATACATTTAGAAGAGGGAACCTCTACTGATATAATGCTCGCATGACATTGGCTTGTGGACAAGCCGGCGGTAGGCAGTGCCGTTCCTGGTCAGGTGTGTAAGAAAGCATGTGGCAGATAATGAAAAGTGGTATTCATTTCCCTGTGGTGTTAGAAATCAACACCTGGGTATTTTTTTTCCCTGAAAAATGACATTTATTCAGTATATACTATGCATCAGATACTGCGTTTTGAGAAGTCGGAAGAAAGAACAGTGAGCATTCAAAGCACTGGGCTACATTTAAGTTCCAGACTATCCCGAGTTAAAGAATGAGAGCCTCCCTAGGCCAGACCACACAAAACTAACCAAGCAAACAAAACAAAAGGCGAATGCTTGCCCACCGTTCTTATTGCTTTCCAGGAAGATGAAGACCACCTTGTCGGTCATTGTGATCAATTTTAGACATTTCACACGCAACACGAGATTATCAGCTGTAACTGATTATCCTTTTCTTCTTGTTTTCAGATACTTACGAAAAGGGAAATTATTTCTTGGCTAACTTCATAGCAACACAGGTAAGACTACTTTATTGAGTTTATAATGTCTTTCACCTGAAGATTAGACATCATCTGCTAATTGTATGAATATGACGTTTGCATGTTAAGAAGAAGTACTTCCTATCCCGACTTCTCTAATCCATGTTGTTGACAGTAAAGTAAGGGAGAAAATAGCTTTTATTTTGCATTTATCCAGATTACCATCACTACGTGAAAAGAAGTTTGGAACTCACGTTATCCTGGGAGAAAATGGATCCCTCAATATGAAGCTTATTTCTAGGGATAAGAAGCTTCCAGATTGATTTTGAAGTGTAAATTTTGAAATGTAAATGTTATATAAGTGATCCATTATGTGATACTGCTGTATAGTTGATAGCTTCATAGCCTCATTGTCATGTGACAACAAGTATATGAATTTACAGAGTTCAGCTGGTCTGGTCAACACTTAACTGACCTTAGCTGTAATATATATATATATATATACACACACACACACACACACACACACACACACATATCTCATGTGTGTATAAATACACACACATATATGATCATCTATATATATGATTCAGCAAAGATGGACTATACTTACATAGCTGGTAGTCAGCTGACCTGAAGATAAGCTAGAATCACCAATTGGGTGGTGTCTAATAATGACTTTTCATGACTATGGAATAGCATAAAGGGAAAGTTGATGGGATTGAGAGAGGGCTCGGTTGTTCAAAGTGCTTACTACTTCTGCGGAAGAGCCATGTATGTTTCCTAGAACCCACTTCAGGAGGTCACATCCACCTGCAACTTCAGTTTGGGGGGATCCAATGTTTTCGCATCTGAAGGCACCTGCAGATACATAGTGCCATAAATGCACAAGGCATGCATACACAGACATCATACATACATACATAAACACAACTTTAAAAATTAGAACTGGAAATAACAATTTCTTACTTAAAAATTACATTTTTTTTATCAAGTTGACTAATTTCTCATTAGCATCGTAAAGGATGCATGATCAAGATTAAGTGGTTCAGCATATCTTATTCAGAAAAACAAGACTGTAAGAATGACATGGGAAATGTCAATTACAGAGGAATACATAAATGAAATAGAGGAAACAATACTTTGTATGTTGGATAACTCCACTGACAACATGCCTTCTTCTCCTGATGATTAAGTAAATCATGCTATATCAGGTCCAGAATCTGCTCATCACTCATCGATTGACCTAAAACATGGGCTACTGTAGCACAAATGGATCTACCTCTTTGTAATGATGCAATGATGTTAGGTGCCTGCTAAATATCCCTCTGTTCTCTATTACAATCTCATGTATCTCTGGGGTAACATGGCATTTTTTTTGTATTGTGTTTATGCTGGTTCTTAGATCTGATCACTCTGAATGCTGGCTAATCTAGATTTCCCTTAAAACACAGTGGTCAGGATCAAGAGCATAATTGCATTGCAACTTCTGTGCTTCCTCCTTCCTTCCCTCCCTCCTTCCCTCTCTTCCTCCCTCCCTCATGTTAAATCAGCCATTGATTGGCCACTCACACTTTGTGAGTGTGTGTGTATGTGTGTGTGTGTGAGACCATTGCCCCAGCAAATCTTGCAGGTAGGACAGATTGTAGGCAGAGGGTTTTGGGGCTGGGTTGGTGCCCAGATTTCTCTTTCTATAGACTGCAGAGTACCTTCCCACACCAGAGACTAGGAAGTAGAGGCGAAGGCTTCTAGCCTGCACAGCTTGGCCTTCCTATGTTCAATGAGCTGAGTAGTTGTCTTTCGCAATGGGGCTCTGCTCTCAGTTTTCACAGACCTTAGCATCCGTCTGGGGTGCTTATGGGTTCCCCTAGCGCCTCCTCATCCAACAACTCAACCAAATGCAACCCGTGACCATCATGGAAGCCATGATTGGCTACCAAAGATGGCCAGTTCAGATCTGCGTCCTCCATTGTGAGGGGTCCTCCCTAGGATCACCTTCATCAATTCCAATAAGTCTCCTTTGCTCTGTTTCCATGTTGCCTCACCCCTGCCTGATTCCTCCTGCTCCTTTCCCCTCGTGCTCCAGTCCACCCTTAGAATCTGTTTTATTTCTCTTTCCAGGAAGGTCTATGCTTTCCTCCTCCAGCCCTCCTCTTTTGCTAATCTCCCTGGGTCTGTGAAATGTACTATGCTTATTTATTGTTAATGAAAACTATTTATGTGTATGGGTGTTTGAGAAGGTCAGAGGAAGGCAGCCAATCCCCTAGAGCTGTAGTTATAGGTGGTTGTGAGCCCGGCATGGGTGATAGGAAATAATTTTGGTCCTCTAGAAGAACAGCAAGTGCTCTTAACCACTGACCCATTTCTTCAGCTCCTTATTTATTTATTTTTGACACAGAATCCCGTGGTCTCTTGCCCAGACTGATTTTGAACTTGCTGTGTAGCCAGCGGGACTTCAAAGTGTGATGCCTTCCCGCTTAGCCTCTCCAGGACCTGGGGTTCCAGTCATGTACCATTGCACTGGACTTTTTCCCCCTCTTTAAATGTAATAGGATGTTTGTATTTCTCTTCCTAATGTTACCCTGCTGTCTCCCTGATTTGTTCTCATGGGATTGTCATAACCTTGTCTACTTAGAAGCTGCTGTACTAGCCCTGTCTGGCCCGGTTACTCGTCCCATTCACCTTGCCTGCAGCTCTCTCTTTCTCTTAATTTGATTTTTTGAGACAGGGTCCCTCTGATAGCCCGTAACTCTTAGCTGTCCCTCCAGGGCTCCCGGAGCCCCACGCGCAAATTGATGCCTTTCATGCCCATACTCTTCTCATGCTTCTTATCTTCCATTCCCTTAGCATACATGCTGTGTTTTATCACGGCTTTCATTCTGCCTTGATTATGTGAGATCTCATAATTTATCTCATTTTAGTTTGTGCTGATGCTTACATATAATGCTTCATGGCTTAGACAATTTGTTATGTTCTTTGCTAACTTACCCAATTCAGTGATGGTTTACTATGCTCCTGTATTAACACCAACACACAATCATCCTAACCTTATCTCTGTCCCTTAACTCTGGATGACTTCCTCTCCTACTATCTTCATTTCCTCATCAGAAAAACATAAAGAATGATACTTTATTATAAGTATTAGGAGGAATACACCAAAAAATAATAATTTCCAGGACCTTTGTGGGTTCATACACCAATCTTTGACATTGCATTAGGATTTTGTGCATGCGCGCGTGCGCGCGTGCGCACACACACACACACACACACACACACACACACACACACACACACACGATATTTATTAGAGTGGCTTACAGGCGGTGGCCTGCCTAGACTAATAATGGCTGTCTTCTGACGGAAAAGCTAAGAATCTGGAAGTTGCTTGGTCCACAAAACTGTACCTCTCAGCTGTTGTTCATATGTTGGAGTCTCAAAGCAGTAGGTTTTAATATCAGTAAAGGAATGCCACACAAACAGGATAGATAGATTTGCTAGAGAGAATGAAGGCAAGCAGGAATAATGAAAAAGCTAGATTTGTCTTTCTTTCTTTCTTTCTCTTTTTAAATGTGGGATGGCTCTAGAAGGTGTGGGCCAGATTTAGGGTGGGTCTTTCCACTTCAAATAAAAGCTGTTGCTGATGTGCCCTGCTAATTGAGTTTAGTTGATTATAGATAGAGTTGGAAATCAAGTTTATCCATCACAGACATCATCAAATTTATCATGACTGGTATTTTGGATCTATGTCATCAAGAAATATTTAATAAAACATTGGAAACAAGGGCTGGAGAGATGGCTCAGAGGTTAAGAGCACTTGACTGCTCTTCCAGAGGTCCTGAGTTCAATTCCCAGCAACCACATGGTGGCTCACAACCATCTGTAATGGAATCAGATTCCTTCTCCTGGTGTTCATGAAGACAGAGCACTCACATGCATAAATACATGAAAAATAAATCTTAAAAACAGTGCAATAAGAGTAATTAACCTATTTTCACATTGTAATGTAGAAGACAGTTTTCTAGACTTATTACATGTGTGTTTGTTATATATGTTTTTTTTCTTATGAATCCTTTATAGAACACCTTGAAAATCCAGGTCCTACATAATCAGTATCTGAGTGGCTCAAATCAGCTGAAAGTTGGATACATTAGAATATGGGGTTTAAATTCCTCTTATGTGGCACATGTCGGTTTTACGTACAACAACCAGCAATTAATTGAGAACAATTTCACCAGTGACCCCTACAATCAGGTATGTCTGAAAGGAATGCCATCGCAAATTCACTTTACTAATCTATTAAATTATCTCTGCTATTAGTATCTAATAGGTATGATAGCTGTTGGAAGTATTGTATGTCCGTAGAAGTAGTATGTTTCTGAAAAGCTGTGGTCTTGTGTGTGTTTGTAGTCTGGTATTGATGATCTGTAGTGTGATGATATCTTCTCTGTTGTGTTCACTAATGAATGGGATTAGCTTTGAATAGATTGGTTTCCTAGGCTTCCTAATAAAATACAGCAGCATTTTTGCACAGCATTAAAGCCAAGGAATGGTTATAAAAGTTCCTTTCCCTTGCAGGACTGTGCCTATCCCTTAGCAAATTATTGGTTAAGTTTTAAGCTGGCACTTAATGTTACTTTCATTAAGTGGCTATGCTTCATTCACAGTATAAGATATGCTTATTTGGCTAACAAAACAGAGTGCCAAAGTATATCCGACTATTAAAACTATTAACGCGACAATTTTTTTCCCCAAGTGAAACAACATTCTGCAAGATGGGATACTCGTAGGATAAGAACCTGTGTGATCCTAACTTTAGATAATGAAAAGTAACTTCAGACCACAGATTAATCATAAATGGATGCAGTAGCCCAAACAGAGGGATTTAAAGAAGTGAATGTGAATAGTTCCTGCTTCTAAATGGGGAAAATAGTGTCCTGACAGTATTTTGGAAAGTGAGGATTCTAAGCACCCAAGTAGATTTTCCCCATTGTGGTCTCCTTGGCTACATACTTAAATACAATAATATGATTCTTGGGTAACTGGGTTCAAATTATTCTGAAAGTATTGTTTCTAATTAACCTAGCTGCAGAAAAGCACAGAGTTTCATTTTAGGAAAGCTCTGAAGCGTATTTAATGCTTATTAATTGTCAGGCAACATTAGAGGTGACAGTAATAAGGTCATGGAATGAGTCAGGAAAGGTAAATGCTAGTGACAAAATGACAAGACAAAATAAATGTTAATTTTAGCCACAACTGTAAATATTTGAGAACAACACAGTTTGTATAAAAGAAAGGAATGTATGGCACTCAGTTATACACAGAACACCTCACCAAGGTGGTTTGGGACCAATATAAGCTAAAGAGATTTGTGTCATTTGATCATTGGGAAAAAAATGAATTCTTTCTTTTTTGCTAAGATAAAAGTTGGATAGTGATTTCAGTATAATGTTTAATAAATTCTAATATATCAATGTAATATTTTTTTTGAACAGACACTAACGATTCAATTGACTGAAAAGAACATGGACCTCAAAGAGCTGACTGAGGTTATTTGGATTTACGGAGATTCTATATTTCCCACACCAAATACAACCAGCATGTTTCCCACAAGCCCTTACCCAACTGCATCTAGCACTGAAATTGTCACAAGTTCTGCTCTCATAACTACACCTGATATAGCCAGTACTTCCACAACTTTATTTCCCGACATAACTACGCCTTCCCCTACAACTCCTCCTACTGCTAACGCTAGTGATATAACCCCATTCACAACTACACCTCCCGAAGCAAATACAACCAGCCCCACATTTCCCGACATAACCACACCTTCCCCTACAACTCCTCCTACTGCTAATTCTAGCGATATGATTCATTTCACAACCACAGCCACTGAAGCAACTACTGTTGACAGTGAAACTAGTATTTCTTCTCTCCTTCCAATGACGACACCTTTCCCCCAGAGTCCTCCTGTTGTCAGTACTAGTGCCGTGATCCCTGTCACGGGTGCTGAAGAAGCAGGTTCCGCCAACTCTACGGTAGTGCCATGATCTTATTCAAGGGTCTAGTGGAGTGGTTCTCCACACTTCTAATTCTGTGTCCATTTAATAGAGTTCCTCATATTGTGGTTGCCCTCAGCCATAAAGTTATTTTGTTGCTACTTCACAGTGTGATTTTGCTGCTGTTACTAATCATGATGTAAGTTATCTGATTTACATGACCCCTGCGGAGGTTGAGACCCACAGGTCGAGAAGCCACTGGTAGTGCTTGAACACATTCCAGTTCAGGATTATTACCTCAGACATCTCTTTGAAACAAAGCTACAAAAATTTGTGAATAGACTTAGGGTCACTTGGCTTCCAAGGATAGTTTTTGTCTCATCCTAGCAGATAGATACTGCATGAACTCCAAGAGTTATAAATGTGTAAGGTCGCACCCATCCCAAGACTCACTTATATGAAAGAAGGCATGCATGCCGATCATGACATCTGAATGCATACCACAATTGTTTCTAATGTTAGCTATTATTATGTCTATGGCCTTGCTGTTAAATGACTCATATGTTCATGGCCTTCACTTGTGATCACAGTACTTCAGACCATACCAAAGCACATCCTGTGATTATTATTGCTGCAGATTTTTTTTATATAGTCCCACTCCTACTGTTTTCTTGGGTTACAAGGTCTAATTTGATATTGGAGAGCACTGGTGATACTCAAGTTACCTCACTGACAGCAATTGTTTACACAGAAGATTCTATAACTAATGATGTGAAAAGTGGCATTTTGTTTTCCTACAGATTTTTTCCAAATATTCTATCTTGGCAGTAGCTTACTATCATATACACTAATACCATTTTTGCTTTCAAAGTGATTACAGTTATTAGTATAGATATAAATATCAACTCCAACCACTGAAATCATTAAATTATAGACATAGCAATTTTACTATCAAAGAAAATAAAAATGAGATTATAGGTGCTAAAAACATAGGTTCCCCAACCTTGCAATTTTAATAATAATACTAATAACTCTGATAAGTGTTAATGATACTCTACAGCTTTCATAAGCATAGATTGAGCCTTCCTCACCTCAAATGCTTGGAACTAAAAGTGTTTCAGATTTTATATTTTATGTTTCTTAACATTTGCGTATACAGAGTGATATATCAAATCTAAACATTAAACTCATTACTGTTCATGTATACTCTAGACACACATAGCTTGAAGATTATTTCATAATACATTTAAAGTAATTGTATGCATAAAACCAAGTTCATGGTGTGATATTTTCCACTCATGGCATTATGTTGGTACTCAAAATGTGTTGTATTTTTGGTACAGGAATACTCGACTTGTACTTCTGTTTATAGACACCAAACTGTTCTAGAGTTTTGAAATCACTCTTATGAATTAGTTTTAGGCCCTGACTGTTCCCAGTAATGACTAACTGTGATGTGCCTACAAACTAGAACTTATCCAGACAGAGGTAAGACTGTAGATATAGCATCAGGATACAGTGTATCCTGGGTTGGAGTTTAGAATCCTAGTAACCTGTGCTTTTACTTTGTTATTTTATTGTTCAGTCTCTCCTTTGCTGTGTTAGAGATACCTGAATGGTTCTGATCTTTCATATACAAATTTACCACTCATTTTTAACCCACCGCTTCCTTAAACCACTCCCTAACCTTATAAATAGACTCATAGATATTACCAAATACAGGCAGTTGGTCACTACCGAAGGTTTGAGCAGTATTTTTGAGATGTAGTTATGAAATTTGTTGGTGCCCCAGACTCTTTGTAAAGTCAATAGCATCCAATTTGTTTTCGTAATACCAAATTGTTATTTGTCCCCTCACTATTGTCTCTTACTGCTACATAGTGGCATTCTTCAGAGACTTCAATGTGGCATTGCAATAGATAGATATAGAAGCAGCTGTGAAGAAGGTGCTTTGCTGTTAAGACATTGAAAATGTAAAAAAGACTCACAAAATGTACAACAACACCATTCTTCTTACTCTTTGTTTTTGCCTTTGAAAATATACTTATTTTCACAAAGATATTATTTATGTTAAAATGTAGTAGATGTATTGTCATTTTTAACGAATGAAAATAAATATTTATAAAATATTTTCTAAATGACTCAATTTAAATTTTGAATGCAGTAAATATTAACAGGTATGACTCACATAAGCCGTATGATATCTTCACTGGTTTCGCATATATAGAGATACCGAGACCAAAGAAATTGAAAGCCACTTTCTTAGGTTTACAGGGTATCCTGTTTCTACCGTTGGTCAGTTATACCAACAACAGTCCCAGAACTTTCTATTTACTCTCCTTGAACATTCCTTCCCCTTCTACAAATACCACCTTGGCTTTCTGACTGGCTGTAACATACATGCTATGTTTTGAATAATTAAGTGGCTGTCCATGTGGAGAACATAGATTCATCAATTATTCTTGTTTCTTGAATTTGACCCACAAGTTATAGCTATTTGAACAAAGACAAAGCCTTATGTTAGGGATTGCATGGCTCTTGCCTTATCCTTCCAACCCAAACCAAACTCATAATTGTCTCTATAGAATGCCATGGGCTGTCTTACTTGGACCTTCACTAAGGGAAGTCCATTGTGCTGTGTTTTTGGCAATATAAGCTTAGGGGTGGGTTGTTGTACTGAAAGTTTGCCTTTTTTTTTTTTTTTTTTGGTTTGGAATGTGTGTACATATGTGTAAGCTCGTTCATGCAGATGCCCAAGATCAATATAGAGTGTCTTTCTTAGTCACTTCCCACCTTATTTTTAAGACAAGATTTCTCAATGAAGTTCAAGTTCAGTAATGAAGAAAACTTGCTGGCCAGTGAGCTCAAGGGCTTTTGCCAGGTCTGGGTTTATAGTTGATACCATAAGCTTCTGCAAAGAAGTTCTATGCCCAGGGTACCAGGCTGAAAACATCAGAGGGCTACTAATGGTATATCTTCCACCCCTATGATTAGTACACCTTAACTAAATGTGCCCTTTCTCCTTACTTACCTCACATCCTCTAAATCACAAGTTAGCAAGATTCCTTTCTCTCTCTCTGGGAATGCAGGGTTACCCTCCCACTACACCCTCTTAGAATCAGAGATGGGCTGACTGACTACAAGCCAGTAAAGCCTCTTCTCTCTATTTATGAAAATAATAACTCTTCTAATAATGTCTTTCACAAAAAGATAATCTGCCTCATTGTCCCCCTTGAATAAAAAATCCAATATCTTTTAGTGTGCCTAGATAAAATACAACAGAGACAATAGATTTTAAGGGCCCACATGGTTTAAAATTTCCACCCCATAAAATTTCCTTCTACCATATCTTCCAGAACCTCAGCATGTGGCAGAGTACTTCCTCAAAAGTTTGCCTACCGCTACTACACGCGGTCTAGGAAGATGCCCTAAAGACACACTTGGAAACCTCTTTTTGATTAAGGTGGCAAGACCTGTTTACATATCAAGAGGCTGGGACTGGTTCTGACCAGTTCAGGAACTGAGTTGTTTTTTTAGAATCTGAGGGCGGAGCACCTTGAATATTGTCATACTCCAGCAATGATAGCTGAAACAATGAACTTGTCATTTCTCATGTTCTCAGTACACTTCTCCAGTGCGAGAAAAGGGACCATTCCACCAAGAAGCAGGCCTGAAATGTTAGGACACAGACCCTGGTGCTGTGAGGTGGCGTTTACTGAAATCATACTCTTGATCCCCAGGGGATTACGATCCTGCTGAACACCGTGGGACATCCAGGGTAGGAGTGACTTCTCGAAGACATAATGAGCAAGGGGACTCATAGTTAGCAAAGTATTTTAAGTCTAACTAAGAATTAATAGGCATGGCTTTCAGAAAATCCCAAGTGAGCACCTCTCTTATTAGTAATCACCAAAACTCCACTCTTAGTCTATTCCTTCCCCATAGAGACTTTTTTCTTTATTTCCCAGACAGGGTTTCTCTGTAGCTTTCAAGCCTGTCCTGGAACTCACTTTGTAGACCAGGCTGGCCTTGAACTCACAGAGATCCAATGGTCCCTGCCTCCTGAGCATGCACCGCCACCGCCCAGCTCACATAGAGATCTTGAACAAGTATTACACTGTGAGGCTAACGACTTACTTTTCTCTACTTGGCTGTTTACTTGTCCTCGGAGCTCAGTTCAATCTGCCTTCCCAGATAGGTTCTTCACACTGAATGACTTACACGTGACAATATAACATGTGGAAGTGTGAACAATAAAAGAGCTGTACTTGGGACAACTAAAAGCTCCTATTGCTTTAACCTGGCAGTTCAAGAGGCGTCCGAGCTGCTTCCCAGGGACCAAAGACTCAAATGAAAGACAATGCCAAAGGAAGCAAGTTGAATTCTGTTTACTGTGATGCTTCAAAATTTCTCCTTGCGCACACAGGACCTCCTCCTTTACAAAAAAATTGCCCTTTGCTCTTTCATGTACCTATAACATACTCACATCACCTCAGAAAGATCCGGGCACAAAATCTCACTAGAAAAGAGAAGTAATAGATTTCTCCAGGATCATGCACTCGCCAATGGGTTTGCACTGCTCTTCCGCTGCACCTAAGCCACACCCTACTCATAGCATCAATTTGAGAGAAAACAGGGCACTAAAATTCTTGGGTGTGTGTGGGGGGGGTGAATCCATCATGCAATACTCAGACTTGGAGGCAGATTTCTCAGAAAATGTGTGGTTGTATCAGTGGTTCCGAAGCTCTGAGAATAACTTGAACAGTGAATTGTGGATAAGCCCGAGGGCCTGCATGCAGCATCACGGCATGGTTTACGGAAAGTGGCACACAGAGAGTGAGTTCGTTTAGAGGCGTTACACCGGGGGGTTGTTTCTGAAGTTCAGTTCGCGATAAGGAAGTGGGTGGCGTGAGAAGGAGACAGGATCATACTCCAGTCTGTAGCACAGCAAGGAGCCATGAGACTGCACCCTGCAGGGACAAGACGGCAGTGAGGGGCAGGCGCCTCAGGGGAGCGGCGCTGGAGCCAGAGAGGGCCGTGGGTGCAGCCCTGAAGCCTGCAGGGGTCTTGTCTTGAGGTTCCACTTTGCCTCCAGAGGACTCTAAGCACGGCCCTCGAGGAGTTGGGATAATATCAGGAATCCAACCTGTTGTGTTTTCTACATCCTCCTGCAGGAGATGGGACAAATGAGTAAACTCAAACATATCCCTGTCCTGGAAACTTTATCACACCCAACACACAAGCTAACTGAGAGGCTCCAACCACCTCTACAGTGCTGGGCAGCGACAGCTTGCCCTTCTGCTCCCTTCCTCAGGCTCCCTTCTCCAATTCAGGGTTCCTATTTTGTCATTTGCTTCTGTCATCCTTTGTCTTGCCCAACTCCATCACCCCAACCTCGCAAAGGGGTATCTCCTGTGACACGCACATCAATGGTCTTGATCAACACTGTCTGCTGGGACTCCTTGCAAGCTGTCTCAGCTTTCTTAATGTTCTCTGGAGTCCATTCAACATTGTTAAGGACCATCAGGTTCTCCATGGGATTCCTGTGGATAACAGAGTCAGGGCAGGGGCACACGGCAGCAATCTTGACTTGCTACTCTGACAAAACAGGTTGAAAAGCACCCTTCATTTTTCATAGCAAGTGTTCCATGATGGCATAAACTACACAGGACGTTGTGGAATTAAGCTGACATTCTTAGTGTATTCAGTGAGAGCAACATATCAAAGAGAACTTAAGAACGTTGAAAAAGGGATTGCTATTTAAGGATGAGGGTCTTCATGTGGGTGCCATAGGGTTTGAAAGTTTGGTGGGTTGGCTTCAGAGAGCCTGCAGTTGCCCTGAAGTTTGTGTGTGTGTGTGTGCGTGTGCGTGTGTGCGTGTGTGTGTTAAGAAAGATTTCTTCTGGCCTCTTAAAGTCTTATTAGAGTGGGCACTTACTTAAAGATTGGGGCATGAGTATAATCCAGTTCTCAAGTGCAGCCAGAAAGACAGGAATCTGTACATAAGGGACGCTGCTCCTCTGAATGCCCTTACTGACACAGTAACTTACAAAACTACAGTGTTCGGAGCTTTTGAACCAATACGGAAAGGAGCAAGGGCAAGGATTGCAGGGGGCGTTAGGCTACCCTCTGAGGGCTCCCGGCTCGCCAGCCTAGGGGGAATGACTGAGACTCCCTTTGTCCCTTCCCCGGGTCCTTTCAATCCCTTCCCACACGTGTGGGTTTTAGCTTCTAGGACGACTCACTCTGATGCTTCTTCTCCCAGCTCGTTGGTCACATAGATAATGTCAGGGTATCCCAGACAGCTGGAGATGTTAATTCTGGGATAGTAGAAGAAGAAGACGAGGCACATCTCATTAATGGTGCTGGCACCCCCCTGCAGAAGGTGAGAGAGGGAGAGAAAGCCAAGGATGCAAAGACATGCACAGAAGCGAAAGGCAAGCAACACACTGCAAACGCTGTCCCTCACCCGGAGAGCCCTTTGCCTTCCCAAACACAGAATGCACTGCCCGCCCGGTGCCCTCGCACGCCTCTCCCTTTCCTCCCTTCTGTTTCCAGTCACTGCACAAGGATCGATATTATTTATAAAAGAAAAACCCACCTCTCTCCCTCACTCTCTACATTTCCACTGCTACCCTTCTTCCCCTCCAACCCGGGTTGAGGTTTTGAGGTTGACTCCCTGCTTTGCACTTAGTGTCAGTCACCCACCTGCCTGCATTGCAATCTCTTTCTCTACTGCACCATATCATTTGTGTATGGTATAATGTAATAAGCATAATATACCCTGGATCCTGTACCCTCTCATCTGCCTAGTTAGTCAAAGAACTCCAGTGACCTCTTACTGTCTTTATGATAATTTATTTGATGGCAAATGAGTTGATTGCATATAACAAATCGCAGCCTATCTATTCTCTTCCATTATTGGTCTGGCAAATGATTTGGCAGTTTGAGCCTGCTGTCTGAGAGTTTGCAGCGTCTTCTGTGCGTCAAATCATTCAGCCTCATTCAGTTACTTCACTGCTTAACCTGTAGCCATACTCATCATTCTCCACGCACACTTCCTGCATTCCTGATGATGGATGGCTTTCTCATTTCTGTCCTTCTCCAGAACTCTACATTGCCATGTGTCTAGAGCAGGACCAACTTACTGATACCACATGATCCGTATATCATCTTATGCTCCCTGAGATATCCCTGCACTTTAATACCTATTTTTCCATTTTGATGTCTTCTACCTTGTTTTTTACAATGATGTGTATGACTGTGTTTCTTTCCTAAAGAGCATGCAACCCTTTCTGAAGCATGGAACTTATCCCTGTATGAAACTGTTGCAGTTCCTCCTAATCATGGTGACAATAGTTAGCACTAAGTGAATGTATACTTACTTCTACTTATTACAAGAGACATGATGATCCCATTTTTCTACACATGTTAACCAATTATCATAGTGATACTTTTTGTCTTTTTCAAGACTGCATTACCCGGTAACCTTGCCTGTCCTATCCTGGAACTAGCTCTGTAGACTAGGCTGGCCTCGAACTCATAGAGATCCACCTGCCTCTGTGTCTGGAGTGCTGGGATTAAAGGCGTGTGCCACCACTGCCCAGCATATCACAACAATCTTATGAGCAAGTTTTATTGTTCTTTCTTTATGGATTTAGAATATAGTCAAGATTTTGAATACTCTGTCTACATTATAAAACTGCTAAATGGTTATACTGACATTAAACCCAGGGCAGTAAGGACTCTAAGTTCTCCTCCCTAGAGGAGGAGAGAGACAGAGATGCCGTAACATACTCTTTTATGGTCTTTGTGGGTCATTGACAGGAAGTGTAGGCAATCTTTCCCTATCTTAGATGCATGGAAGTGTAAGAATGTGAAAAGTCTCACAAAAAAGAGGAAGGCATACGCTGGAACAGAGTTATTAGACAGTTAAAGCTAGGGTGCAGCTCTCAGACCACAGTCATTGACACCATTGTGCAGAAAGACACTTACAAAAGTCATGGAGTCACGATCCAGCGTCTGGTAGTTACATTCTATCAGCAGCTCATCCCCCTATTCACAGTGGAACATGAGAGTGGAGAGTAAGTCAAAGGGGGCTGGTGCGGTCTTAGAACTTTCTGGACTAACAATGAATACGATCCTGCTGCTCTCCCCCTTGCTCCAACTGTTGCTCTCTCTCAGTCTCACCGGCTTGATCACTGCAGGATGAGGTAAGTCTCGCGTCTCTTGCAGATTGAAGTCATAAGAATAGTCTTTGCATATTATTTGGACTTGGGTTCCATTTCTAGAGGTAGGAAAGAGCATACAGACAGAAATGAGAAGATGAAGCGCAGGGAGGCCCTGGCCAACAACGATGCACTATGTGGGTTCATCCTGTGAATGCAAATATCCCATGAAATGAACGTAAAAGATCCTTCGTTCATAGCCAGTTCCCCTCATTTCCAGTCTACCTCCCCATTCTCAAGCAGATGTAACACCTTGCAGAATCTGTAGCTACGCCCATACACAGGAGGGGGATGTTTTAGTTTTTCTGTTACCTGTATTGCACAGCTTGCAGGGAGCGGCCAGCTAAGTGGGTGTGGATCAAGTAGCCATATACATATATGTCAGATACTGGGGCCCCATTCATCTGCAGCAAGGAGAAGACACACCTGATTGGCCAAGAACTCTGACCTCTAGCTTTATTTTTCTTCTCTTGATTCTTGATATCATCTTTTTCTTGCACTATTTGGAAATTGCACTTATGAGCACTTTCCATTGCTCTCAATTTTTTTTGTCTTTAAATTTTATTGTTTTTGACAGCTTCGTGTATGACATATATTCTGATAACTACATCTCCCCCTTTAATCTCTTTGCTACCTTTATTACCCTTATCCATCCTCTTCCCCACAATCCCCCTCTCATATTCACATTTTTTTTTTTTTTTTTTGTGGGCTACTCATTGAGTTTAACTAGTATCACCTGTGAGACCATGGGTTTGGAACCGTCTGTTGGATACAGCCGGGCTCTTCAGTGAATGCACAATGACTGGCTATCTTTCTCCCCTGATCCATCAGTAGTCAATAATTTAGCAGGGAAAGGTAGGCCCCGCCCCATAAACCCTGATCCATGACTGACAGTTGAGAGGACCAATCCTGAGTTGGCTCATTGCAGGCGTCCACTGCTGCTCTGAAGTCATGGCTACATTGGTTCTGCCGTGCCCAGACACAGCATTTCCAGCGCCTTACCCTGCCCTCTGATGCCCTGCCCCCCTTTTCCAGATGTTCCCACCCACTCCCTTATTTCCATTGAGCCATCCTGTCCTTATTGCCCCTAAAGCACTGACTCGCCCCCCTCTCGCACAATCCGTGCTCGTCACTTTTCTGAGCACCAGGCTTTAATCACGCTTCAAATTTGTAGCTCAGGATCGTGAGTTTAGGGATTAGACAGGAACTCTGCTGGAGAGCAAGGAACCTCAAAGACCGTACATCTCCCAGCTTCACCTCTTCAAACTTCTCTGTCTTGCACAGCCCATAGGACAAGAAAGCCTCAGCGCCCGGGGGTATAAAGTGAATAGGGAAAACCGAGATGCCCAGCTGCAGGACTCCCATGTCATATTTGCGAAGGTGTGAGGTGTAGTACAGTCGCATCCCCGAGGTATCACGTATACCTAGAGTAGAAAGACACACTCTACTCACTGAGAGTGGATCGCGGTGTTCGGGGGAGCTGGGACGGGCTGTGACCACAAGGATCTGGCATGTGTGCCACATATCGCCAAATGCAGAGCAGTCAGCCCCACCAGTAAGTCCCTTGGACACTCACCAGGAAGGTTTTGAAAATTGCTGTAGTGAACCTCCAGTCGAATCCACTGAGGGTCCAAGGGGGTTCCAATAGAGATGCCTACATCATCTGGGAACTGATAGCTCTGCGCAGCGAGGAAAACAAAGGGGTGATGGGAAAAAGCCTAGACGCGGCATGCGTCAGTCCAGCCTGTGGCTCTTCCCCGGTTTCCTGTCCTCACTTTCAGAACGTCTATGCCCCCCAGGTCTTCTTCCATCAGCCAGCCCACTGCCTAACAGCATGCACCCCTTTGTCATGAAACACCGCCGCGTCAGGACTCACAAGGCCCCCGACAGCCCAGCCTGCGATCACATGTGAGCAGAGGGAGAAGGCGGGGTCCGACCCATAGCATTCACCGATGCCTGTGGGAAGCACGCTTGCATTGCCACATGCATAGACGAGGATGTGATGCACCATCGTCTCATTGCGTTCCACCAGCAAGGGTTCAAACTGAGCAGAGAAGAGAGGGTACACAATGGTTAAGGTTTTCTGTCAATTCTTATTCTCCCCCTTCCTCCTCTGCCCCTCCAAAAGCTGTGCCATTCTTCACTTCTCTGAGTTTCTCCTTCTAATCTGTTTCTCTCCCCAAAACCTATCATCTCTCCTAAGCTCTACTAGACTCTTCTCTCTACCCCATCCCATCTCTTTAAATCCATTTCTTGGGAGCACAACGCAGTGCTAATTCACCAATGGCTTTCCAAGGGTTCTGACTTTCTTTAGTGAACTCAGCCAAGCCACAGTTTGCATATACGTATCCACAGCCTTTAGAAATCAGTTCTTTTGAACTTATAAAGTCATATTTTTTTGTGCTTGACTTAAATTAAAATTGAAAACACTCAAGTGCAATTTGTATTACCAAGTTTGAGTTCACCCTGGCTTGAATTTTCCTACTTTCTGACTGCGCTTGGCCACATCCCTTCCTTACTTTGACCACTCCTTTGCTAAAAGGGAACAATTCTGGGTCATGATGGAACTTGAAATTGTTCTTTAAAAAAAAAAAAACTTATTAATTACTGTCCTCTGTTAGACTCCCCTCCACCTAAATAATATAGTTTTGGCCCCAGAAAATTATGTGGCCCCACCTGGCCCCACCCCACATCTCCTTCCCTGCTATCTCCTCACAGCAACCTTTTCAATCACCAGACTCCAGCACGCCCATCACTTCGCACCAGTGCCTTCCCTGCCTTGGCAGACTTCACCACCTGCTTCACGTACCTTGTAGATGTGGTGCTTCTTGCTGACAATGGGGAGCGGGAGAAAGGTACAGGCATATGTGGTGTCATCCTCTGGAATGAGGAACTGGGTAAAGGTGCACAAAAATTGAGTGGAATGGGAGTGAAGACCCCCCCGCCCCCAAGCAGGGGAGAGGACAGGCTAGGGAGCTAGGTTGGTGCTCCTCACAGCCAAAGGAACTCATTCATGGTAACTCACTTGAGAGAATGTGTGGGTACTGGGTGTAATGTGAGGGGTCTGGAATGAGCAGAGAGATGGAAATAGGCAGAGGCGGATGGGCGGTGTGGTGGGGGGTCTTACATTGCTGATCGCCAAGTCATGGATGATGGTGTCTTCAGGGGCATCTTGACCATCATATTGTAGCATTTGTAGCAAGAAGATGGACTTGACAAAGGTATGCTCCCGATTCATCTTCGGTATGTCATCTAGGCCATAGGCAGCCAGGATCCTTATGGTGTCACTCTGCGGGTACCATGGGCATTGCGGACTTGGTTCTCAAAAGCACCTTGGGTATACCCACATCCAGGGTTCTACACATGCCACCTATCTACTCAGTGGAATGAGAGTAACTCCACACAAGATTAGTTTGGCTTCAGTTCTGTCTACGAGATTACTCGTTTGTCGAGCATTCTTCCTTTTTGGCTATTTTACACATGAAGAATAAGAAGATTGAGCCAGACTTGAAATTTGAACACTGGTGTTCAGTGGAATTGGTTAGAGTCCTTTAAGAGGGGGATAATAGAATGGGCATTTAGCCATTGGGTTGGGCCGTGCCAATTAACGGTTGGAGTTTTCAAGAGGTGATTCAGTTGGTCAGCCACCCAGGAAGACTAAAGGGAAGTAGTTTCATAAATTTGTGACTGGCTGCATGGATTGAGGTGGCTATACTTTCTTTGGAGAAGCTGGTTGTGGCTAACTATTTATTTTCTCTTTTCCACATATTACCGTAATGTCACGGTCGTGTGGATCACAGGATCGGAAGGGCCTGGAAAAGCGCATGGTGGTTGAGATAGAATCTTCTGTGAGCTTTAGGAGTTCAGCATCCTGGCTCCCATCCTGTTCTAAGGTGTCTTCATCCAGAAGGTGCTGATCCTGGGTCAGCAGTGATCATTAAGAACCAAGAATCAGAATCCCAAACAATCAGGCTTTGGGACAGCAGGTGTATGCTAAAATGGCAGACACCAGCTACTTCCATTGCACAAATGGGCATGTTTTCAGAGTGGGCAGAGCATGTGTGCTGGAGTTTCATCACCTGGCTTTACTATTCTCATTTCAAATATTAGCTTCATGAGTTCTAATAACCCTTCATTGAGGCCTTTGGAAGCTAACTAGTTCTCTGAAGGATGTGTACCATTCATCATCCTTTCTCACGAAGCTCTCATTATGCATTTTAATGTGCTGCGATAGTGTGATAAGCGCAGATAAGGACAGTGATTGTGAGCTTAGACACAATCTAAGTGTCTAAGTGAAAAGGCAGATTATAGCAGCAGTTCTCAACCCGTGGGTTGTGACCCATTTGGGCATGGCACGGCCCTTTCACAGGGACCACATATCAAATATCCTGCATAGCAGATATTTACATTAAAATTTACAATAGTAGCAAGCACAGCTTTGAAGTAGCAACAAAGGTAATTTTATGGTGGGGGGGTCACCTCAACACAAGGAAACCTATTAAAGGTCAGCAGGGTTAGTGAAGTTGAGAACCACTATATTATAGTAATCTACTTCAGAGGTGCTATGGGATGTAAAATGAAGAGAATTCAGAACAATGGTGATATTGTTTCTCTTGCTATTATTAGACAGTTCCATACTGAGGTCCTCCTGAGTGGGTCTAAAGGATATTGAGTATAGACTATCTCTAATAGCTTTGAATTTTCTGCAGTGACCTGAGTTTATTCTGCTTCTAGCAGGTTAGTGGTAATTTAGACTCTTACAGGATAAGACTTCCTGTTTCTTAAAAGTCTTAACAGACAACACTGGAGCATCTCTGTAGGGAGAGAGAAACAGCCAACTAGAGTTGAGTGTGCTTGGGTGTGTTTGGAGAATGAAATGCTTTCCTACACACGGCCTTCCTCAACCCAGAGAAGGAACTCATCTTTGGGGTGGAAGCTGGAGACTAAGGACATGGAGCCATCCTCAGCCCAACACAAGGACTTATCCCCAGAAGTTGGCCATTCCCAGACTTACCGAAAAGTAGACATTGCCATCAGGAAGGACTCCTCCAACTACTAGGTCACTTCCCACAAAGGTGTAGCGATTCGTGATGCCCAGGCCGACCCAGCCAGTTGTTTGGACTTGGATCTCAAATGTGATGACCTCAGCCTCATAATCGAAGTCCCAGCGCAGGAAAACAGCGTGGGAAGGGTCTAAGAACCTGGAATAGCGGAGAGGAGATGTAGGGCCCAGGCGCTTGCCTTGGGAAAAAGCTGCCAGCACTGAAAATGAGATCAGTCTGAAGGACAGAACACAGGCCATGGCTCCCAGAGCCCGGAACATCCTTCTTGCAGATGGACACTCAAGAGCTCTGGGCTTATATGCATCTCAACTTGTGTCAGGCACGGTGCCATGGGGGAGGGACAGGCCAGGCCCCTTCTGATCTGATTATCTACTGTGTACGGAGTGGTGTCACTTACATGACCCGAGTCAGAAGGATCCAGGGAGGACTCAGAGTGGGATTGTCTCATCTTAAGTCAGGAACCTAATGCAAAGTTATCAAGAGAGTCACGCGGTCCTCCATAGCAACTCCACGGCAGGGTCACGTCCAGTGAGAACCTGTAGAGTCCAGGCGGCTCTCTGCCTCACTCCCCCCATTCCTCCATGTCAACCCCGCTAATACCCTCAGTAAACAATAGTCTTCAGGTCTACACCTCCTCTTATGTCCTTTGCCCGTCGTGTGCGTCTACGTGTATAACGGGTAAAGAGGAACGTAAGCATATCCTTTCGGCTTTCTGGGACAGTACAGGAGGGAGGTCTTGGTGTGTGTGTGTGTGGGGGGGAGCTATGGTTTCCGTCTCCTGCAGGGACCTGCACTATTCATCCTGTGTGCACAAGCCTGGGGCAGCTATGATTTCAGGAATTCATGCAGAAGAGCAGCGAGTGGGGGGGGGGGGAGAAAGCATGAGAAGCGAGTATGAATTTGTCTGTGGGACACATTGTGCTTCACCCTTCTGTGTACCACAGGCATGAGCTGCTTTCCGCCTTAGCCGAGTCTCCACCCAAAGGGAATGTTTGAATAACAGAGCCGAATGAAACGCCAGGTTTTCTTAATTGTGTAACAATTCCAGTCCATTTAATTTTCAGATAAGTCGGTGGGGGTATGAAGCAGGGCATGGCCACACACCCTGTCAGCAGTGGGGGTGAATGGAGAGACTACAAGGACTCCTGCCTGTTTGTCACACTTTCCATGATTTTCTCAAGCCACGGGGACATTCACAGGACAGTAGACTCTTGAGTGCTTTGCTGTGACCCTGCCCCATAGTGGAAGGAGTTATTGTCATCTGCTGGTTGCTTCTCAGGGAGGAAGAGACATCTGTACTTTGCAAGATTTAACGTCTCCTGGTGTGTTATATAACTGACTCGGGGAGATAAATCCTTTCATCAGACCCTCACTGCCTACCTTCACTGGACGACAGTGAAGACATATACCCTTAGTGAGACCACACATCTACACACAGAAGTTCAGTCCAAAGAAGGATGAGAAGATGCTCTCTGAGCTGGAGATATCTTCACTACGTGCATGAAAAGTCTTTGAATTGCCTATTGAGCTCAAAAAAACTGCTAAAGCTATTGGCTATTGTGTGTGCACTTGAGTAGCAATTAAGATGTAGTTGGTGGTGGTGGAGAAAAGGCCCTAGGAGGCAACCATGACCTCCAACACTGGTTCGGCAGAGGCCAGGAAGAGCTAGCTAGCCATCTGATCTGGAAGCAAGAGGCTTAACCTGGCTCAGCGCTGCAAGCTGGGCAAGATAAGAGAGGACAAGCAGAGCCCTGGAGGGACTGACCTTGGGAGGCAGGAAGGTTACACAGGCAGATAACAGGAGCATAGGAGCCGCTCTGATTCCAATCTCAGAGGATTAAGCTGAAGAAGGGTCAGTGGGGGGGGGGGAAGCATGGCATACAGCTCAGTAAACCGAGAAGGTCCCAGGGTCTCTTATCCTGCAGTCTGCTTGGCTGGCCTTAGGAAAGAAACAGCTCTCTGAGAAGAGCTAGGAGCCAGTGACTTCAGACCCAGGGATCTCTTCTCCACCCTCTTCTTCCTGGCTCTTATGGAACACAGGGAGCTTATCTGGAGAGAGAGAGACAGAGAGAGAGAGAGAGAGGGAGAGAGGGAGAGAGGGAGGTTTATAGAGGCTTGAAGCACTCACTCTTTGTGAAGTAAAGGCTGTAGAAAAATGAAGGGGAGAGTCAAAGCTAAACGATAAAATATTACGGGGCCATGGCTTTTCCCACAGTATGGAGCAGTCTTTTGTTATAGATATGAGGGAAATCACAGCCAGAGGCACCCAGGAGAGTCCAGAGTGAGCGTGACCCTGAGCCCGGCCATGTGAGGAGAGGGGAAGTGAGGAGGGTGAAGGGGAAAAGCCCCGGAGGGAAATGTCTGGAGTATACAGGGTAGCTGGGGAAGGACAGCCCAGTCCCTGGGCTAGAGAAGTTTCGGGTAGGGGGTGTGAAACGCCAGTCATGCTCAGTAACAGATAGGGACCAAAGGATGCTGGGAGAATCTGGAGGCCAGGTCTGTGTTTGTTAAATAGGCACCTCAGTTAGCCATTTGTGCTGGGTTTGAGACCTAACAAGCTATCACCCCAAGTTGGCTTTGTCCACCTGTCCTTAACAAGCCAATTAAAAGAGCCAAGTCAGTAGTGAAAAGTAGAAAAAAAGACTTACTTAGTATGGACACAATGGAGAAAAGAGAAAAAGATAGCCAGTGAACACGCCCCTCAAGTCCTTTGGTATTCTGAATCGAGATTAACGTTTAGGAAGCCAAGGATAAGCAGTCTAGGTCAAACTGTGGTCCTGCCCAACTTTGGCCCATCGTTCCTTAGGCTTGTTGAGCTGTGTGAAATATCTTTCCAGGAAAGACAAGTTTCTGCTCTGGCTGGTACCTTTTCCTTCTGCCAGAATGTGATTCCTGGGTAAATTCCCACTTCTTTGGGGTCCTTTTTTCAATAGCCCGATAGATTGGAAGACACAGGTGCTTCTTATAACACCTTTATTTCTGCTAGGTCAGTTACAAAAAGGGGCATCTTTTCCTTTACTCCGGACAAAGCTCCTATTTTCATTTTGCATCTGCATTTCTGGAGTCAGGCAGACAATTGGAGATAGATGAGCGTCCACTGTCACACTGCCTAATGTAACCCTGCACTTCCACTCAGTCACAACTGAGAGGGCTCAGGGACCAGTGACTCGCTGAGTTACTTCGTGGGTGTGCGGTGTGCCAGGGGGGTGTGGGAGAGAGGGCATAGTCAAGCTCAGACGACAGGAAAGCGTGCAGGCTTCAGAATGTGGTTTGCACCGTGCAGATGAGCTACTGCAGTCAGTTTCCTGAGGAAGTCAAGCCCTTGGAACTCCAGTCCCAGCACTTAAGCTTTTGGTTGCCACCGTACTGATTTGGACTCTCCTCTCTTTCCTGATGCCCTGCTGGAGAGAGCATGCCGGGTCAGAGATGTGGAGGGTTTCCATTCTTTGCCTCTCTGTACTCACGGCTTCTGTGGCTACAGGTCAGAGGGTAACCGAGGAAGCCAGAGGGTGGAGGGAGAGGAAGGGAGGCCACTTTAGCTTGGCTAGCAGAGAAGCTGCCCCTAACTCCTGTAAGACTGTCATCTGGCACAGCCTCTCTCCGTGGTCAGGGCTTCTGCTCTCAGCCGCTTTGTGTTTGCACAACTCCCGGCTTTCCTTCTGGATTTAGCTCAGTTGGCTACACTTGGGGTTTTCCAGTCTGCCTATTCTCATCTTGGCCTGTCTGTGTTTCAGACTCCGCAGTGACTTTGCTGGAGCAGAAGCCTAGGTGGGGTCTGGTACGACGTGGTCAAGCTGTGACCCTGCGCTGTATCTTGAAGGATTCCCAGTACCCCTGGATGAGCTGGTTCCAGCAGGATCTTCAACAGCAACTACAGTGGCTGGTCACTCTGGGGAGTTCTGGGGACAAAGAAGTCAAATCTGTCCCCGGTGCTGACTACCTGGCCACACGAGTCAGTGATACAGAGCTGAGGCTCCAAGTGGCCAACATGACCCACGGCAGAACCTTGTACTGCACCTGCAGTACAGACACAGTGGTAAGTTCTGCTGGGGCTTTGGAACAAAAACCCCATACACAGACCACGCTGCCTTCCAACGCTTGCTTCTTCCTTTCTAACCAGACTCAGTCCCCATCCCATTGCCCTGGGGAGAAATGGGCTCTTCCCGATTTACCGCTTGTTCTTTCTCTGCCTGAGCTACACAGTCACTTAACCTCAGGTTTTGGCGAGCTCAGAGCGCAGACTTTGGGTCTTCGCTTGTGAGCTTGGAAGATGTCTTTTATCTTCTGCACTTCCGTTTCCGACTCTGTTGGATGTAGGCAGCAATTCCAGAAGGCAGCTGTGAGAACTGTGTAACGCAGTCCGGGAGGAGTCTTCAGTGTGGCGTGGGTGCAGATCATCACCGAAATACTGGCTAGGCGTTAGCTCCCCCATCCCCCCGTGTGCATAGCGTAAGGCAGGCCGCAGGTGATACCAGTGTCTGTTCCCAATGCGGACTTGACTTAAAACCCAGAGAAATTCCTCAGATCGACACTGGTTGAACTGAAGGAAAGGCATCTCCGACTGCACCCGTGGTTCCTAACATTGATTGCTAATCCTCTGGGGTCAAACGCTTTTCTCACAGGGGTCCCCTAAGACCATTGGAAAGAACAGATTTTTACACTATGATTCACAACAGTAGCAGAAGTATAGTTATAAAGTAGCAGTGGATGAGGCATTGCATTAAAGGGTGTCAGCATTAGGACTGTTGAGAAACGCTGGACCACACCCTGAAAACGAAGACCCTTGTTTCTATGATGCCCAGGTTCTTATTACACCCACTCTGACCTTACAAACCCAATCTTAAAGTTCTTTGGATCCTTTTATTAGACTAATTTATTTTGTACTAATTATGCTATTTTAAGGAAAATATTGTTTCACCTGCCATTTAACATAGCAAGTAATTACAAAAGAAAACTAAAATCTCCTTCCCATGTCAGACTTTCCAGCTGGGAAACTACTAAATCCAGATTGTTTCCCTTGCAAAGTAGCAGTTTAGTCAAAACAGTTAAACAAACAAACAAACAAACCAAAACAAAACAACACCAAAAACTGATAAAGACTCTGCCTAAAGAAAATATTAAAAACAAAACAAAACAACAAATCACATTGAGCTGGTGTAATAGCTTAGTTGGCAAAGTATCTATCTGTCTTGTAAGCCTGAAACCCTGAGGACATAGGTTCAATATCCAAAATCCACACTCTGGTTAACACACACACATGCGAACACACACACACACACACACACACACACACACACACACACACACACACAGAGAGGGGGGGCAGGGGACAGAGAGATAGAGATATATACTGATTACCACTTACTCTAAGTCAGAGATATATTCACATTGAGCTAATTTGAACTCATCCTTTAGAAAATAAGCCTCTCAGAAAAATATAAGGGTCTAGAGTTTAGAGTTCAGTCAGTGTTGGACTCGAAAGCCCAAGTTTGAACTGGATTTGCAACCTAAGCAAAGTTATCTACAGAGCAAAGAGCAGGTCAAGCCAGTCAAATAGCCATAGCAAGAGGAAGTTCAGACTCACAGAGCAAGGCTGGCTGGCTGGTGGAGGGGGAAGGGAGAGGAGAGAAAAAGAAAGGGAGGGAAAGAAAGGGAAAGGGGGCGGAAGAATGAGAGAGAGAGAGAGAGAGAGAGAGAGAGAGAGAGAGAGAGAGAGAGAGAGAGAGGACCTAGAGTGAGCTAACATGAGCCTAGGATCGAGTTGAGGTAGGCTGTGGGCATCTAGGAGCTATGCCCAGGAGGAATCACCAAGAAAAATTAATGCTACCTCTTTGATAGTCCAGGTTTCCCTGCTCTGTGGAGAACAAAGGGATAATTCCACCAGAGGGCACCCTTTACCCATAATTCTTCATGGTGCTGAAGTTTATTTGGTAGACCCAGCAGGGTTCCCTTGCTCCAAAATCTGGCCCTTTCATCTGTCCCTTTAGATCTTTCTGCCTGAGACATTAACTCACCTCATGCTGGAGCTGGCAGGCTAACTCAACCTCCGAGTCCTGGCCATGTCCTAAAACTGTGCTGTTGAGAACTCTTTCTTCCTTCCTTCCTTCTTCCTTTTTCTTTCTTCCTTCCTTCCTTCCTTTCCTTCTTTCCCTACTTTTTTCTTTAAAGATTTATTTATTTATTATGCACACAGTGTTCCAGAAGAGGGCACTAGATCTTATTACAGATGGTTGTGAGCCATCACATAGTTGTTAGGACTTGAACTCAGGACCTCTGAAGACCAGTTAGCCTTCTTAACCACGGAGCCATCTCTCCAGTCCTGAGAAGGGCACTTTTAATGAGACTCCTTGGCATTCTTTCTAGAATGTTGTCTGTGGTGGAAACAGAAGCTTTTCCCCCAGATGCGGTGCCAGCTACACTTGGAGGACTGTTTTGCAGCTCCGACTTTCACAGTGGCTTTCACTGCTTTCCTGTGATTGTGGTCTGGACTCAATCTCCACACCCCAGTGCTTTCTTTCACACACGTGTTCACACTCACACGCAGCAGCAGATGGAAATGACGACCGAAATGTGTGCCTGGTGACGGGATGACTTGACTTCACACCCACGTTCCACATGTTCTGCGTCCAAAATCAGGAGGGAAATTTAGGACAGGTAGATCAGATCGGGATAAAAATCAGAGCCACGGTCCTAGATAGATTCAGTTATCTATCTAAATAACTAAAGGACGGAAGGGAGGGGGCTCAGATAGCAGGAGCTAGTTAGGTGCTTGTGTCTAGGAAGGGACAGGCATGTGAGGTAAAGACGAACCACAGATGGGACACTTGGAGTTGGAAGACTTGCAGCTCCAACGAGAGACTGGGATGCCTGTGAGCAAAAGCCTTCTGATAGTTCGTGTCCCTGAAGGCGTTGGTACGGATCCCTTCCCTAGTGTTTTCTTAGTACAACCATAGATTCCGAACATGAAACCTTACAGCTGACCACAGCACTGAACCTGTGCAGGTTCTGATCCTAGACTGGTACGCTGCCAGCAGAGTGCCCAAAAAACACATGTTTCTTTTGATTTTAAAGCTTTAAAGACAGGGTCTCACGTAACCCAGGCTAACCTCATGCAGCCTGAGGCTGCCCTTGACTTCCTCTTCATCCTGTTTCAGCTCCCTCTCTCCCCTCCCCCTGCCCCAGTGCTGGGATTATAAATTTGTGCTTATATATTGATTATACATTTGTGCTTATATATTAGAAAATTGTCTTTTGAAACCATTAAACTTATGTGAATGAGGTACTGACTCAATGCTCATATACATTCTGAGAGGTTTAAAAGTTAACTATATCTATATCCTGAATTACTTATATCATTTATAGTAAAATCATCCAAGTTCTTTCTTTGAGGGTTTTGAGACGCACAGTGCTGATACCGTGCGTTGCAATAACACAATGGGGCTTCCTCCTATATGAACAGAGCTCTCACAGGTCCGCATCTTCCTTCCTCTCCTTCGTTCTTACTTTCCCAGCCCCTGGTAACCATCATTTCATTCTTTGTGTGGCTGAATGGTGTTATGTTGTGTGTATGTGCTATACATTTTGATCCATTCACTTTATTGAAACCCAATTTTTAGTTCTTGGCTATAGCAATAATGATGTTAAAAAAAAAAAAAAAAGGTAGTTCAGATGTCTCTTTGTCAAGCTGGCCCCAGTTCCTCTTGATCCATGCTCAAGAGCAGTATAGTTGTCCCATATGATACTTTGATTTGAAAAATTTTGAGAAGCTTCCATATTTTTCTGAGTAGTGGCTTTATAAATTTACAGATGCATCAGTAGTTTACAGGGGTCCTGTTTCTCCACACTCTTACTGGCATTTGTTATCTAGTTTCCTTTTGACCAGAGCCTTTCTTCCCGGGATGAAGAAGTATCTCATCATGGTGTGATTTATATTTCCTTTATGATTAGCAATGCTGAGGAGCTGAATATCTTTTTTGCACACTTGTTAGTTATTTGCACATAACAAAGCAATTCTGACTTTAAATACAATATTATCAGTCCTTCATTGCATTGTCTCTGCCAGGATGATGGGAGCAGGCAGGAAGACATCCTTGGGAACAATTTTGCCTCTTTCCTGAGAGGCAGCACCTGTTAACATGGTTGGGGATGTACCAGGAAAAGCAGGTGAGGCCAGAGACCATGTGAAGATCACACTTTGCAGCTTAAGTAGATCAGGTGTGTGTCCTGCATTGTAGAGGGGAGAAGAGGCCAAGATAATCACCCAACAAGCTGTTCCATGCTTCATAGATGCCTGAGAAAAAGTGACTGAGCTCTGGGTATAAGGGGATCCATATTAGGCATAAACAGATATTGCGGTTAAATAAGGATCAGGATAAACAAATAGGCCGAATAGATGTTTATTCAGGGAGAAATAACTTACAACCTAGACAGATGAACACTAGCAAGTTCCACCGGATGCTCTCCTGTCCGAGTCCTTCCAGCAAGAGAGCGTTCCCTGGATCTTCCTCAGACCTCCTTCCACAGGTCACTTCCGCCCCTGGCTATTGCGGTAAATAAGGATCAGGATAAACAAATAGGCCGAATAGATGTTTATTCAGGGAGAAATAACTTACAACCTAGACAGATGAACACCAGGAAATTCAACCCGATCCTCTCCTGTCCAAGTCACGCCAGAAAAAGAGCACCTTCCTGGCCCCCTCCGACCTCCTTCCTCAGGTCACCTCCGCCCATAGCTCCACCCCCCAATGGGCGTGGTCAGTGCTACAGAAGGACTACCTCACTACACCTGGCTCCACCCCCAATGGGCGTGGTCAGTGCCACAGAGGGAGACAAAGTGAATATCTCACTACAAACGGACCTTCACCGCCATGAGTAAGGTGATCCTCTGAAACACATCTTCAAAATCATTATGTGATGAGCAGGTTTTTCCCACTGCCAAGCCAGCCCCAATTAACACCCTGAGACCTCTGTATTTGATTTAAAGCTGTTGGCCAGTTACTAGTTTCTTATCGGCTAGTTCTGTCTTAAATATTAACCCATTTCTATTAATCTAAGTATTTCCACGTGGTCTCATCTTACCAGAAAGAGACGGGTGTTCTGTTCTCTCTGTCCTCCATCTTGAATCCTCCTTACTACTTCCTCAAATCCTCCTTGTGTCCTAGTCCCCCATTTTGTTTTCCTATTGGGCAACAGTGCTTTATTCATGAATAAGAGAAACATATTACAGAATGACATCTCCCATCAACTCTATTTCTTTCCTCTCCCCACCCCCCCAAAATCCATTATTTTTCCTTTGGGCTCCAACATCTAAGGAATCAGAACTATTTCTGAAGAAATAATTCTACATCACTGAGGTAGGTGGCACTTGAGAACCACCTCACATGCTGCTATGTGAAGGCTGCATCCTTAAGAGAGTGAACATTAAGATGATTAATCAGAGATGTAAGGAAATTGAGGAAATACATTTTTAGAATGAGGTCAGTCTCTGGTTCAACAAGAGACCATTGGTATCCAGTGGGAACTGGAGAACTGTTGAACATATTTCCATGAAGATGGTAACCAAGAAGGTTAAAGGTAGCTTCAAAGACAAACTATTTGCTTTGTAATTTTCTTAGCTCAGTCCTTAGTTGAAGCAACAATCCCTCTCTTTTTACATTTAGGGACTCTTCTATCATTCTGCATCAAATGAAACCAGAGCATATTTAGCCTAATTATATAATATCCATTGGCTCTGTGGTTCTGATTTTGTGTAGTTTAAAATAATCTCTCCTCTGGTCAAGTGCTATATTTGAATATTTGTGTCTTCCCCAAGATTTTTGTTGACTCTCACCTGAAGTGTGGTAGTGTTACATCTGCATGGATGTGAGTAGCATCTTATAGAGGGGCTCCAAGGAACTAAATGGGTCCTTTATTTTTTATGTTTTTTTTTATCATTGTGCATTCTACCATTTGAGGATGTAGAAAAAAGTTCAATACCAGACATCTATATAAGTTGAAAGTTTGTTTCCTGTCCCACAAAAAAAAAAAAAAAAAAAAAAAAAAAAAAAAAACCCAACTGCTAAGTGAATTAAGACAATGGATACAAGGAAATGTAATATGTATTCCCATCCTGTCCTTGACAGAGATCTGAGTGCCTTCAGTGTGTTAATACTAGTTAGTCTGCATGGCTTTAGTCTTCGTTTTCCCAACCCAGAAGTGTTCCTGGTCTCATCTTAAACCATAGTAAAACATAGGGCCAGAGAAGTATGTTGAGGGTTTGTATTTTTCCACCCTTAATCAATACCACTATTGAATTGCCTTCATGACTTAGGCAATCTACATCCCTTCTCACCAAACTTATCTCCAATAGAGGAAGTCAATGAGTTTATAGAGCCTATGGTAAGACAGGCGGATGACACCCAGACCTGTGAAATCCAGACACCTCTGCAGCAGTATTGGTAGTTGTTTAAGCTGAAGAACATTTCTGCATGGTAAGATGTCATGAGATCAGTTCTTCTTGTTTTCTCCGTAACTAAAATCTCGCTTGGTAAGACATATATGGTGGCGACGCTCTCACATTTGCATTTAGGAATTCACACACAGTTTTAGTTCCAGGAACTCTCAGTTCGGAGGTTTTACTACCCCCGAGAGGAGGAGTTTAGCCTCAGAGCTTTCTGTACTGAAAGGCGCCGATGGTCTACTTGTAGTGGCTACAGATCCTCTTTGCTTCTGCTTTTCAACTGGCCGAACAGAACTCCCCCACGAAAACCTGCCAGTTGGAACTCTGTGGCCAAGGCTGGAGCTGTGGAAGTGAGCTGAGGACAACCTGGATGAAGCAGAGCTCCTGAGGCAGTCAGTGCATGAGAATGAGGCAGCCGACGCAGCCAATGCATGAGAGCAACATGTAATGACCCGGATGCAGGACGCTGCCACGGAACCCCTTTACCCTGAATAACTCGCCTCAAAACACCAAGAGGCAAATCTATGCCAGCAAAGTTGACTCTGTTCTAAGCTCCAGTGATCTTAGAACTTTAACCTCTTTCATTGCAAGTAGACATTCCAAATGAGTGACTGAACTTTATCCAAGTCTGGTACTAAGAGTTGTGTGGTCATTAGGCCCAACTTGAGCTTGGGGAGTCCTGTTGAGGAGAGGGATTGTCGGAGCTTGGGGGGGGGGGAGCAGGGGGGGTGTGGTAGTGTCAGTGGCATCACAGGAAAACCCACAGAAACCAGAAACTGATTACTAGACTCATGGGAACTCACAGGGTCTGAACCGACAACCAGGGAGCCTGCATGGGGCCAACCTAAGCCCTCTGCATATGTGTATCAGTTGCATAGCTCGGTTTATTTGTGGGTCTCCTGGCAATGGGGGCAGGGGCTGTCCTCGGTGCTTTGTGTGGCTCTTGGGGACCTACTCTTCTTTCTGGATCACCCTGTCCACCCTGAATACAGGAGAACGTGTTTGATCTTACCGCAGTTTGATGTACCATTCTTTGCTGATGTCCCTTTCTGAGCATATGCGGAGGAGGAGGATTGCATTGAAGCTGAGAGGACGGGGGGGGGGGGGGGGTTGTAGCCAGGATGTAAAATAATGAATAAATTAAAAAGGAGTTGTGTGGCTATGGGACTTAATGCAGTGACTCTCACAGTCCTGTCTTTAAGGCCTTACTCTGATCGATTCCTCTGTTATCTCATTCACTGTGAGACGACCTTTTCCCAAATGATGTGTTAACTCTCTGAAAACACCTAATTTTGGTGGTGGTAGAAGTAGAGTCTGATATTCCCAAATCATCGTAAATTGGCCCCCCATTTCAATAACTCTATTACCAGCTGGCTTGAGAAATGGTAACCCTTGAGTTTCCCATTTCCGGTGATGGGACAGAGAGAGAGAAAGGGCTGTGTGAGTAACTGCTAAGTCACTGAGTGTGCTAAAGTAGAACCTGGAGTGCTCATCACCGCCCAAGGAGCCCATTTGTTTAATTGTGAGGTCAGATGTGGGCACAAGTTTTTTTTTTTCTCCACGTAGTTCTGCGAGTTCTTCCTGTTGTGGGAGCTCAGTTATTTTTTATGGTGTCTTCAATCCAGGGCATCAGGTGAAAGATGCTAGTATAGATACCAACATCAGCTCTCAGAACACAGCCATCTGCATAAGACAGGATCCCATAAAGTACGCCATTGCATACCGCTGGGGCAGCGGACACTTCCTGCCAGGAAAGAAAGAACCAGGTCATTTTTCTGGAGAAGACTAGAAACTGAATGATGAAAACGAGGCATCGAGAATACCTTACCTTGCAGGGTAGCCTCCGCCCTGGCACGATGCCCACACAGATCATGTTTTCTTTGATGTCGTAGGCTTTGTAGCCATTGCTGCACTCAGCCTTGGAGATGACAGAGATGTTCACTGTCTGCAGTGAGTCAGGATCCTTGGCTAGAGGGAAGAGAGAAGTCTTAGGTGACATCAGCTCTCCTAAGTACCAAAGCTTCCTTTTGCTTTCCTCCTTTGTCAACACTTGCTCTATTATTAGGGAAAAGAGTCCAAACTCTGAGAAATGAGAACCGGGGAGTTTAGACACTAAGCACACAGGAGATATCTAATTAAAAGTTTGCTGTCATGCAAATGTCCCTCTCCTCAGGAGGGTGATTTGTACATGTGAGACATCCCTGCAACGAAACAGAACAAATCGCTTTAACATTTGTCTGGAAATTTAAACATTTGGAGAGTGTCTTTTGTTACACAAGTTTTAGAGCTTGAAGGAATTTAGAAATGCAGAGTCTAATTTCTTATTTGTCAGGTGGCTAAAATAATTATCTGATAAGTAAGTAATATAATAATCATAATAATGAATTAAAAATATTACCCAAGACACTAGAAAAAGAAAAGGAAAACCAACCAGACTAGGTGGTATAGTAGGATTTAACACCTTGTATTCTGGTTTCTAATTCAAGTAGTTTCTTTCACATCAAAGTCTCACAAGCATTGCCAGTCATGCATACCCATCAGAAAGTGTTTCTGGGCCAGAAGGTGATGGAGCACGCCTTTAATCCCCACACTCAGGAGGCAGAGTTGGGTGGACCTTTGTGAGTTCGAGGCCAGCCTGGTCTACAGAGTGAGTTCCAGGTCAGCCTCTAATGGTGCACAGAGAAAGAAAGGGTTTCTAAGGGGGAGGGTGGGTAGTGGAAGAGAGTCAGAGGGGGAATTGGAGGATGGACTGGGAACAGAAGGAGGGGGAAACTTTAGTTAGGATGTAAAATAAAGAAAGAAAGAAAGAAAGAAAGAAAGAAAGAAAGAATAAAACAAAACAGAACAACCTCCCCCAAACAAACAAAAACCCAAAACAAAAAGAACCTATTTATAATCTGGTATAGAATGAGAATAATGAAACTATAAATCTATCTACAGGTGCTCTGCTAAGGGATTCTTGGGGGAATGTTCCATATTTTGAGATTTTACTTTTCTTAATTTGAATGTGTGTTTACTGCTAAATGTTTATTTGAAAATGACTCTAATTTTCAAAACAAACACTGAGCTCCTTTGCTTTGCTTTCTAGTATAACAGAACTTTTACAGCCCCATGCTTTTTTTCTGAGGAACGAAAATAAGGTCCAACTTCTTTTGCGGGGAAGTCATTTTTCTCTTTTATACCTAGCAAATATAACTCTCGTTGCCATTTCCTGGTGCTGATATGCCGACATTCAAAACTTGTTTTTTTCTAGGAATTTTTTTGTTTTTCAAGTACATACTATATTGTTATTTATTATGGTTTCTCTACACTCAAACACGCGGCTATGTATCTAGCGATAAGCTTCTTCCCATTCTCTTTCTCCCTAGTCTTCAGGTATTTGTTTTTTTCAAGCATACCTAGTAGTGCTCTGTCGACTTGCCACGATATTATGGATTTATCTTATATTTGATATTTACGAGTTTCAGGTTTCAAGGATTTGAGCTCACTCATCGCCTGAAATGGCATGAAAACTTTTGATAAAGTGCTGTGTTTCATTTTAGAGGGAAGAAGATCGAGTCCCTGAGACAGACAATGGGAAGTTCTGCTACACATCGAGCCAGGCCTAGACGTATAAATGTATTCTCACTAAAATTACTTCTTTCATAGTTACAAGTAAACATTAATTTATAAGATAGAAAGGTAGAGCTGAGGGAAGGCTTGGAAGTCTTCCGGTGAGGAGGAGGAAAAGGGGTTGCATAAGCTTGAAACAAACAAACAAACAAACCCATGAAAGAATGGAGGTAAAAGGTAATGGAGGTAAAAGGAGGTAAAAGGAAGCCCGGCTGTGAGAGAATCCCAGCAAAGCCGGAAGTCATCATTCATCATTCAGCGCCTAGAACTCACTGCTATCACACAGATTGTAGGCCCAGGTGGAGACGGAACACATGGTATTCACAGGGACGATGTGCTGCGGCAATTCGACCGTTTTTATGTGGTTACTGAGTTTAACTATTCTCTCCAGTTTGATTAACATGAGGTCATATGAAACAGACGAGACTGTGAAGTACGGATGATGGATCATTTTCTCGTAGCCGGTCACCTCCACGTTCTTTTCGGAGATGTCTGCTGGGTTTGTGATCCCAAGAAACACCCGGAGCTTCCTAGAATGATAGGGATGCCCATGAAAGCACTTATCAACGCTTCTGCAATCAATCATATGGACCTTGATCAGCCTTCCCCAGTGAACGTTCCCCGGAGGTATTCTACGTCCCGTTCACTGAAAGTCATATGCTGGTGGCTGGGTCCATATCTAACCTGAGGACTCTTACAGCAGCAATGGTCTGGGGTTTTTATCACTCACGGTAGATTGCAGTGCGCAGCTGTGAGCACCCAAAGAGGATGGACCAGGACTCCAGTGCAGGGCAAGTATTCAGACTTCAGGTAGACCAGGTAGGGGGGAGTGGCCCCAGCTATGTGGTCTGGGTTATAGGCAAAGGCACCTGGAAAGAGAGGGGGAGGGTATTTTCATGAATCACTAAGGAAACACCTGAAGACAAAATTAAGCTCAAAGCAAAGACCAAGTTATCGCACCCTCCTCTTCAAGCGCATTTAAATGTATAAATCAAATTTCCTAAGGAAGTGACTTGTTTTGTTCAGGAGAAATTGACAAGGGATAGAAACACCTACTTTAAAAATGAAATATCGTTCGCCATTTGAGTTGTAAATAGATAATCCTCAGTTTGAAATGTGAGTTTCCTTGGTCTGTAAGGAAGCTCAGTGGAGAGGGCACTTGCTGAGGAAGCCTGACAGCCTGGGTTTGGTTCCCCTAGAGCAAGCACACAGGTAAAGATGCCAGGCGAGCGCCCTCCCCACAAGCTAGTCCCCTGACTCTCTCACATTTACCACAGCACGTGGGCTCCTCGCCCTTTTCAGACATTTTGTTTAAATAACTTTCATTCGTTTTACATACTGACCACAGTTTCCCCTCCCTCCTCCCAGATGTTCACCCCCCCACCCCGACCTTCCCTCACCCACCACACCCTACCCCTCTCTGCTCCCCATCTAACTCCCTCTCCCTTCCACTCCATTTCCATTCAGAAAGACACAGGCCTCCCATGGGCTTGAACAAAGCATGGCACATCAAGTTGAGGCAGGATGGAGCTCCTCCCTTGTGTCAAGGCTGGGCATGGGGAACAGGTTTCCAAAAGGCAGCCAACTCCAGTGACAATTCCTGACCTCCCTGCTAGAAGCGCCACAAAGAGATCAAACTACACAACTGTCACACCCATGCAGAGGGCCGACGTTGGTCCCACGGAGCCCTCCCAACTGTTGGTTCATGAGCCCAGGTCAGCAGCCCCTGAGGGTTCTCCCATCATGAACCCTCTGGCTTGAACAATCCCTCCTCCCGTTCTTCAGCAGAGTCCCTGGAGCTCAGTCCAGTGCCCCAGTCACTGTAGATCTGTGCATCTGCTTCCATCCGTTACTGGATAGAGTTCCTCTGATGGCAGAGTAATCACCAATCTGATTGCAGTAGACGGCCAGTTTAGAGATCCTCTCCACTATTGCTAAGAGTCTTAACTGGGGGTCATCCTAATGGATTTCTAGGGGTTTCCCTAGTTCAGGTTTCTCCCTAACCCCAAAACTGTTCCCCTATCAAAGACGTGTCTTTCATCGCCGCTCCTTCTGTCCTACCTCCCACTGAGCCTCCAGCACCCAACCCACCCAACCTGCTCCCTCAAGTTTCCACCCCATGTCCCTCCTCCCATATCCCCAGTCTATAACCCCTACAGTGGAATGGACCTCATGTAGATGTGCCAATGTCTATGTCTCCCCCAGAGTACATAAGCAATCAACTTGAAGTGCAGAAGGCAGGTGTTGTCACAGCGGGTGACGAAACTGGGTAGGCACAGCGGTAATGCCAAGAGGCAGAGAGAAGCAGTCATCCACTACGTCTGAAAAGATGCCTCTGACATTTTTCTGTCTTCCATGCCTTCCCAAGGACTCCTCTCCGGGAAATAGAGACAGGTGCGCAGGTACTCACCAAGCAGGGTTGAAAGAACGCAGAAGAAGACAAACATCATGATGTCGAAAGCCTCTTTATGAGATGGCATCTAGCTAAGTGTCTCTGTAAAACATAAAGAAGAGAGAAGGATATGAAATATCAGTGACAAACCAAGAGAGATATCTAGGAGAGAAAAGGAAATCGATGAATGATTTCCACGGCAGCGCTGGTAATCCCGTTAGAGTACAGAGTGGTATCGGAGGGAAGGAACAACTAACTCTGAACTTGGTCTCTCACACTCTCTAGATCTGAGTTTTGACCTTCTGAAAAACTTACTTAATTCAAGAGAGTTGTTCACGATGCCTCCACAGGCCCCTGCTCTCTGACTTGGGCAGGTAGGCTGCTCTCTGAGCTCTGTGTGTGATACAGACCCCTCCTGTCTCTATGATGCTAGGCCATTTTTGTGACACTGGTATTCATTTGCACGCTGGTACTGCAAGCCCTTGCAGCGTACGCAATGTCTCTTTGCCATCCTTGAGCTATCATGATATCCCTAATTGGAGTATTTTTAAACAAGAAGCCATGGTTTTAAACAGCATAGACCTCACCAGAACTGGAAAGTGTTTTTTTTTTTTTTTTTTTTGGTTGGTTGGTTTTGTTTTTGTTGGAGATACATACTTTCAAAGTTTCCATTTCTGCCTTCAAAGAGCTCCCAAGCTGAGAGAAGTGATGGGTAGTGAAAAAAATGGGTATTAACAAAAGTATTCAGAGCTAGAAGGAAGTGGTGTACGGTATAGGCTAGGTAATAATATTTGTAACACACATGTGCTAAAACATCTGTATTCAGATAAATGTGAGGAAAGGGGTCTCATAGGCTCCTTCAAATATCACAGTATCACAGGCTTTTGTCCAATCTACCTCAAGACCCAGCAACTCCACTCTTGGGCATAGATCCAAAGGATGTATGTTCAACTATGTTCATAGCAGCATTATTTGTAATAGCCAGAACCTGAAAGCAAACTAGATATCCCTCAACCAAATAATGGATAAAGAAAATGTGGTACATATACCCAATGGAGTACTACTCGGTGATATCTTGAAATTTCCAGACAAATGGGTGGAACTAGAGGAAACCATCCTGAGGGAGGTAACCCAGACACAGAAAGACAGACCCACTCATATATGGCTATTAGGCATAGAGCAAAGCATAACCAGCCTATAATTCACAACCCCGGAGAAGCTAGGAAACAAGGAGGAGCCCTAAGAGAGACACACATGGTCCCCCTGAGAAGGGGAAAGGGACAAGATCTCCTGGGAAATTTGGAGCATGCAGAGAAGGGAGACGGAGTTGGGAGAGAGAGAAGGAGAGAGGGGGAAAGGGAGGAGACCATGAGGGATCAGGAAGGTTGAGTTGGAGGAAGGACAGAGAAAGAGAGCAAGGAAAGACATACCTTGATATAGGGAGCCATTATAGGTTTAAGGACAAATCTGGCACCAGGGAAGTGTCCAGAGATCTACAAGGATGACCCCAACTAACAATCTAAGCAATAGTGGAGAGGCTACCTTAAATGCCCTTCCCCTCTGTTGAGAGTGATGACTACCTTATGTGCCATCCTAGAGCCTTCATCCAGTAGCTGATGGAAGCAGAAGCAAGGGTTTACACCTAAGCACTGAGCCGAAGTCCTGGAATCCAGTTGTAGAGAGGGAGGAGTGATGAGCAGAGGGGTGAAGACCATGTTGGGAAAACACACAGAAACTGCTGACCTGAGCAAGGAGAGCTCAGGGACTCCAGACTGACAGCTGCGGAACCTGCATAAGACAGAACTAAACCCTCTGAATGTGGGCGTCAGTTGGGGGGCGGGGGGCTTGGGCAGACTATGGGGCCTCTGGCAGTGGAACCAGTATTTATCCCTAGTACATAAACTGGCTTTTTGAAGCCCATTCCCTATAGAGGGACACCTTGCTCAGCCTAATACAGTGGGGAGGGTCTCAGTCTTGCCCCAAATGATGTGACAGACTTTGCTGATTCCCAGATGGGAGGCCTCACCCTCTCTGAGGAATGGATAGGGGCGGGGTGGGGAGATAATATGGGGAATGGGGTGATAGAAAGGGAAAATAACTGGGATTGGTATGTAAAATAAGATTGTTTTTTATTTAAATTAAAAAGTTGTTTCTGTATTCATCATCTAGGAAAGAGGAGCCGAGACACTTCAGTACTTAACACAAATCCGTTGACTCTTGTAGCGTGCACATTCTAAGTTCCATGTCTCTACTCTCTGTGATCCTCTTTCTTTGAGCATGGGCAGTGCCTTCTAACAGAACAGCCCGGGAGTGACTGTGTATAGCAGGGTGGTGATGGTAATGCTTAAGGAGAGATTCCATAACAAGACAATGTTAATGTGTAAGGATAAATTGTCTGATCTCTAAGTTTTGCTACACCCACAGGTGTTAGCAATTTTGTGAAACCTACAGGCAAAGAAATGATGTAGGCAAAGTCCAGCTGTCGCCAACCTTCCTCATCAGTACGGTGTAAGGACTTGTAGTGTTCTGCCAGCAACAAAGAAGACAACCAGGGACCTGTAACGTGTAAGCACAGGAGATGCATTTTTTCTGGGAGCTTGGTTACATAATGGATAGTTGCTTCCTTTGACGATTTCTCAGAAACGGAGGAGAGTGCCTCACTCAGTTCTGCCTGCCTGAACTGGCGAAATTGGGGAAACTGAGGTATGAACATACAAATAGTACAAATACATACCATGCGATGATACTTTGTTGGGCTTTTGTTAGTTAGCGGGAAGAGAGATGAAGTTTTGATCTCCTAGGTCACAGCACGAAGGGGAGACATGTGTTAAGATTTACCCACTCCAGCAAGGCCACACCTCCTAATAGTCCCACTCCCTTGGTGAGCAAGCATTCAAGTGTATGAGGGGCCTGTGTGGGCCATTCCTACTCAAACCACAACACCCCAGCCCCTCTTCTTCACAGCGGAGGAGAATTTAATTGTGTACGTACCAATTTTCATTGTCTGATGATGAGATCGTTATCACTATAGCACATTTATTTTTCACTGACTTGATTTTGTTCGTGTGTGTGTGTGTGTGTGTGTGTGTGTGAGAGAGAGAGAGAGAGAGAGAGAGAGAGAGACAAATGCCTCATTTAAGACAAAAAAAGGAATTTGTATGACGGAGGTTGAAAGCTGTGCAAGTCTATTGTAGAACGCAGTTTGACATGACCATTTAGCAAACAAAACAAAAATTAAACAAACAAAACCCTGACAACAGTAGGCTCCTCTTGCATTTGTCACTTCATAGTCACACAGTCACACATTTCATTTCCCTTTAGCATGCTTAGAATCTACTAGAAAAACTGGTGACTGATCATTTTTTGTATAAATGAACAAATCGTTTGTTACCAAATTTCTCATCACTCTGAAAGTTTACATTATGAAAAAGAAAGCAGGAGTCGTAAATTTCTGGTGTCATTTTATTGGGTTGTTTTGGGTTTTGAAGAGTTTTTAATTCCTTGTAGAGGTTGCATTATTCTACCCCGAGCGATACGGCTTCTCAATGGGAATGCATCGTTTTCAAGATCCATCTCGCATAGGGATGAATTTCGGTGAAGAAGCCTTCACTTCCCTTGGTTATGCCTGCTTTCCCCCAGGACAATATTCCATGAAGCCTCCCATTGCAGATGGCTGGAGCAGCAGAGACCTCCTGAGCAGGAAAAGAGGACAAGTTGTCAATGTCACTTTGTTGCCGTGGATGGAGAGTAAATACTAAGATACGGCAGGTAACAGTGGCAACATCATCTGGGGGAATGCATTCGCTCCATGGGAGAGGGGATAACTCTTGCTTCAGTCTGCTGTATATTCTCCCTTTGTAGTTCCGATTTTATCTAACCTGAGTGCAAAGAGGAGGAAGGACAAATGGTCTACCCCAGATCTCTTTCACTCTCGAGATGGGAAGGACAAATGGTCTACCCCAGATCTCTTCCACTCTCGAGATGGGGAGGGGAATGGAGTACATTGCAGAGTGAGCAGCAGAGAGAGGGACTTCAGCACTCTGCCCTCCGCTCTGCGGGAGGTCTTTTTGGTATGTGATGCTTCAGTTACCAACCATACCTCTTTCTTCTAACAGATTCTGTGCTGTCTTCTCGCACGGGTAAAGGAAAGATACCTTAATTGAAGTTATGACATTAGGTGACTGTCCTATGCACATGATGTTCATCCTTGTCTCTTGTCTCTGTTGTTGGAGCACGTTCCAGCAGTCATTTGGGGAAAGCGAGTACTGATTTGTCCACGTCAGGATGTCAGGGTCACTGACTGTGGGGAAGGAAAGACAGATGAAATTCAGAGCTGTTCTGATGAATGGGCCTTGGGACAAGTCCTTAGTTTGTGAATCAATTCAACCCTGAAACTATCCAATGCAGATACCTGTAGACACTCCAAATCCTTCCTAGAGTTCCTCAGGCAGGATTTACATGTTGGAAAAACAGATCCCAAAGTTCTTCATCTTCCCATCACTGGATGTATAGTATAGTTCTATCTACTGTACATAGTCCAGAAATTTTGAAACAATTGTATGGAGGTTATAAATGCCCACAAAGAAACAGAACAAAGACTTTGGCTTCCAAAATCCCTACGACAACCCTTTGTTGGGCATCTGTTCCATCATCTTTGTATTTACCTCTTGAGAAAATATATATTATTTATTCACTGTGTGTGTGTGTGTGTGTGTGTGTGTGTGTGTGTGTGTGTGTAACTATGTGCTTATGCCATGGTGGGCCTGTGAAGGTCAAAAGACTACTTGTAGGATTCAATCCTCGCTTCCACCATGTAGGCTCTGGAGATTGAATGCAGGACATCAGTTTTGGTGGCAAGTGCCTTTACCTGATAAGTCATCCTACCAGCCATGCTTCCACGTCCAGTCATGCTTCACTTAATGATGGATGTGTTCGGAGAATTGTATCACTAGACGATATATACCTACACAAATCTAGATGGTAGCACTCACTACCTATTTCAGCTGTATTTTAATCTTTCCCTCCTAGGTTATAATCCTGCTTAGCATGTTACTGCAGTGGATATTGTCCTACAGTGATAATGACTTGTGTATCTAAACATAAGTGAGCCTAGAAAAGTTTGGTAGAGTACTGTCATTAGGAACTTTTAAGCTGCAAATCGAATTTTGTGGAGATGCTATTACATGTCTCTCCTCATTCTCTGAATGGCCATTACGATGCTGTTCTTGGCTATAAAGTGATCATTTGTAAATGATTATTTTGGTGTATGTGTATCTATATAGAAATTCACATACACGTTTGTTCATATTGTTCGTCTCCATCACAGAAGTTGCTACTGTATTGTAATGTCTGGGTACAGGGATCTTAACCAAGGGACTAGGTACTTTAATCTCTATTAAAGAGTAGTAAGAAAAAAAGTCATCAATTTGCCAAGCTAAGCACTATGGTACTTAAAAGGCTGATAGCTTATCTAGCAAGATAGTGTTCTGTAGAATAGATCAAAACATGTTAAGTCAGAAGAGAGGGAGAAAGAAGTTATGCTCAGTTTTGTGTATTTTATTTTTAACAAGCTATGTGAAAGCAACTCGAGTTACTTGAAATAAAGATTTCCTTATAGATTGTGGGAACTTTGTAGGAGAAGTCTTTTAGAGATAGTCTGTTGTGGTTATTTTAATACTCAGATCTGACAAAATAAAATCTTCATGTAGTGTAGTTCCATTTGTTTCAAATGGTACCTAAGGCTGGGCAGTGGTGGCTCATGCCTTTAGCCCCAGCACTTGGGAGGCAGAGGCAGGTGAATCTCTGTGAGTTTGAGGCCAGCCTGGATTACAGAGAGAGCTACAGGACAGTCCCCTAAGCTACAGAGAAACCCTCTCAAAACAAAACAAAAACAAACAATCAAATGGTATTTAATAAATTAGTTTTTTAAAAGTGTGATGGAATTACTGCAAACAAAGCTTAAGGAGTCAATGACAAAACCCACATGAAATGTACTTTTTGTTTGCTTTTTTTTTTAGAAAGCTTAGACACTTAGATTCCTAATCAGTTCGTTTCTAAAGGACAACATTTCAAAAAACTGAAAACCCAACACTTTTGTATTTTACGTGTTGTGAAAAATACATTTATTTGGAAAGTCCTCATTTTGTTTTGTGGTGTAGACACCGGAAGCTGGATTTAAACCTGACTAAATTTGAGAAAATCGAAAATAAGCATAACAACTAAGCAGTCACTATACAGCCAGGAAGGACACAAGAAAGCCACGTTTGAAGAGACACTCCTTCAGATATCAATCAGTTCACTCTGTTTTTCCCAAGTTGGTCCCGTAAGGCAGAGGGATGTGTGCTTACACTATGGACTGTGATTATTCCCATGAGGAGTGTCTCTCTAGGGACGTAACTGCAAGCATGCTCTAATAATTAACCCAGAGGTGAGGAACGTTCACTTTTGACGCAAGTTATGAAAATTACACTCTGTAAGGGACCAGCACTGGCAAGAGAGTCCATTTCTCCTTCAAACATTTCTTTGTCATTCGGGGACCACTGGACACAGGCTGGATTCTGCGGTAGAGAAGTTGAAAGCATCCTTCATCCTTTCTCAAAAAGAAAGGTCTGCTTTGCGTTTTCTACTCTTTTTCCTAAGAAATGCATGGTACGCTTTGGCAAGCCCGCCTTTCACCTCCAATGCCATCTTTATCAGTAGGGACTCCCAGGTCTCTCTAATTCCTTTGTACTTAGTTTACCAGCTCCAGTTCTCAAATATTTTAGAGATGGGGCAATTAATGCCCACCCTATTTGTTGCTGTCAGAGTAGCTTCCCTGTATCAATCTAATGAGCAAGAAGCTTGATGGCAATCACTATACTGACAGCTTGGAAACCAGCATAGGATGGAACCAGAGCCCGTGCATGTGGGTGACAGGTGGTAGGCCTGGGCAGTCTGTGGGGACCCTGGTAATGGGACATTTATAGCTAGTGTATGAATGGACAATGGGAGCCCCCTCCCCACAGAGGGATACTCAGCCTTGATGCATGGAGGAGGGCCTCAGTCCTGCCCCAAATGATGGGACAGACTTTGATGATCCCCCCCCCCCCATAGCAGGCCTCACCCTTTCTATGGAACAGAAGAGGGATGGGATGGGGTCAGTGGGGACAGGGAGAACGGGAAGGAGAGGGAACTGGGATTGATACATAAAATAATAAGGCGGTTTCTAATTTAAATAAAAAATAGATCCTAAAAAAAAAAAGAACTTTGTATTTCCTCTTTCTATCAAGCATAGTCAGCCACCTCTTTTCCCAGCTCCGACCTCCCCAAGATGGAGAGAATAGTCAAACACTCACAGTTCTTGTAACTATTCCAGGTCCATGTTGGTATAAAGCAGGTTTCATTAAATGTCATCGCTTCCATGGCTATGGCTATAGTTCCCACGTGCATGTTTATAGTAGCAGGGTAAGAGAGTTTTATCAGCATCAGGTCATTTCTCCGGAAATTCGCATCAAAATTAGGATGGACTACAGTCAACGCATAACTGTACGTCTGTTCTCTTTCATTTTTGATGTGGGGTTGATAAACTCCCAGTCGGATTTTAGCTCTTGGGGAAAAGGAAAAGGCAGAGAGATGGAAGAGGAAACAGTCACGTGATGTCGGAAGTCACCTGATCCAATCAACTTAGTTTTACTGTCCAGCTGCATAATTGAAGTGAGACACTGTGTATACAGTAATAGCTTACACGCTTGTTATGTCATCAGTAAGCATGTGGAATGACCAGCATGGGATCAGGTATCAACAGGATCCTCAATAGCTCCTCTTCTGAGATTTGGATAACCTGAACTAGCAGCCCATAGCTCTTTGTATACTCCGCATTTACTCAGGCAGGTTGGAACCTGTGACTACTGCTTCCAACATTCTTAGCCTATCCAATGCTCCTCTCAAGACTAGATAGTTATTTTTTTCCCATGCATTTTCTACATTGATCCTAGATCCCCGAATCCCCGTGAGAAGTTTTGTAGCGATAACAAATCATTTCCTGTTATACTCTCTAGGCAAATTCAGATGCCCGTCACAAGGAAGCTGGGCATGCAGCATACCAAAAGGCAATCCGTTCCATCCACAGTAGTGATGGGAAGTCTGATTGTGAACCCTGCCATCATGTGAGCTGCTTTTGTTTCCTGTGTTTCTGTCCTAACGTACAGGGTAAGCCTCCAGTCTCCGTTGAGTCAAACTGGCCTTGAACTACCAGATGGCTGAGTGATGTGTGAGATGAAGCTGAAGCTCTGGGTCAGACTCCCATCACTAAATGTGTCCTCTTTTCTTTTCCTAAAAATAATTAAAATATTTTCTTTTATTTTGTGTGTATGAGTGCCTTGCCTGTGTGCGTGTATGTGCACTACACATGTGAAAGTGTTTGTGGGGGCCAGAAAAGGACACTAAATTCCCCTGGGACCCCGAATTACAGATGCTGGTGAACTCTGTGGTGATGTGAGCGCTATGGGATCAAATCAAGTCCTTCCGACTGCGAGCTGTCTCTCCACCTCCTCAATGAATTCTTGACATCCAACAACAACAACAAAATATCCCGAGATTCTCAGAATAACACAACGTTCCTCCTCGTATGGGGACCCTGCATGGCATACATGTATACATGTAAACAAATGCATGCCTGGTTATAGAATAACATTTAGAAAGAAGAATAAGAAAGAATTGTAGCAGATGAGGAAGTGTGTAGTGACACATCAGTTGTTAAAGAGGACATAAAGCTACTTTTTTTCTTCTCATTCTGTCGGGACTTTTTTTTTTTTTTCCTTCTTGTAAGTATGCACTTACAATGTAACTGATAACGAAACCCTAAAGCCCTAAGCGAAGCTCCCTGCCATTCTAAATGCTTAGACGTTTCATCGATACACGTGGAGTTTAGGATGGGGCAGCGTTTGCTTGAGTGACCGTTAATCTGTGTGATCATTTTGTTTGTGACATCACTGCGGTAAGATGACTGAAAAAGTGCATTTCGAGAAGAGGTGCATTACGTCATACAGACCATCCTTGCTTTCTCTTGTTTTGCCTGCAGGGTGTGGTCTCTGTCTTCAGCTTCCTCCTATGACCGCCTCCCGGATCCCACACCCTCAGTCAACCCTGCTTCCTCAGGGTTCTAAAACCCTCATTCCTCTGTGACACCAGACACTGCTGAATGCAGTTCCCTTGCCCTGGCACATTTCTAGGCTTCGTTTGTTGAGCTGACTTTTTTTCCCCACGCTGGCCTCATATCTTTAGAGAGCCTTCTTTGTACATCCTATCCATACATTGTCCCCACAGCCCACGCCTTGCTGTCCTGTTTTATTCTTTATTTTTGATGACTTCTCTCTGCTATGGATTACTTCTTGCTATCAGAGTGTAAGCCCCGTGAAGAAAACTTGGTTCTATCTTGTTCCCTCAATGCTTATACTAAACAGCCTAATAAATGAGTCGTGAAGGCTTATAGATGAATATTTGAAATACGCCTTCTAAGACTGCTTACTGATTTCTGCACTGAAGTGGGTAAGATGGAAGGAGATTTAATCATCTTGGATTATCTAATTCCATGGCATGTAGCTTCCCAGACCATAGCACAGATCCCTCCTAGCTCCCGTGACTAAGGAGCCACTTACGGTAAGGAACAGTGAGCAGCGGTAAGCACCCATTGGGGGTCAATCAGGGTCCCCACACAAGGCTCTGGACTGGATTGCAAATAGGCCATGTAAGGAATGTTAAAATCATCTGGTAAGTTTTCCTCTGAGTCCTGGTATTCTCCTAAAATGGCTTCTAGAAAGATTAGGGATGGGGGAGGGAACAAAACCAAAAAGTTTAGTAAGCTGGGGTCGGTTAGGGTAGTTTAGTCTAACCAACACTTTTCAAAGATACCAAGGCTTTTATTTTTGACATTTAAAAAAATTCATACGAAACAATGTGTCATACAAACTATACATGTTATGAAACTAATGACTGTTCTTTGTTGAGATGGAATTATATAGCAAAGTTATCTAATACTAACACATGGACTCATCTGATGCTGATCAAAAATTCTGGGAGTACTGTATATTAGGGATATGAACAAAATAAATAAATACTTTAAAAATGATTCTTAACATTAACTTCTGCCAATAATTGGGGTATAAATGAAATACTTTTGACTTTGATAGTGAAAGAGCAAAGAAATTCAAATTTATAGACTCGCACAAGTGCCTACTGAGGAGCTCCTGGGAATGTCTCTGTAAAGTCTCATGGGCAGGGTACTCAAAATGCTCCAAGACATCACAGGGCCCCAGAGAATATATTGACAGGAAAACATATGACCTAAGAGTCTTCCTTTTTTATTTCCTTCAGTAGCTAATTTTATCTTTGGAACGATTCCCCACTTAGCACTCTATCCCATAAGGTATGGGCAGGGACTCTACCTTTCAACCACTGCTACACTGATCTGGATTTCACCCTAGGCAGAAACTATACTGGAAACTCACCTGCTGCACCCAAGAGAGTGAGGATGATAAAAATCTTCATGGCAAGCTATGATCTCACCACAGCAGGCGAGGTGGCCACACTGTAAATTGTCCCTTGGAACTTGACCAGAATGGCTGAAGAAAAAACACTTTGGTAGGAGGAAAAGGCAAAGGTCTTATAAAAATCTTCTAACTATTTTCTCAAGATCCAATCTATCAAGGCGTATGGGAGTCACCAGGATCTGATTTTGATGTGGCTGCAGAGAGGAGGGAGAAGTGTGATACTAAAACCCTCCCCGATCAGATGTGCCTGCCCACCTCTCCCCTCCCCTCTTTGTGACATGGCTTTTATTTGTTGTCTCTCCAGCCTCCGGCTAGTAACTTTAACCTGCCTCCCTGGCTACCTTTGCCTTCGCAGAGTCTCCTTGCCTTCTCCAGAGGCCCTGAAAACATTGATGTACACACTTAGCGACCGGTACTCTTCAGACTCCTTCCCGGACGTTTGTGTTGGTTGAGGAGCCTGTAGCTGTTACAGAAGTCAGTGAATTCTCCAGATTCCCTGTGACTAGATTGTGCTTTACCTGGGAGCTGGACTCCTAGCAAAGACTATGGAAACCTCTCACTGGTCTGTGACTGGGAAACGGATCCACACTTCAGCATGACTTTGTGTACTCCCCTGTTCCCCTACAACGAATCCCTAAGCTTTTATCTTCTTGCCAGGCCACATACATTCAGAACTTCCTAACTATTTTTCATCATAAATAATGGGGAAAGAAAGTTTATTCCCTTAAAATGACCCATCTAAACATGTTCCTATTTAGCTAATTAGGGTTTTTCTGTTGATTGTGAAACAACCATGACTCTGGATTTTTCCATCAAAAAAACTTTCTTAATCCTCCTCACCCCAATAAAAATTTGGATCAAAAACTACCCTACTGACATTACTTGATTGGGTAAATGAAGAAAGTTTCCTTACCTTTTCACTCTGTTATTTTGTCCATTGCAATTTTCTAGAATGAACCATCTTATTTTTTATGAGAAAATCTGACATAGTTTCCCGATTTATTAAAACCCTCTCTACTTTTCATTGAGAGTTTTATACATTTATATAAGGAAATATGTTCATAGCTACCTCCCCCTATTTCTCCTTTCCAACTCTCATTCCTCTCAATAAAACAAAAAGGTAGTTTAGTGACAACTGAGGAAATGATACTGTTGCTAGTTGTGATTGTAAATGTATCAGCCTGTTGGCTCCACAGTTAAGATTTCTTTAGCTTCATCTTAGGGGCAATAATAATGTTACACTTGAACTCTGAGATTATCTAGTCAAATATCGGCAAGAATTTAAAAAGGCTTAGACTGCGAGTAATGGTGTAATCATCTTCCTGCACACCACCTATCCTGAGTCTTCTGTGGACAGCATGCTTGTATTCCTCTGATAATTGCATGTTAAAATATTAACCCCAGATAGGATGGTACAAAAAAGGAGGAGGCTTGAGAAGTAATTATGCTTAATTTAGACGGGGAATGTGGAGCTCCCACGATGGAGTGTGTACGAGGTGAAAGTATCCGAGGTAGCTCATGGGACCACATGAGGATGCAGTTGCAAGAGGGCACACCAGAAAGTCGGGACACCAGTCCTCCCAAGATGCTCCACCGCCCTGATCGCGGGCTCAGCAGCTTCCAAAACTGTGAGATATTTGTGCTTTTTAAAAAATCCCCTTGGTTTTGGTGTTTTGTGATGGTTACCATGAGCTGACTTATGCATCATCATCATCAACGAGAATTTCATCTTATCACCAGGGTGATTTCCTTTCCATTGAGTCATTCTAGATGTCCACAGGAATCATGTAGTTTTACAACAGACCTTTCTTTGAATGATTGGCGAGGTAATGAATGATACTTGAGAGTCAATAAGGAACTAAAGATGTATATATATATATGTGTGTGTGTGTGTGTGTGTGTGTGTGTGTGTGTGTGTACAGTGTGTGTGTGAGAGAGAGAGAAAGAGTTAAAGGAGAGAGGTCGAGAGAGATATCCATTTTTAGGCTGGACTCAACACACAGATAACCACCACCTTAGGAACCTAGATTTTAAATGTATATGCATCCACCACTTAAAATTTTATCCTTAGTTAATTTAGCACATAATCTAGGCTGATTTGGTGGGACGAGGTTATAGGGGTAGAGATTATTACCAGAGACCATGGCTACTCTAGTAGTGTGATCATCAGCTTTCCATTATTTGGATCAATACCTAAGGTAATTTGTTGAATAATTTATAGTGGCTCATGGTTTCAGAGGTCAACAGTTTGGGGCTACATTCTCTTTGGGTCATGTGAGGCAGCATGGTAATGGGAGCATGTGGCACCTAAGTGTGGACAGGAACAGTAGAAAAGAGACTAGAGTAGGGATGGCGTAAATTCTACAAAGATACACCTTCAATGCTATTAGATTTCCTTTAGTTAGGCCTTAGTCCCTTGAAATTTCACCAAACAAGCATCCAACATTGAAGCCATGTCAAGTAGTAATACACCTTTGGAAGGCAAGATCTTGGAGAATGTGGACATACTGGTGGGCGAGGCTTAAGTAAACAGAAAAACTGATAAAAAAGGCAGCGACAGAACCCTGTCATATAAGCACCGACGCTTTGGGGGTGAGGCCAATCTGGGATTTGTTCTATCTTTATTGTAAATTAATCATCTTGGGCAATTGGCTTTTTAACTACATTTTGGCATCATTAAGTTTTATAACTTATGCTGCATGACAGGTACAACATAAATGATCACAGTAACACAATTTCTCTGATATATTAAGAAATACATAATTGTTTTTTAAAAAGGTAATGGTTATAGTAACCTTCCTCATTTTCACAACAGCAATATTTCATAGTCTCCCATATGTCAAGTGATCAGTGATTTTTTTTATTGATTATGCTAAGTAAATGATGAAAGAATCCTTCAAATTCCATAAAATAGCTCAACTTTCTGCTCACTCTCTTTTTCCTTTTGACACGTTTTTATTCTTTAACCATTTTATACATGTGTTTAATGTTTTTATATTTTATTTTTTCTAATTTTAGTATTGTAATATACTTATTTCTCTTTTCCCTTTTCTCCCTCCAAACAGTCCCTATTACCCTTCATCACTCTCCTTCAAGTTCATGGTTTCTCTTTTTGCTAATTGTTATTGCATGCGTACATGTACATCTTTATAGATATATATTCTTGAATATAACCTGTTTATCCTGTATGATACAATTGAATTTCATCCCCATTATCTTTTGATTTTCTTATCCTGATGAGGACCTTCTTCAAAAAAAAAAAAAAAAAAAAAAAAAAGCTTGCTTATGGTTTTTTTTTGTTTGTTTGTTTTGTTTTTTCTCATTAAGCTTAATTATGGTTGCTGCCCTGCACAGGAACTTATTGATTACTGGAATCTGGTCAGTTTATCAGTAGCTGCAACGCTGAAGAAAATGGCACCTTACTTTCACAAGTTTGAAGAGAAAGTTCATCATGACCAAACAAAGACAATATGTAGACAAATAAGTGGCAGAATACAATGTTTTTATTTCCGTGCCCATCTCAGGCACAGGCACAGTAGGAAATTGAAGTTGACTATGGGGGTGGCTCCGGAAAGATAGATTCTTAGTTAGACTATGGGAGGGTGGCTTGGGAAAGATACTTAGTTGACTATGGGAGGGTGGCTCAGGAAAGATACTTAGTTACACTATGGGAGGGTGGCTCGGGAAAGATACTTAGTTAGCCTCAATGATCTGTTGTATCCAGTCCAGGTAGTTGCACACCCTGGTGTATACAGCAGGCTTCCCTTTCTCACAACTGGTGCCCCAGGAGACAATACCTTGGAGTTCTTCATTGCAGACCACAGGGCCACCGGAATCAAACTGAACAACAAGAAAAAGATAGTCAGCGTTCTTGTTGATACCTAGGGGAGAGAATGGGAGGGCTGATGTGGTTCTTCATTATCCTGGGGTTATTCCTCAAGTCCCTCAAATGGCACCCACTCTACGCCTGGAAATCTAGCACATGATATCGTTACCACATCACTAACATACTTGATTTTGTACTGTGTTACTTCTTTCTGACACAGACCTGTGAAGGCTATAAAGGGTGAAGACTGGAGAGGTCTAAGAGTGTCCCATCAGCTCTTCCCTTTCAACACGAGATCCCTGCAACACATCCCGGAAGTCTGGCTGTGCGTATTGTCTGGACAATCTTTTTTAACCATCACAAACAGAGAACTTACAGTACGTGCTAAAGCTATTCCCCAACTTCCAGATTCAACCTCAGGAAAAATAATTAGTTTTAATTTTGCATGTGCACATGGGGTGTATGCGTACGTGCGTCTGTGTTTTTGTCAGTGTATGTGTACAGGGAAGGACATGCATGTGTGTGCTCCATTTTTATTTCTCAAGACAAGAGTCTATCATTGCACTTAAACGTGTGGATTTCTGGTACTCTACTATTCATCTTGCTCCGGAGAGCCCTGCCATTGCCTCTCAAGTGTCAGTGTCAAGGTTAGCTGCTATGCCTGCCAGCTTTTGCAGGGATTCTGAGGATCAAAATTTCAACAGTGGTCCCTGTGCTTCGTCCACTGAGCCTGTGCTAAGATACAGAGTTACATTACAGCCTTCTGCGTTTCCTATGGAGAGATGTGTTGACAGCCGTGAGACTGACTGGCTGGACAGGGGAGGGAAAGGAACACACCTGACAGGTATCTTTTTCCTCTTCTAGGAAGCCAACACAGAACATGTTGTTTGTGATACGATGTGGGTAGGCAGTGTGGCAAACGGGGTCCGACAGGATGGGGATATTCAGACAACGGAGATCTGAAGAGATGATGTCTGTGGAGTGAAGAGCAGGAATGCAAAAGCATCCACAGTGTCCCGGGTTACTTCTCCCCACCCTCTCTTCACCCTCGTAATACTTCCTGTGTCTTTCAATTAGGCTAGGCCGTAGTTTGGGAGGCTTATTTATTTGTTTTAGTCCTTCCTAGAAGATTTTCCAAATAGTTCTAACCAACACGTTCTTTCTTTGACATGCATTCTAGGGTGTCAGATCTGAAGTTCAGAGACTTCCTTTTTCTAAGTTTCGTTCTCCAGGCTGAACTGAATCTCCTAATGTTCCATGTTCCCCCCACAGTATCTAACGCTGTGGTTATCACCAATCATGCTAAAATTCACCGACGTCTTTCTAATAGTTACATTTTACTTCATCTTCTACATGATCTCTGTCAGCAAAACAATCTTTTAAACCCCGAAAAGCATATTCCGAGTCTTAAAGTGAGAATTTGGACCAGGTGACACTGACCTGCCTTCCATTTCTAGGCTTCCTCACATTCGCAACTTAAGGCCTAGGTGACACTTACTTCCAATGCTCACTGTGTCTCCCCAGCCTGACACAAGGCACTCAGTACCAACAGATGGGCAGGAGCTTGGCAGAGAGACAGTGGACACTTGAGAGTTGATGGCGGCTGGCGAGTTCAGTTTAATCAGCATGATGTCGTTATCGGTGGTATCATTGTTGTACTTGGGGTGGGGGATGATCTTGGCCGCATTAATGATTTGTTCACTACCCTCAGCTTCGTGACTGTCGAATTCTCCCAGACGAACCTGTATTTGGCTATATTTGCAAGGGTCAACAGTTTTCTAAGTGTCCTTCTTGGACCTCTTCCCCCTCCTCCAATCTTTGGTCAAGAACATAAACACAAACCCTATCTTCTTGCTTTAGGTAGTCCCGGTTACTTCTGTCCTAGCCACAGTTAGAGAGTTCCTTATGCGTCACTGCCAGTGCACACCCAGAGCCCACCACCTCACGGCCAGTGCACACCCAGAGCCCACCACCTCACGGCCAGTGCACACCCAGAGCCCACCACCTCACGGCCAGTGCACACCCAGAGCCCACCACCTCACGGCCAGTGCACACCCAGAGCCCACCACCTCACGGCCAGTGCACACCCAGAGCCCACCACCTCACGGCCAGTACACACCCAGAGCCCACCACCTCACGGCCAGTGCACACCCAGAGCCCACCACCTCACGGCCAGTGCACACCCAGAGCCCACCACCTCACGGCCAGTGCACACCCAGAGCCCACCACCTCACGGGGATCCAAGGCAGGAGATAGGGAAAGTACCTCCTACAAAGTCATCGGAGGTGAAAATGGGGTTGGGGAAGAGTGAATGAACTCAATGGGGAAGATGGAATATTAATATATCTTTTCTGTTTGAGGTCTCAAAGTTTAGGGAAGCGAGGAAGGGAGACAGAAAATATTTAGAGCACAGAACAAATTCTCCTTTTTCATGTTGTAATATAAATATGGTAAATTGCATTACTTCATATGACATCTTTATGATCACAGCTGAGAAACAATTGCTGAGATTATGTGTATGGTTTCGGGTTTTTTTTATAATTTTTTTAATTTTTATTTTTATTTTACATATTGATCCCAGTTCCCTCTCCCTCCCTTCCTCCCTCCCACTCTCTTTCCTTCTCTGCCCCCCTCACATGCACCCTGACCACCCTCCCCTCCCCTCCCTTCACCCTCACTCCACATGTAGCAATGCCATCCAGGAGGGCATCTAAATATGTCAGGTCATTTAAAGTAGGGACTAGGACTTCTCTCCTGTCTCTAGGCTAAGGGAGTGTCCCTCCATGGGGGATGTGCCTGCAAGGTCCTTTTGTGCACCAGGGATCCATCCTGGTTCCACTGTATGAGGGCCCTTAGACTGCTCAGTCCTTCTAGCTGAGACCCATGTTCAGGGGGGCTGAGTCCGTCCCATGTTGGATTCCCAGCTGTCACTCTGGGGGCCGTTAGCTCCTCCTTGTTAAAGTCAGCTATCTCTGTGTGTTTCTGCAGCGTGGTCTTGTCCTCCCTCTCTGCATCTGGATTCCAGGAGGTAGGCTCAGTGTTTAGTTATGGGTGTCTGCTTCTGTTCCCAACAGTAGATGAGGGCTCCATGATGGTAGATAAGTTAGTTGTTGATCTCATTATCAGGGAAGGGCATTTATGGTAGCCTTTCCACGGTTGCTCAAATTGTTAGTTGGGATCAGTCTTGTAAGTCTCTAGACATTTCTTTAGGTTTAGTTTTCTCTTCAATCCTATAATGGCTCCCTCTTTTGTGTATTCTCTCTCTCCCTCTCTCTTTCTTTTCTGTCTTCTATTCCTTCCTCCCCTGAGTCAATCTTCCTGGTCCCACGTGCTTTCCTCTCCTCCCCTTCTCTTTTCCAGGTTCTCTCCACTCACTGCCCCCTCCCCATGTGCTCTGGAGGGCTTGTTCCTCCCCCCTTATGTGAGGGACCTTATGTGAGTCTCTTAGGAACCTCCTTGTATCCTAGTTCCTCTGGCGGTGTGAATTATAGGCTGGCGATCCTTTCCTCTAGGTCTAAAATCCATATATGAATTCGCAGGCAAGTGGATGGAACTTGAAGAAACCATCCTGAATGAGGTAACCCAGCCACGAAAAGAGGAACATTGTATGTACTCACTCATATATGGTTTTGGGTTTTTAAACTACTTCATTATTTAGAAAAATATCTGTAAGGCCAAGGGCAACATTCGTTATCACTAATAAAATTCCTATGACCACTTAGACATCTGGCTTCTGATTTTTCTTTTCTTTTCCTTTCTTTCTTTCTTCTTTTTTTAAGTGGGTTGGCAAAATTGCTGAGTAGGTAAAGGGGCATGCTCTCAAGCCTATGACCTACGTTTGATTTCTGGGACCCACAGGGTGGAAGAAAAATAAAACCCAACAACTCTGGAACTTGTCCACTGACAGCCACATGTGACTCCCCCAAAGTAAATGAAAAATACAAAATTTATTTTAGCCATTAAGGGTAACTGCCTTTTTCTTGTTTATTCTTCTGCAGGCTAAGGGAGAAAATGGCCTTAGATTTAGGAGTGTGAATGTTGGATACTTACGGCTTATAGCAGTGAGCAGCAGTCAGTACCCATTGGTCACTGACAAGAGACCCCCCACACAGCTTGTAGCCAGCATTCAGGGACACTTGGTAGGGGACTGAGTTGTTCTTACATGTGTAGCTTCTAATAGTCATGCCATCAATCTCATTAGTGAGGTCATCAACTGTATTAGTGAGTTCATCATTCTCATTAATGGGGTAATCCGTCTCATTAGTGGGGATGGCAGCTATTGGGGAAAAGAGACAGAAACTCTGTTACATAGATATGTCATGAAATTCCATGCATGAAATATATAAAGACTAACCGCACACGAGGTGACCATGCCCTGTGTCGCCATCAAATCAGAAAATGTTGGGCATTAGGTGGTAGTTGTTTGCTTTCTTTTTTTGTATTTTATTTATTTCAATATAGATATTTTTATAACTTGTTGTATTATGCCTTTCCTATGAATCTTCTTACACAGGAAACATTCACCATTAGCTACTGCTTTAGGTTCAATGAATCTTTCATTCTTACATACACATTTTCACACACACACACACACACACACACACACACACACACGTAAGGGCGTTCACACACAGCAGAGGCTCAGAAGATGAATGTCCTAAAACCACTAGTTAGGGTACAAATATCATCTCAAATGTATAATCAGCCTCAGCACCAACGCAAGTAAGTGACTTGCTGGCTGTGTATGTTTATGATGACTGGAAAAGTGTTGGTGTGGACTTGCTGTTTCTATCAGGTAATAGAGATGGAGTCTACAGTAACCATTTGAGGATGTTCTCGCTCTGAAGGAAGTAACTGCTTTGAAATTTTGTTTTGTCAACTTTTTCTTTGGATTTAGCCTACAGTGTTTTTTGAACATTTTACAGAACATCACAGTGCCTGCCCCCAAATCTTTCCTGTTGTCCTGCTTATTTCTCTACTGCTTATCACTGCATGTAACATTGAAAATTATGACCTGTGCATTTGTTAAGGTCTCTCATAGCTATGAATGCCTTTGATTATGAAATAATGGGCTTTGCTCTCTAATATTTAAAGTTTTAATTTTGGAAAGGGAGTCTTTAAGCATATAGATAGTTGTAGTAAACTGTACAAGTTCAATGTAGGAAAAGTTAATGTTTAGTGACAAAAATTTGGTAGTACTAACACTGAAATAGATTATTCCCTCTTTCTTTTTTTTCTCACAACCAAATGGCCTGAGGCTTTATACCAATGAAGATTCATGTTTTTCAAAACAGAGGTTAAGGTTTTAGCTATGACATGATAGCTACTTTTGGCATGTCATATCCCTTGTGCGTGGTAAATGATCAGCCCTTCAGTCTATAGGAAACTCAGGCTTGCATGCTCACAGACTCATAGGTGAACACAGATCAGTCTTATCAGTAACTCTGTTATTACAGATGAGGACCCACACTTCTTTTACACGGACATCTTGTTCTTTTTCTTCTATAATTTAGAGAGCATGCCCAGAAGTCCAGAATTCATTATGCATCTCTACGCCTCATACATGGGACAGTCCCCATGACATCCCTCTCTTAAAAGTTTAGTCTTTTGTAAACACAGATGCTACGTACTAATTTCCCTGCCTTTCAACCACTTTACTTTCAAGCGTTGTTGATTTCCTAAACACAAAGCACACATCTATGTGCAACGTAACGTGTGTCTCTTCTGGTGCCTTCTTTTGAAGGACTCACCGGTAGCTCCGATGAGAATGAGGAAGAGTAAGGTCTTCATGGTTGCTCACTCGTTCTGCACTGGGCAACAGGATAAAGGTTTTTTTCCCACAGCTATTTATACCTCCAGATTTGTCATTGACACTCAGGGCCATAGGTGCCAGAAAAGGGATTTCCCTGTAAAGTGAAGAAAAAGGAAAAAAACAAAAAGATAAAACAGTCTGTGAACGATGAAAGATAATGCAGGACTTCTTGTAAGCATTTCCTGATTTCCTAGAAGGATATGTGAATGGAAATTGCAAATCTGGTGGGAATTATTGCATTTAGCTCACAGTACAAAGCCGAATGTTTCTGGATTCCCAGATAACAATATAAGGTTCTTGTTGTGAACCTTTGCCCAAAGGACTATGTTAAACCCTGTACACTTGGTATGGAGCTAACGGTTGTTTCACAGTTGGTGATTTTCTAGGCACAAAGTATACAATTAAATGCTGATTCATTCATTTGAAAGACTTAGGATAGTTCTGATTCTTTACATTCATGCTTTCTTTTCATTGTTAGGGGGGCTGCATTAGAGATCACACTGGCCTAGACAGCAAGTTCAAAGCCAGTTTGTGCCATTGTCCTGTTTTTGGTTTCTGAGTGTCCGGATTACATCTGTGTGCCACCATGGGCGGTGTGACATCACCTTATGATAACATCTCCCCTTTGAACAGCTTTCTCTGAAGAAATCACTGATAAAACCTGTGGTATACGGACACTCTCTCAGCCTAGACACACGGGAGAGGGCCTAGGCCCTGCTCCAAATGATGTGACAGACTTTGAAGATCAAGTTGTTCTTTTTATCCCTTCATAAATGCATTTACATTTTTGCTTGGGCTTAAAAGGTGATGTAATTTGTCAATAAAACATAAACCCTGATTTCATGTTTGCATTTTAAGAGATTAAAAATGTATAAAGTATAACGAGTTATATTTGTTTACAGTTGTCCTCTCTCAGTGACCAACCCTTTTAATTATTTGAATAGTACTGCACATAGTATACAATCCCTGGCCATTTCTAGTTATTTTGAAGCAGTTCAGGGCACAAGAATGGGAACCTGAACAGGGCTCACTCCACTCCCAAGTTCGGTCTGGAGTACAAAAATCTCTTAAAGTATTCTTCAAAGCATTTCACTTTTGAAGGCCCATATACAGAGCACATATATTTTTATTTAATAAACAATAAGAGATTATTAGCATGGCAGCTATATAGAGATAATATATATATACATACATACATACATACATACATACATACACACACACACACACATATATATATATATATGTGTACACACATACACACTTTTCTACATCTGTAGTGAAATTTAGAATCACTGGCTGTATAAAATAGGAGGTCACCCACATTGACAAAAACCAAGGCCTGAAGCCTTGTTGCTGTTTGAATGTGAAATATTCCCCACAGGCAGTGATTGAACGCTTTGATACCCAGGAGGTGGTGACATTTGTGAAGTTGTTCAACCTTTAGGAATGGGAGCCTACACTGGGTTGTTGGCCTTCTAGGTTTTAGTGCCTGGTCCTGTCCTCTCTCTGCCTCCAGACTGCTGATCTCCCTTCCAGGATGGACTGTGTCCATGCTAGAACTGTGAGCCTGAGTAACCCATTCTCCCTTGAGCTGTTCTTGTTGGGGTGTTTCGATCACGATATCAGGAAAGTAACTAAGACAGACTTCACGTGAGTGTAGGCAACAGTGTTGGTGAATGCAGAGAGAGGACTCACTGATGTGCAACCGTATTTCCTACTCTTATGGATAGCCACGAAAGGGTTGCTTAGTCAAGGCACACAGATGTAGATCAGGTTTAAATATTTTAAACATAAGATTTCCAAAGTCAGAATGTCAGAGATATTTCATGTGGCCGTTTTGTACTTTGAAGGTCCACATGGAGTCTACATTGCACAGAGCAGAACAAGCATTGCTACTTGAATGAGTGAAACCCATGTACCTGGAACTCCCCAAATCTTTGCGTAATATTTTAATAAATAAAAATTTAAAACTTAATAAAATTAAGACATCAGACCTGCATATATCTGGTTGTAGATATGTGGAAGAATCCTGCAAAATCATGGTTGTTTACAAATTTATTGTTTAAAAGACTTCACATGTTTTAATGTTTTGATGAACACAATGTTGAGACTAATTTCCTGGGACTGAAAGGGTGGCTTGACACTTGCTACTCTTGCAAGAGGAGCCAGGTTTGATTGCCAGATAATACCAAGGCCTTATCAAACTTGTGAGGGCATCAAACACACAGATCGTGCACAGGCATACATGCAGGAAAATACTTATATGTGTAAAAAAAATTGAAAATCTTCCAAAGTAAGAATTTCTTTTCTAAGTAGTCACAAGCCTGGAAAAATATCAGGAATCTTGGTAAAACACGAAATCAGTAATGTTATTCATACAGGTTTTAAATAGCCTTAAGTGACTTAAAGATTAAAAGCAAAACAAAATAACAACAATAACAAAACAAACAAACCTGTAATTGGAAATGTAAAAAGTGCTCTCCAAAGTTTGTATAACTTAGAATAACTTAAATGAGTACATTCTCTAATACTATTGGCTTAATTAAAAAAAATGTAGCTATACTAGATCAATATACTTAATGTGGTAGAGCTCTTATTTAAAGAGATGACCTTAAAAATACCTGCACAGCATGATGGCTTCAGCAAAAGGGACGGATAAGAAGGGAAGACCATCTCCCTAGGGGACTTTGTGGCTGAGGGGACGGACTGGTCCGGGAGAGCCTATGTCCCCACCCCGGTCAGCTGCGCGGATGAAAGAACGACCTGGAAGGACCATGTCAACAGTTTGTGGCTGTAACAATGGCAGTGTGTGTTTGGAACCTCCAAATGGCTTCTTCCCTGTGCTCCATGAAGCTGCTCAGGAACCCACTGCCAGCTGGAGCCATCTTCCCAAATCGCCACCCTCCACACTGTAGGGGTTCTTTAGATGAGTAGACATCAGTGCGGTGCACTCACCACGTGAACCCAGCAATCCAGACAGGTTGAAAGGTTGGGTTATGATGACATTGAAGACCCGGATTCCCTACTCAGTGCCCCGAGTCTCTGTGAAGAGTCTCTAGGTAACAGGAGAATTCTAGCGGATGTTGGTTCCAGCCGACGTTGCCAACCAAATGCCTGGAATCGACAATAATGAGTGTTCTTTTGGTTGAGCCAGAAACCAAGATTCCACCAAATACAGGCAGGAGAGATTCCTCTTCTCACCACAGACGGCTTTATGATGCCCCGCCCATGGGAAGCGATCAATTTGGCAGCAGAGGCTACCACACAGGTAGCCATGAAATTACTTTCTTTCATGGATTTCTTCCCGGCTGCTGCGTGACTTCTACTTTAAATCTATTTGCAGGCTACGACTGCAAATATAGGCGATGGCAGGCATTTATCCATTTATCTGGCAGCAGTAAGGATTGTGTTGAAATGATGACTCGGGAGAAAAAGGGAACTGAAGTGTGTGGTCACCTCTGATGATGAGTGTAACAGACAAGAGATGCGTCTGGAATTCCAGAGATCATCTCTTGTCCATAGGCTTAACAGCAGGAAACTGGAATTAACTTGGAAATGTTATTTGCGTTTACCTCAGAGATTTGAAACAATTTATATAACATAAGCCAATGGGCTCAGAACATTAGGTAAGGATTGCAAAATGGAAATAAAACAATCACTGATGATTGTGCATATAGGTTTTTATTTTAAAGATTTATTTAATAAACAGTAGAATCAGAAAAACAAACAAAATACCTGGACAATGACCACCTAGATTTATTTAACGCCTTAAGAGGTTTCATTTAGGGTTCAGAATTGCTTCAAAGAGATAAATTTAATGAATATACACAGAATATACACAGAATGCCTATTCACAAATAAAATCCTCAACAACTTAAAGATATTTAGTAACTTGAAGATATGGGATTATGTTAAGTAATCAGATGATTTGACTCTTCTCAGAAAGTTATATTCACCGAGATACCATAATAGAAAAGCAAAAATATAATATGCAATAAGAGTTTAAATGAACTATGAAAGATTGAAACACTTAAAGAATGTGTATATTTATTATTGGTAGCAATTAATTATTAGAATTATCATTTGGGAACATATATGGATTCAGTAGGTGTATGTATGTCTTTCTCTATGTGAAGTCATGTATGGGTGCCCATAGAGGTCAGCAGAGTGTTTACATACCCTGGAACGGGAATTGTGGTTCTGGGAACCCACAGAGCAGTAAATGCCCTTCACCACTGAGCAATATGTCTAGCTCGATGAATATGCTTTTGAGAATATTAAAACTTCAAGATTCTGTGTGATTGGTTAGTGAAAATGATAAGCTTTTGTAGGAACTGAACAGATAACAAAAGGACTTTTAAAACTGTTTGTTTGTTTGTTTTGGAAATAGAGTCTTAAGTATGACCTGGACTGGCTTTGAACTGGTACTTCCCAGTCTAATCCTTCTCTGGGCCATGATTTCTTGAAAGTACAATGATGCTGGTTCCAAAACTAAATTTTGATCTCCTGTATGGAAATGAGGTGAAGGTTTACCTGGGGAACTCATCTACTCAAGTTATAAATGTTACAGTCACAATGCTGCGGTCTCTTGTGTGTCTGTCGTATGAAGAGAAATGAGTACGTTTTATGGCCGTTGTTCTATTTTAAAGCGATCGTATTTGTATTTCAAGCCATTAATATACTTGATAAGTGTGAAACTATAATGTTTGGTCTAGAAGTAACCTTAGGATCTCTGGAGGGACCCAGAAATTTGAAAATACACAGATCTATATTTATAAGTTCATTATTAATATACATGCATATATTGCTTGTTATCCATTAGAATCTGACACATTTATGCCTGTGCATTCAGCCTGCTTACATACTGCATATTTTCTTTGTATCTACACCCATTTTCTTTGTAGCTTTCTGATAGAACTAAACAGTTTTACAAGCTGGGTTTTCTTTGATTATCTGGGTGTTTTTGTGAAAAAGCTTGATATAAATGTTCATTGATTTAAATCTGTGAAAACTGAACCCTTTTGTTGATCTCTAAAGTTTCGGTTTTATTTTTCATGTAGTGTAGGTTTGCAACTCTCATGAAAGTATCTGTTTGTATTAGCCTTGGCCTGAGTGAACTCCCCATCGTCTGAACACAGCTCCTTTAGCATCTCTTGCCTGCTCAAACATTGCAGACAGTAGTGACTCCCAGTCCTTCATAACATCCCAGTGATGTGGGACCAACAATAAGCACAGCTCTATCTAAGTAGCCAATGACCAGAAAAACCAAACCACAGCACTGTGGTGCAGTGATGTCTTAGATAAATCACCCACAGGCAAAGCTGGAAAACTGTCACCAACAATTCTCCAGAGGGCACTGGTATACAGGAGGACCCCAGAGGACTGACACCCAAGAGAAGGGGAAATCGGAAAATGCAAGAATCTTGTCTAAACATTTCCAAATCCTGAGTTTTAGCTTCTGGTATCTCCACAAAACACTGGCTGGTTTGAAGATGAAAGACAAAGTGAATATTATATCACACTGCAGGTAGGAACAGGAAAATCTATTTAGCAATAGATTTTAATTCTACTTTTTTGGAAAGTCATGAGCACATATAAATGTTTATATTTATACTGTGACCCAATGTGTGCTGTAACAGAATCTTGTCCCTTGACTAGTCTGATATAATAAGAGTAATTTTATTGAAGGGAACCCTGTTTCGGGCTCACTGTCTCACAGAGTCTGGAACACAACAGGTGGCGATGAAATTGTCTGAGAAGGCTGCATTGAATGACTGAATAACACCCAAACTTGCTTTTATTGCTCAACCTCGCCCAATTTCTCACTCTAGCATCAAGATTGAAAAGACCCAGAGCAGAGGAAAGTGTTTTCTTTTCCACATAGTTTGGAGAGAGAGAAGGAAGGTCACCAGGGGGTGATTCCTGAAGAGATAAAGGCACTTAGTTTTCAGCAATGGTCTGGTGAATCCAATTCAAGTAGTTGCAGACCTCGGCATAGACACCAGGTTTCCCTTTCGAAGCACAGCCGTCGCTCCAGGAAACAACACCCTGGAGTGGTCCATCACAGATCACAGGGCCGCCAGAATCATACTGAGCAACAAAGATGAAATATTTAGACTTGGGTATATACCTTGAGGAATAATCCGATTCGAGATGTTCTTTCATGTTCCCAGGGTACTATTGTCCCCTGACCCTCCACAAAGCACTGACTATCCTTAACACTCCAGTTTTCAATCTATTCAGTGTTTCTAGTTGTATTGCTTTGCCTGTTTTTGTGTCCCCTGCAGTCATTGTATTGGAAAGGGCAGAAAAGAATAAAGGCTGCAGAGATCTCATGTGACTCACAAGCTCTGTCTCTTTCATATGGACTCAACCCCACAATACAAGGCTGCTTGGGTTTACGCTTTCCACAGCATCAGCTCTTTGGCCCCTTACCCATAATAGTCATCACCACACCACAAAGAGAACTCGAGCAAATGTTTTCTCAAAGCCCTCCTTCACCTCCCAGATTGAGACCCGGGTACAGATTTGCCCTTTCCCGTCTCAAAGGAGAAATATGGTGAGTAAGGGAGGCGGGCCATGGCGACAGAGATAGTTAAGAGGAAATTCACCTGGCAAGAGTCCTTTCCACCTTCCAGGAAGCCGAGACAGAACACGTTTTCAGTGATTCGATGTGAATAGGCCTTGTGGCAAATGCAGTCCGACAGGACGGAGCATTCAGACACTGAAGGAGTGAGGCAATCCGAGAGGCTAAGGGTAAAACTCCAGTTAATCACACTGACTTAATATTTATTTCCTATTCTGTCTAGTACTTTTCATAAGAGCATTTCTCTTCCATTTTCAAAGCTTCATCTTGTTCTGAGGACACCAGGCATGAATGTGCACACACGCGCACACACACACACACACACACACACACACAGAGAGAGAGAGAGAGCATGCACACATAAAACATAAAAAGTAAACATTTAAAAGCAATCTATAATTTAGAAGATTTCAATAATTTTACTCACTATTTACTCTTTCTCTGGCATTAATACCAGCCTCCCTTTCTCTCAAATCCAGGGGCTTCTGCCAGTGCTGAGTCCAATACCCTCTGCTCTGGACATTTATTCTACTCATAGTTTTCAGACCATCTTATCAAGACACACACTCCTTGATGCTTTCCTAAATTAATATTTTTCTGCCTTGATAGGATCATTGGGGGAAATGTCCTAACTTCAGCTAGCATCTCTCAAGTGGCAGGTTCAAAGCTGCCCTCTGAGAACCAGGCTTTGAATGAGAATGTGTACTTACCGCCATTAGGGTGCCATTCGCTTCCAGTACTCACACACTCACCACTTTTACCACTTTTATATCTCACAGAGACACTTATCTCCAGATTTCAGAAAGCCCCAGCCAGACACGAGACATCCAGAACCAGCTGACGGACAGGACATTGGTAGAGGGACTGTGGACACTTGAGAGTTGATGGTAGCTGGTGATTTCAGCTTAATCAGCGTGACGTCGTTGTCAATATTCCATGTAGTATAATCAGGGTGGGAATAATCTTAGCTGCATCAATGAACTGCTCACCACCTTCAATTTCATCAATGTTATGTTCTCCAAGACGCACCTGTATATGTCTGGGTTTAAGGATTAAAAGTTTTAGGGTCCTGTTTCCAGCTCATGTTTAGGCAGCCATACTGGTGAGACTTTGGGGGTTTAGCTCTGCACAAGAATAACACCAATAGACACGTTAAGGTTGACTAGGGAAAGACCCCTAGGCCTCAACCCTACACAAAGAAGTACAGGCAACTGCAGCTAAGGGACAAGCCCATCAATGGGTTAAATCAATATACAATGATCACCCTGAAAACATTATACATGTACATGTGGCAAACATACAAGTAACATTGTAGAGACCAAGCAGGTTGTACACACACACACACACACACACACACACACACACACACACTCATGTGTGTGCGCCATAACAACAATTAATGGAAAAAGAGGCCATGAATTTGAAACTAAGGAGGGGTAATATGGGATGTGAAGTGAAGAGAGGGGAAGTATGCAATTATATAATAACAAAAATAAAAGAAAACAATTAAAAAAGTTTAAGTGTCCAACGTGAATAACCTTTCCTTTCTCCAGTCCCCATCAATCACGAGTGTAAACATAACTCCCCACTTAAGCACAGATCACTGAAATACGCACCCACTACCAATCCTGGCATAGGCTACAGAAATCCTTAGTGTCTCTGGTAGCAGAGCCTCACAGCCCACCATCATCTTATAATTGGGAGGTATAGGAATGGAAAGCAAACTATATCTTAGAAACAGATATACTTCTGTTTAGAACAAAAGATTGCTGAATATTGACTGGTACTTTCTACTTGTTGGAATCCCCAAAGCAAAAGTCAGAGGGATAGAAATAAATATAGGGAACAGATCAAATTATTTTTATTCGTGCTGTGGCACTAGAAGTATGATGTTTTGGTTAACCTGGTGTGCAGTTTCATTCTGACTGAGCTATACTTCTTAGGGCTCAGCTTTGTAAAGCTCTTCCAAGGGTCCATCACCAACCACCCTCTTCCTTTTGCACCATAATTTAGGAAGACAGCAATGAATTTTAAGGGTGTCCACCCATGTTAACATCTTCCATGATAAATTAATATCATAGCTAGTAAAAGCATGGGTGACCAACGAGTCACATAAGGCCAGAATGTTTTATCTATTAAGCATATTTCTGCCTTTACTCAAATTGAAATAGGTAAGCCTGGAGGATCAGGTGATTTTAGAGAGTAAGAATGTGAATAGTGGCTACTTACTGGTGATAGCAGACAATACCCACTGGTCAGTGGTGAGAGATGCTCCACATATGTGAGACCTGGCATTCAGTGATACTTGGTAGGGGGACAGAATGCTTCTGACAAGTGTAGCCCCCAACAATCCTGTCATCATTCTCCTCAGCAAGGGAAGAAGCTGTGAGAAAAAAGTGAGGAGCTCTCTGTTAATGGGCTTGGTCATTTTAACTCATGCGCCACGGGGTTTTATTCCAAACTAAGGACAAAAGAGATGACAATGTTCTTCTGTACCGCATGGTCAAGGCATGTCAATGTCTTCTGTACCGCATGGTCAAGGCATGTCAATGTCTTCTGTACCGCATGGTCAAGGCATGTCAATGTCTTCTGTACAGCATGGTCAAGGCATGTCAATGTCTTCTGTACAGCATGGTCAAGGCATGTCAACGTGATGGTTAAGTTCTATTGACGACTTCACAGGTTTTGGAATCACCTGGAAGACACACCTGTGTGTCTTTGTCAGGTTATTCCCGTGGGGGTTTAACTGCAGAAGGAAGACACAGTCTAATCATGAGTGACACTGTTGCGTGGGGTAGGGATCCGGGGCGGAACCAGAGCACGTGGCGTGGAAGCCTGAGGCACACTCTGGCGCTACCTCCCTGCTTCCTGACTGTCAGGATCTTAGACCCCACTTGCCTTACCCACACCCACACCCACTGTGAGCCATCCTCAGTAGAACTTCCCTGCCCATGTTGACTACACCCTTTGCAGTATAAGCCAAAACAAGTTTTTTCTTAAGTGGCTCCTGAATGATTTTGTCTCAACAGTGAGAAAAAGTAGCTTTTGGTAATCTTTTTGATTATTCATTATTCTGCACCTTGAACACAGACGGTGAATATATAATGATGAATAAACAAGCACTTTTGAAATATGTGTTTTGTTTGATGATATTTTCTGTTAGGACATAAATGTATATAGTGTATATATATATTCCATTAACAAACATACATTGTAGTACATACACATACCCACAAATTTTATACAAATCAGAGGCTCCTTAGAAAATAAATGTCCTATCACCACCACTTAATATCTAACCATTTAAAACCACAACCTCATCAATTTCCATGCAAATATGGAGAAAGCTTTGCAGTATAGGGTGGAGAGATGGCTCAGTAGGCACAGTTCTCTGTCCAAGCAAGGGGACCTGAGTTCAGCTCTTTAGCATCCTCATAAAAGTCAGGCATGGTGACATGCTCTACAGCCCCACTCCTGGGTGGGGGCGAGAGCAAATGAAGATGGAGACTATAACCAGAACCCACTGACTAACCACTAAGGCTGAAAATAGAAAATTTCAAGTTCAGTGAAGAGACCTTGTCTCAAAAACGTAAGGTAGAGAATGACAGAGAAACATATACAGTTAACTTCTGATCTTCATGTCCACAGATGAGTACATCAGCACACATGCACACACACACACACACACACACACACACACACACACACACACACACACTCATGTGTGTGCGCCATAACAACAATTAATGGAAAAAGAGGCCATGAATTTGAAACTAAGGAGGGGTAATATGGGATGTGAAGTGAAGAGAGGGGAAGTATGCAATTATATAATAACAAAAATAAAAGAAAACAATTAAAAAAGTTTAAGTGTCCAACGTGAATAACCTTTCCTTTCTCCAGTCCCCATCAATCACGAGTGTAAACATAACTCCCCACTTAAGCACAGATCACTGAAATACGCACCCACTACCAATCCTGGCATAGGCTACAGAAATCCTTAGTGTCTCTGGTAGCAGAGCCTCACAGCCCACCATCATCTTATAATTGGGAGGTATAGGAATGGAAAGCAAACTATATCTTAGAAACAGATATACTTCTGTTTAGAACAAAAGATTGCTGAATATTGACTGGTACTTTCTACTTGTTGGAATCCCCAAAGCAAAAGTCAGAGGGATAGAAATAAATATAGGGAACAGATCAAATTATTTTTATTCGTGCTGTGGCACTAGAAGTATGATGTTTTGGTTAACCTGGTGTGCAGTTTCATTCTGACTGAGCTATACTTCTTAGGGCTCAGCTTTGTAAAGCTCTTCCAAGGGTCCATCACCAACCACCCTCTTCCTTTTGCACCATAATTTAGGGAAGACAGCAATGAATTTTAAGGGTGTCCACCCATGTTAACATCTTCCATGATAAATTAATATCATAGCTAGTAAAAGCATGGGTGACCAACGAGTCACATAAGGCCAGAATGTTTTATCTATTAAGCATATTTCTGCCTTTACTCAAATTGAAATAGGTAAGCCTGGAGGATCAGGTGATTTTAGAGAGTAAGAATGTGAATAGTGGCTACTTACTGGTGATAGCAGACAATACCCACTGGTCAGTGGTGAGAGATGCTCCACATATGTGAGACCTGGCATTCAGTGATACTTGGTAGGGGGACAGAATGCTTCTGACAAGTGTAGCCCCCAACAATCCTGTCATCATTCTCCTCAGCAAGGGAAGAAGCTGTGAGAAAAAAGTGAGGAGCTCTCTGTTAATGGGCTTGGTCATTTTAACTCATGCGCCACGGGGTTTTATTCCAAACTAAGGACAAAAGAGATGACAATGTTCTTCTGTACCGCATGGTCAAGGCATGTCAATGTCTTCTGTACCGCATGGTCAAGGCATGTCAATGTCTTCTGTACCGCATGGTCAAGGCATGTCAATGTCTTCTGTACAGCATGGTCAAGGCATGTCAATGTCTTCTGTACAGCATGGTCAAGGCATGTCAACGTGATGGTTAAGTTCTATTGACGACTTCACAGGTTTTGGAATCACCTGGAAGACACACCTGTGTGTCTTTGTCAGGTTATTCCCGTGGGGGTTTAACTGCAGAAGGAAGACACAGTCTAATCATGAGTGACACTGTTGCGTGGGGTAGGGATCCGGGGCGGAACCAGAGCACGTGGCGTGGAAGCCTGAGGCACACTCTGGCGCTACCTCCCTGCTTCCTGACTGTCAGGATCTTAGACCCCACTTGCCTTACCCACACCCACACCCACTGTGAGCCATCCTCAGTAGAACTTCCCTGCCCATGTTGACTACACCCTTTGCAGTATAAGCCAAAACAAGTTTTTTCTTAAGTGGCTCCTGAATGATTTTGTCTCAACAGTGAGAAAAAGTAGCTTTTGGTAATCTTTTTGATTATTCATTATTCTGCACCTTGAACACAGACGGTGAATATATAATGATGAATAAACAAGCACTTTTGAAATATGTGTTTTGTTTGATGATATTTTCTGTTAGGACATAAATGTATATAGTGTATATATATATTCCATTAACAAACATACATTGTAGTACATACACATACCCACAAATTTTATACAAATCAGAGGCTCCTTAGAAAATAAATGTCCTATCACCACCACTTAATATCTAACCATTTAAAACCACAACCTCATCAATTTCCATGCAAATATGGAGAAAGCTTTGCAGTATAGGGTGGAGAGATGGCTCAGTAGGCACAGTTCTCTGTCCAAGCAAGGGGACCTGAGTTCAGCTCTTTAGCATCCTCATAAAAGTCAGGCATGGTGACATGCTCTACAGCCCCACTCCTGGGTGGGGGCGAGAGCAAATGAAGATGGAGACTATAACCAGAACCCACTGACTAACCACTAAGGCTGAAAATAGAAAATTTCAAGTTCAGTGAAGAGACCTTGTCTCAAAAACGTAAGGTAGAGAATGACAGAGAAACATATACAGTTAACTTCTGATCTTCATGTCCACAGATGAGTACATCAGCACACATGCACACACACACACACACACACACACACACACACACACACACACACACACACACACAAAAAAAAGAAAACCTTCCAGGAGTTTTCCTGGTGTATGTCTGTGGTAGTTGATGAAATGTTAAAATGGAAAAGCTACCTCCATAAGTTAATAAAAAGGGGATGTTTAAATGCTGTAAGAGAACATTCTATCCTGTAAGTAAATGATGGCTTTGCTTTTTTTTTAATTTAATCAACTTCTTTCTTGGAGTCTAGAATAAATTCTCATATCATTTGTAAATTTATGAGTTCTAGACTAACAAGTCTATAGTGAGTTTCAGCATAGCATGAACAACCCATAGGTGAAACTGTTCTCTCAATAAAACACTCTTGTCCACAAATGCAAATGAAAATAAATATCTGTTTAAATCTTTTTAAATTATCTGACTATCCTTCCAACATCAAACAAATCATTCACCATTTTCATATAGTCCAACTATCTATTGATAATTATTACAGCTCCAAGTATATTTTATTCAAAAACATTCATTCTATTATCCAGTACTTAAATACTTTTAGAAAAGAAATTTCTAGACAAGTATACAAACACATCACATTTATACTGGTTCTACATAGGAAAAGTAAATATTAAATTTTAATAATAAAATTTTAGTAGCATTAGAAATGGTAGTATTGAAAACACTCATCTCTCTTTTTTATCACAATTGCATGACTTGTGAGTTTATATTAGGGAGATTTCACTTAAAAAGTTGTCTGGAGCTTTTTTTCCTCTCTCTTTTCTCTCTCCTTCCTATTCTCGCTCTCTTTCCTCTGTTCCCCTGAGGTAGACAGGACTTTTCCTGTCTCTTCTCTTTTGTCCTCTCTCTTTACCTCTTTTCTTATTCCTCCTCCCTCCTCTTCCAAATAAAACTTCTCACTTAGAAAACCAAAAAGTTGTCTGGAAACACAGCCCAAGATTTTTATCAATGAAGAAAAATCTTTTCATCTGTTGTGATGTTTTTGGGTAATAACTGCCCTGCGGGGTTCAGGGCTCATGGGCTTCGGTGATCACAGCGTCACTAAGGAGTGCAGACTTAGAAGCCAGTGGAGTGTGTGTGTGTGTGTGTGTGTGTGTGTGTGTGTATGTGTGTGTGCGTGCGTGCGTGCGTGCGTGCGTGTGTGTGTGTGTGTGTGTGTAAGCAGTATCCTTTCTCTTCTCTTCTAAATTCCTGGGATCTACATGGAAGATCAAAACACCTTCTTTTTCTTTGTGAGGCCTCCTCCCTGCATGGTGTGAATTTCCGCCATTGACTGAGATTTAATCTCTGTTAAGCATGGCTACTATACACTCGTGTCTCTACCTCTTAAGATTCTTGCTTGTAGCCCTTATATGCAATGAGCATTGTTGATTTTCCTGGAGGAAAATAGAAACTTATAATTCTGATGCTTACAGATTCATTAATTTGAAAGACTCGCCCACAGTTCCCAGGAGGACGAAGAAGAGTATCTTCATGGTTGGTCACTGGCTCAGGACCAGGCAATGAGAGGGGGGGTCTTTCCTCTAGGGTAGTTATATCTCCACAGGCACCAATGACTCCCATGGTCTCAGGTGCCAAAAAAGTGACTTCACTGGAAAGTCACAAATCCAAATCTAGAATCCTATTCTGTGACAGGTGATGTATCGTTCAAGACTTAATTAACATTTTCCCAGGATGTTATGGGAATGGAATCTGAAAACCCACCTGGTGGGAACTGGTCCTCCTAAAAGGAAAATATATTGGTATGAGGTCATAGATAAGAGCTGAAAGTTTCCAGACACTCAGCCAAATGTCTTGATAGTTGTTTTGCTGACATTTGAACAATTTTCCAAGGGATTATCATAAAGACAGAACTCTTGGTATTCTGGCTGCTTTGTCTTAGAGTAATTCTAACCAATCATGGTATTTGTTATTATTAATGGAACATGGAGCTTCAATTTCCTTGAAAGAAATGATCCAGTAACTTTGCAGATAAGAAGGAAAATTAATGGATGGAAAATTCTATAAATGAACAATTCTTAAGTTTGAAATAACTTTGCCATACATAGTGGCACATGATTGTAGTGTTTGAACCTGAGAGATAGTCAGCAGATGAAGAAATTGAGTCATTACATGTTCAAGGCCAACTTACACTTTGTAGCATGACATTGTGCCAAAAAATATAACTAGGACATATTAATTCCCTGTTGTGGAACTTAATTGAAGATGTGTTACATTTGTTTATGCTGTGGAACATTTGTTTAGTGACACACAGATGTGTTGCTTTCTTTTATGTTGCATTGTTTAACTCTGTGAAGCTGGGTTACTTTGCCTGCCTAAAGCAACTGATTGGTCTAATAAAGAGTTGAACAGCCAAAATAAATGATCAAAAATTTTAAAAAAATGAGTTATAGTATTGTGCTTATTTTATTAACAATTAGTGAGGTTACTTTTTCTTTACTTTGAATAACTATAAGCTATACTTCTATTTTATACATAGGCAAATTAAATTCTATGTGGGATTTCTACTACTTGCTTTATCATGCATTTAGTTGGAGGTCCTGAAATGCATTCTCCCTGGGTAAGGCTATGAATGTGTTCTAAGTTCCCCATACAAGTTTATTCTCCCAGACAGCTATATGAGATGCCTGTTGAATTCATTACAGACAAGGGACCCAAGTCATATGTCGCTATACTAATAGCACCCCAAGTGCTGGTGGAGTCAGACTGTGCTCTCGTCAGATTGACACAGAATTCTTTATCAGTGATAGTGTCTATGGAGTCTCTACCACAGAAGACATTCAGTGCATCAAATCATTTCATCCCCACAGATGGCACTACACATATTACACAGCTTTAATGTTACTCTTCTTTGTTCTTGGAATTTCATACACATAAAATGAAACATGACCATACTCCCCTTCAGTTCATCCCAAATCCCCCCCAACCTGGCTCTTTACTAATTTCATCTCCTCTTGCTTTTATAGTCACTTATTTTACGTGTATGTATGTGTGCACCACAGGCGTGTGCATACTCTCAGAGGGCAGAAGAAGGCATCTGATCCCCCCCCCCCCCGAGATGGAGTTAACAGGCAGTTGTGAGCCACCCCATGAGGCAGCTTGGGAGTGTGCTCTGCTCGATTCTGTGCTTGAAGCCCACGTTGCAATGAACACGGACACTTTTAGAGGTGTCAAGAATATGGGTCATCTGCTGAACAATGCTAGTAGCCTTGAGTTACGCCTGTGCTAAGGCCCCAGAGGGGGGCTGTCTAAGGCTTTTGGAACTCAGATGGTACCAGCCTGTGCTCCAGACACTTCAGCAAAGCATCCTTCTTCAGAGTTGTGTTTCTGCATTGGTTCATTCTTTCTATTCCATGCCTCCTTACGGCACGGGAATGCCTTTCTTGGACCATTGCATTTTGGAAGTACGTAATTCTTTCACGAATTTCCAGGAGCACCATATTCCTGTACGTGCTTTGTGTCTCTGAGGTGATTTTTATCTTGGGATTTTGGTCACTTGGAACTGTTAGAGTGAAAACTAATGAGAAATATACTTCTTTTGAAGCTGGGACCTTTGAAATATTTTTTTAATAGTAGCCTGAGCTAGCAGAGACAATATGCTTCCTTTCCTTAGGTGTGTGTGTGTGTGTGTGTGTGTGTGTGTGTGTGTATAGTGTTTTTTAATGTTTTACATATCAATCCCAGTTCCCTCTCCCTCCCTCCCATGCCCTGTGACCCGACCCTCCCATCCCATCTACTCCCCCTCCACAGGTAGGGTGGGGGATCATCAAAATCTGTCAAGTCATTTGGAGTAGGGACTAAGCCCTCCCTCCTGTCTCTAGGTTAAGGGAGTGTCCCTCCATGGGGATGTGCTCTCAAAGTTCTTTCGTGCACCAGGGATACATCCTGGTTCCACTGTCTGAGGTCCCTTAGACTGCCCAGGCCTTCTAACTGAGCCCCATGTTCAGGGGGTCTGGGTCAGTCCTGTGCTGGATTCCCAGCCATCAATCTAGGGGCCGTTAGCGCCTACTTGTTCAGGTCAGCTGTCTCTGTGGGTTTCTGTAGCCTGGTCTTGGCCCCATCTTCTTATCACTCTGCCTTTCTCCAACTGGATTCCAGGAGTTCCATTCAGTGTTTAGCTGTGGGTGTCTGCTTCTGTTTCCATCAGCTACTGGATGAGAGCTCTAGGATGTGCGATCTGAGCAACAGTGGAGAGGCTACCTTAAATGCCCTTCCCTGGTAATGAGATTGATGACTACTTTATCTGCCATCCTGGACTTTTCTTTTCTATACTCTTCCATTTACCACACTGTGCTTTGGCTCAAGCCCATTCTGTCCTTCATTTCCCTTGAGCATCGCAAATAATCCCAGGAAGAATTTTCAGGGTCTTCGGCGACAATTATGTAGTTTGGCAATCCATAAACAAATGGTGACTGGTGGGAATCAGTTAAGAAAGCATGCTTGTGTCTCTTCTACTACTGATACAAAAATGCAGGTGACAGCTCTGTGCCCAATGAAACGTGACAGTGGGGGAGTTCCCCTCCTTTCTGTAAACATCTATCGTTTGTAGTTGTTTTTGAACATGGTTCTTAATACACGTGTAATCCGTATTTGGACGAAGGCTTTGGTGACAAGAGGTGACTCAGAGGCCAAAATTTAGAGGGAAAAATGTCTTTGAAATATTTCTTCAAGGTCTTTAGAGACTGCTCAGAGATACAGGGCATACAACATTCTTGCAGAAGTCCAGCGCTTGCCTCCCAGGAACCCCATAGGAGGCTCTAAAATCCCTGTACGTGTAGAACAAAGACATCTAACACCTCTTCCCTCTACAGGCACCTGGCGTTCATGCGCACACCTCCACACAGGCACACACATATGTGTAATTGGAAAAAAAATCTTAAATTTCTCCATCAGGCATCATAGAAATTCTCAGCATTTAAAATATTATGAAAAAAGTAAAAAGCAAGGAAAGACACAGCACTGTGTTAGGGCATAAAAGGAATGCTCATTTGTACAGACAGTAATTTGTAATGTCTGTGGTTTCATGTCATCTCCCTTAGGTTATGGATATACAAACTGGGACGAAACAAGTTGTATTCGATAACAGTATCTTAGAAAGCATGTATCCTACCTGTTAATAAAACATTAATTATAATACAAAATACACTGGTAATTGCAAGCACATTTACCTCTACATCCACTCTACCCCACACACCCTTGAAGGACACCAGTAAATCCTTATTGTTCGATGACTGCTTAATTATAACAATTTTCTCAGCTCTCTTTGTTCTCATTTAGCATCAAGTTTTTTAGGGAGCATCAAATAAGGCATTCACAGAGATAGAGCAGGAGAAAATGCATTTATTCTAGACTCATTTGAGGAGGAGGAAGGAAGAGACATGGATTAGGAACAGGTGACTCGTGGGAGGGAAGAGAACTCAGTTGGCAGCCATGGTCTCCCGAATCCAGCCCAGGTAGTTACAGACCTTGGTGTAGACCCCAGGCTTGCCTCTCAGCGCACAACCATAACCCCAGGAGACAATGCCCTGGAGCTCTCCATTGCAGGCCACAGGGCCACCAGAGTCACCCTGGTCCGAAAGAAAAGAACATTACATTATGCTTATGCTGGTGTCAGAGAGTGGACTCCAAGATGGTTCCCCTTTATCATGGGGCAAGTGTAGTGGGTATTGGTGCCCTGAGAATCGGTGCAGATTCCCTGCATATCTAATTACAGTTTTTCCACCCTTTCTCTATAACCATGAGATTTTTTAATTGGCACATAATTTCAGGAAAGCCTGAGGGCTTCACGTATTACTTGCTGTTCTTTTTGCTGTTCATCCAACTTGGTCACAACCCATAAACCAGTTTCTCAGAAACTTGCTTTTATAGGCTATTCACATACACTCTTCTGTATTTATTTTACCCTCGTGCTTAATCAAGAATATAGCAATGGAAAAGCTCGTTTGTTCACTTGTTTCGTCTCACATGAAACCTTACAGACACATGTGCCCGCTTCTTAGCCAGGAGAAATACACTGACGAGGAGAGAGACACACTGTAATATTTGGGAAGGAGTGAAGGAACACTCACATCACAGGAGTCCTTTCCACCCTCCAGGAAGCCCAGGCAGAACATGTTGCTGGTGATCACGCCTGGGTAGGACCTTTTGCAAGAACTGTCAGAGAGGACGGGAGCATCGAGGCACTGAAGGATTGCTGGGTATTTGCCTGTTGAGAGCAAAAATGGAGGCACACTCAATATCTTCCATGAGGTCTCTACTTCTTTCCCAGACATCTGTAATTCAAAAGTTAGGTTTTTTGTAGAAGACTTTTTTTACATTAGTTTTAACTAATAAGGTGTTCTTTCTATGACAATGATATCATTGACTTTGGATTTCTGATCCTGGGACAGTGTTTCCTCTAAGAGGTAGATAACCTCAGGCGACAATACATCCTTGGTCATCTCCTCTCTTGTCACTTGAGGTTTTATTTCCTTCTCATCATAGATTACACCAGTTAAATATCTCAGCATCTTGCTAAAGTATCACTCTTACTGTGTTTTCCAAATGGTCTCAGGAAAGCAACCTTCTAGACTCCAAATAGGTACTGGCCAAGTGGAAAACGTCTGGAAGCATGGCTCGAAGTGAGAATTTGGCCATGTTGACCACCAATGTCGACCTTTCATCTTTCATGTCTATACACATGGAACTTACGTTTCATTGACACTTACCTCCAAGGTTCACAGTATTTCCCCAGCCAGATACAAGGCACTGAGTACCAGAAGCTGGGCAGGATCTTGGCAGAGAGATTGTGGACACTTGATAGCTTAGGGTGCAGGTGATTTCAGTTTAATAAGCATGATGTCATTGTCTGCAGTGTCTTCATTGTACTTGGGATGGCGAATTATCTTTCCTGCATCAATGAATTGCTCACCACCCTCAAGTACCTTAATATTGTGTTCTCCCAGGCGAACCTGAAGTCTCCTGCATTAAAATATTAAGGATTTCTTAGCATCCCCGTTGAGCTGTTTCTCTTCCAAGCTCAAAGTCCAGAGTATAAAAATAGAAACACGATCTTCTTAAAACATCCAACCCTATAAAGATTATGTAGTTCAGGTAGTATAATTCCCTCCCACCAGTGTGCAGGATTAAGGGTTCCTTAGTTTGTTTTCAGTCAGTACAGACTCACAAAAGGCTATCCTCTTGGAGATAGTGAGAGAGGACTGATGGGCCATAGATTGCAGGGATTTGAGTATTGTTTCCTTACTTTCCTTTGTAGCAGTGAGCTGCAGACAATACCCACTGGTCACTGATGAGAGAGCCACCACACTGATGTCCAGTGTTATCATTCAAGGACACCTGGTAAGGAATGGAATTCTTCGGACAGTTGTAGCCTCCAATGATTTTATCATCATCATCACCATTAGCAGGGAAAGCCACTGGGGAAGATTTTTTTTTTATTTGTCATTAGCACAAGAAGACTTGTCTCAAAACTCATCTTGCATGTGAAGTTTGTACAGACCAACCAGAAAAGGACATGTGTCCTCCTGTTGACTAAAATGTGTTTGTAGTATTTTAAAAGGTACCATTTTTAACTTTAGCATATCCTGTTTTGATATCATTGCTAACAGAATCTAAACTTGCAAAATTTTGTTCATGTGTTTGCACTCTCTCTCTCTCTCTCTCTCTCTCTCTCTCTCTCTCTCTCTCTCTCTCTCTCTGTGTGTGTGTGTGTGTTTATAGCATAGGGTTCCTGTGGATCACCTTCCAAGTGACTACTCTATCTCTTCACTACTTGGGTCCCAGAATCTATAGTGAGTCCTAAGGCGTGGTGGCAAGCACCTTTACACAAGGAACCATTTTGCAGTCCTAGTAATGTGTTTTACTGTATTTTTTGTCTTATTTATAACATACAAATGATTGAATGAATGAATTTATTAGATAGAAATTGTATACATGATTTAATCAATATCCTATGTTTTTCTTCCCAAAATTTTCTTTAATATAGTTTTCTACTGGATATATACCAATGTATTTAGCAGTTTAAATAAACAGTGATATCTGATATTTAGCAAACTGATATTTTTACATTTCCTACTAAGTTCTACATATGTATGTAATTTATATTTGCTACATCTACCCCCCCCCCAGAATTCTGTATAATTATAAATACTGTAATGACTCTCTCTGGGCCCTACATTCCAATATTTAAAATTGATGGTTCAAGTTTCCAAATATAAGAGAATTTACTCAATCAAAATTCATTTCAATTGCGAGAATTTATTGTTAAATTTACTTGTATTAACCTAGAAAAATATTTTTTTCTGCTGTTCACTATTGAATGACAGTACAATACAAGACCAATTTCGTTAGTAAAGGTTTACTGAGACAGAGTCTATGGTTTCTATCTATGAGCATAGCATATCTCTTCCAACTATGTTAACTCTGTAAATCATCAGACATTGTTCTTCCATAGCATCAGGATTTAATGTTGTCACCCTCTTTTTAGGGTAGAGAATAATTTCAGTTATTTGCTACCACTTCATAGAGAGGGGAATACACACAAGAGTCATGTGTCCTGTCCTTTCTTTTCCTGACTAACCCATAGAGTACATGAATGTAGTAAATGGTGTTGCTTGGTTACCTGCAGCTCCTTCCCCTTGGTCTATGTATTAATTGTCCTTTACGTTCCCACCCACAAAGCACAAACTCGTGAAATGTTCTTTGAAAGACTCACCAGCAGCTCCCAGGAAAGCAAGAACGGTGAAGACCTTCATGGCTTCTTGGTGTGTCTGGAGCGGACACTAGGAGGAAGGCTTTTCCTTGACAGCTATTTATACCTCCAAGTTTTAGTTTCAGTAGCCAGGACCACAGTGCCAAAAAGGATGATATCATGGAACGCACACAAAACCAAACTTAGAAATCTGCCCTGTGATTGATGACAGGTGATTCGGCACCGGGTTTACACATCACACCGGTTTTCCATAAAGGTATTGGGAATGCAAGCTACAATTCCAGGTGGTGGCAATGAGCTCCTGCAGTAGGAACATGTAGAGAGTTTAAGGTGCAGAGCTCAAGGCTTCTGAAATTCTAGACAAAATTTACAGAATATTTCTACCTTAAGAACAGTGTTAAATATTCAAGACAAATGCAAAGGATTATGGTATTATTGGCAGTCGAACAGTCTCTTAATTTTGGTTTTTCTTTCGTTCAATATTAGGTGGCTATTCCGACATAAGGCAGGGGTTTTGGGTTTCCCTTTAACAGTCATGCTTCTTTTTAGAGGAGAGAGTCATGTGTAAACTTCAAAGCCAGCTTTAATTTTTCATCCTTTCTGGAGAATCTCATAATACTTTGAGGGTAGCCTATAATCCTGATTTTTGGAAGTAATCCTAAGGGCTTTGAGCCACTTTACTTACATTTCCTGACTCATAACCTGACTTTCCTGACTTACTTGCAGGGGATTCAGAAATCATACAATGTGATTAAGGATCTAATTAGTTCTCTTTGTAAATGGAATTCTCTTATTTTGGAAAATTTGTTACCACGTTCTCACAAAATTTTCTGCAAGCTCTTTGTCAATGTTTGTTTTTTGTCCACGATGAGGAAATTTCAGTGTTAGTAAAAGGTACGAGGTAGGTACTACAGCTCCTATTGGCTCGATTCCTGCCAAGTGACAGCCTTAATTTCCCCTTCAGAATCAATTCAGAAAGTTTTCTTACACACGTCTTTAATTTTTACATTTATCTGGGTGGTAAAGAAATATCCATTCTGAGATATTATCTTATCTCTGTATAAGAATTACTGTGGAAGAAAGTGAAATGTTAACCACAATATACTCAAGCTCTGGATCCAAATGACTCACATGGGCATCCTGTAATTTATTTTCTACCAAAGCCAATTTTCTTTCAGCTTCAGCTGATCACTTCCTTGGACTATTTAAGACCCTATTATCTTGTAAGGTTTGAAACAAACTCCTTAGTTCCCGAGTTATCAGTCCAATTGTGGGCTGCTGTAGCCAGTTAATATCTCACAGCAATTTTTGAAAAATTATTAAGTGCTTGTAATTGATCTCTCCTGATTTGTACTTTCTGTGGTTGAACTTTTTGTAAACCTATCATATATCCTAGGTGACTAATAGAAAGTTCTCCTTGTATTTTTTCAGGATCAATTTGTGATCCACAAGAAAGCAAGATTTCTTCAAACATTTTCTCTAAGGTATCTGCTTCCAAATCAGCTAGTAAGATATCATCCATATAATGGCAAATTAAAAATTAAGTAAACTTTGCAAATTACTTCCTGTTGTATAGAATATTGACACAAGGTAGGGCTGTTTCACATCCTGCATGGAAGAATTTTCCACTGATGTCTTTTTAACAGTATTCAAGTTATTATGGGCAGGCACAGTGAAGGTAATTTTTTTTCTATCCAGTCTTTTAATTCAATCACTATAATAGACCCATCTTTAGGTAGTAGAGAAGGCAAGGGCATTCCAGTAAAGAACCGGTTTTTGGAATCACCTTATTAATGCTTCTTAGATATATTGCCATTCTCCATTCTCCAGATTTCTTTTTAATGACTACATAGAAGAATTCCAAGGACTGCTCAGTTCTTCATTATATTGAGTATTTAGCTGCTCCTGTCCCAGCTCTTTTAATGCCTGTAATTTCTCTGGTGTTGATGGGTTTGTGTCAGAAGCAGGGCTGCTGGCTCCTTCGGAAGATCAGCAGGTGTTGTGTTCTGCTTATGCACATTGCGGGCTGTTGCTGACCATTCTACGTAATAACTTTTAATATTTTTCTCAGAAGCACGTGCTAGTTTACATTTCTTTCCTGAGATTGGAGGAATGTTAATCTGTGTTTTCCATTACTGTTTCAAATCATGTCCCCATAAATTCCAAGTTAAACATGTGCGACTTCAGTATTTCTCTCTGTCATTCTGGCCCTAAACATTTGACCCATTTTTTGCACTTTGTTTTTACCTGCAACAAAATCCTAATCCCCAGAAGTACATTTACCTCCTGATTAGGCCAATTTCAATGCCAAGAATTCTGTGCACCCACAGAATCAAATCATTTACATCTATTTTTAACTTTCGGTGTTTCATCATTTAAAGAAGTTTGGCAAAATAGTTGCTTTATGGTCTCTCTTGACATCATAAATTGTATTTTTACCAAAATGAAGCTTTGCTATTATCCAGAGCAGAATGGTTTTGCACAGTAGGCATTAAGTCTTTTAATTGCCCTGTGGAGTAGTTTCCCCAAAGATCACGGGTGAGAGACCCCCCTAAAGTGCTTTCTAATAGCAAGGGTTTACTTCCTGTCTCAGGTTGATCTGGAGCCATTAATCCAGTGTTGCCTTTAGTCACACCTTCTGAATGTTCCAGAAGGCTGGTTTCTTCTGTTTGGATTATCTCTAGAAAAGTCGTCGTTTCCAGGAACAACTTGCCTACAGTCCCCTTTCAGGTGACCTGATTTAGCACAATTAAAACATCTAACCTTTTGGTTTTTCTTAAAACTTTAGAAAACACTTCTCCTATCCAAGTGTCGTCATAAGCACGAGATCCAGCGTCTGCTGTACTTCCAATCCATTCCTCCATTAGTGTCCCACTTGCTGTGGAAGGTTCTGTCGCCTTTTGACATCCCGAGTGAGCATTTTCAAAAGCCAAAGATTCAACTAAGTGTTGTCTAGCTTCTGGATCTTACATCATTCTATTTACAGGAAGACACTCGAGAGAAAATTTAGGTGGAAAAGGTTGTATGGCATGGTCATTACTTACTGCTTGCACAAGACTTATAGTTGTAATTGTGAGATAAAGGAAAGTAGAATATCCTACGACAGATGCAACCAAGAACCTGTGCTAGATCATGGACAGAGTAAACCTAACAGTCAGTGGTGATGATTGAGGAGATGATGCTGATCACTATGCAGTCACTCAGGAAGTTGTCTGAAGGGAAACTCTCATTCATTCAAATGTCTCACGTAAAAGAAATTTCTTGAGATAGACAGTATGCACAAAAGGGATCTTCCTGTTGCATCACTGGAAAATGAACTTTTGGGACATATTTATAATTTCAGCGGCCAGAAAGTGTGTAGTCACAGAAGACAGGAAAGAGCTCTTCTGTTGGCTGGATGAAGAACGTGTTGCTCATTAGGCTGTGGCATTGCTGGTGTGACGGATCCAAGTGTTACAGAGTAATGGAGGCTTGCATCCATATCATTAGGGAAAGCCTGGTGTTTAGGCATTTCTGTGGAAAGATGTGTTTCCATTTAGGGAATTTGTGAGTGACTCTGTGTTATGATGTGATATAAATAAAGCCCTGGGTGCAATGAAGACTTACTGCTTTGACAGCCAAGAATATGGATTTCTACTGAGGAAGGTGGGTAGCTTTAAGTCACCTCTCCTTGGGGGAGAGGTAGGTAGAGAGACAGATAAACAGAAATATGCAGGAAGACCGAGACAGAGACAGAGGAAGAGAGCGAATCAGAGAGAGAGAGAGAGAGAGAGAGAGAGAGAGAGAGAGAGAATCTACTGTGTGTGGCAAAGCTACAGGGTGTGCTTCTAAGTCTCTTGGAGAAAATGATGCCAGCACATGCTCTAAACACTTCCCAAAAGGCATCATGATTTAACACTCATTCTTCAGATTTGTATTGCTGCTTTGGTTCATTCGTTCCTTTGTGTGCTCTTCCTCCCTTTAGTCATTTCTATTTTGTGCTGTTGCATTTGGAAGTAAGTTGTTGAGAATTTCATTGTGCTACAAAGGCAGCTGTACTTCCTCTGTGTCTCAGAGGGAATTTGAACTTGGGCTTTTGATCCCACGGAACTGTTAAGATAGAAAACAGTAGAGAAACATGAGAAGTGAACTCGTATTTCCAAGCTGGGTTCTAGTGAATTGTTGTCATGGCAACCTGAGTTTCCCATAACAATATGCTTCCTTATCTCTGAGGAGATATATATATATATATATATATATATATTCCTTTTCAAAACTCTTCCATTTTCCCACTGTGCTTTGACTTAAGCCCAATGTGTCCTTAAATTCCCGTGATTGATCATCCCAGATTATCCCAGAAAGCATTGGTGGAAACTTCTAGAACAAACATTTAGTCCCTTTTCCCTGGGCAAATGGTGGGTGTTGGAAAGCAGGTGGGGGAACATGATTGTTTCTCATTATTCAGGCTGAGAAAATAAGCATATGACTCCTATGCACACAATGGAATATGACAACAGTAGAGTGTACCTACCTTCTGAAAAATCTATGCAATACAGTTTATTCCCCCACACACACACACACATTTCTGTTCTAATTATGGGGCTGGTCAGTGGAAGTGAGACAGGAGCAGAAAACACCGAGAAAAAATAACATAATTTGTATTTACAAAATAATTTGTCTAGAGCAATAGACATGGCTCGGATGTTTAAAACACATGCTGTTCTTGCAGAGGACCAGATTTTGTTTCACAGCACTCAAGGCAGGCAGCTCACAAAACCCCATAACTGCAACACAAGGCTATCTAACATTTCCAGGCTCTGCATGCACTTCCCTTCTATGCATAATTCTTCACACAAGCACACAGGTATACATAATTAAAAACAAAAATAAATCCTGAAAATGAATTCTTTCAGAGCTTTCAACAACTTATAGCCCCACAAAGATTCTCTTATCCTGAGGGTTAAAGGACATGATCATGTCTGAGGGCTGTTCATTCTGAATTCCTGCTTTGTAAGGAAATACTTCCATAAGTTGGCGAGGGATAATAAATAGTTCCATGTGTTCTATAATAAGATATGAGTATACAATCTACTATGAAGCAAGTAAACTGTGTGTGTGGAGAACATGTCTTAAATAAAATGTATCCTACCTACTAATGAAGAATTAATAATTATATTGCAAAAAGTACAGTGATAGTTGCATTCGTATTCACCATTGTATCCTCCATAATGCATATATCAAGGAAGGAGACCAGTAGGCTTTAAAAAAAAAGATAGATAAATGTTGATAGATTAAATGATGCTGGCACAGAAGATCAGCGTTCTGGGCATGTTCTCATTAAGCACCAAGGTTTCATAGCATGACCCCTAATATCAAGCAAAAACAAGATTCACACAGATAGGGAGCTGGAGAAAATAGTTTTATTTCAACTTTATTTCAGACACAGGGAGAAAGAGTAATGGATCAAGACCAGGTGAAAGACTAAGTTCAGTGCCCGTGGTCTCCAGAACCTAAGCTCATAGAGTTGCAGACGTTGGTGTACACACCAGGCTTGCTTATCATTGCACAGACAGATCCCTGGGAGGCGATGCCCCAGATCTCTCCATTGCAGATGACAGGACCACCGGAGTCACCCCACTCAGAAAGAAACTGCTATTCCCACGTGCTTATAGTGAGGTGTGAGGTTGCTTGCCAACAGTTGTTCCCGTTATCACGGGGCCAGCGTGACCATCTGAGAAGCAACGCAGACTCCCTGAAGGTCTAATTGTGATATTTATGTCTGTGTTCATCTTTCTCTATACCCTTCTGCATCTGTAATTGAGATATAAGGCCAGGAAAATGTAAAGTGTCTTCTTCCTGCCCTTCCAGAGCGCTCACAACCCACAAGCCAGCTGCACAGAATTTCACTCTCCCATCTTCTGAGTTTTGTTTCCATTAGCATTGCTGATCACACCTGTTACATAATTCTGCCCCTCGCTAATAGCACATTCTTTTTGTGTTTTCCACACGGTTGGAAACCAGTCTTCTGGACTCCAATTAGTTTATTTCAAGACTGCCTAAGTCTAAAACTGTCTTCTGGAGGTTTAGTCCAGAGTGACAATTTGGACTAGTTGACCACCAATATGCCTTTTATTTATGGTGTTTGTATGCTTGGAGCTTACAGCCACTGACACTTATCCACAAGGCTCACAGTATTTCCCTAGCCAGAAAAAAGGCACTGAGTGACTACAGATGTGTAGAAACAGAATAGAGAGATAGATAGTGCACATTCACTATTCAATTAAGGTGTAATTATAGGAAGTAGTATGTATTTTGATGAAATATAATTAGGAAGAATGTCTAATTAAGTACACGCCTCTAAAGCCCAGAGTCCTTTGTTCTTTCTTCATTTCTATCTGCTCTGAAGTGAGTAATGGCCGTCATACTGTATTGACTACATAATGCTGTCTCGGACACCAAGACAAGAAGTAATGAGCTGATTCAGTGACTTCTCAGCCATTACACATCTCCCTCCCTTTTTACTGATGGAAATTATTTTTTTTCACATATAAGAAAATTTTAAAACTGAAAGTTGGTTCCAAATAGGCTTGTTCATCACTGTGATGAATCTTCCTCTGTGATTCTTAAACTTTGGCTGGAACAATCTGAAGATTTAGAAGAAGATAGCAATAGAAACCAAATAATGTTGCAAACTTGTGTTAATGGACAAACCTTTTGGGAGTTTAGAAGTCCTTGCTGTTGATAGAAATAAGGATAGTAAAGGCTGGTTTTGTAATATTGTGTAATGAACACTCTATAAGCAATGAAATAGACACCATTCATGCTCTGTTCTCCCCAGATTATGTCTGCAAGTGTGTGTCCTGGCTCTTAGTGGCTGGAGGAGGTTATCTAATGGAGAAAATTTTAAGGAAGTCTAGCCCTGAATCCATGTCATAGTCATTACATCTCTCTGTGTGTCTTTCTCTCTTTCTTTCTTTTTGTTTTTTGTTTATTATTGAAGTCAAGAGGAAAAATTCTGAGGAGAAAGTACTCGAGGTTAGGCACTTGGGGGAAAAAAAAAACACTCTTGAATATTTGGGCTAAGAAAGCCTTGCTTCCTGAAAATGTCAGACTTAGCAAACAGAAGCAACATGCTTCATACCTGGACAAGAAAGATACCTTCGGTATATCTTGGGAACTGACCACATGTCCTCCATCAAAAGTTCAAGGACACAAAGTGGTAAACCTGCTGTATGTCCCTTGGGTAGAGAATGCCTTTAAGCACGTGGCTTGGACACAGCTACTTAGAAACCTATTTCCTTAAGTGTGCTTTTTACCATATTTATCTACCCAGATTCTGGGAGTTTGCAGAAATGAACAATTTGAGCTTAAACATAGTTGTGTTTTGGCACAAATTTATGTCTCTTGATGGTGGTTTTGAAACATGCAGAATGCAGCTGGTTCAATTCCATGGGAGCTTCCACACAGATTTCAAAGGAAAACTACAGAGTCTGGATAAATACATAATACCCATAGGAATCCTCTAAGAGGCTTCCTTGTCCATCTGTGATGGCTAAACATAACACAGAAGATACAAAACCTTAGGATTGCCGTCAACATAGAATATAGAGAGAGGAAAGTTCAAGGGTGTGGGCGTAACCAGACCGAGAGAGGTCCATGTAACGATGACAAGACTACAGGTCTACTTATTCATATTAAGGTATCGCTTGCCATGGCTACTGGACTTGGTGCTATAGGATTTAGTATTTTCTCATGTTTGGTGTTGACCTCACTCCGCCCTCCCTTGCTTTGGTCTAATTCCTTTTGTTTGCAATTCAGTTTATTCACTGGTTGTTGGAAACGTGTAACGTGATGTTAATTTTGTGGGAACTCACAATGAAGAAGCTTCATTGAGTCTCAGCAATCATTTTCATTAATTTGCAATTGAGTAGCCCATGTAACCTGATGTCTGTGTTTCTGAGGCTAGCCTTGAACTGCTGATAATAATGCCTCCATCTCACCTCCCATGTACAAAGATTACAACTGTGGTGTTTAAAAGAAAATGTCCCCCATAGGCTTCCAAGCAGTAAATGAAACACTCCAATGTAAGTTTTCAAAAGAGAACAGACTTAAAAGTATTTTCCAATAAGATGCATGTTCCAACATATCAAGGGATTAAACACTTATAATAGAAATGTACATAAGTAAGTGATAGATAATAAATAATACATTATATATAAAAAGAAAAATTTGATATTAATTAGCACAAACACAAATGAATGGGAGCTGAATTTAAATATCTATACCTTTAGATATTTCCATAACTCTGGCAAAAACCAAAACCAATAATCAGAATAAAACAAAGAATTATACACACATTTTTTTCCAAACTTTCTAGGGGACATAAGTGAACTGTTCAAGTAGCTTCTGTAGCCAACAAGGGACTGCTAAATAAGTATTATAATTGCCCTTATAGTCAACATAAATCCAAGGGCAGAGAACTTGCATGAAATAAAATAAGTAAAAAAAAAAATAAAGATAAAGGAAGGAAAAGTGTAAAGTATAGGACACATGCACTCTAATGAACATCTAAAATTTAGAAGAGAGAGAGAGAGAAAGAGAGAGAGAGAGAGAGAGGGGGGAGGGAGGGAGGGAGGGAGAGATGTGGGGCAGCATTCAACAGTGGTATTGTCACAAAATCATAAGTTCTCAATATTGGAAAACAAAGTTGGTGAAGTAGTTGAAATGCCAGAAGAATCTTTCAGAGTTTTGTTTCTGAAAATGATTAGTAACTAAAATAAGCAGATAAGGAATTTATTTTAGTACCTGTACAAGGGAGTTAGACAATCAGTTCAAGACCTAGACAAGAAAATTACCAAAATAGATGAAAACAAACAAACAAACAAACTTGAAGGAAAATTTAAAACCATGATGGAAAAGTTCAGCAAGTATCTTGAGATACGGAAAAAGAACCAAACAGAAATTATGGAAATGAAGGAATCAGTGAACAAAAATGAAAAGAAATGCAGAAAGCATCTTTAAGGCAGAGTATAATACATGTGACATGAATTGGAAAGGAGAGATGGAGGGTAGAAGGGTACAAATCGGAAGGCTGGGGTGGGGGGATGGGGAGATGCCATAAGGAAGCTTGTTACACTGCATGCTAATTTAAAAATAAGACAAAGTTTTACAGGGAGAACTTTGGAAACATACTGAAAAGGCTTGTTGCAATTAAATATTTAAGTCTTAAATGCAAGGCCAAGGACCTTTGGCTTCATCCAAGGTGCAGTGAAATACATTATTAGGAACTTAAAGCATCTCTCTCCAAATGCCATTAATTAAGAGATACAAACATTGAAAAGTGAGTGATGATGCCAAGGTTCTTCTCTATCTTCTTGAAATATTTCTTATGGACAGCACAGCTACATTCCCTTAAGATTTGTATGTCAAAGTCTTAACCCTAGGCTAGGTGACATTAAAATATGGAGCCTTGGGAGATGATCTGGCTTAGATGAACTTGACAGCTTGTGCTCCTATGTTGATGATCAGTTTATTTACAAGTAAAGAGGATGCAAGAGGTTGTAATGTGAGTTTTCTTGGCCCGGATAGGTCCCTTTCTGGCCCAACTGGGTCCTGCCACCCTTCTCTTCCCCAAAGAAGCTCATGGACGATATATTAATTATAAAGCTATTGGCCAATGACTAGTGTTTCTTATTGGCCAGCTCTGTCTTAAATATTAACTTATTTGTATCAATCTAAGTATTTCCACATGCTCTTGGCTTACCAGGAATGCTGTACCTGTAACTCCTTTGCCTACTACATCTCTGTGGAGAAGAGAGTGACATCCTGTTTGTCTCTGGTTATATTCTTATTCTGCCCAGGTACATCATTTCTTGGGATCACATGACGAGTCCTCTCTACTTATACTTCCCAGAATCCTCCTTGTCTCCTAGTCCCTACCTATCATCCCATCTGGCCAGTGTTTTATTCATCAACCAATAAGACAAACATATACAAAGGAGAACATGACCTCCCAGGGTCACAAAGGAGACAGTAATACGCAAATATCTCCCCAAAACTATAGTGTCTTGGTCTTAGTGTCTCTTAGACTGAGATAGAAATGTATGCTGGAGAATTTACTCTGTTTCTGTCATTTTTGTTATATAGTCCCTGTTCATAATTGTTTTGTGCATCCAAGACGGCTATGATTGTTTTTTCTCATGGCCACACCAGGTAATTCACAATTATTGTAGGGGTTTCTCCTTTACACACCTCTCTCAGATGTCTGTGCCCTGGTGTTTGTTGGGGAGAGCTGAAGAAAAAATAGGAGTATGCTTACATGTCTGGCAGGGCTGAAGAACAACAGTAAGATTTCTGAGATTTATGACCTCGGGTTAATGTGTCTGTTTTATGTAAATGATTCCCTTTAACTGGGGGCAGGTTGATATTTGAATTAGTGCAACATTGAAGTTGAAATTTGAGGTGTGGCTGAGAAGAAGGATTTCCAAGCACTGTATTTGCTATAGAAGTAAAATTCTAATTAAAAACAAGATGTTTGGGTAGAGCACACTACTGGTGGGTGAATCCTTGCAAAAGTGTAATGTAATAGAATGGCAGATCAACTGAAGAATATCAGGAGGAAGTAGCATTCCGTCACAGATAAGGAAATACATGAGGAATAATGGCAGCTTAGATTTTATTTGACATTCCAATTTGAACCACTCCTGTCATGACTGTTGGCCATTGCTTTTATCTCTGCATCTTTTATCACAATCTAGTATAAATAATTAACATTAGATGTACCACTTTGGGTCATAAGAAAGTGTATTTTATAACCAAATATTCAAAATAAGATTTATCAGGTATATTAATAAACTACCAAATGATAATTGAATGAGATACTAAATAACCTTCCCAATTGTGTATGCATGCTTTTGTGTGTGTGTGTGTGTGTGTGTGTGTGTGTGTGTGTGTGTGTATATATATATATATATATATATATATATATATATATATATCATATAACTCTCCATACATTTTCTTGTTGAGCAGTAAGTTTCAAGAGAAAGTTCATCATTATCAAGCAAGAACCATACATGGGCAGACATGATAAGAAGAAAATGTTTTTATTGTGGTGGGGGCATAGGAGGAAGGTGAATTTGACTGTAAAGAGATGGCTTAAAGAAGAGATAAAGGTGTTTAGTTAGCAGCAATAGTCTGCTGAATCCAGTTCACATAGTTGCAGACCTTGGTGTAGACACCTGGTTTTCCTTTCACTGCACAGCCATAACCCCAGGAAACAACACCCTGGAGCTGTCCATTGCAGACCACGGGGCCGCCAGAGTCACCCTGAATATCAAAGAAAATATAATAAGAACCTCACATATGTCTAAACGAGAGAACGGACTCCAAGCTTTTACTCCATTATTTTGGGACATTTTCATAGGTTTTCCATGAAATAACTTCACTATAGCCAGAAACTCAAGCGTCAATCTCTGTAGTATTCCAATATTCTATAACTTCCTTTCTTATAGACCCACCTCTTTCCTTGTGAGCCTATCAATCCGTGGCAATGTGAGAACTGGTGAGGCTGAATGCTTTCTCAAAGGCTCTGCTCTTTTGCAAAGTAAAGTCTACAATAAAATTCTTGAGGTGCTCGGTCAGAGGGAATGTTTATGGTAATTTCTACTTATCATTTTTCTATATAGTCCCAACCATCAATATCAAAGAGACAGCTTATAACCTATCCCAAATCTGCTCTTCATCCCTCATCAACAGTCTCAAAAATGCTATTGATACTCTTCTTTTCATTTTTTTTCCCTTGCAAAGCAGAAGTAGGAGAACAGAGAAGATGAGTTAAGGAGGAGAATAACCGTAAATCATCTCACCTGGCAGGAGTCCTTTCCACCCTCCAGGAAACCCAGGCAAAACATGTTTTTGGAGATTTTGCCTGGGTAGGAACTTTTGCAAGAACTGTCAGAGAGGATGGGAGCATCGAGACACTGAAGAAGGGAAGGATAATTGGCTGTGGAGCACAAGAAGAAAAATGGGAGATTATCCAGTGACCTTGGAAACAACCCTTTCAGCCCTTTCTTAACACTTCCTCTGTCTTTCAATTTCCCATGACTTATAATTTGGGAGAACATTTTCTGAGAAAGTCTGCTAAGTAATTTTATTCAACTCACACCAATGGGAAAAAAAATCTGTTGCAAACATTGGTATCCACAGCTCCCAACAGGTGTATTCTTAAAGGAACACTTAGCTTCTGTCTACTTATACGCCCCAACTCAGTTCAACACTTTGAGTTTTTATGATAGTTCATTGTTTGTTGTGTCTGCTGTAGGGTCTCAACACAAGTATTTTCTTCTGTCTAAATTTGCACATTTTAAGACTGCCTCTATCAAAATCTATTCTCTGAAAACCTTCCCTTGAGTGAGAATTGAGGCCACCTTGCTCCCAACGTGATTTTCATCTCTAGTCTTCTCACACTTGGTAATCAAGTCCCAGTGATACTTACTGCCACTACTCAGAGTGTTGCCCCAGCCAGACACAAGACACTTAGTTCCAGATGATGGACAGGATTTTGGCAGAGAGATAGTGGACACTCGGGAGTTGAGGGTGGCAGGTGAATTCAGTTTAATCAACATGATGTCGTTATCATAGGTCTCTTTGTTATAGCTGGGGTGTCTGATGATTTTAGCCGCATCAATGAACTGCTCACCACCCTCAAGGGCATCAATGTTGTGTTCTCCCAGACGTACCTGAATTCGGCTGAATGTAAAGATTAGTGTATTTTTTTGTTGTTGTTTTAAAGTGTCTGTGCTAGTTAGTGTAGACTCACAGTCCATTATACATTAAAGCACAAGATATAAGATAGGAAGAAACATCCCTACTAAACAACTGGAAAGGAAAAGCTAATTGGTAGTAATTGATCAGCATTTGTCATTTCCCCTCTGACTGCAATTCTCACAGGTTTCAGATGTACAAGATATACGAGGATTTTAGCTATTGCAATAAATACAAATACGTTGTGTGATGAAGCAGGAATCAGAAAATGAGTGTTGGGGTTAAAGGTGTGAGCCACCATTCCTGGAAAGGAGTGCAGTGTTATGGGAACAGAATTACGCATGCTTGCTTTTAACGGTGCACTTAAAACACAGTGGGTCTTATATCTACAAGCCCCTTCCCCTCTGCTAGAGACACATAGTGACTCACACATACTTTATCAGCTACTGCCCTTCTTGTCTTCAGGGCTGTGGGAAGACAGAGCAATACTCCATTCAATAAACTTGTTGAAATAGAATCAAGCTTAGTATTTGTTTTTCAAATTGTGTGTGTGTGTGTGTGTGTGTGTGTGTGTGTGTGTGTGTGTGTGTGTGAATACAGGTACCCACGGAGTCCAGAAGAAGGTATCAGATCCCCTGACACCGGAGTTACCGAGAATTGAACCCGGGGTCCTCTGGAAGAGCAGCAAGTGCTCCTAAGCACTGAGCCATCTCTACAGTCCAGTATCTGGGTACTTTAACCGTCCTCTGTAACTGCATGCTGCCTAATAACACTCCGATGAAGAACAGGACAGCGTGACTTTAGAGCATGGGAATGTGAATGCTGGTCACTTACGATTTGTAGCAGTGAGCAGCTGACACAACCCACTGGGAATTGATGAGGGAACCACCACATGAGTGGTAGCCGACGTTCAGGGACACCTGGTAGGGGATAGAATTCTTCCGACAGGTGTAACCACCCACAATCTTGTCGTCCTCATCTTGCACGGGGAGAGCAACTGAGAAGAAGACAGACAGACGGAGGTGCTTGGAAACAGAGCCACCACGGAATGTCCGCCTCACAATTGTCCCGTTTTGTCATCTCATGTAATCAAGAAATGGTGAGTCTGCTCGAGCGAGCGAGCGAGCGAGCGGCACTCTAAAGCAGAGCGCTACTGGCAAGTTGCGCAAAGGGACAGCTTTGCTGTGCCTTAACCTTGACTGATGGCGGGTGGCTGGCATGGCATGCCGGTCTCCAAAAGGAAAGAAGGAGAACTTAAGGAGCAACCTAAGAGTATTCTTGTTTAGAAAAAATGCTTATTCGGTGTTTCTACTCTGCTTAAGTCTCATTTGCTCGTCGCCTAAATTTTTATAAGTAACTTTGCCAAACATTACAAGAGTCCCTTTCCTAACCTTTCTGTTTATGCCAACGACCTTTGCAAATTGTGCGTCTGCATTCTGTAGTAGGACCCACTGCTATCAAGACTTCTTACAGTTCTAGAGGCTTCCAGTATTTATGAGCTGAGATACTTCATTGGCTAAATTATTTCCAGGAGTATTGACAGATACTGGTAATTCATACCACGGAGTTTTGGAGACCCTAGTATTACATTTCAGTATTTAGATGTTAGTGGAACCCATGCACTGTGGCCCACATCTGTAATTCCCAGTGCCTTGGAGGGTGAGGCAGAATGATAGCAAGCTTAAGGCCTGCCTGGGATACATGGTATGCTCAAAGGCAATTTAACAAGACTTGCTATGAAGAGTAAAGGTAAAATAGAGGGACATATGTACACACACACACACACACACACACACACACACACACACACACACAAACATATGGTAGCTGGTGAATATTTTACTGTTATGCACTAAGTCTTGGATTCAGTCTAAAATACCATCCTTGCCCTGTGGACGATTAATAAATTGCTAACACTAACACAGACGTGTTCATGTCCCTATGTTTAATCAGTTGAACGACATATGGATTCACATTAGGGAGACTTTACTAGTAAATGCAAGAGCATTGTACCCCACAAGTTTCTTTCCATGAGAAATGAAATATGATTTCCTGTCTTCATCCCTAGACCAAATAATCACCCTTTCAGTGTTTGGGGAAACTCAGGCTTGATACTTACACCCTCTTCAAGGAGCACAGATTATTCTTTTTAAAACTTTTTTAGTTTTAATTACATGGGGAGGGGCTACCTGACATCGATAACAGAAACTGAACTCAGGTTTCCCGGAAGAGTGGTACATGCTCCTGTACAGTGAGCCATCCCTACAGCTCCAGATCCCTGTTATGAATATCAGTATCCCAGAGAGATCAATACCGATACTTCATTTGTTATGGAGTCTCTTTACCTTTACCCCCCACCCCCCGGATTCATGAACTCTATCTGGAAGTTTGAGATAGTCTGCTTACTACTTATGCTGTCTATGCCCAAACGTGAACTTTCAATTCAAACAAGCTTTAATTATCCATAAATACACCTCCTACACAACGTCGTTCGAACATTTTAAGCCTCCTATGTACAAAGTACATAGGTTTAGGTGCATGGTTAATTCTTACTGATTTGTTCATTACAGGGACTTACCGGCAGCTCCAAGGAAGGCAAGGAAGATTAAGGTCTTCATGCCTGCTCCTCACTGTGTCTGGAGCAGGGAACCGCAGGATGAAGGCTTTTCTCCAGAGCCATTTATACCCCGGGGCTTTTGCTAATGCCCACCCCATAGGTCCCAGGAAGGATGTTTCATTGGAAACTCAGAGATCTAAATTTAGAATTCAATTATCCAAACACAAACCCTTTCCTTCCAAAGGTTGTGGGAATGAAAGGCACAAACTCACCTGGTGGGAGCTATTCCCCACAGTAGGAGTAAGTCGGAGTAAGTCAAGGTCACAGGACAGAGGCTCAGGTTTTCAGCTTCTCAGACAAAAGTCTTAGGTACTCTCACATTTCAGACGTGAATTTCTGTTTTTCTTTTTCACTGTGAAATGCAATTCTTTAATTTACAAATTCTGTCATCAATGTCTTTTTTTTTTTTTTTTTTTTTTTTTAAAGCTGGATAGCACCAAACATACTCCTGTAAATCAGACGTGCCATCTAGGATAAAGGGAAAACAGAGATAAAGAAAGAATATTTAGGAATTAAAATGATGACAGGAACAAAACATATTAGATATTTCAAAAATCGACAAGAAATGAAAGTAGAGAAAATGTCTAAGACACAGGACTAAAACTTTAAAAAAAATACAAGAATAAAAACAGAGGGCTGGAGAGATGGCTCAACTGTTAAAGGCTAGGCTCACAACCAAAAACATAAGAACAAAAACAGAAATGGAAAATTGGTTTCGAGGAATAATGAGCCAATGCTGGTTCCCCAGCTATCAGTCTGGGGTCCATTATCTCCTCCTTGTTCAGGTCAGCTCTCTCTGTGGTTTCTGTAGCCTGCTCTTGACCCCTTTTCTTATCACTCCCAGGGCCTAGCCCCTACTCGAAATGACTTGACAGATTTTGTTGATTTCTCCTGGAAGGCATCACCCTACCTGTGGAGTGTGTGTGTGTGTGTGTGTGTGTGTGTGTGTGTGTGTGTGAGAGAGAGAGAGAGAGAGAGAGAGAGAGAGAGTATGGGATGGGAGGGAGAGAGGAAAGGAGGGAGAGGGAACTGGGATCGATATGTAAAATAAGCAATAATAATAAAAATAATAATAAAAGAATAACGAGCCAACGCTAAAAACAAAATAAAAGCAAACCAAGAAAGAACAAATGGAAGATAAATGATAAAATTTACATTGAAGTCTCAAAGTATTTCTTAGGATGCCTATGCATCTGTTTTGAATTTTCCAGCGGTTACCAAATGACAGGCATCAATTAGAACAACTAAGCAGGAATACAAAGATCACAGAAGCTTATAGAGTTAGACAAAGATCAGCTATATGTATTCAAAACAATCACTGTGGATTTAGCAACATTAATGGTTGGATTAATATGGCTGTCAAATTATGGGTAAAACAGTAGCGATTCTAACCTGAAATGTTAAACATAAAGTATGTGTCAGTTGAGGATAAAGAACTGAGAGCTGTGTGTGGTATTTTTCTTGTATACTATTGATGCACAATTAGTGAGAAAAAAAACTCCACACGGTAGGGTAGGTTCAGTGGCTCCAGCCCCTTTGGCATACCCATAATGGGAACTGAGCTCCTAACATAGAATCCCTGTTGACAAATGCAAACCAACCAAACCACAGTCTCAGAGTAAGGCACCAGAGTTCATTGACTCGCCATGGGGAGCCTCACACACTCTGAGGAGTGGGTGGGGATGGGGTGGGGGGAGGGAGGGGGAGCAGGAGGAGGGGAGGGAGTGGGAACTGAGATTTGTATGTAAAGTGAGAAGACCATTTTTCTAAAGAAAAAAGAAAAAAAAAGTCTTACCCCCAAGTTTTACATGTAAGTGTGTTAGCTGACAATGGGTATTAACAGTGCTGTATAGTAACAGAACACCTTCTTTCTTCCCTTCAGTCATTATTTTTTTTTTTGTACAATAGAATTGAAGGAAATAACTTTCTATCCGTTATTTGGATTGTTGAGCTAAGTGAGGTGAGGGGACATTTATCTTAAGGACTCCTGGAACCCTGATCTTTCACACACCATTGTCCATCTTGTAGTCACTCGTGATGTATACCTGGTCCTAAGCTCATTCCATTCTCCTACATCTGAACTGAGTTTCCATTATTAGTGGGAAAGACACCCCCCTCTTTCTCAAGGATTTTAAATTCTTATAAATAAAACGGATAAAGTTGAGGATGAGAACTGGTGTCCATCTAGAGCTTGTTCTGTGTCTGGCGTCTGGTGGTTTCCTTATCTGTCCTTCCTCTACCCATGGCCAGCCATGAACCAAAAATATTAAAACTAACATTTTAGAAATGAATAATTATGTTGCTAAAACTATGTCACAGCATATTGCTGTATTTCTTCCATTTTATTGCTATTGTTCTACATTTTTTTACTCATTGGTTTCAATCTCTTAATGTTCCTTATTTGTAAACTAAACTTTATCACAAAGAATGTATAGGAGAAGTGATATACATATGTATATTTGCATATGTATATATGGCTTGAATTATCTGTAGTTTCAGTTATTCACTGGGTATCTTAAAATATCTTTCTCATAGATAAGGGGCGGGCATACTGTGCTGTAAGTACTTTGCCTATATTAACTTGGTACTTCTTCTGTGAAGAATGATATAACATGTCCATTTTAATTCCCAATTTTCAGAGGGAAACCTAAGGAATCAAGTCTATAAATTCCCAAGCAGGCTCCTGGCAGAATCAGACAATACTATATATTTAACATGAAGAACACAGCATGAATTATCAATTAAGTGATTATTAGGGAATTCATAAATGTTTCTAAGTAATTGCATTTTTGAAACAGACATTATCAGAATTAATGGAGTAGTCCATTCCCACGAGCCATGGCAAACTTTCTCCTGTGCAGTATTGGTGGTTAAACCCAGGGCCTCACTCCTGGCTCCATTGCTGGGTTGGAGGCCCAAGCTGAGTAGGAGGTGGTTAGGAAATGAGAAAATCAGTGGAGTGCCTGAATTCTCCCCGCCGCTTCGTAGCTTGCAGTGACATAAATGGCTCCGTTCTGTCACACCTTTCCCCACATGATGAAAAGAACCTTTTAAACCACAAGCCATTAAATTTTCCCTCTCTTTATTTATCTATGTCTGATACTTTGGTCACTGTGACAAAGTAATATATTAGTGAAAGACAGATTCGACACAATTGACATTGTTACGGAGAACTATCCTGTGCACCATGCAAGGGTGCTTACCACCATCTTCAGGTTCATAGGGTACCCACTTCCTCTGTCTTGCAGTTGTGACAACCAATGCAAAATTCCTGTGTCCTCTCCAAGTAGGTGGTCCCCACTTCAGAATTTCAGATAAATGGGAAGAAACAAACAAACAAACAGATACAAGGTTTTTATGTTGGGCCAATACAGATACTCGAAACTCACTCATTAAATGGAGTCCAAGAGTTACAAAATATTACAAAGCAAGAGAAGCAACAGTTCCCAGAATGAGGGGGCATCTTCTTACACTCTCCAGTGATGTGCTGATGATTCCTGTAACAGTGCTGGAAGCTGTAGCATTCCATACAACCCGCAGAACTTCCCTAGCCTCTCATCTGAGACCCGGGTCTACAGCATAGATGCACATCTTGCATGGGACAATTGGCCCATGTACTGCTGTGTCCCACGGTGCTCCATCCTATCTGGGATTTATTGTGTTCACATCTTCTGAGAGGGAAATAATGGAGGCTGCCAGGCCTCCATAGGTAGATCTATGACAATTTTCACAACCTCCTCCCCCACGAGACGACAGAACACGGTCCTACTTAAATGATCTGAGAATGGGTTAGTCATCAAAAAGTAGTACTGGACATACAGGAAAACATCAAGTACTGATCTCAAGCCTTTAGTCATGCTAGTAACATTTCTATACCTATGTGCACGCAGACAATGAAGTATGGTGGCTAAACACGGTTACATTCTAAGAGCTGGATGGACTCCTTCTGTTTTTTAAATGTTAACTATTTGTGTATGTGTGCACTGAGTGTGTCTATGAATTTCAGGGCAGTGCCCGCTGAGGGCAGAAGGCAATGCTGAATCTCCTAGAGCCGGAGCTAAAAGCATTTGTGAACCACAGGATGTGGGTCCTAGGAACCTCACAGGGGTCCTCTATAAGAACAGCAGGTGCTTCGATATCTGAACCACATTACCAGCACCCTAGACTTCATTTTTTCTATATCTCTTCTTAATAATGCGGATAGTTTTATCTGATGGATGTTAAAGTGAATGGCCACTTTTAAAGGAAACGATTCTGTTCATGCTAAGTTCAAGCTGAAGACTAATAATGATGAGCATACCATACTTGAAATACCTAGCGTAGGATACTAGGTCCAGAAAATTGCGAGCTCAGGATTGATGATGGTGGCTTCTGTGAGTGGAAATGGTGTAGGTGACTCAAGCTAGTCAGGATGGTGGGAAGACTGGGTTAGAATGTGATTTTATACACGCATATGTATGTAGGCATATACACGTGTGTATAATTTGTGTATGTGTATGTATAGATATGTATGAATTATGTAATCAGTTATGTACAGTGGTTGAACCAATCTGGGAAAAAAAGACCATATCCAGACATAGTCCATAGATTCTTAGGCCTGTAAGAGCGTCACAAGATTTCCTGAGCTTCCAAACTTCTGTAAAGTATTCTGTGATGTGTGATAATGGAGTTAAAAGTTCCCTGACCCCATAATGATATATCCTTTCCCACTGTTTGTGCAAAATATCTGTGCTCAATAATACCAGTGAATTCTCATGTATAACCATAACTGATTTTGCTACACTGTCTGAGGTTGTGCATCCTCATCCTGATCATAATACCAGGCATGAGCTGTGGGGAATCGAAACACATGAATTCCCAGAGGCCTCCGTTTATATTTAATTAGTCTGTGTTTGCCATCTGTCTTTCCCATGCATGCGGCTCAGTGGCCTTGAAAGACTCAACTTGTTGAATCTAAACTGGGGACCGACTGAGCTGAAGCAAATATATTGACGTTGTCTTAGACAAGAACAAGCGGAACCAGCCGTTGAAGGTGACCCTCTGCTGACTCTCACTGGATTTACCTTTAGCTTCTCTCGCTAATTTGCTGGCTAATATGTCATTCCGTTCTGGGAAGGAATGTTTCTTCTTAACAACTTTCATGCACATGGGGGATCCCAAATTAAATTAATGCCCTTCAATAAGTTCTAGTAAGACACTTAACATACAACATAAGAAAGCAGGATGTCCAAAATACAAAGGGGATAGGTCACAAGCAAGTATTTCTGAAAATTCACCTTATGCCCAGCTGTGGGTCCATCCTTAGCTACATTTATAATCTTTGCCACATGCAGGTCATCACTGGTAGAGTACAGAATGTTCTTTTTGGAGAACCTAACCCTACTCCAAGTTTCCCTGAGACTATTCAAGGATGGAATATTTGTAGTGGATTTCTATTCTTGCTATTGGAATTCTCACTGCAAAACTATTATTTGCAAGGACTTTTTTGTATGAAGGCCAACTGAAAAACTTTTAGTTGTTTCCGAGGATGTCTCTGTCAAAGTCACTGTACTATTGCACAAGTATAGTCATGAGAAATTGTAAGGGACTATGTTTTAATAAAACTTCATGTTTAAACATTTAGATTATGATCCATACACTTTGCACAGGCAGCAACTCACTTAGTCTGATTCAGAAGATAAGGGATAATCCATTAAAATGGCTTTATCTGGGTTCGAAATGTAATGAATGCTAATTTAATTCCCGAGACAGCAATGGTCTGAAATAAAGGTAGTGACATTAGGGAGAGCATCTCCATGTTCTCCTTAGATTGTGCTTATGCAGAGAGAAAAAAGAGGAAGGCTGCATAGGATCTATGTCTGGGAGTTTAGTGAAAAAGATTAGTGCAGGTCAGAGTTAGGCAGAAATAGAATATCAATCAAAATATGAGGAAGAACACGCATGAGACGACATTTAGAGTTGGACCCCAGAGCCCCTGTGCTTGCTCCAACACTAGCATTTTTGTATCTGGACTTCAATACCCTCGTAAATAAATGAACTTCTCATAGTCAGGATAACTTTTGATCCACATGTTATGGGTTTAAAACGCCAATATGATTAATTCTTGTCTGAGAATTCATTTTAAAGGTGTTTCTCCACTTTCTGGTCTTTCTCTTCTTCCATCCCACAAGCACACCAAAAAAGAAATCTTCATTTTTGTCACAGGGGATCCAAAGAGAACATACCAGAAACTCTTCCCTGTGAGAACAGGCTGACACCATGAAACACTTTGAAAAGTAGAATATAATAGGATTCTGTGACATGACCTCATTATATCAGAGGACAATGGGATTAATAGAGAAACAAATGGGGACCGAAATTGGAAGACAAAAAGGTACATCAGAAGATAAGGCACAGGGGCTGGGCATGGTGGCACACCCCTTTAATCCTAGCACCCCGGAGGCGGAAGTAGGCAGATTGCTGTGAGTTCGAGGCCAGCCTAGTCTACACAGCAAATTGTAAGACTGTCTAAAACAAAACAAAGCAAAACAAAAACCAACAAACAAATGACACAGGGCAAGAACCAGTGATGCGGATTCCATACAAATTTTCATAAAAATTCTGTGTTGAACAAGCTTACATTAACAACGAAATGTTTAACACACTAGTAATTCAGGAAAATCTGTTCTTTTCCCGTGACTGTGTTCAAGTTCCATAATTCTAACCTACTTTAATACACTCACCTTGCTTTTAAGGGATGCATTTAAATATGTGTGTGTGTGTAATATTTATATGTGGTGTTTATAAAATGTTTATGTGTATTTCTTGAATAACAATCTGTATACTGTATGCATGTCTGGTACCAAAGGAATCCAGGAGAGTGCAGGAGGGTCCTGGGCAAGGAGATGGAGACAGGATAAGGTGAAGAAGATATCCCCTTGACGCGCAGGCTGTGGAAACCCCCGCAGCTCGAGAAAAGGTCCCATAGGACAGCACAGGCCTTGTGTGGGGCATGGAAAACTGAGCCGAAATGAGGAGGCCTTCCACATACTGCTCTTCAGGACTGAGGACTCAGAACCTGAGCAGGGTGGGCAGGATGTTGGCAGGTGAGGGAGGGAGGCAGCTGTACACCTGGCAAGGGTAACAGGTGCCCAGGGGCTCAGCACTGGCTAAGAAAGCTGCAGACCAGGAAAAGAATCACGGCAGAACTAGAATGAACGGGCGGTATGAGAAGTGTTAGTAAACCCCCAGATTAGAAACAGGGTGTGTGGGCTGGAGAGACAGGTGGCTCAGAGGTTAACAGCACTGGCTGCTCTTCCAGAGGTCCTGAGTTCAATTCCCAGCAACCACATGGTGACTCACAACCATCTGTAATGGGAATCTGGTGCCCTCTGCTGGCCTGCAGGCATACATGCAGTCAGAACACTGTGTATATAATAAATAAATATTAAAAAAAAAAAAATCTGTAGTGCCCTGGGGACAATGTCATATCCCAATAGAGAACATTTCCTAAATATCATATCCCTACTGAAAGAAGACAGCTGTCTTCATAAGTGATAGATATAAGGCTATGGGAGAGGAAATGTTGGAAACATTTTGTGTTATAAATCAACGGAGTCTACAGAGAATGAGGGGACCCTGACAGGAATTGGGAGTTAAGAAAGGAAACACCCCCTCCATCTCCATAGCTCCTTTCAACAGTGCTTGGCACACCCTGAAAAGCCGCCGTCCCATGACCACCTCTAAGGTACTTAGTTACATTGCGATCTTAAATCTTTTGATGGCACTTTTAATTTATGCAAAACCACCAACATACATAAGCCAGTGATAACACCACCCCATTGGCAACACTGTGGAATACTTAGACTTGCCCTTTACATGTGATCTTTTATCAATTACCATTGCAAAAATCTATTCAGTTACTAAGAAACACTCATACCATGTAAAGCACTGCCATAGAGTTGGGCAACACCAGATTTCCTGGTACAGAAGATGAGGGGGCATCTTGGTGGAAGGTTACCCCAACAGTCTGAATGCTTGGCAAGGGATTTCAAATAACTGTTTCAGCCTGTACCTGCATCAAGCTTCCAGCAGAAATGAGAATATTAATTATTTAGGTGTCCCTAAAGCAATAATATTTAAATTTTCCCAAAGTGTGCAACGAAACGCCTATTCTCAGCATTCAAGAAGAACATTATTCTTTGGTGATTTTTAAACAAAATAAAATAGCCTATTTTATAATAGTCTGTTTTACTCCCCTGTTCCTCTGTGTGAGCAGAGCCTGACAAGTAGGAATGCATTCAGTACATATCACTAATTTGAGGTGTTTCACCAATAGTTGGTGCTATCACTCAGCACATCTTTCCTTGGGTCTTCAACTGCCATGGATTCCCTTAGTTCAACACCACTGGTAGGTAAATCTTTGTGTGAATCTCAAACTCAAGAACCATGGGGTGTTGAGTGGGGAATGGGTACCGGGAGGAGTGTAATGTGCTTGCTTGTCCTCTGGGAGGAGCTATGAGTTCACTGAAAAATTTTCCCCACTATATCGATTATTGGGAGTTTCACCTAATGCACCCCAATCACACTCACTTCCCCGTCCACCCAGGTCTGGACCCCAATCCTTGTGATGGCACTCTTCAAAAAGAAAGGAAGAAAACAATAAAAGAAATCAGTACAATTTGTGTTGGCCATATGCCAACAGGAGCTAGCTAGGGGCCAGCCCCTTTAAGAAAACAGCCCATGGCTTCTCGCAGGTGAGCAAGTGGGGAAGGACTGAGTTTTCACTGAAACTCTAGGTGGTGAGAAGGGAGGATGGGAAGGGAGTTGGGCAGGAAGTAAAGCATCTGGCTTTGCTCCTTGTTCTGGTTGAGAGATGGTATGATTCCAACTCAAAGACACTAGCGCTTCCGAAACCGGTAGGGTATCGTTCCTGAAGGCTCTCTGCATGTCTCCTTTCCACGTGCAGGCTCAGGTCCCTCGGTGGTGGTCCCGGTGGGCGTGGGGTCCCGAACCGTCCTCCACTTCCCCTCTCAGCGCTCAGTGAGGTTCTTCTTACCTCGTTGTTAAATTACTGTGTCTTGAAATGATGTACAGCTGGCTTCAGGAAAGACTCTGATGAGCAAATGAGGCTGCCTTTCTTAGCGCGGAGGAAAGAACCTGTGTTGGGGAGGAAGAGGCACTACAAAGCAGAAAGAGCAAAGAGCGCTGGTGCCGTTTGCTGGTGCCAGGAACTGTCTGAGGAGCCTTGGGAGGGAGTTGGGTATGGTCTGTGTCTAGCAGCCAGCGTAAGCGCAACCAGCCCTGACAAGCATACAGAGCAGAGGGGAAGTGTGAGCTGAAGTCACCTGTAGGAACAGGGTGCTCCCGAGCAAACTCTCTTGCAGGGCCAGTAAAAGGCATCTAGACAGCCAGGACCCAAGAGGGACATAGACCCCATCCTGTGTGAAGCTACCATGGATTCCAGGCTCTTCAGTTGTCTGGCCTTTTGGCTCCTGGTGGCAGGTGAGTCCTGGCCTTGATCTGTACTCTTCTGTATTTTCCAGGGAACAACCTTTTGTAATTTTCTTGAAGATTGAATTTGTTTCTTATTCCCACAGGTCCCGTGGATTCTAGAATTCACCAGACACCAAAGCATCTGGTGGCAGTCACAGGGAAAGAAAGGACCCTGACATGTGAGCAGTATCTATCTCACAATGCTATGTACTGGTACAGACAAAGTGCAAAGAAGCCCCTGGAGCTCATGTTTTCCTATAACTATCAAAAACTCATTGAAAACCAGACTGTCCCACATCGCTTCCAACCTCACAATCCAGAGAAATCCTACTTAGACCTTCAGGTCTCAGCCCTGGAGCCTGATGACTCGGCCACATATTTCTGTGCTAGCAGCCAAGACACAGCCTTGCAGAGCTCTCACCCAGCTGTACACAAACCTCAGTCTTTCCAGGAAACTGTTGCTGTAACAGCCCCCCCCCAGGGCCCCGGGACTCAGTCAGCAGTCCACAGGACTCAAGCAGAAACCTCAGACCGCAACACCACCTGACAAGTAGAAATCATAGTGCCAAATGCTACGTCTGCTTTGACTTGAGTAAGACTGGCTCTACAGTCGAATATGAGACTGACAAGCTCAATTTTAACTTGTTTCAAGGGTTCTGTAGTCCTGAGAAACCGCTTAACTGTTCTCACCAATCCTGTTCCAATAGGTACCCTCATGTAATGAAGTCAAGTAATTACATCAATGTTTATTAACAAGCAAGATACTTGCACAGTTACCACGAAACAGAATGGATAATCTGAACCCGGTCACCGCCGACGCAGCTTCCTTGGTCCAAAAGGCTCCAAGTATGCTCACACCTTTTCCCATATCCCAGGGAAATCACTCCTCCTTTGATCTCTACCACTGACGGACTGACTGACTTACTCTCCTTGCTTATGGCCAGGTTCTCGACTCTCATTTTTCTCTCCCATTGGGGCTTTCAACACCATCATGCTTGACTCTTTCCTGGAATCTCTCTTATCTTCATGCTGAATCTTTGTACTCTGTTGTTAACTATAGGCTCAGATGCCTCTGAGTTGTTGCTCACCACAGTAACAAAGAAGAAAACCTGCTGGCTTTTCTGAGAAAGACTTAATCCCTGGAACTTCCTTTGCTGAATGCTGATTTCTCTCTAATTACTCAGGTAATGATGCTTTGCCCTGTGTACACTATCAGATCTCATGGGCAGAACAGACTCCTGAACTCTGGGTGTCTGGTATGGCCGTGCATGGAACTAAAGTTTGCTCCTTTCTCCCATAGAGGGCAGTCTATTACCACTCACCAGTAACTGTCAGGCCTTGCCAATGTTGACCATAGGAGACTAGTATGCCTCGCCTCTGTTTTTCATACCCAGTAGCTCAAGCTAGAAGCTACATTCCTGCTGTGCTCCTGCTATGGATATGTGGCTCCTATGTTGGATACTTTTTAGTCTCCTGAAAGCAGGTGGGTCCTTAAGAATCCTAGGCAGTTTTCATTTCATACTGAGATAATTTTAAACCGTTCTATTAATCTTCTTTGTCTTTCCACAGGACACACAGGACCCCGAGTCATACAGATCCCAAGTCATCAAGTGATACATGAGGGTCAGATGGCGACCCTCAGCTGTGATCCTGTTCCTAATCACCTATACTTCTTTTGGTATAAACTGACCTTGGGGCAGCAGATGGAGTTTCTGGTTTCTTTCTACAATGGTAAAACCATGGACAAGTCTGAACTATTTAAGGAGGATCAGTTTTCAGTCGAAAGGCAAGAAGGTTCATATTTCACTCTGAAGATACAGCCCACAACGATGAAGGACTCAGCAGTGTACTTCTGTGCCAGCAGCTTAGCCACAGCCTTTCAGAAACATCTCCTTCCTGTACACAAACGCTCATGTGTCTGCCTCTCTCCTAGCTTGCCCAGGAGAAGGAAGTCTGTTCATTTTTTTTAACTGAGGGACTCGATTCTTCTTCTTTCCCCCCACTTTAATTGCATCAGAATTTTAGTTTGATTTATTAATAGTTGTTCAGATAAAGTAGTTGAACCCGTAAGGTAGAAGTAGGGTCACTGCTTCCATGACCATTGCTTCTAGTGACTCAGGGGCCACATTTCTAGTTCCTGCCCCTCTATTAATTGAATCTCTCAGATAAAAATGTCCTGATTGATGAGATGGAGGAGGAAGAAACTGACACAGTAACCACAGATGCAATAAGTATTCTATTGGTTCTAAACTGGAAATACGCTTGTGTATCTTTGGTTCCTTTTACTTGTGAGCAAGAAGGTAAGGATGAAAAAGGAGTTAGATATATATGTGTGTGTGTGTGTGTGTGTGTGTGTATGTATGTATATATAATGTATGTGTATATATGTATGTATATACATATATATACATATATATTAGAGTTTATAAAAAATAGAGGATCATGTGGTCACAAATTTGCTACTCCACATTGGAAACAAGGAAAGGCTGATCTGGAATTCAATGAATTCACTCAAGTTTCTCTAGTTGGTGGTGTGGTGATATGGACAATTTGGTGGGCCAATCAGTCACGGTATGAGAACATCGATGTACCTAAAGGATCAAAGCCACGGGCAGCCATTCTCAACCTGTAGGTCACCATCCCTTTGGGTGGGTTGAATGACTCTTTCACGGGGATTGTCTAGGATGACCTGCATATCACATATTCACATTATAATTTTTTTTAACAGCACCAAAATTACAGTTATGAAGCAGCAACGAAAATAATTATATGTTCTGGTCACCACAACATGAGGAACTGTATTAACGGAACACAACACCGAGAATCATTGGCATAAGGAGTACCACTGAACAGTGAACAACCCAGAGAAGATCAGAGCAAGGCTAAAGGAAACTGAGAATTAGTGGTGGGAGACAAGGACATCAGCTATGCCTTGGTAAAACTGCCTGCATCCGTTCTGAACTTTACTGCTATGGACCTCTTATACTTGTGGCTATCTGGCCTTGACAAAAGTGTTAACTGTATCACTTAATGCCAGGTACAGCTGTGATGAGCAATTCTATGCAGATTGCAGTCATTCACGCACTTTACAGGAATCATGCTTAGGTATGGATGTTGAGTTACACCAGTGGCCTGGATGGCATGTACACAGTTGTAGTGAGATAGTCCTTCTCTGGCACTGACCACACCCATTGGGGGGTGGAGCCATGGGCAGAAGTGACCTGTGGAAGGAGGTCGGAGGGGGCCAGGAAAGGCATTCTCTTTCTGGCATGACTCGGACAGGAGAGGATCGGGTTAAATTTCCTGGTGTTCATCTGTCTAGCCTGGTGTTCATCTGTCTAGGTTGTAAGTTATTTCTCCCTGAATAAACATCTATTCGGCCTATTTGTTTATCCTGATCCTTATTTACCGCGATACACAGTCATAGTCTGAAAGTGTGGAACAGATCAATCATGGGTTTTCCTCTAGTCTGACTCTCTAGAAACCTTAGATTGACAGTCAATCACACGCCTACACAAATGGGCCCAATTAACATGCTTTCAATTGCACTTTTTCTTTTCCTGTTGTGGACTTTTGTCTTTGCAGTCTGACCTTGTCATTCCATTCACCAATTATTTTAAACTTTGTCCATTCTCTTTGTAGGCAAGTATATCGAATGCATATATTAGGCAACTGGTATAACTCAGTTCAGAATTTCCATTTAGGTCATGATTACAGTTCAAGTTGTCTGCTAACATTCTCCACTGTATTTATTTTGTTAAGATATTGCCTATTTAAAGACCAGTATCTAACAACTGTGATGTCTAAACCTGTTTGGGACACTTGTTTGTCTGTTGTCATGTCTTGGTTTGTGATGATATATCATGTTTCCTCGTACACCAAGTAACTTGTGTGAATGCCCAAGTACATGAAAAATTAGAGACCATTTGAGGCTCTGGATGATTTCATCTTCCTCTTGAAAGGACTGAGATTAATTCTGCTAGGAAGTTCTAAGAGAGTTGGATCATTTTTATTGAACTGATCATTGAGTCAAATGGAAGCTGTACTCTGGAGTCCCTGGGATCACCGTTAACTCTTAGACTTAAATGGGCAATGTTTTAAGTTTTAAACAATGTTTTGAGTATTTAATAGCATTATTTGGGGGCAGTTCAAGGCAGGGTTTCTCTGTAGCTTTGCAGCCTGTCCTGGAACTCACTTTATAGACCAGGCTGGCCTCAAACTCACAGAGATCTGCCTGCCTCTGCCTCATGAGTGCTGGGATTAAAGGCATGCGCCACCACCACCCAGCTTATGTAGTAGCATTATTGACGTGAAATTAATATAACATAGTATTTATTCGACTAGACAATTCCACGAGTCTTAACACATCTGTGGAGCTGTGCCATTGGCACCATGTCTGGCTCTGAAACATTCTTGTTCTCCTCAAAGTTCCCTTGTGCTCACTTTCAGCAAGCAGCGCCCTGCACGCCCAAGGCCCGGGGACCCCAGGGCCTTTTGGAGCAATAGCACTGAACACAGGTGTTACTCTACACATCCAAGAGTTACCGCTTGCTTTTTGAAGCTCCACACTCTTTCACACCCCCCCCCCCCCGCCATTGGCCATTTAGCAGATTATGAAAATTGGCAATGGTCTTAAGGCAAAATATCTGTCAGAGTTATGTCTTTTTTCTGAATTTTTGGTCCTTGTGTCCTTACTTCCTTTGCACCCACAAATGCCTTCACAGATATGTTGTTCCTGTTGTGATAAACTCTCCTAGTTGATTCCTAGTTGGTGTGAACATTGTAGAGATCTGATCCAACTCTGAAAGCTAGGGTGCATTCTGAGCATGCTTGCCTTTGAGGTGCAAACACCCTTAAGAAAATAAGGAGTCAAAACTCCTGCAACTTGTTCTAGCCTCGCCGTTGTAAGCCGCAGCACAAAAACTCTTCTGAAAATATTTGGCTTTAGTGACCTGGAGGATATCATCTCTCGTTTTCCAAACGAAGTAAATGGTAGTCTTTAGGGTCTTAAGGAATACTGATGCATGCTAGTTAGTTTCTGATTAAGTTTACTTTCATTATTTATCAATAGAATCCCAAAGGGCATCTAGTTCAGAACATTTGAAGGACAGTTCCCTATGTTGTATAAAATTTGGAACCTCATCAACAATAGAAGGCATCAAGGCATCCTTACACAGAAGTACCCCTATACACACAAATGCAGAACACTTAATGTTGAGAACTCGAGCACCGTTTGCAGAATCTGTGAATGTGCTATGTTCCCTCAAATTATGAACCCCAAGAGAAGATCTATTCAATAGTTACATTCACAGTCTCTGCTGCTGGGCTTATCACTCCCGGGTTTCAAAACTTGATTGTGCCTCTGGCTCTCGTAGCTTACCCCTGTGGTGGTTCTCAGCCTGGCCCCTCAGGCTGGGTGGGAGAGGGAGCTTGGGGCAAGCTGTGTCTGCTGCGGGAAGAGGCTCTTTCTCTTCTGAAGCCAAGGGTGCCTAAAGACAGTGGCATCCCTCTTTGAGCATCACCCTAGGAGGCCCCTTTCTCCCTAGTGACCTTGGTCAGCCCTTGGATTGTCCTGTTGCTGCCTTGGTGTTTATTCGTTGGGCACCACTTTCTCAAATGTTGCCTATTGAGAAATCAGTTTGAGATGGGAATGCATTGGAGCAAATGATAATCCCCCTTCTGTGTATCCATGCCTCTAAGTCTTCTGACACCCACCTACCCAGTGCACAGCAGAAAGGCTAAATTCCAAAACATATTTGCCTTGCTTGTTTGCTTTGTTTCTTTCTGTATTTTATTTGCATAGTGAAAGGCAGGGAAAGAAACAGGGATGTATTCAGTGTGCTCATATTGGGAAGAGGGTCAACAGATCCAGTGACCCCCTGAGTTCATCTTCAGGCTTCTAGTCCCCCCCCCCTCAACAGGGTTTCTCTGTGAAGCTTTAGAACCCACCCATCCCAGAACTTGCTCTTGTAGACCAGAACTCAGAGATCTATCTGTCTCTGCCTGCCTCTCAAGTGCTGGGTTGTAGGCGTGGGACACCCACCACTCCCAGCCAAGCGCCGTAATTTTAGATGGAAGGTCAGAGGTGTGCATATCTTATCAGTGTGGTACTGTCCATCAGTGTTTCAGCATCCAACCTTCTGAAAAGTAGCCCGATTTTTCTTCTTTCTGTTGCTACACTTCAATCTTGCAGTGTCTATTAAGTGAAAGAAATATCCCCAGAAAGCAAGTTTAGAACGCACCTCAACCCCCTGGCCACAAGGAGGAGCTGTGACTCTGAGATTCAGTGTGAGAGAATTCACTGGTTGAGAGAGGGTTAGGAGAAACTTGGACTTGTTTATACCACGAGAAAGTGTGGTCTGCAGAGGCTGTGAGCCAGTGGTGTCAGGTGAAGGGCTAAACGCAGACCTCTCTGCACTGAAATTCCAGCAGATGGCTTGGCTGACTTCTTGCATGTGATCCCGAGTGGGATTTGAAAGTAGAGTTTGGAGAGTGAAGGCCGGGAACCCCGGGCAGGTGCAGATGGAGAACCTATCCCTGAATGGAATAAACAAAGCTCTACGAGCTGGGCATGCACCTCAGCTGAGTCAAGTTTAATCCCACGCAGTCTTACTATGCAAGCTCCGATGCCCAGCAATGTATGCTGCAGGCCAAGGGGTTCCTCTCGACACTTGAACACATCACAGAAATCTACTAGATAGGCCATAAGAGACCAAGAGTCAAACTTCTATTTCCCTCACTCCACACCATCAAGGAATTACACTAGAGGGTCTGCTGCTGTCCGTGTGCTGGGGCTGGTGTGGGGTGGGTGGTCCTCTCCACTTGTGAAGCACGGACATTCACACAATGAGAAACATCTCTTCTGGGTTTAAGAAAACGTGCTTTCAAAATAGCAGCAAGGGCACTAAAAGATAGCAGGGACACATCGCTCTGGGGACTCTATTTTCAACTTCCGTCTCTATCTACAAATACCCATGGGACCAGGGCCAGCATTTTCGATGCTACCAGGGTACCCAGAGAAAGAAAAGTAGTGGCGTTGGCTGTCACCCACAACATAGGTCTGAGACAATGTGTTTTTTTTTAACCCAAGACCGTGTCTCACCTTTAAAGCATTTGGAATTTCCCATGCTTCTTGGAAATCCAAGCATGTCATAAAAATCACATTTTCTGTGGGAAGATGCTAGGCATCTCTGCTGTCTTCCCATGCAGCTGTCTTCTCATGCTGCCGTATATAGTGGACCAAACTGCACAAAGGGAAAGTCTAGCCAAGTTGTTTAACTGGAAAATTGTCTCCTTTTCTGTAAAGGTTAACTTTGTAGCTGATCTTAGAAAGGAACAAAAATTTACACTGAAGATCGCCAACTTTATCTCAGTTGAAATCTAAATCATTTTCTGTGCCATAAGCTGCTTTCAAAACCTGCCGAGAATTATGAGTATCGGAAAAGGCAAGTACACACACGTCCAACATCAAAATCAAAATGTAATACTGAGGAAATTTAATTTTGGGCATGGAAATTCTTGATCTTTTAGATTTTTCTCACTAGTAGTCACATAAAATACCCACAGCTTCCCCCCAATTGTGAAAATAAGGTAAAATATTAGCATTTTTAAACTTTACGAAAGGCCCATATACCACATTATTATAAATAATTTTAGTTGTCTCTAAGAAACTAGACTAAATGCTTAATGATACATACAACAGTACAAAGAGCAAATGTAATTATTTTAAGAGAACAGATGAGATTTCAATACTTAAACAGGCAAACAAAACAACAGATGAGTTTAAACCTGGGGGCAAATGGCCTGTAATGTGTTGCCCCCTTGGTCTGGTCTGAATTTTTTATTTGGGAAAGTGGTCAGTAAACCTTCAGGGTCATATAACCACACGTGTGTGTGTGTGTGTGTGTGTGTGTGTATGTATATATGATGTGTGTGTATGTGTGCTGCCTTTTACTTTTTTGTTTACTTTCCTCTTCCGGGTCAGAGTGTCTGCAATCTGTCGCACTCTGAGTGGAACAGAAAGCCTTCCCTGTTCTTTGCTCCCTGGGAAACTCGAGAATCAGCCTGAGCACAGGGGAATGGACCATTGGTGACAATGGCATCTCTGTGAGCTCCTGTGTCACTTACCTAATAACAGGAGTGGCTGTGGGGCATTCTCTCTCCACCCTACTCTGCCAGAGCACCCAGTGAAGAGAGTTTATTCTGATGGAAGTCACCCAAACCAGAAGTGACAAAGTCTCCATCCAAAGTGGATGGTTTCGTATGTAGAACAGATGGGCACCGCTAAGCTTTCTCCGCTGCAGTACACTCCCCAGCATCGCCAAATGTAAGGAGCTTAAAGGAAGCCAAATTCGGGATCAGTGAGCAAAAGGAACACCAGGCAGCCTCAGCCCACTTCCTGTTTGTCCTGTTCTTCTCCAGGCTTCTGCCCCTTCCCAAAGCTCCTATGCATTCCGTTTCTAATTTTAGGTGACAGCCAAGCTACAATCGCTTCATGTTCACCCCACCCCACCCCCCTACTTTTCTTACAGAAGCCTGACACTTGCCAGGGACTGCAGAGTCAGCCCTGGGCTCTCTGTGGTCAGGACTCCCCTCCTGCTGCTCGGCTAGACCTGTCAGGAAGGAAACTATAACAAAGTTTGTTTCTCCCTGTCCTCCCTTCAGTTATTGAAAACTCGTAGCAACTTCTTCTTTTAATTCTTAGAAAGAAATATTCATCAGTGCTTAGAACCAACACTGCCTCCCGTTGGGGAGGGAGGGGGGATTGTTGTTTTGTTTGTCGGGGTCATTTTCAGCATAATTTTAGGGGTTGTTTACCTGATTGTGTCAAGAATATTTGTAGAAAATGGTAGGGTAGATAATTACTTAAAACTGCTCTTCAGGGATTTTTCACTTGTTTGCAAGGCTGTGGTCGCCGTTGTGACCTGTCCCTCACAATGCCACCGGACACATCTCTTCCTTGTTTCCGTCTCTTTCCTATTCTTCTCTCCATCTCCGCCTCTTCCTCCCTTCCCCTCCCCTCCCTTTCTGCTCTCTCCCTGTCTTCTTCCTTTCTCCCTCCTTCTCACAGTGAAGTAGTGCCCGCTGAAGGCGCCAAATGGATGTTTCCAGAACTTTAGATTTCACTGTTTACAGATGAGGAAATGGGACCCTGCATAAAGTGCTTTGAGATGAATTCCCGATCCCACACAGCATGAATGAACTTCGGATTCTTGACCTACCGGGTGTCTGTATCTTTCCTAGATTTGTTTTTATGCGGTAGGGCCTTGCTCTTTAGCTCTGGCTGGCCTGGTACTCACTTTGTAGGTAGGTTGGCCTTGAACTCAGCAATCTTCCTGTGTCAGCCTTCTGAGTTAGGACCCCACGCCTGGATCCCATGTTCTTTATTTCTTTGAGAGCATTAATATCCTGAGAATGAGATTATTTTAGTCTTTCTCTGCACTACATTGGCATTTAATGTCTGAAATAAATGAGCTGCGCTTGACCTTCCAGGAAGGTTCGTAGTTACTCTTCCCTTCTCTCCTGGAGCCTTAAAGCCGGTGCTGTGATCATTAGAACGCCCATGAGCCATCTGCTTTCCTGCTGGTCATACAACCAACGCCTGTCTTCCTCTCTGCCTTTCTGCCTCTACCTCTGCCGCCGACCCCATTCCCGTGTGGGTGTGTCTGTCTGCATTTGTGAATCAAGTGCCTTTCTGGCTTTGGGAGTAGAGGGACAAATCACGTGTCAGCTATAGTGGATCCTCCTGCCTGGTCTGATAGTTGCAGTAGAACCCTGAGGGTAGGGACTTATCTGGTCTACCCTGACCCAACCATGGGCTCCAGGTTACTAAGCTGTGTGGCTTTCTGCCTCTGGGGAGTAGGTGAGTATTTGAGTTCCTAGAGTATTTGAGTCCTTTGAGCATGCCTACTTGTGAAATTTTCCTGAATTCTGACTCCCCCCCCCCTTCCCCAAACAGGTCCCCTGGAGACAGCTGTTTTCCAGAAGCCACAATATCTTGTCACACGTGTGGGAAATAAAGCCTCTCTCAAGTGTGAACAAGATCTGGGCCATGACACTATGTACTGGTACAAGCAAGACTCTAAGCAATTGCTGAAGGCTATGTTTAGCTACAACAATAAGCAACTCATTGTAAATGAATCAGTTCCAAGTCGCTTCTCACCTCAGTCTCCAGATAGAGCTCATCTGGATCTTCATGTCAAGTCTGTAGAACCGGATGACTCTGCCGTGTACTTCTGTGCCAGCAGTTAAGACACAGCCATGCAGAGCCACTGTTTCTCTGTGCACAAACCCAGCCAGTCAGGAAGCAGTAGGGGCCAAGAGTTAACCCGCAAACGAGGCTCCATGGCCTCAGGGCTTTGCCGGTCCCAGTGGCATTTCAGTCTATAGTGTAGCCTCCCGTGACAGTGAACAAGGTGAATCTGTGTTTATGCACATATGGAACTCTGCAGAGTAGCCAGAATATCACTTTACATCATAGCCACCTAGACTGCCAACAAGGAGGTTTTAACAGAGAGAAGACACCGCTTGTTTCCTGCCATGTATGTGTTGCCTGCATCATTAGGACTGAAGGCAGACGGTTTCTGCAAGTATCTGATGAGGACACAAAGTAACGGATTCTAAGATTCCACAGGAAATTCAGACTGCCACTGGGTTGTTTTTGTTTTTTTTTTCTTTTTTGTTTTGAGAGAAAGTATCTGGAGAGTCATGAACGTCCATGGCCGCAGGTAAACAAAAAAGAAAAGATGAGGGAGAAGTTGTGTTGAGTCAGGCTTGTACAGTGAGGTCCCCTTGTCCTCAGCTGATACAGTTTTCTCAGCTGATGACTGTTCTGTCATCTTTCAACCTTCTTCATGAGCAGGGAGCAGTAGATATGGGAGGAAGGTCTGAGATACAGAAAGGACTTCAGCTATATATGGAACAGACTGAAGCTACATAGTACTTTTCCAGGACTGCAGATACTTAATAGTATCTGCATACTATCTGTATAGCCAGGGCCTCCCCCAAGTTACTGCAACCAGGACCAGAGGCAGTTAACAGCCCAAATGACCTCTACTCTATCTGTATGACCAAGAGCAGGATATATATATATATCAATCATTCCTTAGGCTCTTAAGTTGTGCAGGTAGCCTATCTCTAGAACCCATCTTCCTGGAAGAAATCACAGGTACTCTGAGTCAAGTTTTGATGTAATTATACTTCCTTGTGCATTGGGGACTGTATTATATTAGGGAACTTCCCCCCCAAAATTATACTGTCTTTAAATTCATTGGGAATAAATCATATGTCATCAGGCTCCCCAAAGTTTGATCCAGGTTGACAAAACCAAACCGAAACAAGTCTTCATTCTCCGGATTCCTGGTTCACTTCCCCGCCTGCTGCGACCACCTGCAGAGTCCTCCTCAACAGATGATCAAATTGGTATTTTCGTACAAGACAACACTTGTATGGGCAAGGTGGATGAGGCTCACCAAGAGAAGACATAAATATTCTGAAAGATGTCCTATAAAGCAGTTAATGTGGGCTGTTCATAGTGATAATGTCAGGATAGGAAATTCTGGGTTAGTCACTTACAGAAGTACTATTTTATCCTAGTGTTTGAATACAGCATTTTGTAGGGACAAGTTCAGCATGGCTCTCTTACTACTTGGGAACCCTAGTGTGTAGCTATTATTGCTAGTTCACAGACTTTGTGTAGAAACCAAAGTATCTTCTATGTAGTGAGGCCCAAATGTCAGAGTCCTCTTGTCCTAAATGTCTGCCGAAACTTCTCAGCTCTCCAACCTTCCAGGATGTTCTTCACTTTACCTTTAGGTAGCCCATCCTCTGCACCCACAAATTTAATAGTGTTCTCTCAAAAAAGATTGATTTACTCAGATTCTTTGGGGCTTCTTTCCAGTACTCTCTGCCCCAAATTTAGCTGTCTTAGAATTTTTCATCCTCAAGCACTATGGACCATGATTATTTGGTAAAACATAACCAACAGTTTAAGTGAATGTTCCAGTTTATTTAGATGTTATGAATCACTTCATGTGGCCATTTCTACCTTCACATTCTCCAGACTAAAAATAAAAATCCTGCACTTTAATACTGATATATTTTAATAAAGCCAGTACCCAGTAATTAAGTGTTCAAATGCAATACACTTGGAGCTGGTTCCATTTCTGACATTTCAGAAAAGGACAGAATTGGCATTATTCCATTTCAGTGTCTCTGGTTGTATAGGTGAAGAGTATCACATGTTACACGTATGAAATGATTTAAACACTATAATACAAAATGACTTCCTTAAATATATTAGAATTTTATTCTCTGCTTAGCTATGGATATATAGAATTGTCCTGGTAATCTGTGGGTGAACATAATGTTTTGTTGCTTGCTCCTAGTTGTTGGCCACTGAAGACTAAATAACCCAATTTAGTTTATCAGCTCCAAACAAGCTGCATAGTTACTACCCACTTGATTCCTTACTAAGAATCCTGGCATCACCAGCCTCTGCATAGCAGAAATCAGAGACCTGTAGGGTATAAATGCCCACTTTGGCCACAGGATGGAGCTGTGATCTAAGGATCTCTCTGAAGCTGGGGATGGGGAAGGTAAGTCATTGGGAGTGGGGAAAGGGGGAATCTCACTCACCTGGACTCCTTATCAGGTGCAAGTCTCAGGCGTGGGCGTATTACAAACACTGGCATCAATTTCTAATCGATTTCCCTTGGTCTAGTATCAAATTATGTCTCTTTCAGCATCTTATGCACAGTGTCTTTCCTCTAAGCCTAGACAAGCTCCATGCCTCAAACAACATGCTCCCAGGCTGCCTCATCTATTTTATGCTCCCTCCAGTGTCCCATCCAGTATCTAGCTTCTGAGTGACACCACAGACACACGCTTCAGATGATGAATATGCTTTCAAAGTCATCTAATCATCCCCACAACCACCCCACCTTCCACAAGGCTGGGCGATCCATCTTAAGCATGAACCAAAGCAGGGCTTTTGAGGGTGCCATTCACTGCAACTGAGCAGGAGAGGAAGGAGACAGTTTGAAGGAGAAATGGGTGTGTTAGAGAGGGCCATGGAAGAGGGTGGTAGTGAAAATGTACATTGAGAGTGTAGCTACAAGCATGGGGACAATTTCTAGAAATACCGCTGAGGGTTAAAAGGTTGAGTTGGCATTTTAAAAACGTTTCCATGCCCAGTAAATTCTCCTCCTAGTACAATCTAAATTGACTGCAAAAGGGGAAAAAGGAAACATTTGTTGAAGCTGTGGAAGCTAAAAGGGATAGTGACATCATAGACACAGGCACCAATCATTGCCCAGCTCTCATCAAGGGTATCTTAGCTACACAATGCCCACCTGGGGCCTGATTCCACCATGAGATACAGGCTTCTCATCTGTGCCTTCCTATGTCTCCTGGAGACAGGTGAGTCTTGGGTCCTACCGGCTCCTAGCGCCAAATTTCCTTATGCTGAAGCCACCACCTTTCTTCCTGAACTGTGTCTATATAAATTTTGTCCTTTCCTTCCCACAGCCCTCGTGAACAGTAAAACTATCCAGACACCACGATATCTGGTCATGGGAAGAGCCAATAATAAGTCTTTGAAATGTGAGCAACACCTGGGAAATAATGCAATGTACTGGTATAAACAGAGTGCTGGAGAGCCCCCAGAGCTCATGTTTCTCTACAAACTTAAAGAGCTGATTCGAAACGAGACTGTACCTAGTTGTTTCTTACCTGAATGCCGAGACACCTCCCAGCTATTTCTTCACCTGTCTGCCCTGGAGCCGGGGGACTCAGCTGTGTATTTCTGTGCCAGCAGCAAAGACACAGCCCTGCAGATTCATCAGCTCTCTGTGCACAAACCTGCAAGATCAGGAAGCTGTGGGACAATGGAGGGCTGCATTGAACTTAGCTTCTGTAGGACCCAAGACAGACTGTTGCAAACCATAGCACTGCCCTCCAACTCAAGACATGGATCACTTCTGTATTTCTTGGCCATATTTAGAGGTGTTTCTTTCATTGCGCACGGCTCTCCTGTCAACTGATGGAAAGATAACTTCAGTTTTTCAAAGGACTTTTAATTGTGAGAGAAAATAAACCTGCCAGAAAGTGAATCATTTCAACTAATGATTTATGCAACACCTCAATACATAGTTAGACTCAGCACAGGGCTAGAAAGTGCGGCATTTTTCTAAGAGAGGCATCCCGTTCCACATACTTTAGGTCCTTACACTTCAAAGCCTCTTCCCCAGTAATTATACCAGCAGAACCAGGCAACACTAAGGCTGGAGAACAGAGGCTGAGCCATTAAGAAGGATCCCAGGGCTGGGCTGGAACCAGGTGATGGGACAGAAGACCAGAGCGCGCGCGAGTGTGTGTGTGTGTGTGTGTGTGTGTGTGTGTGTGTGTGTGTGTATGTGTGTGTGTTTGTGTGTCTTTAGTAGTTCTGTATTTCTGATATTGTATATGTGATGGGAGATGTCATTCTGTAAATGTGTTTTTCTTATTGGTTAATGAATAAAGCACTGTTTGCCTACAGGAAAGCAAGATAGGCGGGACTAGGAGAGGTGGAGGATTCTGGGAAATGTAGTAGAGTCACGATGGGATCTCAGGAAGAGTGGACGAGAGTTTGGCTTTTTCAGTAAGATGAGACCATATAGAAACACATATATTAGTGATTGTGGGTTAATATTTAACACAGAGCTAGCCAATAAGAAAGGCTAGTAACCAGCCAACAGTTCTATAACACACTGTCTCTGTGTGATATTATGGGGCTGACACAGCTCTGGGACCAGGCTGCCAGGAAACTGCTCATAACAAAATGGCGCCTGCAATGTGGGTACTAAGAACTTCCACTTAAAACTCGACAAAGGCTTAAATAGGGATTTTAGAAACAAAAGAACAGAGACAAGCAAGGCTTCTTGGTAGCAGCAGTTTTCTAGAGTGGACTCTGTTTTGCTAGAGACAAGCAGAGACTTGTGCTTCTCCTTTAAGGGAGGCTTCCTGACTTGGCATAAGTGGCAAATCCTGCTAAAAACTGAATGGTGTGTATGAGCAGCTGGCAGTGGCAGTGACCACATCTCCAAGCCGGCAGCATGCTGCTTGATGGCAGCATAGACCAAGGCAGTGATCACAGCTCTCAGTGCTGGCGGTAAACATACCCCAGCCATCTTGGATAGATGGTGGCTAAAACAGCTGTGGCTTTCATTTTAACAATGTAGTTGTTTAGCAGATAAAAGACTCGTGTCCAGAAAAAAGATAAAGACACATTCAGATAAAGAATAACCTCCAAAAGTTTGCAGTGTGTTTGAAAATATACAAGGGCTTGGGAGACAAAAAGAAACAGGATAAAGTGTTTAAAAAAAAAACAAAGAAAGAAAGAAGCAGAGAGAGAGAGAGAGAGAGAGAGAGAGAGAGAGAGAGAGAGAGAGAGAGAGAAGCTGGGTGTGGTGGTGCTTGCCTTTAATCCCGGGAGGCAAAGACAAGCAGAATTCTGTAATTTCAAGGCCAGAGTGAATTCCAGGGCAGCCAAACCTATACAGAGAAAAACTGTCTCAAAAAAATGAAAAACTAGAAGTAAAAGAAATGGAGTAATAAAAAAGCCACCTAAAGATGGGAAATACACAGAGTCTGGATACTGTGTGCTGCTGTGTCGTCTTTGAGTTGCTCAATGGCTAAGGAAGGAACAACAGCTGTTACAATACACTTGATTATCAACGCTGCTGAACTAACCCAATTCATATATTTTAAAACATGTTTGACTTCAAAATTTAAGTCTAAGGACAGGTTACTGAGGAAAACAATTTCTATTTTTTTTTTCACAGAAAATGAAAGGCTGTGGCTGTGGACTCCTTCCAGACTAAGATGGTTTGGTCAAGCAAGACCCCCTGAAGCAGAGTCTCAGCTGATCCAACATTCAAAACAGCTGGGACAAGGCAGCCTTGCAGACTACAGCCAGGATTTTTGCGTCTTCTTAGGATCCCCCATGGTATTACAGGGTCCCTAACCAACAGGAAGCAGTTTGGAAACAGCAATGCCCAAATTCTTAAATATTGTCTATAAATGTTTGTTTTTATTTAAATGGGGTTGGCTATAAATGGTTAATGATCACAACCAATCTCTTTTTTTAAGGAAAAAAGGGTATTATGGTATAGAAATGAATACTTTATTTTGGAATGGATTTTCATTTATTGATACCATTTAAGGTCAATTTTGTGATATGTGTATTTCTCCTCTTGTTTAGGTATTGTGTTTACATAGCTCATTTAAAAATGTAATGCATAATTTAGTACAGATTATAGGTAGTTACCTATAGTAGTCAAAACTTAGTTAGCATTTCTAGATATACAGAGATATATTTGAGATGGATACATATTCTTCAGTCCTTTCAAAGACCTACAGAATATGGTGGACCTTCTTTCTGCATAAAGATTAAGTTATCCCAAGGGCTCCTGGGTGAGCTCTGGCCAATTGTACCATAGTACTGGGATTTGGTAGTTAGAAATGCTGTCTGAATGGCAAGCAAACTTGGGGAACATAACGGAAGAAGTCCATCCTTGACATGTGGATCATGTCTTCCATAAATCTATCTTTTCTCTAGTTCTAGTTATTTGTAAAGGTGAGTGTCTACTGGGGATTCTGATTCAATTCATTTTATCATTTCATTTCTACAATTGAATTGGAATGGCATTTCACCCATCACTCCCAGCCTCAGGCTTCTGGTATTCAACATCAGTGCTTTTTCCCCCTCTATTATTTCCCATTTGAATTCATCGAAGCTCTAAAACTTCTTATTGAATTTCTGATGAACATCTTCCCCTGGGTATGCCATGGATACACACAAACTCAAATGCAGGAAATGAAATTAGTCCTACTCCACACTACACAAGACCCACTGACAACTGTCATTGCTTGTAGGATGTTATTGGTTCCTTCATTTGGTAAATATTTTCAATAACTGACTGGAGAATGAGCAGTTTAAAAGATGCCCGGGAATAAGGACTCAAGCACTCAGTGAGTCAAGTTCCAGAAATCGATAAGTAAGTCTTCTGAGTTTGTGCCACAGCTTCTAATTGGTACTCTTGCTTAGAGGCAGTGAGACAAGGAACCCATTGATTTTTCAAGGAACTTCACAGTCCCATCAGGTTTGTGAGACAAACAGATCTCCGAGAGAATGACTTGCACTTCAGAAGTTTAAGAAAAAACATTGTTTTTTCAGCTAATTCAGGGACTATAAATAGCAGTTTATTTGATTTCATTTCTCACTTGCTTTTTTTTTTCCAGCTATGAGACATCATACTTAATGGCTATCTGTAAATCCTGTGGCCATGGAACACAGAACTTCATTTTAGATGTGATTCTTGTCAGTTTAGTCACAGCATCTTTACCTTACATGGAACTGATCTTTGAAGCACCGGAGCTGAAGATGCTAAACTCATAGAGAACCTGTCTTCAAAACACTCTAAACTGCCCGATCCTGCGCTATCGTCACCCGTGCAGGCAAAGCTTGAACTTTGCTTTTTTAACTTTAGGTAAATTATTGGAAAAGATTATCCGTCCGAGCTTTGAATAGGGCTTTTTTTTAATCATAGGATTTAGTAACTGGAATTAACTTCTTATAACCGTGGAGAACAATGTTTTGCCTGGCTCAGTATTAGAAAGCAGCAAATTAACAGCAAAAGGGAGCAAAATTGCACCATATATTCACATCTGAAATGGAAACAAAGGGACAGTGGATGGGCGGGGTGGTGGGGAGGTGAAGTTGCGGGGTGAGAGCTGGGACAAGTGTGGGGAAGGGAAACCGGTTGGGATGTATTGCATGAGATAAGACTCTATTTTCAATTTAAAAAAAAAATAGAATTAAAAGAATTTACATATTACACTTCTTAGGATGGCTATTTGGAAAAAGAAACTAGACAACTAGTGTTAGCAGGGCTCAGAGACATCAAATTATCTTGTGTATGTATTGCTAGTGGGAGATTAAAAGGGTTTGGCCAGTCACCGTAGAGAAGAACGTAGACGTTCCTCAAAGCTTTAAGCACAGAATTGTTCTCTAATCCCTCAACTCAACTTTTTAATATACATGTGCTGAAGAGTGAGAGTAGGCTAGAAGAGATACTAGTACTACAGTGAACTACACCATAGCAATCAAAAGTGGAAGCAATATCAGTCCACGGATTAGTGGGTAGATCATTGGACACACACACACACATGCAATCACACACTTATATACACTAGCATATTTTTTACACTTAGAAAAATACACTTTTGATACAGACAATAGCATGGATGAATCTTGAGGACATTGTATTATATGAAGGGGGGAGGAGGACAAGCATCACATGACTACAGGACTCCAAATGGATGGGTAGCATCCTGATACTGGGAATATAGGAAGTAAGCAGTTTGCATTCAATGGAAATAGAGTCTCATGTTGGAGAGATGAAGAAGTGGGAAGGATGGATGGATACAATAGGTGCACAACAGGAGGGATGTTTCAATGTTTCTGGACTAAATACTTGAAGTGGTTAGAACTAACATCAAGGAAAATAGTTACAATGATAAATTTTATGTGTATTTTTATCACAATAACTAAAGGATCCTTAATTGTTGTATTTTATAATAATTTATATGAAAATGTAATTATAAAATTAGAGAATAGTTTAAGCAATCATTTAGAAAGACAGTTTCAATCACTAAAGATGGGTTCCATTGCAGAAGAGATTGGTGGTGTGTAAATTTTCATGAAGAGATTTGAACAATTGTCTATTAACCTAGATATGGCAGAGATAGCTGACCGATGAAATGTCCCACTCAAGTTTCATTTGATGAATCAAAGATTTTATTGGAACTACTTATAGAAGCATATGTTAGTAGTTACAGGAACATGGTGATTCAAACTACATCACCCAAGATCTCACTGTAGAGTGGGTGATCACACTTCAACGCTCTATCTCCGAGGGCCCTGCCACCTTGGAGGCAACTACCTCAAAGGGTGTCTTCTCTCTGACAATCACTAACTTCTTAAACTGGGCAGGTCTCCGTGACTCCTTAAACTTACAGAGTTTTCTGAGCTTTATACATTTCATTAGCTTGCTGAGTCACACGAGATTCTCCCACCCACCAAGAGGGAGTATACTCTGAGGAAATGGCCACATTATTGGTTAACTAACTATAACTTTGAATATATTTAATAAGATATGAAGGTGTTATCTGGCAACATTTTTTTTCCAGAATGAAATGTTATTGATGGGAATTTTGTGGGTGTTGGGTGTAGAGGTAAATTGGAGGATGCTATTCTGGCGGGTGGGATCATCTTCACTTCCTGGGGATTCTTGAGAGGAACTGTAAAACAAGAAAGGAAGGAGGCAAATGATGGGAAGCCCCTTCTGTCTTTTATGGGTCCTTGGCAGTATGTCCAGTCTTTTGTTCTGACTCTCCTGCATCCATCAGTACTCCGGTGAATTATTTTGTTGAGCTCTCTGGCCAGGTAATGCGACAGGACTGGGCAAGTAGAATTGCCTATGGCGACGAGAAGAGCCATCAGCTGAGATTTCATAGTTTTTGAAATTGATGGGCTGTAAGGAAATTTCATATAGATCTTGAAATGAAAGGAATCTGTAGATATTATCTAGATTATAAACTAGCCAAATACCTCAAACTATACCACATAAATTAAAAGGGAAAATTTAAAAATAGGATCCAGTTTTGTAGTTCCAATTAGGAAAAATTTCTTCTCATGTTTTTTAACCTTATATGCTAATAACATTTTCTTCTACTTCAAAATACCTGATAATGTGAGTGTCAAATAATTTGGCGTGATATTGCTAGGACCTTTAATTAAGTCTACATGGTCCCATGCTGGACTTCTTCCCTATATGTTTACCAAATTTATTTAAACATTCTTGGTTCTCCTACTTGAGTAATTTGCATGCAGGGGATATAAACTGATCAGTTGGTTACTGACTGTTTCATTTGGGATTGATAGCAAAATACCACATCCAAGAAATTCACGAACAACAGACATGCATTTCTCCATGTTCTTAAGCCAAAAGTCTTTGACCGAGATGGAACAGGTTCAGTGTCCAGAGAGGTCTTAACATCTGGCTTGTACATGACACGCTCTTCCTGTATTCTTGCCCACAGTTGATCCCTGGTTTGAAAATTCAGTTAGATTACTTCAATACAAGTGTGAAGTCCGACAAAACTGAACTTACACAATTTCCCTGCTGTTTTCACACCACAGGCTTGGGCTCACCTTCCTTCTAACTCATATTGTAGCTCCCAAATAGGTTCTGTCCTCTTGGAAGAGTCTCACAGCTTGAGGTTCATCTCTGGTTTTTATATTTCCGTTATGCCTCATTAGCTTCACTGAAGGAAAACAGCTGGAAGATGATGAGACTTTGCAATCTTAGAATGATTCAGGCATTTATATTTCATACATTTTTTATGTTATTATCTGGGCTTCCTTCCATCTGAAATATAATAGTATTTTTTTTTTTGTGGATGGTAATGCATTTCCAAGCTTGACTGGTCATTTAGAAATTATATCTAACTGAAACAAACATTACTAGGTATTCCTTTTAGAGCAGAGAATTGGAGAAATACACTCTTTTTTGCAATGTGCTTTAAACTGATAGCTTGAGCTTTATATGATTTTGAGTAGAAACTGTTATTTTTATACCACCCAAATCTCCATCAGACACATCAGCTTCTATTATGAAAGGTTTTAATGAGTTTTGTATGCACAGAATTTTAAAATTTGTTAAGCAAGGCGGTGTTTGGGAGAACTTTATCTGGTTTATAACCATGAAGAATTAGGGTAGAATTTTCCTCTCATGGTAGCATCTTGTAAGTGTGTATGGAGGTCACTATTTCTTAGCAATTGTTTTTATCAATGAATGATAGCTCATATCTGATGTAACTGGCTCAGCAAACACTTGTCAGTGAAATCTTTTGAGATTGTTCTTATTTATACCCAGAAAATTAAAAAAAAAAATAGTTTGTATAAGAACCCATCTATCCTGACAAGATACAGAGTTGTGGCAAACAATCCCACATGGGGTCGTCCCTCGTGGATTGTTGGCAGGTTTGCCAGCATGCTTTTGAGACAAAGACAATGATGTTATAGCAATACTCAGACAGAAGCATGGCCCCCCTTAGCAAGGCAAACTTCTGCCACCACCAAATGTTTTTCATCAACTCATCTTTAGGGAGTTGATGCAGCTGGAAGCATCATCAAAGTTTGCATAAAACCGAAAGCAGTCTTGGCTGTGCTGAGTAATAAAAATCTTACTTTTTCTTCTTACTTTTTCTTGCCAATTAGAAGGCATTGTGCCTGTGAGTGAGCGTTTGTGTGTGAGGGTGCTTTCTTGTGGAGACTCACCCACCTGGATGCAGTTCCTGTCTTGTGTGCTTATGTTTCCTAAGTGATCCTGGGTCACTTGCTGAGGGTTCAGAGGAAATTCAGACCCTACAAAATCTGCTGTAACCACTGCATATGGCTTGCTTTGCAGTGTTTGTGAATTTGTAGGCTTGGACTCCATCTTCATTGGTCAGAAGTATCCGGTGAAACAGAACCATCAGGAACTGTCTTTCTGTCTGTCTTTCTATCACCTATCAATCTATCTGTCTTTCTGTCTACATATTACCAACCATGTATCTATCCTTCTAATGAACTGCTCTCTGAAGACAGACAGACAATGAGGTAAAGAGATGTTCAAAAAGTTCACTCCTGCTGGTAGAGGCTAGCTTTATAGCGTTCACTCATTCTTTTTCCATTATTCATTGTCTCAGTCACAATGCACTCAATTGTTTTTACAATGATACTCTGATAAACCTCAGTCTTTCCCAGTGAAGCTGTTTTGAGACATGTGGCTAGGCCTTGTGTTGACGTGTGTGTGTGCTAGGGCCAAGCAAACCACACGATGCTATTCATGGGTGAGATTATATTGGAAAGGGATGGCTTTGCCTTGACTATGACTGAACAATCGTGACCTAGAAAACTCCCCTTGATCCCCGAATTTGATCTGGGCTTCAGGCTCGGGTGCTGTTTTGTGGACCTGGGGAGTCCTGAGCACAGATATGGGACAATTCTTAGACTTGTTGGATCTCAGATCTACAGCTTGATTGTGATGCTAGCATTCGATACTGATAACATTTTCTTCTTCAGCGTCCACATCATTCTGTCTTCAGCCCCGTAGTTTCTGAGTGATGTCAGGTACGTAGATTCTCAAGGAGGTCATCTCAAGGGAAATGAAGAGCATCTTAAACCAAGACTCCCATGGACCAGCCACAGAACTTAATTTCAGGATGTTTGGCCAAAAGTCACCATGAACCTAATGTCTACTAAACCAATTGTAAAGTCTTTCTGAATTGTGAGCTCTTTGCCCAAGATAAAGGTTTTTTGTTTTTGTTTTTTTAAAATAATTCCTCTATTACATAATTCATTACATCATCCTAAACAAGGGAGCATTACCCACGGAATGTGCCTCCATTAAGAACGCAGCACTTATCCTGACCCTGGAATCTATCATCTCTACCAGACCTTTCCTCACACTTTTTTTTTTTGCCTCTGTCTTTGCAATTTTTCTTCTTATGTTCATTCATGTTTTTCAAGGATATCATTTTGTAATGATGCTCTGACGGTTGTTTGCTAGAAAGTTATTTTGAGACAACATACGACAGATCAACAGGTGTTGCCAAGAGGGGAACTGGTATACTGGGTATCCATCACAGTTCACGGCGAGAGGCCAGTCACCAGCACGGTAGGATTCCCTGTGTGTTATCACCTGGAGCACGGAAGCAGGTCCATTGGTTTCATACATAACGACAGCATGTACACAGTTGGCAGACGCTCTGTCTGTCATAAATTGACAAGAAACACCAAGCAGTTCCTTAAAGGTTAATGTCTCTCCCTCTCATGTTTTAAAACTGGACACGGGGGGGGGGGTGGGGGGTGGGTGGGATTTACGGCAGGTAGAGAATGTTAAGCGAATTGTGGTTAATCAAGCAGACAGGAAAGGGTATGTGAGACACAGAGTCAAAAGCTACCAGGAAACCACAAGGGTGCTCCATATAACCTTTTGTTTGATTGTTCCCTTTAATTCTAGGCCAGTGTATTAATGAGGAATTATGTGTCAATGGGAATGTAATGTGCATGGACTCACAGGCTACATTACAAAAAAAAAAAAAAAAAAAAAAAGTCAAGAGGTATTTGAGTCAGTTTGGATAACTGACTTCTATTTAGCCTTGCATGAGCTTTTATTTTGGAGATGATTCTCTGAGGAAGGGGCGTGGCCCCGGTGCCCAGACAGGGAGACTGAGAACTCAGAGTCATTTGCTTTGGAGCCCCTGTCCTTTCTACGACAGAGATTCAGTGATCCCTCTGCTTTGCTGAATCTAGGTCATGGAGCTCAGTTTACTATGCACTGCAGCATTTTGTTTCCTGCAAGCAGGTGAGCTCGGTTTATGCCTCAGTGCGCGATTTAAGGGACTGATACAAAACTTTCCATCATTGTGCCAGCATTCACGTCTCCTTTCCCACAGGTCCAGTGAGTGCTGACATCATTCAGACCCCCAGATCCATGCTCCTAAAGCCAGGGCAGCTTGTGACAATGAAATGTACCCAGGACATGAAACATGACTGCATGTTCTGGTACCGACAGGATCCAGGGCTTGGGCTGAGGCTAATCTACTACTCGTATGATGTTGGCTTCACTGACAAAGGAGATGTCTCTGAGGGGTACAACGTCTCCAGAACAAACACAGAAGACTTCTCCCTCACTCTGGAGTCAGCCACCCTCTCCCAGACATCTGTGTACTTCTGTGCCAGCAGCTACACCACAGAGATGTGTCCCTGCCTCCTCCCTGCACATAAAGATAGGTACCCGTGGAGGAGAGGCGCCCACCCCTGGAAATCAGTGACATGTTAGAATTCTCAACACTGGAACCTTGGGGCTCTGTGTGTTCTAGGAAAACCTGGGCAGTGCAAACCCCAGTCTGTGCTGAGGGGCATCTACTAGCAATCTCGGGCAGGATTGAACCAGGCCTTGGACTCAGACCTCTCCACTGTAGTTCCTCTGATATTATTTAATTCTGACTTCTCTGCTCTTTGTCTTGAGTCTGAGTATTCCTGGGTGGCTTGAAATTTGGAACACACACACACACACACACACACACACACACACACACACTCCTGTTTTCCTTGACAGAGCATTCCTGCCTTCTCCCTCTGGGATTCAGCTCACACCAACAATGGAAGCACCCCAGGTTCCCAGGTTGTTGCCCTTCCAGAGATGAAGTCTAACCCTGATCAAGCCTATCTCTTTGATTACCGTGAGTGCTGGAATGTGTTACCACGTTATTTAGCCCCAATGGCCCAAGCAGGGCAAAGGCTTTCTTAAGTGGCTGCATCCTAAGACTTTTTACATGTGATTTTCCCACAAGAATTTAGATAGACCAGAGACCCATTCCCAGAATGCCAGACTTAGAGTCCTTTCCTATTGAGACCATTTATGATACCAATACATCTACTATGTTTCCACCACAGTGATGATACAGAACCGGTTAGGTATCATGGGAAGATGGTGTTAATCACAGTTCTCGATGTGAGAAGAGCTGAGAAAGAGCTAGGTTGAAAGGTAGAAGTTGGAGGTTAGTGTGGCAGTTGGCAGCCAGAGCTCTTGGCTTTCTGATGTAGAGAAATGGATGGAGATCCAAGAGAGAAGGTTGAGAGTCTGCTCAGTCATTGTAGGTAGGAATCCTGAACTAAAACTGGCAGTATCTTGAACAAGAATGGAAGAAACCAATGGACACCCACTCCAGAGTACCTGCTGAACATCTGTGTTCAATTGATCTTTGTTACTCAACATTTGGGGAGATAGCTAGATACAGAACACAGAAGCAAACATCCTGTAGACACTACCGTATCTGTGTTCCTACTTCATTGCTTGACTTCAGTGACCTTCTAAGTACAATGTTAAACTGGTGGTTACTTTATTTTTTTTCTAAATTGTACACAAATGTTTCATTACCAAGGGAATCTGAATATGACTACAGCCTAGATAAGTTGACTTGACATCACTTAGCACAAGATAGCTTCTCCTGGACTGAGACGTCACATCTATCTTAACTCTGCTTTGGTCTCTAGGCTGCTCCTCTGAATATACCTCTTTCCAAGTGACTATAACTAGCATGTTTCTGTTCTAGGTGTTGCTTTCATGCCTGTGGAAGAAGTCCTCCTTCTACTCAGCTATGGCTTTATTTCTTGTGTCTGCCTTTTTCTCCAGCTCCCATGATGCTGGAGTCCACCAGGTGGGATTAACTCGTGATTAATGTGACTGGTCAATCCATTCAAAGGATAGCAGAAGACGAATTCAAAGTATGAAGACCCATTCTAATCCAACGAAGTTGCGATCAAGTGGTAAATAGAATATTTTTGTTCTGTTGCTATAGTCTTTGCGATGTAGCATTTGTCTTGGATATTATACCTTAGTATCTGAATGTTTTACATGCTCCCCAGTCATCCAGTCTGGGGCTCAGAATATATAAGAATTAACGAATTTGAAGAGAAACATTTACTTACTAAACAAGCCTGGATGCAACCCAATTTGTCACTTGGCATAGTAATTTCTTATTAACATATGACCTGTCCTTGAATATAAATAGAAATATAGTCCAAGTGTCCAGGCTATTTCTGAAACCTTTGAGTAGGAGAACGGGTATGCAAAGACCTCATGACCACGACAACTCCTGTAAAGGAAGACATTTATTGGGGTGGCTTACAGTTTCAGAAGTTTTGCCCATTTTCATCATGGAAGGACGTGGTGGCCTGCAGGCAGACATGTACTGGTCCTGGAGGAGCTGAGAGTTCTGCATCCTGATCCACAGACAACAGGAAGTGAACTGTGACACTGGTCACAGCGTGAGCATAGGAGACCGCGAAGCCCACACCCACTGCAAGCCCACACCCATGGTGACACACCCACTGCAAGGCCACACCCACTCCAACAAAGCCATCTGTTCTAATAGTGCCAGTCCCTTTGGAGGATATTATCTTTCAAATCCTCACATTTATATGTATGCACATATATTTATTTAAAATACAAATAAAATCCAAACCTGTAGACACCTGTCTTTTTCTTTTAGAAGGATATGAGAATTCGGGCAACATTAAGGCTGAAAATGAAGACCTATTAGTTTGTTTTTTATTAAAAAAATGTATGAATGTTTAAGTCAGTCATCCATGTACGGACAATGCAAATTGTGTGTTCTTGATCTCAGGAGTGGAGTCACCATGGCAACTGCCACATGGGGAGAAGGATCATCACAATCTTCCTCTGCTTGCATATACCAGATTCAATGAGCCTCCCTCCATCCTGTACTGATTCTTGAATGAGCATTAGGATCTTTTGTTGGGTGATCTTCTATTTCCTGGGGAAAGGTGAGTAATAAGAACATCATTAACCACTTTTGCTCATGCTCTCTCTCTCTTTGTGTGTGTGTGTGTGTGTGTGTGTGTGTGTGTGTGTATGAGTTCAATGAGTTCTTACCACAACCATTTTCCTTATTCTGTTTACAACTTATGCATTTACAGACCTCACTAATACAATCTCCTATGTACACAGTTATAAAGAAGGGACAGGATGTAGCTGTGAAATGTGACCCAATTTCTGCCCATTGTGGTCTCTACTGGTACCTGCACAACTCAGGGCAAGGTCCAGTGTTTATGTTGCATTTCCAGGATAAGTTTACATCACACAGATTACTGCTAGCGATTTACCTAGTGATGCCCAGTGATCGGTTCTCCGCAGCGAGACCTGGCGGCTCCTTCTCTATTCTGAAGACGCAGTCCACAGATCAAGAGGACTCAGGCATCAACCTCCGTGCCAGCAGCTTAGCCACTGCATGGCGCAGGTGCTTCCTTCCTGCTCCTAAACTTCTGACTTCATTCTGCCCATAGCGCAAAAAGTCCCTCTGCAGATTCAAACATCACTATCCTTTGTACAAAGCAATAGCAGGAAGATTCACAAAGCGCTGGCTATAAATGTGGGCGAGAGAAGCAACTGAGACCTGTTGCATTCTAGAAGTCCCCAGGGACAGTTGGGTTCTACAGAGCAATGATTACGTGTCTCAGCATTGGCTCTCAGACCCCAGTAGCCAGCTATCTGCAGAATCTTGAGGCTGCTGCTGGTACACAAACCTGTGTCACATGCAGTGTCCATGGCTCCTCTGCAGATGGTTGATCACCATGGTTTCTGACATGCCTGCAGCCATGTCTTTAGCTACATTATTTTTTTCCCCCAAGCTCCATCTTCTACTTTAGCCATATGTGACATCTTATGCTATAAAGAATGAAATTTTAATTTGTTTTGAATTAGAAATCTTTGCTAAATTTAATGGCCGTTATTTGGTAAACACCCCCCCCCCCAATGGAATAAAACTTCACTTCATCTGCATAGTGTTGTAGGTTATTTGGTTACACTGTGTGAAAGTGTGTCTCTATCTTTCCTTGCCTGGCTAAGATACTTTCTGACTGGTTGATAAAGAGGTGATTGGCCAATGGCTAGTAGGTGAGGATAGGTGGGGCTTCTGGGCAGAGATAGGAACTCTGGGAAGTCAAGGAGATTTGTCAGTGGGATGTAGAGGAATCTGGACATGCAGGAGAGAGAAAGATACTCGTGTGAGAATGTAGATTAATATACTTGGGTTAATTTAAGTTCCAAGAGATAAATGGGGGAAAGCCTAAGCTGAAGCGAAGCTTTTATATACTGAATAAGAACTCTCAGTGTCATTATTTGGAAGTTGGCCGTCCAAAGAAAGTCCAGCTGCACCATATACTAAGTATTTTTTTCCATTTTATTTCAATTTCCCACTGTTCTCACCATGAAGTTACACTGTAGCACATTTTCTCTTACATTTCAGTGCAGCCTTAATAACCCAAAGCAATAGCTAGAAAGTGAATTTTTCAATTCTTGCCTAAGACTTTCAGTTTGAAGCAATTTCCTTGAGGTCTCTAACTTGAGAGGACGGAATTAAAAATTGATGTCCTCTTTTTTTTTTTTTTTATGTTTAGTTAGTGTATACTGCCAAATACTGTTTGTTACAAATACGATTATATTGTGATACAATTGTCTGCCCATCTGTAGGTGAAACCAATAAGTATCTATGCGATCTAAATGCATAATGAGAGTTGATAATAAATACATCCTGGGTCTCTGCTTGTCTTTAGAGACGGCCAGTACTCTAAGACTGGAACTACCTATCACAGAGCCAGCCACCATGGCTGCCCATGAAAGCTGGCTAGAGGCATTCCAGTCCCCCCAAACCCACTTCCCAGAAATCAGGGTGGCTCTGTATACCAAATGGCTTTCCTCAAGAATGATGACTTTGGCAAGGAATTGCCCATGTCCTATTTTAATGATGTCATCCTCAAATATTCCATATTTTGTTTTTCCTGTCTCCTGGGAGCAAATAAAGCCACAACATGGGTGGCAATTGCCTATCCTTGGGATGGTTCAAGTTCTTTCTGTCTTAACTTTGTTTCAACCTTGGCTACCTGGTCAGGGTAGCAGGGTAATCTCTGATTTGTGCCCTGGTTTATGCAGAGCTCACAGCTTGCTTGTAAATACTGGACCATAATACAGTATATGGATGGCGTCTGCTTAGCATAGCTCAGTGCTCAGGTTTTTGTGTTTTAATCACATCTAGAAACCATTTCTACTCTTCTGTGGTAAACTCCGCGACAACAAAGGAATAAGCTGCATAAAGCAGACCCCGTTCATATCATATGTCAATTCCTATGTCTTCATTCCTAACATTTATACCAAGTAGCAGTTCTCACGCCTATCCGTCTTGCAAAAGAAATTTTTAAGGAAAACAAGCTCATACTGTATTGTAATTGTTGTGCACAGAATGGTAAAATACATGTGCTACACATGAGAATCCCAAGAACTAGTCAGAACTAGAATTAAAGAATTAAAGATTAAGGCTTAATAAAAATCGACCATAAAAATCGTCCTATAATAAGCTTTGGAATTTCCTCCTGACAGTTCCCCCTCCCACCCCCACCCCCACCCCTGGACGAGTGCAGGGAAAAATTCCTGTATTGGCCACAAGATGGCACTGAGCTCCACAGATCTCTAGAGAGACTCTGGGCAAGCCACCAGGGGTGAAAGTTAAGATGGTGCCAGTTACTAGTTTGCATACATCAATCTGAGAGGTGGGAGGGTGTCTCCAAACTTTAATGAGACCCACCGTTGGAGGGCAGCGTTGATATCAGGACAGGTGCTGACAACGGACAGACTCCTCAGCAGAAAAAGGGAAACCACTGGAGTGTGTGGTTTGCACTCATTTCCTGGTATCTAAACTCACTTTTCCTGCTGGGTTTGCTGAGCAAGAGAGCCCTGGTGCAGGGAGGTGGCATCAGAGGCCCAGCCATCACTCCCAAGGAGAGGAGGCTCAGAATTCTCGTCCTCAGCCCCAAGACCACCGCATTCAGCTGGCATCATTTCTTCTCACTGTAGCCATGATACCCATGTTGCTTTGTGCGATGCTTTGCCTGCTAAGAGCAGGCAAGTTGTGTGCTTCGATGGAGAATCTTTACCGTCGCTTGCCGTGTTCTAGCTCCGAATCCTTCCTTTCTGCACACCGCACATGCTATTTCTTATTTTGGCCGTATGCTTCTTTCTCCAACAGACCTAGCAGACGCTGGAATCACCCAGACGCCGAAATACTGGATCACACAGACAGGAAGGAAGATGGTGCTCGAGTGTTCTCAGGATATGGACCACTATTGGATGTTCTGGTATCGACAAGATGCAGGCCTGGGGTTAAGGCTGATCTATTACTCGGGAAGTGTCGGCAGCACTACCAAAGGAGATGTCCCGGAAGGGTACAGTGTCTCCAGAAACAAGAGCGAGCATTTCCCCTTGACATTAGACTCAGCCAGGCCCAGCCAGACCTCCACCTATTTCTGTGCTAGCAGTGAGCACAGCACCGCATAGCCAGGGGCTGCTTGCATAAAAAGAAACAACCACGAGTTTGAAAGGGGCCCTCCTTTATCAGCCCTGCCCCAACCAAAGAAAAGAAAGGTCTGAACTTCTCGAAGCTCTTCCCAGCAATGGAATCTCAGCCAGAGGGACCTTGTGCAGCATGAACCTTAGTGTGAGCTGAGGTCCATTATGTGTGTAAATGACATTGGATATTACCTTTTCCAAATTGGAGTCTTCTACTAACCAAGTAGAGGGGACAGCAACTTCCAACATGACAATTGTATTTTGTTTTTGTTTTGCTTTTTTTTTTTTTTTTTTTTTTTTTTGCAAAAGAGAAAAAACAACATAGGAAGTATTTGAGCACTCGGAACTTCTCAAATCACCTGGGATTCCCCAAGTTTGAAACAAGTGCATAATATAACCTTGATTCCACCAAATCCACTGTGATTCCTCTGTAGAAAACAGGATTAATCGTGAGTTAGAAACATACAAATCTACAAACCTCAAGCTGAAGAATTATTGAAAAGTTAACAAAGGACACATGGAGACAGAACAGTGTTTTTAGTCTTATTCATGGAGATCCATGGATAATACTCAATGTCTTTGTCTTGAGTTAAAATATGTGAATACTCCCATGTTTTTCCTTGGGAATATCGAGTAAGCACTCTCCCCCAAGCTTGCATTATTCCTTAGCACCAACAGGGAAGAATTCACACCACCCAGGAGCAAGGTCTCAGTTTGTAATCTATAAGTTCCAAAGCCATGAGGCCCATAGCTGGATTTTACAGAAAATGTAAACCCACATGTCTACACTACGCCCAAATGTGACTCCAAAGCTGCCACAGGAATTTACTGGCTCACCAATAGCCTGCAGGTAAAGAGAGGAGCAGATTGCTTACCTTGCAAAAAAAATTCAGTTCCCAATTTGTCAGTGCACTGATGGAGAAGTGATGATTTGCAGGTTTATAAATTATGCCATTTGCAGCCATTTATGAAGGATTTCAACAGCCTTTGAGCTGTGCTCACATTTTTATTTATATTCAGCTTCCATTCAGCAATCAATACTTAGCTCTTGCTAACCACATTTGTCAGTCCAGCTTACTTTGATGTCAGGTCTGGTTGTTTACATTTCAGTCATGAAACACTTCACATTCTCTATACTTTGTGTGAATATATGTGTTTAGGAATTTATTTTTTTCTGATGGATCTGAAATTGCATTATGTACAATAAGAACACATATTTGTATGGGGCTCCTATCTTTCATGGAAGTTTGAAATTCTCTTTTAAGTAATACCTTATAAAGGTATAATGGGAAATAAAATGCTCAAACTAATCCATGGCTAATTGGTAAATTTATATTTCAGTTTAATTATAACTAAAAAGAAAATGAAGATTTCTTTATCCCATTTCCAACCAATTTTTCTTGGAGAGGTGAAGATAATTTGATTTCTATTACCACTGTTTGATTTTTATCTGTTTTCAAACCTTTTAGAAATGAATTATATTTATTTTTATCGACATGTTCCTTCAAAATTAACACTTTAAAACTATATCCATTTTGCGTTCATAAGTAAGTTTTTTTTTTTAAATTATGATAGTGCCAGTTACTAGTATTTCTTATTGGCTAGCTCTATCTAAATTATTAACCCATAATTACTAATATATGTATTTCTACATGATTCTTATCTTACCAAGAACGCCAAACTCATATCCTTTCTTCTCGAGATCACAGCGAGACTCCATCCTACCTTTCCCAGAATCCTCCACCTCTACTAGTCCCGCCTATCTTGCTTCTCTATTGGCCAACAGTGCTTTATTCATTAACCAATATGAGAAACACATTTACAGAATCACATCTCCCATCATCTCCTCTTTTCTGTCTAAATAAAAAGAAGGGCTTTAACTTTAACATAATAAAATATTTTTAAAAAACAGTTATTAAACAAGAACTATAGTTACAACATTTAGTTCAGTAATATTTAGCAATATTTAAAAAAATATTTTATCTATCCTACCTTTGTGAGTCTAAAGTCTTATATGTAACTTATCTTTTATCATAACAAAGGAAAACTATAACCAGGACTAGCTGTCTTCAACTCCATCAAAGACCAATAATTTATAAACTCTAGAAATGACAGAGACAACTCACTGCCTGGTCAGTCACCCAAAGTTCTTCTGTAATCTTCCATCTTCAGCCCATAGGCCATAGTGTGTCTGACAGACTCCTCAGCAAAGCAGGAAACTAAACTGTCCACCTGTATTGGCAGTTTGTCGGTCACTTTTCTCTGTGTCCTGCAGACTGTCTGGCAGACTCTTCCATGAAGCAGGAACTCTGTAGCAATGTTCATCTTGTATCAGCAGTCACTTTCCTGTGGGTCCTGCATGTCTAGTTTATACTAGCTTATTCAGCATAAAGTCAAACAGTCCAGACAAGAGCAGTATCTTGCCCAAATGGCTAGTCTTGCCATATTATAAGCAAACTCCATAACAAATTTCTTCGAAGTCCATCTTCCTTTCTGATGCAGGTGGCGTTGCCAGGAGCAGTTGTGCCTCATTGTCAAGAAAAACCCTAAACCATTTTAAATGCCATATTCTGTAGGTCTTTGAAAGGTTTGAAGAATATCTATCCACTTAAAATACATCTCTATATATCTAGAAAATGTAACTATAAATTTTGACTATTATTGGTAAGTATCTATAATCTGTATTAATTATACATTGCATTTTTAAATGAGCTATATAAACACAACACCTAAACAGGAAGAGAAATGTACATATAACAAAATTGATCTTAAATTTGTATCAATAAATGAAAATCCATACCAATGAAAAGTATTCATTCCTACATAATTTCTCCCATTTTTCTTTAGAAGGAAATGGACTATAATCATTAACCATTTATAACCAACCCCATTTAAAAAAAACAAACATTTATAAACAATATTTGGGAGTTTGGGCATTGTTTTTCCAAACTTCTTCCTGCTGATAGGGGATGATATCTTGGGGATCCTAAGAAGACACAGAAATCCTGGCTGTAGTCTGCAAGGCTGCCTTGTCCCAGCTGTTTTGAATGTTGGATCACCTGAGACACTGTTTCAAGGGGTCTGGCTTGATCAAACCATGTTAGTCTGGAAGGAATCCACAGCTTTTCATTTTCTGTGAAAGCATAAATAAAATCTCCTTATACTTACATTTTGAAGTCAAGACATTTTTAAAATATATGAATTGGATTAATCCAGCAGCGTTTCTTTTAGCAGTTGTTGCTATTTCCTCAGCAAACAAACAATACAAAGACAACACAATAGCATACAGTATCCAGACTCTGTGTGTATTTTCCATCTTTATGTGACTTTTTATTACTCTATTTATTTTACTTTTATTTTTTTGCTTTTTTTGAGACAGGGTTTCTCTGTGTAAGTTTGGCTGCTCTTGAACTCACTCTGTACACTTGAAATCAGAGATGTGTCTGCCTCTGCCTCTGCCTCTCGAGTACTGGGATTAAAAGCGTGTGCCACCGTACCCAGCTACTTTCTTTCTTTCTTTCTTTCAACCATTTTATCCTGTTTCTTTTTCTCTTCAAAGCCTATGTATATTTTTAAACACACTGCAAATCTTTTAGGAGTTTTACTTCATCTGAATCTGTCTTTAATGTATATCTCTACCTTTTTTCTTGCACTTGTCTTTTATCTGCTAAATAGCATTGCTAAAATTAAAGCCGCAGCTATTTTAACCCTGGCTATCCAATATGGCAGGGTACATTTACCGCCAGCACTGAGAGCTATGCTCACCGCCTTAGTCTACGCTGCCAGCTTGGAGATGTGGTCACTGCCACAGCCAGCTCTCATACTCACCATTCAGTTGGTAGCAGGGCCTCTTGAAAGAGCCCTTTGGTTTTTTTTCTGCATATGCTGGTGAGTCATGAAACTTCCCTTAAAGGAGTCCCACAAGTGTCTGATTGACACCAGAAAAAAAAAAAAAAAAAAAAAAAAAAAAAACAGAGCCCGCCCAAGAAAAATGCTGTTAGCAGGAAGCCTTGCTTGTCTCTGTTCTTTTGTTTCTAAAATCCCCATTTAAACTTTTGTCAAGTTTGAAGTGGAAGTTCTTAGTATCCACATTGCAAGCACCATTTTGTTACGAGCACTTTCCCACCAGCCTGGTCCCAAAATAACACACAGAAACGCTGTATAAATTATGAAACTGTTGGCTAATGGCTATGGTTTCCTATTTGCTAGCTCTGACTTAACTATTAACACATTTCTCTATTAATCTAAGTATTAACACGTGGTCTTGGCTCACTAGGAATGGCGGACCTAAGAACATAAGCAGTTTATTTAGTCTGGTTCTACACGAAATTTCAATTTGCATTGTGTCATAATGTACTTACCTCTTTATGGAAATATACAGGGAAATTCTCATCTATTCATGGAACCGAAGCCTTTTTGAATTCTATTGTACCATTCTTTTCGAATGTACATCTACTTCTCTTGGGCACAGATATCAGAGGAGAATTATTAACTCATAAGCCACATGAATATTTAGACTTACTAAAAAACATTTCAGAGGTTTCCCAAAGTGGCTTTCTGAATTATATATATGTATATCACAGTCCACATTCTTTTCAGCATTTGGTGCTCCGAGTCCTGTTTGCTCTCCTTCTCGTTTCTCTGGTGAATAATGATATTTACTTCATCTTATTTTCAATTATGTATATGTGTATGTCTACATGTGAGCATGTGCAGAGGAGTCCAGGTGCTCTGGAGTCCAGAAGCCAGTGTCAGATTCTCCTGAAGATCAAGTTATAGGTTGCTGAAAGCATCCAATATAGGTGGCTGAGAACCAATTTGGGGTCCTGTACAAGGCCAGTATGTATTCTGAATTCCTGAGCCATCTCTTCAGCCCATAAGGTTTGCTTGCTCTTTTTGTTTGTTGAGTCTCTCTTTCTCTCTCTGTTTATCTTTTTTTGTATGTGTGTGTGTCTCTGTCTCTCTCCTCTCTCCCCTCTCTCTATCTCTCCTCTCTCCTCTCTCCTCTGTCTCTCTCTGTCTCTGTCTCTGTCTCTCTCTCTCTCTCTCTCTCTCTCTCTCTGTGTGTGTGTGTGTGTGTTTTCCAGGTATTGAAGCCTCAGGTCAACCATGGATAACATTCCTCAGGAAATCATGCACATTGTTTTATTAGACCCTCACTGACTGGCTGGAACGTGTGATGAGGCTAGGCTGGGGTTGGTAGAGATCCTCTTTTCTTCTCCCTAAAAGACCAGTCTTACAGCAGCAATACAGGCATGAGTGGTTTTACATGGATTCTGGGGATTTGATCTCCCTTCTGTTCATAACTGTTCTTTCTTTCCTGAGGGCCCAGCTTGGGGCACATCTCTGAGGGTTGGAGTGTGTCTCCTTAAGAGGGCATTTGCAGACAGTGTCACAGGCCCCATGTGTGCTATGCATAAGAAGCAAGCACATTCTCCCCCAGACCTCCCTACCTTAGCATTCTAAGGAGCCAATCCCGTTGCAGTCTATGGCCTCACCGCACAGTGTTTATTTTCACATTGCAGGGTTCTTAGCCTTTATGCTGGCTCACTTAGCAAAGCTAATTGAGAGCTGCTGGAACAGTAGAAACCTTATTACTTCTAGTTGCAGAATGTTAGAGCACTTTCCGCTTTTTTCAAAGGGGACGAAAACGCATTCTCCGGTGATCATTTTTGCCATCTTAGCCAGGTCTTTTAGCCAAGGTGTTGGTATAACTGAGAATAAAGAATGAAGAAGTTGTTTACGAATGTGTGGCAGGGGTAAGGGGAAGCCGAGGACCAGGTGGGTGGCTCTTACTTACATGAGGTCCTAAGGGCAGTGGGCTCCCGTCCTCAGGGTATGGCCCATTTGGAAAAGGATATCTACAATATATTGTGCCATACGGAAGAGAAAAAGAGCCACGAAGCAATGTATTGCAGAGAGGGGACAAATGGCACTTGTTACAAACCAGGACAGTTGGATGTTTAGCACCCTCTGCTCTCCTCACATCACTGACAGCCTCTGAAGGGAGGATGGTTTAAAGGGTGAACGGAAAGCATATAGAACGCTATGCCTGCAGGCTTCGGGGAGCAAACCCCACTTAGCCTGTTCTGAGTAATAAACCGATAAAGAAACTGATAAAGCTGCAGGGTGATTGGGAGGGATCTTACTCCTAATAATCATCGCCAACCCTGGTCTCCTTTGGATTTGGTCAGGGAAGCATTACTTGTCATGTAATGCAAAGGTTAAGGATGTTACTGCAGAGAGGAAAATATACAACAAACAGACAAAACAAAACAAACAAAAAAACATGGTTAGAATCCCAAATTGTAAAGATAATATGTGTACGTCCGCGTAGAGCTTAGTGAGTAGGCTTCAATCACAGCTTGTTTGCCATCAGCTGACGTGTGTGTATGCAAACCCCAGCAAAGGGCTCAGCACACAGTATGTGAAGAGGAGAGAGGTGGGACTTGGATATTCTGGGTGCAGGACCACAAACTATGGTAAGACTGTGACAGTGGCGTCACATGGTAAGTCTTGAGTCAGTGAAAATAATGTTCTTACCCCAGAGCACCAACCCTGGTCACAGAAGTAGCTGCCAGTGTAGGATGGCCGTAAATTCTGACTCCATTCCTGACTAATGTCTGATATAGGTTGGTCCTCTATACAAAACTGGAAAGGGGCCCAGGAGACTGTGGAGCCATCCAACTCCAAGACAGCTCATCAAAACAAGAGGGTTGCAAGCATTGCCGAGATGTTCTCCTATGTCAGGGTACTACTGTGGGTCTTGATATCAATAAGCCCTGAGTTAGGTCTGTGGTGAGATCTTGCTTGTACAAATGAAGCCTGTCTGAAGACCAGAGGATGGAGCTTGCCACCAGCTAACCATAGAGGTCAGGAGGTCGGTATAGACAGACAGGAAGTAAGCTGGGTAGATAGAAACAGGAAGTGAGGTGGCGGGGCTGAGACAGGAAATTTGGGAAGATGAGAAGTCTCTACCATGGGTTGTTTCTGGATCATACTCCTTTCTCCAAGTCTGAGCTTCATGTCCTCTCTCTACTATTCTGGGCTTGTTTATTCTTTCAGTCTCTGTCCCCAGTAAGCTACCTACATTTTGGAGTCTTTCAGAGACAAGATAGCAAGTGTTTGGTAAAATGAGTATCAACACTAGAATTAAAAAGTGTTGGAGAAAACAGATATCTTCTCCAGTATCATACTGTTTTCTTGAGACAAAGATACCTTTGAGTGACTTTGAGGCTAGGAGGCTGACGCCCTCCCTCATGGATGTGCATTTCTGGGCGTCTGGATGCCCAAGGTAGGATTATGTTTCATCGGCTGCCCATCTCAACCCCTGCCATAGTACAAAGTACTGATCAGAGCTCTGTGCTTATTCCTGTCCTTCACAACTATGACAACAGAGAGAGTCTACTTATAGACTGCAAGTATCATGTACTCTTATAAAACCGTGAGAGTCATTTGGGGTTGAGATAATCACCCAATTCAAACCAAGGGTAAATTAAAACACAAACTTTGCCTGAATGACTCACATTCAGTCTTTAAAATTTAATGTCTTGAGGCAAAGAGGACCAAGAATAGGTGACTTATTTTAGAAACAAACCTTAAAAGGTTTCTTCCTTAGGGACAGTATCTCTTTGCATCCACTTGCTGAAGTCATCCTTGAGAAAGTTATGATTTACTGATGAACTCTGGAATAATACTGTGGCTGGCCTGACCTGAATTATGAACAAAATGGAGTCTTTCTAAAGCCCGAGAGATGCTTAAAAGTGAAATTAGTGAACAATTATATGAGGAACTTGATTCAGATTTAAAACTGTAGGCACTAGATGGTGCCCATGTATTTTCTCCTTTAAATACAGAATTATTCAAATTCTTTGAGAATGAGGCAGAAGGGCCCCAATTTTTTTTTTATGGTAATCAGACTTCCAGAGGTTGAAACCAAACTAGTCTTAATCAGCAAAAATAGACAAACATATCAAGCATATCAAACTCCTTTCGAACTACCTCTAGTCATAGGCCAACCACGTCACAAGAAACTTGTACCCTTTCATGCATTACGATTTAGCCTCAGTTCATTAAAGAAATGAACCTTTTTAGTTGTCCCACAGCTAGAGATTTTCTGCACTTTTCCTATTTAGAAATTGTAAACTACGCCACCTGATGAAAAATATGAATTTCATGCTTTCATGTGGCTGAAATAAGTTTTAATATAAAGAGTCAGTGATGTATAAATAAAATGCTACTGATACCCTTGTACTTGTCTATTCAATCCTGCCTTCTATTAGTAATCAATTTTACCAATTTAGTGTTTTGTAATAATATCTTTTCTCTTTAAGCGTGTATCTTTATATATTAACTTCATGTTACATTTTACTTATCTATTTTGGTATATAGTATAATATATATTTAATCATATATATATATATATATATATTCAAGAGAGAGAAAGAGAGTGAGACAGACAGAAAGATGGATACAGAGAGAGAGAGAGAGAACATTTAATTTGTTAACTGGTATTCTACAATGGGAAGACAGGTATAATTCTAATGTCCCAATTATCTTCATATCATTTGCTGAATGATTTTTTTAGGTCCTGCCACATTTTTCTTCAACTGTCTGAACAACTCTGTGTTTGCTCCTTTTCTTGTCCTCAGCATCTAGCTGCTGAGCTCAGTTCTGTCATTCATAATCCTAGCATATCTGAGAGTCCCAATCACACTTTCCCCAGCGAATGGCAGGAATGGAGGAAAGGACAGGCACGCAGCTAATTCTTGCAGAGCGTCATGAATGGGAGCTACCTTTGCTTTGAAACAGAGGAATTCCTGTGTTCATATTGAATAAATGGTAGCTCCCCATGATCAGTGACAGTCTGGTTACTTCTGCATGTAATGGCATCATAGGAACCACAGGGTCACTGGAGTGGAAGAAGGAGGAATATAAGACTATTCTGTGTTGTCAGTCTCGACAACAGAACCTGCAAATGGAGGGTGCCCTGTGCCCCTCTTCGGGGGAGGTAAACTAACTTGATACTGGCAGTGGGAAGGGACCACATGTGTTTGTTTTTCTTATTCTGTCATGAGAGCTTATGTTTGAGAAAACCACTTCTGTTATTAGATGTAGAGGAGATACAGGTGTGGCCAATCTAAGAAAGGAGTTCTGTGAGGAGTCCTTATTAAAATTAAAATGGAGGGATTGAAGTTGGGTAGCCTCCCTCTCTCCCTCTCTCCTTCCTTCCCTCTCTCCCTCCCTTTCCCCTCTCTTTCTGTATACACATGTTTGTATGCATGCATGTATGTGCCTATTATACATTTATGTAGATACACACACAGAGATACACCTTTTCTTAGTGTGTTCTCTGTTTCTGTGATAAACAACCATGACTAAAATTAATTTGGGGAGGAAAGGGTTTATTTGGATTACACCTTACAATCCATCGATGAGAGGAAAGAGTCAGGGCAGTAAATCAAGGCAGGAACCTGGAGGCAGGAACTGAAGTAGACACAACAGAACACTGATCACTGATCACTGGTTTGCTACCCACAGCTTTTCCTTCCTCTTCTATTTAACTCAAGACTATTCATCATGTAAATGACCAACAGGTTTGCTTATAGGCCAATCTGATGGAAGCATGTCATTGGATGTTCTCTCTCCTGGACAACTATAGCTTTTGTCAAGCTCACAACAACCAAAAGAAAACAAAAAAAGCAAAAAGTTATAACCAAACCAAACCAAAACGCACGCGCGCGTGCACACACACACACACACACACACACACACACACACAAACTTTTTTGCATAGATTGGGAAGGAAGGAAGTACAGGAAAAGAGAGGCAGTTGAGAACTCAGCAAAGAGACCTTAGGACTCGGAAGACCATGGCCTAAGCTGTTCCTGTGACATAACCCTCTTCTTCTACCCAGTGCTTCAGGTTAATGACTGAAGCATAGACACAATAGGGATTTCTGTAGAAATCCAGGACAGTTAGTTCCATTAAACGCCAAGTAGAAACTTTACAAACGGAAGTGAAGTTATTGCTAAGAGCTTTCCAACTTAGTATCTACTAGATTGACACCTTCACAGCAAGGCAAGAGGCGATGCTTTGGTAGGTGTGAGCCAGCAAGTGGAGTTCTCTGAAGACTGGCTTCCATTTTCCTCTGCCTTCTGCAATCACAAGCACAACCTGTCCATCATTATAGAACTGTGGAGTTGAGAACCAGGAGTACTCAAACCCTTCTACCTCCTCAGTACATAGAGGGATTTGGAGGGATCATCTTGATGATGGAGACAGGGCAGGTTATAATGAGCTTAGAAAATGAACATGTAGAAAACCCGGAGAAGGCATACCAGTGGAGCTGACAGCTAGGTTTGCTTTCCCCCAGAAGATGGTGGGAATGCTCCACCTTCAGTTCTGATGTGGTGGTACTCTAGAGATAAAATCAACTTGACTTTTGTTATTGACAGTGTTTAGAATACCAGACAACAGACATTGTGAGTGATCCCCTCTGGAGTGTGTAGTGTTACTCAACAATGGACTAATAGGGAATCTCTTCCTCTATTTAATATTAAGGCTAGTCTCTTTACTGGGGATGTAGGGCAAAATCCTAAAGAACAAAATGATAGGAGGTAGGAGGAAACAGTAGGGCCAACTGATGAATGTTTCAGTTATATTTGTGTCGTGAAAGTTTGACAACAGCATCATGGAAGTCTTCTAGATAAAATAAGATCCAGGGTGTTAGGAAGGGTGTGGAGTCATGCCTGCCTGTCTGAGATAAGTACTTTCACAAAGACTTCTGAAGGCTTCAAAGAGAGTTCTCTTTCTACACCCACTCCATGCTGTACAGACCTCCCACACATGCATAGATTTCTATAACAAAGTTTATCTTTAGCATTCTGCAAGGCTTCACCAATTCAGACACGATTCTGAGCAGAACACTCGCCCAGCAACAACGCTTACCACTCTAGCATTGGCTTTCTAAGATCCATGACCTTTGTATTAAAGTGGCTTAAGGAATTTCCTTCCCTTACCCCTCTTAAAACCTGCCTTTGTCTCACCCTCCTTGAATAACACCCATAATTCATAACAGTTTCCATGTTATAGAAACATTGAAAGAAGAATATGAGAACATCATGTTGTCAGATAGGTCTTGCTATTCTTTAGAAGACACCTCGCTGACTGTTTAGATTAGCCACATGTTCAAGGTGAAACCACAAGCTCTCCTCAGCTGCTAGGAAATGGAAGCTGACCTAAAATCCAGGAGATGCATCTTGGGATACAGCAGTTGATCAAAGACGCAGAGCCCCCTGGGAAAAAGAGAGGTAACATGCCTGCTAGATCCTGCAGCAACAGCATGGTTTGCAACACTGTGGATCTGTGATGAATGTCATCAGTTGTGTCTGAGACTCTCACTACTGAAGGTGAGTTTGGATCTGTGGAGACAAAGCAATACCTGAAAGCAAAGGGTTTTGCCATTCACACACAATTTACATCCTCACTCTCATTTGTACACCCAGAGGCGTGCGCACAACAAAGCTTGGAACACATTAGCAAAACCGCATAACTCTTCTCTGAAGTCAACCCAACTTCATCTTTGATTCTATTGCCGGGTAGGAAGTAGTGTACAAGGAAGCTGGCCAGGCAGAAGATAACAAACTGGACTATCCTCAGGAAGAACTGGGAAAGGAACCATGAGCAGGAACAGCATCCTAGACATACACGGACCAGAATTTAGAGGCTCCAAGCTCTCAGCTTTACCTCTGCAGCACTGAAACTCTGAGATGCTCGCCCTCTATGTTTTGAAACCTAACCCCTGTCCAGATTCTCCTCTTGTGTATACATTATGGTCATGTGGACTTTGGATAAACTTTTGTAATTTCTCCGAGTGTACCAAACCTTACTATAGGAGCCATGTACATCAAAATTTCAGGGTTCTGGACTAAGAGCAAGATTCCTCTAAAGGGATTTTAAAGAAAGCCAGCTTCCTCTGTTTAACTTCATTTTGTGTCTTGGGGAGAGGTAGCAGTAGAAACCCATGGGAAAAATCTCAGAACATACAACTGCTGAACTTCCTTTTGTCTCCAAGCATGGGTACCCTAGCCAGAATACTGACACTGCACAGACTCCTGATACCATCTTTGTTCAGACCTCACAAAAACAGGTGATAAAAGGCAGCATCTGCAAGCAATAGCACGAAGTGGAATCATGCAGAGAATTTGTGAAATGGCGTCAAGGAACACGTGAAGTTGAAGGCATGTTTCATCCTGGACAATGATTAACCTCTGCAAGCTGATACCTATCTGTAAACAGGCCAAGGGTTCTCTGGTAAAGGGCTTCAGTAGTGTGCCCACAAACCAGCAACTGCTGGTGCTAGGCCATCTCTGCTTTTTAAACTGACACCTGTGGTCTTTAATCACCTTTTCATACAAAATCTAGCTTCTCTACAGCAACAAGGGCTGTAATCATTGCTCCTCACATAAAGGGTTCCGTGGATGAAGCTTCATGGGTCAAACTAGCAGTAGTAGCAAACTATTTATTACTTGTAATGCAGAGTGTGAAGAAAACCAACATCAACTGCCCGTTTTCATTGTTAGAACGTCAGGGTAGAAGGTTCTGACTCCTCTGAAAGCAAGGCGTGTTTCAAAAGCAAACTTTTGGAGCATCTTTCAGAAACATCTCTGAAGGTCAAGAGGTACCATAATAAAGGGGTGAGGACTAAAAGCAGCATGGAAGTATGGAGATAAATGGTGAAATTCTTAACTCTCTAAAATCAACTGAAGATTGCAACTTGAGTTGGGATCTGTCAGAGGTAGAATTCCACCTCTGGTTGTTCTCACTCAATTCAGACTGCTTTTAGGGTAAGAATTTAGCAATTCTATCAGCAGACCTTAACCAGTGTTTTGCACCTCCCCTCATCCCCCCCCCCCCCAGTCAAAATAGGGACAGGTGAATGCAGGAAGAAGACCAGAAACATGGCATCTCCGAAGGACGGTGAAAGCCAGCATTCGGATCTCTGATGTGAGGAGCAATTGAAATACCCAAGCCCCCGTGTGCAGAGGACAGCCAAGCGTGTTCTCAGAATCAGCACGGGTTAAAACTAAACTGCGGTTTTCACATTCTTCTGAATTCCGTACCATTCCAATGTCATCCCTCAAAGTTTCCTATGATAGCTAACACCACTTCCCTTCTATCCTCCAAGCTTTCTTACTGGTACAGGAGGGAATGACACATCTTCGTCTCCCTGGTACCTTGGGCTTACTATTAGATAGTCCCGAGTCTCGGTTCTCACTGTGAGAACTGCCATGTGGACACCAGGGATGCTCCGCCTACTCTCTGCTGCTCATAGGAGCTCAGACCTAGACAGCTGCCATCGTCTGCCCATCCTGCTGATCATGGACTCCAGGTTCTTCAGGTTCTTCTGCTATGTGGTCCTTTGTCTCCTGGGGCCAGGTAAGTCCTCAGAATGTCATGTAGTTCCACTCCGACTTTCTCAATCACTCCGTGTGTGTGTGAGAGAAATATGTGTATAATATTAATATGATATATATATATATATATACATATACATGTATGTATGTATATATGTATGTACAATCTTCTCCACTTCTGTCTCTACAGACCACTCCAAAGCTGGTGTCTCCCAGTCCCCCACTCACAGGCTCACCAAAAATGGACAGAATGTATCTTTCTGGTGCGATCCAATTTCAGGTCACAACCGTCTTTACTGGTATCGGCAGAGATCGTGGCAAGGCCTGGAGTTTCTGGCTTATTTCCAGAATGAAGTTGCACCAGACAAATCAGGGCTGCCTAGCGATCATTTCTCTGTAGAGAGGCCCAAGGGCTCCTACTCTGTTCTGAAGATCCAGCCCGTGAAGCAGGAGGACTCAGCAGTGTACCTCTGTGCCAGCAGCTTGGCACAGCAGAGCACAATCGCCTCCTTCCAGCTCACAAACCTCAGATGCACAGCCCTCCTCACAGCTGTCCTAAGAAGCCCTGAACAAATGACTTGGCTGGCTCCTCCCCTCCGGGGGAGTAAATGCATTTGGAGTTTCAAGGGTTCTTCTGGTGGGGGTGGGGGTGGGGGTCAGCAAATGTCCTTTGGGTTGTGAGAGAGGTGATGTTGGGCCTTTGTAAATTTGGATTATCACTTTCTAGTATTCCTGAGATACTGCAGATCAGTAACTGGGACTCCACACCAAAGCCTAGTCTCAACGATAGCGACAAATAGACACAAACGCTAAACTACCAAATTGCATTCTATTTACAAACATTTCCACCCTGAATGTCACTAACTCAGACCTACTCTACACCAAGCAGTGGCCCAGCCAGAACCAAGCGGAGTCAAGGCCAGTCTTGAAAATAATGGGACCTTGATATTTTCCATAAAACTCAGTCACACAAAAGCAACAGTCTCTCAGCAAACATCCATTGAATTGTACTTGTATACCTTCTTTCTATTTCTTTCAACAACTCATAGTGCTTTATTTTTCTTGCCAGCTAGTTGTTTCAAAAGCACATCCTATCCCACACGAATCTGGTAGCCAATGATTCTATTAGTATAAAGTTACATATCTAAACATGAGGATCTGGCTACAACTAAACTCCTATCTTAAAGTTAGAAGTGTTCACTCATTGTCCTCTCCTCTAAAACACAGGTTGACCCGATTGATCTGTGTTTGGATTTTAAACATAGAGATGAATGGTTGGCATTCTTTGTCAGAGGGTTTTCCTACTATCATTAAATTAACGTAAAAGCTTATTAAAATCTTAATATCATTGTTTCAATTACTTTTGATTTAAAACATTTTAAACTTAAGTCAGGTAGCACAAAAAGCCACCTTCCAACATCCTTACTTTTAATGCGACCATGTTGATAAAAGTATAGCATGTAATACCAGTTTTGTATTGAGCAATAGTGCCTGTGTTAAGAAGCTGGCTCTGCCTTTTATCGGTTTTGTGATTGGCAAATCATTTAATGCAGTAAGACCCATTTTCTTGTGTATATAAAGAGAACAATTGATATGTCTCTAGATTGTTGAGAGATTTATTGGGAGGATAATCATAGCTGTCCTTTGCAAAGTGTTGTTGTATTAATGACTATGGTATTATCACCCTCATTATTAAAAAGTAAGCATCCCACCCACTCTAAAATGATTGCGAAAGTTTTGTTATGATCCTTTTACGTTTTTCTCTTAAGTCCCCCAGTGGTATTTTAGTCTCCTCCTCCATTTCTCAGGAGCTATTTTTCAACATATGGTCTATGCTTAATGTTAATGGGTTTGATTAATTTAAAAGAAACTTCAGCCGAGTTGGTATATAAAAATTCTGGGTTATGTTCTATTAAATAGATCTCTTTGGTGTATAAAAACAGAAAGTCAAATGTAGATTGATTTCATAAAATATAACAGAACAAAGAATCCAAGATGGCCCAAAGAACAGTTCCAAGGTAGTTACATCAATCTACAGGCTCCCCTGAGGCTTGGGGAGTTTTTATCAGCGACTGCTGCTTTTTCTTCTTTCAGAATTACTCAGCCATTCATCTTGTTGGTGGTGGTGGTGGAGTGTGTGTGTGTGTGTGTGTGTGTGTGCCTGCATGCATGGGTGCCTGCCTGTCTGTCGTCTGTCTGTGCATTCGTGGAAGCTGGAGGTCAGAAGCCTTTTCATTTGTCTGGTGCTGTCTCTTCTTTCATGAGAAAAGGTCTCTCCACTGAGACCTGGGTGTCCTATTAGGCTAGGATGCTGACAGCAAGAAATCTGCTCGGCTCTTCCTCCTGAGCACTTGGACTACAAGACATCTATGACTGAGAAAATACTCTCAACTTCATTTTTAAACATTAGTATTGTGATTACATATATTTATGAAATACAGTGTGACACACACACACACGGTGTAATGATCAAATGAACACACACACACACACACACACACACACACACACACACACACACACGGTGTAATGATCAAATGATTTAGAATTCCCATCTCCTTTAGCATTTTAAAATGACTTTGGTAATGTATTTATCTATGACTTGATTTGCATGTTATGTACAGTACACACACACAGACACAGACACACACACACACACACACACACACACACACACACACATTTTTCAAAACAGGGTTTCTTTATGCAGTTCTGGTTGTCCTGGCACTTGCTCTGTAGACTGGGCTGGCCTCAAACTCACATAGATCTGTCTGCCTCTGCCTCCTGAGTGCTGGGATCAAAGGTGTGCACCACCCACACCCACTTTACAGTACATATTTTGATGAACAAAAGTTCTTAAGCCAAAGCCATTCTGCTTTTCTCATTTTAGCTTTTATTATATATTTTGTTGTCTGATATACAAAACAATCACGCTTTCATAGTCCCCCCCTTATTTTTAAATTTCAAACCTTTACCCTTTAATACACTCTATATAAGAAAGGCCACTGTATAATTTTTCACATAGTTATGCGATTTAGCCAGTGGTGTTTGCTAAATGATAACATTTACTTACTTCACTGGTAAATAAAATCACATTTATCACAAAGTAATGATTACATATTCATTGATCTTTTATTCTGGGTCTGTTGCCAGATCCTGCATGCATGGCACACAATCTCATTTAATACAATATTATAATAGATATTTTATCTGCTGGTCTACTTTCCCAAACTCCTTTTAAATCAAAGTTTCTTAATCACTATAAATAATATAGTACTTTTCTTATATATTATATATATGGAAATGTTCATATATACGTCAGTATGTGACAATATTTCACATGCATATTTCCATACATATCTCTGCAACGATCAACAACTATCTTCTAGGAATATCCCTGATTTTTGTTTTTCAGTGATATAAAAACATTGAACAATAAAGCTGTGAGTGTAATAAGAACTAACACACTCAAACATCGAATGTACAGTTTGGCATCTAATAAACTGTTACAACTTTGCAAAGAAGGACTCATCAGTAGTAGAGAAATCAATAACTAGAAACCAACCTATTTCTGACAAATTGGCTGACGGTGACATTGACCAGTATGACTGCGGAACATACTGGAACCAGTTTGTAGAAACGAGGGAGACATTTGAGGATAGAAGTGAAAATTGGAGGAAATTGGAGTGTTTGCTGTGAGGAACATCTGTCTGTAAGTTCCCGTAGACTGCATGCTCCAGAAGGAAGAATTAATAAATGCGAAGATAATGCTTCTAAGAAAACACGGACAAGGTGTAAATAATCTGTGTGTAACCTCAAGTGGTAGAGTAAAAAGTGGGGATTTCATTGTAAAATTTTATCTAATATATGAAATTTTTAAAGACGAGCTAGATGTCTACAACAATAAATATTCTGCCATTCCCAGTTTTCCCTTCCTTAGACAAGTATATGTTCCAAATTGCTCAAACTGTCCTCCACTGACAGCCTCCGCAGTCAGCCTTGTACTAAGGGGTGTTTTGCCCAGGTCCACCCCCTTCCAAGCTCAGCTGGCGCCTAGTGACAAATATACGTCTACATTGAGATATGACTTCGAATTTACTCTTTTTTAAAGATTTCCTTTTATTCCTCTCTCATGACTCAGGTGACACTCGATATTTCTGTGTGCAAAATGAAACGGGTAACAGCTCTTGAGGTTTTCTAGCCTACCCTGATCCAGGTACAGCCCACTGACTGCACAGCACACGTGGTCGCTAGAGGGCACTGCAGGTCCACCCAGGGAGCTGAGGGCAGCTCTTCAGAAGGTGGGTGAGGGGCTTTAAAAGGGAGCCCACAGTAAGCTGTTAGCTGTGGAACCAGAAACATTGCTGACCCAGGAGGCACAGGGCAGGAAGCCATGACTTTAGTCTAGGCAATCCAGAATCTCCTGGACATGGGAAAAGAAGCAACCGATGCAGAGGAAACATGAAAAGGATTCTGCACTGTCAGCCATATTTATCCAGCACAGTCACCTCCCCTTCTACCAAGCAGGCTGAGCCCAAAGGGGAGGGGTTGAGCCAGCAGAGTCGCCCAAGGGTGCAAGAGAGCCTATGGCAGCCAACAAGAGCCCTGACCTCAGAACCTCATCACAGGCAATGAGAGGAGAGGAGGAGAGAGAAAGGAGGAGCCCACTCTTGCTCTCACCAAGGACAGCAGCCTCCTGAGAGGAAGGATGTGTGACCCTGCCCTCCCTGACTCTGCCTGGGGGCCCACCCTGCTCAGCTGTGTCTCTCTCTTTCTCCTGGGAACAGGTGAGTCCCGAGCTCTGAGGGAGAACTGCTCCTGAGCTCTTGACTGCTGCTGCATCCATGCTCTCCTGCTCCAGACGTTCAGTCCTGTCTCCTGCCTGCCCAGGTGCAGCAGATCCCGGGGTCATCCAGTCTCCAAGACACCTGATCAGAGCAAAGGGAGGAAGTTCCATTCTGAAATGCATTCCCATCTCTGGACATGGCAGTGTGGGCTGGTACCAACAGCCTCTGGGGCAGGAACCGAGGTTCCTCATTCAGCATTATGAAAAAATGGAGGCAGAGAGAGGGAGCATGCCCAAGCGGTTCTCAGCCCAGCAGTTCAGTGACTATCACTCTGAGATGAACATGAGCTCCTTGCAGCTGGAGGACTCTGCTGTGTACTTCTGTGCTAGCTCACCACAGCCTCACAGAGTGCCTGGCTCTCTGTGCCCAATCTTCCTGCTCCCAGAGCTGATGTACTATTGAGGGCTGCGAAGATGCCACCCAGGCTTAGCCAAGGCCCAGGAATGCTTGTAGCTCTTTGCTAATCCCCTCATCATCTAACTGTTCCCACATAGAGTGGTCTTAATCTTGTCTGCCATCATCACCTTACAGCTCCTAGCCCAGTGGCAGTAGATCCTACTCTGACCCGTGTTGTGGCTCTAGCCCATCTGATTGAAAACAAGAGTAGACTTTAACATACTATTTGTAGATGAAGATTTCTATACATCAATAGAAATCAGAGGCTTACGAAATTTCTAAACATTTCATGTTTGAATATGTCAACAGCAGAATTGAAACTTGCTTTTTTTTTTTTTTTTTTTTTTTTGCCTTCTAAGTCAAAGTTCCAAATTCCCTTGGTGTTTCTGCTGGATCAGCCATGTTTGAAGGGGATGCTGTCATGCGTCCATAGATTCTTAAAGACTGGGTTTTATGAGTAAGAATGTTTAAAAATGAAAGCCTTTTATTAATGATGTCAAAACTTGAGGGGAAAATGATTGGAAGTGGTAACTCTGTTTTGCCATACTTTATTAATGATGACTAAAACATGGATAAGAGAAAATGGTAAGCACATGATCAAAAGCAAGAATGATGTGACCTGTGTTTTGGAACATCATGAATGGATCCCTACTTAATTAAACTCTGTAAAAATAACGAAGTACTCTGGCTGCCAGTCAGTCAGAATGCAAGAGTTTCCTGACCACCATGGCCTGGCTCACCTCCTTCCCTGGCCAAGATCTCGCGTACCCTCTGCTGAGGCCTGTCCAGCCCCAGCGTTACTTCCTGGCTCTTCCCTGTTTGGGTGACAACCAGCAGCAGCATACTGTCTCTTGTGTTATAAGACAAGCTGGGGTTAGTGTGTATATGTGGGCTGCCTGATTATACCTGTTATGATATTACGCCAGATAAAGTTTGTATTGTCGTAGTTTTGAGATCAGGTTTACATATTCAACAGTCCAAACCCTAACCATGATAAAATCAGAGAAAGAGCACATGCATCTAGAAATAAAAACAAGCCTCACATTCCTTCCAATCTCTGTTGGTAACTTTTGTTTATTCCCTATAAATATTGTTGCTTGAAGTAACAAAAACATTATGCTTTAAATTCAACTTGCTACTGTCCGTAAGGTTTGGGAAACGTCATCTGTGAAGTTCGAGCATTTTCTTGGAGACAATGGCATCACTACATTACTGAGAGCCCTAAATCTAGATTCTGAAAACAAAGCTGGAAGACATCAGCTCTGGCCTTGGTCCTGAGAGGGATTCAGGCACTCCTGTGTGATCTTGAGTCTGCTGTGTGCAAGCCAGTGCTGGCCAGGACACAGGTGTGCTGTCCTCAACACTTGCCAACTCTTTTAGCTAAGATGACATCGTCAGGCTCTGTCTTTCTCTATTACAGAACACATGGAGGCTGCAGTCACCCAAAGCCCAAGAAGCAAGGTGGTAGCATCAGGAGGAAGGATGGAGCTGAGCTGTCGCCAGAATGATAACCACGACTACATGTACTGGTATCGGCAGGACCCTGGGCTTGGACTGAGGCTGATCCATTACTCATATGGTGCTGGCAGCACAGAGAAAGGAGACGTCCCTGATGGGTACAAAGCCACCAGACCAAGCCTAGAGAACTTCTCCCTTGCTCTGGAGACGGCTTCCCCCTCTCAGACAGCTGTGTACTTCTGTGCTAACAGTGATACACAGCAATGTGTGCCTGCCTTCTCCCTGCACATAAAGTAAATTAGGAAAGCAAGTTGCCTGTGAACCCCAGCCTCTGTAAGAGCCACTGAGCTCTGACAAACTGGGACCATTTCATCACGGGTCACGGCCTGACTGAAGTCCACTCAAACACCTTGTTGTGGCTATTTCTGTTTGTGCTTCCAGAGAGGAACTGGAATCCTTAACTGAAAGTCCTGATGACTCTTTTGGTAAGCTCACAACCATCACTTTCCTCTCTGTGTCCTAGCTGAACTCTCCAACCATTTACTATCCATCTGAGTCATTTACGTCTTCCCTTTCCAAACTGTGTTTCCTCTGTAAGTCAGTAGCGCCTTTGTTCTGCAGCACAGTAGCTCATAAGGTCCTGGGTCATTTTCTCCTCTCATCTCTGTCATCAGCCTTTCCCCACTCCCCTGCCCCAGGGTCTTTCCTCTCCAGCTAACCTTGGCTACATCGCCTTACTTCTTAATCAGTCTTGTAGTTTTTTTCAACCCCAGAGATAATTTCCCAGGACAATTTCTTCTGCACAGAAGGTGTGCCTTTCCCTATTGCTATGAATTTGTTCTTTCCCTGAAAATCTATTTCAGGTTAGATTGCCTTCTTGTAATCACATTATTTCTTCCCTTATTTCTTCTTCTCCCCCTCACACAATTCTCTCCTCTTTATAATTCATGGCCTCTTATTCTTTAATTATATATATTTGTGTGTGTGTGTGTTATGAATAAATAAATAATTTCAACCTGTCAAGTCTTTTTAGTGTTTCTTATAATTATACTTTTAGGGATGCCTGTTTAAGATTGGATAACTGCTAAGAGCCCCAAGATTATGCAGGAATTATTCAGTCTCGTTTCAGAAGGTCAACCCATCAGAGTTAAGAACTCTGCATGGAAAATTAAATCAAAAAGTAAGATATGATGGAATTATTGCCTTGTGAATGAAGTAGCTGTTTCTTTCTGTAGCTTATTCCCTTCAGTTATAAATTTGGAATTTATTTCCCAAAGTTCAGCACTATTTGATAATTTTCTGGGAAGAATTTCCCCTATGCATGTGGTGTGTATTGATAACATCTAATTTAAGAATATAAGGAAACTATTACCAAAAGAGTGAGATATTACTTACTAGGAAATGTAGCCAGCTGTGTGATTTGCTGAGCCAAGGAAAATAGCAGAAACTAACATCATTGTGGTACCAGAGACAACAATTAACTCTTTGCATGGATTGCTAACCTCATTTTTATGGCCTTTGTTAAGACTCCATTGGGTAAGATTTCCCGACTGGGCCAGGGTTAGCTACAAAATATAAAGTAAATTCATCGCCTCCAAAAAGATTTACAAGCTTCTTTTTCTATGGTAGAGTTTCATGGTGGACAGGAAAATATATCGTAAGATTTAAATGCTTTTAGTGTCATTGTGCCTTGGTGAGTACTGTATGGGTTTCTCTGCCCCTTGGCCCTGCAGCTCATGCTGCTGCATTCTCTGCAAGGACACATTTGTAAACAGACAAGTCTCCAGTTCTAGAAAGTCTGGCCTTTATGATCTCCAATCACAACATATTTAAGATGTTTTCTACACCCCAAAGCATAGGGTATATAATACACGATTTCCTTACTTCTCTTATTAGCTTAGTTCTGTAAGGTAACCTCTATAGATAAGATAACAAAAAAATACTTCTTTTATAGCTGCACTTTACAGCCTACTAGTTAGGGAGTTACGTCATGAAAGCAAGTGCTCATTTCTTGCCATCTGGATTTATTGCGCTCTGAGCTGTTGGAATGACCCTGTTTCTTATCATTTACTTAAGAAATGGTATGTGACGTTAAGATGAATACAGTTAGGACAGAATAATTAGAGTAGAGGCAGAAGGAAAAAAAGTAGAACAATAAAGGGACATTCAGTCCTGTGAGATGATTAGTTTCTTTTACTCTTAGATCTTTCCTTTGCTGGCTTTAGCACCTTAGCTGGACCCTGAAGGAATCTGAGGGGCTGGGTACCCCAAAAGACCCTATTTGATGACCATGTGTGGGACTCATCCTGGGAAAGACTAACTACCCTCTCTCTGAAGTCTTTTATTTCCAGAAGGAGGAGGAGAAGAAGGAGGAGGAAGAGGAGCAGGAGAAGGAAGAGAAGGACTTATTTAAGACTTACTACTCTTGACGAATTTAGAAATATAAATATAATATTCTCTTGTCACAATGTGTAAGTAACTTAGCTCAGTGTGTGGTAACTGGATAGACAGCTGTGTAAGGAGTACAGTTTTTCCGCCTGCCGCCTGGTCTTGTCCCGCCGCTGCGCCAGCCCCAAATAACGCACAGAGACTCTGTATTTGATATTATGCTGTTGGCCAGGTGCTAGTTTCTTATCGGCCAGCTCTGTCTTAATTATTAACCCATTTCTATGCATTTCCACGTGGTCTTACTGAGAGCGGAGGAATGGCAGTTCTGTTCTCTCCAGGCTCTCCATTTTGGCTCCCCCTTCCTACTTCCTATTTCCTCCTTGTCTCCTAGTCCCTCCTATCTTCCTTTCCTATTGGCCAACAGTGCTTTATTATTAACCAGTATGAGAAACATATACAGAATGACATCTCCCATCACAGCTGCAGGAAGCTGCTCGTGCCACACTGCATTGTACAGAACGGCCAATAAAACGGAGGCATTGCTGAGTTTGGAGGTCTGTGTCATGGTCACCTTTCTGGCATAACGTCGGGTCTGAGAAAATAGAGGAAGACGATGTGTTTAACCTCAGTGTTTCAAAGGCTTATGTCTGTGATTAACTGGACCAGTGCGTTTGGGGACCAGTTTTGTGTCAGAACAACTGCCAGGAAGATTGTGGCAGGGCCTGGCTGTCCATCTAGTGACAGCCAAGAAGGAAGAGAGGGGTAAAGGAAAGGAGAAGAGAGGAGAAGGAAAAGGGATCAGGAGGGAGGGAGGGAGAGACTGAGAGAGAGAGACAGAGAGATCGTCTATATCATTCAACTGGTCCAGTCTCTACGATTCAATGCCCTTCCTAATATAAACCTGTCTATGGATTAGCCATTGGTGAAATCAAAGCCTTTATGCTCTAATCATTGTCAAAGCTCTTCCTCTGAACACTGTTTAAACAACTAAGTTATATTTATTTAACATAGTTCTACATTGAATCTTTGGGAATTTCACGTCATGCTTACCTCCCAGTCCCTCCAGATTCTTTCCTTGTCCCTGCAGCAGCCCCCAAAAGAAAACTAAAATAACCAAATCAAATCAAAACAAACAATAACAAGAAAAAACAAAAAGAAAAGCAAAAAGCACAAAAATAAATTAGAAGAAACTTAGCCTCCAGTAGCAGCTTGGGCTCAGATGACATCCTAGCTCCAGGTCGAAGAAGCAGAAGTCACTCAGATCAGCCCCAGATACCAAGAAAGCCATTAGTTGCAGCCCACACCCCTGGGCCTCTGAGTAACCTTTGGTGGCAAAACGGGCTTCATACTTCCACACTAACGCTAGCTGTGGTGGGACCAGGGATCCAGACATAGTCTTCCCCGTGCTGCGGGTCTAGATGTCACCATTGTCCCTGATGGCAGTGCAGGCTGCTCAATTTGGTATGGCCCCAATGGCATACCAGAGCCCTTGGACACTAATATGGCCCCAGATCTCAGGCATCCACATGGCCGTGGATGGAAACAGGAACCACGGACATCAACACAGACTCAGCCAGCAGCAGGACCATGGACCCAGATCTGGTGCTCACCAGTAGTCCAGGTCTGTAGTCCCAGCTGGTGCTGTTCTCCCGATCTGCATGACTCCAGCAGCAGTGCAATCCTGGGACACCAAAACGGTCACAGATGACAGCCAAGACCCTGGGAATCTGCGTGGCCCTCATGGCAACAAGAGCTATTAGACATCATCACAGAACTTGCTACAGTAGGGCTATGGACCCAGACATAGCCCTCAGCTGCAGCCTTGGCCCAGACATCACCATAGTACCAGATAGCAGAACGTGCCACTTAAATCTGTATGGCTCCAGATGCAGCATGACCCTTGGGCACAAGCATGATCCCAGGTGGCTGATCGGACCCTGGGTAACCATACAGCCATTGGTTGCAACAGAAGCCACACACGTTGACTCAGACCTTGGTTGCTATAGGGCCATGGACCCAGACATAGCCCTTGGCAGCAGCTCTGGCCTGGATGCCACCATGGTCCTGGGGGGCAAGCAGGCCTCGGACATCAGCCTGCTCCTCGCAGCCTTCGCTTCTGCCATTCTGCCTCTTTCTACAGCATACAAACCATTTCCCCCTCTTTCTCTCCTGTTTCCCACCATGTACGTGGTTATGGTGTCTGACAGGCCTGGGGATGTCTTCCCACCAGTCCAGGACCTGAGGTCACAGGCTGGCCTGTGGGTGGCTTACACCCACCTGAGCTGACTACTAAGTCTTTAATATGTGATTATTTGGGAGAACACTTCACATATAAACCATAACATGAACCACTATTTTGTTTTGTAATATGGCACACCTTGCTTAACACAATTCACATCCAAGGAGATAAAGAGTATTATTATTGTTAAGAAAGACAACTTGATTAAATACAGCAATAATTCGTGGAAGCCATCAAGTCACAAAAGGGTAAATAGAAATTACCACAAAAACTTAACTTTCAGTAGTGAGACTTTGATTTAACTTATCAGATAGGAACGTTTTCTGGAGTATACTCTACAGAAGAAAATTACAGCTACACTAGAAAAAAAACTTTTCCCAGGATACACACACACACACACACACACACACACACACACACACACACACACTTTCATGCTTGTACATGAGAGTATATTTATTTACTGTCTGATATGAGTCTTAGAAATAAATTCACAAAAAAATGCTATGCAAGCAAATTGCATGCTTGGGGACATCAAATGAAAATAAAATGAATACCTAAACACCTACTGGTATATCTAGAAATTTCTATTCCTTCTTCATGAACTGAGGTGTAGGGTAATGCATTAGGTCTTAGAAATAAATTCACAGATTAACAGGCAAAGAGCTATGCAAGCTAAGTGCATGCCTTGGGTTATGAAATGAAAGGACAATGACTATCTAAACACCTACTGGTATCTAGAAACTTCTATTCCCTCTTCACACTGAGGTGTGGAATGTGCAGGAAGGTTTGGGAAGAATAAATGCTTGGGGGAAACTGAAATTGCCCTTATGAAATGGATGCCAGACTCTGAGAAGTCTGTCTGGGCATGGGGTGTCCTCCAGAGTCCCTTCCTGGGATAACTTAACCCACGCTGGTTGGCTGGACTCCCAGAGAGAGGCTCCCATGCTTCCATAGGAGAATATGTGCTTTGTCTATCAGAAGTAACTGAGAGAAAGGATTTTATTCCCTCTCTTTTTTTCCTGCACTGGCTTATCCCCAAGCTCAGAAGAAGCAGAAACCAAAATAGCATACTTGCCTGCGGTTTTCTGCACGGCATCACTATTTTTATATCTGTAACTTTGTTACTTTACACATATCCACTGTATTGTAGAACAATCGTCTGCATGTGCTTTCCAGAATGTTCTCATCTGTCAACCCATTAAGTAGTAGCTGTTCTTCCCTCAAACCCATGATTTTGTCTGTAATAGGAAGCGTATGCTTAGGATTATAATTTTCCTCTTTGTATTTAATTTCTTTTGCGTCACATAATATTTGTTACATTTGTAATGTGCATTAGAACTTGAATTATTTTTAACAATCCGCTGTGTTCAAATTGTACATTTTTTTCTACCTACCCATCACTTTATGGATTTTTAGGTTGGTTCCATCTCTCAGTTATTGCTAACAATACTCAATTGACATTGAGCTTCAAATCATCTGCTTGCCTCCTAGTCTTCAGACTTTTTGGAGTGTATACCTGCACGCGAGCTTGCAAAGCCATGCGATAATTCTCTTTGCTACCTTCAGTAACTGTCAAACCTTTGTTAAGGCAGCTGCTCCAGTTTACATACCCAGTAGTGATGTGTGAGGGTCCCTGTTTCTTCACGCCTTGCCAACGATTTCGCTTTTCCTGTTACTGCGATTGCTGTGACCGTCTGTGTGCAAAGTAGGCCGCAATGCACAGCTTTGAGCTTCTTGGGGACCAATGACATCAAACATCACTTACGTGTTTGTTCGTGGCATATTTGTATGTTTTCCTTGGGGCATGCCTTTTGTTGACAGATGTGCTTTTAGAGATCATCGCAGCCCTTAGATTTTTAACAGTTTTACCATGATGATGTTATAACCAAAAAATATAGTCCTGCAGATTTTAGACAAAATCACTCCAATGTTTTTGGCTGAGACCACACTTTCTTATGGGAAGGGACAGTGTGTACATACATACAAGCATGCCCGACTCTCCCAGGATCTGGTGCTAATATCATCTCAAGAGGTTTGAGATTGTCATCACAGTGCTGATTTGAACACTAGGTAGTGCCCTAAGCCAAGGTTTTCTGTAATTCTGTTTTATACCTAGAGCTATGAAAAAATAACAGCTTGGTGGGGAGGAGCTGGTAAGTTAAAGCAGGCAGCTGTGCGGTGTGCGTGTGAGTGTGTTTAAGACTCACTACTTGTAGTTAGCTAACCTACCAGGGGGTTCATCTTTCTCTCAGAAGCCTTCAGTTCTTGTGTGTGTGTGTGTGTGTGTGTAATAATAGAAGACGAGTAATTATGCATATATGCTACAATACTATAATACTACATACTACAATAATTATAAAGGTACTATGAATTCAAGAGGGATTTAAAGGAAACAGCAGGCGTTGTGAAGCCATAGGGAGGTGAAGAAATGATGTAGGTGTGAAACTAGAATATTCACATGAGAAATTCTCATGTGAAATAATACATTAAAGATGCAACTATCGGTAGAAGCTTACCACTCTCTATAGAATTTCACAAAACTCACTTTATTGATTATGATGAACTTTGATGAGCCACTCTTTGGCCTCTTGGAGCTATACCAGACTAGAGATGGATGTCAATTCTACGTCTCCATGGTGGTTATAAACTCTAACTTTGAGAAGCTGATTAAGTGTAAACAACACTAGCATGGTGTGTGGTGCTATCCCCAAATTGTGGCCTGACTAAACAAGCCGTAGCGTCAGACTCAGTGGGTGACTTCTCCCAGCCCAGCTCTGACTCTAGTGAATGAACAACAGAAGTCACACCACTGTCCTTGGTCCATGGAAAGGAAATCTCTGCCTACTGATTCTGAACCTGCAGCCATCACAAAAGGCACTGGAGTTTGATGAACACCCACATGGCCTGCCAGTGAGCATGAACGCGGAGTGTGACTTTCTTCCAGTGTCTAGTGGTTTGGAGATGCCGCAAGTGGTCAATAATACGTGAAGTAATACACCGCTCAGTGGAAAGACAGAGCTGTAGCAAAATCATTAGGTGGAGGATATTTTCATCCTGTCCAGTACATGGATGCTAGACAACAAGTTAGGCTGAGCCCTTGGAGACCCATCTACAAGGAGAGGGAGTACTCAAAAGCACCCCAGAGTAACATTAACTGGGCACCTCTGCCCTTCATTTGTCCCCACTGGCCAGTGTGTAGAGTGGCATAGAATGTATGTTTGGACATTTCTAGATGGGCCTGTTTGAAATTGTGGGCAATGACACTGTAAGCATTCTCACTATGAATTGGTTTTCTCAGAATCCCAGGTATTCCTACTCTGAGCCTAACATGGATTTTGTCATCTATTTCTTTGACTGTAGGGGGATGCCATGGAATACAAAGGAAATTTCATCCCTAGTCTTGAAATGCTTCAACTTCTGACACTTCACAGATTGTCTGAGGAGAGGTCTCTAACATGGGGAGCACAGTCTCTAGAATCCTTTCATGAGGCTGGTTAGAGAATAAAACTCACACCATTCCCTTGATATGAAGAGAGCTTGCATCACTGAGTTATTAGCTCATACCAGCAGCTTTTCTGTAGTGTTGACGGAGACCAAATGAGTAAAATCAGTTTTTACTAGTTAACTTTATACACAGACATGTGTTTCCTAACTTTGGGGAGCTTGTCAGCGGATCTTTGACCACAGAGCTGTTCCTTTCTGTGTCTCTGAGCACACGTCTTTGCTTTGCTCCTGAAGCCAACTCCCAGAGGTTCTCGGCTCCCTCACACACCCCGCCACACCACTCAGGCAATCCTAGATGTGTGTCTATAGCCAGTGTTGTCAGGGATTAAGAACGGATGCTAAACAGCGCAGTTTATTTGTAAATTGTATCTGGTGTCACCTTTTGAAGGTTCATAAAGCTTAGAAAACTGTTTAAGTTCACATTTATTATTACAATAGCCACAGTTGGTGATTTCTAGATCAAGAAAGGTCTCTATCTGTTTTAGAGAAGATATCGATTCTAGCATTTATTTACCGGTGTTTGGAATTGCAGGCTGTATGACAGTGGAGGCCTTGGAATGTAAAGCATAGTGAAGGCTACTGAAAGCAAGGCATAAACTGAAACTTCAGACAAAAGGAGACTTTCCTGTGCTGAAGGCATCACTTTACCCCTCTTGGAATAGATCGGCTAGTTCAATGTGACGTCTGGACTATACTGTGCTAGGACCCCATGGAAGAGTCATGCCCAAAGCGAACGTCAATGACAAGACGGGAAAAGGGGTCACCTGACAATAGTGATGCCTTGCTGATATTCAAGTAGAAACACCAGTCAGACCTTAGAAGAAGGGTCTCAAGATGATGGAACAGCCTGCATCCTCTGAAGGCCAGAGCTGCCTGAGAGGACTCTGGATGAACTTGCCTGCTGTCTCTGTGTATGCGAGCCATTTAAGTTCACAGCCACTGCTCTAAGACTGTGATTCTTGGGGACAGTAACGTCACTGTGGGAAGTGCCACGTGGTAACAAGAAATGTAGCTCACAGGACCTTGATGTCTTGGTGAGCCGTCTTCTACCCTGACCCAGCCATGGGCACCAGGCTCCTCGGCTGGGCAGTGTTCTGTCTCCTGGGGACAGGTGAGTGTTTAGAAAAGCAACATCTCCATTTCGCATTTCTCTGTGGATTATTCTAATTGTTTCCAGTTTGAAACACCACCTTCTTTTCTAACAGTACCGTCTGAAGCTGGAGTCACTCAGTCTCCCAGACATGTGATCATACAAGAAAGGCAAGAAGCTTCCTTATGGTGTGACCCTGTTTCTGGACATGCTACCCTGTACTGGTATCAGCAGCTCAGAGACCAAGGCCCCCAGCTTTTAGTTTACTTTCAGAATGAGGCTGTTATGGATGATTCTAAATTGCCCAAGGATCGTTTTTCTGCAGCAAGGACTACAGGAGTGAACTCCACTCTGAAGATCCAGTCTGCAAAACTGGCAGACTCAGCCACGTACTTCTGTGCGAGCAGTGTAGACACAGCAATGCAGAGACGCCTCCCCGCTGTGCACAAAGCCAGCTTTCAGCAGAGACCTCTGCTTACTTCCTATTCTCCATAGACCAAATGGGTCTTTCGCCTAGGCTGTGCTGCACATAACCAGAGGTCACAGATCTTTCCCAAAACAGAAAGACGGCAAGTGTTTGAAAATATCATCCCAGGGACTTGAAGTGCTCGCTTCTCAGTGACAATTCAAGGACCCCAAACTGAAAGTAACCTTTCATACACCAAGTCCTCCCAATCTGGAGACACCTGCTCTGTAAAATCTGCCACCAGGAAATCCATCTAAAACAGTAATACAGAGAGATGGCGGGGGGAGGTTATCTGTGGGTAACCAGACAAGAGGTTTTCCCCTCCAGAGCAGGAGCATCTGAACGTTTCGAATGCCACCCTTGGCAACATCATTATATCACACTTCTATTCCTTTACAATAGAACTTTCTATGGAAGACATTCTCTGCATGATATGTTTGTTTGGAGGACTTCTTTCTATCCTTGCTTGTGTGGAAGTATACCACTAATAATTGTACTGTTGATGTGTGTGTGTAATTTCAGCTCATTTTCAGAAATGTTCTAGCTTCATAGAAATGCACAAAATGGATATTCTAGCAGGGGTCCCAGAATTTTTACAGAATACATCTGAATTCCCTTGAATTTCTGGTCCTCTAGCCTGTACCTGCTAAGCTCTGGGGTTATAGACTCCAACTCCATGCTGAACCCAAATCTCCACTCATACCAAGTACTACTTTCCACCAAGTACTGCAACTTTTTTAGGTCACTGATACAGCCCCAAACGATTGCAGGTTTGATCCAGTAGTTCAGATGCTGTTGAACACATTTCATCTGTGTACCTTTGTCTACTAAAACAGTGCCGTGGCATGATAAAATAACCTTCGAAAGAATGTCTAAAGCAGCCCAGGGCCCTCCATGTAACCCCAGATGATGTCTTCTTTATTTCTGTTTCTCTCTGACTCCTTCCTGATTCTCTGCGATAGCAAGAGCAGTCAGTCTGAACTGTTGGGAATGCTTGGAAGCCACATGGTGGGGACTGTCCGCACACACCTTCACTCTCAGACCCTCTTGGTATTTCTGCAGCATCTAACTGTAGTTCACAACTTCTGCCCATTTCCGTTCATTTCAGATCTCCACATCTGTCTGACCACAAGATCCAGCAGTGTGGTAGGCAGGTGATGGCCAACCATTGTCTCTTTGACAGAATTTAAAACTTAGACCAAGTTAATACTAATAATGATTATTTATTCTCTAACACTAATGCGTTATAAATCTCACATCTCTTATACTAAATGAAGTCACAGCTCCCCTGTGACCTGGTTGTTGCCTGCCACCGCCACTAGAATGCACTGTGGCTTCACTGTCACCGAGATTCTGTGTAGGGCTTAGGAAAACATATTTAGATGCCATCCACCCTGACTCTTTTGTTTTGCTTTTATTTTTTTGCTTGTTTGTGGCACGGTTTCTCAGTGCCCTGCCGCTTTCTAGTCAGTCTATACTGGCCAACCATTGAGTCCTAGAGCTCTGCTTGTCCTGTCTCTCCGGTGTGGGGTGACAAGCTCGCAACATCATGGGCATCTTTTAAAATGTAGTTCCTAAGAATTGAACTCAGACACTTAGTGTTTGTTTTTTGACCATTTCCCCCTTTTATTAAACATAGATTCTTTTCTCATACACCATGTCATGATTACAGCTCCCTCTCCCTTTACTCCTCCACGTTTAATACCTTCTCTCCCTCCCAGATCCACCCCCTTTCTGTCTCCCTTTAGAACAAAAAACTGATTAACAACCAGACACGACACAATAAAATATAGTAAGATCAATCAATGAGCATCTCACTGAGGCTGGACGAGGCAACCCAACAGAAGGAAAAGAGGGAAAGGGCTGCCAAGAGAAGGCACAAGAGTCAGAGATCCGTTTGTTCACAAACTCAGCAGTCCACTAAAGATGCTAATCTGAAAGCTGTAATAAGTGCATATACACAGAGGGTGTGGTTGGACCCAAGTCGGCTTTGGGGGTTGCTGCTCTCTGCGTGCTCAATTGTGCCTTGATTAGTTGGCTCAGAGGACCTTGCTCTTCCGATGGCCTCTGTCCCTTCTGACTTTTACAGTCTTTCTGCCTCCTCTTCTGTGCGGTTCCCTGGCCTTTGGGGTGGGGGTGGTTTGATAGAGACATCCCATTTAGAGCTGTGAGTTCCAAGGCCTGTCTTTCTGTATAACATCTGGCCATGGGTCTCTGCTTCCTTGACGATGACTGAATAAGGCACTGATCTGTGAGTATAGCAAGACGTCATTAGGGGTTATTTCATTCATTAGTCCTTTAAAAAAAAAAGACCAGTAGTATTTGGTCTTACCCTAGGTCTCTAGACCATCTAGTCTCTGGTTCATGGTCACCCAAGCAGTATTGGGTAGGTGTGGGTTCCATCTTGTTGAGTGGGCCTTAAGTCAAATACGACATTAGTACTCACCTTACTTTGTGCCAACATTGCCCTAGCATATCTTACAGGCAGGACAGATTGTAGATGAAAAGTTTTATGGCTAGGTTGGTGTTTACTTTTCTCTTTGATAGCCTGCATAGTACCTTCCAGTACCAAAGACAGTAGAACGTAAGGGTGAATGTTATGTAGGTACCAGATAAGAATGCATGGTAAATAAATGCTGCAGCATTTTATTCACAAATATTTAAGGACAAGACAACCCTTGCTTGTTTCATTGTTATGAATAGAGGAGAAGTTGCGGAGTTGGGATATTTAGTAAAAACTCAAGAATAATTTATCATTGAGGTCTTTCACAACACAGAGCTTTCCACTGTAATCAATTCACAGGGAACCGGCTCCTGTTCTATATCCCTAACAGAGCTAACATCATTTCTGTGGCATTTAAAGGACGGTTGAAGGACCAGTGAATGACTTGAGCATGAGTATGTTAGTTGGAGGGCCATATTACCACGAGGGAAAATACCAATTTTCGGTGAGAAGATGAATTCATTTTTAAATACTTAGAGTTTGGAGTGCAAACAGAAATAACAGCTTCTTATAAGATGGAGGCTATAGAGATGGCCTCAAGAATTGATAAAGCCAAACCAGGCTACCAGGACCCTCAAAGCGTGTTGGTATTCACCTTGGTTAGTTGCTGGAAAAATAGAAGACCCAGAGACAGATATTGGGGTTCAAGCTGAAGATCAGGGAAGCAAAGCCCTCGGGCATCTACCTCTAACAGGGCTGGGGCATCCCTATCCTCAGCGTGTCTGGAGAGAGAATGTCTGACACTGAGACCTTGGTCCTAACTTATATACCTCCCTGTACTGGGATTAAAGGCGTGTGATCCCAGGTGCTGAGACCATCTTTGTGTGAGCTGTTTCTCTTTAGGACTGATCAATCTTGTGTAGATCTCGGTGGCCGTGGACTCACAGAGATCCATCTACCTCTTAATCCTGAGTCTTAGGACTAAATGTGTATACCACCACCTCCTAGTTTCTGGCTGCTGGATGTGTGCCTGGCTTCTAAGGCTTGTGGCTTGACTTTCCTTTCTGAATCCTCATGCAAGCTTTCATAAATCATGAATAATATATCACCACATTGGCTCAGTTGCAATTGCATCCAGTCCTGTCTGATTCCTCTCCAGAGCTGCAGCCTTGTCTTAATGCAGATTTCAAGCTGGGGCTGGGGTTGGAGGTGTTCGTGGCTCGTTTGATGATGTCACTGACCAACAGAAGACTCCCATGAAAATGAAGTTTTCTCAAAGTCACTTCTCTGCTCATGTAAAGCCCTGGTCTGGATGTTTTGCACCTGTTCTTAGTCTGCTATGGGCATCCAGACCCTCTGCTATGTGGTCTTTTGTATTCTGGTAGCAAGTAAGTCGTGGGGGTACTTAACACCATCACACTGACTTTTTTATTCAGGACTCCCACCCAGAGTTTTCTTAATCTCTCTTCCACTTTGTCTTCTTTTTAATATAGACCACACAGATGCTGGAGTCATCCAGACACCCAGCCATGAGGTGGTAGAGAAAGGCCAAACAGTAACTCTGAAGTGTGAGCCAAGTTCAGGCCACAATGACCTTTTCTGGTACAGACAGACCAAGGGACTAGAGCTGCTGAGTTATTTTCGCAGCAAGTCTCTTATGGAGGATGACAAGACACGAAACGATCGATTCACAGCTGAGATGCCAAATTCATCTGTCTCCACCCTGAAGATCCAGCCCACAGAACCCCAGGATTCAGCTGTGTATCTGTGTGCCAGCAGTTTAGCCACAGAGAGACACAGAGGTATCCAGTCAGTGCAGAAACCCTTGTGTGCCTGCCTTTCTCCAGCCCCTACCTGTTCTGAGTGAAGCTTTCTGTGTTCCTTCATGGAAAAAAAAAATGGGATTGGGACAACGGAAAGCCAGGAAGTAGTCCAGCATCAGAAAAGCAGAGCTTGGGTAATAAATGGTCTTGAAGGTAGTTCGTGGGTCCTTCACATACTGTCTGTGGACTGAGGCTCACATGTCTTGTAAACATAAGCACCTATGTGTTGTACACTCAGTGTTTCCCAGCTCCATCTGAATTCAGTGGCCCTGGTAAGGGCACTGCCCTATGAATTTTCTGTTCATTTATTCTCTTTTCATTGTGAGTTGCTGGGACAGTGTTTTAATGCTAATTTAAACTCAGTACTTCCCTAGCATTTTCTTTTCATCACACATATGTGCAAAGCGTAGGACTAACAGCAATCTCTCGTAGTCTCAGAATGCTTATGGTGATGACAATGAGCTTCGTGTCCTGCACAGTTCCAATATGGCGACATCCCAAAACCATTAGTCTTTCCAGCCTTGTTTGTCCTTTCCTTCACAATCTCATCTCCTTGTCTATATGTTCCTTCTGATTTGTATATATATATACTCAGTCTTGAAAATGTGTCTTGCCAGTTTTATTGAGCTCTTTTACTATCTTGTTTCACACCAATGAGACAATTGTGTCATGTGTTCATCAAGATGAACTCATGTAAAATATGCCCATATTCAAGTCTCCAAGGAAATTAGGCTGACATAATTTTTGCCTTATGGTCAAATTCCTTCTCTCCTTGAGTTAATTGTGTCGTGTAAGTACTGACTCCAGAGGTGAGAACAATACAGAATAACCTGAAGATGTTTTTATGTTCACCAAAAGACATACTCTGTATCTTCATATACTGCTTATTCTGGCTCCTTTTTGTTGCTTTCGGATTATTTCCCTCTCATACTATAAGCCCAGCTCATTGACACACAAGGCATCTATACTGATGTAGTCCTTTGTGCTGTACTCACCTTGATATCACCATCACACGGAAAATTTAAACTTTATTTCCCCATTCCTTGACCTTATTACTCTGAAGGATTTTGCTTTCCTCCCAATGCTTTCAAAATTGGTTTCATGATTACAGTACATGCATGTTGAACAGATAAATACTATTCTCTTTTTGCCTGATATTTTGTCCATAAACCATAACATCAAAGAAGGTTAGAAATTAATGTATTTTGAGTAACTTAGTCGGTTTGAACGGATAATGCCAGGGAGCGTTGTTTAGAGCTGCTGTTCAGTAGTACGCAACACACTTGACATTTTCATAACCCCCTACTCAATGACACACCAGTGTTTTCAGTAAAATCATGTGCAGATGCTCTGACTTCTTTTTGGTCTCCCAGCAACACTCAGTACTACTTTACCTTTGTGAATACTTCAAAAGCCTCAATACCCTACAGTGTGACACAATGATCTTGAGACACACTTCCCGACTGTTCTACATTCAGTGGTTGTGTAGTGAGAAGAGGATCACAGCCCCATTGAGGAGGCAGATGATGCTTCCTATGGCTAAGTAGTCAGATGTACACATTCTCTTTGCAAAACATTCTTACACAATTTGACATCTCTCTGTGGATTTGCTTTTGCAGATTCCACCACAATCTCCACACTTTCCAGCTCTCTAATCTCTCGTAGATGCTTCCTGAAGCAGAAAACAATGGTACATACTTGTTTTTGTCACAGTAGGGTATAACAAAGCTCATTTGCTGAAGGAAGAGCATGGAGGTAGGTCAAGATCATTTTCACGGTTAGAATGTGGTAATTTGGGACTTCACAATCTTCACTCAGCTGTCTGGTGCTATTTAAATGCACAATGCTCACTATTTAGAATCATCTAAGACAGAATTTCTTCACTGAAAAGGAAAAAAAAAATCTTTGTTCTTTGAAAGAATATCAAAACAAAAGTGTCAATATAATGTGTTTAGAAATCATCCCTTTAATAAAGTAATTAAATTTAAAAAATATCTAGTCAAGATTGACAAGGTGTCCCGCTAACCCATAGATTCTAAAGTGTAAATACAAGGGTTTTGCTCTAGAGCAGTGGATTTTGAGGGGAGCTTTGTCTCACCTTGCTGGATATGACACCTTAGGAAACATCTCTCCTGTCTCTGGGTGACTCGAGAGTGATCATAAGCATTTATTGAAGCTCATTCTCCAGTCTTTGTTGTTCTTATACATATAAATGCAAATCCAATGATATTTCTTTTAAAGAGTGTAACACTGGGGCTGGAGAAATATTTCACCCCTTAAGACAACTTACTGCTTTTCAAGAAAACCTGGGTATAGTTCCTAGCACAAAGTGAAGGGCGCCTCATGCCTTCCTGAAATTCAAGCTCTTGGGGAATCTGATGCCTACTTGTGGCCTCCACAGGAACATGAACGCACTTGGTGTGTGTGTGAGTATACATACCTACACCCCCCACCCCCCCACCCCCCACACAAAGTATGTCCTAAAAGTCCAATTACTTCAGCTACAGGAAGGACATATACTGTTTATCTTTGCACTGGGTTACTCTATGTGATGATAAAACACAAAAAATGTACTTGAGATTAGTAATAGCACTGCTAACATCTCTACCGGTTCATTTGAAATGCAGAATATAAATCTTTTAATGTTGCCACTGCAGGCCTTTGGGCTCTCTGCCACATATAGAGCTATCCAGTAGCCCCTGCTGTTGTCTGAATATTTTCTGGAATGATGGATGATTACAAACTCTCTGTTCAATGATAAGAGATTAAGAAAACTAAAGTCCTTGCTGATATCCAGTCTTTCAGACAGTGAAGAATTTCTCATTGAAATAGACTCATCAGGTGGATTATCACAGGAGAATTTTTATTTCTAAAAGTCTCTACAAAGTCAAGGAGATAAACTACTCGTAACAGTGAGCTTCCAGACAGGAATGATTTAGAATCTGTGACAGTCAGCACAATTGGTCAGGCTCTTTCTGATGAAGCAAATGTGCTTAAGAGGACTCTCAGGGCAAGGGAAATTAGACTATGTATACAAGAAAATCCAAAATCAATCAACACAATTATTGCGAAAGCTTAAAGGATGATTATAGGAACACCTGTGGTTGATGCATGATGCTACAGGGAATTCAAATTTCCTGAGAGAGTAGATGAGATTACACTGTCGTTTGAATCAAGGCAACAAAGGAAGGGTGTTTACAACTGAGAGAAGCCATAGGCTCCCACCACATCAGGAAGGCACGGAGTCAATTCTCCACCTTGAGAAGTAGGGTACAGAAAGACAGTGTATATAGTTTTCTCATGTTGCAACCAATAAATTCAGGATAAACAAACTCACATACATCAGAACATTAAGGACTTAAAATTTTAAAAATCATCTACAAACAAATTAAAAGCATGTATTCTTGCAGTAAATGATTGTTAGTGAGGAAAAGCAGCATCTTAGAAAACACATACCATCACGTGGAAGGAAGAAGAGCCTGATTGGATTCTTAAAGGGGAAAGGGAAAAGATTTAGGTTTCATGTCTTTCTGGGGAGACAAGAGAGAGGTATAATTTATGTTTTACTAAGTTAGACAAGACAATAAGATAGCCAGAAAATCCCATTAGAGGGAGAATTTGGGTTCTTGGAATTCAACTGGAAAGGCTCCCAAGGAGCAGACACAAACAAACATGGGAGTTTTGACAGAGTTTCCTGGAGAGATCAAGGAAAATATTGAAACTGTATGATCTTCAGCTATACAATTTGACAAGGGATCCTACTGAATTATTGATTAAAATTATAGCTCTCTAGAAAAGTGCGGTACATATAAAAAGGAAAGAAGGCAAAAAGTAAGGAGAAAAATATAGCTATAAATTTGTGTGATGGAAGAAATAGGCCGTATTAAATATTTATTTTAATAGTTCTTATTTAAGAGATTTCAGAATTTCTCACAGGGGAAGATCGTAGAGAAAGTCTAGCAGAATATATTTGAAAGACTAATGGCGTTGGCTTGGATGCAGATAAAAAGTTAATGAAGGTATTATATGCCAGGGAACAGTCCTGGTTGGATTAGAACTTTAAAAAAAAATTCAAAAGAAACAATTTTAAACACTGAAAAAATTTAATTTAATCTTCCTTAAAGGATTGGGTAATAGCACACTGACAGAAAAATGATAAAATGTGTGCAATAGTAGTAGAAATAAAAACTTATAATAGAAAAACTATTAAAGGCTGAAACAGAGGAAAGTTGAGAAAAGTTATTGGCTTGATAATACAAAGATTAATATTTTCCTAGAACATTACAAAGCTTTTTTCCTTTTTACACCTCGGTGTGTGTGCGCGCGTGCGTGCGTACGTGCATGCATGCGTGTGTGTGTGTGTGTGTGTGTGTGTGTGTGTGTGTGTGTGTGTGTGTCTGCCCATGGAAGCCAGGGGGTGTTGGACTCCTCTGGAACTGTAGTTACAGGTGGTTGTTAGCCTCCTGTTATGTGTTCTGAGAATTAAACCCAGGTCCTCTGCAAAAGCATACACGCTCTTAGCCATTGAGCCATCTGTCTAGTTCATACAAAGAAACTTTGAAGAAAGTTAGTTCATATCATATCCAAACGTAGAGCCTCTCCTGGCATTGCATCAATGCTATTGGTGGGTTCATTCTGACACGGCTGACGCTTGTCGTTGGATCTTTTTCTTCATCCTAGGAGATAAAGCAGTACTGGCTGGAAAAGTAAAGAATAGAAAGTTAATCCCCAGCTTGGTAATTGGCACCATATCTTGGAGCTTCTTACGATAACATTGGTAATCGTTACCTTTGTCTGAGGCTCAACGTAACTGCTCAGGAATGGCGCCAAGGTTATACCGCACATGGCATTGAAGGGTATTTCTCAAGACTACTGAAGTGGAGAGGTCCTCACAGAGTGAGTCTGAGGTGTCTGGGCAACACAGATCTTGTGGACCTCAGGGGACATGTTTGTTCCCAGTTCCCTTGATAAAGGCTGGGTCTGCGGAATAATATTTCTAGTCTGCCCCTTTTTCTTCTCACCCTTCTCCATTGTTCTCTGATGATAAAAAAAAAAAAGTAAAAGAACCATCATAGGAAGATCTGAACAGCTATTGGAAAACCTAGTCCAGTCTTTCCCTGCCTCCCTGTGTTGGGGAGTTCAAGGCAGGGCTCTAAGGAGCGAGTATAGGGAAGCTGCTCCAAGCAGGAGAGCCTCCACCATCAGAATTCCACAGGAATATCACCAGGTGAATGTATAAGTTCTTTGGGGAGCCCAGAATGTGACATTGTTTCCTATAGTAAAATATGAACAAACAACAACAAAATATTAGAATGTGATGCCCAATCAAGCGTTGAACTTTTTCTAAAAGTATTGTATACATGTAGAAAGTATTTTATGTGTATGAATGATTTACCTGTATGTATGTCTATGCAATATTTGCATGCCTGGCACTCATAGTGGCTAGAAAGGGTGATGGATGCCCTTGGACTGGAGTTACAGGCACTTGTGAGCCACCATGTGGGTGCTGGGGATCAAACTTGGCTCCTCCTGAAGAACAGCCAGTGCTCTTAACCATTGAGCCATCTCCCAAGCCCCTACATTCATTTTATTTTTATTTAGAATATAATTATATCATTCCCCTGTTCTGTCACCTCCTTCCATATCCCTTAACTCCCTCTCAAATTTGTGGCCTCTTTTTCTTTAAATATTGTTGTTGTGAATAAATATATAAGTTGAAACCTGCTGCACCCCTTAGTTTTGCTTGTATATGTGTTGTTAGGGCTGGCTAATTGGTATTGGGGAGACAACTGGGGTCCTGTCTGGGGAAGACTAGACACCCTTCTCTCAGCAATTTTTAACTGCTTGCCACTGGAGTGAGGCCACTGGAGATAAATTTCCTCATCTACGAGTGAGTGTAAACTAGTGATGTCATTGCTCAGATCTTGTTCATAAAGTCATGTTTCTGATATTTCATGGGTGTGGCTCCTGCCATGTCTAGAGAACATAGTCTTGCAGCTGACTTCCTGGTTTTACCATCTTTCTGTTCCCTTTTGCACGGTGTCTCCCAGGCCTTGGGCGTAGGGATGACATTACAGATCTATCACTTGGACCTGGACACCCAGCTGTCAGTTGTGCTCTGAAATTTGACCAGCTTTCTGTAATGTTCTTCATCTGCATCCGAAAAAAGCTACTGTGCTGCGGGATGAGATCTATATTTACTTGTGGGTATATGGATAAGTGTTTTGAATGCAGGTAGGAAGTATGCTGGCTTAGGAAAGTAGTGGTAATAGGCTTTCTTCTGAGATGCATGGTCTCACCAGCCATGGGTAGCTGGCTGTGAATCCACATACATGGTTTCCCTTCTGCGGCTGCATGGCCCTTAAGTTCAGTTAGACTGCTCCCGTTGCATTGTTTAGGGCTATCTTGCCATGCTGGTTATTGTCTCAGTGTTTCAGTTTTACACTCAGGTTTCCTTTCCTCCCTTGGCAGCTTCTTGTGAGCTTTCTGGTGCTATGAAAGCTAGTCCTTAGGTAGGAGGCTTTTAGGTCAGATCTAGCAAGAATCTGTTGTGTTCTGTGTGCAAAGCGCGTGCATGGTTCCTTCAGCCATGTGCACTTGCTTCCAACTTCTTCAGGGAAACCAAGAGCAATAACAATAGCCTGTATTGTTTCGGGAGTTTCTTAGACCCTGACCAACAATTTGAAAGTAAATTTCTCATGCCAGGTACTGGAGTTTTTATTAGATATTTTATGACTGTTGAGGGCGCATTATTAGCCCCAAAGACATAAATTCATTTTAAGGACACACACATGGGGAAATTTTAAGTAAAATATAAAATAATATGATCCCCTTCAGCTTTTTAAACATCCTCATTTCTCTCTCCTTTTTTCCTTTTGTTCACAGTTTATTTTATAACTCTTCATATGCTATGATATGCTTTAGGCACATCTTACGATGCTGTCGCCCGATTCTGCGTTTCCTACGTAATTGCATTTAATCTTCCCTCCTAACGCCTGTAGGCAGCTTCTGTCATCTTCGTGTGTGGGTGGCAGGGTGCTTCAGACCATCACGATCCTTCGTTAGGAAGGCGGTACAGAAAGGACACAAGCATACACGTATATGTGCGTGATCGTACACACCCACACACAATCGTGCACATGCACACACGCAGTCACCCATGCTTCCATACACGTTGGTGCATACCAACACTAATGCTAGAGAGAAGAGAGTGACATGACTATCCTCCCTCCATTCTGAATACTTCTTTACCTAACTTCCAAGCCTGCCTGTCACTCACTTCTCTCTGTTGCCTTGACACAATACAAACCACATCACTCTCCTGTGCTCTCCACAGAGAGATTCGCCAGCACTCATTTAACTGTAGGATAACAGCGGAGACATCAACAATAGTAGTAATAGTACCTGGCGCTGGAGGAAGAGGAGCAGGTGGGACCTGGGAAAGGCTGATGATAATTAGGAGTGTGGATGTGACCCAAATACAAGATCACTGTGTAACTGAGGATGGGCTTGACAACCTCTTCCTCGGCCCCAATGAGAAAAACAGGAGCCGTTTGTCTCCTCTATCCTTTAAATCCAGATTAAAGGTAAGGTAACGGTCAGGTGCTTATCTCAATAAATATGTTGATCATACCATTTTCATGAGCTAAATTTCATTCCAGAATAAGATTAAAAAGGAAACGTGCATAAAATTTTCAATGAGCAAATAAGAAGAAGAGTCCGGTAGGTATTCAGTAGGTCATTTGATAGGTGATGTGTCAGGGAAAGTGGAGTGGAGATTGGGGGATGGGACAGTCATGGGGCATTACGAAATAACTATGGGCAGGGGTGCCTTGAGTCTCTGGAGGAACCACCCACCCCTGCACCAGAGCAATTGTTTACTTTAGCGTTTCCTCTGTAGAGGATCAGGGCTCACCTTGGAAAGGAGGTCCTCTGATGTTACTACCACGAGACTATGCTCCACCCTGAGGAGACAGAGGTCCTAGAGACTTCAGCCCTGGCTTCTCAGGCTCACGTGGGGTTTCTGTGGGTGAAGCCAATGCTTCATCTTGTGATGGCCACCAGGCTCCTGTTCAGCATGGTCCTTTGTTTCTTGAGAGCAGGCGAGATTCTGGAAATAAAGAATCCGTAGATTTGGGCTTTGCCTGTTATGGTTGCAATTGCATTTTTTATTCTCTACTTTCTGTTTCTTTTCAGAACCAACAAACACGGGAGTTATCCAAACACCCAGGCACAAGGTGACAGAGAAGGGGACAGAAGCAACTCTGAAATGTGAACCAATTAAAGGGCACGATAGTGTTTTCTGGTACAAACAGACCACTGTGAGGGGGATGGAATTCCTGATTTCCTTTTGCAACCAGGCTCCTATAGATGACACAGAGATGCCCAAGGATGCCTAATGAGGAGCTCTCCATTCTGAAGATCCAGACAACATAACCCCAGGACTCAGCTGTTTATCTCTGTGCCAGCAGCTTAGCCACAGAGCTACAGAATCATATCCGACTGGGGCAGAAACCTTACGCTTCCCCTCCCCTGTCCATCTCCCAGACACGGTTCTTAGCAGTGATCCTGGGGACTTCTCAGAACAGGAAGGAAGTGGGTCTAAAGTCTTCTCCGTCCCTAGAGAAGACAGGAACATATGCTAATGAGCATCACATGAAATAAATGTGTCCTGTAGGAAAGTATGTGGAGAAAGGTATGTGGTGGGGGAGGGGTGAGCAGCGGGTTCATGGGGTCCCTCCCATGTTTCTCATAATGGTTGGGTGGGTCCAAGATTAAGTGCATGTTTCAGTCAGTCGGCCTTTCACGGATCTTTGAGCTGAAGAGTGACCGAGTAATGGCAGAAGGATCATTCCCTGCTGCTGCTTCTCATTACAGCCTGCCACCTGATTTCATGCATCTCCTCTCCTTAAACACACCCAGCTTCCCTAAGGGCTTCCAGCGCTGAGGTCACGACTTTCACTTGGCATCATGTGCTCACCTGGTCACCTCCACTTACGTCCTTCAAACAATCTCGGGTATTTATTTCCATCCTCACATGCACGCCTCCATTGGCGCTTGACTTGAGTCCCTATAAAGCAGTTCCGTCTGCTGTCCTCCCCCCTCCCCTCTCCCCCTCCCCCTCCCCTCTCCCCCTCCCCCTCTCTCTCATCTCTTTGGTTCTGTTCCTCTTTGCAGCAACTCCTCACCTTGTCAGGCAGATGCCATCTGTAGATATGATTCTATGATTCCTCCCTTCCACCATAAACTCCACAGCCTAAGAAAATTATGCATTATTTTCATACATGTACTCAAGGATCACCCTTTTCTGTCATCTGTTTCTTAACTAGAAGGAAAAAAAAGTGCCTCTTCTGTACCTCTTTCCATGATGTCAATACCCTAAGAGGTCCTTTCCTCTTGTCGGTCATCACTGTAACTGTGGAGGATGTCTTGGATTACGTAAAGTCATGTGTGAACAGGAAGCTGTATGTATATATTACTTTTGTCAAAATATTTTCTATTTTGGATTGAGTTTGTTGACTGCATTGGTACACCATAAACTTTTGACCATTATAATTATATATATATATATATTAAATATAATCTTCAGATTGCATAAAGAAGTCAAAGGAAAGGTGGTCAAATATACTTATTCACTGGGAGAGATAAGCAAGGTAAACTGCCAAAAGTGAATACTTTACAAAATAATACAAGGAATATGAGCTTACTTAAGAAAGGAACAAATAAATAAACCAGTAAAGGTCCCAGTTGAAGTTCATATCCACTTTCCTAAGGAAGGAGAAAATTACATAATACATTTCCAGTTAGCTGGAGAGTAAGAAACAGGAGCAGAGCAATGATCAGGCTCAACTTCGTGTATTTGTTTTTCTTCCTAAGTTTGAAGCATTATTTACCACCACATTAAAATGTAAAAGTAGCAATATAAAAGTAAAAATGATTTTACTTTTTTAAAAGGGGCAATTGATAAGCCAATATATAGGAAAAGCTAAAATCATAATAACCTATATGCCTTGGGGACAAATGTGGGCATCACCGTAGCTGTGAACTGAAAGTTTAAGGATGATTTAAAGAGATAGGACAAAGGGCTCTAGAATTACATATCTTGCACTAATATCAGAGCCTCAAAATGTTCCCATTCTTCATGAACAAAAAGTATTACAATTGAAAATCCAGAAATGAAGTTAGAAGATTAAATGTTTGATCATGCCTTTGGGTGAGAGATAAAAAAGACATGCTAGCAGAGAGAAACAGAAACTTCATGCTGTGCCTTACATGTTTGTGAAATGAAATTTTATGTCACCGTGTAGAAAGAAAATGACATTCTTAGGGATGGGGAAGCTGGCTCAGCAATGAATATATGTAAGGATCTAGTTTTGTTTCAATCGCCCATGTCCGGCAGCTCATAACTACCTATAATTTCAACTCTAGGGGATCTGAGGCTGTTTTATGACCTCCATGGGTAGTCACACATCACACACACACACACACACACACACACACACACACACACACACACACGAAACTGATCCAAAGGCACCCATAATCATTGAAATCCTTGGGCAACTCCAACAATATGAACTTCAATATTGCTCTGGAAGGACCTTTCACTTCTTGCTGGGGTCTATAGATGAATGGGAGTCAATCTCCCCACTGAGATAGCTTTTGTGGAAATAAAAGGCAACACTGGGTGAAACAAGAGTTGCTATGACTTTTGAAATAAATCATAGAGCAAAAGACACTGTAGGGAGCACTAGACCACCCTACACCCTGCCCTAATGCCCCAATGCGTCTAAAGCCATGGGCTGTGTGGGACCTGGGGCTGAACTGGATTATCTCCTTGTGTTCAGAGCTAGAAATACAAGGAAATGTCCTGTAAGAAGTCAGAGAAAATCTAATACACCCCTGCATGTCCCATCAAATAGCAATAGACCAACTCAGGTCCTACTATTGTTGCTTGCAAATCTAGTCATCCAATGCCTTTCTCAAACAGCAACAATCTGAAATGAGCGTGAAACTCTGAGGTCCAGTCTCATCCACGCCTTTACGTGAGCCCCAGCAAAGCTCAGATCCTTCGTCAAGATTCATTTACGGCATCACTTCCCCTCCAAAAACTCCTAGTCATTGTTTTTAATTAGTTCACTGCTGTGTTTTTTAACAAAATCTCAACCATTCCGTTTTATCAATAAAGGCTTGGGAGCAAGATGCTGGGGTGAAAATCTGCCAGCTCAGGGCAGCAGAGAAAGCACCCAGCTGATCTTCCTCCTCCACTCATGTGCCAGAAAAAGCTTCCTGCTATGCTGTCTCATACACAACTCCTGAAACTGAATGTCCCTCCCATCTACTTCCTGTGTCTCTTCCTATCTGCCCTCCTGTAACCCCTCCTGCACCCCCCCCCCGTTTTCTTGACCTAAGGCCAGCTATTTAATCCTGTTTACAATGTGCAAGCACTAAACTCTTGGATTAAAGGTATGTGCTAGAGGCAACCCACACTACTGCTAGAAACAGGGTTTTCCAGTAAAGAACACAGTCTTGGGGTTCACAATGTGATCAGATGTCCTGCAAACAGTGTATGCCAATAGCATGAAAAAAAAGGCAAGGTCTCATGTCTTGATTTGGATATTGTATTGGCTGGGAAATTTAAAAAATCACAAATAGCTGGAATGAATGGATGAAATAAATAGTATGTTCGAAGATGCCACCTGCTACAGAGCAAAGGGAAAGAAACCATGGGCAAGGTGGGGTTGGGCTTGCCCGAGGAGAGTCTTGAAACTATACATAAGTTCTTCAGAGAAGGACTTAATGAGGAAGTAGCCTTTGAAGCTAGATACTAAGAAAATGACACCAAGAGACTTTCAGAGACCAGGGGGAATAGTATTGTAGCCGGAGGGAAACGTGGATGGGAGCCTGGGAGATATATCCACCCTGAAGGCCTGGAGGGCCTAGAGGACATTGGTATGTATTTCTTTGTTAGATGCCAAGACACTGTGACTCTTCATGCTCCTCAAATGGAGGCAACAGCCCTCCATCCTCTAGACTCTAGAGTTTATTCTTGGAATACACTAAGTACCCAAGAAAATGTGGGTGGTGATGTTCTGGTTTCGAGAAATTCCAAATGCCTGAGTTTCCTAATGCCAGAGTCAAAGTTTGCATTTCTGGCATTTTATTTTGTTTTTGAGTATATGCTACCTGGGGAACCACCAGGATCCTAGCCCTGCTGGGCTGGAAGCTTTGTGACTCCGAGTATCAGCCTACATCTGCAAACCCCTTCTCAAAATCACATTGTCAACCTTCCATGAAGGAAGTAAAGACATGATGGATGCATTACGTATCCACTGGTGGTTTGTAGGGTTCCCAGTGATGAGGGCAGAAATGGGTGAGCCAGGCACACCAGGGTACATTTGTGTAGCTTGTGTACATCTCCAAATGCCTTAAAAATGCCCATGTCTGAGTGGAGTAATCAGATCCTTCTTGCTCACAGCTAACTTTCCTAGATCAGGTCTGAATTTTAAGATTTGAAACATGACTAACAGTGTCTCCAGGTGTGTGCCAGCCAATCCAGAGCATTTGAGGAGCAATTTCAGTTGTAGAAATTTGACTATGGAATTATTTGTGTAGCTTATAAGTAGAGCTACATTAACCTGGATCCAACAGTTCTTTTTAAACATCTAACCCTCCCTTCTGTTGCCCATGGTTTCGTTAATCACCCTGATCTGCATTAAAATAATTTGTACTTTTCCTAGTCTGATCAGATTTAGCGCCTCAAATATTTACCCAATTCATTTCCTACTTCCTTAGATAAAATGGATAATGTATACTGACCTCAAATTTCAATTTTCCCAAACTTTTCTAATCCTGTTTTCCTATTATAATTGTGAATGTTTGAAATTTTGACCATCTGCACTCCATTTTTTTTTCTATGAATACGTGGGAATATTCAACTTTTTCATAATACCAGGAACACATTTCTTACCCATAACTTGCCCATTACCTTCTTTAGGATAATAAGCACAATAGGGGGAAACTGATTTCTCAAATAGTTATATTTTAGGCCTAAGTTTTTACTTAAAATTACAGGTAGAGGAAACATGCAGAGTACTCTTTCTCTTGTTATATTATGTAATTCGTGACCATAATGCTCAGCAAGCTGTCTATTTATTCTTCCATTTTTTAATCTCACAATTACAACAGAAAATTGCAGCTACCAAGAAAACCAGGCGCCGATGGGTGAATTGTTTGACTGCAAAGTGTGATCAGTGAGAGTCTAATTAAATACTTCGACATTTGAGAACGTGAACACTAGATATTACCATATCACCTCCTATCACAGGGCACTGTTCCCTTTAGAGTCCTGTTACCTTGGACATCTTATTTTTCTTATTTCATTTATTCAATTATCGAAACATTTTGAGGTATGATTGACAGAAATGATACATGTTCAAAGGGAACACTTTGAGGTGCACACATTTATGATATGGTTACTACTTAAAGCTAAATAACATACCCATCATTAATTCCTTTTTTTTTCTTTTCACTTTTTTCCTTTGTGTGAAAACAGTTAAGACTTGCGTTCTTACCAATTTTCCAAGCATGCAGTATAGTATGATCCATCACAGTCACCATGTTGCACCACAGCTTTCCAGAACTTTCAAGCACACTCCAATCACCAGCGTGAATTTTGATTAAGTCTAAAATATGTCTCAGTGTTACAAACAATAGGTATTATTAGACAGTTAGGACAAAAGGCTGCTTCTTGGAGTAAGTAGCAATGAGAGCTTTCAGGTCTTATCTATCATTCTCCATAATGTGCAAAAGCTACAACTGAATGCAATATGAATAAGTCAAAGGTGGTTATTTCTTTAAACACCTGGCCTTCCCTGAGCCAGGACATCTAGGCTTTCTATGTTTAACCCAGTAGAGGGATTCTACATCAATCTGAATATGGCTCTGGAAAGAAGCTGGGTACTGGAGTCCAGAAGAGCTAAGCAGAGCACAGGGTTCTCTGTGGCACAAAGAGGCTGAGGGACCAGGGTCTTGTTTTCTCATACCGCTATTGGACTTTGTATACTGCTTTTAATCAATAAATGTCCCTCCTCAGAAACAACGTATCTTTAAAACTAGAACCTGTGACCTATGCCAGCTATAAAGGTATGCCCTAGGAACTCACTGACACATTTACACCAAACTTTTAGGAATGATTTACCTGTTTATAACACAGTCCCTAGAAAGTTTATTCATATATAACTGTAAGTGTCTGCAATCAGGAAAATAGAACATATGACTGGATGGACTCCAAGCTACTGCGTGAAAAGCTAGCAGCAAGATGGAAAGTCCCAGATGAACACAAGACAGATGCAGGAGAAACAAATCCTGGAATCATCCCCGAGAAGCAGTAAATGATACTGAGGATAAATTTCTGCTGTACACCTGGGGTAGCCGAGCCAGGCTTCCCTACCAGCAGGAAGTTGAGCACACTATTGCAATGAGCAGTGATCCTACCCTAGTGAAGTCAGAGGCAGGTCTTCCTATAAGGGACCAGGGACTGTCAGAACTTCCACCCCTCAAGGATAAGAGGTAGGCTTAAGTGTTTGAACAGACAAATGCCCTCCTCTTGTTCCAGCCCTTTCATGGGTCCTAGGCTTCTTCCTCCTGTGATCTTCTGTCTTCTTGGAGCAGGTAAGTCCCAAGAAGGAAGGAAATCTTTGAATTAGGCTGCCGTGTACTCAGTTCTGTGCCCTTCATTGCATGATGTCAAATTGGTCTCCACCTTAACTCATCCAGGCTTTTCTTTTTCTTTTCTATTCTTTTTTACTATTTTTCTCTCTCTGTAGCTTGTGTGGATGCGATGGTCATGCAGAGCCCAAGATACAAGGTTGCCAGGGTTGGGAAAGCAGTGAATTTGAGCTGTTCTCAGAATCTGAATCACAATGCCATGTACTGGTACCATCACAAGCCAAACCAAGGACCAAAGTTTCTGCTCTACTACTATGATACAGCATTGAACAGGGAGGCGGACACTTCTGATAACTTCCAATCCAGCCGGCCCAACAATTCTTTCTGCTCTCTTGAGATTCGCTCTGCAGGACTAGGAGATTCTGCCACGTACCTCTGTGCTAGCAGCAGAGACACAGGGATACAACATCACCTGCCCTCTGTTCATAAACATTTTTCTTTCCCAGATGCAAGTATTTCATGTAGAACCCCCCTCCCTTCTTGCAACAATAGGAAGTGGGTTTATGGCTGTCAATTCTCATCCAGAGACAGAAGTTGACCATAAACCAACAAAACCATTGGCAGTTACCTCAAGGGTGGGATTGTGGTCACATGTACCCAACCTTCAGTTTGTGATATGATCAATTCTTCAGTGGTAAAAAAGAAAATACTCCACCCAATTTTTTTTTAAACTAAGCTGGATTCTTTCAAGCACAGGCTTGTTATATGAAAGACAATAAAGGTCTAATCCTATAAACAGGCAAATCTTCGGTGTTTGGAGATTTTTTTATGTATTTTGTATTCTAAAACAATCCATACATAGTCAGCCAAGTCACTGAAGAACTACATGTCTAGTGGGAAAGAGAAATTATCTATTCCTCAAGATGAGCATCTTTTAGAAGAAAGTTATCTTGGAGGAAAATATCCATGCATTGGTTGACCTGCTCATACTTGGGTAAGAGGTGCTGTTGACATGACTAAACAGAAACCACTAGGAAGATTAAGACATTATACTGGGAGAAGGAAGAGTTTGGGGATAAATGTCTTACAGGCATCTGTATATAAGCGGATGCTCATCACCCTGGGAAGGGAAATAGATGAGATCTGCTGGGTAAACTGGGGTGAGGAGGGTGGTAAAGGGGGAGGTGAAGGGAGTGAGGATATCAGGGAAAGGATGGGCAGGGACGGAGTGGGAGAGCAAGCAAAGAGCTTAATAGAGAGAACCACTGAGGGGTTAGGGAGACACCGGGAGCTAGGGTAACTCCCAAGAATCCACAAGGGTGACTCCAGCTGAGACGCCTTAGCAGTGGTGGAGAGGCTACCCAAACTGGCCTTCCCCTGTAATCAGATTGGTGAATGTCACCACCATCGCCATAGAGCCTTCCATCCAGTAATTGATGGAAACAGATGCAGAGATCCACAGCCAAGCATCAGGCTGAGCTCTGGGAATCTAGTCCAAGAGAAGGAGGAGTGAATATATGAGCAAGGGAGGTCAAGATCATGATGGAGAAATCAACACAGACAGCTGAACCAAACTCAAGGAAACTCATGACCTCTGGACCTACAGCTGTGGAGACTTCATGGGACTTAACTAGGCCCTCCATATGTGGGAGACAGTTGTGAAGCTTGGACAATCTGAGGGTCCCTGGCAATAGGACCAGAATATAACCTTGATATACAAGCAAGCTTGTTGAAACCCATTCTCTATGATGGGATCCCATACTCAGCTTTAATGTGCTGGACTTTGTTGACTCCTATGAGAGCCCTTACCCACGGGGAGGTGTGGACAGGGGCTGGGTTAGGGGGGGGGCAGAAGGGGGGTGAGAGGGAGGGAGAACTGCAGTTGGAATGTAAAATGAAATAAAAATAAATGATAAAAAGTGTCAAAAGTAAGTAGATGATCATGTCATCAAGGGAGATAAATCTCAGGAGAATATTCCTAAGGAAAACTTCAGAGTAAGGGTAACTACAGATGAGAGATCCTGGATCCTTTGTCCAAGCCAAACAAGATCTGAAAAGTAACATTATAACCTTATAAACAGTCACATGAGAACACACACACACACACACACACACACACACACACGCACACGCACACGCACACGCACACACACGCACGCACGCACACGCACACACACACAGGCACATATATATTCTTACAATTAACACTCTTGGTGATAATGGTGTTGTGAAGAAAAACAGAAAATATAGTGATAGAGTAATCATTAAAACACCCACTCCCTGGCTACCTCTGTGTGTGATTTAATTTTTTCTTTTGTTCATTGAACATTCAGAAATGATTTACTGTTACTATTTTTTTTTGGTATGATTTCTCACATTCTATTACCTCATGTGGTCTTGCAACCCATAGCTGAAAAAATTGTGCCCTAGAGGAACACTTGATACATTAAGGATCAGGGAAGTGGTGTAAGAAGGGTTGATTAGGAAGTACTATGCTACATGCTTCACACACATGGTATTACTCCTTAGTTATCTACTTCATAAAACAAACTAACAAAGGCAACCTGAGTTGTCTTCCCGTTTTACTAATTGAAGTTCAAGGAAAGTCAGTAACATGTACAGTAAGCCGATTACTTGTCTGGCATTTGAAACAATGTATTCATTGGATTTAATTCAGTGTTATCACCATGTTTAATTAAAAGTGACAACGGCGTTAGAACATGCGGATGGAGAAAACTCCAGGGCACAGATAGGTAAGAGTTAGCTATTAGAGGTAGAGGAGTAGGAAGCCAGATAACTTAGATGATACCGGGGAAATAAAAAGCAGCGAGTGCTCTGGGGAAAGATAAGGCTGAGCACATTTCTTAGTGTCAGGCACAGGTCTGAGCTCTGATGCTCATTCCTGTCCTGTGATTACAGAACTTGTGACAGTTCTGGAAAATTCTGGTATCCATTGTCTTCATTGTCACCTTGAATGGATTAGGAAATATCCGGGTGATTACGAAATACCTGGGTGTGACAGTGGTGTTTCTGTAGATGATTTGGGTATAAGGGCTCTGACTCGGTCACTGACTGGGTTAAGCCAAGGATGAAGTCTAAAGTTAAATAGAATGTGTAGAGTGGCGGGCTGTGAGAGACGGGTCTGGTGGACAGATCTGGGCTGAAGGAGGCATGTCCTTGGGTGTTGTTTCCAACTGTGGCCCCTGTCATGACTTCTGATTCCTGTTCACCAGGATGTAAAATTCCCCCTCTGGCTGCTTCCTGGATGTTGAGATTTAAGCTGTGCTTGTCCTGGGCTGGTTCTTTTGTGACTGTGAGCTGTATAAATCATTCCTCCCTTACATATTTTACAACAGATTACTTGGTCACAGTTGTGCAGCGGTAACTAGTGTACATTGCTTGAGGAACGGAGACATTTTGACTGTTGAGAAGGCTGGCAGGGCTTCGAGTGGCTGTCTATGTAACATTTTTATTCCTCTTTTTGTCTTTTTAATTATATTGAGCTTTTAAAGATATTTTATTGGAACTGGATTTTTTTTTCATACAATATATTCTAAGCACAGCTTCCCCTCTCTCTATGCCTTGGTTTCTCCCTACTTCTCCTCCCATCTGGAACCATCTCTTTCTGTCTCCCTTTAGAAAGCATTGCAAAAATTATATATATATGTATATGTATATATATATACATATACATATATATATATATCACACAAGACATAACATGACAAAACAACTAACGAAAAAAAAAAGAGTCAAAGAAAAAGCACAAGCAATTCACAATACATATAGATGAACAGGCACAGATATATTTTGTTTTGTTTTGTTGTATTTTAATTTGTTTTTTATGTCTTAAACATATATATATATATATATATATATTTTATTTTACATATCAATCCCAGTTCCCTCTCCCTCCCTTCCTCTCTTCCATCCTCCCTCCCTCCCTCCCTTCCATGCACCTCAGACAGTGGAACCAGGATGTATCCCTGGTGCACAAAAGGACTTTGGGAGCACATTCCCCATGGAGGGAAACTCTCTTAGCCTAGAGGCAGGAGGGAGGGCCTAGTCCCTACTCCAAATGACTTGACAGATTTTGTTGATCCGTCCAGATACAGATATTTGCACACACAAGAGTATCACAAAAAAACCCAAACTGGAAGACATAATATACATGTAAAGAACTTGAAAGGTAGAAGAAACAAAACAAAACATAAACTAAACTCCAATCACCAGTAACAAATCCTGGCTTAACATTATTTGACCAAAATCCTCCAAAGATGCTGTTAAGTTGGTTTTGTGTTGTTTGTCTATTGCTGTGTACGCAGCCTGCCCTTAAGAGTGGATTGTTTCCCCAGTAAGCCTCCCTTAGAGAAAGCTAAGGTCTCTTTTGCAAGTCGGTATCAATTGGAGGTAGCTTCTGTGGGGTGTGTATCCACTGCCTCGGACCCCATCTGGTAGACCGGTCAGGCCCTGTGCATATTGCCACCCTCTCTGGGGTCACATGTGTGTCAGCCCTGTTACCTGTAGGTCTTTCCTGGGTGTCCTTCATCCTCTCAGCTCTCATACTCTTTCAACTCCCTCCTTTTCAGAGTTCCCTGCGCCCTGACAGGAGGCATTTAAATGGTGGAGATATACCCTTTAAGGCTAGGTGTTCCAAGGTCTCTCGTGCTCTGCATATTCTCTGGCGGTGGGTCCTTATTTGTTCCCATCCTTTGAAATATAAACACAATGTGCATTAGCTTACATGTGGTTGTTAGCTGTTAAGTCATTGATAAGCAAGCTATCCACATAAGCACAGAGGTTAGGTAGAGGGTAAGGGACCAGGGGTGGGACTGGGCCTCTCTAGGAAGCAGAAATGGAATAGATACTTACAGGTGGGTGGGGGTTAGCTGCCTGGAATTAGAGGATCAAACATGGAGAGGTGTGGAGGGAGGGGCAGCTAAAATCTAAGGACCATTGGAGGTGTTTTATATATATATATATATATATATATATATATATATATATTGTGTGTGTGTGTGTGTGTGTGTGTGTCTAAATGAAATCACCAAATAATGTTTTTTCAATAAATGGTGATAACAACCAATCAACAAATTCCAATGCTAACCTCCATGGTGGATACGAGGTGGACTAGGCTGCTACACCCCTTTCTCAGGTCCTGTAAAAGGGGGCGATTCTATTGATCTAAGAGCTGCATTAGCAAATCCCTAGGAGCCCTGGACCAACCCACCCATTGGAGTGTGAGTAGGGGAGCTGCAGAGAGACAGAGGTGAGATTTTATGCCCGGCATTTTGTTTCTGTGATAGTCAGAGAGAACTAGACTCTCCATGCTCCTTAGCCACTGTCCTGGCTGTGGATTGATGGGCATGTTTTCCTCCAGGTCCCTGGCTCTAAGTGCTTCCTTGGCAGTTTCATTAGCATACTCTTTCTTCTGCCCACTTTCCTGGTCCTGCCTCTTTGCCCTTCAGCCGTCAGAGGCCACCTTGTTCAAAGAGGTGGACATACTTGGGCAGGCCAGGGAAGCGCCTAAGGGGTATCTCGTATTCTAGCACTTACTTACATGCTTAGGAATGGAGGTGTAGCATGTTTACTCTTTGTAGAGCAGAGTGATTTGTGACGATGTCTCCCCTAAGGATTTGTATTCAATCCTTCTGACTCTAAATTTATGATCTATTAGTAACTTTTCCTGATGCTGTGATAAAAAAAAACAAAACAAAAACCAAAAAGAAGCAGCTCAAGGGAGAAAGGGTTTGTTTGACTCACAGTTCGGGGCCTTCGTGGCCATGACATTCCAGTGGCAGGAGCTTGAAGCATCTGGCCACATTGCATCCACCATTAGGAAACAGAAGCAGACAAATGCTCATCGCAGCAGCAGACTGTCTTGGCATCAAGTTATGTAGCAAAATGGGTAGGCATCGGACCCTTGAGTCCTCGAGAAGATCAGTGGCCCCAGACCTCAAAAAGCTGATGAAATGATAAGCAATCCAGTGAGTCTCAGTGAAGGAGAATGACAATGCCAAAAAGGAAATTAATGATTTATACTTTTTTAGTATAAGTTACTTAAATTTCTCATGGAAGATTAAGTCATCTTTTTTTTTTTTTTTTAAACAATGAACTTTGTTTTATCGTTTCCATTTCATTTAATTGAAGATTATCATTCTTCATTTGCATGGTTTCTTGAACTGGAAAACCAGTTTTCTCTTTCCATGGCTAGGGTCATCACTGATTACTGCACCACATTCAAGGATATGTGCACATATGTACCCACATATGCACGCACACATGTGTACACACACCCACACACCAACTTAAGCACACATAAAGCCTCATGCTAGCCTCCTCCACCAGATGGCAGTATTAGGTTAACAAAGCAATCTATTCTTTTCATTACATTTGCATTTTTTTCTTAGCATTATTTAAATAGGTTTTGTCGTTTACACTTAATAAAAGGACACGTTTAGAGAGTGTAATGGTTGATGGGGACACAAATGCTTACCCATCAGTTCACAGAGTTGCTTTATTTTTGTGACAATGGTAGAAAAAATTATTAAATAGGAATCTTTCTTCTTTTTTCTTTTTCTATTTTTTTAATTTCTTCGATGAGATGTCCTAATTTTTTCTATTTTTCTCATTCATGTATCGATCCCAGTTCCCTCCCTCCCTCTCCCTCCCTCCCATGTAAGGGACCTCCTTAGTGGAACCAGGATGTGTCCCTGGTACACAAAAGGACTTTGGGAGCACATTTCCCATGGAGGGATACTCCCTTAGCCTAGAGGCAGGAGGGAGGGTCTAGTCTCTACTCCAAGTGACTTAAATAGGAATCTTAAAGGAGATGTGATGTTAACTATAGTACCAAAGACTCATTCATAATTCATCATAGTAACCTGTACTTTATATATTTTGAAGTACATTTTCCCACTGTCAGTAACACTGATCTTTATATTGACAATATCTTTCTAAATATGAGAAGAGTATGCACCGTATTTTTCACCTGTCTGATTAATTTCCCTTGGTATAATGTCTTCCACATTAAATAATTTTGTGGAAAATTTCAGGATGTCAATAACAGATCAAATAACTCTGTGTTGTATATACTTACCACTTTTCTACAGTTCCTTTTCTATTTTACATACATGGACACTTAATTATTTACTATCCTGTCTATTATGATCAGTTTCCTGATGAGCAGGAGAGCTCAGATATTTCAGGAGATATTCAGATTATTTTCTCCATGCACATGTCCAGGTGAGTGTCTGTCTAGTCATTTGGTAGTCATATTTACAATTTCTTCGGAAACATCCACAATGTTTTGGTAGTGGCTACATCAATCTACTTTTCACAGATAGAAGAGGAGGCTCTCCTTGCTCATCCTACAGCAGACACTTGTTATGTCTGGTATTTTGATGATAGTTTTCCTAATGGGTGTGAGGTAATATCATCTCACAATACTTATCTTTATCTGATGGTGATTCATCTGATTGGCAATTTGAGAATTTTTCCACCAGAAGAAAAAGTCTCACTGCTTTGGAGTATCAGGGTTAAGAGAGGTTCTGTGCTTCCCTTCAGAGCTGGAGGATCTGAGTTTGAAGGCTGTACAAGGTAAACTCCAAGAGCTAAGATGGTTATGTCCGTCATTCCAGTGCCTCCAAAGCATAGAGATTCCAGCTGGGTGTGACAGTGACTCATTTTATAAACCATCTTTTTTACAGAACCTGGAAAAAGAAAGCAAATATTGACATAATTTTTATTTAAGAAGGAAACAAAAATATAAGAAAGGAAGATCTCTCAAACATGGGCATGTGTCCACGATTACAGAGAATAATAATCTAAGGTAGATGCATAGATTCAGGGGACAAGGGTCACTGGAAGAATTTGCATTTTTAAATACTCGTGTTTAACTTATTTATATAAAACTGGAGTGGGATGACGTAAGTAGAGAAATGAGAATAGCAAACTGCAAAATAAATTAGTAAGTTCAGTGTCATCAAAGCCTTGCCGAGCTGAGGTGGGAGGGAAGGAACGGGGAAAGGCGGGGCCATTTAAACCCCAGTGACGTTTGTTTTCACGCCTCTGGCTCTCAATATGTTCATCTAGGCATGGCCTTCTGTAAATACCTCTATCTAGCAGCAGTCGGGAAATGGGAATATGCTTAGAGATGATGAAACCAAGATAATAAAATAAAATAAAAAAACATGTTTAAGCATTTTGAAGTGTAATAATAAAGTAGTGAATTCAATTCCAACCTGAACTGCATGAGACCCTGTCTCCAAAATAAAACAAATCACAAAGGTAGGCTGTGATGTTAGGCGTGGGGCTGGACAAATCTTGGAACACAAGAGAGTGCTCTAGGCCACAGGTCTTGCCTGTTGAGAAGTGTCACCTCCAGTTTTGCTACCACAATGAATGTGTGTTCATTTATTCTCTTTACTTGTCCAGTGGTGGCCTCCAAGGTGTTATTTTTATCTGCCTGTATAAAGTAATTTCTAATGTCAGAAGGCAGACGCGTGTAGAGTCATTTCAGATGACCAGACGTGACAAGTTCATCATCCCCAGCCTGGAAGATAAATCAGGCACTGTTCTGAATGCTTTAGACACCTTGATTTTCTCAAATTGTTTTTGGTGGGTCTGTTCTTCTGCCTGGAAGGAACAGATACCCCTTGGTGACCCGAGAAGACGTGCAGGGGATGAGAAGGTAAAAGTCCAACAATTCACAGCACAAGCCACATGGTTTGTTTATTTTATATTTTTATTTTATTATTATTAACAATGTGTGTTTGTGCGTATAATGGTGTGTATAAATGTGCGTGCATGCATGCCAAGCAGACACACAAGTGTGAGTCGAAGCACACTTACGGGAGTTCATAGCTAGGGTCTGGGAATTGAACTCGGGGAGTCAGACTTGCACAGACCTCACTGTTCCCAGCTGAGTCATCTTGCCCACCCAAGGTTTATGAATTATATGCACAGTTTTCTAAAAGTATTGCTTCTAAGGGAGACCAAAATAATGATGATGATTATTATAATAGTAATGGATAATAATAACAAGAACATCAGTAATAATAAGCCACGTGAGAAAGACGGAGTGTCCTCTGACAATAACATAATCAAGAGAAGAGGAAAATGGGCGGAAACTCAGAACTCTACAAAACTACAGAGAAACACAAATGAGGAGGACTCACAACAAACAGGCAACAGATTCCATACACGAAACTTAGGAAGATTTAGCAATGATGACAGCAAAGAATGCTTTTTAAAGAGTCTCCCAACAACACAGCTAGGGAGGCCTGTCAATACAGAAGAAAAGCAGCAAAACCCAAAGAAACCAAAGAAATTGACTGAACTCAAGAAGGACATGAAGGAAAAAAACCATCAAAATAGATAAAAAAAAAACATGTGGAGGAAAGAACTGTTGCAAATGAAAATGTAGGAAGGAGCGTTTAAGAAAGGCGTCAGAACACAGGTAGGGATGAAAAGGGCTTAAAGAGGGAGGAGGGTGAGGGGGCACCAAAGAGTGAGCACGGAGATAAGATGGGTTCAGAATGTCACCGGTGTTAGGTGTGGCTGGCTCCTGGGCCACACTGTTCCACACTTCCCCCAGAGACCCTGCACAGGAGAATTGAAGACACTGAAAGCAAACGCTGCAACCATGTATCACAAAGGTCTACAATCCTCCCAAGGCAGCCGAAACAACATTACCCTGAAGATGACAAGCAGAAGGCTGGTCTGAGCAGGAACAGCCCCTCCTCCCAGGACTGGTCCAGATGGGTGGAGCCAGGGCCTCGCTCTCTGGTCTCACTCCCCTTCTGCCACAAGAGGAAGCCCATTTTGAACAACTTAGGAATCTTCCTTCTACTCTAGTCCCTATATTTAGCTAAGCCCCCAGCCAAGCTGCTTTCCTTGTTTCTTTTTCAACTAATGCTAAGAGTCAGAGAAAACCCCTTCCTCACTATGAGCAAGCAGGCAGTCTGCTGGGTAGCCCTTTGCCTCCTTGCAGCAGGTGAGTTCTGGGCTCCGGGGTAAGTTCCTGTCCCCAGGTGCACATCTTATACCCCTGCTCTGGACAGCGCATCAAGACCCTCCATGCCTATTTCCAGACTCACTCTTTTTCCTCTTCCCTAGAAACCACCCATGGTGCCATCACTCAGACACCCAGGTTCCTGATCGGACGGCAAGGGCAGAGTCTGACCTTGGGATGTCAACAGGATTTCAATCATGACACCATGTACTGGTACCGACAGGATCCAGGCACAGGACCGAGATTGATCTACTATTCAATAACTGAAAAAGATGTCCAGAAAGGGGACCTCTCTGAAGGCTACAGTGTCTCTCGAGAGAAGAAACTACTGTTCCCTCTCACTGTGACATCTGCCCAGAAGAACCATATGGCTGTCTACCTCTGTGCCAGCAGCATAGCACAGTGAAGTTCAGCTGCCTCCTCTCTATGCACAAATGTGCCCACTTCTGCTCCCCCGCCAGGTGGCTCTTGGTCCTTCCCCAACCTCTGTCCTTTCACTTTAGCTAGGCATTTGGAACAAAGTGGTGGCTTACTGCCTTCTGTACTGTTTGTGGACTGGTGAAAAACGCAACTCATCCACTAAGTTGGCTTCTGACATTGCATACCTATCCATAGTGCGCAGACATGCATCTATCCCACACAAACGAGAGGAGTCAGAAGGGCGCAGCGGAAGGAGAAGGGGGAGGTTGAGTCTTTTAGATAACTTTACTGAACACTAGGAAGAGACAACTGCTCCTTCGCTTGGTGAGCATTAAAAGTCCAGAGGGGACAGAAAGATTGTATTGTGTGCACGCGCGTGTGTGAGTGTGTGTGTGTGTGTGTGTGTGTGTGCTTCAGCCCAAGGTGGTGGAGTCCAGGGACTGCTGCAGCCAGTCTGGCCTGGTAACATCGAGAAGGGCTTCAGAAGGGCTAACCCCTGTGATTAAAGAACACGTGCGCATACACACACACACTCACATGCACACACTCACACACGCCCACACACACATGCACACATGCATGCACATACACAGCACACACCATGCACACACACTCACACATGCACACACACTCACACACATGCACACACGCACGTGCGCACACATACATGCACACACATAGACGCACACACATGCACACACACTCACACACACACTCACACACACACTCACAAATGCACACACACATGCACACACACACCACGCACACACACAAGTACACACCAACACACATACACCCATACACACACGCACATGCACACACATGCACACATACACTCATGCACACACACTCATACATGCCCAAATGCACACACATGCACACACACCCCACATACACACACACTCACACACGTGCACGCACACACACACGCACACACATCTCTTAGGAACAAACGGAACAAATGTGAAACAGGCATAAGAATCTGAAACAACTGTGATGAGAAGTCAGGAAAGAAGGCTGGCAGGCTCATACTGTTCTAGATGTGGTAAGAAGAGGGAATTCAGAAAAATAAAGCTACTGGAAAATATGTAAGTGGCCTTCATTGGGTTTCTGTGTAGGAGGCATATGTAAATCTGTGTCTGGTGCTTATAAGAGAGATTGGGACTGGAGAGGAATTCTGAGTCACTGCTGAGCAGACAGGTGGTGGATAAAACTATGCAAGTGACCTTGATGTCTTCTGTGTTTTTCCTTTATATGTTAGCATCTCCCAATTGGATGAGAAACCTAATGTTAATTCTTAGGGCTATGTTTGTTTATAAGCATTTATATGATTGCATAGCTCTCTTCCTCAAAATATGTGACAGTCTCTGCTATCCACAGCATACAACTGGGATTTGGATCACTTATTCAAATGGGCTTTAAAATTTTCAGTGGAAATACCAAAGACCTCTAGTTTTCCTGGTGTGTTTTTAAATCTGTGGTTTAACTGTATTAATCCCGGTTCTTGGAAAACCTTTGTAGAGTACACCACCTTGACTCTCCACTACCTTTGAACTCTTTACTCAATAACGGGCTTAGCATTGGGTTTTGCTCACCTTTATACTGTGGAAGGCTAACTTAGGCAGTCATACAAAGACCAAAATCCCAAACATCTAGTTAACGGCATGCCAGCCAGCCAGAAACACCTGGAGAGAGAGAGGTTGATTACAGCTTCGAGTCTCAGATGGTGCCCTTGTGTTAAGGTGGAGAAGGCCTGACAGATAGAGAATGATGGTCTACAGCTGTGGGGATTACAGCATCAGCTTCTCTTACGGCATCAATCAGCAAGCAGAGAGCTGAGAGGCAAGGAAAAGAAACCTTGATGCTTGCCCCCAGCAACTGAACTCCCCCTAACTAGGCCACACCCCCAAAGGCACCACAGTCTCCCCAAACAGAACTACTACCAAGCATTCCAACACACGAGCCTACTTAGGACACATGTCACATTTCAACCACAAAATACCCCAATCAGACGCTTTTCTTGTGATGTAAAATCTGTTAGGTGTGACTTCAGTAATCCAGGTCTTGAAAGTCTCAACAGTTCAAAGATCCAAAATTCAAAGCATCCCCTGAAATCCAACCTGTTTGTTTACCTGTGACAACCCCCCCCAAACCAAAGCTAAACAGGTTACACACATCAGCTTACAATGGCACAAAATAAACACTCTTACTCACAAAAGTAACAGGAGAAAAGCAAACAAAGACCAGACAGGAGCGGTAACCTGAGCTACAATGGTGTTTGCTAGTGTAACATGATAAAGTAGTACCCTTTCTTCACGATGGCCTCAAGTTTGGAAAATGTAGTCATCAGCAATAGAATGCATAAGTGGATTAAGGTACACTTGGTGAATGGATGAAAGTCACTTTTTAAAAAGATCAGATATGGCTAGAAACTAATTAGAAAGAATACAGAAAGATGAATGTGTTCTGTGGAAGTCAGAACAGTGCTTTCCTTTGGCTAGAGTATGTGTTTGTCTTAGATGGGATAAGGAAGCTTTGGAACTCTAAAAATCGTCCGTACCTTGACATAGGTGTGGCTACTTCGATATATTGATGTGGATGAATCTGTCTAGTTGTTTTAGAACTGCGTGGTTGGTGATATGTATTCTATGCCTCATGTACAGAGCTTAGATGATCCCAAGGCTCAGGGACTATCTTGGAAAATAGGGCAGAAAGATTGTAAGAGCAGTGTTAGGAGCAGTTTTCCCGCCATTCTGGTCCCACAGCTGCATCAGCCCCAAATAACACGCAGAGACACTGTGTTAGACATAAAGCTATTGGCCTGTTACTAGCATTCCTTATTGACTAGCTCTGTCTTGAATATTAACCCAGTTCTATTAATCTAAGTATCTCCACGTGTTCTTATTTTACCAGAAAGAGAGTCCAAACTTTCTGTGATGGCCAGAAGAAGGTGGCGAATCCCCCAGGGTCTGGAGTTTCAGAGAGGTGCGAGGGTCCTTTGGAAGCCTGGCAGCCAGGGCTCACAAGCCTGAAACTCTGTCCAGCCCCTCATACTCACTTTTATAATCATGATCACGAATAAGATAGCATCCTGCTGTGTTTTCATGTATATTTCCTTGATTAGTGTGTTCTCATTCTTTAGGAGAATATTCCTTAAGCATTACATAATGCATGTTTAGACTCACATTTTCTGCAACTAGAATGTTCAGCCCACTATTGCAATGTATTAGCATTCCGTAATACATAACGGATAATATATTTGGATTTACTTTCATTTGTTTTACACAGTTATTTTCTCACATTTCCCCCTTAACTCCCTGACTTTTCCTACTGCTTTTGATTAAATTCATCTCATTCCATTGTCCCCTTCTAAAAATACATGCTCTACTTATACTTTATGATCGTCAACCATAAAATTTTCATCACAGTAACAAAGCCTGACATTAATCTTATCTTTGTGCTTCTCCTGGAGTGTATGTGAACTTGAGAGTAGCACTTTTATTCCCTCTTTGGTTCTTAATATTAGCGATAGTTAAAAGTGTAGCTCTGTCTGACTAGAAGTGACGGGAGATGTCATTCTGTAAACATGTTTCTCTTATTGGTTAATGAATAAAGCACTGTTGGCCAATAGAAAAGCAAGATAGGCTAGACTAGGAGGCAAGGGGGATTCAGGGAGAGGTAGGAGGAGAGTCAACGTGTAGGACCAAGAAAACAGAGGTCCAGCCCCTCCGGTAAGATAAGACCATGTGAAAACACTTAGATTGATAGAAATGTTTAAGAGATATCTAGCCAATAAGAAACGCTAGTAACAGGCCAACAGCTTTATATCTAACACAACGTCTCTGTGTGTTACTTGGGGCTGGCGCAGCTGTGGGGCCAGGCTGGCGGGAAAACTACTCGTAACATAGAAGTATTGTCTTTTTGCTAGTATTTAGAGACACTTCCCTGTGCAAATACACTATAGTCAGTGTTTTCATTTTATAGTCTTTCTGTGTAAGTTAACTCAGAACCCTGCTTTATTCCTTGCCTTTAATTACTGACGGCATGCATGAGGGTGTAGACCACCTTTCAGGGCCATCAGACCCCCAGTGTCCATGGCTTGTTGTCTGTTCTACAATCCAGTGATCTCTGGACTTTGAATATTACTTCTTTATCGGTGGTTCCCAGAGATATTAAGATACTAACAGATAAGGAGAACAACACTGAGATGTTCTAGAAGAAATCAGGAACCACAGCATGTTTTGACTCTTGACAAAACACATGGCTGGGCCATGGTTAATCCATACCCATTTGGCAGCATCAGTGATGGAACAAATACTATGTTCGACTTAACTAACATACAGCCAGAGGAGAAACCCTGCCAGTATTCAGGAACAAAATAATTTATTACAGAAATCAGGTCTCATACAAGTGGAGAAGAAAAATTAGACTTTAAAAGCGAGTTGAAAATTCTATCTATCTCAGGGGAAGGTGGAGGGATATGTAAGTTTGCTGCCCCTGAGATCCCGCTACCCTGTAAGTTCCCAGGAATGCATCTGTAGGTGCGCCTCCGGTCCCTGTGGCTCAGCACGCAAGGCAGTTGATACGGAGAACCAGCTATCTAACAGGGGAAACCTGAGTGGTTAGGAACTCACAGCTAAATTTTCTCTCCTTCAGTGCTGTAGAGTGACCTTGACTGACTGATATCCTACAACTGAGCTGTAACCACAGCTTCAGACCTACAGTGACATTCAGTAAAACGACGACAGCCATTTTCCCTTGCAGATTTCCCCCTGTGAAGAACTCCAACCAGTATCATAGTATCAGGACAGAACTTTCCAGAATGATAATTCCTGCTTAGCCAAACCAACAGCACTAAAGCATGGCAGGAACACACTGATGGCAAGTACCATTCCAAAGAATGCGGAAGGGTTTCTTCAGATTCCGGAGGCTTCCAGCCACTTCTTCATAGAATATATCTTCAACAAGATGTCCTTGTTAGTTGCAGAAAAAGAGCAGTTTCCCTGAGGTGGCCCCACATACTAATGAGACCCAATTCAGTCAGGAACAGAAGAGCAGCCACAGCACCAGGCAACTACCTTAAAACAGCAGCGTAGATGCAAACGTGACACTAATTATATTAATAATAATAAGAGCCATTTGGGTACATGCAAAAAACAACCTTGATGGGTCAGATTTTAATATCACCTTCCTAGCAGCTCAGCCCCAGAAACAAATGTACAAATTGAATGAAAGCCCAGAGGGAAGGGGGCTAAGTAAGTGAAAGCAGCGTGCTTTAGGAAGAGCAATAAAGCAAAAGCATCCAGCACAGCTTTCTGTGCATTTTCAATACTTACCCATTAATAAGATTAACCCATCGCACGCAAAACCAAATTTCCCAGTCATCATAAACCGGTGACTAGTATGGCCTCCACTACAACAAAATTACTATAAATACTTATTGCCACTATGGTGTTTATGTAGAGACACAGATTATAGTATTGTTACAATTAAGTCCATAGCTACTAAGAGAACCTTATGCTATATGGTCATGTCATAGTCATGTTGTTATATTTAGAAGACAGATTGTCTTCCTCAACATCATGAAGAAATACTGAACTTGCAGCCTAGGCGCTGGCCAGAGCATTGTGGCCACATACGACAGTTCCAACCGGCATTTCCAGTGGCTAGCAATGACCCGGAAGACTTTGGGTGAGGCCTTTGATACATGTCCTGGAGCCAAAGGGTGGATTGTAATGCTGTTTATCATCCAAATGCACACACATTTCCGTTTAAGAAACCCACTCAATCATGTTAGTGGCAAAGACAGCAGTGTGTTTTCTGTGTTTAGAGGTAAGTCAGGATGTTTCTGAAGCTTCTTTAGGCTTGTATGTTTCTTTGATCATCAGGGAGATTGATGTAGTCTGAATCACTGGAGAGGACTACCACCAGAGGGCAGACTCTATTGTTCCCAGGATTAAAGGGTAAAGCATTCATCCTCCTAGAGCATGGCTAGCCCTCTCTCTTCAGAGAAGGTGGTATGAGGCTAACACTGAAGATGTTGTTGCTTCTGTTACTTCTGGTACCTGGTATGAGCCTTGTTATACCTTGGAGCTTACGTGTGTGTGTGTGTGTGTGTGTGTGTGTGTGTGTGTGTGTGAGAGAGAGAGAGAGAGAGAGAGAGAGAGACAGAGAGAGAGAGAGTTACAATGAGTGATCTAGTGAAAACTTTTTATGAATTGTTTGTATCGATCAAATACAAACACATCTGGGGTGCCTAAGATATGAGTCAGCATCACAGGAAAGTTGGGAATTGTGTCTCAGAGGATATTGTGTAAGGACAATTACAATGATGGAGTGAGTCAGAGTTTTCTGAATTATATCTGATGCAAGCTCTATCTGACTCTGAGGCTTCTGGAGTTTTCCATCACCTGACCTCTGTTTTGGCAGGCTGTGGGCTTGGTGCTCTCGTCTATCAAAATCCCAGGAGGGGCATCTGTAAAAGTGGAACGTCCATGAAGATTCAGTGTCACGCCGTGGGTGTCCAGGCGACTTCTGTGTCTTGGTATCGCCAGTCTCCTCAAAGGACCTTTGAACTGATGGCAATTTCTACCGTGAGCTCTACAGTCAGTTACGAACAAAATTTTACTAAGGACAAGTTTCCCATCAGCCATCCAAACTTAACCTTTTCATCTCTGACTGTTTTAAATGCACATCCCAAAGACAGGGGCCTCTACCTCTGTGGTGCTAGGGACACAGTGCTGGGCAGGGACAGGACTCCTCAGCAAGAACCTTTGCAACGGCCTTCCTTCCCCAGCACACAGAAACTGCAGGAGGTATTAGAGAGTTAAAACCACAGCTCAGATGTCTGGCTGAGACATCTGAGTGTGTGTGTGTGTGTGTGTGTGTGTGTGTGTGTGTGTGTGTGTGTGTGTGAGTAGAAATGGGGAGGGAAGGGCAGAGGAAGGAGAGCCTTTTGAAGGATGCCTTCCATATTTAGGGTGTGGATTCTTGCTGCAGATAAGAAAAAGCCCTCACATGTGTGTCAGCAAGCCTACCTGGCTAGGCAGCCATCAAGAGTTGTTCTCAGCCTTCCTAATACTGCAACCCTTTAGTACAGTTCCTCATGATACGGTGACCCCCCCCCAAACCATAACATTAGTTCATTCCTACTCCGTAACTGTAATTTTCACCCCCAAAAGGGGTCAAGGTGCACAGTCTGAGAGTAGCTGCTCAAGAGGCTCTTTGTCCAAGTGATTCCAGATTGTGGTAAATTTATGTTGTGTGACAACTTCCTGGGGGAGATGCAATGCACAAGTCTACTGACCGCACCCAGGGGTCCCAGCACACATCAAAACGTGGATATCCCAAAAAGAGTCCAACTTGGTGGACGATGAGCTTTATTGGGGTTACCTACCGGAATATAGAAGAGAAGTTACTCACTGGAGCAGAAATGACTCAGAGGCAGCTGCATCACCACAGCCCACCCCAGCAGGGGGGACAGCTCACAAGGCTGGGAGCACATTGTACTGCTACTGTGTAGAGGCAGCTCAGCAGGTGGGAGAGTGTCCTTTCCAAGTCACTCTGGCCTAACCCTCTTCCAGGCAGCTGCTCTGCTCTCAGAGCCTAGCTGGAGCTCAGCTTTCTTCCATCCGAAAGGGCCTCTCATATCTTATCACTGACCCTGAAAGGGAGGGTCCTAGTGAATCTTGTCAGTTTCTGGAATTTTCTGAAGCAGTTGGCTTTCTTCATTAAAGGGCTTTCTGCAAGGTAGGATGTTTTAATCTTGGAGAAGAGTCTCATACAACTAGCAATAAACTAACCACCACATATTCCCTGACCTTGACCAAAGTGGGGCTTCACAAAACAGAAAGGCGTGTTAGTTCCTTTTGTTATTGCTGTGGCCCAAATACCTGACAAAAAGCAACTTAAGGAACCAAGCCTTATTTTCACTCACGGTTGCAGAATGTGGTCCCTCCTGGCTAAGACGAAATGGAGGCAGGGATTTAAGCAAGATAGTAACAGTGCATCCTTGAGTCAGGAGTGGTGGTAAATGCTAATGCCCAGATAAATTTCTCATTTTTACTCAGTTGAAGATCCCCAGTCCATGCCACATCCAGGTAGAGACATCTCTCCTCAGCCAAACCTTTCCTGAAACTGCCTCGTAGATACTCCCAGGGGCATGCAGCCACGGTAACTCTAAATCCAGCAGTAATGAGAATTAACCATCCTCCCCCCCCCACTCTTTGACACCCAAACATGTCCCTTTAAACCGTAGTACTCCACCCTTGAGTCTCAGTGTCAATGCCATGTCACAGTGCCAAAATGACTTAGTCCATCTTCAAGAGTTCCCTGAAACCTAACGACTCAAGCACCCATCAAAAGCTCACCCTCTCTTCAGACTCCGGGCAATCTCGTTAGCTGCCAGCCAAAACAAACCTTTCTTGCATGGAGTTTGCTTTTGTCGAGCGTTTTGTCACAGCAATCAGAGAAAAGTGATTAACACAGATGAGAATTTCAAAAAAAAAAAAAAAAAAATGAAAAATACATTTACATAGATTACATTTTTAAATAGTTTACTGGAACAGGCAATTCACAAGTAAGGTAAAGCCAAACTGCATGCCTAGGGTGTGTCATGTAGTATGTGAAGTATACTATGGGAAAATAATTATGAAGCATTCCCCCCACCAAGACAAAAATATTGATTATTTAGAGTATATGAGCCAGTATCCAAAATGTTAAAAACCTGCTAACCTGAAGGGTTGTTGTTGTTGTTGTTGTTATTATTATTATTATTACTTGGTTTATAACATTCACTCCGATTTGAATTTGGATTCATTTCCCTAGGAACTCAGAGTTTTCAAGCCACTGATGTCTAATGTGTTCCCAAGTCATCTCTGTGAACAAGCCTGTAAGGAGTAAGGTTTTTCTGCCCACCACTGGTCTTGTCCTGCCGCCGTGCCAGCCCCAAATAACACACCGAGACTCTGTATTTGATACAATGCTGTTGGCCAGGCACTAGTTTCTTATCAGCTAGCTCTGTCTTAATTATTAACCCATTTCTATGTATTTCCATGTGGTCTTATCTTATCGGGGGGAGGTGGCTGGCGGTTCTGTTCTCTCCAGACTCTCCATCTTGACTCCTCCTTCCTCTTTCCTCCTTGTCTCCTAGTCCCTCCTATCTTCCTTTCCTATTAGCCAACAGTGCTGTATGCATTAACCAGTATGAGAAACATATTTACAGAATGATATCTCCCATTACAGGCCAATTCTGCAATGATTATGAAGCCACTTATATTTACAGGCTAACTCTTTTGCTGCTGCAGTGTCTGCTGCTGCTGCTCAGATAACCTGGCAGGATGTAGTCATTTCAGATTGGGCTTGCTAATTCTGGAATGAAGAACTCAGAGTTGCAGGCTTCTACTCCACCAGTTGCTTCAGCCTAGAGAAGAGAACTCATGAAATGCTTCTTAATACTCTAATACAAGCATCGCCAATGACGTGGACGGTAAGAAAACTTAAGGCTGATGTATATGCAAACTTGGTAACACGGCTATTGGCTGGAATCATTTATTCCCCCTCCACACAATGAGTTGAAAGATATCCAAGTCCATCTTCACAGATAGCTGCTGTGTTCAGACCCTGACACCAGCTGGCTCAGACATGTGGCCTGCTTACATGTGTTGCTTTTGGAGCATATGATGATAGCATTGAACACAACACAGCTCAAATGTCTGTTGTTGTCTTTCTTAAAGGAGGGTCATGGGAAAAAAGTCTTGATAACATGTCCCCGGACCCTCTGGTGACATAAACAAGCAGCTCTTCTTTAAGTGCAGTACTTGCCATATTTTTATTCCACATTCTGAGTTATGTTGTATTTAAAGCAATGTTCATCTTTGAGATATACTCTTACCTACCCTCTAGAAAACACACCCTCCCACCCCCCCCACACACACACACACTCACACACACACACTGAAACACTGGACTGTGCTGGATTGGAAATGCCATCGGGGATTTTAAGAGATGCTATGTTCTTTAAGACCTTCGTTTCTGTCCCCCTTTGTTTCCTGTTGCTGTGATAAAATACTGACCAAATCCAGCCCAGGGTGGGAGAGGGTTTACTTGGCTAACACAGAGTACATCTTCGAAGGAAGTCAAGACAGGAACTCATGCAGGAACCTGAAAGCAGGAACTTACACAGAGGCCATGGAGGAGAGCTGTTTCCTAGTTTGCTCGGTTGGCTTTCTTAAACAATCCATGAATAACACCACCCTCCAAAACCAGTTTTAAAATGTCTTACATAAATGTCACATCCATGGGCCAGTTTGATGCAGGCAATTCCTCAAGTAAGGTTTATCCTTCTCAGGTAACTTTAATTTGCATCATGTTCATAAAAACTAACCAGAGCAATTCCCTTGGACATGAAGAACATACCCTTATTCTGATTTCTTTTACAATTCCTAGCCGATGCAGGTGAGGTTAAGTGGCATTATAATTCAATGCCACAGAGAAATTAAATATTCTCCCTGTACTGGCTTACAGATCTTTGACTCACCTGCTAGAGTATCCAGGACTTATGTGTCTGAGAGTTATCATTTGATTAGCTACTTCACATTTCTAACCATAGATGTCGTGCCCCCCCTGGAATATGGAAAGAATTCTATTTTGATCAACCGCTATCAATTCCAAACATACATATGTATATCTTTTATCAGTAATATACTCTCTGGTTCCATTTTAAAATTCAGTTAAGTTTTTTTTTAAAAAAATTGATACAATTAATTTATTGCAGATAACCCTTGACCCAACCCCCCTGAAAATCCAAAGTACCTGATATTATACATATGTGTATTATTTTCCTTTGAAGAAAAATTATGAGAAAAGCTGTAAATACTGTTATTGAATGCCTTACAATAAGACATATAGTAAGTGGAAGTGTGGATGATGAAAGTTAAAAGAATGTTTAAGGAAGATGGAATAGTCGTTGAAAAAGTTTTCTTCAGGGAAGAAATTGTCATAATTAATGAATAGAAAGAGGTAACAATGAGGCTGACTCAGATGGTGACGGTATGATGAAAATATGAGAAAATGGGGGGAATCTTTGAAAAGATGTTTAGGAAAAGAAATGGATCTAAAAATCTTGGCAGTTGTTTAGGCATGAGTAACAACACACAGGCTTGGAAATGACTATTGCCGTCAGCTGTGTTAGGGCGGTCTTGAGACAACCATCTGAATTTAGGTTGATATTCAGGGAGCTCTAATCCCAGGAACATGCTGAAGTTATTCCAATGTACCCACCAATGATGATAAAATAGCGAATATAATTTGGGATATTTAGCATAGTTGGAAAAATGAGGGTGCATAAGACATCTGAAGACAGCATAAAACTGAATGAGAGCAGAGAACTTAGGGCAAGTGTTTACAGCGCACGCATGACCTGGCCAGTGAAAGGTTGAGGAAGAAAATAACTAACAAAACATCCACCAGTGGGTGGTAGTGTGAATGACAGCTAATGTCAGTTCTCTGGACCATGTGAAGATCGCCACACTAAGTACTGCCTGCCTCTTTTGTGGTTTCTCTATGAATAAATGAACAGCTATAGAAGAATTTGCCCTTTTGAACACTAGAGAGCGATGTGGGATTTTCTGTAAAATATCCGTGCAGCTTAAAGGACAGTCACAAACCCACATTTGGAAAGATTTGTCAGAATTTGGGGATGCTCCCTGTGAGTGTAATTAAAAGATTGAGTTGCTATATCTTTGCCATCCCCAGAGCTTCTGTCATAGATGTGGAGCCTTAAATCAACTGTTCTAGTCACACATGACCAATAAGCGATCAACACCACCCATCTCTTGGATTAGACATTGTACTGATTTTCAGTTAATGGAACAAGAAAGTGTAGCATGGGTTGCACTAGGTCTTAATTAAAAAAAAAAAAAACCTGGAGTCAGCTATCAGGATCAGCTACAAGAAAGACCTCTTACCTCTACTGAATCCTCAGACCAAAGGGTGATCCTGTCCCTACGAATTCTCACACTGAATGCCACGAGCTCCTGTCTTCATCCTCTTTACAATTCCTCTCTCCACCCAGACATGTCTCCACCTCCCTAGGACTGGGATTGAAGGTGTGAGCCACCACCATCTGGCTCTGCTTCTCTTTTAGACTGAATTGATTTCATGTGGCCTTGAACTCACAGAGATCCATCTGTCTCTGTCTCCTGAGTGCTGGGATTGAAAGTGTGTACCCCACTGCTGGATCTCTGTGGCTAACTGAAGTGGGTAGCTCTGTATTCTGATCTTCAGGCAAGCTTCATTTGTTCCAACACACACAAAACTATCACCACAAGAAAGGTGGCTGTGAGAACCAGGGAAAAGAAAAGTAACTACAGGGAGATGAAGTTCAGAGAGACAGAGAAAACACCCATAGAAGCATTGCACTGGTAATTGCTAAATTCAGCAGATTTGCTGGGTATAATGCAGACATAAAGGGTAGGCTTTCATTCCACATATGGCAGTCTTATTACACAATAACAAAAAGTTTAAAGGGAAACATTCCTTAAACATATAGAAATAGAGACACCTTACGGGCTACACAACAGTTAATGAGAAAAGGCCAAACCGGAGGGAGAAAAGAGGGTGAGGAAATGATGTGTCTATATCATAATCTCAAAAATGAAACAGATATTTAATAAAATGGTGACAAACTGTAAGATTAAAAACAGCCAGTAACAATGCACGAGAAGATATAAGCAAGATTTTAATGCAGGAAATGATTTAGGTTACAGAGGAGTTCATTTCAGAACACCAAAATAAGCAAGAAAATATCTACACTGGTCCCCAATAAACGAGCCCAGTAGTGAGAATACACAGTCTCAGCAATATCATTAAGTATACAGAACAACACTAATTGCAAAATCAGGGGAACTTTGCTCTAAAATTTGGGAATGTCTAAACTTTAAGTGGAAAGGGAGAGAGTATATATAGGTGAGAAAATGGAGAACTGTAAGTGAAGTAGTTTGCCCTGTGGTTACCAAATCACTTTTGCAATAGTGACAGTGAAAGAGACATTGATGATGCATGGAAATAATACCAAAATAAAATATATGCATTTACAGATGAATTTAATATACTAAAGAAATGTCACTGCTGATCTAGAAGGAAGTGTTGTAATATATAATGAATTATTCTGGAATAAGGGGTTTGCCCCTACAGTGAATGGTGAATTTAAACCTTTCTTCATGGACAGGGAACAAAATAAATTACAAATTGATTAAGTGCTTAAATGTGAAACTCAAAATGTTAAGTGCCTTGGTAGATAATCTACTAGATAATCATGGGGTTGATTTTGGATAATTTCTTTTAAATAGTGCAAGCAAGCATGTGTGTACTTCAAACAATAGTAATCCTACTACATTAAGAAATGTAACAAGAGTCATTACAAAGAGAGTATGAATACAAATCACTAGTAGGAAGATGAGAAAGACAGACAGCCAAGAAAGGATTAGTATTCAGGAGATCTGATCAACTCATGGGTAAATAAGAGCTAATCAGCCAAAAACTAACGTGGGCAAAGGACCAGTTCTGGTTCTTAACGGTGAATGTTGTTGTGAGTGTGTCAAGAGCTGTGATGCTAATTCGGGAAATATCCAGGTTCATTCCCCAAAACGAAACGGAGAAAGCAACATAAGCTTTTAAAAAAAATTCACATAAATGAATAACGTATGAACAATTTTACTGAAACCAAGCGAGAATAGTAAGGCACAGGAGACAAAAAAAAAAAAATTAAAGCCGGCTGAACCTCACATCATCCAAGACAGTTTTGGCATCTCCTCCCACATCCTGTGCAGCAATGTCTCTGCCCCATGCATCTCACAACTGTGCAGTCCGTTGGGCGTGATTACATCATGAGAAGATTGCTCAGGGCAACCAGGAAGCCTTCAGCGAAGACAGCCCATCAAACCCCGCTATAGCCAAACATGCGCTTCGTACCTCTCTGCTGTGTGGCCCTTTTATTCTGGACCACAGGTAAGTGCCTGTTCGGAGCAGGCTGTATTCCAGCTCCAGCAGGTTCTCCTTACATCTGCAACAATAGACTCCCATCTGGACTTATCTTCAGTTTCTATTTGCTTCCTCCACAGGCTCCATGGACACTGAGGTCATCCAGAATCCTAGATATCTGGTCAAAGGAAAACAGCAGAAAGCCAAAATGGACTGCACCGGCATAAAAGGACACAGTTACACTTACTGGTACTACAAGAAGCAGGGAGAAGAACTCAAGTTTCTGGTTTACTTTCAGAACGCAGACGTTGTAGACAAAATAGATAAGATCGATAAAAATATTTTAGCCCAATGCCCCCGAGACTTCCCGTGCACCCTAGAGATCCAGTCCAGCGAGCTCGCAGACTCGGCTGTGTATTTCTGTGCTAGCAGTCTATCCACAGTGCTGACTGCTGGCTTTTCTTAGAACACAAACTTCACTGGGACCCTGCTCAGGAAATCAGGGTTCCACAAGCTTGCTGAGAGCTAACAGAAACACAGTGTGAAAGAGTATGAGCCAGAAAAAAAAAATCTGTAAGTCATGGATCCAGGTAAGCTAAACAAACAAAAGAGAAAAGAGTGTTGGGAGAGGCAAGGAGAACGTAAAGAACACCCAGTTTCCAGAAGGTGCTGGAGAGATTAAAGTGGTTAGTTGGTTTTATTTCCTCTCCCCTCCTCTGATTGACGAATTTCCATCAAACACAATTATTCCTCCGTCCTTTCATCTGGCAAGGCTGCACGCTTCAGAATAAGGGAGAAACCCACCCGTGTGGCTTTTACACAGAAGCCCAAAGGTTTGGTGTAGACTCACAGGGATGTGCAAGTTCTCAAGGCTGTTCCCTTCCCGTAGAAACTTGCCTGAGAATTACATCAGCTCCTGTCCTCTGTAATCCTAAACCACAATGCTTTTAAAACAGTATTATCTACAAATATATGTCCCAAAAAAACCCCTTTGGAATATGCATTTCTACAAATTTTGACGGTTTGTCTACATACAAGTTACCACTGGGCACTGAGGTTTGCCCAAACTTCCCCAACATGTCTTTGCTGAAGTCTTTGATATTAATAATAAACCCTCAGCATTGATTTGCTATTTTTATTATGTAGGTATTCCATATATTTTGTTAACTTTGCTCTGAATACACTTTATTTTGTTGATCATTAGGCTTATTCTGACTTGGATTCTCAATCCTCCTGTCTCAATTTCCTGAGTTCTACGATTATAAACATCAGTTGCCACACCTAGCCTCCAAACTTCTATTAAGGAACTTATGCATTATTTTATAATATCCATCAGAAGCATATTTAGCAAACCATTTCTACAAGGAATCAGCATAAGATTAAATCAGCATATTCTTTACACTTCTCAACTGTTACCTCCCCCTCAGCATATTATATAAAACTTTCCAAGTTACAGAGTTGTGAATATGATCAAAATGTGTTTAATGAACGTATGGAACTATGAAAATAAAACCCATCGCTTCACACAATGGATATGCATGAAGCAAGTTTCTTCTATGATGTCCGTGACTTCAGCAAACCTGTGTGTGCTGGCGATGGTAGCTGTCTTTCACATGAGTCAACTATTTGCTATTCTACTTTAAGATGAACAGTGTTCTTTCTAATCTGTCAAGAAAACACTTGTAAAACTTATGCAAGGTGCTCACCACGAAGTGTATTCTGCTCATGGAAACAAACTCCCAAGCTAGGAATGAAGGGAGCTCATTTGGGGAGCATGTGGCACAGCAGGAAGAATTTGGGTGTTTCAACTTGATTAGTCCAATCAAGTTGTTAATTACTGGTGCAGCATTCATGGTGCCAGATAAGGTGCTTGGCCATGATTCCCGAAGCACAAATTCCCATTTTCCCACTTGTTTTGATGTGAACTTAACGTGTTCTAAAAATAGTTTATTAACTTAATAATATGTAATATGTAAGCATTCAGATGAATAATTACCACAAAGGAGTGATGAGGTAGAGATACCAGTTGAGAAGTGTAAATACTACAACAACAACAACAACAATAATAATAATAATAATAAACCTAATGTCAATTCTTTCCAGAAATAACTTGCTAAATAGATTTCTTGTGGTACATAGTCTGATAACATATGGGACTAAGAATTTAACACTGTAGCCTTCTTCATGGTTTGCTCCTTTGAGTTATCTTTGGAGTATGGCACTGTTTACAATGAATACAGCAAAGATCTTTAATCTAGTAGAACTGTCCACACTTCTCTAAAAAACACTAATGTGAGCCTTGTATTGGTGGTGCTCGCCTTTAATCCCAGCACTCAGGAGGCAGAGGCAGGTGGATCTCTGTGAGTTCGAAGCCAGCCTGGTCTACAGAGCAAATTCCAGGACAGGATGCAAAGCTACACAGAGAAACCCTGTCTCTAAAATCCAAAAACCAAAAACAACAAAAAAAGAGAAACTAATGTGTATATTATCATACCATATCACTGAGTTCTAAGGCAGACTTGCAAACAGTAGCACAAACTGCATCAAAACATTATTTATTTATCTGTCCATTTATTTATTCATTTATTTACTTACTTTTGTGTGTGTGTGTGTGTGTGTGTGTGTGTGTGTGTGTGTGTGTGTGAGTGACAAGGTACCTCTGTGTAGCTTTGGAGCCTGTCCTGGAACTCGCTCTGTAGACCAGACTGGCTTCGAACTCACAGAGATCCTCCTGCCTCTGCCTCCCAAGTGCTTCTATTAAAGGCATGCACCAACACTGCAGAGCTCAAAGAATTTTTTAAAGAAAGTGTCTCATTGTGTGATCCTGACTGGTCTAGAACTCTGTGTGCATATAAGGCACTCATAGGGACATTCCTGCCTCTCCCTCCTGATGCTGGGATTGCAAGGGAATATATTATAAACATATATTAATATATTCAATATACACATATATATTTCAGTGATTCTGATTATGGATATTTCTGCTGATTAGAGGATTCCTTAAGACAACATTTCAATTTCTGGTAAATGCTTATTGTGTCTTAAGTCTAAAACTCAGTAAGAAGCAATAATTACTGTTACTCTTGAACAATGCTGGGGATTAGACATCTGCACAATGCATTTTGCAGTGTATGCAAGCTCCCTAATATTTCCTATGCGTGGCTTCAAGTATGAAGTATAATCTTTCCTAAGGCAGAAATGTTTATCGCATGATAACAGGGCCTCTAATGGCTACACAGGTAAAAGATGGATCTGAATAGAAAAATAATCTTTATTTTCACTGATGCCTTAGCTGGAACACATCATTCCACAATAAAAATAGTGAATAAAATAATGATGGTTTTGGTTTTATCTGTGACAAATGATAACGCAAATCACATTCATTTTCATTTGAATATATATTGCACACATTTCAGGGATTTGAAAGTCTTTTTTTTTTTTTAACATTACATTACACAAAGTAAACATTATTTGCCTTCATCACTGTTTTGAAATCATGGCAGTTTTCAGATTAAGCAGCATATATTTTATTCATTTGATTTGAAGTTGTCTGTTCATTAATACATCACAAACTTTTGAGTAATATTTTGATATCTGTATTTTAAAAGAGTTGGTTTCATTTGTGGTGCTACACATTTCATTTTATATCTTTAAATAGTCTCAAATGGGGCCCCCGGGGTTTGCCAGACTGACAAAAATGTAGAGACCTTCATAAGGGATGAGGGTCCCACCTCCGTGGTATGATGGAAAGGCTAAAGCCAGTAGCTCTTCTTTAATCTGTGTTACAGTTACCTCGAGTGACCTAGCTCTTCTTTAATCTGTGTTACAGTTACCTCGAGTGACCTAGCTCTTCTTTAATCTGTGATACAGTTACCTCAAGTGACCTAGCTCTTCTTTAATCTGTGTTACAGTTACCTCGAGTGACCTAGCTCTTCTTTAATCTGTGATACAGTTACCTCGAGTGACCTAGCTCTTCTTTAATCTGTGATACAGTTACCTCGAGTGACCTAGCTCTTCTTTAATCTGTGTTACAGTTACCTCGAGTGACCTAGCTCTTCTTTAATCTGTGTTACAGTTACCTCGAGTGACCTAGCTCTTCTTTAATCTGTGATACAGTTACCTCGAGTGACCTAGCTCTTCTTTAATCTGTGATACAGTTACCTCGAGTGACCTAGCTCTTCTTTAATCTGTGTTACAGTTACCTCGAGTGACCTAGCTCTTCTTTAATCTGTGTTACAGTTACCTCGAGTGACCTAGCTCTTCTTTAATCTGTGATACAGTGTTACTCATTCCCATTTCTGCTTTTCTCCTCACACCCATATCGATCCCAGTTCCCTCTCCCTCCCTCTACCCTCTCTCTCCCCTCACATGCACCCCGAGAACCCTCCCCTCCCGTGCCCCCACACTCCCCCACTCCACATGTAGGGCAATGCCATCCAGGAGGGGTCATGTAATCTGTCAAGTCACGTGAAGTAGGGACTAGGACTTCTCTCCTGTCTCTAGGTTAAGGGAGTGTCGCACCATGGGGGATGTGTTCACAAGGTCCTTTTGTGCACCAGGAATACATCCTGGTTCCACTGTCTGCGGGCCCTTAAGACTGCTCAGTCCTTCTGGCTGAGACCCATGTTCAGGGGGGGCTGAGTCAGTCCCATGATGGATTCCCAGCTATCAGTCTTGGGGCCCGTTAGCTCCTCCTTGTTCAGGTCAGCTGTCTCTATGTGTTTCTCCAACCTGGTCTTGTCCTCCCTCTCTGCATCTGGATTCTAGTTAGGCCCAGTGTTTAGTTATGGGTGTTTGCTTCTGTTTCCAACAGGTACTAGATGAGGGCTCCATGATGGTGGATAAGTTAGTTGTTGATCTCACTATCTGGGGAGGGAATTTATGGTAGCCTTTCCACGGTTGCTCAGATTGTTAGTTGGCGGCAGTCTTGTAGGTCACTGGACCTTTTTCTAGAGTCAGTTTTCTCTTCAGTCCTATAATGGCTCCCTCTTTTATCCCTTTCCTTTTCCTTGTAATCAAGGTGCCTTTGACCTCTTGTCTGCACACCTCTTGTCCAGAAGGTGTCACCAACAACTGTGAAGCCATTGTGTTCCATCCAAAAGATTTTTATGAAAGCATTATACCTTGTATGACAGGTGACCTTGGATGAAATACAAGTTAACATTTGTTAGTAGATTGACAGCATTCTTCCATTTACCTCAGACTCTTGAGAAGAACCTGTTTTATACAATAAATTTACCCGTGTACAAATTCTAATTCGGATTCAGCCCTGGGAAATATTTTAATTAGCAGGTAAAACCCCCATGTCAACAAATGTCTGGCTCCTCTCGACATGGTATTAAATTCTTAATGCGTTTTTTATTAGAATGCCAGATACTAAAATTAACAATCACAAACATAAATATGGTATTTGCAATGGGCTAAGAACTATACCGAATTCTCTATATTATTTTGAGATAGATACTCATTATTGCATATTAGAGAAGGGGGACATTAAATCAGACAGAGGTCAAATAATGTTACAAAGGATGCTTGGCTGATAAATGGCGGATGTGGCATTTGGGCCTCCCCTATCTCCCAATGCTCATCTCTAATCTAGTGAGGGAAGCTGAGGGCCTTCTACACTTGCTAAGCTTTGAGAACTGGTCTCACTATATTTACCACATTAATTGCTTATGGCAAACACAGGCGATGGATAAAAACGGATGTAAAAGAAAAATCTGAGCATCTGAACTACACCCCTTATGTCTGGGTTTCTTTTTCTCCATGTGGGAATGGGAGGGGGTCAAGCCTGACATTTGCAGCCCTAACCACAGCCACTACACATGACATTCTGGATGTTACTTTGGACAGGAAATTCTTGTCCTATTTGATATTTTTTTTTGCACACACACTCACGCACACACATGCATACACACATGCTCACACACACGCACACGCTCACACACTGTAAAGCTCTGTGGGTGAACATGAATCAGCTCCCATAGGCTGATCAGACACCGAACGTGAGGATACAGGGGTGCTGAGCGGCCTGTGGAGAGGGTGTGATGACAGCCATGGCACCTTTCCTAACCACTTCATGGAACTCAGGTATGCATATTTCATATATGTCAAAGTTGAACATGTTTAAATCGGCAATACTCAAAGAAAATTAAATCAAAGAAGATTAAAAATTTACTTGACCTCAGAAAAAAATGAGAGTGAAAATTAACTAAAACCTGGCCCATGAACACTATAGGGTATACAAACTGGAATGCAAAGTGCATTGCAGGACGTGGATAACACTTTCCTGTCTTATAAAAAGTCTAAAGACATGTAAAACCACAATAGCCTGCTGTGCTATGTAGTAAAACGTAGAAGAAGCATTTAAAAGCAGACATGCACACAGCCATGCAGAGTAGAGCATGCCTGTTACCCCAGTGCTTGGAAGATGGAGTCAAGAGTCAAGAGAACCGAGGTCACCCTCACTCTGTATTGAGTTTGAGTCTGAGGCCAGTCTGAGGTTGTGTGACACTGTCTCATCAGCATAAACTTCAATGTAATTAGAAAGCAGAGAACGTGGAGGCAGGTAAGGAAAAAGAACTTTTAGAAATCCAGGTAACTGCTTCTCAACACACATCAATTACTTGAGTGTTTACTCTGTTAGTGCACTATCAAACTTCCATATTCAATATGAAGTTAGAAGGTGGATGAACCTTCAATTGAATGAGTAAGGGAAAATCCGTGGAGATGCACATGTCAGACTACCAACCCACTCTCCTATAATGAAGATAGGAAGTGGGGAGAAAAATAAAGACGAAAAAGTCACGAAATGTACACACTAGAATGAACAGTGACTGGAAACGCAGACAAGAAAAGTTGAGGGTAGCTTTAAAAACCCTGGAAATGAACAAGCTGAAAGACAAAAGAAAATAAATAAGTGTTCTCAAAGCAATGGTCAGTAACGAAATTATAAAGCAGCAGTGATGATAGGAATTTATCATCTAATTACGGTAATTAGATAATAAATAGATAGAAAACAATGTCCATCTGTGAGATAGAAACCATGTACAAGTCCATGAGAAAGGACACTTAGGAGCCAATTGAGAAACACTGAACATAAACTAAGTGACACATAAAATGAATACACATTGACAGGGAAGGATAATGATTAGCTAAAAGGTGGTTATGAGGGAGCAATTAAAGACCATTTAGTAAAAAGTACTGTGTCTCTGTACATACATGCACATATGAAGATAAGCATGCTAGTAACATGTATGTATGTATGTTTGTGGAAAGGGGGACTTGGACAGAGAACATCAGAGATTATCACTAGTGCACAGTCTGGTCATTGTCTAGTAGTCTTAGGATGCTTTGTGCTGTATCTTTTATTTTATTTTACTTTCACTTTCACTGTGTCTGGTATTTTTTTAAAATTTCATTTTATATTCCAATCACAGTTCTCCCTCCCATACATCCCCCATCCCTGAGGAGGTGACTTACTTTATTTTTAGTTGTCTAATATATATATATATATATATATATATATGTATGTATATATATATATATATATATATATATATATAAGTTATTCATACTAGTAAAAAAACATGAATTTATTCACTGTGTCAAAATTTTCCTTCTATACTGTGAAATGTGTCAGCAACGTGAGTCTGTAAATGACAACTATGAATCTGAAAAGGGGTGATGTCACAGGAACAGGAAGGTTGCTGATAAGGTCTAGTGCCCTGATGCTAGTCAACGAAACCATGAACACGAGACTTCTCTGCTGTGTAGCCTTTTGTCTCCTGGAAGCAGGTGACTCCTGGTTTGGGGAGTCCTGGCAGTGGCTCCAATCCATGTTCACTGTCAAGATTCCTCCTGGGTCACTCACTGGGTCATACTTTCTGTTTCTATCTTTTAGGCTCTTTGGATGGACAAGTTATCCAGACTCCACAGCATCTGTTCAAAGGGAAAGGAGAGAAAGCGAAGATGAGCTGTAGCCCCGAAAGTGGACATACTTTTGTTTACTGGTACCAGCAGAAGCAGAACAAAGAGCTAAATTTTTTGATTTCTTTTCAACGCCAAGAAGTTCGTGAAAGAACAGACTTGGTCAAGGAGCGATTCTTGGCCGAGTGCCCCTTAAACACACCCTGCAGCCTAGAAATCCAGTCCGCAGAAGCAGGAGACTCAGCGCTGTATCTCTGTGCGAGCAGTCTGTCCACAGCCCTGAATTGTACGTTCTCCTCAGTGCACAAACCCTCCACGGGGGCGACTCAGGAAGCAGGTGCTGTTCTGGGTTGGGAGGAAGTAACTAATGAACCGGAGCCAGTGTCAACCACAGGAGGCTAGAATGTGTCTAGCAGAGGAGCGACAGCTCTATAGCCCAGACAGGCCATGGGGCCAGAACTGGGGTGAACCGTCTTCACGTGGTGTTCACCTCTTTTTCTTTGTCAACTTCTGTTTGTATTTACCACCTTTCCACGTCGTACTCATGGTGAAAATTAGATGGTCACCAAAGATCTCAAATTCACTTTCAACATTCTACCATGCCGACAAAGATCAACCTGGCTGTTTCAGAGCCTGGGTTAAAGATCTCAAAAGAATATGTATCCAGTAATGTGACTGTTGAGAAATTAAATATATAGTTTTATATACCTGAAGGATACGAGAGGACTCCTGAGACTCACTACGTTCTTAATATAGAAGTTCGAAGCCCCCCACCCCAACCTCCTGTTTCCTTATAATGTTTCCCACTGGCCTAGGATGACCAGTCAAGAAGTGCCAAGCAGAGATTTCATAATCTCTTTCTCTTCCTCAAGGCATTATACGTTTTATCATAGAATTGAAGAGGATGATTCCAGAACGTAAAGTCAGTACTTCAACAGAACAGGGTGAGTGGAAGTGAAGAAGAAAAGTGCTGAACGCATTGTTGTAGCTAGGGCCCGGGGTATAAGCAAGTGAGAGACAGGAGGAATTCAAGAGAGAGGCCAGTCGTAGACTGTATTATACAATTCATGGTATCTGCATACAAAATCCAAGGGAGAGAGAGAGAGCCACAAGTGTATCAAGGGTACTGGCATTATTCAAAAAGAGTACGATATATTAATACGGATATTCTATTCATTGATGAATTCTTAAAGTATAGATGTGAAGTTTGCATTGATAAAGCAAATGAAAGACAGTTTTAAATGAATAAAATATCAGTAAGTCTTACTTAATGAGACAAGGAAAACCTTTCCTGTTACCACGAATCGCTTTGGTGTACAGGAAACAGTTAGGCAATGATTGCATCTGTCACAGGAAGGCCGCAGAAGCAGCCTGCAAGCACCCCAGTTTCTCTTCTTACATCTGCCTCTCGCGTTCCTCTGTCAGCCTGTCCTCGTCATTAATCCAGTTTCCATGGGGTGAATAAGGCAGTCACCAAAAATGATAGGTTCTACTGCTTTCTTTCTATCCTCTCTCTCCCCCTCTCTCTCTCCCTCTCCCTCTCTCTCTCCCTTTCCCTCTCCCTCTCCCTCTCTCTCTCTGGACCCACCTAGCAGAGCACAGCATTTCTTCCATGCCCTCGTATCTGATCCTAACACAACCCAGTGACTCGATGGAGCCAGTCTACCATGGCAGTGGGGTAGCATCTTTGACTTTATCATATTCGTTTTAGGGTGAAGATGCAGATGATGATTTAAGAAAAAACAAAATCAATAATTCAGCAGAAAAGTAGAAGGGGAGAGATAGAATTGTACTCATGTATACACAAGGGGGGGGATGCACTCTTCTGTGGCTCAGGCTGATAATTGATGGGCTCCGTATCTGATTTTGACAGAGATGGAAGAGAGATAGAGAACACTAAACTACCATGTTATAAAGACTATTGTTAATGGGTTAAGCGTTTGAGCATTATCTAACAGTAACAGGATATTTTCGATTTGATAAGTTTATTTTATGACTTCCTAAAATACAGACTTAGTGTTGTAATAGCAAAATCAACATAAAATTATTTAACAAATTGTATTCCGCTGTTTACAGAAAAGCTCTTCAGAGATCATCTTTTCAGAGCTGCTTTGGTGGTAAAGACTGAGCCTACCAAAGATGATGTCACAGGGACTTAAAGCGTGGTAAATAAGGATCTGGGAAAGGATAGGCTGATGGATGTTCATTCGGGGAGAAATCACTCACACCAGAAACAGATGGCCGTCCAGGTTCAGGTTCAAGGATGCCTCCCGATGCTCTCTGCCTCCCACTAGCAAGAAAGAGAGCGAGCTTGTGTCCTGGACCCCAGATCTAGTCTCCCCAGGTCATGCCAGCACCTGTGACCACGCCCCAATGGGCGTGGTCCGTGCACCAGGTTGGGGGGGGGGTGTGTGGACATCTCAGTACAGGAAGTTTAGTGATGAAGCTTGAGAGCGCCACGCGCTTTGCTGCTGCAGTGTGGCCATGGCTGGTTGGCTCATCTGCTGTGTAGCACTTTGCCTCCTTCGGGCAGGTGAGACCTAAGCTCCTAACGTAAACTCGTGTTTACAGTTCACCAGCAAGAGACCCAGATAATTTTCCTTGCCAGAGCTGCTGCTGGCCTGTGTTCATGTTCTCTATATTCATTTTTCTTCTAGGCTTTTTTGATGCTGCGGTCACTCAGACGCCAAGACATGTGATCAAAACGGAAGGACAGAAAGCTATGATGATGTGTGACCCCGAAAAGGGGCACACTGCTGTGTTCTGGTACCAGCAGAGGCAGAACGAAGAGTTAAAGTTCCTGATATACTTTCAGGGTGAACTGCCTGTTGATCAAACAGACATGGTCAAGAATCGATTCTCAGCTAAGTGTCCCTCAGGTGTAAGCTGCAGCCTGGACATCACAGCTTCCGAAGTTGGAGACTCTGCCCTGTACTTCTGTGCCAGCAGTCAGTCCACAGCAGTGAATTGTTCATTTCCTTCCCTTCACAAACCCACCACGGAGCCAACCTAAGACGCGGGTGACGTTGGAAGGGAGAAAAACTCACTGGGCTCAGCGTCCCACACGGTGGCATCCACACAGGACAGAGTTCAGAAGAGGTGCCTCAAAAACAGCGCGTTTCTACCAAGTCAGGAAAGGCTGCTCTTCCCGTGTATCTCTCCCCTCATTCGCCTGCTTTGCTCTCCTGGCCCTGCTCAGTTCTTTTCTGTGGTCTTCATGGTGAGAATCCGGTGATTACCAAGATCATAAAGCTGGTTGGCATCATTTTGCCACTCTGAAAAGCCTAGTTATGTCTGAGCCCATGCTAAACACATTAAGAGAAAATGGGTTGGTAATGATTTAGTGAACATTTAACTCTACTCACCTATGTAGTATCTTAAAGATCACATAATATAATGTTGCTGCTTGTGTTTCCCCTGAGCTCAACTTGAATAAAACATTGCATGTCTCTGTGTCTCATCTAGTCTGCCCGTTTTAAATGAAAAAAAAAAAAAAACTATTTAAAAATACTTTTTTATTCCAGAAAGGAAATAAACCATCCATCATATATGTACATATATACACATCATATGCATATAACACATCATAAACTATTACAATAATGTTATAATGCATGTCTTGGCATATGAGTGTTGAAACCTCAAGAATATTCACATTTGATATATGTTCTAATCCCACAGTGAATTGCACAAGCCTTTCTCTTATATCTTCATCTCCCCCACTGGCATTATCCAGTGATGAGATTAAGCCACTGATAGGAGTCTCACTACATTCCATAATCCTTCTTATTCTACCCCCAAGACATCACCAGTTTTACGATAAAGAGGCATATGGACACCTAATAATAAATAAATGTCAATAACGTAATAGGGAACAGTGATGGAAGAGATTTTAGTGCATTAATAAATGCAGGGGTGAGTGTGACAGGAAGTTGTCATTCTGGGTCAAGCCTGTAATCATGATGATAATGGGGTGGGATGACTAGGAGAGAGCATAACTAATGTATTAAGAAAATAGAAGTGAGACTTGGGAAGAAAACCGAGGTTCCATGGGAAAAGAAACAAGTACAGTCAATGGCAAGAATAGGGTCAAAGTAATACATCCATACATATACACACCCATACATATATACATACATATATATGTATGTACATATCACACACATATGTACATATAATGACTTTGTATGTGACAAGACTGATAGTGTAGACATTATCTAGAAGTAGTATACTTTAATTCTAATATTCCTACAGTTTCATGACTTCGCTAAAAATGCAATGTTTATGCTATTAAAATACACACAAGCTGTTTTGCGTGGTTTGCCAGTGAGGTGAGGAAAAGCTTTTCTTCTGATACTAAGAACTTCCTCAGCAGCAGCATTGGAGCTGCAACGTAGTCGAGTCTGCAGGCGTGGGGGGGGGGGTCACAGGAAGATTGCACCCTGAAAACAGTTTATCCTCTGCTTGCTGTAGTGTGGCCATGGGTGAGAGGCTGTTCTGCTGTGTGGCCCTCTGTCTCCTTGGGGCAGGTGAGTAATGAGGAAAGACAGCTTTGTCTTCACGCTGCAAACTACAGATCTGAATCTTTTACCTTGCCAGAGTCTCCCCTGAGCTGTTCTCATGTTCTGTCTTCTCCTCTCTTCCAGGCTCCTTTGATGCCAAAGTAACCCAGACTCCAAGATATGTGATCAGAGAGAAAGGACAGAAAGCAAACATGACCTGTAACCCTGAAAAGGGGCACACTGCCTTTTACTGGTATCAGCAGACCCAAAATGGAGAGCTTAAACTTTTGATTAACTTTCGGAATGAAGAAATTATTGAACAGACAGACTTGGTCAAGGGGCGATTCTCAGCTGAGTGTCCCTCAAACTCACCCTGCAGCCTGGGCATCCCATCCTCTGAGGCAGGAGATTCAGCATTGTACCTCTGCGCCAGCAGCCAGTACACAGCACTGAATTGTACATTCTCCTCATTGCACAAACCCCACCGTGGACAGATCTCAGGAAGCAGGGGGTGCCAGACTCTGGAAGAAAGCTAACAGAAATTCACCAGAGCCGGCAGCAACTGCCGCAGACTTCACACAAGGCTGGAGGATGTTCAGAGGGACTGGAGCAACAGGCTGACATCTCCGGAACAGACTCCTCGGCCAGGTCTGAGATAGCGGCTCTTCCTACCACATTGCTGTCCTCTTCCTGCTGCCTCTCGTCTCACACAGTGCAGATGGCTGGAATGACATGATCACTGAAGATCGCAGCTCCCCTTGGCATCCTTCTATCCCATTGATGTTTACTGTCACTTCTTAAAATTTGTACTTGAGGCTTAGTTTTGCTAGAACTACGACGTGTGTGTGCGTGCATGTGTGCGTGTAACGTGAGTGTAACGTGCATGTGTGTGCGCATGTGTGTGTGTTTGTGCGTGCACGTACGTGCGTGCGTGCATGTGTGTGTGTGTGTGTGTGTGTGTGTAGAAATTTGAGAACAGATGTCCATGGAGTCCAGGAGAGGGTGTCCAATCTCCAGGAGCTTGAGTTACGGTTCCTAGCCATAATGTGAGTGCTGGGCTATGGATCTGTGTCCTCTCCTGGATCCAGGAGTGCCTAGCTGCTGATCATCTCTCTAGCCTGCCGAGTGTGAGTATAAAGCACAAGAGAAAGAAACCCGTTTTGATGGTGTATCCATCCTCTCTTTGAGGAGAACCCTGCGCTGGAACATCTGTGTGTACTGGGAGTCATTTGATTGGTGGCTTTTTATTTTCGATACGGTCCTGGCACTCCATTTCTCTACTAAACATACAGTGAGCAAAGCCCTGTGAGATGTGAAGCCTCTCTCTTCTAATGACCCATAAGCACTCAGCGTCCTCTCCTTCTGGAAAATGAAGCACATTTCCCCCAGTCTTCTGGAAGCATTGGAAACACTCATATGGAGTAGTTCCTGCCCTTATCATTTATCATGCACCTTTATAATCACAATATTGCATTCTAGTCCCAAAATCATGATTATTGATACTTGGAGGGATGCTTTACATTATTTCACTTCATTTATTGACACGGCACAAGAGAGTGCTTGGAAATCACTGTATAATCTGAAATCCCACTTGAAAATACACCAGGGTCCCCTTTTAGCCTCCTGTCTCCTCATGAAATTATCTAGTTACCTAGATGAAAGCAGTTTTTCAGTTTTCCCAAGATACCATTGGTTTTGTCATAAAAAGAAGATGAGAACTTAAGAAACAATAAATCAAGTTTTTAATAGAAAAACTGAACAAATAAAAATTAAAGAAAAAAATCACTAAGTGTGGTATCCAATGCCTGTAATCCCTGCAATGGCATGTGGAGGACAGAGGATCATAATTTAGAATCTAGCATGGCCGAGAGAGGGAGAGAGAGAGAGAGAGGATCACCAGTGAGTCTCCAGAGTGTCTGTCCAACTCACCCTACAGACTAGAAATGCAGTTCCTGGGAGCAGGAGAGTCAGCCCTGGACCATGTCTGTCTACAGCACCGAAATGTGTATTTTCCTTAGTGCACAAACCAGTCACAGACCCAACCCAGGAAGCAGGTGACGATGCGAGTTGGAAATAAATAACAGAAATTAACAGGAGCTAGTGCGAGCTACTGCCCGCTTCACGAAAAGCCAGAGCGTGTTCAGAAGTCAAAGGCTGACAAACGGATAGCTTTAGAACATCCCCAACATCCCCAGTCTGGAGGGGGAAGTCTGCTTACCACATAGCATTTAGTTTCTAGTCTTTTGTCAGCAATGCGCTCTTCTCTCCGAGCTCAGCATCTCTCGACTTTCCCAAGGTACTCGTGGCAGGCATAGGAGGGTGGCTAAAAATTTCGGCATTATTTCCCCACCCTGATGAAGATCAGCCCGAGTCTTTCTCAGTTTGGATGTTGAATCTGTAAAGGCAGAATCAATTTGTGATATTCTCTCTGTAGACTAAAAGGGGAATTTTGGTGAGATATTCTCTCCCCTCGACCCCAGCACCTGTAACTCTGACCATGCCTGTTTGGGCGTGGTCACAGGTGCTGATGTGACTGATAGTAGATTAGGTCTGGGTTTGGGACCTGTGCCCTGTCTCTTGGTTCTGGTCAGGTCGCAGAGAGCAGCCTGGGTGGATCCTGGGAACGGGAACTTGCGGCGGTGCCCATGCTTCTTGTGCAAGTGCCTTCTCCCGGATAAAATCATATTAAGCTGTCTTGAGCCTAATCCAGTGACTCTTGATCCACACATCCACACAAGGTCATCCAGACTTCAAGACATCTGGTCCAAAGAAAAGAACTGAAAGCAAAGATGAGTTGTAACCCTGACAAAGGGCATGCTGTTGTTTTCTGATATCAACAGAAGAAGGACAATGAATTTACGTATTTGATTAACATTCAGAATCAACCTGGTTCTTGGTTGTGAGTCTCTGCATCTGGTTCCATCAATAACTGGATGAGGGCTCTATGACGATGGTTGGGTTATTCATCAATCTGATTACAGGGGTAGGCCAGAGTCAAGAAGTTCTCCAACAAATAGACATGTTCAAAAAATGATTCTCAGCTGAGTGTCCCTCAAACTCACCCTGCAGCCTGGGCATCCCGTCCTCTGAGGCAGGAGATTCAGCATTGTACCTCTGCGCCAGCAGCCAGTCCACAGCACTGAATTGTACATTCTCCTCATTGCACAAACCCCACCGTGGACAGATCTCAGGAAGCAGGGGTGCTCTGGGTTGGAGGGAAGTAACAGAAATTAACTAGAACCAATGCCAATCATAGAAGATTTCATATTAAGTGGGCATTTGACAGTCTGGAATGATAGTCTGACAGCTCTGAAATATCCCCCTGTGGGTCAGGTCAGGATGACAGTCTTAACCGCTCCCATTTTCCTTCTCTTCTGTCTGCTTTGTGCTATTTCTCATCCTGCACAGCCTTTCTCCTTCCCTTCAGTATTCATGGCAAGAATAATACTGTCACCAAATATCACACTTCTAGTTGGCACCATTGCACCATGCTGATAATGAGAAGCACGCTAGCAAAAACAGGCTCGTCTCGTGTGATAAAACAGAGGACTCAGAAAATCAAGCCACATAGCTATAGCCACCTAAAATTTTTTGAAGTTTACGAAAATAGAATTTTGAAAAACACGCCCTCTTCAAGAAATTATACTGGGAGATGTGGGAGGGGACCTGTCTTTGTGCGGGAGCGTGGATTGAGAAAAGGCGGGTAAAGATGCAAAGAAGACAAAAGCAAGGTGGAGTCGGGAGGACAATCCAGGAAATACTGACGCCCCAAGTTTATTATTCCACATTCGTAAGTACCCCAACCAAAGGGAGGGACATGGCAGAAGACTTCTATTATCATGTATGAGGAACAAACAGGCTTTCTTCCCTGAATCCTCCAAGCATTTGGTAACCACAGCTGATATCCAGCCTTGAAGGTCAAGAGTAGACACACCTGAGCCCAAGTCTGTTACTTAAACATCTGCTGCTACGAAGGCCAAAACATCCTGCAGTAGCCAAGCCTTAGACCTTTAGGGCATCTGACTTATTGAGGACAGTTTTGAGCTCTCTGGCCTGGAGGAGAGATGAAACTGAGTCATTCTCATGGGCCCCATCCGGGAGAGGCTTTGCGATTAGACTCGAAGGCTGCCCCGCAGAAGAAAACCCATGCCTATTACTGTAAATCTGGCTGGGAAATGTGGTTAGGCTCTAAGCAAGAAACTAGTTTTATTTTGTTTAAAGGGTATGGTGTAGAATTGCTGTCTAAAGAACAATCTCTACATGCATGGCTTAGTGCAGCTCTCAGGGGTGCTTTTGTGTAACGGGCACGGTTAATTCAGAGACTCACAACTGGTCGATGTGAATAGAACAATGTCCATGCAGTGCTCTTCCATAAATAGGACTTCTATGTCACATCTCTTTCTAGCCAAGCCTCAGGAATGCTGCAGAAATGGGCAGGGAGATTGTAAGAAGTGTTTGGAAAAGGACAGGCTAAACAGTGTCTTCTCAACACGACTGGCTCCTTCAACTCGTCAACTCACAACAGCTGTTTTTACCTGCAGAAGACCTGGACAAGATCAAGCCAGCCAACATTGCAGCACAGATAAAGGAAAGGCTTGTGAGCCCGTACTCTTTACTGAATCACTACTTTTGGTTGATGACTTCTGGGCCAGGGCTGGGTGAGAAAGTTGGTTTTCTTTAGGGATATGGACTCTGGTTGAATGATCATGCTTGTGGCGATGTATTATGTATGCTTTATTAAAGCCTGTATTAATGCTGGGCAAGACCCAGCATGAGGAGTAGAATCCCGAAGGCCTGCAAAAGAGTTGGAGACAGCCCCTGCTCCCACTGTTGAGAGTCCCACAAGAGGACCAAGCTGCACATCTGTGACATATACAGAGTGCCCAGGTCAGGCCCATGTTTGCCTGTGGCTTGGCGTCTGCATCCATCCGTTACTGAATGAAGTATCTTGGACAACAATTGGGCCAGGCACCGATCTGGTCCCAGGAGATGGACAGATAGCTGTGTATCTGCTATTGCTAGAAGTCTAAGCGGGGATCTCCCTTGTAGATTTCCATGAGACTTCCTTGTGGCAGGTTTTTAGCTGATCTCAAAATGACCCCCTTCAAGTATTTTTTTCAGCACTCACTTCTTCTACCCCCACCCCCGATCCTCAACGCTCACGTTCCCATCCTGCCCTGTCCTCAGTCCACCCACAGCATCTCCTCTATTAGCCCTTCCCAGGGAGATCTGGGTGTCTACCCATGAACCCTCGTTTCCTAGCCTCTCTGGGTCTGAGGACTGTAACACAGTTGTCCTTTATTTTGCAGCTAATATCCACTTGTGAGTAAGTGCATACCATGTTTGTCTTTCAAAGTCTGGGTCATCTCACTCAGGATGATTTTTTCTAGATTCCATCTTACCCCAGTCAGAATGGCTAAGATGAAAACACACACACACACACACACACACACATACACACACGCACACACAGGCATGCACATACACATGCATGCACGCACGCACACGCACGCACACACGCACACATACACGCACACACACGCATGCACGCACACGCATGCACACACGCACACAAGCAACGGCTTTTGCGGGGCAGGATGTGGAGCAAGGGGAACACACCTCCATCACTGGTTAGAGTGCAAACTTGAACGGACACTTTGGAAGCGAGTGTGGCAGTTTCTCAGAAAACTTGGAATCAACTTATCACAAGACCAGCTACACCACCCAAAGGATGTTCAGTCATACCCCAAGGACAGTTGCTCAACTGTGTTCATAGCAGCTTTAGTTGTAATAGCCAAAACCTGGAAACAACTTAGAGGTCTCCTAACTTAGGAATGGATAAAGAAAATATGATATATTTGCTACAATCATTCAGCCATTCAAAACAAGGACTCCAGGAAATTTGAAGGCAAATGGATAGAACTAAACTGCATTTTTTGGGGGGGTAAAGTTCATTGAAATTATTTTCCTAGTTTCTCCCCATGACTCTGTCCTGCAGTCCCATAGCAAGGGAACAAGGCCTCACACACATATTTTCTTAAAGATCCAGCTTTGTTTGCACATTGTCAATTTGCGCATAGTTCATTCTCTCCTCTGACATCACCAGGCTCATTAATGTCTTCAGTGGCAGCCCCACTGTGGTTCCGTGGATTCTTGCAGAACACCTCTCACTGCATGAGGCAGGGCAAGGGATATGAGAGCGTCAAGCAAGAGGAACCATGAATAATGCACTTCAAATATATGACAATGGTAAAAGTGTAAATTTTAAATGAAAATCTGCCACATTCTCTGTTAGAAAGATTTATCACTACATGAAATAAAACAATGTCCTGAGGCTAAAATTCTTAGGGAAGGGAATAAAAACTGTGGTAATGAGCCATCCACAATTCTAATCTTTAAAATGAATAGAAGCATCCCATGCCTTCCATGCCTCTCTCTGTCTTCACCAGATCAGATTGCAAGGCATTCGCAATGATGGGTTTGTAACAGGATCCACAACCACAGCCTTGCACATGTGCACAGCATGTGTAGGGCGTGTAGATGCAGGCTTTGTCTGGACTGAGCCCTGTTCTAAGGGAGAATGTCTAATTTATAACAATAAGTTGGTGATGGATGGTGGTTTCTTTGGCAAGCGTTTATGGCAAATTGTGTAATTGCATTATTCATCCTCAAAGACTTAAAGATTGCCATAGAGTGGAAGTTCCAGTTCTAGAAGGACATACTAACAAGTCAGATAGAAATCAGGTAAAATCTCTCTCTCTCTCTCTCTCTCTCTCTCTCTCTCTCTCTCTGTGTGTGTGTGTGTGTGTGTGTGTGTGTGTGTGTGTGTGTGTGTATTATCTAGAACATTTGGTTCAGGAATACAGAGTTTTTTTTCAGATTATATTTCATATCAAAGATATCCCAGCATCCAATTGACATTATTCCAGACAACAATATACTCAGAGGACAGCAAAATTTCACTGCATTTCAGGTCCTTTTGGAGTCAGAGCACAATTCTAGTGATGACATTAAAATACAAACAAAACACATTTTCTATGGAAACTATTCCAATATTGTAGGTTGTTTTTTCTGTGTTTCAAACTGGCATAAAGCCTGGAGACTGTGAATCAGACACGTGTATGTTTGAGTAACCTAGGTAGCCACCTCATGGATTCAAACCTCTTACATATTTTGGACATTGATGCAAATTATTGGAGTTGTGCGTTCTAAGTTTGCCTCTCCAAACGGCGAGAGTAGGCTATTGCTGTGGCTGGTAGCATAGTCTGAGACCTAAAATGCTCTATAAACAGTATATTTTGGTGCATTCAATTGAAGCATCTTTGAAATCCTGGAAACATGCTGTGGAGGTTTGAGTTGCCAAACTATAACTGGCTGTATAAAATTGTACTGCCATAGACTCTGAAACCTGAAGAAACTTATGAGAGAAAGCATGGATACAGGAATAAAAGCCATGCCTAAATTCCTTTGAAGGTCATGATAAAGATGAGACAGAAAGATATAAAAAAAAAAAAAGATAGCAGTTTTTAGATCAATCCCTTACTGAGTACAGGATAGAGTCTGGCTGAGATATATAAAGTCCTTCATACTTTTCAAGATGTCATTGGTAAAGGGATCCATCAGCAAGACATGCTGAGATCATGCTGTACAGAATCCAAGGCAGTCAGGCAAAAATAGCCACTGTGGTCTATCACATATCTGCTTCCACATTTCAAGAGAGTATGTCTAGTTCCAAACTTGAATAATTTTGACTCCAAGAAAAGTATCAGATATGATAAGAAATAGGAAAATATAACCATACATAGGAACCAAAACCAATCAATAGAAAGGAACCATGAAATGACACAGACTTTAGGAATTTCAGTCAATAAACCGATGTCCAGAAGAGTTAGAGGATGATAGCCTCATAATCTGATCAACTGGTGATATTTGCTGACCCTAGAAATCAAGACATAGGAACAAAGCTTGCCAATAAGGCAAGATGGAGTTTCTCTACAGCCTCAACAGACATTAAAATGCTGATTTGGGAGGGGGGTTACCAACAAGGGATGAACCAATTAATTGTATGGAGATGAAGCATCATTGGAGAAACAGAACTTAAAAACAGACTTTGGTTGAGATCTGTGAAGAACTGTGTATCAAAAGAACCTTTTAAAGAAAACTACAAGCCCAGATTCCTTTATCACAAGAGCAGGTAAAATTGAGCAAGTTACAACTCCAGCACGGATTGGGAAGGGGCTGTGAGACCACTAACTGAGGAGCTATAGGCAGTCAATAGTGACTGGGGAACAGAAAGCAATTTTTTCTTTGGGGGTTTAGTCAATAGCAAGTTTCTCATGAGCCAGTGGATTAACACACACACACACACACACACACACACACACACACACACACACTGAAAGCAGTAACTGAACACAATGAATTATGAAGACAAAATAGAGAGAGTGGATCTGGGGGAAAGGAGGTTTATTTATTCAAGAAAAATGCTCTAAGAAAATCAGTCACAAATGCAAACTTTCTCAATCTGATGGACATTACTGACAAAAAGTATATAACTAGAATCATATTCAATAGTTATTTAAAACTTCCTTTATATAATAGGGAATAAAGGAAAATAGGGAAAATTATTTTCCTGCTACCATTAATCGAATTTTAACCAAATGACAAGGCAAGATGAATGAGGTCAAAAATAAACAAAGACAACATTTTGCGGGTTACAAAGTTTTTTAAGTTGAAAAGTTCCAAGGAATCATTAATAAGTAGAAACAATTAGTAAATTTAGTAAGATCACAGAATATTAGATCAATATAAACATCAAATGTTGAATTTACCATATTCAAAGGTATAGAAAATAGACTTCCGAAAATAGCAGTATTTAAAATAATATCAATGGCAAATGACATATGAATAAATTCAGAATATACATTGGATAAAATCTACAATGCATAGTATAAAATCTATACTATATTACAATACTGTTACATATATGTTACATGTAAAATTGAAGAAGACATCAAGAAGGGAAACTTATATCATGCTTATAGATTCAAATTTACAGTTAATTAAGATGGCTAGTCCTTAACAAATGATGCTGGAACAACCAGACACAAAAATTGAACCAGTACTGTCATTAACACCATAATGAAAATAAATGAGATATGACACAGACCTAATCATAAAAGCTGCAACTCAAAGTTCTCCATGTTCTAAGAGAAAGCAGAGAAGACGAAGAAGAAAACGAAGACAGAAACCTTAAACCTTCTGTAAGGAAGAGTAGGCACAATTTTCTTCTTTAGCATGCCATGTACTAGAAGCTGTGTTTTACAGATAAATAATGCCCAACCGGGACAGAATGTTCAGCAGTTCTTCAGAAGGCGAGCAGCAGCAAGCAGGTGAGAGGTGTAGTCTGTGAGTAAGCCTGAACTTTATGCATTCTGTGTGCTGTAGAGCCCAACTCAAATGGAAGGTGGGCCACAGATATGACTTAGAGGATGGGTGTGCCATTCAGGGGTACAAAAAATATAGGACCTCCATTAAGAACACCATTGGCTGCCCAGAAATTGAGTTGCCTTTTTAGTGCCTTCTCTTGAAGTGACTCATGCTTTTCTCTTCACTACACATCTAAAAAATTCCATCGAACATGGCTGAGCAGTTGACTCTACAGAAGGGGCGGCGGAACAACAAATCTACCTCAAAATTTCACATCACAGAAATGCTAATTTTTTTTAATGATACTAAGGACAAACCCCCAAATAACAGCTTTAATTAATCAAACATGCAGACAAAACCATTCACTGGAACAATCTATATTTTTTCCTTAGGCTAATAAATGGAGTATTTTAAAGAAATCAAGAAGAAGGGGGATACTTAAATAACTTACACTGGAATATATATATATATATATATATATATATATATATATATATATATATGCAGTAAAATTTGCTTATATGCTCTTGAGTAAATGAGAAACTAACCCAAGTAGTACAGCAGAAATAAAATTGTCTAGGGGATAGATAAAACAGAGAGCTCAGGAGTTGGCAATTACAAAAGTTGAGTGATTTGGAGATGTGTTGGCTAATTACCCTCTCAAGTTCACTTTGAATACATTTCAGATTTTCAAGTTATTTTAAAATGAAGATGTTGGGGATACTATGAGTGGAACAGTTTAAACAGAAAGGGAGCAGGAGGGTAGGAAAGAGGAGGGAGAGGAGAGATATGCAATCCAAATGAAGATATATTAAAAAGCCATATGGAAATCTGCTAGTGTGTAAGTTTATTGAAAATATAATCTAAAAACAAAAACAAAAAACCAGATGTGGCCTCTGTGGATAAATAATGTTCTTCCCAGACGCCATGGGTCATGAAAATCCCACAGCCAGGTGTGGGACACTGGCCTAGGCTGGTGGTCAAAGAGGCTGCATAGATCCCCGCCCTCTGCAAATAAAAAGCAATACAGGCTATTGTAATTGTTCTTAGTTTCTTACCAGAACTGGGTAAGACTCTATTGCTGAAGATACCAATGTGTACATTTAATCAAACGTATGTGGTTGTGGGTATCATTGGCTCCATGGAGAGCTTACCAATGCTCCTTTGCTAATGGCCATCTAGGTACACGTTTATACCCATAATCCCGTATACACCGTAGCTATGTTCAACCGTCATTAGAAGAGCTTCCTACTTTACTAGGGATAGCGCAGAAACCCATCGTTTGCCAAAGTACTGTCAATGAGTGACAGTGGAGTGCTTGACCCTGAAAGGCACAGTCACACTACCCAAGGCTTAGGGAACATTGTGGAAGAGGGAACAGGAAGAAGGTAAGATCCAGAGGACGGGAAGATGTGTAGCAAAAATAAATCATCGGAGTGGCGACGCAGCCTCTCACTCACAACTCTCTTCAGTTGAACTCATCTTCACAAGATCCGTGTATGACCGGGCTTTCGTCATAGATGGGGTAGGGGTTCATGAAGCAGTAGTCATCCCTGAGGGACTAGTGACAAATAGCAGTTGTTAGGGATGGGGGTGTCATTGTTTTAGTGATGTAGTTACGGATAAACTGCCATCTTTCTAGTAAATGAGCTCTCGTGTGCTCAGGCAAGAAACTCGAATTAAATCCAGTAGTTCACACATGCAAAGAAGTCATGAAAGTGAGGGCAGAACTCGGTGGAAAGTAGGGTTTCCATGAAAGAAGGGAGGTAAGGGAGAGGATTGACAGGTGACAACAAATAGAACTCATTATATAAATGTCGTAGTTGTCAAACGATAAAAATATTTCAAGAGAACATGGTGATGAGAAGACATCGGTTAACATGCACATTATTAAAACTAGATAGTATATTCTTGTGTGTTACAGTACAGCAAGATGATTGTAGTTAAAATAAAAAAACTGAACGTACTCATCATTAGCAAATGATAAAGCTTAGGGTGATGGATATGGTAAATTGTCCTGAGATGGTCATTATCCAAGGTTTCTGTGAATCAGGATAGTACTGGAACTTCAGAAATATGGGTGTGGATTATTTGACACGTATAATTCATTTCATTAAAAATACAGAAAGTAGCCAGGCGTTAGTGGCACATGCCTTCAATCCCAGCTCTCGGGAGGCAGAGGCAGTAGTATCTCTATGAGCTTGAGGCTAGCCTGGTCTACAGAGCTAGTTTCAGCACAGGCTCCAAAGCCAGCGAGTCGACATGGGGGAGGGAGTGTGGGAATGAAGCCCCATCCTTAGGTGAGAAGCTCTGGAATTTGATCACTGCTAGGGGAAGGAGGTCCACTTTTCTCTAATGGTGAAGGGTTCTGTAAGTTCTTGTCATGAGTAAGTGAAGCAGACCCTGGGGAGATGAAGAAAAACATCTCCAACTGTTAATGGAAAACAAAGAAAATAAAGGAGTAGATAAGCATCCGTGAACACCAAGAACGTTTATAATGTGCAAGCCGAAATGTCTTCTTCTTCCTGAGCCTTGTGGAGGTAGAGGAGTTTTCTGGTACAGCGCCCTATTTGCAACCACTCTCAGCCCCAGGGAAGAGGGGAGGGATCTACCTTGAGTGTGAGCATTTTCTGTTTCCTGTTTCTGTGTCCTAACTCTCCAAATATTCAGAGATGGGAGCATCTTCATCCTGCCTCTCCTTCCCATAGGCTCCATGCTACTCTGCTGTGTGGGTGGGTTTTTTGGTCTCCTGGGAACAGGTAAGTTTGGAAAGAAAATGGAGAAATCTTTTCATTGTTCAGGCTGGGATTAAGCTCCTCTCTAGAGACCAGACAGTACAGACTTTCTTCAGCTCTGGTTCCTTTTTCTCTCTTGTTTCTCCAGAAGGATCTATGGATTCTGATATTACCCAGATCCCACAGAACAAGATCACAAAGACAGGGAAGAGCCCCTATTGTGGAATGTTCTCATATTGAGAACTATGACCAAATCTATTGGTATCAACAAGACCCAGGACAAGGGCTATAGCTGATTTAGTAGTCTTTTTTATACCAATGGCATCAACAAAGGCAATGTATCTGATGAGTACAGTGTCTCTCTGATGGAGCAAGACACATGTTTTCTGTCTCTTAATAACGCCACTGCTAATCAAACTTTCCGTTACATCTGTGCCTACAGTTACTATCACAGTGCACCTGGGCCACCTGCTAACTACACAGAAGCTTTCCAGAGTGATCTACGTGGGATACCTAGGATTTTCAATAGCCTTAATTCAATGAGTCACGTCCAAGTGTGACTTTGGGTCAATGTCTGCAGACAGTGCTGTGGTTCTGAAACCCCTTTGCTTCCTTTCCGTCAGAGGGTAAGTTCCTTAGTGAGATTCCAGGAAAAAGAAGGGTGGCCCAACAATAGTCTTCCAGAAAAATGAACTCAAATATCTGACAACAGTTAATGATCTTTCAAATAATATTAAAAAAAAAAACAACAACACAATGGTCTTAAACAAAACAAGCAAACAGAAGCATAGGAACCCGAAGAGAAGGCACATACAGAGACCCACTTGGGAATCTCATGAAACACTGAACTGGAAGATATAACCAATAAACAAAGGACTTAGTGCAGAACCTTGGGGCCATGAGTGTGTGGCCTCGATCTCTGTGAGTTCATATGGGCATCGATCAAGTTGATGTAGACAGCCTTGTTTTCTAGCTATCCTGTATTCCCGCTGGCTCTGCCACTCTGCCTCCCCTCCCAGGGAGTTCTCTGAGCCCTGGTAGGGAGGGATTTGATGGAGACGTTCCATTCAGGGCCCCGTGATCCAAGGATTTTCAAGTTGAAATCTTCAGCAAGTGCTCTGTCATGCTTCCCCGTCAGCCTCGTCACCCCAGCAAAAGAATCAGCTGGATTTTGTGGCTGTTCAGAAAGGGAGTAGCCAACTGGCTCTGTTTCCTACCTGTTCTCATCTGAAGAGAACGCCGCTCACTTTGTCCAATTTCCGCCCCCCCCCCCCGTGTGCTCTATGCCATTAACTGATTGCTTCAGAAGAACTTTCTCAACTTCAACAGTAGTGTCATTGATAACTGAAATTCTCTCATAAGCTACTAACCCTTCGGTTTAACTGTGTTTCTGACTGTTGTGTGTTCCCTTCAAGTTTTCCACAATTATTCATCGTATCTTTCTATGCTCCTGTTTAACCAAATCAGCTGTACGGTAAACAACGCGTGCTTGCTTCTTCACAGGAAGCCAAACTGGAGGAGGAAGTTATTCCTAGGTCCATTGCCTTCTCTCCTACGCCTGCTCCCATTCTGGGCACACTGTATTTCCATCTCAATGACTGAAACAATGATTCCGGGCTTCCCTTTTCTATTACTTAAGTTTCTAAATCTATTAGTTTTCTGCCCCACAATGTCATACGTTAAATTCTCAGGGGAAGGTCAGTAGTTGCTGGAAATACCGTGGCAGTCAACATGGAAAAGTAGGATGGATGTTTTAACAGGAAAGGAGCTGGGCTTGCTTCGGCAAAGGACTTTTCTGACTCCTCAAGGGACTTGAAGCTGGGCAGGGTCTGGAATAATTTAGACGTGAAGGACACAGGACAACGGCTATACTGAGACATCGTGCACCTGACAAGGAGTGGGGAAGTCTCTAGCTAAGGCAATTCTCCAGGGCGATGGGCATTGCTATGATTCCCAGAGCAAACGTGTCCATCAGATGCGGTTTCTTCCTCCCTTCACTCTTTCTGATCTAGTGTAGACTGTCACTATCCACTCCCTAGAAAATAGCACACAACTCTCATTCCTGGTCTCCCAGACTCATAACTCATCTGTTTACCAAGGTACACATGCCCACCAGTGTGCCCATGTTTAATATTCTTTATGCAGCACATGAAGCCTTTCATAAATATTTCCTTGCATGAAAACTGTGTTCAAATGTTCTAAATTCCCTTCAGGGCTTTGGATTTCAGCTTATTTGAACATTTTATAATTCCCCGAATAGATCATGTCGCATTGGGGCAGCTGTATCTTTTCAAAATCTCTCTCCTGTGTCTACTTCCTTACCTCTTACACACTCTCCCATTCTTCATCCAGAGAAAAGCTATCCATAAAAGCTTTTCTGGCCATTACAGAAAAAAAAGAACCAGCTCTTTTCTTCTGCAAAATAAGATTGCTAAACATTGTGGGTGTGTTTTTATGATTTTTTTTCCCATTCTGGCTCTTCACAAGACTCTTTAGTTTAGAAGTGATATCCTGCTAACCTTACGTCCCTATTACTGAGTATAATTTCTGGAAGATGGCATGTGGAGGAAGGAAGGAGCGAGGAAGGGAAAAAAGTGGACACAAACATGACTTCCAGTACTTATAGCTTCAAGATTCTCTTCCAAGAACATATCTTCCGACTTCTGGTTAATGTCTATTTAAATTCTCCACACCTCTCACATCTAAGTCCCTTTAAAAATAAGATATGTTTGGTTCTAAGAATATTGGCTCAGAGAAGTTTAAAAATGGAAGGATGTTTCACCGAACCTAAAACGTGCACCGTGCACGTATATATTTCCTGCAGTTCTATCTGATGGTGACAAATGATTAACAGAGAGCCAAGGAGAAGCAAATGCGGAAGAATGGTGGCGGGGGTAAAAGACGCAGTTTTCCGTAACGGACTCTGGGTTTTGAAAGCAAAGCTATGGAAGGGAAGGTTTATATGTATAGATTTGCATTGATGTCCATCATGGTTTAATTCCAGCCAGTGTTACCAAATAATGTGCCTGGGAGAAGTGCAAATTGGGACATGCAGATCTGTCAGTGTCTGAAACTGTTGCTACAGGAGAGACGAGCCTAAAATCCTCAAAGAAGTCTAAGTTAATAAATCCCAAGCAAGCCAGTGTGGGATTGCGGATGAGATGGTTGAACGATAACCACATAATCAGTGGGTACATGAAAAGCAAAACCCAAAAACAAAAACAAAATAAAAAAGTGATTGTCAGTTGTTGCTGCAGCTCTTTCCTGTGTGATATATAAATAGATACTTGATTCAGTGCTTCCAGTTCTGCTATTGGTCTGATATAACAACTCCATCGATGGGTCTTTCTACTGAAGAACCCTCCTTCTCAGCCTTGCAGAGTCCATTCCTGATTACCCTTCAGAAATCACACTTTATTCCTTCCTTTCCAGCCTTCAAAATTAGGTCAAATCCTGGTATTACAGTCTTTGAAAGCTCTGCAGCATATCCATCCACAAAACTCGTAAAAGCAGTGTTGTAATGGAAGGTTTCCTGAGATGAGGAAAGACTGGGGGAGAAATAAACAGGGGCCCAAGCCTTCTTTGGATGAGGAAGATGAGCAAAAGTGCCCTTCCCATGGTGTGAAAAGTGACGCAACTGTTGAATAGGATTGACGTGGAGCCCAGAGCAGTTGACAGGATTATGCCATGATACACCGACTTCCAGAAGAGCCCATCCTATGGCCCTGGGGCTGAAACTCATGCTTTAGCCTTGTCTACTCTGCAAATGCAAGGGTCCTCGGCTCTCTGGACCTCAGTCATTTGGGATTGGGTAAAATACAGGATTTCCACGCTCAAGAACAAAAAAGTTTTTGTGTGGGTTTACTCATCAAATCCCACCCTGCTAACAAATGTTCTCATCCTTTAGGCCCGTTGGTACCTCCTGGGCCCCAAGATACTGCATTGTAGGGATAGGAAAGAAAACTACTCTGGGCTTTTCTGAAGCCATGGACTGCTGAAAAATTTACTGAAATCAGAAGATCCAGGAATAGAACTAGAGCTGATTCATTGCTCACATGGCATTAATAATACAGAGAAATTAGAGCTTGTCTTTGAATGCACTGTCTCCAGAACAAGAGAAAAGTACATTCTTCCCTCACACTGAAGCCTGCCAGTCCTTACCCAGGTCCTGGTGCTGTGTGCCAGCTCTGAGAACACCTTGCCACACGAGCACATGCACTCAGCACAAAAAGGACCCTCAGAGTCCTCACCTTAAATGGAAGAAACTACTGGAAATCTTGCCAGACTCCTCCTCATGTGTATGGTACAGGAATGGCCTGGGCGATGGTGGGGACTAGGAATGGCCCCTGGCTCATTTGAAAAACAAGATTCATTTTTCCCTACAGGCTGGTTCATGAATCCTCCCTCGTGCTAAATTAATTCCTTCCTACACTGCGCTCCACACTCCTCTCTCTCTCTCTCTCTCTCTCTCTCTCTCTCTCTCTCTCTCTTTCTTTCTCCCTAATTTCTAACACCACAGTTTCAGCTTCTGCTTCTGGACTTTGCACTCTGAACAACTTAAGGACATAAACTGATGTCCTGTAAGGTGGAAGAATTCTCCTTACGTGACTCTTGGCCTTAATTGTCTGGTCAATCCTTTTACAGGTGATACGCTGGCTAGGGAGATTTCTTAGTGGCCATAGCTCTCACTGCACAAACAGGATGGATGGAATTCAGATCCCTGGAACTTTATAATAAGCTATGTACGGCCATCCACCCCTATAACTCCAGTGCTGTGGAGAGGAGAAATCAGTGGGCTTTATTGGCCAACAGTCTGTGTTCTAAATTATTTTAATAATTTGTTACATTTTAAGTGCTGGAAATCATTATATCCTGTGGACATGTCACCATTTGCTCATCCACCCATTTATCAAATGTATATTCGATCATTTTCAGTTTTTATGCATAATACACTTGTGAATTTTCATGTATAAGTCTATAGAGATATGGATTTTCTAGACATGTATTTGCTTAGCCTTAGTGGAAGTACATATAAAATATTTTAAACATACAATGTCTTTGCAAAATGTTTTCTTAACCAAGTCTCAGTCTTACCTTCCTTCCGTTAGCTAAAATAGTGACTCCAAAAATATTTCTCAGAAACTACGAACACATTATACACAACAGAGAATGAAGTTTGTAGGTGCGATTACATACTAATCTAGCCTTTTTCAAGAAGATTATTTTGGATTATATAGCTAGGCTTGATCTAAATGCACAGGCCTCTAACAGTGACTGTTGTCAACTGCCTTTGAAGATAAACTAGAGCGACCAAGGAATGAAGGTGGTCTCTCGGAACTGTAAAAGGGAAGAGATAAATCTTCCATGGGCACTAAGAAAGGAACACAATCCATCCTGCATCTTGACGTAAAGCCAATGAGGATAATATCTAATTTCTAATATGTTGTATGCAACGTGGTAAGCTTAATGCTTTATGTCATGAATTTTTCAGTGATTTACTACCGCATCCACAGAAAACCATTTCAGGACCTCATTTCCAAGCAACCAAAAGAAGGCAACAAAGGAGTTGTGGGAAGTAGACCAAGGAGAGGCAAAGGGTGTAGATGGGGTTTCTGCGAGATGCTGCCACTTCTAAGAGCAAATGCCACTAACTTCTGCCTTTAGCCTAATTTCTGTAAACACCTTGCTACAGGTTATGATCAGAACGTGCCAGCAAGCATCTTTCTGGTCATCCCTACCTCAGAGAGGGATTGTTCTCAGAGGAAGAATCCCTTCCTCCATTTTGTTTGGCAGGGTCCAGCAGGCCATGCACTGGCCTTTGCTGTATAGCTGCTGCTGATACAAGAATGCAGTGACAGAGGACAGGCGCAGCTCCTCCAGGGGCCGCGATTAGATTCCATTAGTTCAAAGGAAAGTGCACTCCCTCCCACGGTCCCTATCACACAAAGGGAAAGTCGCCTTGTGTGAGAAAGCAGCACATCGCGACTCGGGAGCTTCCCATGATGCTCCTGTGGGCGCCATTTATCAAAATAAAAGCTTAAAGTAGAAGATGGACAGTCACAAAGCGTACACAAGAAGGATGGAGGCTTGGTGGATAGAAAATGGCATTTATTTCAATTTAGGGTGTCGACCATATGCAAAATATATTAGGTTGTCAGAGCAAACAAACAAAAAACCCTGCTATAATCCCATTTTTTAAAAGCAAAACAGAAGAAGTCTAGAAAATTGAAAGACAGCAGGAACTCGTTTCAAAGCAGCTTCTTGTGCTAATACTGGCATCACGCATAGCCTGTCAGCAGCATCAACCTGGCTGGGAGACCCAGATACCTCATCCCTGGCTTATAGGCAGACAAGGATAGCATGGAATGCATGGAAATGAGCTGTGACAAGGCGTAAGGCATCAAAGGAGGTATATTAGGTATGGATGTGCAAGCAGGCATACTGAAACATTCAAAAGCTGCGGCTGGATTCAGGATCCAGAGTCAGGCAAAGCCGGCCACTTGGTAGGGAGCGTTGGGAATGCAATTGCCCCTCCAAGGATCCAGTTTCGCACCTATAAAATAAAGTAGCTAACCTATGCATCTCGGAAACTGAGGAGAACGTTCAAAAGAAACAACATGTGAATAATTTAACGCTGAATCCTCCCCTGACACGGCACTTTGAAAAAATGCTGTCGCAGAAGCAGCAGTCAGATGGCAGCTTTGAGAGCTGTGTGATTGACAAAGCCTTAACCTCTTTATTTGTCTGATCGTTTTATCATCACCCTAACAAACCTCCGGAGTTAGTGTCACCTGCATTCACACGGCTACAGGATGAGATGAGCCCACCTGCCGAATTTATGTGGGAAGTCTCAAGCTGACGCTTCAGACGGTGGCTTACTTGGAGATGGCATCTTCAAAGTTGTAATTAATAAAATGAAGTCACATGGTGACACCCTAGCCTATGTGCAAAATGATCTGGACACAGATACCGGGAGAGGAGGCCTTGAGAAGACACAGGGAAAGTATGTCCACCTACAAATCAAGACGAGAAGCCTCTAAGGAGACTGGCTCAGCTGACCTTGATCTCAGCCCCCCCCCCCCGAAACAGTGGAAAAATTAATTTCTGCCACTTTCAGCAGTCAGTAGTACTCTGCCATGGTAGTTCTAGAAAGCTTGCAACACCCAGTTACAAAGAACGTGACCACACATTGCGTAAATAAATTGCCCGAAGAATGGGATTCAAGTTTAAACGTGTAAAAATCTGTCTCCGTCACCGTAGTGAGGGTCACGCTCATCTTAAAGAATACATGGCTTGACAAACAAAGGCGTGTCTGTCAGGAAAGATGAACAGATATGAGGAGAGATGTGGGAAGGCCGGCGCTTTTCCCAGAACTGGACTGGCCTAAGGAGGGCATGCCTGGCTGAAGTTCCCTTAGGAGGGCTGTTGGAAGGGAAGCAGCCGAGACCCTGGTCTGTGGGGTTTCCCTGAGAGGCCACCTGGGGCTCCATACCTCCAGTCTTGATGTTTGCCTTCACATAGGTTTTCTAGTGGGCTCTAGTTTCTGCACTTTCCAACACAGGCCTCATAGACATCAACACACCTAACTCAGAAAGCAGTAAGAACGTTTTTCTAGGATGTTTTCAGACTATCAAATCAATCTGGACGACCAGACTAATAATAGATCCAGAACGAGGAATAAAGTGTATTCATTATTTCTCTAACAGTAACGCCTTTGAAGATGATACCCTGGATGAGAATTGTCTGAGTTAGGATTTCTGCTGCTGTGAAGAGATACCGGGAGCACAGCGAATCTTACAAAGGAAAACATTTAATTGTGGAGGCTGGCTTACAGTTCAGAGGTTTAGTCCATTGTCACCATGGCGGGAAGCAGGGCAGCGTGCAGGCTGACGTCGTGCTGGAGGAGGAGCTGAGAGTTCTTTTTTTTTATTTTTTTTATTTTATTTAATTTTATCTAACAGTCCAATTAAATGAAAACAAACATTTATATACAATATTTGGGAATTTGGGCAGATGTGGATTCCTTCCAGACTAATGTGGTTTGATCACGCCAGACCGCCTGAAACAGAGTACAAGCTGATCCTACATTCAAAACAGGTGGACAAAACAGCCCTACAGACTACAGCTAGGATATCTGAATCTTCTTCGAATCCCCCAAGACAGCTGGTAAGGGTACCAGCAGGAAGTACTTTGGAAAGAGCTGAGAGTTCTTACGTCTTGACTCACAAGGAACAGGAAGTGGTCTGAGACGCTGGATGTGGGCTGAGCATATGTGAAATCTCAAAGCCTGCCTCTTCCGCAGTGATGCACTTTCTCCAACAAGGCCACACCCACTCCCACAAAGCCACACCTGTTAACAGTGCCATTCCCTTTGGGGGCCATGTTCTTTGAAACCACCACACACACATTTCTCACAAAGCAGTGGGGTCTTGGTGGTAAAGCACTTACCCAGCATGCACGAGGCCCAGGATCAGTCTCTAGCACCACCACCACCACAACAAACAATAAAAACTATTGTCCAGACTTTTTTTGATCCTCCAACATAAACGAGGCACATAGATGACTCTGCTAGCTTATCAATGTTGCCACATCTTTCTGTCAACAAAGTACAAAGCCAAGCTGCACAGTGCCCATCGCTGAACTCACAGAAGCCACCCCCACACAAGGACCTATTTAATTAAGTGTAGTCATCGATTATCGAGTTGAGGCTCTAACTTGGTTCAAGTGATATTCACCGTGATATTCCACTAGAGGGCACTAACATGTTCTGTAATATACCCATCACATTTTAAATCATAATATTAGAGTAAGCATAAAAAGTTGAATGTGTATGCATAATTTTTAAAACACACATTTTTTTTTCAAAATTTGGGTTCTCCAGGGCTGGTAGTGGATAACAGAGCGCACTTTTCAGAATTGAGATCATCTGAGCACAAAGGGAAACAAGACTAGAATTAAGATAGTTCTGTTAGTCCATACCTGGGCTCAAAGTCATGTAAGGAAAGATGGCTGTGTAGCTGAAATGTAAGTCATGTATTGTCATACAAGGGTTTAATAAATGGCTTTAATTTATGTTATTATTATTATTATGTTATGTCTTGGTGTGATTTTTTTTGTGCATGTATGTCTGTGTACCACGTGTGTGTCTGGTGCTGAAGGAGAATAGAAGAAGGTATCAGTTCTGAGTTACTACGTGGGTGCTGAGAATCAAACCCAAGCAGTCTTCTGGAAGAGTACTCTTGACCGACCACGGAGCCATCTTTCCAGTTCCTATACCTTGATTTTCAAACATTAAGAGGAAAAGAAAATTCTAGATGTGCTATGCTTCTCGCCAGCCTCTCCCGGAGAAGGAGAGAGAATAAGAAAGGCAAGAAACATACTATAATACATGCCAGGCAAACAAGTGTTGGCTCTGGGAGCAACAACTGCGTCTTGTCTGCTATAGAGCAAAGGAGAGGTGGTTCTAATGTTTTGAATGGGATGCACGATAGCAAAACAATCTCTGGTGTGAATTTGACGGAATTTTTACACCTTTGCATATTTTAAAAGACAGTGTCAAACACACACACACACACACACACACACACCAGAGGGTAGGCTAAGGAAGATGCTTGGAGTCTTTTCTGCAGAGTAGAAATAGACTCTAAAAATAAAATTCAGTTTTGATAGAAGAGTAAGCTTTCTGTTCTCACATTTCTAGGTGATAGTCACGCGATATTCCAGTTCAGATCATGAGGCTCTAAAATACGTAAATATTTGGCAAGTTTTACAAGAGTGTGCTGATACAAAAAACACAGTGCATGCATACAGACACACGGTCCCAAGGAAACTCAAGAAATGAAACGGACCATAAAGGCTGCTTTGGTGTCTGTGTCCACACCAAGCTGCTGCAGAAACGGAGAGGAGCTTCCCTCTCTCAAATGTTCCTGGCACCCATGAACTGAAAATGTGAGAGGAACATCACAGAAATTAATGCTAGCCTCAAGGCGGCTAGCAAAGAGCTGGCTGAGGAAGGGGTTTTGTTATGATATTGCCATGGTTACCCGTCTCCTAAGCTGTGTGATCCTTTATCTCCTACGAACAGGTGAGTCCTGGGAATCCGTGAGTGACAAATGGCTACAGCTTGTAGATCAGGGCTCAGATGTTTGCCCGGAAGGCTTCAGAATTTGCTCTTTTCACCCAGAAGGCTGTCTCAACCACTGTGTTCTTCATTCATAGGCTCCGCGGAGGACCAAGTCACCCAGACTCCAAGACACCTCATCACAGAACCTGGGAAGAAGTTGATAATAAGTTGCTCTCAGAATATGAATCATAACTCTATGTTCTGGTATAGACAAGACTTAGGTCTTGGTCTAAAGTTGATTTATTACTCAGTTAATGTTAATATTACCGATAAGGGAGAAGTCTCTGGTGGGTATAGTGTCTCTAGAAAACAAAAAAGTGCCTTTCCTCTGACACTGGAATCTACCAGAGTCAGCCAGACCTCCCTGTACTTCTGTGCCAGCAGCCAACAGAGCCCCACACAGCCAGCTGCTCCCTGCACAAATAGGACAGCCACATGGGCAAGAAGCCTCCTCTCCAAATGAGAGAAAGTAACATCTTTTCGGAATGCCATGGAAGCCCTCCATGACTCCACAGCCTCAGGGCCCCTCTGCAGTGCAATTCACTTAGTGAGTTCAGTGAGTGACACCCATACTCCAGTTCTCAACTTCTTACACCACAGAGCCTTTCAAAATTCAGACAGAACAAGCTCCTTGGGTTAGGTCCAGAGTGCCGGGGCATCACGGTGTTTCTTTGCCCATGTTGGGATTAAATCTTCAGATACAGTGGAGCTGCTGCCCAAAGCTGACACTCATAGCCAGTTTGAATCTTCTCATATTACTGGCTTTATTGATGCTTTAGTCAGTTGTTTTTGTGTGAGCAGGAATGCCATAGTCTGAATTGTTTACCAAACCAAACTTTGTCATTCACCACTGTGCAAGCTCACAACGTAGGAGTGATATTCACGGCTGCTCTGATGCCCTCCTACACCAAATCCATATGTTTTGCACTTACCTATTAAGTTTGTTGCAGTGACTTTTAAAATAGTTTTCTCCATCTTTGCCATTAGTGTGCAGTATCTCACCTGAGTTTCTCTGACCACCATCCAACCAGCTACCCTGAGTGCCAGCTTTCCAACTGTTCCTGCCCACAAATCTCACTTGGGCTGAAAAACATTCAGTTTCCTTAATTTGCTCTCTAGTGTCCACTGCTTTGTGTACTTGTAAGTCTCCATGCCTTTGTGCTGTTGAGTACTCTGACGCCCTGCCTTCTCATACAGAAGTTTTCCCAATAGGCGTACAGAAGTGTGCCCTATGCTAACCCATTCTTCATCTGTGGCTCTCCTCTGCCAGATCACCTCTCTTGGTAACAGTTAGTCTTCTCTTGGCATCCGGATAGGTTGAGTGCTCTTACAACAGCATGATGTGTTCCCTGTCATGTGCTCTTCTTACAGCTTGAGAAGAGCTAACAGAAATGCCCCAGCCGCACCCACAGATTGCCCACCATGGCCATGGGGTTCTCTGTTGTGTGGCTCTTTGTCTTATTAAAATAGAGAAGTCAGAGGCATAGGGATGATGCCTTGGTTTGCCAGACCCTACAGTCACTAGTTATTATGGAGATACATTACTACCCTCCCTAAATTATCTGGATTTTGTACATAATATCTGTGGGTCACAATTTCACCAAGACACCTGTTAGATATCATCCCGGGGTAGAAGATAAGCTTGGAATGTAACTAACATATGCACCGTAGCTTCTGTGTGTGGATCTTGATATGGGACAGTATTTACCCTACTAGTCACATGGTTCCTAGAGTGCTAAGTGAATGTAATTCTTTAAGAGACAGGGTGTTTCTTTAAGTAAGACTGAGGATTTCTCCCACACTCTAAATCTGTAGCCTCTCTGCCCTCTTCCATCAGTTAGACCACAATTCTGAAAGCCACATCCTCCGGCACAAAATGGCTGTCACAAAGGGAGGAGGTGACCTTTGTTTCCCGAGTCCCGCCCTTACTGGGGGAAACAGTGCTCCCACAGAAAAGAAGCACTCAGAAGAAGCATTCCTTATCTCCCCACACAGGAACACACCTGAAGCCCTGTGCCCTGGAGGGAGGAGTCACAAGGAACCACTTTGGCTTACAATCTGAGTGTTTCTCAGCCTTCCTACTGCTGTGACCCTTTATTGCAAGGGTGACCCCCAACCGTTTAAAAAATATTTCATTGCTATTTCATAACTGTGATTATTTTGTTGCTGTTATGAATTGCAATGTAAATACCTGATATGCGGGATAATGAACACATGACTCCTATGGGGATGGTTACCTACACCTAGGCTGAGAACCCACTGGAACTGCCAGTGTTTTCCTCCAATCCTTTGCTGGCTCTTCCCAAGGGAACTCCTCAACCCAGACTGTGCAACAGAATTAGCTTTATTCTATCCAGTTTGCTTCACCCCACCTTCGGGGAAGACCTGCACTCTACACAGTGGCCCTCTGAGACTGACCGAAGCTTTCCTATCATTTGAGACTGTGTGTCAGAGATCATTTAAACATCAGTGTAACCCTTCTCGCTTAATCATGTCATACCACACTGCACATTTGCAGACTCTGTTCACATTTGTACAGATGTTGCATGAAGCCATCTATTACCAACACTGTCAGGAATTCCTGGCACATGACAAAAACAGAAATATTTTTAATATGTTTTCTTTTTCTTATTTTACATATCGATCTCAGTTCCCTCCCTCCCATCCTCCCATGCTCCCCCACCCCCGACTCCCCCATCCCATTTAAATATGTTTTTCAAGTTATTTGTCTACAGCTCATACTTTATTGCTTTCCCATAAACCCACCTTTGGTGGATCGTTGTACCCACCAGCCCTCTTGGCAAACCTCTAAATGATATTTACACCATAGTTGTCACTACCAGCAGTGAAACTTGAAGAAGACGGACAGATGCTTTGTGAGGAGAACTAGTCTATTGTATGTTGAAAACATCCAACTACAGTTCCAGCCATCTGTGGATACTACACAACAGCAACAATTAGAAGTATCTAAAAATAAATACTATCAGCAGACTAAATTAGTATACTTCAAGACATTTCCACAAGCATGTGCACACACAGGGAGAGATACAAACATGTACTTCTGTGAAGTTCTCTCTGACACCTCCAGACGTTTAAGTCTACAGGAAGGAGGCGAGCTCATGAGTGTGGTCAAGTGCAATGACATCATAGGCAGGCAGGCTAGAGCAGCAAGAGGGACCACACTCTCTTCAGAACTGCCATGAGAGATGGACTCATCGCTGTTGTGGTGCTATGTTTCCTAGGAATAGGTGAGTCCTGGAAATTGGTATGTTCTGGGCACTGAGTGAAAACCACGTAATGTTATTTCCAGGCTGTGTACCGGATTTTTCCAGTATCAGACTGATTGGTAGCCTTGTTTTCTCTTCTTCTCCTCCTCCTTCTTTTTCCTTTTTCTCCTACTCCTTTTCCTCTTCCTCCTCCTCTTCATCTTCTTCTTCGTCTTCTTTGTCTTCTCCTCCTTAGTATGCTTATTCTTCTTATTCTTATTCTTCTTATTCTCCTCCAAAAGACCTTGTGTACATGGAAGTAACCCAGAGGCCAAGATACCTGGTCCAAAGAGTGGGAGAGGAAGTTGTCCTGGAATGTGTACAGGACATGGGCCATGAAAAGATGTACTGGTATCGACAAGACCGAGGTCTGGAGCTACGACTGATTTATTTATCATGCGATGTTGACAGTAACAGTGAACGAGACATCCCTAAAGGATACAGGGTTTCCCGGAAGAAGAGGGAGAATTTCTCCCTGATACTGGAGTCTGCTAAAGCCAACCAGACATCTGTGTACCTCTGCTCCAGCAGTCTATCCACAGCTCTGCACAACCACATTCTCTTCACACAAAAAAGAGCCCCCATGGGAAGGGGGTGCCTCTACCTCACGGCTGAAGCTGTCTTTCATATGACTTAGTGCCAGTTAGAAAGAGGCGGCCACTGAAGAGGAACATCTACACACTCCTATCTCAGCAAAAATAAAAGCATATGATATTTTCACTCCTTTATAATTCGGAAGACAACGTGAACTTAACCTGCCCTGAAGTATGAGATGTCCCTAAACTAAACTCATGAGAGTGACACCCTATGAGATGCCTTCTTTCATATTTACTCTATAGCTCTGCTTAACATTTTAAATAAGTTCATCCTTCACTTTTTAAGACTTTGTTTACTTTGTCCTTTGTGATGTGCCACCAGAGGGCACTAGCATGTCTCTGGTCTTTAGACTGACTTTACTGTCTGTCTAAATGAAAAGATTTATACAGTTTGAATCTTATTTATTCAATTTAAAACCAATCCAGTCTGACTGATTCAGATTCTTTTATCAGTTAAGTCTCATTGGACAGTCTCTAGTCAAGGCAAGAGTAAACCGTGGTGCCACTGATCAAGCTGCAACCAGTCTTACAACCACCAGGATAATGTGTTTCTTGGGAGAATGAAACACAAAATATTACAAGATTTTTTTTTTAAACCACCGAGATAAAACAAACCTGAAACAACATATTTACAACTTTAAATTTCATTCATTTGTATATTTTTGCAGTTGTGCTCATAGACAGGCATGCTTTCCTGAGCACATCCATTCACACATGAATCAGAGGACAACTCACAGGTTGACAGGATTGCCTTCCGATATCTTTACAGTCTAAGCTATGTAGTTGGTCCTATGACAATGTATCAACACTCGGGGAATGTAAAGGAACTCAGTAAAGATGTATTATAATGTTTAGAACTATGTTTCCATGAGAAATTGGACGCTAGCTGATGTGGGATAATAGAGAGCAAGAACAGAACAACTGTCAAAATAAGAAAGTTTAGTGCTCAATCCCCCTGCAGAGGAGGGAAAGACTACCAGGAAATGAAGTCTCCGGACTGAAGCTGACATCCAGGACAGACACAAGGCACCCTTACAGGATGTAACCACTCAGCAGGACTCTCCATAGGGATCTTTGTGTATGTGCAAACATGACCCACGAATCCACTATCGCCCACAGCAGGCATTGCCAAGATTGGGATCGGATGAAGGCGTTCGCGTTCTCATTGCTACCAGGATCATCTGCATGCCATCAAAGTCGAGTCTCTGGTTCAGAATTTGCCACCTGAACATCATGCCCTGCCACATGCCTCCTCCTCCTTGCCCATGTCCTGCAGCCCGAGCAGAGAGGAAAGGGACTGGAATGAAATGAAAATAAGCAGAGATGAAATAGCATGCCTGGGACTAAAATATTGCTGAAAAAGGAGGCTTGAATCTGTGCAAAAATTGCAAGTAATGTTCTAAGAAAAGTTCAAAATATAGCTTCATAAAAGTACATAAAAATCTCACTAACCATCTGAAAATACTGCCTATTATTTCAACATATATGTCATTTTGAAATGGAAGATTTCTTTGGGGGAAAAAAAGGCCCCTCTAAATCTACCCATGAAAACACGGGTTTTAATTATAAAATCAGGCCACTGTAACAGTGAATTATCTGATACGAAATGGAGGGGCAGACTTGACCAAAACACATTATATGCATGCAATGATAGTCTCAAGTAATAAAAAGTATTTTATTTTTATTGGAAATATTCACATGGAATATTCTGATAATGTGTTCCTCTTCCCCATATCCTTCCATATTTTTCTTACCTCTCCATCCATCCAGCTTCTGCTATACCCACAGGTCGGTGCCTTTCCTCTTGCAGGAGATGGGACTATTACATAGACCCACAACTGCACAGTGTGCGGAGGGTGAGAGGTTTTAGAAGACTCGGTCCTAAAGGAGATGTCTTCACTGAACCCCTCCCCTCAGGGCTTAGGGAGTTACACAAAAAGAGGCTGCAGAAAAATTACCAGAGCCAGAGAGGATGGATGACACCAAAAAAACGGGGAAAAATTGTTTAAACATGGCATTCTTTGCTGGGACACAGAGGGACAGAGCTTTTCCTGCAGAGAGCAAGGACAAGGGAAGTAATTGTTTCTTCCCTGTACGTAGTTCAGCCAATGTAACCCAATGATCTGACACATAGGCAATATTTTCCTACAATTAAACACAACGAACCTGGGTTAAAATATGGTGCTCCTGGCCACACGGCTTGTGAACCTGGTCACCATGCTTTACACTGCCCATCCTGAAGTTCTGTTTGTTGGCTCTTAGAAGCTACACATCCCATTTGCCTTAATCTTTTTAATGCCTGCCCAGTACCGTTATTCTCTGGTTCCTTCCTCCACCCGTGCTTCTAAAGAGTCTAGGTTCTTTTAGCAGGATTGCCTCCCCACTAACAATCTAGGGGTTTGCAAGCTGCTGAAACATTGTTTTGCTTAGTGGATACACAGCCTGTATTTTTGACAACATTTGTGTCTCTGGAAACCTCTGCTCTAATCTGAACTGATTGCTCACTAGTTCTATTGCCCAGTTGTCACCCTTAAGATTTTTGTTCCTTAGTCTGAACTAGATTCTCCACTTTTCCGATTCCCTGGTCTCTTTTCCTTTTGGTTCACTGCGTCTGTCTGCCAGGGAAACATTATCCTATCCGGTAATGTCCTACGAGAAACGAAACAAAAGTGAAAGTTTTGCCCTTAACATAAATTTAAATGTCTTTATGTCTTTTGTACCTTGGGTTAGTGGGGAAATCTGCGTTGAAAATTACATTCTATCTGCATTTTATAGACTTTTCCATGACATTTCATACTTCACTGTTATCAAGAAATCGATGATTGCTGGATAAGAAAGAGCCACTTTTCTTTAGGGGCATGGGGCTTAAGAGCTAGCCCAGGAGTCGATCCTACACCCACACACACACAGACAGCTCTAACTGGACTCGGTGGAATTACAAAATGCAGAGCACATGAAATTTGGGGAATAAAAATGGTATGTGGAGGAGCTGGAGTAATTGTGGATAGGAGTGGGGGGAATGCCTTGATCCAAATACACTATATGCGCATTTGACACTTGCAATCGATAAAATAATCTAACGTTGTTTACCTTTTCAATTGTGTTAATTTTTAATTTATGGTTCAATTCGTAAGTTTTCTTATACTAAGAATTTTTAATTCTCAGAATTTTGGAATTCTGTGAGGATAAACCTTGGATTTGCTCGTTCTATACTCATTAAACACAGGTGAACATATGTTTGATGGACACACAGAGGCATACACAAGCATATATACACACACTTGAATATAAATGGTGAGGATGTCCTAAACTGTGAAAGAATGAAAGAGAAAGCAGGAGCATAATTTATAATGGGATCTTAGAATCAGGGGGATAAGATAGGGTAGATTCTCCATGACTATCTTCCTGGATCCCATATTTACTTTAGGAAGCTGGACTTGCAATCTCAGGGGCCAGTTAGAAAAACACAGTAAAGTATTAAAATGAGGCAGTGTTTGGTAGCCCCAATGCTAGTCCTTGGCTCTAAGATTACAAAGAAATGAATTAGAGTCCTAAATTTGTCATTCCTTTTTAGATTCCATGAATTTGTGTGAGTTCTCTAAGTAATATATATATATATATATATATATATATATATATATATATGTATGTATGTATGTGTGTGTATATATATATATGTATGTGTGTATATATATATATATATATATATATATATATATGTCCAATTTGTAAAATTCAGTGACAATGGTGTTGAAATAATGTATCCTCCGGCTGGAGAGATGGCTCAGAGTTTCAGAGCATGTCTGGCCCTGAAGAGGATCCAGGTTTGGTTCCTAGAACACCCATTATGGCTCATGACTATCTGCAACTCCAGTTTAAGAGGCTTTCTTCTTGACCTTCAAGGGCCCCAGAACATTCATATACATAAATAAAATAAATAACTCTAATTTTAAAAATAGCTCAACTCACAAACAAGAAAAAATAGCTCTGGTTCACCAAAGACAATGTTGCCTCTCATTTGTGTTTGTGTACTCAAAAGTATCACAAATGTATCAATAATGATGAATAGCTGAATGTTATACAGATAAGCAAGTGCATTTTGGGATGCCTTCAGAATGAATGACTCATCCTAAGTATCCTAAGTGAACAGCTACATAGTTCCCCTAGGGGGCAATGTTTTTTTTTTTTTTTTTTTTTTTTTTTTTTTTTTTTATGTTTAGCAAAAAGTCAACTCCTACAAAAAAGAAACTAACAGAATGATTAAGGAATCTATTACACTGTGTGGGAAGGAAAGGTGAGCGTGAGCTTGAAGTTTTAGTGCTTTTGTCAGAAAAGAGACGGTTGCTTAAGGATGTGGACTCTCCTGTTACTTCTCCTGGGCCAAGGTAGGAACTTTGTCCTGAGCAGAACCTGGGGTCAGAGAAGAAGATGTTTTAGATTAGAGGATTCTGACAGAAAGTGTTGGTAAAAGGGATGGGGTGTGCTACATGATTTAGGCAGTCAGGTGATACCTGAGCAAATAAAGCAGACATCTTTGTCTTCAGACGTATCTGACTGGAAACATGTCTGTCTTCATGGATCTCTGTCTCTCTTAAACCAGGCTCTGTGTTCAGTGTCCTTCTCTACCAAGAGCCGAAGCAGGATATCTGTCAAAGTGGAGTCTCGCTGAAAATCCAGTGTGTGGTTGACACTCAAGTTGTTGGGTTGTTCTGGTACAGACAGTTCCAGGGACAGAGCCTGGTACTCATGGCAGCTGCAAATCAAGGCTCCGAAGCCACATATGAGAGTGGATTTACCAAGGACAAGTTTCCTATCAGCCGCCCAAACCTAACGTTCTCTACTTTGATAGTGAACAACGCAAGGCCTGAAGACAGCAGCTTGTATTTCTGCAGCTCTGGAGACACAGTGCTGGTTGCAGACGACAGATCTCAGCAAGAACACCGTCTCCCTCTCCCCAGCTCTGCCCAGATGAGACTGAGGGCTCTGACAATGTACTCAGTATGAAAACCACAGCTTCCCAAAGGGGGCTATGGCAGGCGTGCCGCGTGATTATCAGATTATACTTTGCACCAGTCACAGCAAAGATTCCAGTTTCAACGACTGCTCACAGCTCTCACACAAAGATCAGACACAGCTCCGAATACACCGAGCACAAGCCACGTATAGACACAGCTCCGCGTTGGCTAGACATGAACTATCTGCTGGGTCACTGTGGGGAACACTTTTGTCCTTGACCTAATTTGATACTATTGCCGCAAGATCCAGAGCAGCCAGGGCGGGGCCTCATGGGCAGGGCCATCGGAGGTTAACAGAGCTTGTCAGTGCAGTACTGTTGCACATGGAAGAAGTTGGGCGGCAATAAGGCCTCCTAAAGCAGAACCATTGCCAGCCACTGAGTTGCTACAACTGAGGTAGTTCCCTAAAGACATTCATGAACTGTTTAAAGCAATTGGGTTACCATGACAACAGTCTAGTGGTCACCAAAAGATGCCTGTTTGGTGTGCAATTTCCTGCTTAAGGCAGTTGGGTGCAAGGGAAAGTCATGGAAACTGTCAGAGTCACATCAGGCCTCCAGAAATCTGATCTGTCAATCAGAGTCACACACCAGGTCTCCAGAAGCGTGATCTGTCAATCAGAGTCACACACCAGGCCTCCAGAAGCCTAATCTGTCCATCAGAGTCACACACCAGGCCTCCAGAAGCCTAATCTGTCCATCAGAGTCACACACCAGGTCTCCAGAAGCGTGATCTGTCAATCAGAGTCACACACCAGGCCTCCAGAAACCTGATCTGAAAGAAAAACAGACATAAAAGGGTCTTACAATAAAGAATTATCATAAAAAGAAAAAGAAAAAAGAAAACCACAGCTTCTGAGTGACAGCTGTTCATATTCTGTAGCCACCACGGATGTGAATAGTGATGAAGATGGAGAGAGGATCTCTAGGACTTACTAGAGAACTCATGAGAGACTTGGAACAAATTTTCACCCAGAAACATGCTTACTCTATTAACAGATACAATCTGTCTGCAAGTAACAGAACCAAAACTCTTTTGTTTTATCTCACATGATTGGGTATATTGCTGGACTATTATACTAATGTTTGCTGACTGATCTTGTTAAATAAGACTACAAAGTCTTCCAAATACCCGAAGTGACACATTGGCAAAACTTCAGGAGCTCCTTTTGGTGATCTTTGGAATATTCCAAGAGGTCTGACTCACATTGGACTATCTTCTTTAATGACTGGTGGCACGTTCTTATCACCACAAAGAAAGAGGCACCGTTCTTAATCCTTCCTTGAGATGTGCTTCCTTAGGCTGTACTAGTCATCTTCGTTTGTTAGCTATCATGGAAAGTTAAGAAAGGCCTATGATCAGAGCTTCCTGCTGCCAGGGATAGGTTAACCAGACCCAGAGAGAATCTATTATAAGATAAATGTGGCGGCACAGCCTGCAGCCTGTGAGGATGGGAAGATTAGGACTTCAAGTCCAGTCTGAACTGCATAACCCATTCTCAAAAGAAAAGGAAAAAAAAAAAAAGCTAGGAAGACAAAAACAAATAAAAACAGCTTCTGGTAAATGGGGAGTCTTGTATGGACCCCTCCATCAGTTATTTGCCATAGAAAGGAAGCAGAAAAGAAAATTCACTGTGATTGCTTCAGGCTTGGGCTATGTCTTGTGACTTGCCTGTCTCTTTAGATATAGAGCAATAACACAGACAGTTTATATTGTGTGGTGTCTGATGTTTATGGCTAGGCAGCAATGGATAGCAGAGGACTGAGATTTACATCTCAGGCATCATGCCTGGGATGGATGGAACCTTACCTGTACGTGCCTCACTAGGACCAAACGGAGGGAGCCTAGGAAATAGCCCTCTCTGGGTTTTATTCCCCACAAATGCCATGCCAGGCGGCAGTGCTGAAGGAGGTCCTGATTTTAGGGGGATGCATCTCCTCCTGTGTTGTTGGTCTATTATGGCATAGAGCATATTTCCATATTCAGAGGGCTCTGTTTCTTTATTCCGTTTGACCTCCAACTGATCATCCCCACCCCCCACCCAAACAAAAGGTACTACAGTAAATGGGTACAGACAGAGAATAAGGACAAAATAATAGCTTCTACATGGTACCTCACAACTGTCAGCCATTCTAGTCCCAAAGGTTCTGACTCCCACTTGTGACTTCTGCACGGTATCGCGCGCGCACACACACACACACACACACACGCACACGCACACCTACATGATACTCATATATGCATACAGAAGAAACACATATACATAATTTAAATTTTTTTCAATTTTGGCTCACAGAGCTGTGAACTTTCTTATTAGAAGTGTGTTTGGTTTACTAAAGATGTCATATAGATACACTTCCTTTTAAAGTTTGCTTCTAGGAATGTTTCCATTTCCTCCATTATTTCTTCAATGGCCAGTTGTTGGCCATTCAAACATTCTTTATTAAATTTCTATGTATTCATATTGTATCTCCTTTTTTAATTGTTTCTGACTTTATTCTGTTCTCAAAGAATGCAGGAACTTTTTATTTGTGAAGAGTAGTGTTTATAGCTTGAGGTGTGATGTGTTGTGGAGAAGGTTTCAGACATTGTTGAGAAGAATGTGTGTTCTTTAGGTGGAAAGTTCATAAACCTCACATCTACTTGGTTTATGTAGCGCTTGAACTTCAAAGTGGAATTTCCACTTGAATGGCATAGACATTAAGAGAATACGATGTTGCAACCACTCACTATCTCTGTGTCTCCTTCTATTTGTCCTTTAATACGTAATAGATACTTTTATGAAGTTGAATTCACAAATGTAAAGTGTTTTACATTTGGTGTGTATTATACATTTTATTAATACACAGTGATGTGATTTATCTGTTTGACGAAATTTTTCGCTGATGTCTATTTTGAAAGGTGCGTGTTTGTTTATGTCTACTTGTTTCCACTGGCCCTTCCTTAATACATACTTCCCATCATTTCACCTCTAGTTTCTGTTTGTCCTTGCCATTTAAGTGTGTTTCTTTTGTACAAATACAAATTGCCATTCTACATCTTTGATGTGGATAATTAAGACTATTTGCCCTATGTATTATTATTAAGCAGTATTGATGGTTCTTGCAATGTTGAATTTCCCCTGGATTATCCCAGTCTTCTAATATATGATTTTTTGCACTAACTCATCTTAAATGTTTGCTTATTTACTGGTTTGAGTTTGTGTTTGATTTATTTGTTCACTTCTCCTTATATATTTATATACCTCCTTATATATTTATTTTTCCTTATGTCTTTTGTTTGTGAGTTTCCTCATTTGTGAAAATGATTCCCTTAAATGTTTTCTGAAATTATAAAGAAATAATAATGAATCACTCACTTTGTTTGTGATTATCCTGCAAAGTCTTTTTCTCTTCATAAAATTCAAGGGATAGCTGTGCTGGTTATAGTAATATTACTTGGCAGGTATTTACTTTTAGGGCTTGAAAAATACTATTAACTTTGTTTTAGATTTTATAGGTTCTGCTGAGAGATCAGGGATAATTATCATGCTTATGTATTTTTGACAATTTCTTATTACTATGTAAAATTTTCTTTTATTTTTATTCTTAGAATGTGAAATTGAACATTTCCTTTTTAATGCCTTTTGTAGTTGAATATCAATTTAGTTTCTAGGTTTTGAAAATTTTGACAATAATTCCACAAATACGTTATCATTTACTTTGGTTGGTATCTCAAAATGCAAGGTAACCTCGTGGATCCTTAGATTTTTATCTTTTGATTATGTCCCAAATTCTGAATCTTACAGTCATGTCTTTTTGTCCTTAATTTCTTGTCTTGGCATTAATTTTCTTAATCCTTATGTTCAGAACCTTATTGTTTGTTTGTGTTTTCCTTTCCTGATTCACCTACACTGTCTGTCTTTCTTAACACAGTGCTCATATTGGAATCTTGAGGTATCCCTTTTTAAAATAATTTAGCCAAATTTAGGACCATAGTTTCCTTGCTAAATTTCCTGCCTATGATTATAAAATAAATGTATTGCTTCACCCAATTTTCTTTCTTAGTTTCCTTTGAGCTCACTGATAATTTTAAAAATGAAATATTTGAAGTCTTCATCCATATTTGAATAGATTGGAATTCAGTTATTGAGGAGTTGAAAACTTTTAGACATATTTTATTCTTGAGTTTTTCATATACTTTTTATATTTTTATATTATTATTTATTCACTTACTGTGTTGTTTATCTTGTTCTGATTTTTTTTGGTGAGGTTATTGTTAATGGGAATATTGCTGTTGGTGTTGAGATTAGTAGTGCTTTGAGGAGAGAGAGTTGCCACCAGTAACAAAAAGCAGTAAAGAGCAGCCAGATTTTTAGTTTAATGACCCTCAACTGGAGATGTCAACTCCATCATCAGTATTTTAAAACAAAGCAACTATGATAGTCAATTAAAGTCAAAGAGTTTAACATATAATTAGAATAAAAATCTTCATAGTTAAGTAATAAAAAAGAGGATAGCCTGGGAAAAAGAAACATATAGAAGAAAACATAGATTAGAAAATATGTGGGATAAACATGTAAGAAGTAACACTGTTGCCGTATGTGTGTGGGACAAACATGTAAGAAGTAACATTGTTGCAGTATGTGTGTGGGACTAGCATATGAGGTGATACTGTTGCTGTGTGTGGGACTACCCTGTAAGAAGTAATTGTGTTGCTGCAAGGCTTGTCAGTTAAGTGTGCTTGAAGTTCTTGCAGAGGACCCTACCTATGTTCAGTTTCCAGAACCGCCCCCCCGCCAGCTCATAGGAATTGATGCTTTCTTCCTGCTTCTGTGGGCACCTGCTTTCCTGAGCGACAGCTTAATTCACACAGGCACAGACATATGCACATAAACAAACAAAAAAATTAGAAAGATAATACTGAGGGAGGATACTATGAACACAGAGAAGGAGAAAGCATCAAAATGAAATATATCTTTCTTCTCAAGCTTGATATCTGCACTTTATCTTAAGGGGTTGTGGGGAAAATGTTTATGTGCTTATATACACGCCATCCAAGTAAACTAAACCAGAAAGTATTGAAGACTGGGTTTCATCTCCTCTTCCCAGCCAGAATGGATGCACGTGGAGGGAGCCACCACTTATTGCTTCCACCAAGTCAGACTAATTAATGTGCAGCTATTTCAATATCCTCTCCCGCCACAGCATCCCATGTGTGCTTTGTGTGAGAAATTTCCGGGTAGCGGCTGCTTCTGTTGATCTCTGTGGCACTCTGAGGATGTTCAAACTTACTCAAGCCGAGGCTGTAGTGTAGCATGAGGCTTTGACTGATCTTCCTAAGGCCTCTCGACTCACTTTAGCACCTCCCTCCCAACTTGTTTTAACACAAAGATGAGCTCTCTCTCCTCTCTCAAACCAGTTCCACGGATGAGTTACCCTTAGCTTATCTCATTGGCCTGGTAGCACTTTTCACACAACAAGACATATGATGCTTCTGTTAATTAGAGCCAAGTACCCATCAGTTTCCTATGTCCAGACTGACTCCACAGATGCTCTGATGGTGGGCTAGAGAAGATAGGGGAAATTTGGGGATTTAGGTGTTGTCCTAGCCACTCTCCAGCTGAGAGGTTTCACTCCATGTTATCTCCCAAGGCTATGCCCATGCATACATGAGCAACCTGTGTGATGTCATACGTTATTACCGCCACTTGTTTATTGTGTGTCACACAGATTCCCCCACCTTAATCAGCAGTTTGCTAGAGTGCAGCCTGGTATGATCAATGCCTTCTCAAACACTAGACACCATACTTCATTAGAGAAGTCAATTTGTTATAAAGTTGCTTCTCCTTCTATTGGTTATTTAGTTACATGCATTCCAGATTATTAACATGAGAAATAATGAAATCTCCCAGTTGCAATAAAATCAGATCACGTGATATATATTGTTTGGGATTTGTTCTGTTAACCTAGTAATATTTCATGAAAATCGTTGCATTCAAATGTTACTTTTACATTTATGAATATATTTTACTGTATGGAGCACCACCATCCAAATATTCTCATGTTCTTACAAGCAAAACCAGTGGGCGGGTAGTTATTCCCATGCAGGATGGCAGAACTATTTTATTTTAAAGGAAACTGAGTATGTATGTTGGTTTGTTTTTGTTAAAAGCTTGGGATAGAAAAATAAAGCCTTCTTTATCCCTACTTTTCATAGTTACTTCTTATGCAAGTATTTATTGAACCATCATCTCCCCAAAGATAACTTCCCTGTCTACTCACCCTGAAAACTGTGTTGTGTTGATACTTTACCATGCTTTAAGAACACCTAATCATTATCTTTTAAATAAAATATGGATAAATAGATAGATGGCAGACAGAGAGATGATAGAATTAATTATACTTTTTTTTTACTTCAGGCAATGTACATATATATAAGTTCAATGAGAACAAACCTCTATTTTTCTCCTTTATTTTCATTCACTCTAAGCATAGAAGTCTGGAAGTGCACCCAGAATTCAGTAAATATTTGTTAAGTAAACATCACCTACGTAAAGGGGAAATTTATCAAGCAGCAATAGATGCCCTCATATGCCCACCACACAAAAACTTTACACATTCATCTGAGGCTAGATAACCTAAGCCAATAAAAGATTAGACAGTCATGGAGCCATAAATGTAAAGCCAGCAATAGCACCCAAGAGCTGAAACAGGAGAGTTGTGAATATGAGTATATCAGCCACCATTAGAGACTCTGAGGTTGTTCTAAAAGGGAAGTTCTAAAAATTATTTATTTTAGTGAAGCTATGTATTTGGTTAAGGCTAACAAGATGTATGCACCCACTTCTCCTCTGCTGGTTTTCCCAAGGATGTGAAACAGAGCAGGTGTTGTGCGTTTGGAAAGGCAAAGCCAGAGCAGCCTCAAGCACGATGCTTTCAATGTCCAAGGTTTCCTCACTGGCACTGTACGAGTGCCAGGGCAGGCGGACAATTCTCCTATGGGACTTGGAAATCTGTACAGGACCTGTCTGGTCCCGTTCACCTAGGAGAGACAAATTTACCAGCTGTAAACGTGTGGCATGGTCTACACATATTATGAACAATGTCAAATGGAGAAAGCTGTTGACTGAATTATTTAACACCAAATTTTGTCTGGGTGATATAATTTGAATCTAACATCACACACACACACACACACACACACACACAAATTTAGTGTATTAAACGTTGCATTTCATGGAAATCACAGGTGGAACCTACACTGGAGATTTCCAGTTTACTCTTCATTAGTCTCAACTCACCTAAGCCATCCCAATAAGCCCAGAAAGTGAATTGAAAGAGTAACACTCACCATTTAGTTATACCAGATGTTCAACTTTTAATAATCGCGAACATTGTAACTATTAACCCTCCTTATTCATCTCTCTATGGTGAACAGAGCCTTCATAATGACTAAAAAAAAAGTGGAAATAGCGTCCCCTCTGTATGCAACTTTCTTATTGATCTTAAGTTCAAGGTAAGGAACAGAAGAGGGGAAAGGGGGTATTAGTCACACTTATCACCTACCTAGAATAGATTGATTGATTGATTTAGTGGCATTAATATTTATGGGACCTAAACATGAACTCCCCAGAATGAATCATGTTATGCTAGTAGAGTCACTTAAGTTAGAGGCATGTACTAGGGATACTGTTGGTGTCCAGCTGTCCTTGCTGCCTCCTCTGATGCATATTTTTAAGTTATTTCTGGATTTTAACTCTCTCATGATGATCTGTTTTATCCTGAGCTTGTTTTGGAGTTCTATGTGGTAGACATGTTTTTGGCTTGCTTTCAAAGCGTATGACTTAAGATGTCTCTTTTGTTTGTTTCCTTTGAAAGCAGGTTGGTTTATGAACATTCAGTTCATGAATTTTATGGCATTTGGTCTTTTGTACTCTACAGATTTCTCCAATGTTTAATTGAGAGTGGGTGAAATGTTTAGGGAAAAGGATACTTGGAAGTACAGATAATTTATTTTAGTAAGTACATAATTCAACTCATAAGTATTTTTAAAATTAAAACACATAGGCAAATGTAACTTGGCTTCATAGTTCCAGGAATCTGAGACATTTGTTTAATTTATTAATTTTAATTTATTTATTTTGTACCAGTAACTGAAACATCCTAGGCAAGAGAATAAAAATAAAATCGTATACAGACAGCTTGCTTCAGTTTGGAATCTAATAAAAGCTGAAGAATAACTAATTAATAGGCAACTTACAAATTAGTAAGATTTCTGGAGATAGCTAAGTTCAAAGATTTTTAAAATAGGAAATTAATTTAAAATTTAAATTCTATGATATAACTAAAGACACATCCTGATAAACCTGACTGACCTCAATAGTGTAATCATCTAAATTCTGAATGAAAGGAAACGATACTTAGAGCATGTTATAAGTTGGAAACTAGAAGAAAAAACCAATCCCATGATATACTAAGATTTTCCATTTGTAAAGTTCACTCTACCCTAGGAAGTTTATTCCCATACTTGGGTAAGTCTTACTTAACCCTTGAGTGTCTCTCTCTTGCTAGCCCTTAGTCTTAAACCTATATTAAAATATATGTAATAAAAACTCCAACTCTGTTTCAAACTGGCTAAGTATAATTCATTCCTGCAAGGTCTATAAATGGTTATAGGAACTACTCAAGCTGCTGATGGTTACAGTTAAATCTCTATCCCTTACATCTACATATTCTAGGGCAGTGATTCTCAACTTGTGGGTTGAGACACTCTTGGCAAATCTTTATCTCCAAAGATACTTACATTGCAGTTCATAACAGGAAAAAAATTTCAGTTATGAAGTATCAACTAAAAAAATTTTTTTTGGTTGGGAGTCACTACAATATGAAGAACTGTATGAAAGTGTTGCAGCATTAGGAAGGTTGAGGACCACTAGGGACTCCCAGGGTCAATTATAATTTTGTCTTTCAAGACTTAAAATAGATCCTTCCTGTCTTTGAAAGTCTTCATTTGTAAGTCTAACGGGCCCACATTTCTATGTGATTTGTTGTTTCTGCTCCCTCAACATATTTTCTGATATATATATATATATATATATATATATATATATATATATATATATTTTAATGTGATGAGGTGAGGTTCTTTTCCAGTCTTATCTGTTTGATGAAATACCTCCTGTATTTGTAATATTTGCTTAACTCTGGGAAATACTGTTGTGCATCTTTTGAAATGTTTTTCTATGCTTTTAGGTAACCATTCCTTTTCTATGTCAGCAAAACTCTGCATTTGATCTTTTTTAATAAAAAAAATCATATGAAAATTCACATTCCTCCTTCTTTTACTTTTGTCCTTGTTGGACATTTTAAAAATGCCTCTGGTTTGCCCCCTCTTGCTCTATTCTGTTAATGAACTTTCCATGGAACTTTGTATTTAATTATGCTTTTTTTCCTTTCCAGAATATCAGGCTGGATATTCTTCAATACTTCTATCTCTCTTCCTTTATTGTCTTACATCCCTCCTCTCTGTGTTCAGCCATTTGTATTCTTATTCAGAAGTTGATTTTCTTCTTGGGTGTCTTTGAAATTACTTATAATCATTTTAATCATCCTCCTGAGTTCTCTGTCTGGGATTTCATCTAATTGATTCTTATTGGATGCCATTACTATAGGATTAGATTTTTTTTTTTTTTTGATGAATCATGCTTTTCCTTTTTATTCTTGTACTGAATTAGGATGTAGACATCTGGAGTTCTTTCATGGATTGCTTTACTATTTTTTTCCAGTAATATTCTTTCAGCTGAGTTATTTTCAATGTTCAAGTGTGACCTAAATATGGTAGGGTTGAGATACATACAAAGTACATAATATTATTTTGGGTGGAGACTGGAATGATAGCTCGCCAGTTCAGAACACTGGCTGTTCTTCCAGATTCCATTTCCAGCAGTCATACGGTAGCTTAAAACTATCTGTAACTTCAACTCCAGGGCCCCCTTTTCTGGCCCCCATGGAACCAGTGAAGCACATCATACATAGACCTACATGCACATACGCAAGGAAAATACTCATACATGTAAGATAGTAAAACGGCTTTGAAAACATTGTTCTTAGTAATTAACATATAAATTTCTTGCTGTAGCAATATCTGACATTTTATCATAAGCATTTTCTTTCTCTTCTTTCCTTGTTAACATTTGGTAACTGTTCCAAATAATGGTTTTCTATGCGTGTATACATTGTTGAGTCATGATATTTCTATTCATGTATGCATTGTAGAAACTTTTTCCAGTTTTCCCCGTTCCCACTTCTGTTATTAACCCTTCCTTGGAATAGACCCTATTGTAATTTTATGTGGTTTTATAAATATCTAGACTCTGTGTATGAGAGAAAATTGGAGTATTTTTGAGTCCAGTGTATTTTTGTAATATGATTTCCAGTTTGACTAATTTTTCCTGCAGATGATGTAATTTTTTCTTTTCTATGAATGAGTAACATTTTATGGTGTATATACATCATGTTTCCTTTGTTCATCTATTGATGGTAACCTTGACTATTGTGAATGCTACCACAGTAAGCATTAGGTATTCCAGTACTTCAATTGTTTGTGGACTATGCTTAATCAGACACATTCATGTGAATAATATCACAGAATTTTATGGTCGGTCTATTTTTTTAATTGTTGAGCAATATCTGTATTGATTCCCATAGTGTCGTATTAATTTATACTTTCTTAACACTTAATGATTGCCCCTATAATCTTTACCATATTTAGAAAGATTTTTATTTGTTGATGGCATACAATCTGACCTAGGTAACACAGAATTCTAATGAATCTTTTATTTGTGACTAAGGATGCTGAGGTTTTCCTTGTATTTTTGGTCATTTGTACCTAACATCTTTTAAGAAATTCTCTTCAATATCCATACTTAATTTGGTTATTTGGGTTATAATTTGTATTTTTAGATTTATTTAATCAATTTTATATGTTAATTTTCTCTAAGATATGTAGCTTTATTTCCCTCATCCTGAAGGCTATCCTCTTTCAAGGATTTACTTTGTTGTACAGAAACTTTTAATTTCATGCAGTTTCATTTAGCTGTTCTTGCTGTTAATTCCTTGGTTATTTAATCTGATAATCACTGTAATCAAAATGTCAAAATACTACAGATAGTTCTTTTGTATGTTTATGTACTAAAGTACTTTCCCAATGCTTTCGTCTAGAAGTCTCAAATTCTTGAGTTAATGTGTTTGAACAATTTTGGATTTGCTTTTTGTCAAGGGTGAAAGTGCAGATCTATATTTATTCTTTTATTTGCGTATATCTTCTTCCTTTTTTGAGAACTGTGTGCATGAACATTCCTTCTGTATCACTCCTTCTCGACCCTTCCTCCCTCCGACTCCTAACACGACCCCACTATAACTTCCAAATCCACCATCTTTTTAAAATTATTGTTACATGTCTATTATACGTGTATGTGTGTTTGTATGTATGAAAACATGTATAAGCAAACTATCAAAGACATTGTTCATATGTACGTGTGTACTTGGCTGATCATTTAGAAAAAGAAAAATTAGGGAGAAGCTTGTCTTTGTAGGAAAGTGCTTATCCCTCTCTCCATAGCTATAGACTACGTGTAGTTCTTTATCCACTTATTGGACCACATGGAATTTCACCAATCTACGTTGGCATGTCAACTGATGTTGTCATAATGCTGATTTTTCTCAGGCAACCATGGGGTTGACAATACATGGGTGCATTTTCCATGCCATGCCTCAAGGACACTATCTAGCAGCAGATGTCTGAGCTTTGGGATTTTCTGATTTTTCTGTTCTTTTTAGGTATACTTTTCCCAGCACTATTTGTGGAGGAAGTTATTTTTTCTAAAGAGTATGTTTTGGGCACCTTTGTAATTATCAGGTAGATGAAGTTATGTGGGTTTATTTTTAAGATCTCTAGTCTATTAAATTGATGTACTTATCTAGGTTTTGTTGGTACCAGGGTGTTTTTGTTACGATGAGTGTGTATCATGACTTGGATGGGTACTATAATGTTGCCTGCATTTTACTTTCTACTCAGGATTACTTTGACCATTCAGGTTGGTATAGATTTTAGCTTTGTTTCATCTAGTTCTTTGAAGGATAGCATTAGAATTGTGGTGGAATTAAACTGGCTGTGCCAATCAACTTTGGTAATATACTTTTTCTTTAATTACTTTCTTTAATGTTCTGTCATTTTTCTTTAATTTACTTTTTAATGTTCTATCATTTTTATTATGGATGTCTTTATCCTTATGGATAGGTATCACTAGTTTTTGTCGATGTGATTGAATATGAGGGTTATATCCTGATTTCTCTCTCATCAGGTTTATTATTGCTCTATGAAATGGCTACTGGTATCTGATCATGCAACTTGGTGGTATTTATCATGTCCATGAAATTTCTGCTGCGGTCTTTCAGTGTTTGCTAGGGATAGGATAATGTCATCTGAAAAAAGCATTCATTTTACTCTTTACTTTTCTATTTCTATCCATTGAGCATATGGACAGCATTTGACTTAGTGAGTTTTCAAAAATGAAGGCATAAAGTTGGGAAACAGGTTGTAGGACATAGAAAGACATAAGGGAGAAATAGAGTTAAATGTGAGCATATTTCATTGAATAAATATATGAAATTCTCAAGGATAAGAAAAAGATTTATTTTCCTTTTAATTATTTTTGAGGTTATAGTATAATTACAATATTTCTCTTTTTCCTTTCTTCTTAATGATTATGGTCTCTTCTCTTATTTTATGTGGCTATTTGCATGCATATGTATATATCTGAGTGTAATCTGATAATTCTTTATAATGTTACTCTAGGGATGTTTTCAGGGCTTGCCATTTGGCACTGGGCAACCAATTACAGTGAGCCTCTCTCATTTCCAGCTTCCCTTGGGTGCTTGTAGTTCTTTGTGTAGGTTTGAGTCATCATGGTTTTCTTCCCATCCACTCTGGCACTTGTTCAGCTCACATTTGGGCAGTTATGTTGGTGAGACATTACTAGGAGGAAAAAAGTTTACACAACAAATTCCTTCCTCATCTGGCTCTTAGAGTCTTTCCTCCCCTCTTCAGCTGTGTTCCCTGAGCCTCGGGTCCAGGATCGTAGCTGCATCCACCGTGACTGGGCTACAAAACTCTGCATCCATTGTGGTTTGCTGAAGTGGTTACTATCTGTTGCAAAGAGAATTTTCCTTGATGAGAATTTAAGACTACGCTTAACTTTGGGCATAAGGAGAAAATTTATTCTTAAGCTGTTTACTCAACTTCAGCGGAACCAGAAACACTCCGTTCTTTAGCAACAAAATGGGAAGCACACTCAGCTTTTGGAATAAGGGGTTCAGACATCATTTCTACATTTATTTCTCAAGCAAACTTGAAGAAGTCAGTTCTCTTCAGAGAGGCAGGTACTTCCTATCTGAAAATGAGAGAACAGTATCTGCCAGCTGCTTCCTTCATGACATGGGAGCAAACACCATACAAGGGCAAGGCAACCAGATTGCTCTCGTACCAATCTAGAGCATGATTACCACGTTCAATCATATACTACTTGTTGCATAAATTCATAAACCTTAAACCCACACTGTAAAACTCACTTGATCATCTAGAAATACAGACGGATAGAATAAATACGAGATTCGTAAAAGATTATAATCTAGATGGTAAAACAGACACAGAGAAATTTACCAGGATTTCCAAACTTTAAATGCAACTATTTGACCTATTAAGCATTGAATGAGGACTAAGATGATATTTTAGAGAAAGACATGAAAGAAGTTGTATATTAGGATGAATGGAGTATAGACAGCTGGATTGATGAATCTCTCCTACCCACTTCACTCTAGAGAATGAGGTAATAATTACAGTCTACAGTAGTCTTTTTAGCCTGTGATTCCTGATAGCTTGAGGAAAGCTGATCTCAGGTGATAAATAGCACAAAATATTAGATGGTTAGACTTCAAGCTTTAGCTATAGAACACTGATGTCTCAAGCCCTTCAATATTGCTTTACGGACAGAGTCATAGTGAGAACAATCACTGTCAACATCCCTCTGGCTAAGATGAGCTTTTCATATGTATTGAGGATAAGCCCCTTGCTTGCAGGCTACCTTGCTAGTATACACTAGAATGTAGAAATGCTAGAGCAAATATAGGAATTTTCCCTACAAAGCAGTAATCCTATAAATATGGCATGCAAAAAAGTAAAACAGCAACACATTAACTACATTACAGGAAAATGTCTTACCATCCAAGCTAAACATCATATCATAATACTCTGTCAGCTGGCTCTGAACACAAGATGCGTCCCTGTGTTAGACATGGTACAGGTGGGTGGGTGGGGAGGTCATGGTTAAAGTAGGGCTCTGAGACACAATGCCAGGTAAAGATAAAATTGGTGTTCACGCTCTGCCAAGGTCAAGAAAATGGCAGGTGGAGCCAGATGTTTAACTTGTCTCCTAGGGACTTCAGGAAAGCTTGGCAATAGCCTATTTCATGTCACCTGCAGCAAGTTTGATACTTCACAAGAGTTTCCATATCTGTTTTGAGCCTTGAGACCATATGCCAATTTTAGATAGTTTAGATAGTTACTTTTGGAAAAAAAAAAAAAAGAAAAGAATCCATTTGAGTCAATGTAACTTCCTTATTATTTAGAGAGAATTCCTTTCTTCATTCTTCATCACACAACAGTTTTTAAAAGGAAAGCAAGGCTCCATACATAAGAAATATAGTGCAGTACTGTTGTGTGATATGTCTGGAAAACCTGTGAGATAGTGTAAAAATAGAACTGTTCTCCACTGAGGCCTGACCCCATGAGTCGCTTATTGACATTCAGAGTACAAAAGTAAGAGCTCCGAGTACCGATTCTGTTGAGTCTCTGAGCCAGTCATGCCAGGGACATGCACAGAAGGTCTTTACCAGGCCTCACAAGGGTTTTACCCCAGTACATCCTGATATCCATTTCCTTCACCATTCTCCACGCTTGGTTTGTCAAAACCAATCCCAAGATCCTAATCTCAGACATTGCCACTCTAACCACAAACTCTAGAACATTTACTTTCTACAATTTGGAGAATTTCACAAAAAAAAAAAAAATGCTCTTTTTAGTCCCTCAACAACACTGACATCACACTAACTAGAAAGTAAATAGAACCTATAACAGGGTTCCTCAAGTTATATGCTATTAAATATGACCTCACGTAACACTTTTTATTACATTCCTTCTTAACAATAAATTTCAGGTTGGGACTTAGTGGTTTTCCGAGAACTCATTCATGAATCTTCTACAGGAAAGTTTCCTATGAACAGAAATAAGACAGACCATCAGTCAAGGTCTTTCTATGGTCTAATCTGAAACATGGACTCCTGACTCAAACTGCCTGCTTCTAGAAGATCTTTAATGCAGATTGCTAATACAACCATGAAGATGCTGAATCTGGATCCACAAAAATCATGAACAGTGAGAGTCAAAGGTCAGGACAGAGAGGGATGGAGAATGTGGTATTGGCCTATCTCTGGAACACATTGACAAAGCTCCCACTCAAACTTCATCCCTCATACTTAAATAACTTGGTGTGTATGAGGCATGTTAGCAAGGAGAGTCAGTCCACAGTAGAATGCATGTCTATTTCTCCCATCATCATGGTGCTTAAGGCTCTAATTCTGATTACCAAAACTCTTGGATACAGCCTTTCTATATGATGGTTTACACTAGAGATAAGAATCACAGCTTACAGATATTAGATCCAGATACAATGTTTTTCTTCTCATGGGACTCTAGGTCCCTGAATACCCACCTAATGACCAGTACCAAGTCTTCCTGAAAGAAAATGAAATCTTTTCTATGAAGTCTGGGTATGGTGAAAGACAACGTCCATTCTCTACCACCCCACATCATTATATCAGCCTGGGAAGGCCCAGCCACATAGACAGCCTATAGTTCTATTGTTTTGGTACCCTATCCTCATTTCAAGAATCAGCTGCACTCCTTACCTACACCAAGAAGAAAAGTTTCCTTATCTCATGTTCCTCACTCAACCACAGAGTGGACAAACAGAGCAGAGATGATGTAAGACTTGGGAAAGGGAAATCCACAGGTGTGCTTGTGTAGGAGCAGCTGGGGCCCTCCCCTCAGTGCGTGCTTCTACCCCCAGCAGGATATAAATGCAGCCTCTGCCCAAGTACTTACTGTGTTCTGCCACCATGAGTAAACTCCTGTTCCTTGCCCTTGTGGCAGCTGCTACTGAGTTTCATGCTTTTACCCAGGTCCTGGTCTTCTTTCCCCTAGAGGCCGTGAACACATCCACCAAAGCTGCTCTTTTATTCTAACTATACTCCACTGTCCCATACCCTCCTAAAGCAACTCTGTCCCAACATTTTCTAGGTTCTGTACACGCTTGACCTTTCCTACCCTTTCTACTGTTGTTTATTATGGGATCAAAGACTCTAGAAATGGAAGGCATAAGGAGGTTCCATGAAATGAACTAGGAGGCCTCCTGCTTTTGCATGACAGTTTTGCAATATCTCAGCCATGACTATCATATATGAAAACTTCCAATGCCAAAGTTGAAAACCTCCTTACACTGGAAACGAATGTCTTCAAATACTGACCTTTCTTGTCTGGAACACTCATTTTGTATTAAAAGACATTTCTCATACATACATACATACATACATACATACATACATACATACATCTAAGAACCTAAGCCGCCTGGGCCTACTATTAACCTTTCTGCATTCAGTTATTGTACTCAGTAAGGGTTCCCAATTAGCTTAAGTTTGACATAGGACTGAGGGCTCCACTTTCCAGCACCCTGATGAGTTGTCTTCTCTCTTCTCTTTACTAAAGTTGCTTTCCCTATTGATGATGATAAGATAGTTGGAGGATACATCTGCGAGGAAAATTCTGTCCCCTACCAGGTGTCTCTGAACTTTGGCTACCACTTCTGTGGAGGCTCCCTCATCAATGACCAATGGGTAGTGTCTGCAGCTCACTGCTACAAGAAGTAAGTGATGGGCCCTGTATTTACAGAACACACACTTGATGTTTCCAAGGGGATGGGATTAGATCAGGCACCAGTTTTATTAGGTGAATTGGAAGAGTCAGAGAAGAGAGATGGTAGACTGCAACTTCTGTCAAGAGTTTGGAGAGAGTAAGGATACAGAATAGGAAGCCTTTCAAACCCCTGGAACATCCAAAGTCAATCAGGGATATTGATAACAAACACAAGGAAGCTTGACTACAGGTTTAAGGAATCGAAATGAAGTGCCACAAAAACTTTCACAAATAGTTATGCTGGGTCCTTTAACAGAGAGATAAATGAAGTGATCTTAGTGATTGTGTGTAAGTGTGTGTAAGATTTTTAAAATGTCCTGTCTCAACTCTTTTCTCTCTATGGAGTAAACTGAGTGTTGGTTTCTATACTAGAGGGTGTGTCACTTGAAAATACATCTGAATCATCAGATTGTAATTAAGAAAGAAATTCGGAAAGTCAAATTCACAGCAAGTTGTGAATGCCATAGTTCCATGGACTAAGTATTCTTGTTTGCTTGCTTGTTTGTTTGTTTGTTTTCATTGAGATGGGTTTTTCATTTTAACCTTGACTATTCCAGAACAAACTCTATAGAACTTGATACCCTTGTCTCAGAGATCTTCCTGTCTCTGCCTCCTGAGTGTTGGGATTAAAGGCATGTGTAACCACTTCCCAGCTTTAGTCCAGTTTATTCTTATCCCAAATAGGATTAGCAGAGGGTTTAATGTAGTTCATACTTTGCAAGTCCCAGAGGAACAGAAGCAGTAGGTTGATGAGCAGTCTCCAATGCAGTCCCTCTCTTCAGTTATGTTATCTGTCTGTGAAGTAGAAAGGAATTGGAATTCACAGTGGTAATTTAATACAACACCTCTGCTACTTCTGTGATGTTAAACCAGGCCTCCTCCCCATTCCAGACTTACTCAACCAAAAGAGATCTGCAATGTCTAGGGCAATGGAGAGGAAGTTTCTACCATGTCTTTTCTTCCCGACAGCCACATCCAAGTGAGAGTTGGGGAACAAAACTTCAAAGTCCTTGAGGGCAATGAACAGTTTGTCAGCACTGCCAAGATCATCAGGCACCCCAGCTTTAGTTCGAGGATCCTTGACAATGACATCATGCTGATCAAGCTTGCTTCCCTTTTGACCATCAATAGCCAAGTGGCCACTGTAGCTCTACCCACCTCCTGTGCACCTGCTGGCACTCAGTGCTTCATCTCTGGTTGGGGCGATACATTGAGCTTTGGTGGTAAGACACTTAATGTAATTTATCCACATCTTTTGAGAACTAAGCCAGATTCTAAATATAAACCATTGGCTTCTAGGGTATAAATGTTCTACAAGTACCCAATACACACAGGTTCTAAGGTAGGCACAAGAGGTAGTTGTACAAAGAATGATCTGTTTCCCAGAATGTACACAGGACTAATACAGAATGTGCTATTATTACTTCCAAGAAGGACATGAATAATGAATATTATGGGATCTAATTTTCTTGAAAAACCTTCATTCTCTTATCTATCAATATTGTACTTGAAGTACTAGCTAGAACAGTAAGACAATCAAAGGAAATCTAGGGGGTATGACTAGGAAAAGAAGTCAATCAATTTACAGATAATATCATAGTTTACATAAATGACCTGGAAAAAATCTAACACAGAACTTCTACAACTGATAAACTCTTTCAGTAATGTGTCAGAATATAAGATTAAGAAAAAAAAGTAGCCCTCCTGTCTATAGATGATAAATGGGCTGAGAAAGAAATCAGAGAAACATCACCCTTCATAATAGCCACAAACAACATAAAGTATCTTGGGGTAACTCTAACCAAACAAAATAAATACCAGTATGACAATAACTATAAGTCTTTAATGAAAGCAATTAATGAAGATATCAGAAAATGGAAAGATCTCTCATGCTCTTGGATAGGTAGAATCAACACAGTAAAAATGGCAATCTGACAAAAAGCAATCTACAGATTCAATGCAATCCTCATCAAAATACTGTGACAATTCTTCACAGATCTTGAAAGAAAAATACTCAACTTTATATGGAAACCCAATTGACCCAGGATAGCCAAAACAACCCTGTACAATAAAGGAACTCCAGAGGTATCGCCATCCCTGACTTCAAGCTCTACTATAGAGTTATAGTCCTGAAAACAGCTTGGTATTGGCAGAAAAAAAGACAGGTGGACCAATGAAATCAAATCATAGACCTCGATATAAACCCACACACCTATGAACACCTGATTTTTTACAAAAATCTAAAATTATACACTGGTAGAAAAAGAAAGCATCTCCAACAATGGTGCTGGCATAACTGGATGCTGACATGTAGAAGACTGCAGATAGATCCATATCTATGACTATGCACAAAACTTAAGTCCAAATGGATCACAGACCTCAACATAAATCCAGCCACACTGAACCTATTAGACGATAGAGTGGAAGGTGCCCTTGAACATATTGGCATAGGAGACCATATCCTGAACATCTTTTATCTGGAAAATCTTAAAGAAAAACACGGAATTCCCCATCCCCAGGGTAACTCTAGTGGCACTGAGGTATTCAGTGGAAAGTTTCAGGGTTCACAGAGTGGACACCACTGTGACATTGACCCCTATTTTGTCTGAATTACATTTCCTTCTTCCCCTTTCCTCAAAGTGAACAACCCAGACCTGCTCCAATGCCTGGATGCCCCATTGCTGTCCCAGGCTGACTGTGAAGCCTCCTATCCGGGAAGAATCACCACGAACATGGTCTGTGCTGGCTTCCTGGAGGAAGGCAAGGATTCCTGCCAGGTGAATGGCTCCTTTTGCTGTAAATACCGTATTTAATTAGAAGTGGGAGTGGGATGCCCGTGTGTATTTATGGATGAGGAAGTTTTGTGTAGAGGTTCCATGGGGATGTGAAAAAGAATATTCTGGATGTCATTTCAATGCCTTTGTGAAAACAGAGGATGGGATAACAAGTCGAGACACAGGGAGGCTAGAATAGCATATTCAGTCCAGAGTAAATGTGGTCCTTTTTCTACATGCCCCTTCCTTAAACACTGTATTCCTCCATCCCAGGGTGACTCTGGTGGCCCTGTGGTCTGCAATGGAGAGCTCCAGGGCATCGTCTCCTGGGGTTATGGCTGTGCTCTGAAGGGCAAACCTGGTGTGTACACCAGGTCTGCAACTATGTTGACTGGATTCATAACACCATTGCTGCCAACTAAGAATCCTTAATCCCTCTGAAATCATTATGTCAATAAAGTGAATTCCTTACTTTCTGTGTCTTGGTCTGATCCCTTCTTTCCTCTTGTCTGTGAGAAATACACATCCAACTGAGGTCATCTTTCTCTGCCCTTGAGATGTAGAGAGCATCTTAGACCTCCAGACAGGTTTCATTGAATAGCAAGTACTCAGTAGTTGAAAAGAATAAAAAACAGTTCTAAATTAAGTAGTAGTAGAAACAGGTTTTCCATTTCTTTTAGAAAATCACATATCAGAAAGTAGATGTTAAAAAAAATATTTCTACTTTTACGTTTCTGTGTGATTTTTAAGTACTTCATGAACACATTCATAGATAAGAAATAAATGTCATGTATTTTTATGGGAATTTTTCTATTTGGTTGCGATGAATCTTGAAGGTATTAACATTCATTCACCATCATGTATGTTAAGACTCTTGCCCGTACTGATTGTTGTGAGAACCACTTGTCCTAGAAAGCATATCTAGGACTGGTTCAAATCCCCGCAGGAACAGCTCCCATTACATCTCTTCCTTACATGAGTACAGCATTTCTTTCCATTTCTTTCCATTTTTTTCCATTTTTTCATGATGCCACAATATGTATGCACCAGTCTGAGAACGACATAGACTGTCCCTTATAGAGTGATTATTACACACATCATCTGTGTAGATGCCGTGAAACAGCAGGGCCAAGAGTCTGAACTCACGGAAGACACACCCAAGTGTAAGACTTGTTTCTGTTTCCTCATCAGTAGATGTAACCTTGAACGAGCTCAATCATTTCTCCACATGCTACATTACAACCTATAAAATGATGAATTTTTTTCTTCTTGACACAACTTACTACTCTGAATCTCAGGTTGCCATCCAACTTCAGTGGTCCTCCTGCCCACTTCTCCACGTGCTGAGATATGAACCTCCATATCTGAGTTTGACGTATAATTATACTAACTTATATTTATTTTCTCACAGGAATGAGAAAAGTATTGAAATTTGAGGTCAGAGGTTAGTTTTAAAATATGGGATCACTAAAGAGGTTGGGTAGATTTCCCCTGAGTCACCTTCCCATTCATTTCTGATGGATATTTTCTCTCTTCACATCCTCCTTTGACCTCCTCATGCTTTTAAAAAAAAAAGCGTTTTTAATTTAAAGAGTCTTTCATGACTTTGTATTCCCTTTCCACCTCCAGCCTCTCACAGATACCCTCCCTCAAGCCTGTCCTCTAGGTGTCCTCTACTCTCAAATTACAGCCTCTTTTTTATTGTAGTTATTACATTGTGGGTGGGGTGTGCACGTGTGCGTGCAAAGAGATTTTAAACAGCAATGTCTTATAAAAGTGATGTGATCCTAGGCTTCATGTCTGGGTAGGACCATAGCTCTGTCTGCTGTGATCTTGCATAGAAACTTCTGGTATCATGAAAGCTAGTCCTCAGACAGAAGGCACCCAGGACAGTTCAGCTCAAAAGCCTCTGGGCCCTGTGTCTGAAATCATAGTGCCTTAAACAAAGGGACTTAAATTCCAACTCTAGGGGCAACCATAGGCAATAAGCAATAGCCTGTAATATTTCAGGAGTCTCTTGGACATCTCCAATGAACAACTCATAAGGGAACGTTCTCTCCTCTCTCTCTCTCTCTCTCTCTCTCTCTCTCTCTCTCTCTCTCTCTGTCTCTCTCATGTGTGTGTATGTATGTATGTGTACACCCCACTACATACATCCTTACACGTGTTATCGGCTTTTAAGGTTTATTGTTATCATTATCATGTTTTCAGATACCATTGCTTTTATTTTACCCTCCTGCCTCCTTCTGTGTTTATTTCCCTTGCCAGTCTCTTGCCTGTTACTTCTTCCATTTCCCGAATCAGACCTCTTCCTACTCTGCTTTCCTTCACTACTGCTCTCCCATATCCCTACCCTGGCAATGGCCCCTTCTGCTTTCCTAGCTGTTTTTCATTTCCATCTTATTCCAGGGTATGTACTCACATCTCAATAAGTGGAGCCAGGAGCCTCCAATGAGAGGAATATGTGTCGTCTGGAGTCTGGGTGACCTCACTCCATATGTTCTGTCCTTGTGTTTGATTCATTTACCTGTAAAGTAATTTTTCTTTATGGGTAAATAGTGTTCCATAGTGTACATGGCCCACACTGCCACTATCTGCCCACCAGGTTGAAGGGAGTTTAGGCTGTTTACATTTTTAGCTATGATGCCAAACCTGGCAGCAGCCAACAGCTCATGAATTGGACTACAAAACCTGCTCAACAAGAGGGAAGGTATCACCTTGTTTCATACTCTAACTCCAAAGACCCAAGAATAACCTTTCTATATGACGCATTGTTGTAGGGATAAGAACCATGAGTGCATTGTCATTAGGTCTAGATACAATTATTTTCTTCTCACATGTCTCTAGGCTCCTGAATATCTACCTGCTTACTAATACCAAGTCTTCTTTAAAATGAGTGAAAAGGATTCCATTCTACGAAATCAGGGTGTATCTAGGAGCAGGACCATTCTGTACTACATAACCTCTTTATGCCACCCTCAGAAGGGCAAGCTTCAGAGAAAGTCTATGTTTCTACTGTTTCTGCAACCCAGCCTCTTCAAGAATCACCCGCTCTCCTTCAGTACACCAAGAAGAAAAATTTCCTCATGCATGTCCTCACCCACCCACAGAGTAGAAAAGGGGCAAATGTAATGTAAGGCCTGGGAAGGGCAAATGCACAGGTGTGCTTGTGTAGGTGCAGTGGTGCCTTCCCTCTGTACGCGCTTCTCCCTCCAGTGGGAATAAAGGCAGGCTCTGCCCCACGAGTGCAGCCCTGTTCCTGGGCCTCGTGGGAGCTGCTCCTGAGTCCTGTGTCTTAATCCCAGTCCCATGCTTCTTTCTCCTAGAGGCCATGAACCCTTCCACCAAAGCTGGCTTTTAATTCTATCTGTGCTCTAATGCCATCTTTTTCTTCCAGCAGTTAGTTCTGCTTTTAAACTTTCTGGTTTCTGTGTAAGCTTCTCCTTTCCTACCCCATCTGCTGCCATTTGTTATGCAATCAGAGAGGGTAGAAATGGACGGCATCTGGAGATTCTGTGAATTGAACCGTGTGGCCTCTAGCTTTCGCCCAAAAGCTTAGGGCTATCTCAGCAATGGCTGTTTTTAGAGATGGATACTCCCAATTTGAAAGTTGAATATCTCAATATACTGGAGATTGACGTATTAAAATTCTGGGGTTTTTTTTGTTTGTTTGTTTGTTTGTTTTTGTTTTTTTGCCTGTGATAGTCCCTTTGTATTAGGAAGGAAGTGTGTGTGTGTGTGTGTGTGTGTGTGTGTGTGTGTGTGTGTGTGTGTGTAGGGGGGTGTATACAAATTAACTTTAAGACTTATAAACATGCAATTAAGGTAACATTCTCTACCTCAGTCCCATATAGGGCCTGCTTTCTACTTGGCCTGCCCCTGTCACCTGGCAGAATGCACTCAGGCAGTACTCTGGTCAGCCTAGATTCCACTAGTCTGCAGGCAGGGGTTAAGGACCCCTTTAAAGACAGACCCCGCCTACTTACTTTCTCTTTGCTCTTTATTTTCTTTACTGTTTGTGCTTTCTCTCTCTCTCTCCCTCCCTCTTTCCCTCTCTCTCTCCTCTTTTCTTCTGTTCCCAGTGCCTCTATGTCTCTTTCGTCGCCTCTCACTCCCCTTTCTAAAGAAACTGCTTGTTAAAGCTCTGTTTGCCTGGCGTGGTATTCCCTCCTCCTCGGTCACCCTCCCCTGCTATGGGATGGGCTATGCTCTCCCACGTGGTCCCTTACCTTGGAACCCCCACGAGGGACACGCACCCCCTCACCTCCTTCTCCAGCTTTATCTTATCATTAAAACAAAAGGACAACAGATAGTGTTTGAGGTTTAAACATTTAGTATTTTGTGCTCCCACTTATCACTTGAGATCAGCTTTCTCCAAGCTATCAGGAAACATATGTTAAGACAACTGTAGATCATAACCATCAACTCATATTCTGGACTGAGATGAGTAATGTAGATTAACCAAACCAGCTATTCACACTCCATTTGAAAGTCTGTGCTATTCCTTGTTGGGACCCATAAAGAAAGCTCTACTTCACCTCTCCTCAAGGTCAGAAAGTTCAGAACTGTCCTTAGTAAGTCAAAAGACCTAATGGTCTAAGGCTTGGCTACTTTGGATATTTCAGCCTTGGTAGCAGATGTCTTATCTAAATAACAACCTACTTGGGCTCAGGTGTGTTTAATCTTGACCTTGAAGGCCAGATATCAGCTGTGGTTACCAAATGCTTGGAGGATTAAGAGAAGAAAGTCTGTTTGTTCTTCACATGATAATAGAAGTCTTCTGCCATGTCCCCCTTTTGGTTGGGATACTTATGAACGTTGCAGAATAAACTTGGAGCATCAATATTCACTGGATTGCCCTTCTGACTCTATCCTGTGTCTCTGTAGCATCTTTACCTGCCCTTTCTCAATCCATACCCCTCATCTCTGATACAAATCAGGCGAGTCAGTTGAAACCTCCTGAAGGCCCACAAAGACAGGTTCCGACAATTGCTATACTATTCATCCTAATATATTCTTTGTATTTTTGTATCTCCTAGTCCCAACTCAATGTTTGATGTGTCAAATAATTACATTTTAATTTTTAAGACAGTGGGTATTTTCCTGTGTTTGTATTTTATGCCATATATTATACTCTTCTATGGACCTTGTATTTATTCTATCATTCTGCATTTCATAACTGACAAAGCGGTCTTTGCAGAATGAGATTAAGGTTTTTAAGTTTATGCATCATTTAGTGTAAAGGTCAAGCATGGTAGTCAGGGTCTAGACAGAAATGTTCTGACAAGAGCGTTCTGCTTGCCTCACTCATCCCATGAAAGGGGCAGATGACAGACACCGCTCTCTCATTTTCTGACATGAAGAATGTACGTCTTTGATGAGAACTGACTCCTTCATACCTGAACCCATTCCTGTGAAAACTGAGTTTGGTTCCTATGATTCTGTTGCTACAGAGTGGTATGTTTTGGAAGTCTAGTTCCATCCATTTGCCTGCAAATTTCATGATGCCATTGTATTTACAACTGAGTAATAGTCCATTGTGTAATGTACCACATTTCTTTATCCATTCTTCTGTTGAGGGGCATCTAGGTTGTTTCCAGGTTGCGAGTATTACTAATAATACTGCTATGAATATTATTGAGCAAGTGTCCTTGTTGTATGATTGAGCATCCTTTGCATATATGCCCAAGATGGTATTGCTGGATCTTGAGTGAGATTGATTCCCAACTTTTTCAGAAAACACCAATACTGATTTCCAAAATGGCCGTACAAGTCTGCACTCGCACCAGCAGTGAAGGAGCGTTCTGCTGACTCCACGTCCTCTCCAGCATAAGTTGTGTCCTCAGTATTTTTGATGTTGGACATTCTAACACATGTAAGATGATATCTCAGAGTCATTTTGTTTTGCATTTCCCTGGTGATTAAGGATGTTGAGCAGCTCCTTAAATGTTTTTTGGCCATTTGAGATTTGTCTGGTCAGAATTTTCTGGTTATTTCTTTCTGTACCCCATTTTTTAATTGAAGTATTTTCTATTTTGTTGCCTAGTTTATTGAGTTATTTATATATTTTTGAGAACAGTCTTCTCTCAGATGTGGAATTGTTGAAGACTTTTTTCCCATTCTGGAGGTGTTTGGTTGTCTTATTTACCATATCTTTTGTCTTACAGAAGCATTTCCATTTAGGAGGTCCCATCTATTTATTGTTGCTCTCAGTGTCTGTGGCACTGATGTTATGTTTAAGAAGTGGTCTCTTGTGCCAATGCATTCAAAGCTACTCCTCTCTTTCTTTCTCTTAGGTTCAGTGTAACTGTATTTATGTTGAGGTACTTGATCTACTTGAACTTGAGTTTTGTACATGTTGAGAGTCATGGATTTATTTTCAGTCTTGTACATGTTGATATCCAGTTACACCAGCACAATTTGTTGAAGATACTTTCTTTTTTTTTTTTTTAATTGAACAATTTTGGCTTCTTCTACAAAAAAAGAGTTGTCCTGGGTGTGTTGATTTTCAGAGTCTTCAGTCCAATTACATTGGTCAATGTGTCTGTTATTATGCAAATGCCAAGCTGTTTTCATTACTGCAGCTCTATAGTAGAGTTTGAAGTCAGGGATGGTGATGCCTCTTGAGCTTCCTTTTTTGTACAGGATTATTTTCACTATTTTTTTAATAAGAAGTTGTATATGTGCTTTCAAGGTCTGGGAAGAATTATGTTGGGATTTTGATGGGAATTGAATAGAATAAGTAGATTGCTTTTGGTAAGATTGCCATTTTTATTATGTTGATCCTACCTATCCAAGAACATGGGAGATCTTTCCATTTTCTGATGTCTTCTTCAATTTCTTTCTTTAGAGACTTAAAATTCTTGTCATAGAGCTCTGTCACTTGTTTGGTTAGAGTTACCCCAACATATTTTATATCTGTGGCTATTGTAAATGGCAACAAAAAAGAACATATGGAGTGAGTTCACCCAGACTCCAGATGACACATATTCCTCTCATTGGAGGCTCCTGGCTCCACTTATTGAGATGTGAGTACATACCCTGGAATAAGATGGAAATGAAAAACAGCTAGGAAAGCAGAAGGGGCCATTGCCAGGGTAGGGATATGGGAGAGCAGTAGTGAAGGAAGGCAGAGTAGGAAGAGGTCTGATTCAGGAAATGGAAGAAGTAACAGGCAAGAGACTGGCAAGGGAAATAAACACAGAAGGAGGCAGGAGGGTAAAATAAAAGCAATGGTATCTGAAAATATGATAATGATAACAATAAACCTTAAAAGCTGATAATACGTGTATGTAGTGGGGTGTACACATACATACATACATACATGAGAGAGACACAGAGAGAGAGAGAGAGAGAGAGAGAGAGAGGAACACACATATAATTTATTTGTCTAGTAATACTCCCTACAGTCAAACCATCTAACAAAAACCCAATACCCTGCATTTGAAAATATCCTTTTTGAGTTGTCCTCTGGGGTTGTCCAACAGACTGCTGAAGTATTACAGGCTATTGCTTATTGCCTATAGTTGTCCCCATGGGTAGAAGGTAAGTCCCTTTGTTGAAGACACAATTATTTCAGACACAGGGCCAGAGACTTTTAAGCTGAACTGAGCTTCTGTCTGAGGACTAGTTTTCATGATACCAGAAGTTTCTATGCAAGACCACAGAGAATGGAGCAACAGTCCTATGCTGTCATGAAGCCTATGGTCACCTCACGTTTATAAGACATTGTCAGTTAAAAATCTGACAGCTGGGGAATCAGCATAGGCTCTAACCAGGTTCCCTGAATGTGGGTGACAGTTAAGAGGCCTGGGCAGTCTATGGGGCCTCTGAGGGCAGAACCAGTATTTATCCCTAGTGTACCAATGGGCTTTGGGAGCCCATTCCCCATGGAGGGACACTCTCTCAGCCTAGACACACGGGGAGAGGGCCTGGGCCCTGACCCAGCTGATATAGCAAACTTTGATGATTCCCTCATGGAAGGCTTCACTCTCCCTGCGGAGTGGATGTGGAGTGAGTTGGGGGTAGGAGCGAGGCAAGGGAGGAAGGGAAGGAACTGTTATTGACATGCGGAATAAGATGGTTTCTAATTTAAATTTAAAAAATCTGTGCGCGCACGCGCACACACACACACACATGTGCACACACACATGCACACGCACATGAAGACATACACACAATGTAATAAATACAATCAAAGAAAAACAGACTGTAAACGTAGGTAGAGGACAAGGAGAGAACTTGAGGGAGGGTATCTGGGAGACACTGGAGACGGAAGGAAAGAACAAAGTCATGAAAGACTGTTTAAATTACAAAAGCCCTTTTGAAAAGTACACGGAGTTCCAAAGGAGGCTGTAAGAGGAGGAAGAGAGAAAATATCCAAGAGTAAAGCACTGGAAGATGACTCAGGAAATCAGTCCAGTCTCCAGGGCAATCTCAAGTTTTAATACTTTTCTTGTTCCTGTGAGAAAATAAATATAAGTGAGTATAACTATGCGTCAAACTCAGATATGGAGGTTCATATCTCAGCACGTGGAGAAGTGGGCAGGAGGACCATTGAAGTTGGATGGCAACCTGAGTTTCAGAGTAGTAAGTTGTGTCAAGAAGAAAAAAATTCATCATTTTATAGGTTGTAATGTAGCATGTGGAGAAATGATTGAGCTCGTTCAAGGTTACATCTACTGATGAGGAAACAGAAACAAGTCTTACACTTGGGTGTGTCTTCCGTGAGTTCAGACTCTTGGCCCTGCTGTTTCACGGCATCTACACAGACGATGTGTGTACAGCACAATGTCCTCCTGTTTGTCAGTGTTTCTCCAGGAGCAAATGCAAAGCAGCAGAGGGAACACAAAGGAGATGCAGAAGCAATCTCCACATGTGTCATCGGCTTGGTGAAGGGGGCTGTAAGCCAGGGCCTTCTTTACCTACGTTTTCTAGCTTTAGCACTCCAGTAATAATCACTCTATAAGGGACAGTCTATGTGGTTCTCAGACTGGTGCATACATATTGTGGTATCATGAAAAAATGGAAAGAAATGCTGTACTCATGTAAGGAAGAGATGTAAGGGGAGTCATTCCTGCGGGGATTTGAACCAGTCCTAGATATGCTTTCTAGGACAAGTGGTCCCCACAACAATCAGTACGGGCAAGAGTCTTACCATACATGATGGTGAATGAATGTTAATACCTTCAAGATTCATCGCAACCAAATAGAAAAACTCCCATAAAAATACATGACATTTATTTCTTATCTATGAATGTGTTCATGAAGTATTTACAGAAACGTAAAAGTAGAAAGATTTTTTTTAACATCTACTTTCTGATATGTGATTTTCTAAAAGAAATGGAAAACCTGTTTCTACTACTACTTAATTTAGAACTGTTTTTTATTCTTTTCAACTACTGAGTACTTGCTATTCAATGAAACCTGTCTGGAGGTCTAAGATGTTCTCTACATCTCAAGGGCAGAGAAAGATGACCTCAGTTGGATGTGTATTTCTCACCACAGACAAGAGGAAAGAAGGGATCAGACCAAGACACAGAAAGTAAGGAATTCACTTTATTGGCATAATGATTTCAGAGGGATTAAGGATTCTTAGTTGGCAGCAATGGTGTTATGAATCCAGTCAACATAGTTGCAGACCCTGGTGTACACACCAGGTTTGCCCTTCAGAGCACAGCCATAACCCCAGGAGACGATGCCCTGGAGCTCTCCATTGCAGACCACAGGGCCACCAGAGTCACCCTGGGATGGAGGAATACAGTGTTTAAGGAAGGGGCATGTAGAAAAAGGACCACATTTACTCTAGACTGAATATGCTATTCTAGCCTCCCTGTGTCTCGACTTGTTATCCCATCCTCTGTTTTCACAAAGGCATTGAAATGACATCCAGAATATTCTTTTTCACATCCCCATGGAACCTCTACACAAAACTTCCTCATCCATAAATACACACGGGCATCCCACTCCCACTTCTAATTAAATACGGTATTTACAGCAAAAAGGAGCCATTCACCTGGCAGGAATCCTTGCCTCCCTCCAGGAAGCCAGCACAGACCATGTTCGTGGTGATTCTTCCCGGATAGGAGGCTTCACAGTCAGCCTGGGACAGCAATGGGGCATCCAGGCATTGGAGCAGGTCTGGGTTGTTCACTTTGAGGAAAGGGGAAGAAGGAAATGTAATTCAACAAAATAGGGGTCAATGTCACAGTGTTGTCCACTCTGTGAACCCTGAAACATTCCACTGAATACCTCAGTGCCACTAGAGTTACCCTGGGGATGGGGAATTCTGTGTTTTTCTTTAAGATTTTCCAGATAAAAGATGTTCAGGATATGGTCTCCTATGCCAATATGTTCAAGGGCACCTTCCACTCCATCGTCTAATAGGTTCAGTGTGGCTGGATTTATGTGGAGGTCTGTGATCCATTTGGACTTAAGTTTTGTGCATGGTGATAGATATGGATCTATCTGCAGTCTTCTACAGGTCAGCATCCAGTTATGCCAGCACCATTGTTGGAGATGCTTTCTTTTTTTCATTGTATAATTTTAGCTTCTTTGTCAAAATCAGGTATTAATAGGCATGCCGTTTAATATCTGATTCTTTGATTCTATTCAATTGGTCTACCTATCTGCCTTTCTGCCAGTACCAAGCTGTTTTCATTACTATAGCTCTACAGTACAGCTTGAAGTCATGGATGGTGATGCCTCTGGAAGTTTCTTTATTTTACAGGGTTGTTTTGGATATCCTGATTTTTTTGTTATTCAATGTAGTGTTGAGTATTGTTCTTTCAAAACCTGTGAAGAATTGTGATGGGATTTTGAAGAGGCTTCCTTGAATCTGAAGAGTCCCATTAGTATGATTGACATTTTTACTGTTGATCCTACCTATCGGAGAGCATGGGACACCTTTCCACTTTTTGATATATTCTTTCTTTAAATAGTTAAAGTTCTTGTCATACAAGTCTTTCTCTTGTATGGTTATAGTTACCCCAATATGTTTTATGTTGTTTGTGGCAATTGTGAAGGGTGATTTTTCTCTGATTTCTTTCTCAGCCCATTGATATCTACTAATAGAAGGACTACTAATTATCTTTGAGTTAATCTTGTATCCTGCCACTTTAGTAAAGGTGTTTATCAGTTGTAGAAGCTCTGTGGTAGATCTTTTCAGGTCATTTATGTAAACTATCATATCATCTTCAAAAAGTGAAAATTTGACTTCTTTTCCAATTTGTATCCACTTGATATTCTTTTGTTGTCTCGTTGCTCTAGCTAGAACTTCAATTACAATATTGAATAGATTTGGAGAGAGGGGATATTTCTTTAAGAAAATTAGATCCCAGAATATTCATTATTGATGTCCTTCTTGGAAATAATAGAAGCACATTCTGCATTTGTCCTGTTAAATTCTGGAAACAGGTCATTCATTGTAAAAATACCTCTTGTGTCCACCTTAGAACCTATGTGTATTGGGTATTTGCAATGCATTTATAGCCTAAATGCCAATGGTTTATGTTTAGAATCTGGCTTAGTTCTCAAAAGATGTGGATAAATTAGATTAAGTGACTTACCACCAAAGCTCAATGTGTTGCCCCAGCCAGAGATGAGGCACAGGGTGCCAGCAGGTGCACAAGAGGTGGGCAGAGCTACAGTGGCCACTCGGGCATTGAGGGTCACAGGGGAAGCAAGCTTGATCAGCATGATGTCGTTGTCCAGGGTCTTCGAACTAAAGCTGGGGTGCTTGATGATCTTGGCAGCGCTGACAAACTGCTCATTGCCCTCAAGGACATTGATGTTGTGTTCCCCAACTCTCACTTGGATGCGGCTGTCGGGAAGAAAAGACATGGTAGAAACTTCCTCTCCATTGCCCTAGACATTGCAGATCTCTTTTGGTTGAGTAAGTCTGGAATGGGGAGGAGGCCTGGTTTAACATCACAGAAGTAGCAGAGGTGTTGTATTAAATTACCACTGTGAATTCCAATTCCTTTCTACTTCATAGACAGATAACATAACTGAAGAGAGCGACTGCATTGGAGACTGCTCATCAACCTACTGCTTCTGTTCCTCTGGGACTTGCAAATTATGAACTACATTAAACCCTCTGCTCTAACAAGTCTTTATTCTGATAGGTCTAATCCTATTTGGGATAAGAATAAACTGGACTAAAGCTGGAAAGTGGTTACACATGCCTTTAATCCCAACACTCAGGAGGCAGACTCATCTAAATCTATGCCACAGGGTCAGGCAGGTCTATAGAATGTGTTCTAAGACACAGAGAACCCCTTTGTCAATGAAAACTAACCAACAAACAAAAAAGAATAATTGGTCTATGCAACTATGGCACCTCAAAATTTGCTGTGAATTTTGACTTTCTAGGTTTCTTTCTTAATTGCAATCTGCAGATTCAGATGTATGTTCAGGTGACACACCCTCTAGTTTAGAAACCAACACTCAGTTTACTCAATAGAGTGAAATGAATTGAGGTAGGAAGTTTTAAAAAGTGTATAGATTGTTCACAATCACTGAGATCTCTGCATTTATCTGCTACAGGTCTATTTGTAAAAGTCTTTGTGCAACTTTTTTTTGGTTTCTTGAACCCTAAAATCAAACTTCCTTGTGTTTGTTATCAATATCAATGATTGAATTTGGATGTTTCAGAGGTATGATAAGCTTTCTATTCTGTATCTTATTCTCTCTAAACTCATGAAAGAAGTTACAGTTTGCAACCTCTCTTCTATGACTCTTCCTATTTACCTAATAAACCTGAGTGGTGCCTGGTCTAGTCCCATCCCCTGGAAAACACCAAGTTTGTGTTCTGTAAATACAGAGCCCATCACTTACGTCTTGTAGCAGTGAGCTGCAGACACTACCCATTGGTCATTGATGAGGGAGCCTCCACAGAAGTGGTAGCCAGAGTTCAGAGACACCTGGTAGGGGACAGAATTCTCCTGGCAGGTGTGTCCTCCAACAATCTTATCATCATCAACAGGGAAAGCAACTTGAGTAGAGAGAAGAAGAGAGAAGACAATTCAACAGGGTGCTGGAAACTGGAGTCTTCAGTACTAGGTCAAACTTAAGCTAATTAGGAACCGTCATTGACTATAGTAACTGAAGGCAAAAAGGTAGTCCTATGGTGGCTTATGGAGACACAATAGAATGATACTCTTTAGGTGACAGTGTTCTTATGGGGTACAAGGGACAGGACAAGGATGCGCTCAGCATACAAGAAGGGGGCACAAGGAGGGTTGTCTGATCCACTACTTGCTTTGATCTCATGTTCATCATTCCTTGACACCTTGTTGCTAACAGAGCTTAAGGGGATTAGGATAGTTAAACTGTCATAGAAAATATTCTGAATATGTAGAGCTCAACATACCTACATATATATATATATGTGTGTGTGTGTGTGTGTGTGTGTGTGTGTGTGTGTGTGTGTGTATTAGGAAGGAGTATATATATATATATATACTCCTTCCTAATACAAAGTGATTGCTTTGCTTCAGGCACATAAGGTCCTAATTTATTTTAAGATATTCTCCAACATAACGAGGTTGTCAACTTTCATATTGGGAGTATTCGTCTATAAAGATAATCATGGCTGGAATATTCCAATATTGTAATGCCCAAACAAGAGGTCTCTTGGTTCATTTAAAAGAACATCCACATACCTTCCATTTCTAGCCTCTTTGATCCCATAATAAACAACAGTAGAAAGGGTAGGAAAGGTCAAGCTTGTACAGAAGCCAGAAAATATTGGGACAGAGTTGCTCTAGGAAGATATGGGACAGTGGAGTATAGTTAGAATAAAAGAGCAGCTTTGGTGGATGTATTCATGGCCTCTAGGAGAAGGAAGAGCAGGGCCTGTGTTAAGACATACAACTTACCAGCAGCTCCCACAAGGGCAAGGAACAGGAGTGCACTCATGGTGGCAGAAGATAGTAAGTACTTGGGCAGAGCGTGCATTTATACCCTGAAGGTACTGAGGGGAGGGCCCCAGCTGCTCCTACACAAGCACACCTGTGGATTTCCCTTTCCCAAGTCTTACATCATCTCTGCTCTGTTTGTCCACTCTGTGAGTGGGCGAGGAACATGTGATAAGGAAACTTTTCTTCTTGGTGTAGGTAAGGAGTGCAGCTGATTCTTGAAATGAGGATAGGGTACCAAAACAATAGAACTATAGGCTGTCTATGTGGCTGGGCCTTCCCAGGCTGATATAATGATGTGGGGTGGTAGAGAATGGACGTTGTCTTTCGCCATACCCAGACTTCATAGAAAAGATTTCATTTACTTTCAGGAAGACTTGGTATTGGTCATTAGGTGGGTATTCAGGGACCTAGAGTCCCATGAGAAGAAAAACATTGTATCTGGATCTAATATCTGTGAACTGATGATTCTTATCTCTAGTGTAAACCATCATATACAAAGGTTGTATCCAAGAGTTTTGGTAATCAGAATTAGAGCCTTAAGCACCATGATGATGGGAGAAATAGACATGCATTCTACTGTGGACTGACTCTCCTTGCTAACATGCCTCATACACACCAAGTTATTTAAGTATGAGGGATGAAGTTTGAGTGGGAGCTTCGTCAATGTGTTCCAGAGATAGGCCAATACCACATTCTCCATCCCTCTCTGTCCTGACCTTTGACTCTCACTGTTCATGCTTTTGTGAATCCAGTTTCAGCTTCTTCATGTCTGTATTGGCAATCTGCGTTAAAGATCAATAGTTCCCTGTCTTCTAGAACATTCAATTTGAGATACAGTTCCATATTCTAGATTAGCTCTGAGGAAGTCCTTGAACGACAGTTGGTCTGATTTTTATTCAGATAATTGATGGTAGTAGAGAGATTTCTACATTGGCAGGGAATTATAAACAGAAATCAACCTTAAAATTATAGGAGGGTTCTGGTATTCTATATACTTATTTCTTCTTCTATTTTGTCTTTTGAGAGTCAGGGTTTCTCTGTATTTTTTGGAGCCTGTCCTGGATCTCACTCTGGATCTCGTCTTGAACTCATAAGGATCTACCTGCCTCTGTATCCTGAGTGCTGGAATTCTTTCTTTTTTTTTTTTTCTATATATTTATTTCAATGGTGCTATTTTATCTGACTCAAGTCATAGTTAATGTTCCTGTAGGAGATTCATGAGTGAGTTCTTACAAAGCAACTAAAGCTTAGCCTTGGAATTTATTGAAACCTAACTGGCCCAGAAGGAGAGTATTGAAAATGATATTTGAAATTACATTTAATTTTATAAGCCAATTTGAGGGATCATTATATGATCTATTTAATTACTCTCTAGGTAGTCCAATATCAGTGTTGTTGAGAGACAAGAGCAAGGACATTTCACGACTGAATTCTCTAAAATGTAGAAAGTAAGTGTTTTAGAGTTGCTGATCAGAGTGAGTTCGCAAGCTTGTGTTTGGTTTTTGCATACTGAGCATGGAAAATGGTGAAGGAAGTGAATACCACAATGTACTTGGAAAAACAACCATGAGAGGTCTCTTAAATATCTTCTGTGTGCATCCTTGGCATGACTGGTTCAGCTACACAACAGAATTAATACTCAAAGCACTTAGCATTGTACTCTGAATTTCAATAAATGGTCCATGGTCCATGGCCATTTCTGTTTCTATTCCATTCCTAAAATGCCTCATACCTTTTCAAGACATTTCACGCAATAATCATGTACTATATTTCTTACACATGGAGCTTTGTTTTTCTTTAAAAATTATTTTTGTGTTGTACAAAGAAAAAAATGAATTATTTCTAATTAATAAGTAAAATACTTATTATTTTTCCCCAAGAAACTATCTAAAATTGGTATATGATTTCAAGTCTTCAAAAGATATGTCAAAGGTGCCATGTAAAAAGCCACTGCTGAGGAAGCCAGAGGTTCCCAGGAGACAAGTTCAATACCTGTCCCCTCCTGCTATTTTTTTTTTCTAAATTGGAAGAGCATGAACACCAAATTTGTATTTTACCTGGCATTTCATCTGAGAGCCTTATCTTACCATTACTCCTCAACCATCTGAACCAATGTCTTACACAGGGACACATATGTTGATGCTCGTAGTCAAGGGGAAGAAAATTAGGATCTCATTATGGTTAACCTGAGTAGTTTGAGAATTTCCTATACTGTAGTTAGCGGGATCCCTTTTTATTTTCATGCTGTGAAATGTTTATAAAACTACTGCATTGGAGGAAAAAGTCAGGTTTTTTTTTTCCTGGTATTTGCACATTCCAGCATATTCTGGCCAGCTGACCCTCAATAGACTACGGAAAATCATTTTCTCCAGAGGGATGATCAGATTGGTTCTTCTCACTGTGATGCTAGCTGTAAAGAAACATTGAAGGGGATGACACAACTGTGCTCTCTAGATAATGTGTGAAGTTTAACCATTTAATATATTCTGCTCCTATTTATCACCTGAGATCAGCTTTCCCCACGCTATCAGGAATTATATGTTAAGAAGACTACTGAATATCATAACCATCACCTCATATTCTGAACTGGGATGAGTAATGTAGACTTACCAAACCATCTATTTATACTGCATTTGAAAGTCTGTGCTATTCCTATGCTATTCATCCCACGATACAAATTCCTTTGTATCTTTCTCTGAAACATTCTCCTGGTCCAAATTCAATGTGTGTGTGTGTGTGTGTGTGTGTGTGTGTGTGTGTGTGTGTGTTTTATGCCATATATTATACTCTTCTATGGACCTTGTATTTATTCTATCATTCTGCATTTCATAGCTGACAAAGCGGTCTTTGCAGAATGAGATTAAGGTTTTTAAGTTTATGCATCATTTAGTGTAAAGGTCGAGCATGATAGTCAGGGTCTAGACAGAAATGTTCTGACAAGAGCGTTCTGGTTGCCTCACTCATCCTATGAAAGGGGCAGATGACAGACACCGCTCTCTCATTTTCTGACATGAAGAATGTACGTCTCCGATGAGAACTGACTCCTTCATAGACGATACCTGAACCCATTCCTGTGAAAACTGAGTTTGGTTCCTATGATTCTGTCGCTACAGAGTGGTATGTTTCTGATGTCCCTGTTGTGGAGTCAACAGTTTAAGAATAAATTTTCTCCTTATGCCCACAGATAAGTTTAGTTTTCAGCCCCCATCAAGGAAAATTCTCTTTGCAACACACAGTGAGAAGGAATGCTTTATTAAGGGCACATTCTTCTTCCTATTTTATGTCTTTTTTTTCTTTTCTACAGTGCTTGAAACATCTTACACTGAGTCTATGTTCACCCAAATTCCCTAAGTATCAGCTGCTATTAGAAAATTCTCTCCGATATGCCTTCCCCCTGTCCCTTACGACTTTATCACTTGCCCATATTGATGCCTGGTGTGTAGATGCCCCAACCCTGGGCACTGAAGACTGGGAACCATGACTTATGACTTGTGGCAGTGACCACAGACACCAATCGCTGGGCATGGACAATGAAGCCACCATAGAAGTGGTGGCCAGAGTACAACACCTGACAGGTGCATCCTCCTAGGAGCTTGTCGTCGTTATCACTGAAGGTCCCTAGGGTGGAAATAAAAGGAAAAGCAAACTCCTTAGATATAGGAAGGTAGATACCTCAGGTCTGTACCACCCTCCTAATGTTTTAGTTTTGTCTTCTGAGCAGAATGACTAAAACAAATTAGGGAACACACTGCCCCCCATAAACAACACAGGATTCAAGGCTCCACAGTGGAAGGGACTACAGGACAGGTCATATTATTCCAAGAAGGCTCAGGGGTCTTCTGGGCTCCAGGAAAATATATAAGTAATAGTCAAAGAACATTCTTTGTGGGATTTTTTTTTTTTGTAGGAACCAATTGCATGTAAGTTTTGTAATCTCTTGCTTGCTTCACTCTGAAATTCATCGTGATTTTATGCCACAAGAAAAGTGACTTTTTAGGGTATCAATTTGATGTAACTACATAGGAAAATGCCAAGGTTACATAGGCTGCATTGTTCCTAGTTCCTTACATCGCTAAAATGTGTACCATGAGGCCAGAAGAGAGAGGTGTTTCCAAGCAAAGTTGGCAGAACAAATGAGTGCCCAGAAGCTGGGCAGTATAACAGAAGTTATTAACGTTGACTACAGCCTGGTAATATTATAGTCGTCTGGGAACGTACACCCCTATGTATAAGATACACCAGACACTTCCATCAGAATTGCTAAGCTTGAGACTTCGGTGAATTAATTTTGAAGTACCTTCAGGCTCACTTCCCTTAACAGAATCTATGGTGAAGGATTTCCAGAGCCGTTTACTTGCTTGCCGGTTCATTTTGTGAAACCTCTCCTTGAGCAGCTTCCTGGCCATGGGTGATCACACCCATGGATCTCACAGAGCATTTTTGGAGAGTGTGGACTCATGGGGATGTGAGAAAGTGAAGACTGGGAGAGAAATTACAGCTTTTGGAAGTAGGGTACCAAAGGGCACATCTGACTGATGGAGAGGAGGTATGTGAGCCGGCTGTGATGAAGATAGAGTCCATGTATTCCAGTTAATTGGAAAGGCAGGGCTAGATATGTGTGGAACTCATCCGATGCTCCCATAATACCCAGAATCAGTGGTATACTCAAGCTAGCCGAAAATGAAAATCACTGAAGGAGGTGTTTGTAACCCTGAGGAGCAAGCAGGCTGCTTGTTGAAGTTGGGGTAGGGTCTCAGAACTTCTTCCTGAGCTAACACAATGTTTTCCTTTCCCATCATTCATACGTCACCTTTGTCCCTGCCCCTTCTTGGCAGCAGGAGACTTTCGTGTGTGAAGAAAAACCTTATCCTCCTGGAGTAGAGGATGAAACAGCTGGTGTTGGAGGTAAGATGAGGGGTAAGATGAGGATTGAGTAATCTGAAAAGTAGTTGTGGTTCTGGACGTAACTCAGCAGTGTAGACGAAACTCAGCTACAATGGTGGCGATTGGCTTGGAGGGGCAAATCGACTAGAAGGTGGAGGAATTGCAACACACACAGAAGATGCTGTAGGGAGTGGAGACGTGAACTTCATAGCATACGTTGCGGTCCTACTACTGGCATGGCTACATGAGCTTCACACGCCCAAGTAGCCACTCAGAGCTGTCACTTCTGCATCTTTTTTTTTTTTTCAAATTTATTTCCTCCTGGATCATTCCTAAGAGGATGGGTGTCATATTGCCATTTCTGTCAAGTTTTTCTGACTCTTCCCATACCTTAATCTTTTGCAATAATGTTCAGGGGAGGCATTCAGAAAGATTTGTTTGGATGGATTCCTTTTCACCTGAGAAATTATCTAAAACCGGCATGCTGCTCCAAGGCCAAAGAAAGTTACGGAAACTTTTAGAGCATGTGAGACTGGCTGCAGGTGGCAGCTAAATTTCCGCTGACGATCAAATCAGATCGTCACCCATTTTCCTTTTGACATGTGTCTTCCTAGAACATGAACACAGAATTTTCGGTCTCCACGATAGTACACCGCTTCTTGCCACACTGTGTGAAAGGGACCACCCGAGGACAAGAGTATTCCTGTATTTGGAGTGAGGAGTCCAGATTGCTCCTGGCATGTTCTTGTGGACTGGAGTTTCTTTGGAATGTCTGTATGGGGGAAGGTGGAAGTTTATAGACTTCACGTGGGTGTTTTCATATTTAAACTACTCTCTGATTTTCTCTGATCGCCTTAGTCATCCTTCCTTACACATTGTGTCTTTTACTTTTCTATTCCCACTTTGTCAATCAAGAATGTGTTCCCCTATAATCTCGACTATTGGGTTCATGTCACTCTATTTTTATCCAACAAAATTTTCTTGCTGAATATGACACCTGCAACTCCCCTACTCTGTAGAGTGAAGAAATCCTTTGTGTCTTCCCTTCCAATTGTGAAATCTTAGTCAATATCTCTGCTCTCAAGGCTCCTCATTGGTAATCACATAAGTTTAGATATATTTTTTCCATCGCACCTGTGGTCCTTCGCCTACATAGTTTGTGCATGCCTTGAAATTTTCATGTCCTAGGCCATTTGGGGATTTTATTTATTCAAATGTTTTATTCAATATCTGAAGCTAAATGAGAACTCTCTGGGTTTTAAAGTGGTGAGAGTAATTTGGAACTCCTAGGTCAGGTGGTAAAACTGGCGATTCCCCCACGACACAAGTGAAAACTATCAGCCAGGTTAACAAATGGCTGTCTGCATTCCGAAGCTTGACAGAGAGAAACAATGGGGTTCGATGTGACAACTTGTTAAAGAGTACAAAGATGCAAACAGAGAATGAACGAAACAGTCTGCAGGCCTGACACTACTCCATGCCACAGAGACATGTCTCATTTGGACTTATAATTACTTACAATAAAGCTTAGAGGCTTGAACTCCACGTTCAGTTGGGTGCAGATGGCTAATCACATACATTTAACTTCACGTGTTGTCAATAAAACTAGACCCATGCAGCTGTATAGGCCAATGAGAAAATTTTCTAACAGTTTAGGTCTGGCTCACACCTTGCAGTGGCAACCCATTTACAAGGACGATGAAGAAGGAAGCATTTGCTCTTTTGTTACTTCTTACTCACTGGCGGGTGTGCATATCTTATAACATCCTGACGAATTTCTTCACTGGTATTAAGATCTACTTCTTGAGAGGTATGCTGGACAATTTTATGTGAACCCGACACAAGCTAAAGACATCTCAGAGAGGGAACCTCGATTATAAAAAAGAAAAATGATCCCATAAGATCAGTTTGTAGGCAAGCCTGTAAGGCATTCTCTTCATTAGCAATGGAATGGGAAGGAGCCAGTTCATTGTGAGTGATGATGTCACTGGGCTGGTGGTCCTGGGCTCTACAGGAAAATTGGCTGAGCTAGCCATGAGATGAGAAACAGGCCAGTAATCAGCACCTCTCCATGGCCTCTACATCAGCTCCTGCTCTAGGTAATACCCTGCTTGATCTTCTGCCCTGAATTCCTTGTAGGATTAACAGTTAAATAGACGTGTAAGTCAAATAATAGCTTTCTTCTCCAACTTGCTTTTTGGTCATGGTGCTTTATTGCAGCATTAGAAGCCAGGAATCCAACATAGACTCAACACATAGTTCTTGGATTAATTGCACACTGCAGATGCTGGGACATTTGTTCTCATGGAATGAAACACTGTAGGATTCTTGGCTTTTTTGACTAGAGACAGCCTTGATTGAACTATAGATTGAACCATAGCCTGTATCCCATTGTAATTAACCCCCCTTTAATATGCACGTTCTCATCCTACCAGGTCTGCTCTACTAGAGAACTGCTACAGGCCACAGGATCACACAGTGAGAATTCAGCTCACAAAATCACCAGGCTGGCCAACTGGGACCACACATTCCAACGGAGGACACCACATTGCAGGGCGTTGGGAATATTTGCCTTTTGAATAATCACTGTCACTTCTGTAAAACCCTTGTAAAGCCATAGCACTTCATTTTCCACAGCGGGATTCACCCCCAAAAACCTCCAACAGTGTATCAATCAACCACTGGGCATAACTCCCTCATAATGGGTGATCTTCGCCCACACTGTGGGGCCTGGGTGTGAATGCATTTGCACAAGTAAAAGAAGTCTCTCCCATCCCACAAGGTTTCCAGTTTATACACCCACACAAACACAATTAGCAATTGCTTGGCAATATCACACTTCTCTTTCGGGGCCAAGAGAACAGACAATGGCTAGCAAAGCAAGCCCCGGCTGTTTTACTTTATGTCTCAGAGGGACATGGCTGTGAGATGCCCCAGCGGATATTGGGAGGATCCATTAAGGTGTGCGCTTTTAAATCAGTATAGAAGAGAAAGGGGGGGTGCCCTGTGTTGCACTGCGTTCGTGAGGTTAGGGAGGCTAGAAGTTTGTGATGGAGTAAACGTAGAACAAAAGGGAAGAAAGTGTGGCAGAGCTGTGTACCTTCTAAGTACGCCCTTCCCCTTCTTCGGTGGCTGTGAACAGTGTTTTGGCAGCCATGTCAACTGGCGTGAGCTGTGGTGGTGTCTGATCTACACTAGCATTTTTGCCGAGTGTTAGCTGATTAAAGGGGGCCTCTCAGCTCAACAGACAACATCTCAGATAGCTAGATCAAAGGGGGAAAATATGGCTATGTAGTGTAAAACCTGGTGGCCAATACTTCCAGCCTCGGGCTAAGCAGTGGGGTGTTTGTTCCCACTGATACCCAAGTGAAAAGGATTTCCTTTTCTTGGGGACTGGTTAAGAGATCTTTTTCTTGTATCTCTAGGGGTAAAGGCACAAACAATTAATTGCTGAGGCTAAGGTCTTGTATCAATAAAACCCAGGTAAAGGTAAGTACAAATATTAATGGCTTCTTAGGGTTCAGCAGGGGCCATTAGAGGTTGCATTCTCCCAAGTCAGCTGTTGGAGAAGACAGGGCACCCAATCCAGTTTATCATGAGGGCAGATACGCTGTTTCTTCTCACTGCCTGTTCTTTGAAGCTCCGATGGTCTATTGGCAAGGCTCCTCTCCTGGCAGGAGGTCCTCCCATAAAAGTTAATTGCAGGGAGCTAGCTTCTAAGTGTGTATCAGGGAACTGGCATAGATTCGACTATGTGAACAAAGGTTTCTGACTGTGTGAGTACTCTTACACCAGGGCCCCACCGTTTACCAGTATATGAGTGAGCTGTGCCCAATAATTGAGTAATACACTGCTGGGGGTTTGTGGGGTGAATCCCACTGTGGAAGAGGGAATGCTACAGGTCCACAAGGGTTTTACAGAAGTGACCGAAACTATTCAAAAGACAAAGATTCCCAGTGCCCTGCAACGTGGTGTCCTCCATTGGATGTGTGGTCCCAGTTGGTTAGCCTTGTGATTTGATTTTGTCGGCTGAATTCTCATTATATAATCCTGTGGACTGCAGCAGAGAAACCTGACTAGTATACAAGGACATCAAAGATTACTGACAGGTAGCATGGAGTGAACAGATAAGTTTGGCAATATCAGCAATTACACACACACACACACAATTCTGTGTTATTTTTCAATACTCAATCCCGGTGTATGTAGTATGTATGTCAGTCTCTGCCTCTCTCTCTCTCTCTCTCTCTCTCTCTCTCTCTCTCTCTCTCTCTCTCTCTCTCTGTGTGTGTGTGTGTGTGTGTGTGTTTGTGTGTGTGTACTATAATTTGGCTGGTCTTGGTTTTCTTTAAACTATGGTTTATGTAACTCATCAGCAATGGATAAGGTATAATTTTCACCACTGCCATAGCTCAGGGGACTCTAGCCTGGTACAACGTCCTTGTCAAAACCTTCATACGTTGTTTCTCCAACACCAAAGCGGGACAGTTATAGGTAAATGCAATGTGTTCCTGATTATGCTAAAAATATTTTTTACTTTCATTTTTTTATTCTTTTGTCCTTCACATCATGCCTTCCAATCCCACCCATTCCCCCTCACCCCCCCCCACACACAGAATAAAACAAAATAAAATGTAAAAGAAGCAGCAGGAGAAAGGGAAGATCTTGTCATGGAAGCTGCAGTGTGACACACAGTAAACCCCTTTATCCACGCATTTTTACCTGCAGCTGTTCACAACAAAGCATCATTTGGTCTGGTTCCCGGCCCCTGGTCTCCGCTACACCATCAGTGCAGGACCCTCACTGGAATTCTTCCTGAACACCCTCTCGCTGCCCTGTGTCATGGAAATTCCATCGCCCTGGATCCGCAGGACATACCCCCACACCGCCCCACGTGCTTCAGCAGATCACAGATGGGTGGATGTTGGGGTGGGCCAGCACACAGCCCTGGTTCTGGGCCTGGGTAGTTGCAGGGTTGGTCAGCCCTCCATCTTTTCCCTGTCTTCGCCACCAGGATGAGCTCTCCAGCATTACTCCTTTCCCCTAGATCAACCCTTGCGGCTATGAGCAAAGGACAGACTGGTTCTCCTGCTTTCCGGTTCTCAGAGTTAGTTGTCCCACAACACCTTTAGGGCCAGCTCCACTGTGTTGCCCAGGTGAGATGTAGGGGTGTAAGTTGCAGTTGATGGGGGCAGGGATGGCAGTCTCCACTCTTATGACCTGAGGGCCGGCTCTTCCACCTGCCTTGGGCATTGACGAGAGGAAGAGGAGGAAGAGGAGGAGGAGAGGGAGGAGGAGAAGAAAGAGCATCTCTGTCCTGCCCATGCTCCCACAGGAAGACACGTAAGAAATGGGGATACCTTTCCCATGCTCTCTTTCAAAGCGCTGGCTCACCCACCCCTCTGCTAACAGGGTCAGCCCTACTGTGCTGTCCAAGAAAGCAAGGTATAAAGCCCTCTCTCCTAAGTACCCCAGCTGTTGAATGGCAGGGCCAGTTCTGTGGAAGCCTATCCTCCACGCCCCATCAGGATCATAGACCAAGAAATGGCCTTATAGCAGGAGCTCAGACACAAACATCTGAGCCTGGGTAGCAGGGCAGCTGCATCAGCCTGTTTCTTACTGTCCTTGCCTCTTCAAATCTGTCTCTCTCCCATGCACATGACTCATCCCGCCTCTCTTCATTTCCCACATCCCCATCCTGTACTTACTCACTCCTAGTTGAGTCCCACGTGACGAGGCTTAGAGGTACTGATGCATCCTGGCCAGGGCTACAGTCCCCATGCAGCTCCCAGTTGAGTCCTGTCCCTGCCAGCCATGTGACATGACAGGGAGCTGTTCTTGTACCTGGCCCAGCGTTATAGTCCCCTAATGGCTCCTGGTTGAGTTCTGCTCTGGTCCATGACATGGCATGAAACTGTTGCTATGTCTCAGCCTAGGGTTAGAGTCCCCACGTGGCTCCTAGATGAGTGCTACCCCGCCAGCATCATGGCACTGATGAAATCTGTCGCTGTTGCTGTGTTTTTTAATGTCTTACAGGCTGTGTCCCGGGTAGTTCAACGATGGCTATCTCAAGACAGATAGGCCAAGAGTCCTGAATTGTTCAGTCTGCAGGGCTTGCTGTTACAGCATTCCAGATGTGGCATTAGTCCTGGAGAGTTCTGAGAGAGTTGCTGGTCTTCGGTCTATGTTAAATTCCCAAGAAGCAGGTTCCAATACCAACAACTCATTGTCTCGGGATATTTCAGGGTATACAACATTGGCAGGGTGACAGGGAGTGTGAGGACAAGCAGAGAAAAAGCAAAATCGTTTTCTCCATGTTGTTTTAAAGTGGCCTGCCCGTGTAAGACTTGGCCCTGATCTGAGATTGATTATCCAAACTATTCAATCAAGAAATCACTCAATGACATATACAACCATGGAAAAGCTTAAATTTCATCAACTGACCTAGGAACCAAGATGATTCTTGATAGTTTAAAACCCAGGGAATTCTCATTTATCTCCAGATTAGAATAAAATCTCTGAATAAATGAAATATTCTAATGGAGCTACATAGGGCAGGAAAATTGCATGTCATGCACACATTAAAATTGAGAAAAAGCAGGTAGGCTAGAGAGAGAAGATCTAACCTAATTAGCTGATTACCTATGACCAGCCTTGTCCTCAAAGACTTTGCCTAAGATGTCGGTAAAAGACACAAAATGTTTCTCCACTATACAGGGTGGAATATTGTGTGTCACAGTTAAAAAGCACATTTTGTTGGATAACATAAGGGACATAGCAGGTTAGAGAAAAATAATGGAAGAAAATAGTTGTGACTAAAGAGGGATAGACCCACACTCTAAACTTGGGAGTTTAGAGTAGTAAGTCAGTCAAGAAATGAGGGAGGAATGGCTAAGAAGTGATCTAAGTAAATTCAAAATGAGTTTAATATGAAAGCAACCACGTGGAACATAGACACTTCACATTTCCTCCGCACACACATCACTGAGAAATACCTCTTCAAGGAACACGCCAGGAGCAATGTGGACCTCACACTGCAAGTACAGAAACACCTGTGTCCTTGGATGGTCCTCTTTACACATTGTGGGAAGAAACAGTGTACTATTAGGGGAGCAAAAAAATCTGTGTCCATATTCCTCCAGAAATACAAAGGAGAGGAGGAGAGTGAGGGCATACTTTGTCGCCTTGGGACCTCTGATTTGATCATCAGCCGATCATTTAGCTGCCACCTGCAGCCAGTCTCACATGCTCTAACAATTTCCATTTCTTCCTGTGACCTTGGAGCAGCATGCCGGTTTTAGATAATCTCTCAGGTGAAAAGGAAGCCATCCAAATCAATCTTTCTACCAACATGACTGCAAAAAGTTAAAGTATGTGAATACTCCAAAAACCTTTGACAGGTGTGGCCATACGACGGCTGTTCGCTTCAGGAATGACCCAGGAGGAAATACACAAGAAACAGAATGCAGAGGTGACAACTCTGAGCCTTTGTTCTGGGGTGTGAAGCTCACCCAGCCATGTCAGAAATAGAATCACAACATGTGTTATGAATCCCATGTTGGCGTTTCCTGAAGATTCTTCTGAGTTCCAATTCCTCCACCTTCCAGTCAGGTTGCCCTCTCAAACCCAACTTCCTCAATTGTAGCTAAGTTTCTCCTACATCACTAGTTTCCAGAGAACTCAATCATGTCCTCACCTCCAACATTTATTTCCTATATCTGGTATCAGTGGAGAGAAAAGCATCTGATAGGAAGGACCCTCCAATTGGGTCTTATAAATAATCACAAGCTCACACACCATCAGGTACTGCCCTTCTATGGCTGGTTAATTCTCTAGTAAAACTTAGTATTAGGGGTGATTTAAGTTAATAAAAATTAGACTCAATACATGAAGAGTCACCATTAAATGAGCACAACATTACACTCTTGTTACATATATAATAGAAGTGTCCATAATCCTCCCATGTCTATGTGCAGCTTATTCTTCAGAATTCACGTTGAACATTGCCCAAAGCTTTTTCATTCTTCACACTGAGAATAGCCTTCTAGCATGGACAGTTTAACCTAGAATATAAGCTAATTCTTTTGATTATAGGTATCCAGGGCAACATTGATAATCATGCCACGGTGTTGTATGTAAATTCTCAAGTTTCCTCTGTGTGTGTGTGTGTGTGTTATATTATATATATAATATAATATAATAATAATATGACAGGACCATGAGGGGCAAATGTCTTGAAACTGTTGCAGAGTTTGACCATCATATTTATGTAGTTTTCTACTCCCCTACAAAGTAAACCATTCCTACTCAATCGTTCTCTCATCCAACATGTCTAAAATCCGTGAATCTGGTTGGAAATCACATTCTCTGAAAGCCCACACTCAGTAGGAACCCTGTACCTCCTTTAATCACAGCACTGATATTCCATTGCTGGTCCATAGAGATGATCGATTTCTTCTTCCTGTTAAGTAGCTTGGCAAGATTACAGAGAAGAAATTTAGAGACCACTGATAAAACTTTTGGGTGTTGGGTTGTTCTATGACCCCCCCACTATGTAAAAGAACCAGGCCTTCTTCAAAGGCTACCTTCACTAAGGGATTTGTAAGCATCCCAAAGAGTCTTTCTTCTCCAACAACGTTAATTTAATATAGTAAAGCACAGCTGTGGATACAAAGGCTTGACTAATGTGGTCCCCCCCACACACACACACACACATTTCATCATTCTCTTAAAAAAATCAGCTGTTTCCCTCCCTCTTTCCTGGGAATCACATTTTTCTTGAAACCTGCAGGTCTCCGAATGCCAAGCACTCCAAAATGAATTGAAACCAAAAAGGAAAAAATTGGGTGTATTTGCTCAGTAAGAGCCAATGACATCACACCCTAATTCAACAAGCAGAGTGGTCCCTCCTGACCCTCATAAAGGCTTGCCCCTCCTCAGTGTTCCCTACCTGCTACCACCATGAATGCACTCCTTATCCTGGCCCTTGTGGGAGCTGCTGCTGAGTTTCCTGCCATGTCTGGTCCTGCTTTGCTAATAAATTAGAAGACATGGACTCCTCATTCACTGCTATCCCTACTACATTAATTCTATGTTCTTATTCTTTCTCTAGCATATTTATTTTCAACTTTTGTTATCTCTCAAGCTTCAGTTACACCCTGTCTCCTCCAATGAACTCCCTAGGACATCCTTTGTTGAATTCATGGTCTTGACTAACATGGCTAAAAGAGTAGTAAACTGAGAGGGTGCATAAAATGAACCAGGAGACAAATTCCTCAGCAGCAGTCCCACTGGGAATCCAGCAACATAGTTATTGATGAATTTCAGAGGCAAGCAAGAAATGGGTTAGGTAACTGGCATGTAACCAGATTCCATCAAGTGTGTTCTTAGGTCGTTTATTCTATTCTTTTCCTGGGACTATGAAGAATTCTTAACCCTCAAGGATCTGTTTACCTGTCTTGTATTCCTTTCCCCTGACATATATTGTACCCTAGTGCTGAGTACTGGGGAAGGGGTTTCCCCTGGTTTCTCTTACTTAATTCTTTTCAGAAAGCAATACTAAAACAGTGGGAAGGTGATATGGCACTGAGCAATCCAGCCTCCAACAGCCTGATGAGTTGACCTCCTTCTGACTCCTCTGTAGTTGTTTTCCCTGTTGAGCCAACATTTGGGTGGCACAAACGAGTAATAGATGGAAAATTAAAGCACACGATGGATGAATCTGGCTTCTACTGGGATCCTGCTAAGTGTGTTCTTAAGTAGTTCTTGCTGTCCCAACCCTGATGCTCAGAAGAGAGCTGAGCCCTGAAAGCTGCAGTAGAATTCTATATATCCCTACAAATAGCCCTTAGTTTATTCTTTTCCCGACCCTATCTTCTTTCCCATTCTCTATTGATGGGAGATGTCATTCTGTATATGTTTCCCATACTGGTTAATGAATAAAGCACTGTTGGCCAATAGAAAATGAAGATAGGAGGGACTAGGAGACAAGGAGGAAAGAGGAAGTAGTAAGGAGGGTCAAGATGGAGAGTCTGGAGGGAACAGAACCGCCATTCCTCCGCTCTCGGTAAGACCATGTGGAAATACATAGAAATGGGTTAATAATTAAGATAGAGCTAGCTGATAAGAAACTAGTAACTGGCCAATAGGATTGTATCATATACAGAGTCTCTGTGTGTTATTTGGGGCTGGCGCGGCGGGACAAGACCAGGCAGTGGCAGACAAAAAAACTGTACGCCTTACACTCTATTTGATCCTCTTGTCCCATCCCTCAACCCCATCTCTATCCATAACTATACATTCTATTTCTCTCTCTTCAGGAGATCCTTCAATCTTGGCTAGTCCCAAATACTATATCTAACCTCTGTCATTAAATTGATTGTGAATACTTATTGAAGACTTAAAAGTTAACATTCACATACATGGTAGTTTGAATGAAAATAGCCCCACATGCTCAGAGAGAGTGGCATTGTAACAGTTGGGGCCTGCTGGAGGTGTGTTGCTGGGGGCGGGCTTTGAGGTTTCAGAAGCTCAAACAATGCCTGTGATGTCAGTTCACTTCTTTTACTCCTTCAGATCAAGGTGTAGAAGACTCAGCTCCTTCTCCAGCACAATGTCTGTCTTCACGCTGCCATGCTTCCTACCAAGAAGACAATGGACTCAACCCCTGAAGCTGTAAGCCATTCTCAACTAAACGGTTTCCTTTTGTTTGTTGTGATCACGGTGTCTCTTTATAGCAATAATACCCTAAGACAACATATAACCTAATACATACCATATTTGTCTTTCTGGGTCTGGGTTACTCCACTCAGGATGGTTTACTTCTAGCTCCACCCACTGTTGAGGTTTTTTAGGAGCTGAGTAATATTCCATTATGTAAATGTACCATATTGTCTTTGCAATGAATTCTTTGATGAACGTCTAGGTTCTTTCAATTTTCAATATTATGAATAGAGCAGGAACGAATATGGTTGAGCAAGTGTCTCTGTACTAGGATGAAGCATCATTTGGGTGTTTGCCCAACAGTTGTGTGTCTTCACTGTGAGGTAGACTGATTTGATGGGAGATGTCAGTCTGTAAATATGTTTCTCTTATTGGTTAATGAATAAAGCACTGTTAGGCAATAGGAAAGCAATATAGGTGGGACTAGGAGACAAGGAGGATTCCGGAAGTAGTAGGGGAGTTCCAAGTTGGAGGACCTACAGGGTAGGACGCAGGTCTCCCTCTCTGGTAAGATGAGACCACGTGGAAGTACTTAGATTAATAGAAATGGGTTAATATTTAAGACAAAGCTAGCCAATAAGAAACAAGTAACTGGCCAACAGCATTTATATATAATTAAGAGTCTCTGTGTATTATTTGGGGCTAACTCTACCCATAACACTGATTCCCATCTAACAGAGAAATATCCATATTGGCTTCCAAGGTGGCTATAAAAGTTTGAACTCCAAACAACAATGGGTAAGTGTTCCCCTTACCCCATATCCTTGCCAAGCTCACTATATTAATCTCACAGTACCACGAAGATTGACACCTTCATGGAGGTCTGCATGTCTTCTGATATCATTTACGCTTCCTTTGTCAGAGCCTTCAAGTTTTTATTTCCCAAGTGTTTCACTTGCTTTGTAAGAATTACCTCAAGTTCTATACATTGAAGGCTATTATAAAAGGTATTGTCTCCCCGATTTCTTTGTCAGTCCATTGTATATAGGAACTTTACTGATTTTTGTTTGTTAACTATGTATCATGCAACTTTCCTGAAAGTGCTTAGCAGTTGTTGAAATTTCCTGGTGGTGATTTATGTTCAGTTATGTGCATAACAATAACATATGCATGTAAATATATTTGATTTATCTCTTCCTATTTGTACACCCTTGATCACTTTCTGTCTAATTGTTCTAGCTAAGACTTCAAGTACTATCTTTAACAGGTATGGAGAGAACATCTTTTATTCCCAATTTTAGTAGAAATGCTTTGAGTTTTTTCTCCATTTAGGTTGATTCTGGCTGCAGGCTTGCTGTAAATTGCCTCAATCATTTTGAGGGCTGTCTCTTGTACTGCTAGTTTCTCAAGGACTTTTATCATGAAGGGATGCTGGATTTTGTCAAAGGCCATTTCTACATCTAGTGAGATGGTCATGTGGTTTTTGTCCTTAATTGTCATTGTGTAGTGGATTATATTTAATGCTTTTTATATGTTAAGCCATGTGTCTATCACTGGGATGAAGTATACTTAATGGTGGTGGATGAGTTTTGTTGTTTTCTTGGATTCTGTTTGCAAACATTTAATTGAGATTTTATGCATCTATGTTAATAAAAGAAGATGTTCTACAATTCTGTTTCTTTTGTGTCTTTTTGTGGTGTGGGTATTAGGGTAACTGTGACATAGAATAAATTGGGTAATGTTCCTTTTGTTGCTATTTTATATTTAAAAATTGAGGGATATTGCTATTAACTCTTTCTTTGAAAGTGTGGTAGAATTCTGTACAAAAAGCCCTAGGTTTTCTTTAGTTGAGAGATTTTTAGTTACTGCTTGCATTTTACTAGGATTTATAGGTCTGTGTAAATCATTTATCTGATCTTGATTTAACTTTAGTAGGTGATATATATGAAGAAAATAATCAATATCTTTTATATTTTCTAATTTGATGGAGTACTAAATCTTAAATGTGTCTTTTTCATTCTCTGGATTTAGTTGCTATTTGTTGCTATTTCTCCCCTTCTATCTCTAATTTTGTTAATGTGGATCTTTAGGACCTGCCTTTTAATTAAGTTGGATAAAGATTTGTCAATTTATTGATTTTCTCAAAGAAACAACTCTTTGTTTCCCTAATCCTTTGTATTTTTCTTTTTTCTATTTTATTGATTTCAGCTGTGAATTAGAATATTTCTTGCCATCCAAACCTTTGAAGTGCTATTTCTTCCTTTTGTTTTAGAGCTTTCAGATAAGCAAATAAGTTATTAAATGTGAGATCTCTCCTAAATTTTTATGCAGGCACTTAGGGTCATGAACTTGCCTTTTAGAACTGTTTCTGAGTGTCCATTAAGTTTGGGTATCCTGTATTTTCATTTCATTCAATTCTAAAAAGTTTTTAATTTCTTAATTTCTGTTTTGCCACACTTTTCAATCAGTATTGAAATACTCCATTTCCATGAGTTTCTAGCCATTTTTTTCTGCTGTTAAGTTCTATCTTGATGCATTTTCATTCAGAGGTGAATTGTTCAGTCTTTATGAGTTTGTAAACTTTGTTTTCCTTCTGTTCTTTTTTGTCTTTGTTTCAGTTACTCTGATGATTAATATTGTCAACTAGACAAATGACAGAGTCATATAGAAAGCAAACCTGTGGCTGTTCCTTCCAGGGGTTATCTATATTTTATACTTACTGGAATAATTCTTTGAAGGGTTGTAAGTATGAGGTTAATTCATTTGGGAAGACTTATCTTGAAAACCGGGCCTCATTCAGTGGACAGTGTAAGGAAGGACTAAAAAGCAGACAGCAGCTGAGTCCACACATTCACTCATATCTTCCAGATGAACATGGATTCTGTGTGACCAGCTGTCCATTCCTGCTGTTGCCATGAAATTCCCGCCGTGATTGGCTGCCCTTAGACTGTAAACAAGAAGAAATACTTTGTGTCTTAAGCTGCTTTCACTAGAACGTTTTAAATTTATCAATAAAGCAAGTAATTAACAAAGCACTGTTTCCACAATACTGGTGTTGTTCATGTTGTTCTGTTTTGATTTGTGACATAGTTAACAGAAGAACACCTAGAAGACAGTCGGCATCTCTCCTTCCAAGATGTTCGCTCTGGCAATGTCAGCTCAAAGGCACTAAATTAGTTAAAATGACAGACTGCACTTGAAAAATCATCAATGAGAGAAAAGAGATTACACTGTTAATTAATGACATAAGGAAATCAGTTGAAAGCCTTGGCAAGAAAAGACAGCAACATGGGGGAGAAATGGAACCATGATCTTGAGGTTTTTAAAACAAAACAATGAATGAAAACTATCGCACATAAATGTGAGAAATGAAATAATCAGTGACTGAATAGAGGTTATACTAATAACACCAACAGATTGGACTAGACAGAAGAAAGATTGTCAAGGGCGGAAGACAAGATTAAATACTTCATGTGATATGAGTGAATATTATAATAATCTGAACTATTAACATTTTTAACAGGCCTTGGAAACATACATACAAGTACTATTATAGGAAGCCCATGGTGAAAATGCATATATGCATGCAATGTTATTAGTGAATAAAAGATGCCATCAATCTGAAAGTGGGAAGGGGTACACGGGAGGTATCAGCGAGTATAAAAGCAAGATAAATTACAAACTTAGGATGAAACAAAAAGCACCAAAATCCAGAAATCCAAGAGTTAATGTGTCCCAAGAAGGACACAGGGCAGCAGTGATGAAGCCTTGTCACAAATGATATTTGCAAGGTTGTACTAGAAGGTTTCTCACACCTGTGTGGTTAACTGAACACCCAAGACAAGAGGCATTAGGGCCGTGGTGGCACACACATTTAGTCCCAGCAGTCGGGAGGCAGAGGCAGGTGGATCTCTGTGAGTTTGAGACCAGCCTGGTCTACAAGAGCTAGTTCCAAGACAGGCTCCAAAGCCACAGAGAAACCCTAACTCAAAAAACAAAAAACAAACAAACAAAAAAAAAGAGTAAATTTGATCAGTGCCAAAACAGAAGCAATAAGAAATAAGAAGTAATGAATTAAGTCTAACCCAGTAAATGAGCTAACTGCTGAGATTCATAGAAAAGAAAGGAAGAAACAAAGAACCAGAAAAAAAAAGTAGAGGAAATACTTCTCAATATGAACTAAAGGTAAATGTTCTTAATTGTTCAATTAAAAGATTTATTTAAGGTGGTTTATTGAATTATAGGACAGAGAGGGGATCTAGAAGTACTTCGAGGAGGGGATGATTATGATTGAAACATATCTAAATTAAAAATAGTTTTAAATAATAAAAATAAAAGTTTTTTCCAATGATTACAGACCACAAACACAAAAAAAAAAAAAAAAAAAAAAAAAAACCAAACTGATGAATAAATATCATAGAGTTTAATTCAGTGTTAAAGAATGATAATATTATTTACAGGGAAAATAGATGGAACTTGAGATTTTCATGTGAATGAAAGAAGCAAGCCTAAAAACCTCAAATATTGGGGGAAAGGAAGGTATAAAGGGGAAACTGTGTGAAGGTAAACAGCGGTAATGGTTCAGTCAATATGAGACTTGGACCATGGCGTACATGCTTGAAAATGTCACAGAAAAACCCACAATATGGTTCACTAATTGTAAAATTTCAGTTGTGGGAAGGTGATAAAAATGACGGTTCAGCAGAAGTACCCAAGCTTCATCAGTGTGTCTCCGGGCTAGAAGCAAAGTAACAACAGAGAGGTTAACTTCTCAGTGGTGCACGTCAGGAAGGCAACCCCCAAAAAAAAAAGAACAACCAAAAACACACCACGTGTGCTTGACCTCCTATCTGTAACTATCTACAATCTGTGCTTAATTATATATTACATTTTTCAATGAGTTATGCAAACACAATACCTAAACAATAGGAGAAATACACTTATCACAAAATTGACCTTAAGTTTGTATCGATAAATGAAAACCCATTCCAAAATATTAATCCCCTTTTACCTTTAAAAAGAGATTGGTTGTGATCGTTAACCATTTATTTATAGACAATATTTAAGAATTTAGGCATCGTTCTTTCCAAACTGCTTCCTTCTGGTTGGGGATGCTGTAATACCATAGGAATCCTATGAAGACACAGAAATCCTGGCTGTAGTCTGCAAGGCTGCCTTGTCCCAGCTGTTTTGAATGTTGGATCACATGAGACACTGTTTCAGGGGGTCTGGCTTGATCAAACCATGTTAGTCTGGAAGGAATCCACAGATGCTCATTTTCTGTGAAAAAATAGAAATTCTTTTCCCTAGTAACCTGTCCTTAGACTTAAATTTTGAAGTCAAAGCATTTTAAGAATATATAAATCAGATTAATTCAGCAGCACTGATAATCAAGTATATTTTAGTTATTGTTCCTTCCTTAGCAATTGAGCAACTCAAAGATAACACAATAGCATACAGTATCCAGACTCTGTGTATTTCCCATCTTCACGTGACTTTTTTATTACTCTATTTCTTTTACTTCTATTTTTTCACCTCTTGCAACAGGGTTTCTCTGCCCTGGAATTCACTCCGTACACCAGGCTGGCCTTGAAATCACAGAGATCTGCCTGCCTCTGCCTCCCGAGTGTTGGAATTAAAGGCGTGCGCCACCACACCCAGCTAGTCTCTTTTTAAATAAAACAAAACAAACCACTTTATACTGTTTTTTTTTTCTCAGAAGCCTACGCATATTTTAAAACACACTGTAAACCTTTAGAGGTTTTTCTCTTTCCTAATTTGTCTTTACTGTAAATCTTTATCTTTTTCTGGCCATGAGTCTTTTTTTCTGCTAAACAACAACATTGCTAAAATGAAAGCCACAGCTGTTTTAGCTGCTGTCGATCCAAGATGGCAGGGGTATGTTTACCACCAGCACTGAGAGCTGTGCTCACCGCCTTGGTCTATGCTGCCATCAAGCAGCATGCTGCCGGCTTGGAGATGTGGTCACTGCCACTGCCAGCTGCTCATACACATCATTAAGTTGATAGCAGGGCCTCTTAAAAGATCCCTGAGGTTTTTTTGTTTTGTTTTGGTTTTCTGCTTATTTGGAGTCAGGAAACATCCTTTAAATGAGCCATAGGAGTCTCTGCTTGTCTCTAGCAAAACAGAGCCCACCCGAGAAAAATGCTGCTACCAAGAAGCCTTGCTTGTCTCTGTACTTTTGTTTCTAAAATCCCTTTTTAAGCTTCTGTCAAGTTTTAAGTAGAAGTTCTTAGTACCCGTGTTGTAGGTGCCACTTTCCCACCAGACTGGTCCCAGAGTTGCAACAGTCCCAAAATAACACACAGAGACTCTATCATTTATAAAACTATTGGCCAATGTCTAGAGATTATTATTGGCTAGCAATCTAAGTGTTTCCACGTGGTCTTATCTTACTGGAGAGAGGGTCCAGAACCCTTATTTCTTTCATGCCCTACATCTTGACTCCTTTCTACCACATCTCCCAGAATCCTCCTTGTTTCCTAGTCCCGCCTATCTTGCCTTCCTATTGGCCAACAGTGCTTTGTTCATTAACCAATAAGAGAAACATATATACAGAGTGGCATCTCCCATCACTCTTCCACAATCAATAGAGCCACACACAAGCAAGGAATTTGAGGTTGGACAGTAAAGAGAAATCCTCTATCATGCCTCCCCTTCCCAACAACACCATCCAAGTGAGACAAACAGAGCACGCACAACATCAATTTCCTTGAATGCAACAAGCACTTTGTTACTGCTCCCATGACTATTAGCCATACCAACTCCATTAGGAAGATATAAAACAATAGTGTCATGGTGATCATACTCTCTTTCTCTATGAGCCCCTGTGCCTGGTTGACCCAAGTATCTCTTACACCTCTGGCTGAGGAAACACCCTGAGCTTTAGAGGTGAGTAGGACCCTTCATCTACTTTCCATTTCTGTGCATACATTTTCAGAATCTAGCATGTTCTGGCAGTTAAGCTTTGGACACTATCCTTCAGGCACAATTCATGTACCCAATATAAGCAATCTTTTGTGGTGGGCCCCAGGTAGAGATTGTAAAAGGGGCAGGTGCAAAATGTGAGGTGAACAGTGCCAACTCTACGATCTAAAAGCCACAGGTCCTTGCTAGGATTAATATCTTGGGGAGATCACACCAGTAGTTGCCAGTTTTTAATATCAGGTTGCTACGACCTAGCCCTAGTCTTAGTCATATTTGTTCTGTCGGATTATTTCTTCATAGTAAAAAAAAAAAAAAAAAAAAACTCAGACACAAGCTGTGGTGGCTGGATGCCCCCTGCTGTCTCAACCTGGCTATGGAGCCTCTGTCTTCGGAAGGCAGCCAAGAACATGTTCTATGCTGACTTCCTCCAGGGAAGTATGGATTACCGGTAGGCGGTGACTTGCTTTGCATGTAAGGATTCCTCTTCACCTAGAAGTACAATTCAATTTCCGAAGGGCACAGGACAGGAAAGTTAAAGAAGTGGGCTTAAAGAAAAATGGAGAAGTCTACTCTAGACCTGCACATCTCCTTAGTAAACGTACAGGGTAGGTCACCTTGACGGAGCCCGATAACTACTAGAACAGGTAATTAAGTGGCCCTATTTTGGAGGAGCTCTTCTTTGCATAGTCTTCCTCCTTCCCAGGGTCTGCAATGGAAAGTTGCAGGGATTCATCTCTTACATGAGGACAGTCCTGGAGTAGAATTACACTAAGATGTACAGCTTACATGGACTGAATTCAGGCCAAAATTGCTACCAACTAAAATGCCCCATCCCTCTAGTCACCACGCCAGTAAAGTGGGTTTACCCTACTGTCCTTTCTTTTCCTCCTCTCTCTAACTTCTTGATGTTGGGAAATATATTCGCATTGGGATAGTTTCTTTCTTCCCTTGAGAGTTCTAGAGAACATTTTATATCGCCAAACACACTGCATGAAGTTCAGCAGCGTGTGGAGAGACAGAACCCAAAACAAAGGGGGAAAAGGTAGCTTTATCCTTTCGAAAAATATGTTACAGAAAATTGATATTACATAGCATTCTTGACAGCCTTTTATTTTATTTTTATTTATTTATTTATTTTTATTTAATTTTATATAACAAATTCCAATTAAATGAAAACAAACATTTATACACAATATTTGGGAATTTGGGCGTCGTTCTTTCCAAACTACTTCCTGCTGGTAAGGGGCGCTGTCTTGGGGACAGCCTTTTATTTTTATAGGTGATTTTTTTTTCCATTGAGCATTATACTGAAGAATTCATTTTGATAAAACAAATATACAGGAAAACATAAAAACATTGTTTTGTGTGTGTTTTGCATTAGCAGGTATGGATGGCAAAGCTATCTCCTCCTCTGACTAATCTGGGAGCCTTTTTGTACCAACAGTAAATGCACTTAAGGATTGTACATAATCCCACAGAGAGGATGACGATTCCCTCTATCTCTCTATTCCTTGTATTCTGAAGACATTTGCATCCACTCATAATAATACAGCATCTTGGTTTGTTCCATCCTGAGACCTGTACACATTTATTGTGGTTAAATAAGGATCAGGATAAACAAATAGGCCAAATAGATGTTTATTCAGGGAGAAATAACTTACAACCTAGACAGATGAACACCAGCAGTCTCCACTGGATGCTCTCCTGTCCACGACCCACCAGCAAGCAAGCATTCCCCAGCTCCTCCTCAGACCTCCTTCCACAGGTCACTTCCGCCCCTGGCTCCACCCCCCAATGGGCGTGGTCAGTTCCACAGAAGGAGACAAAGTGAATATCCCACTACAAATAGGAAAGCAAGATAGGTGGGACTAGGAGACAAGGAGGATTCGAGGAAGTAGTAAGGAGGAGTCAGCATGGAGAGACTGGGGAGACAGATGCCTGCCCCATTCCCTGGTAAGATTAGACAACGTGAAAGCACTTATATTTAACAGAAATGGGCTAATACTTAAGACAGAGCTAGCCAATAAGAAACTACCCGGCCAACAGCTTTATATCTAATACAGAGTCTCAGTGTGTTAATTGGGGCTGGAGAGGTGGCGGGACAAGACCAGCGGCGGGAGGAAAAACCTACTCCTTACACACATTCTCATTTATTTATTTATTTATTTATCTTATTTTACATATCAATCCCAGCATATTTATTTAATGAAGAAGAAGGTTGAATTCTGGTGGTGCTGCTGAGAAGTTCTGTGGTGCTTAGAATTGAACCCAGAGCCTTGGGTGTGTTAGGCAAGCATTCTAACAGCCAACCTTCAGCCCTATACCCTATTTATATTACAAGAATAATTCTGGGAGGCACAGACTCCACCTGCACCAGTTAGAGGAAGCAACCAGTCAGCAGTGGTCCCTGCTGTGAAAAGCCTTTTACAATATCCAACACCCCTTCATGATAATGGTCTTGGAGAGATCAGGGATACAAGGAACATACCTAAACATAAAAAAGTCAATATACAGAAAGGCAACAGCAACATCAAACTAAGTGGAGAGAAACTCAAAGGGATGCCACTAAAATCAAGAACAAGACAGGGCTGTCTACTCCCTCCCTATCTATTCATATTGTAGTCAAAATTCTAACTAGAGCAGTAAAATAAAAAGGGGATACAAATTGGAAAAGAAGAAGTCAAAATTTCACTATTTGCAGATGATATATGTAAGTGACCACAACAACTCTACCCAGGAACTCCTACAGCTGAAAAACACCTTCAGTAACTTGGCTGGATCAAGTAAAAAAAAAATAAAAAAAAAATATCAGTAACCTTCCTATATACAAATGATAAACAGGCCAAGAAAGAAATCAGAGAAACATCACCCTTTAATAATATATAAATAATAAATAAAGCCATAAATAATATAAAATATCTTAGGGTAACTCTAACTAAACAAGTAAAACACCTGTATGACAAGAACTTTAAGAAATTGAAGAAGATAACAGGAAATGGAAAGATAAAATCAACATAGAAAAATGGCAATCTTACCAAAAGCAATCTACAGATTCAGTGTAATTCCCATCAAAAATATCAACACAATTCTTCACAGGGATCAAAAGAACAACACTCAGCTTCATAAGGAAAAACAAAAAAGCCAGGATACGTAAAGCAATCTTGTAAAATAAAGGAACCTATGGAGGCATCACCATCCTTGACTTCAAGCTCTACTATAGCGCTATAGAAATAAAAACAGCTTGGTATTGGCATAAAACAGATACTTGGGTCAACAGAATCAAATTGAAGACCCTGACATTAATCCACACACCCGTGAACATCTGATTTTTGACAAAGACACCAAGATCATACAATGGAAAAAAAGCATCTTCAACAAATGGTGCTGGCACAACTGGATGTTGGCTTGTAGAAGACTGCAAATAGATCCATATCTATTATCATGCATGAAACTCAAGTCCAAGTGGATCAAAGGCATCAACATAAATCCAGGTACACTCAACCTTACAGAACAGAAAGCAGGAAATAGTATTGAACATATTGGCACAAGAAACCATTTCTAAATATAACACCAGTAGCACAGACACTGAGAGCAACAACTAATAAATGTGACCTCCTGAAACTGAGAAGCTTCTGTAAAGCAAAGGACATGGTAACTAAGAGAAAACAGTGGACTACAGAATGGGAAAAGATCTTCACCAACCCCGCATATGACAGAGAACTCATCTACAAAATATATAAACTAAAATATAAGAAACAAAACATCAAAATATCAAATAATCAAATTACAAATGGGGTACAGATCTAAACAGAATTCTCAACAAAATAATCTCAAATGTCTGAAAGACATTTAAGGAATTATTCAACATCCTTAGTCATCATGGAAATGCAAATCAAAATCTCTCTGAGATTCCATCTTACATCTTTAAGAATGGCTAAGATCAAAAACACTGAGGACAGCTAATTTTGGAGCAGATGTGGAGTAAGGAGAACACACCTCCACTATGGGTAGGAGTACAAACTCATACAGGCACTTTGGAAATCAGTATGGCAGTTTCTCAGAAGACTGGGAATCCATCTGCCTCAAGACCCAGAATACCACTCTTGGGCATGTACACAAGGGTACTCAATGATACCACAAGAACACTTGTTCAAATACGCTCATATCAGCAATTTGTAATAGCCAGAACATGGAAACAACCTAGAGATATCCCCCAACCAAAGAATTGATAAAGCAAATGTGATACATTTAAACAGTGGAGTATTACTCAGTAGTAAAAAACAAGGACATCATGGAATTTTCAGGAAAATGAAAGGAACTGGAGAAAAAAAAAATCATCCTGAGTGAGGTAACCCAGACACAGAAAGACAAAGATGGTATGTACTCACTTATAAGTGGATATTAGCTATAAAGTAAAGGATAATGAAGCTACAGTACACAGACCCAAAGAAGCTACGTAACAAAGAAGATTTCTTCCTTAAGGAAGTGGCTTTTGCAAGGTAACATTCAATGCATTGCTTTCTTGATTTTAACTCTCTCCTTTCTTGAGGAAGCGTGTATCCTTCCCTCTGAGTCAGTGGTCATCTTAGAATATTGTGATCATCATCTTAGAGTTTGATTTCATGAATGTAGCTAAGAATCGTCAATAGTAGAGCTGGAGAGACGGCTCAGAGGTTAAGAGCACTGGCTGCTCTTCCAGAGGTCCTGAGTTCAAATCCAAATGACCACATGATGGCTCACAACCATCTGTAATGAGATCTGGTGCCCTCTTCTGGTGGGCAGGCAAACATGCAGGCAGAACACTATATATAAAATAAAATAAAAAATAAATAAATCATTTAAAGTACTAGAAATAAAGAATTGTCAATATTTGCAAGTGAGTCTGAGAACTGAAAATCTTTCTGTGCACTTCAGGGAACATTTAGAGGCAATTATAGCACAGAGATCTCTGTGCTTTCCCCTTGATCCCAGAGCCACTTACAAAATAATCATTCAGAGGCTTAATATTAATTATAATTATTTGGTCAATGGCTCGGGCTTATTACTAACTAGCTCTTACATTTAAATCAACCCATTTCTATAATCCATGTATTGCCACATGGCCATGGCATTACCTCATTTTCTGTGTCTTGCTTGGCAGATGCTTGCATCTCTCTAACTCTGCCTGCTTGCTTCCTGTATCTATGCTTGGATTTTCCACCTAGCTATATTCTGCCCTGCCATAGGCCAAAGCAGCTTTATTCATCAACCAATAAAAGCAATACACATCCGCAGTGTATGAAAGGACCTCCCACACCATTAAGGAAGGTTTTAACTTTAATATTGTCAAATTACATATAACAGTTATCAAGAAAGAATTGCAGTTACAATATTCAGTCTATTTGTATTTGGGAAAAATTAAGGAATACTTTATCATCTACATTTGTGAGTCTAAAGTTTTATGTTTAATTTATCTCCTATCATAACTAATTATAACTGTCTAGTCTTTAACTCTGTAAAAGACCCTAGAAGTACATACTATTACCTAAAGAGTAGAATATATATATATATATATATATATATATATATATATATATATAGTATTTTGAGATTATTAGTTGTTTTTGTACTAAAGTCAATTTAATATTCAACCTTTTTATCATTTCTATATCATATTCCCCTTTTTTTCAGAAAAAGATTGACTATCACCTTTAAACATTTATACCCAACCCCCTTTAAATGAAAACAAACATTTATAAACAATATTTTGGAAATCCTGGCATAGCTTTTTTATACTACTTCCTGTTGATGGACTGTGTTGGTAATCTTATGAGGATCCTGAGAAAATTTAGAATAATGGTCAAGTCCTGACTGGGGTATTTTGTGGGTTTGGTCGATCTCAGACAATGGCTTTTAAGCTGTTGTGGATGTTGAGTAACCTGGGCCATTGTTCCCATTGGAGATCTTTTCAGGGAGTCTTGTTCAGCTCAATTATATTAACCTGGAAGAAATCCATAGCTTCTCATCTTCTGCAGAAACAAAAGCAGCACCTTTAAAACATAAATGTTGATTTAACTTCATAGCCCCTATAATCAAATGTCTCTTGGCAGTTAGCTCATTAACCATCAAAGTTTTAAGGAAAACACAATAATATACATAATTGACCCTCTGTACTTTCCATCTTTACCTGGCTTACTTTTTTATATTTGCAGGGTACAGGGGACATCCCACATCAGGCAATCTTCTAGACTTTAGAAAGTATAGCCTATCTTTCCTGGTAAGCACAGTACTGGGATAGAAATAATAGTTACTGGGAGCCTCCCAGTCAAGCATCATGATAATTTTTAGATAAATGAATCATGCTTTCTCTAAGCCATACATAGTCACATGTGTGAACCAAAGAAAAGAGCCCTGGAATGCTCAGAGATAAGACAACACAGAAGCCGTATATCCAGGTAGGTAGGATTCAGGGACCAGAGAACACAGGAGAGAGGAGGTCCATAGACCTAAGCGAGGAGACAGGCTTCAAATTGTAAGTTAAGAAGTCTGTCTCTGTAAAAATGACTTTTCTGAAGCTTAGATTTATTTCTCTTGCATTGAGAGAACATCTCCTTATCTATGTCTCTCAAACTTTGAAGTCCTAAAAGTGCCCTCCTAAATCTTCCATTGCCGTCTACCACATGGATAGTTATAGACAAACTCTTTATTTTTCCTGTGGAACCCTGCATAATCTGTGGATTTTTTGCTGTTATTTATGCCTCAGAATGTTTGACACACTACTGTGATATATTAAATCAAAAATGAGTTTTCTTTAATGCAACTCATATATCTAATCATTAAAATTGTCTCTTATGAATAATTGCAGTTGATTTTGTATATTTTCTCTCATAACCTAAATTTTTTAAATGCATTCATTTTATGGCTATGGTCTAATATGAAAATTCTAAATGTCTAGGAGTCTTCCTTTAAAAACATATCAGTTCCCTTTTCAAGATTTTGTAGATAAAATATTCAGCTTTTATTCACTTCAATTTTGTTTTATGGATTTTGCTTTTAACATAAGATCCTTCCAATCAGGCAGGCAGTGGTGGTCCACAACTTTAATCCCAGAACTGGGGTGGCAGAAGCAGGCAGATCTCTAAGAGTTCAAAGACAGACTGGTCTGAAAAGTGAGTTCCAGGACAGCCAGTATTGTTACACAGAGAAACCCTGTCTTGAAAAACAAACAAGATCCTTCCAATAGTTAAAATTAATGCATACATTATGATTGGGTATCAATTTTAGTGCTGTGCACTCCAAAATAATATATGGTAAAATTAAAATATGTATTTTTCTATATAACTATTTCAAATAAATCATTCATGTTCTTGTTCATCCATAATAGAAGAATAAATTAAAGCCAAGTACTATACCACAGTCATAAAACAAAATCCAGGAAAAAACAATGCACTATGAACAGGGATAGAAATGATAAAAATAGACTTCATGCATGCATGAAATTCTCAAAGGAGAAACACATATTTTAAATGTACTTTATAAGGAATAAGGGCAAGAAAAGGAGAAAATGAGAATAAAAGAACAAGATATTTAAATGCAAATATAAAATATAAAAAGTATGTACATGAGGTCAGATGAAAATAAGAAAAAAAAATCCCAAGTATAAAATACTTTTCAATAAAATAAAATAAATATTTATATGAGAATAACAGGAAAAATTTAAAGAAAACCAACAGGAAGGTCAAGAAGTAGGAGCTTGCTGGGTCCTCTAGTAGTACAGCTTATCTGAGGGAGAGTGTTACGAGTCAGTCCTGCCTGGAGCCTATTGTCCTCAGTCTCCATTGTCACCTGGTGGAGAGATGGCTGTCAGTTCCAATGGCTGCTGCCAGTGTCAGACCTGCATTCATTCACTCTAGACGCTTATTTTGCATGCCTCGATCCTTCCCTCACCTTGGTGGGCTTTGAGACTCATGGGCTGGAACAGTTCTCACTGTCTTCAAGGTCCTCTGGTTTTCGTTCCTCTAAGTCGAGGAGCGTACGCTGAGTGTATTCAGGAGTATTGACATCTGCACTGGCAGCTGCAGAACAGGAGGCCTGGGTGCCCTCCTGCCTGCTCCCAATGGTTTCAGACTCTTCCCAGCAGCAAAGCATCTTTTGGAGTGGAGGAGGCTGAGGAACCGGGTTGTCCACAAGGCTCAGAACTCTCAGTCTTACCTGATAAAAAGAAAACTATCCAGAGCAGAGATGCAGCAACCTGTGCTCTGGAATTCTCAGTGACCCCAATGATGCATAGATCAAAGACTTGCTCTTTCCCACAGTACAAGGCCTCAGACTGAATCACTTTCCAAATCCCCAGTTTCCTAATTAGCTACTCACAAGTAGACACAGACCCTGACCTCCATGAGTGACGCTCATGTCCCCCTTCTGTACCAAAATTTGAGCCAAGTGTCCCCAATCTCACTGACTTACGACATTTCCCTTTGTTTTCAAATCCTCGAAATAGCTCACTCTCCATCGTTAGGCCCCTCCTGAAGATGCTGTCTGGCTGTACATTCTCAGGGATGAAACATTGATATTTTTACTCCGCTTCTTCTTTATTACCCTGACTCTTCTTATGAATGTGTGCCATGGGGAAAATTCTAATACACTGTCTTATGTGAGGCCTCAGCCTATCCTGAACAAATGTGCAATCACTAGAGACTTCTCCACTTACTTTACTATGGTGAATGAAATCTGAGAATAACTACAATTTGCAAAGGGCATGACGTCTTCGTGTTATTCCTAAACTCGTAAGACTGATGAGAGGTAGTGCAGGAAGATGATGATCTAATCCCAGCTAGCTGATCCTCTAAGACTAAGCAAGGACCTTAAGCCTCTGTCTAAAGCTTCAGAGTGTGTGTGTGTGTGTGTGTGTGTGTGTGTGTGTGTGTGTGATAACAAAAAGTACTCTTTACTATCCACAGTTAGTGAACATATTAGAACAAAGTAGAACAACATATTCAGGAAACAACCTTCATTGGACAAAGTGAAATCCTGTTGGAGAGGGGAAAACAATAAAGAAAAAGGAGTTGAGATCTAAAAGGGAGGGAGCCTGGAGTTCCCTAAGCAGCTATAGAGTAATGATTGGACCTGGGGCAGAGGAGCTAAAGGGTTTGGAGAAGACCTGGAAATAAAAGCAGTGATGTACAAGCTAAGAACATCTGCCTTCCAAATTAAAGAGGCAACAGAAAGTGCAGTATGCCAAGTGCGCGTCGTCGATGTTCTAGTTTGAAGTTCAGAAACGCTTATGTCCTCCAATGGCTACTTTTACACAGCGTCAACGCTCAGTTCAGCCAAAATCACTTCTTAGATATTGCTGATCTCCTCACTGTGGGCCACCTGTGGGCACACGGAAATGGGCAGACACTAAAGCAAAAGTCTCACCTCTAACGCAGCAGACCTGCTAACGCAGCCCAGCAAGCAGTACACTAACAACATTGTGGAGGATTCCAGACCACAGAGAGTGAAATCCTTCAATTCTATGATCTGCCTGCCAACTCAGAGGTGTGTGCACCCGATGAGAGTACAAGGCAAGGCCGTGCCTGAGAAAAAATGCACGGTGTCATACAAACTCTTGTGTCCGTACTTTACCAGGAGGAGACGTGCCAAGCGGACAGTGCTGTGCAATTTGTTCCATGAGCGACTTTTGTTTGAAAGTCACCTGCAGAAAATCTCACGCTCTGACAAGCTCCATGTTTTCTTGGAGTCTTGGGGAAGCATGCCAGTTTTAGATTAATTTCTTGGGTAAAAAAGGAATCCTTGTGAATCCACCTTTTCTGAATGCCTCATACTAAAAACACTTGTGAAAAGTAAAGGTGTGTGAGTTCCTAAGACCTGTCAGACGTTGGTCAGTAGGATAGAGCTCCCACTTAGGCATAAGCTTAAAAGCCTTTAGATGGGATATCAGGTGTAGGGATGAGAGCTCTTGATAGAGGGGCTTTGTTGCAACGCTGGCCTGGCCGTACCAAGAATGGAACTACAGCATAGCCCTGAACCCCATGTTGGCCTTTCTGCAGTTCATTCTACTGCCTCCAACCCGCGGTCATCTTACCATCTCCAACACAAATGCCACAACTACAGCCAAGTTTTTCTGCCTTTACTTAGCGGCTCTAGAAAATTCAATAACTTGCAGAAAATGGATACACAGTCTCCCTAAGGCTATGACAGGAGTGGAGGAAGCAGAAGATAAGCAATCGATAGCAAGGCTTCTCCACCTGACTATATCAATAGACTCGAACTGGCACATCATCAATCAATAAACTCCTCTGGTCAGATTTTACCTCAATACATTGAGGGCTGTGCCTAGCATAATACCCTTGCTACATACAAAATACAAAATTACAGAATCCCTCCATATCTATACACAGCTCTGATCACAGCCCAGATGCTGCCCAAACATTTTCTAATATACAAATATTTTTGAATACTCTTAGGTCAGGATGCATCTCCCTAGAATATGGGGTATTTATAATTACTGCAGTTTTCTGGGGCCTTGGTGACTCTTAAAATTGATACATGTAGTAGGGCATTGGTGATGCATGCCTTTAATCCCAGCACTCGGAAAACAGAGGCAGGGTGATCTCTGTGAGTTCAAAGCCAACCTGGTCTACAGATCGAGTTCCAGGTCCAGGAGAGGTTCCAAAACAATGCATAGAAATCCTGTCTCGAAAAAACAAAACAAAAGATGCATGATGCTACCAAATAGTAAGGGGGGAAGAGATCACAGTTTTGTTGTGAGTACCCCATCCCTGTAATGTATGAAGGAAGGGCCTGCCCAAGTTCCATCCATCCTGTACAAGACGCCTGCAACCCATGAGCCTGGTTAGAGAAGAGACAACTGGACACCCAAACTTACAAGAAGTCTGCACCTCCTGCTTTTTCGTCATTGCTATTCTAGTTGAGGAACCCAGAGCCCTTCAATTCCATCTTCCTTTCCAGTACTTTAGTCAGGTTCACAGGTGAAAGGTGTGGGCAATACTGATTTCCTGTCAGGGAGTTTCCATGCAGCCCCACAAGCTACCAGATCCAGGCTATGCTCAAAGTTTCTTCAGTTAACACCCACGAAGGCAAAGGACTTCTAACGATCTACACACTTTTCTTTCTTGCTCACAGCCATCTCCCCAGCCTAAGGAATCCCATTGGGATCTGACATACCCTGTCTGCTTTCTGTGCCAGTGACATCCCAAGAATCGATTGCTGTTACTCTCTGGCCTGAGAAAAAAACTTTCCCTCGTCACCTGTAAGTTTCCTAGTGACAAGAGCGCCTAACAGAGGAAAGCTGATGCAAGACTCTGGGAAAAAGAAATGTGCAGCTATGTTTGTGCAGGAAGGACAATGCCCTCCCCAGGCCACTCCTCCGCCTTCCTCTCCCTCTTGGGAGCTATAAAAACAGGTTCCTTTCCCATGCTCACTACCTTCTGCCACCATGAGCGCTCTCCTGATCCTGGCCCTTGTGGGGGCAGCTGGTGAGTTCCATACCTTTCTCCAAGCTCGCTCCATCCATTGACTAGGATGTATGAGCTGTCCCAATGCTGTCTCTCCATCTTCTGACAATCTCGTCAGCCTCACAGGCCTTCTCGCCATGTTCCTGGGATCCTTCTTCCCTCTTCCTCGCTTCCCCTTAAACCTACTCTCGCCACCGGTTTCTATTGTAACCGGTGCTAAGAGCAGAAAATGTTGAAGGTAGGCCTGGTAGAGGACTACCTGAAATGAGCCCGCATGACCACCACATGGCTCTAGCCACCCTGTGATGTTTCTGCCATAGGTATTCTTAAGGAAAAGTATGCCTGGGGACATGGAAAACTTTTTTTCCCACGATTCGACCATTAGAGTTCTGATCTTATGTGTTCTGGGTCTTGTCAGTTTACTGGGGTTTTAGAGTTCCAAGGTGAACTTAATCTTACTGGCAGTCACACGCTGATATTTAAAAAATGCAGTTCTGTTCTGGCCTCAGTCTGCAGAGCTGATTTCTGTGGGAAGCTGGCCTAGGTCAAATCATCCTGATACTCCAAAAAGCCGGTACTCAGGTGGCATAAACAAGTAACAGATGTAAAAGCAAAGCAGGCCGTGGGCAAAACTGACTTCTAGAGGGGTCACACTAAGTGTGTATTCTTAGGTAGTTCTTACTGTCCCAACCCTGATGCTCAGAAGAGATCTGAGCCCTATGAGAACTACCTATCTGTCCTTCAGAGCCAAATACTGGGAAACCCTACTTTTCTATGTTACCTATTGGAGGCAGAGTGGTCCAGGCGTTCATACATTGATTGTGCTCAGTAAGAAGCCCTAAGGGTTTAAGCTGCTATAGCTTAAATCCAGCACTCTGATGGATTGGTTTATTCTCATCTATCTCCATTCAAGTTGCTTTCCCTGTTGACGATGACAAGATCGTCGGAGGATACACTTGCCAGAAGAATTCTGTGCCCTACCAGGTGTCTCTGAACTCTGGCTACCACTTCTGTGGAGGCTCCCTCATCAATAACCAATGGGTGGTGTCTGCAGCTCACTGCTACAAGAGGTAAGTGATAGGATCCTGACTACAGAGCCCCTACAAGCCTGAGACATACTTGGAACCTTAGCACTTGGGCAACTGGTGACGTTATAAGGTGAATTGGGGAAGCCATGAAGAAAAGAACTTGCTGCCAGCAGTTAAATATCATGAGATCTGAGTGAAATTTGATGCAGGATAGGGCACCTCTCAATTCCTCAAACAAGTCCATAAAATAGCAATGGTAATGGGTCCTTAAACCAAGGAGAAAGTATCTTATTATCAGCAACACCAGTGAGAAAGTCAGGCAAGAACTTTATACAAGGACCACTAGCTGCAAAGAATAATGAACTCGGGCTGGAGAGATGGCTCAGCCATTAAAGGCTGGGCTCACAACCAAAAATATAAGAATAATGAACTCCACTTTTTAAGAAATACAACTAAATATTGGTGAAGTCAATGCAGTGTCTACTATGAGTTCTCAGTCCTGAGTGTGTATCACAAAGATAACCAAGGTTCTTAAAACAATAGTTCTGGAGTTGGGAGCAAGAACGTAGAACTTCTCTCAAGGTCACACTGGTATGGGTCCTGTCACAACACTTTGGGCTCCACAAGATTAGATCCCACGTAATAATAGTTTTTAACAATGCAAGAAGTATTAGTTATAGCTACTACTGTAGGTAACAAAGACTCAGAGAGGGAGGTGTGCATCAGATGTCACCTCGGGTCCTCATCCCTGGATGTATGAGGGGCTGTGGTGGGGAGGGCTGAACACAAGCCTGGAGTGCACTCCTTTACTTTATATGCTAGATACCAACTATCTGTGTCGATAAAAGGGCCAGGGTGCCTAACCAGAAATTATCCACCACTGAAGAGCTTCTCCTTTGGGCCGCCCCTTAGCACAAAGCGTTGGAACCTGGGGTGTCCTAAGTAATGTACAGAAAATTCCTACCGTGTCATTTCTTCCCGACAGCCGCATCCAAGTGAGACTGGGGGAACACAACATCAATGTCCTCGAGGGTGATGAGCAGTTTGTCAGCTCTGCCAAGATCATCAAGCACCCCAGCTTTAGTTCCAGGACCCTGGACAACGACATCATGCTGATCAAGCTCGCTTCCCCTGTGACCCTCAATGCCCGTGTGGCCACCGTAGCTCTGCCCACCTCCTGTGCAGCTGCTGGCACACAGTGCCTCATCTCTGGCTGGGGCAACACCCTCAGCTTCGGCGGTAAGTATGACCTTTCACCTACTCCATCCCTCTCTACCCCCCATGTTTTCCAAAGCCAGGCATGCCTCTCTAGGTTCAAACGTCCTGGCTTTTAACCTTGCAAATATGTTTGAAGTGCCAACTATAAGGAGAGTATAGGGGGTACCAAAGGGACACAAAATACCAATATTACACTCCCTGTAACCTGCACTGAAAACAGTATCGTTTAACAGATTTAGAAAGCTGTAACCCTTTGCTACAATTTACACTCTTGAAGATAGACCTCTCTGATGGTTACCTATGGTGTTCAAGGGCGAATTATTGTTACCCAGGGTGCTCTAATTTCTTCTTTCTTTCATCCCCTTTCCTCAAAGTGAACAACCCAGACCTGCTCCAATGCCTGAACGCCCCATTGCTGTCCCAGTCTGCCTGTGAAGCCGCCTATCCCGGACAGATCACTGCTAACATGATCTGCGTTGGCTTCCTCGAGGGAGGCAAGGATTCCTGCCAGGTGATTGGCTCCTCTTCTCGTGGGATTTGGATTTGGATGTTCCCCATGCAGTGGGAAGAGGGGGAAGTGAGATTCTCTGGATGTCACGCCATCTCTTTAGTAAGACTGTAGGTTGTGCTTTAATGAAAAGCGCATGAAGTCACAACATGGCTAGCACCGGTCTTAAGGTAAGGGTAGATGTGATCTTCTTTCTGACCGCCCCTTCCTCAAACACTGTATTCCTCCATTCCAGGGTGACTCTGGTGGTCCCGTGGTCTGCAATGGACAGCTCCAGGGCATCGTCTCCTGGGGCTATGGCTGTGCCCTGCCAGATAACCCTGGCGTGTACACCAAGGTCTGCAACTATGTGAACTGGATTAAGAGCACAATTGCTGCTAACTAAAGATCCCCAATCCCTCCTCTGTGTCAATAAAGTACACTTGCCCTCAGTGCCTGCTGTCTGTCTGGTCTCTCTAGTCCCTTAAGTCTGGGAGGCGCGCTCTTATCTGAGGCCTTTGAGGTCAGGCAGAGATTCTCCACTGAAAGTTATCCTGGTTGTAAAATAAGTTTCGTGAAATAATCACCGGCAACATATGAAGCACAAAAATAAATTCAGTGGAATCATAGTAGGGAGATCATTTCATCTTACTTTTTCAAGAAAAGTTACATCTGAATAGAGGGGCTAAAGATTTTTCTTCCTTAGTACATCAGTGGGGCTTCAAGTTGTAGCGAATGCACACATTGTTGTGGTTGACAAGCCTGCTGATTTCTTTGATTACAGCAGAAACACTGCATACCCAATGTAAATCTTGCAATGATTGACCACCTTGGCTTCTGAGTTCCCTCCCTCATAGTCATTTTGGGGGTTTTGATGCAAAGTCTTGCTCTGTAATCCAAGCAAGCCTTGAACTTGTGACGTTCTTGCTTCGGGCTGCAGAATGCTTAGGTCATAGGTTGTACCAGCAAAGCTAGCTCGCTACATACAATTATCCATGCCAATGCCATTCTACTCCATCCTAACGGTAGGTGTTGTTCTACTTAGATAAGGTCTCACCGGTCATCTCCAACTTCCACTCATGTTTCTATAGAAGAAATAAGAAATACCTCACATGCCTGAGTGATTTGCCTTCTGTTTATCTCACACAATAATACTAACATACATGTAGTACCTTGAGAATTTCCACGGACGTGTTCACGTGTATTTCATGTTGCCTCCCGTAATTGTTATTCTGATGCCACAGGTAGAAGGCGAAGATTCAGAGAAGTTTGTATACCCACCCCACACCCAGCAGGTGGTAGATCTGTTTATTGTCAGAATTGTTTAGCATGCCCACTAGTGGCCTCCCTTCTCTTTCTACTGTGTGGTCTCGGAGGAAGAGTCCATCCTATTTCATCTTTCACATGTTTCCAGCCTACTTTCAGCAAAAGAAAGAAAGAAAAGAAGAAGAAACCATCCACACCCACTTCCACTCATGCCTTGAAATTATTCCCCAGTCACTGCCTTCCGTGAAGACTGCGTACTTAGAGAAAGCCCTTGAGCCCTTGTTAGATTCTTTCCACTTTAATACTTCCCTGGTTTCCCACAGTATTCAGGACAGCACCTAAGCTTCTTCTCCTCGGGGGACACGGGGCTCACTTTTCTCTTTCTTCTTGCTTTCTTTCTATGGCTGCAATAAAAACTCTCTGACCAAAAGTAGCTTAGTGACTTACACTTCCAGGTATAGGGCATCACTTAGAGAGCTGAAAGCATAAACCGTGGAGAAATGTTGTTTATTGGCTTGCTTTCAAGCTCATTCTCTCATTTAAAAAAAAAATAGTTCTTTAAGAATTTCATAATTATTACATTTTGATCATATTTATGCTCCCAATTCCCCCCAGACACACCCTTCTTCCCTACCTATCCAGCATGTGTCCTTTCCTTTTCTTTTCTCTTCGTTTTTTTACCCATCAGAACGGATTTGTGCCACATGTTTATTTTTGGATGTGTGAAACACGGCCGGAGAATAGGCTACACTCTCAGAAGAAAACTGACTCCACCCCTCCCAACAGCCATCAGTTGTCAATAACTGCTCAACTAGAGGTGAATCTTCATGCCTATCTACCAGATCCCTGCTGGGATTTGGTATGGCTGGCTTAAGTTTTTATGGCTTTTTTGCATATTGTCATAACCACTATGAGTTCATATATGATGTTACCCTGTTGTATCCAGAAGACATTATTTTCTTTATCGTCATCTACAACCTCTGGCTCTTATAACCTTTTCACACCCTCTTCTGTAACCGTCCCTGACCCTGGGGAGGAAGTAGACTGATATAGATATACTATTTAGGATTGAACGCTCAGAAGTCTCTCATTTTTGGCACCTTGAGAAGTTGTGGGCCCCTTTTTATAACCATCTACTGCAAAAGCAAGTTTTTGAGGGTTGAAATATTCACTAATCTGTAAGTATAATAGTAAGTAATTAAGAGTTAGTTTAAATAGTATGCTCTTTTAGCAAAGTAATAGTAGTGTGTTCTGCCCAGTGACTCTGTGACCTTTCTGGCCACAGATTCTGGGTCCTAACACAGATGCCAGTTATGAACTTCAATACGTGGAGTGGCCTTAAATCTGTTTGTACTACTGTTGCACTAATGGGCACGTCTTCCCAGGCCTGTCATTACCGTATGTCACAGCATTCACATCTGGGTAAGGCTAGTGATTACTTTCCTTCTCTGATAGTGTGAATAGTACCAGCCAGCACTATGATATCTAGCCTATAGAAACAAAGTTTCCAAGTCAGTACCTGCTTGCTTTCTCCATATTCTATGACTCATTTATGTGGTGTCCTGAGTAATCGAGCTGTATCATCAAGTTCTGGAAGGTTACCAAGAGTAATTGTGGGTACATGGGATCTTAGTGAGCAACAATTCCAAAAGGTATAATGCCTTCCTAACACTGGGCTTTGTATTTGCTACTTTGTGGTTTTTTAGTAGGGGGAATTTTATCCTTTTAAAAGGTAACTCCATTATTAACTCTTTTTATGTATATGTATAAATAATTTAAGAAGTTTCTACATTAGTAAGCATCCATGTGACATTTCAAAATGCCTTTAGTATTAGCAATCCCTTTACACTACCACGACACACACACACACACACACACACACACACACACACACACACTCACACAGCCTTCTTGTCATCTGGGACCTGTTACATGCAGTTTTCCCACCAGCCTGGTCCCATAGCTGCATGAGCACCAAATAACACACAAAGACACTGTATTAGATATAAAGCTATTGGCCTGTTACTAGCATTACTTATTGGCTAGCTCTGTCTTAAATATCAACCCATTTCTATTAATCTAAGTGTTTTCACGTGGTCTCATCTTACCGGAGAGAGGGTAGGGACTTCTTCTCAAGTCCCTACATCTTGACTCTCCTCCTACATCTCCCAGAATCCTCCTTGTCTCCTGATACTACCTATCTTGCTTTCCTATTGGCCAACGGTGCTTTATTCATTCACCAATAAAAGAAACATATTTACAAAATGACATCTCCCATCAGGGACCCTTTTCTATGTAGGCACACCAGAATCACACTGTCAACTCCATCCATCACTGAGGACAAGCGTCGTTAACCCTATCTCTAGGTAGAAATACTTGGCTCCTACCACCACCAGCTCCACCCATCCATTCCAATCTGTCTATACATGCTGTAAGTCCTTGGTCTTACCTTTATATAGATATCCTTGCAACTCTACCCATTCTTGTGACCCAAAGACCACCCTCTCCAGGTAGGTGCCCCAGATTTACACTGTCAACTCCATCCATTCCTGTGACCTGGCTCAGGACAACATGCTCCATACCTGTCTCAACTCCCTTTCCTCTGTCCCTCACCTTTAAGGTAGGGATTTTAGACTTGTATTGCCAACTCCACAGACTCCCATTGCTTAAGGACAAATAATGCACACCTTCCCCAGGCCCCTAAAGACTGACTGTCAGACTCTTCTATGTCCTGAAGAAGGTGGTTCATGGGCTTAGAAACTTCACTTAGCTTAAGCTGAGCTGCAACTGTTTCTGACACCTCATTTGAACATCAACATTGAGTTGCCTCAGCACGGAACCCTAAGCCTCATACAGTTATTCTGTAACCCGATCAGTCAGAGTAACGGGAAATGGAGATTCAAATTCCCACCCAACAAAAGGGATGCAAGGTCTCCATACCAAGAAATACTGTTAGGACCTAGCTCCAGATGCATAGGTCCCATCGCAAAAGTAGAACCATGAATAAACAAGACAATACACTCAGCCAAAAATTAACGCTATTATAGTGAAGTTTCCCAAGAAAAGTGACAATGTGCAATACAATGATTTCAAAATAGAAATAACAAACACGGTCAGGGAGTTCAAATAGAAAGTGAGCAAGTGCTACAAGGAAGATCGTGAAAAGACGAACAGAGGAATAAAATATAGCAAGAAGAATTCAACCTATAAAACCAGAGCTGAATGAAGAATGAGAATCTCTGAAGAAAAGTTAAGTGAAACAAAACTCAATATGAAAAAATCATGATTTCACCCTGGCCAGGGAAGTGAGTAAGCTACCTAGATTTTGACCTCTCTCTCCTCTTCTCCAAATCCAATCCTCCAGCCTCGTGCCCACCTCTGCATCAGACCAACGACTTCAGCATCTCTGCCCCCTCTGTCAGACTTTGCCCTCCTAGTTCCCTTCTCATAGCCACAGACAGCACTGCTCCAAAGCAACCCCAACCAGTCTCATCCGGATACTGTAACAGGGACACCTGCAGCAAACTTATCTCCCTCCCTGACCTATGTCTAGTGAGACACAAAGATCTTCTCCTCCAACCTTCCTTCCCTCCACTCATCTCTTTATCTTAGTTCCTATATCCAGCTGGCATTCCCTGGGAAACCACAGGCCACCATGGCCAAGGAAGCAGGTAGTCTTGCCTCGGTCTCTGTAGCAGATGACGTGCCGTAGCCTCCCCCTACTCTCTGCCCTCCAAATTTCCTCCCCACTGTCATCCCAGACCCTGACTCCAGAGGCTTCTCTGGGAGGCCACAAGCAATGACTGCCAGAGACGCAGGTAGGTGAACTTCAGATCTCCACTCTCCTCCAAAGCCAGTCACCCAGTTTCATACCCAACTGTGTAACAGACAGCTGCTGTGACCTCTCCTTACTCCCTGCCCACATTCCCAGGGGACTAAGCAGATTCTAATGAATTTTCCGATTCCCTCCCTCCTGTGGGCTCTTTCAGTTCCCCCACAGCCCATCCTCATTCCGAAGTATCGGTTTCCAATACTTGGGAAAACATTTTACCCGGAAACCCAGTGGCCATCCCTATCAGGATCCCAGAGGAATTTCCTACCAGGCAGCAAACAACCGCACACTCTCCTAAGGACCAGACAGGGCAACAGAAATCAGAAAGTTAAATACCCACCCAACAAAAACAAGACTGGATATCAGTATCTGGATCTACAATTTTCCAAGCACAGATGCCTACATACCAGCATAAAAACACAATCAATAACATCCAGAACAGAAGTCAGAAAGTTAAATACCCACCCAACAAAAACAAGACTAAATAGCAGTATCTGGATCTACAATTTTCCAAACTCAGATGCCTAGATACTAGCATAAAAACACAATGAATAACATCCAGAACAATATGTCTTCACTAGAATTCAGCAACCCTACCACAGAAGGTGCAGAGTAATTCAACACAGCTAAAGCACAAGAGAAACATTAAAATGCCCCTTATAAATATGAAAGAAGTTCTTTAAAAAGAAATGAAACCCCTTAAAGAAATCTATGAAAATGTAGTGGAAGAAAATAAATAAAACAGTTCAAGTCTTGAATGAAGAGATGGAATCAATAAAGAAAGCCAAAATGAGGGAAATCTAGAAGTGAAAATTTAGAAACTCAGTAGGATCCTCAGAGGCAAGATTTGCTAACAGAATGTAAGTGGTGGAACAGAGAAGACCCAATAGAAGAAACGGTGAAACAAAATGCCAAATCTTTTCTAAAAAGCATGATGCAAAACACCCAGGCTATCTGGGACAATATGAAAGGACCAAACCCAGAAGGAATTTTCCTTTATCTAAATAAGGCGACGCCTGTCAAGATATAAGTAGCATACAGAGTACCAGATAAACTGAACCAGAAAACAGAGTCCCCTCAAACACGGGGTACACAGAACAAGGAAAGAGAATCACGAACTGCAAGGGAGAAACAGAAAGGCACATCTCTTACAGTGGCATGACTTCTCAGTGGAGACTCTAAAAGCCGTAAGATCCTGGAAAGACGTTCTGCAGACTAAGAGACCACAGATGCGAGCCCAAACAAAAGAGTCCACGGCTAAATGGCTTTAGCATAGAATTCTACTAGACTTTCAAAGAGTTGATGCCAATATTCCACAAATGATTCCACAAAATAGAAGTAGAAAGATTGCTCAGTCCATCAATTCATTTTTATGAGGCCATAGTCACCCTGATACCTAAACCAACAAGAAACAGCACTACATACAATTACATTTGTGAACATAGATTTAAAAAGAAAATTCTCAAAAAAAAAAAAAGCTTGCATGTAAGGAGTAAGGTTTTTTTTCCTGCCAACCTGGGCCCAGAGCCGCACCAGCCCCAAATAACACACAGACATGCTGTATTTGAGATAATGCTGTCGGCAGTTACTTGTTTCTTATCTGCTAGCTCTGTCTTAATGATTAACCCATTTCTATTAATCTAAGTATTTCCAAGTGGTTTCACCTTACTGGGGAGTGGGGCCGGCGTCTGGTCTCCCCAGGCTCTCTATGCTAACTCCTCCTTACTACTTCCTCGAATCCTCGTCTCCTAGTCCGGCCTATCTTGCTTTCCTATTCTCCTATTCATTAACCAGCATGAGAAACATATTTACAGAATGACATCTCCCATTACTTGCAAAATGAATCTAATAACACATCAAAAAGATCATCCACCATGATCAAGTAGTCGTCATCCCAGAGATGCAGGGATGCTTCGATATATGAAAGTCAGTAAACAAACAAAAAACCCACGTGGTCATCTCATTAGATGAAGAAAAGGCCTTTGACAAAAATCAAATGTGTCTTCATGATAAAAGTCCTATAAATATTGGGGATGAAGGGAACACACCTAACCATAATAAAGGCAGTTTGCAGCAAGCTCATGGGCAACATCAACTTAAATGGAGAGAACTCAAAACAATCCCACTGAAATCAGGAACATGACAAGGTTTTCCACCATCTTCATACCTAGTCTACATAGTGCTTGACCTGTTAGCCAGGGTAGTGAGACAACTGAGGGGCATCAAGGGGACACAAAGTGGGAAAGAAGAAGTCAAAGTATCCTTGTTTGCAGAAGATATCATCAAGTACAAAGTGACCCAAAAATTCCATCAGGAAACTCCTACAGCTGATACATTCTTTTCAGAAAAATGGCTGGGTATAAAATTAAATCAGAATGAAACACTGTGAAAGAATAAAACCTACCAATAATCGGTTTAAACAAAGACGAAACTCACTTTAGAGAAATGGAATATTTTTAAACAATTCATTAACCTCATGTCCTGTGTTCATTGGTGTGAAGTCGTCAGATTCTCTGAAACTGGAGTTACAGACAGCTGGGAACTGTGGTGTGCGTGCTGGGAATTCAACCCAGGTCCTCAGGAAGAGCAGCCAGTGCTCTTAACCACTGAGTCGTCTCTCTCCAGCCCTCACTTTGAACCACTTGGTTCCAGGGGTTCTGAGTTCAATTCCCACCAACCACATGGTGGCTCACAACCATCGTAATGAGATCCAGTGTCTTCTTCTGGCAAACATGCATGCAGGTGGACACTGTATACATAATAAATAAGTAAATAAACATTTAAAATATAAAGAAAGAAATCTTGTCTTCATCAGCGATTAAACTGAACCTCGCATGTAGGAAGTGCACAGAGATTAAAAGCATAGACCATTGAAGAGCGCTGGAGACAAAGGTAGAAGAAGACAACTCTTCTGTCCCTTGAAGGGCACCGCCAGAGTCATGAGGACTTAGAACAAAAAAGACACTAGACTCTACTGTGCATCTATTGAGTAAGAAATACTGGGGTGGGGCTCAGTGGACCTTCCAGGCCACTCTCAACATGACGAGTCTTAAGAACCAGTGTGCTACAGTGCTCCTAGAGGCCCAGTGTATTAGTGCACACTCTAATCCCAGCAATAGTAAGGTCGAGGCAAAAGAATTGCTTACAGACTTGCATTTAGCCAAGCTTGGGATGCATGCTGAAATACCAGAAGGGTCTGCAAAACAAAAGACTTGCCAATGAAATAAAATAAACCACTCTCTGCTGTGTTTGCATGAATTACCTCACTTAGTCTCCACAGCTGCCTAAAACAGACATTTTTATTATCATTACCCTTACTTACAAGGTTATTTATGGCTTAAATTGATTCATAAGTTTCCTGAGTCCCCGAGTCATAAAAGGTGTCCTTATGAGTCCATTCAGGAGGGCACCAGGGATGGGCTTCCCCAAGATCAGGAGCATCGCCTAGGTGCCACAGTCCCAAACTCAAATAAGGAGCCTTTAGTAGTTTGACCTTTTTTTTTTTTTTTTTACCACTTGCCAACTCATTTTAACTTCTTTGTGGTTTAGCTCCTGAGAACCCACTGGGGTAGGATGGGCTGGGAGAAACACATTAACGTTCTAAAATTCTCAAGAACTGTTCTTGTATAAAAATGCTATTTGTGTGGCTCCCCCTCTGGCCCCTTTACCACACCAAAAAAAAAAAAAAAAAAACATTTAATTAAAGAGAATCCTCTCCTGCCCCCTGCCAGTGTTTTGCACATTCCTCTTACCCCATCTGAGGTCTAAGCCCAAATGGTAATTTCTCAGGACAAAAGAATAAAGTAAACAGCCAGTTTAGGGCTACACGCCTTCAATCCCAGCACTAGGGAGGCAGAGACAGGCTTATTCCTGTGAGTTGGAGTATGGCGTGTTCTACACAGTGAGTCCAGGACAGTCAGAGCTACAAGGTGACACTCTGCCCTCACCACCACCCCCACCCCCACCCCAAGAAAGAAAAAGAAAAACAAGAACAAAGAAATGAAATAAGGAAAGGCTGCCCCCTGCTGTCCATATGTATGAATGACCACAGCCTGATTTCTGCTCAATTTAGCTATGCTGTTTGCACAAGCCAAAACAAACAAACAAAAAAGAGTAAATTGACGAGTGAATTATTGAATGAGATAATAAACGGATAGATAGATAGATAGACAGACAGACAGACAGACAGACAGACAGACAGATAGATAGATACATTTTTTACCCCTAATGTTGCCGCCTTTACATTTGGTCTCAATGCCCAGATTAGCAAAGTGGAAAACAAACACCATCAAAAACTGTGACACAAAGACACATAGTACTATTATCTGCAAGGCCAGATGATATAAGCTACGGAGATACTTCATTAAAAGGAAACTCTGGCTTAATGAGTAAATCATTGCTGGGAAATGGGGGAGAAACCAACAGGTGAAAAACTAGGTCAAAATAAAATGAAGATCAAAAAAAGAATAAATGATAAAAAGCGGTTGGCTTTTTCGCTCGGGCTTACAGTGGAGTCGTAAGATCTGCAGCTGTTGATGTACAACTCCCCGTTGCCCTTACCCTGTTCTGAGCACCATTGCGATTGATTCTCTTTAGCTAATTATTAAACAGAAGGTCGCACATGCCATGCAATTCTGTAGCTCGTTCTTTCCCGGCTAACTATGAGTGAGAGAGAGGTCACACTGGCATGGCACCATTGTTCCACACTCATTTTAACCTGTTTTTGTTTTTACGCTTTGTGGACTGATTCAGACAGGTCTTCCTTAAATCCAGGCTGGCCTTAAATCCACAGCAATCTTTCTGCCTCAGCCTCCCAAGTGCTGGAAGTTTCATCTGTATACAACTGTACCTACAAGGCAAATTTCCCAAGATGAGACTTCTGGATGAAAAATAGTAGTCTCCCCCCTCCCACACACACCCCATTATCATGGTAAGAAGTTTTCCCTGCACCTAAGCACCTTTTAGATTTTTTTTCTCTAAAACATCTGCCTTTGTTTTTTAATTGAGCTGTTGAATTGTTTTCTCATCGATTACTAACCCTGATGGCAAGAATTGTTTCCCCAAGTTTTCAGTTAGCTTTTGATTCTTTCTTTCTATTTCTCATACAAAGGGTGACAAAATTACCCAGTCAGGTCTATCTTTTCTTCATCTTGGCGTTCAGTCACCACTTGACAGTCACTGGTTTTGGGGTGGGGGACACAGATACCCAGGACATGCAAGTGTAGGTTGGGGTTCAGAGTCAGTTTGCCTCAAAGTACAGCCCTAGCTGGCCTGGAACTCTGTATATAGACCAGGCTGGACTCAAACCCACAGTTCTGCCTGCTTCTATCTCACAATACTAGGCTGTGTGTTCCTCCACTCCTTGCCAGACTCGCCTTAAACCAGGAAAGTTGAAACATCTACCAACGCTTTGACATGTCTTCAGAGAAGACTACCATGCGGCTGTGGTCACGTGGCCCTGTGATTATATTAGAATGATTTCCAAACTGTGTCTCTGTGCAACCTCCATGGAGGCAGGTCCCCATTCCCCTTGGCCCAAGCGCATGAGTGATAGCATGATAATGTTTGTGGCCGCCTCGTTTCATACCCACTTCTGGAAATACAGTGTGCCTTCAGCATCATTCTAAGAAGTGCAGAGCCTAGGTAACCCCTTGGGAAGACTCAAGTCTGGCACAAAAAGACCAAGTCTGCATACTACAGAGTCGTGTTCTTGGGAGGAGGGTGTAAACTCTGAGGGAGGCACAACCTCAGGGCAAAGGCAGAGCCAGGCAAGACTGGGGGCTGTTACTTCCGTAGGGTGGGTGGTTCCCTTTTATGACGACAGCCTACGAGAGGGCATCCAGCCCCTTCAGCAAACAGCTATGTCTCCCAGCTCCAAGAACAAAGGAGGTTCAAAAGAAGACGGGGACAAGGAGGAAACTCTTATCACCACCTTGCACAATGCAGGTGGTGTCACCTTCCCTAACTTCAGCTCCCCTCAAAGGAGCGGCTGCTCTGGTGGTTTCTTCCAGCCCTTAAGGGGTGGACCTATGGGTGGGTCGTTTTTTGTATAAAGCTATAACATTGTGGGGACAGGGGGCACGGTGATTCAGTTCTATGGGAAACCTTTACAAAAACCTTCCTGCCTGTACCAAGGCCCACAGTCCTCTCTCCCCCCCACCCCCCCGGTCCCAGCCTTGATGTGTTTAGATCCAGAATGTTTCTACTCCGCCCCTGTTGCCTGCCAGGCCAAGACCATGGAGACGGATAGGGTCTCATCAATGGAAGCCTCCTATGCAGAGAGGGCACAAGCATAACAAGAATGGCTTAGCGGCCCCAGGGGCCGAGGCTGCGGGGAGACCCCTTCAACCAAGCCTCATGAAAACAAAACCACCATCCATAAGAAGGTGGGCCAGGGGTGAAGAGTTCTGCAGGCCGCTCAAAGGAAGCCACGGAGATCTCAGCTCTGGCCTGGTCCTCACTTTGATGGACTCTCAGATAGATAGATAGAGAGATAGATAGATAGATAGATAGATAGATAGATAGATAGATAGATAGATCTTCACGAAAGGGATGGAATCTGCCATGTTCTACGCTCTCACAAGCCTAACTTAAAATGCAATATCTGTGATGCACACAAGGGTGTGGCTTCTTCTAGGGTCCTCTAGAAACTAGCCGGGACCATTCTGTGTTTACATTTTAAGCTTGTTTTTCTCCTTGCCCCATGGCGCTGTGCAAACTCAAAACTTTTCTTTGGTAAAGGAACCAGGCTCACAGTTGTAGGTAAGAAATCTTTCAGGTAAATTTCCAGGTCTCTCTTGGGGCAAAGCATGTCCTGTGTGTCCATTTTCGAGTTCCTCTGCTCTGATGTGCAAACTACGACTACACCTTCGGCCCGGGGACCAGGCTGTTGGTAATAGGTAAGGCCTAATTGTCTTTGGGTGTGGGATGACAAGTGTGATTCTGTCCTGGGAACGAGAAGAAGGATCTAGCTCATGGGTCTTGCTTGAGGGAGAAGTGGGCTTGTGTCTGGGACTACACTCTAGGGAGGCTGAATCCGCGAAGATGGTCTAAAGGCTCCTGGCTGAATCAAGATGAGCCTGGGGTGAAGGACAAGAGAGAGAAAGGAGAGAGGCTCACAGACAGTGAGGGGTTTTGAGGTGGACTTGGGAGGCTGTGTTCTGGAAACACAGTCTATTTTGGAGAAGGAAGCCGGCTCACTGTTGTAGGTAAGTTAGGGCCAAACGGTTGTGAACCGAGGCAGCCTCTCTGGGGTCCCTACAAGGCAGTGCAATTCTGTCAGGAAGCTCTGAGCTCCCGTGCTCATGCTTACAAGAATGGAAGAATGTCCATCTACAATATTTCACAGACAGGCTATGCTAAGTGCAGGCAAGCTCACCTGGGAGTCAGCCTCATATGCTGCTCATAATCCTGCTGTTTGGTGCTCTCCCGCAGACAGAAGACAGATATCGGAGAGGAAGAGGCATGGGCCCACCAGAAAAACTGATTACCAATTATACTAGCTATTAACTCATACTTGTCTGTCCTCCCACTGCCCAGAGATAAAACCGTCCTCGGGAATGGGGGAAGCTAGCTGGCAGGTGGGCACGGGGCAGAGGGACAGAAACCAGGAGACAGTTTTACCACCAGGCTTCAGTGTTGTGTCTCCAACGAAAGATTGTTTTTCGGTCATGGAACCAAGCTGTCTGTCCTGGGTATGTAAAAGGTCTCTTTCCGGGGAGGGTGTATAGTAAGCCCAGGGGTGCAGGGAAGCCCCTTGGAGAAGGCAGGGACTGCAAACTCAGCCTAGGCTGTGGCTCACAGAGGATGAACGGATGGAGAATGTACCGGAGTCCCTGGAGAACACGGGGAGTCAAAGTAAGCTCCCTGCGGGTCCTCGGGCATTTGTCACTCTCCTGTTATACTGTGTACCAATCAGGCTCAGCACTTTGGAAAGGGGACCCGACTCTCTGTTCTAGGTAAGCTACAGAACTGAGAAGGTGGGGTACTGTTCTTGGAGCCAGAGCGTCCGCGACCCCCAGCACCGCTGGAAGGGGCCCAGGGATTTAGTGACTCCTTTACTTGCTGGGGTCTAAAGAGCACCTCTGTCTCCTCTATGGCAAGATGAACCAGCAGCTGTTTCTTTGCCCCGAAGTCTATGAGTGGTCACCCCCCCCCCCAACTTCCAGGGTTGTTTTACCTTTTTGTTAGCATGGAGATGCTCCTTCTGAGTCCCTTCCTCCTGCCCGCCTCCTATCACATGCCTCATGGCATTGCTGTAGTCTAGAATCCTCTGTGCAGGCAGAGAGCGGCAGTCATCCAGCTGCTCGGGGAACTGAAACTGGTCCTCTGACTTGGGAAGGCTGCTTGCTGGGTTTTACCAAGGCAACCTGCAGCTGTGCTTCTATAATTCTCCCCTCTACTTTGCAGCAGGCACCCGGCTCCCTGTGACAGGTACGGGGGCTCTGTTCGTGACTGGAGGGGTGTCTGTGCTGGGTCACAATGGTCTGGAAAAGGAACTTAGGTGTAAGATTAGAAGGCAGAGACACCCGTTCCCTTCTGGAACCCTGTGCCCTCGCCTGCTTCCCCCAGAGCCTGGTAGATGGCTGATCCCTGGGTTTGTCTTCTCCTTCTAGTCACAGAAGGCCTTGCTTCGGGGTTTCAAGTCGTCTCTTTCGTTTCTATTATTCTTTGAACTCTGATCACCTGTACTTTCTGAATGGAAGAATTTGCTGGGTTTCCTCTCTGGTACTATTTCTCCATTCTCTTCCATCCTCATCCCCCGTCTGCACTGTTGACTTGTTTTGGTACGCGGCTCTGTCTTCTGATTTAAAATGTTGACACTGACCTCCAGTGTCTCTGTAGACTTGTGTTTGTCTTCCCGGTGTGGCTTAGAGAGTCTGACGGCAGAGGGGACCAGGCTGGCAGTGTCAGGGTGACTTCGAGGGCTGATCCTGAACAGCAGGCACAATTCTTTGTTGTAGCATTACAGGAGTTGTAGCTGCCTGCTGGGGAGTTTGGAGGATGCTGTACCTGGTGGGTGTCTCAGGCAAAGATATGAATAAGCTTACAACTAGAAAGACATGATATATTAGCAACAGGCTGTGTATAAAGAAGAGAAGATACACAAGTGGTCCTCGGACTCCAGGTCTGTCTTGGGATTATTGGCTAATGTGTCTATCATGCAAGCCCAACATAACCAACATGATGCTGGGGAGCAAGCAGACAGGCTGGGGTATGGGTGAGGTGGGGTGGGTGAATCCATGAGGTCTGACAGATAGAAAATGGTAGAAGAATGGGCCACCTCGAACCTCCCAGGCCTGGGAGCTTGCACAGATGTTTTCTTGTAGATAGGATGTGTGCCATGGTTGTTAAAGGAAACTACTGAGTGCTGGATTCAAATGCCCGGGACTCAGAGGAATAAAGTTGGGGGTACTGTCTGGGGTGAAGGTCCTTAAAAAAAGGAAAATGTACTGCTAAGCTGCCTCAGGCTTTCTAAGACATACAAAATAGTAAACACTGTTTAAAATTGACTCTAACTTCAAGGACTAACCTAAAAATTATTGGCTTTGCTTGGTTTTTACTTTTGCGAACTCCATCCCCTATCCCTTTCTCTGGACCAAACTGTTTCAAAGAATCCAACGGTCCCCTGTGTGACTTCCTTTATTTCTCTGACTGATCGTCCTTCCAAACCCAACTCTCAATTTCCCCCACAAGTCCTCAACTTCAGACAGAGAAAAGACGTATCACATCATTGTATTTCTGCATCAGGACCTTGCTTTATGTCAGAAGAGAGCCAGGGAGGGAGGGCATTAACCTCCACGTAAAGGGAGGGTGCTTGGAGGTTATATGGGAATTCTTTGCATCTCTCCTGTCTTCAGGGGGAGGCGTTCCTTTCAATAATCCTAGAAGGTTTTCTCTGTCCCATCTTGAAGGCGTGTGAGTGGACGCAGGCCCTTCCAGTGGAGACCTGCTCTTGAAATCACCTTTGTGCTTTAAGTTTAGGTTACGTTGTGGGAGCAATTAATCTTTCACCATATTAAAGAATACATTCTAGGCTGGGAACAAGAATTCTGAAACTCGTCAAGGAGCCTTGCTGAGCATTGGAAAAATAGAAGAGTTCAACCTGTGAATAATATCTTCCACAGGATTGCAGTTTTCCTGAGCAAGCCGCCACAGCCCTCTTACACCTCAGTGTAGGAGTGAGTGTGGGACATGAGCCAGGCTCTCAGCCAGAGACAAGCTGGGACCTTAAAGCAAAGACAGACAGGGTGGGAAGAGTTGAGCAGGATATTCAGAAACTTAGAGACTTTTCTGGATATTAGGGGAGAAATGTCTTTCTTAGGCAACCAATGTTGATAGCATACAGAATCACCCAAACACATTAATGCATTTACCTCAGCCCATAAAGGAAAATAGTCATAAAAAGTCACCTTAATTCTTACGATCGTTAGGTTCATATGACACTTTTGCCTCAAAATTCAGGCTTTCCCAACTCCACTATTTCAAATCTGAAAGATCGCGTAGTCATGCATGGATTATGGTTTTGAAAGAAATAAAAAAAAAAAACTGGGTATATTATTTTCAACAGGTAAACAAAGAGTGTGTGAGGCATTACAAGAAAGTACAGAAATTCAGGGTACAATTCCACCTCAGGAAAATGTGTGAGAGAGTACACAGAGCATATACTTAGATAAACCCATAAAAAAGAGGGGGGGCATCGAGAGACACCCACAATAGTTAGACAAAAAGGAAGCAGAAACTAATACTACGTCGTTGTACACTAAAATGACCATATAATGACTAATAACGCAGACCAAACCAGGTCCAGACAGCTCTCAGAGCAGGCCTCTTCTCTTCACTTCCAGAGGATCTGAGCAAGGTGAGCCCACCTAAGGTCACCTTGTTTGAGCCATCAGAAGCAGAGATCGTCGACAAACAAATGGCTACCCTCGTGTGCCTGGCCAGGGGCTTCTTCCCCGACCACGTGGAACTGAGTTGGTGGGTGAATGGGAAGGAGGTCCTCAGCGGAGTCAGCACGGACCCTCAGCCCTACAAGGAGCTCAATAACATCACCTACTGCCTGAGCAGCCGCCTGAGGGTCTCCCGCGACCTTCTGGCACAATCCTCGCAACCACTTCCGCTGCCAAGTCCAGTTCTTCGGGCTGGCAGATGAGGACGAGTGGAAGGGGCCCTCGACCAAACCCGTCACCCAGAACGTCAGTGCAGAGGCCAGGGGCAGCGCAGGTACGTGGGGCTGGGGAGCAGCTGATAAGAAGGAGCATCGCTAGTGCCCAAGAAAACTAGAAAGACGCAGGCAGAAGCCAGGAGGTCTAAATGCAGAGAAAACCAGTGGCAGAGGATAAGCTAGACAATACATCTAACCCTAACATGAGATCCTCAGCCCGGCAGCTTCACAGCCCATGGCCCTCTGCAGCTCAGCCTCTGAATCATTATCTTTGGAGCCTAAGTCATGGGTTTCAAGAAAAATGGGTTTGCATTGACACAACCCAAGAGGGCACATTCTGGGGCCACCCAGGGAGGCTGATCTGGATCCGATACACCATGCTAGCCTCAGGGCTGACTTAATTTTCAGTCTCCTTAGTGAAAAGACATCTCATCCACTTTCCTGTCTCCTTTCTTTCAGATTGTGGTATTACCTCAGGTGAGTTGACTCCTTCTTCGCCTCTCAAAACCTTGACTGCAGAGCTAGCTGTCTGTCCAGGCACTTACTGATTTCCTTTACTCTCAACAGCCTCCTACCAACAAGGGGTCCTGTCTGCCACCATCCTTTATGAGATCCTGCTGGGGAAAGCCACCCTGTATGCGGTGCTCGTCAGTACCCTGGTGCTGATGGCTGTGGTAAGGAATGGGCAAACAGACCATACAGGGAAGGTGATAAATGGCAGACAGGAAACTAATATCCAGGGGCTTAGGGGCTCAGCAGAACCAGAGGTGAGCAATAGAGAGAGTTTTGCTCTCATTCCATAAAACACAAGCAGAAATTTCGGAGAACTGCAGTGAATGAGCCTTACAGAAGACAAGCTGTGGTTACCCCAAAACCCCAGGGATGTTTGAGGAGCCCTATCCTTTCTCTGAATGGCTTTTTTACTTCCTCTGAAGCCCCATAATGCATGACCCTTGGTAAATCTAAAACCCTTCTCGTCTTCAGGTCAAAAGGAAGGATTCCTGAGGCCGGACCTGGAGATGGAGTCCAGAACTTCCAACCCATTGTGGTGTTAACAAGGGGTCTCCTTTTCCAGCACTTCTGAAGAGCTGTTCTCACTTGCCTGTGCATCCCAAAGTGTGCTTACTGGTTGTGTGCTTACACATGTACAGCTGAAATCCCTGTGACCTGGAGAGTGCCTAGCACACTTACAACCAATAAACATAGCCAATAAACGTGTTCTAGAATGGCCTGACTCTGACCCGTTTATGTGTGTAGACGTCTTTATTTCTCGTCTGTCTCTGAACCCCCTGATCAATCATGAAAGGAGAGATATTTTAAAAGAAAGCACATGGTGGCTCCCTTAAGAAAAAATGAGGGTCCCTCCCTGGGAGTAACAGGAGAGGCTAATGGGTGGTGATGGGAACTAAAACTTCTCAAGAGAGAGAGGGACAGGGGATCTGAGCACAGGAAGTTGCTGACCCTCAGAAAAGCACTCTGGGGAGCAGCCGTAGGTGACACAGATGTATCCATCTGGAACTGGTCACGTCCAGGTGGCTAACAAGCCTTGGTTTCCCGAGGGTCACCAATCTTCCCCCCAGCTTCTCACTGAACCAAGCAGCTTTCCCAGATGATCACGCGATCATGCGCAGTCTTGCAGAACTATATTTCAGTGGGAGACGTGTCTTTCAGTTAAGATGCGAATCTGTTGGGAAATTATTACCTGGTGAAATAGATGGACTTAGACAACATCCCAAGGTTGCTCCTGGCGGTACAGAAAATATGACTTCCTAGCAACAGTCAGCCCTGTTTCTATATCTAGAAACCCTTCACAAGCTCCCTGTGTTCTTGTAGTCACAGGGTACTCCAGTACCTTGTGGTACTCAGGGTACTCGGCATCCTGAAGACCTGATGACCCCTTTCTCCTCCCCCCTTCCATGCCATTCTACATGCTCTCCTGCCTGCTCCATCTAGAGCGGCATGGTGCCCTTCGCCCACCACTAACCCCTACTCCGCTTTAAGGATTTGGCCTCAGTGTCTTCCTGGAGCCTTCTCTAGCATTTTGTTGCTCAGTCTTAACTTCTAATTCCATCTGCCTGGATTAAGTACGTCCTGTCTGGCCCCTTGTGAAGAGCTCCTTCCTGACACCATACTTCATGGGAACTGTTTCTTATCTGACACCTCCCATGTATCTAGTGGTTCTGTGGATGATGAGGGAAATGAAAGTGACCCAATTTTAGGTGCAGTCATCCCAATGGGGTCCTGTGGGTGTCCATAAAGATGGCTGCACTCCATCTTGGCACAAGGGCAGAGGGTTCAGAGCTGTCAGCAAGTCACAAGACCTAAAGGTCAAAGGTGTGGCTACAGAAGGATGTTTCGGCCATCTTAGTGTAAATAACAACAGACCTGAATCAGGTATGGCTACTCCTGACTCTCAAGGCTAGGGAACAAGAAGCTGGAGCTAAGGTGTGGTTACTGAACCCTTAGAATGGGGGAGGAAGAAAAGTCTGTTTGCTTGTGTTCCCCTTTTTGGATAAGGTAAATAAGAGTGGCAGAAAATAAACTCTGCAATTCAGTATTGACTGATCTGCCCTCCTGACCTTTATTCTGTCTCTCTCTCTTTCTTTATTATCTATAGCTAGCCTTTCCCTCCTCCACACTCCCCCACTCAGGTACGGACTTGGGGCCGCTTGGCTGGCTCTGATTGCAGTCCAGCAAAGACCACTCCCCACAGGTCCTCAAAGAAAAACAGCCATCTCCACTTGCACAGAGCCTTGCCCGTTCCACTACATATTATGTCAGAGTGTCATCCATGCAAGCATGCACACATGGCTGCATACAGACACACGTATTTACATGTGCGTTCACATTACCCACTCAGTAAACACATATAACTGTAATATGTTAGCTGACCCCCCCAGGGAACAGAGGTAACTAAACCACAGACCCCAAGAAACCCACCTGCCCATAAAGGGACTAGGTCACCATGAAAGGGGGCAGAAATAAAAGCCAGTGCTTTGAAGACGCTGTGTGAACTGTCCACTAGCTAAATAACCAGACAAGGGCCCTACAGCATGCACTCTTTAAAAGCGGTGCTCCGTGAACTCTAGAGAGTGGCACATGCAATATGGCTGGATGCTTCAGTTTACCCATTTACTTGGGCGCAAGAGTCGGAGACAGGAAAAAAGTCAAAATCAAGACCGAGAAATCACATCAGCACATGCCACTCTGAGAGTAGACTTGTTTCCTTTGCAAACGCAATATAACCTAACTCGTAGTCGGTGCCCACTAAACATTTGTGGGATGAAGTGAAAGAGGGTGCTGAACTTTGTCTAGGAAGCAACAGGAGCCAACGATGGCAGTTTCTGAGCTACTTGTCTCTGTGTTCTAAGATGCACCGACTGCTCTGTAGACTCCCCTTTTAGGGGCTCCTCCCTGCCAATCCTCCCACCCAAGCTCACTATAAATGCCCTCCTGAGCAGGTGGGTACAGTGAGTCAAAGAGGAGACACCCAGTGACATAGTGCTCCCCAGGGTGACAGAGAGCACTTCAGAACAGGGGCTCCCTGCGCCCAGTCAACAACAACACCATTAGTACCCAGATCCTCTCCAAGCTCCTCCTTCCTTCAAATGTACCCAGCTTTAGTCTTTTCCCAGGCCCTTTGAGTCAGGCTAACCTCTCTGCCATCTGGGCTTCCTGCCTCTGCCTGGGGACTGGGGGAGGGCACCTGTGCGGACGAAACTTTTTTGTATCATGGTGTAACATTGTGGGGACTGGGGGGGGGCACGATGATTCAAATAGAAGAGGAGCCTTTACAAAAAGCTCTACCCCAGAAAACATCCAACTCTCAGCCCAAGGAATGCATCTGCCATTTGAGGAGGTCTGTGTGAGTGGTCCCACGAGGTCTTACAGTATCTGTGCAGCTCCTTGCCCTAGACAGCTTCCCATGAATGCAACAGAGGCAGGAACATGTGTGGTAAATTAAGAACTCATTAAAAAAATCATTGAATAAACATGTAAACACATTGTGGGAAAGGTGTTACAAGTCTTTTCTCACCAGAAGCTACCCAACCTGATCAGGAAACCGTCAGATTTCAAGTTCACTGCATCAACCCCCGAGTGAGTTGGATGGATATTAATTCCCAAGCCAAATGTTGCCTCTCCCCTTCGGATTGAGGTTGGTCTCATGCAATGTCCAGATTGCCTTACCAATTCCGGAGTTAGATGGAGAAGGTGTGTAAGCCTGGGTCTATGCTAAGGAAGATGAGGAAGGAGGGTGAATTCTTGGCGACCCTTTTCTGCTGTGCTCCTATGCTGAACAGTTCTTCGGACCAGGGACACGACTCACGGTGCTAGGTAAGAAGGCAGCGGCCACACAGGCAGTAGGGAAGGTGGCATAATCAGCCAGAAAGACCCTTGGAGCCAGGAAGCCTTAGCAGAACGGGCAATTAGTTATCCAAAAGCCTGCAACGGGGAACACGGGGTTTGTGTCAGCAACTCCAGAACTGTGCAAACACAGGGCAGCTGTATTTTGGTGAAGGCTCCAAGCTGACGGTGCTGGGTAAGCTGGGCAGGTGAAGGGGTACCGTGGGTGTGAGATGGGCAGAGTAGGAAGGCAGTTCAGCTTCCTCTTGGCCTGAGCTGACCTGCCCTGGCGGGAGGAATTCTGGACTGGATGCTGGGATCAAGGTTGGTGAGGAGCTGAGCCAGGGCTGGGATGGCAGGAGTGGGCAGCGCTGGGTTTTTGTCCTGAGCCTGGAGGCTGTGAGCTCAGAAACTCAGTATTTTGGCCCAGGAACCAGACTGACTGTGCTCGGTAAGTTTGGAGCTGGTGGTGGGGAAGGGGACATCTCCTTATTGGGATTCCCAGGTAAGGATGGCCAGGGCCAGTTTTTGTGCTATGCCAAGGAGCTGTGAGCCAAAACACCCTTTACTTTGGTGCGGGAACCCGACTGTCAGTGCTGGGTAAGTTGGGGTGTTTTTGTGCTGGGCTCTGGTGCCGTGAACCAAAATACCCAGTACTTTGGGCCAGGCACGCGGCTCCTCGTGTTAGGTGAGCTGGGGCCCCACGCAGGAAGGTGGCGGCGGGCTGGGTCTGCAGTGGGAGCGGGTGCCTTGGGTGGGTTTCTGTGGGGAGTCAACCGATCGATCGTTTGCAGCCCTTGCCTTAACTCTTCTGATTGGCAGCCAGTTGAGAGTGTTAAGTGAGAGGCTGCAGCTGCAGCTGCTAGCCCCAGGGCTGCTGGTGTGTTTGCACCGGGCCCCCAGGCCCTGCGGGAGGCTGAGTAACAGGGAGATTGTCATGAAGTTGGGGTCTAGCTCTCGTTGCATAAGCACGGGTTTGCGTGTGGGGTTGCATCTCTGTGCTCCTATGAGCGGTATTTCGGTCCAGGCACCAGACTCACGGTCTTAGGTAAGATTCCCACATCTCGCGTGCTCCCAGCCTTAGTCTCTGGGTCCCTGGAGGAATTAGGGGTAGAGGGCCAGCGGGGTTAGGGCTCCCTGGGGAGTTGGCAGTAGGATACTTCACGCTTCTGGGAGGGCTATGCCAAGGCAGGGTATTGGGTGCCAAGCGTTGCTCCCTCGCAAGCCAGGACAGATTCGGCTTAGTTTTCGTTTCTCGGAGGTTTGCACGAACTGGGTGGGCGGTGGAGAAAAAGGTTCATCAGGACTCCGGAGCAAACTTGTTTTTGAAAAAAAGTAACAGGAGAGCAAAGAACTGAAGGGCGCTTAGAGGCAGGGAGGATTCCAGAGGCTGTGCCTCTGACCTCCTCAGCAAAAGTTGCTTAAACCAGGGTCTTTTGAAAGGAGGAGAATGCCAGGCAAGAAACAAAGGACAGGCAGATAAACAGCAGAATCAAAAGCCTGGAGGTGTTGACGGTTTTTCCTCTATATCTGGGATCCCTTAATGCAGGATGGAAACCCACTTAGTTAGCATCCACACCTTCTCTGGGGTCTAATTATCCTAGTCCCCTGAATCCTGACCTAAAAATCTTCATTGCTCACACCATGCATTCCAGGCTAGGCAGACCAGATCACAGATGGAGTTTGTTGATCAAGAGCACACACTAAAGTTCAAATATTTAGCTTGGGAGATGAGGGGAAATACTCGAACAACCTTAGGATCCCAGCATCAGAACAGACTTTAATGATCTCTTGGCAGTGGAGACCAAGGCTATAGAAGAGAAATAACTCACAGCCTGGGAATGTGAAACCTGTATTATTTGATAGACACAGCAACAGTGGACACCATTTGTGGTTGGAATGCTAATGTTCAAGTGTACTGTGCCTAAAGGGAATGCTGGTCTCCTGGGGTCAGGTGAGATAGAAAAAAAAGAGCCAGATATTATCACCAGACAAGGCTGAATTCAGTTCTTAGGTGACAAGGTAAGATTAGGTAAGTTAATATGGGAACCTCTTCTGTGGATAGTGGCTTGAAAGGAAGGTGAGAGGAAGTCTATAATTTTACCCACAACTAGTTCAGTTCGCAAGCAAATCACATACTAGCAGCAGCTTCCCAAAACACCGTTCACTTTCATAGGAAATTCTTCCTCCCAAGAATCCTCAGGGACTCACATGCACAGATGTACAGCTAACCCTAGCCTAGCTGTGGAGTGATATGAGTAATAATCAGGTTATGATGAGTATCTGCTTCTGATTGTCCTGACTATGGTGTTAATTAATGCTACAGAGAACACAGTGCCTGACTCGGGTAAGCCCTTGGTTTTCACAACAGGGTCCAGATGATTACTGAGTGAGATGGTCAGAGAAGGGCATTGCGTAGTTCCTGTAGGAGGCTGGGGGACTTTCAAAGCCAATATTTCTGAGACAGGGTGAGGGGAACTGATAGAGTCAAGTCAAGTATGACAGAGAGAAGTAAGAAAATTGCCATTTCCACGGAGACCCAGCCCGCAAAGTCCTAGCTACATTGCTAAGAAAATCGAGGCAATTGGGGATGAGGCTGAGTAGAGGCAGCGTCAAGAGTCAGCTAGGATGCTTTCATGCTTAGCCCAAAAGGAAAATACGACCAGATGTGGTGACCCACATCTACAGTCCCAACACTGGGGAGACTGAGGCAAATGGGATACCACGAATGTGAGGCCAACCTGGGCTATAGTGAGTCCCAAGTCAGCTTGGACTCCATAGTGAGTTCCAGGCCATTATGGGCCACAGAGGAAGACTCTCAAACAAACAGACAAGGAAGGAAGGAAGGAAGGAAGGAAGGAAGGAAGGAAGGAAGGAAGGAGAGAGGGAAAGAAGGAAAAAGAAAACTGTGCAGACCGCTACTAAAGGGAAACAATTGTCCACTACTAAAGGGAAACAATTGTCCACTACTAAAGGGAAACAATTTCTAAGTGGTGGCTGCAGAGTCTGAAAACAAGCACTAAGCCTTTGATCTTGGATACAAATTATGTTGGTTGGAGGCCAATGACCTGAGCCCTGGAATGAGGTGATATCCAGAGAAATATAAGAAAGGGCTAGAATAAAGTTTCCATTATCCAGAAGACTGCCGTTTGTTGAAACAAAATATATGTATCTCTCCGTCTTCACTAACTGGTTGGAAACAAAGGACAGTCAGAAAAATACAAAGGACCAGAGACATTTGGAGGCAGAGAAGTTGATGTGGGTTTATTTCACACATGGCAAAGTTCAGAAAACCTTACTTACATCCTCCTGAACACACCATAGACCAAGATATCTTCACGTACGTGTGTGAAAATAGCCCCGCTATAGATAGTGGCCTGAGGGAAGCTTCCTCATGTCAAATGTCTGTATCATCCTTAATCATCCTCCATTCCTCGGCCCCTTCATTCCAGATACAGATAACCCAGCTCTGGAAGGATGTTCTGAATCCTTCTATCAGTTCCGGAAGTCAGTGTTTACATTCCAAACGAAACAAACAAACAAAAAGCAGATGCTGAGCCATTAAAGAGACTCCCGTGGGCACATGGGCATGGAAGGCCATTGCTGAGACTCAGCTTCTGTGCTTCAGATTTCTGTGGCTGTCTCCTTTTCAACTGCTACATATAATGATCAGTAGAAACCTTTTCTTGGTGGAGGAATGACTAAAGCGATATTAATAAAGGGACATTGTGTAGGGTGTTGGGTGGGGCCGTTTATAGTGTCCCCTTATGAGGCGGGAGGAGGGGGAACACTGATATCCACTGGATGAATACAAATAACAGGCAAGGAGAGAGAGAAATGTTACAAGGATGCCAACGCAAATGGACCCTGCCATGCCATGCTTGCTTTTCCAGAAATCCTCTCAGCGCTCAGTCTTCTCACACACATACAGCCTCTACCAGATGGGGACAATGGCCAGCAAGACGCTACCTAACTCCACCCCTCTCTTCATTCCCAGAGGATCTGAGCAAGGTGAGCCCACCTAAGGTCACCTTGTTTGAGCCATCAGAAGCAGAGATCGTCGACAAACAAATGGCTACCCTCGTGTGCCTGGCCAGGGGCTTCTTCCCCGACCACGTGGAACTGAGTTGGTGGGTGAATGGGAAGGAGGTCCTCAGCGGAGTCAGCACGGACCCTCAGCCCTACAAGGAGCTCAATAACATCACCTACTGCCTGAGCAGCCGCCTGAGGGTCTCCGCGACCTTCTGGCACAATCCTCGCAACCACTTCCGCTGCCAAGTCCAGTTCTTCGGGCTGGCAGATGAGGACGAGTGGAAGGGGCCCTCGACCAAACCCGTCACCCAGAACATCAGTGCAGAGGCCAGGGGCAGCGCAGGTACGTGGGGCTGGGTGTTGGTGAGGAGACTGAGCAGCCCTGGTACCCCAGAAAAAAATGGAAAAAGCTATGCACAAGCAAAGCATAGACCCAGGAGAAAACCAGAGTGCTGGGAGGGATGATCCAGGACACGGGTGTTAGAAAACAGTAGCGTTTATGTCCTCCCACGGAGAACTTAAACTACACAGGGCAGCTCAGGCCTGTCGGGTCCCCCGTTGTGTCTCTGCGCTGGGTTGGTGGCTTCCCTCATACCTACCAAGCAGCCCAGCACTTGTGTGCCGTGTCTCAGCTGTCACAGTGGCAGAATCTTGTACTTGTCCTTCAGCATAAGAGATGCAGTATGTGTGGGTATTTACCTCATCTGACCTTCGCATGTTTGTGGCTTTCAAGTCCAGCTTTGAATTTTTGTTGTTGAGGGCTCGATATTCCCAGGCAGTGGCGTTGTGTCACACATTTTTATTCCCTCCCTCTCTTTTCTTTCAGACTGTGGCATCACGTCAGGTGAGTAAACCTCCGCATCTCCCTAACTCTTCCATGGTCTGGGCTCAGCAAAGGGAAGAGCCTGCGGACACCAAGGACCAGGATGCCCAGCACCGCCCGCTCACAGGCATGGCTCATTCTCCTTTACTCTCAACAGCATCCTATCATCAAGGGGTCCTGTCTGCCACCATCCTCTATGAGGTCCTCCTGGGGAAAGCCACCCTGTATGCTGTGCTGGTCAGTGCCCTGGTGCTGATGGCCATGGTAAGAATGATAGGATGTGGGCAAGCAGCTGAAGGGAGGGTGTAGACCAATGTACATGGAAGGTAAGGGGATCTCAGAGAAGGACCCAGCCTCCAGTACATCCTGCCATCTCGAAAAGGCCATAACGGACACTGACCAAAGAGAAAATGCAAGTTGGCTATGTATACCCTCCTACAAGATAAAAAGAATCAAGGAACACTCAAGGATCTACCTAATCTGTCTTCCTCCCCTTACTCTGTGGCTTCTGGAGCTCTAATGATGTCTTTTCCTCCTCAGGCCAAGAAAAAAAATCCCTGAGACCAACTTTTGTGCATCCTGGGTTGTTCTCCATCCTGAACCTGGATTCTGCGGCACCTTCTTCTTAATCCCTGTCCCTAAGAAGCTACTTTCTGTCCAAAGCATTTATTCTTCCTCCATGGATATCCATCCTTCCTCACAGCTTCCTGCAGACTGACCTCTTGACTCTGAAACAGACTAAATCAATAAAAATGTTCAGCTGGGCCTAGCTGTATCTCGTCAGTATCTTCGGGGCCCTGCTGTTCCTGCAACTCCTACTGGTCTGGAAGGTCAAAGAGTAGCAAATCTGTTCCCTTGCCAAAAATGCTCCTTCCCCCTGCCCCTGTGTGCTACTCAAAACCTCCAGCGAGCCGTTTTGTCTGAGTGGCAATGACTGCACTCTGGGACACCATCAGGGTAAGTCCATAGAAAGAAAAGGACCCTAGCAATAATCTCACCCAGCGCAGGGCAGAGGCTGGGCAGACCAGACCTATAGATTACAGAGCCCACTGCCTTTTGTTTATCTTTGAATTTTATCTTTATATGTCCTTAATATCTCTGGCTGGTCCTGTTTGAAAGTTTTAACTCGAGATCTGTGGAACTCTCCATGTCTAGCCTGGAGTCTTCGAGAACACAATGAGGGTAGAAAAGCTGACCTGTGAAATCTAGGAACAGTGGTCTCTCCAGGACCATGGTACACAGGGTCAGATTCTGGGTGGGGGCCCAGTAGAAACTAAGGTGAAGTGTAACCTTTCCAATGTGTAAATTTCCCTGTCTGATTGAGACCAGACCACCCTGGCCTGAGGATGGTGGCTGCAGCTCCTCAGACAGAGACAATTAGACGAGTAAACTGTGTGGCTTAATCATTATAATAGAACAATATACTTGGAAGAGACTAGAAATACACAGCACGAAACAATATGGGTTACATGGAAGTTAGTTGTTAGTGTTGGGTTAGAAGCAAAGTCTAAAAAGCAAAGAAAGGAGAGGATGGTATGGAAGTCCCTGAGAGACAGCTCGCTGTGTCCGGGTCTTAGGTTGGGCAGTGCATTTATAACTAGGACGACACTATAAGTAAATGGTTTCCACAATTCATAGCTGTAGAAACTGGTCTGCAGACCAAATAGTAACCACTGAAACCGCAATATGTTTTTCCAAAGATAATTATCCCAGAAGTTTCATTCTCCCAGTAACCACGATGGTGTGCTTACCCACCGTGTCATTGCGACCCTGAAGCAGCTGCTCACGAGATCTGGGGAAGGACATCTATAGAGAAACACACTGGGGTTGCCTAAGTTCCACAGAAGGCCACTCTTTTAGGGGTTGCAACGTGTACAACCAAGTGTCACTGAGTGGTTTGGGGCAGTAGACATCAGTCTTGCCGTTCTGGGGGCCCCAAGCCCAGGATCATCCCACTGCCTGCCGGCCGGTGCTCTCCAGCAGTTTCAGGGAAGGATCCTTTCCTCCTCCTCTCCCTTCCCATTACTCTCATCTCCCTTTGCCTTGGCCTTCACATGCCACTCTTCCGTGTTTGTGTGTGTGCATGTCCCTCTCCTTCCTTTCAGGACACGAGTCACTGGATTTGAGACTCATCTTAAATCCTCAACGTTTCCATTTTGAGCCCTTAACCAATCGCAGTTTCGGAGACCTTTTTCCAACTAAAGCCTCCTTCAGAGTGTCTGGGTGGCATGATTCTAGAGGTAACACTTCCGTACAAGACATTGTGTGTCTAAAAAGTCACAGCCCAGAAAGAGTGAGTTCCATGTCAGGCTCAGCCTAGCAAATCATAATGTTCTAGTTACCGCTATAAAAGATAACTTTCTAGATGCCTCAAATTGCACTGCAGCTTTGTGGTTTGGGTTTTCTATTGGTAATTATCTTTGTCACTTGTGTATTTTTTTTTTTTTTTTTTTTTGCTGTAGTTGTTTTGATGATGGCTAAAATATATGATAACAATGGGGATGGGTTTTAAGCCCTACACATGAATTCACAAAAGGATGCCTTCCACTCCCTGGACTTATGGAGACAATAACACATGCGGTGTTTCCATTCTCATGTAAGGGGGGAGGGGGAGATAAGTACATGAGAGCAGCAGGCAAACGCTTCGGGTGGTGTGGGTGTTATGTGGACCAGAGAGGTTGGAATAAGGAGGGGTGACAGAGAACAGGGCGTGAATAAACAGATCTGTGAAGGTTTAGTGAAAAGTGGGAGTGTGTGTGAAGAGGGTAACTCCATGTGGAGATAATGGAATCTGATGGCTTGGTGACTGTGTCTTTGGAGTGTGGAAGGTGGGAGGCAGTGGGAGGAGCTACTGGACCACACCCTGGAGCTTGCCAACAGGTCTTTCCTCTGGAAGATAGGAGGCCAGAAGTAATTTACCTCTCAGTCCAGGGGGCATAACAGAGGTAACGTTACAAACTCCATCTCAAGCCCATCCAACACTTTGCTTGACCAAGAGAAGCCTCCAAACATCTACCCAAGTCTTAACTGCAATTTCCTCATCTGTCCTGAAAAACACAATCCACAGCACTCACAGCACTCAGAAGTTGAGCTCCTCTGCCTCTGCCTCTGCCTCTGCCTCTGCCTCTGCCTCTGCCTCTGCCTCTGCCTCTGCCTCTGCCTCCTCTTTCTCTAGACTCAAAGTGGATTCTTTTGGATGAGTCCGGGCGTCTCTTCCATTTTTCCTGAGGGTACGCTGAGCAAAACTAGTTGAGGTGGGGGTATTTATAATGTTTATTGTAGGATCTAAGAGCAGAGAGGCTACTGAAGAGGGGTGATCCTAGGACACAAGAGAGTGACCTGTAACTGTCCTCATAAGACCAGAGCACAGGGTGGGTGGTTGGAAACATCAGTTGAGTTCTGAGTTATTTTCTCATTGGGAGACACTGGAGAGATTCTCCATATGTCTGAATAGGTCCACTTGTTCTAGATTCGGGAACGATATAACGTGTTTGTCAGTGAGATAGGTCAAATGTCAGACAGGGTCCACAGCAAACTCCATAAGTGTCACCAGTGCTGAGGCGAAGCGTGCTTACTGGCTGAACAGGCTTCCATAAAACGTGCACCAAAAAAATCCCTGGAGGTCCTCAATGTTGTGGCACATGGCTGAATTCCTCACAGGTAGCATCCTCTGAGAGTAACTAACTCATAACTATTATAGACTTGTCAATTATAAAGGGTAAGGAGACATCTGGTAGTCATTAGGTAATGATTATTTCCTGGAAGGCAGAAGGATTCCTGTGTGGATGGCACCAGAGTCAACTCCAGTGCCAATAGGTATTTTCCTATTGGCACCGGTATCCTTGGAGCTTTTCCCACTACAGGACTCAGTGTTGGGCTATGTAAGCTGGAGGGGTGGAAGATGCTCCAAGAGTCTGCAGGATCATCTGAGAGACAAAGGTTTGTTCTTTCTTAAGAAAGCAATTTGATGGGGGTGATAGGGGAGGATGGGAGAGTGAGGGAACTTGGATTGACATGTAAAACAACTTTGTTTCAAATTTAAATTATATATATATATATATATATATATATATATATGAAAGGAGAAAAAGACAAAGACATTAGAAAAAGAGTTGACACAACTCTAAGGGATCCTACTAACAACTCCATTTCTTGTTTTGACCCATTTCCCCATTTTTTCTCTTTGTGTTGGCCCAGAGACAACTCTGTGATGCATGGTCCTACATGTCCCATGTGAGAGTTACTCATGAGAGATAGACGTGTGAATGGAGGCGTGGTGCCTAGAGTCTTCTACTGAAGTCCTGTGTTGAAACGCAAATGTGGACATGCCTAGTCATTCCATTTAGTGTGCTGGTGAATAGAAGGATGGCTAGAGTCCACAAGTCAGCTCTCAGTCAGGAACTCTGGGCCCGAACACAACACATGCCATAGTGTTAGCTTAGATATTTTCCTCCTCCCTCTCAAATCTGTGTGTTTGCAGATCAAAAATCCCGTCCTTTTCTACCACTCTGCCTCTCTTTAAGATCCACTTTGACCATGTTAGATCTTACCTGAAACATCTCCCAACAGGCAAGATATATTCAGTTAACTGTCCCCATTACCTACATCCCAGCCACAGCTGAATGTTCCCTCCATATCATAGGCTTTTCATTTCCCCTGTGTTCCCTGATGAAGGCTGGCTGTGGGGAAAGTATCTCAGAGAAGAGAAAACACCATCTCTTGGTCAGCAAAGGGAGTTGAAATGAGCCAGCTCTTGTGTCTGCTTCCAAAGTTTCATCAGACTTTTAGATAACTGATCTCAGCTCTGATCTATGAATGTAAGAGCGTCTTGGTCCTGTAAGCACAGCAGCCCACTGTGTTATAGGCAGACTCATTGCTGTATGTAAGCGATGAGTTTGGAAACAGCGACATCAGGTCCAAGTTTTAGGACACATCAGCAGTTACAACTGTAGGCGTTCACTATGTGATCGCCTTGTCTTAACTGGACCATGTATGACATTTGCGTGTTAAAGAACAATAGCACAGTACCGAACCCTCCCACCCTTCCCATGAACTTTTTAACTGTCCCCAGACAAAGAGATCACCACTTTTCTGAATAAGACCTTCAACCTCCAGGAATCTCTAGGAAGAATTCCTTCCTATGTAAGTATCAATGGGTCTTACCATGCATACTTTGCTCAGTTTACAGTTCCGTTCCAAGAGGATTTCAGAGGGTGGTTGGGACTCTTGGAGAGGACTCTGCAAACCTATGAGAGAGAATACCTTCCCTTAAAAAATGTGCCTGCACTGGACACAGACTTCAGAGCCAAAACGATCTGGATTCAGGCTTTATTCTTGCATGTCTCCAGCCACACGACATTAAGCTTCTGGCCACCAAAGACTCAGCTTCCCCTTGTGCTAAATAGATTCAATCGCAATCACTTACTCAATCCGAGCACTGTCTACAGCTCTCAGCACAGTGTCAGTAACTATGAGTGCTGTAATTTATGTTCATCTAAGTATGTTTTCCATGCTCAGGGCTGCCAGTTTTATCATTATCATTTTCCCCTCAAATCCACAGTTCTGGGCTTTCAGCTTCCCACAAATCATCTTATAAAAACATCTCGGCTCACTTTTATCCTTCTCTGAAAGCAAGTGTGTTCGACTCAACACTGGATGGGCTCTGACCTACACAGGGTGAAGAGGGACACAGCTATGCCCCTTTTCGTGGAGGTGTTAGGTGTCATTTGTGTGGGGTAACTTTTCAGTTTTCTATCTACATCCTGCCATTGACTCAGAGATCACTGTGACTCAAAACTCTAGTTCTTTCCACACATGTGCCCTGCTCCTGTGTGGGGTGTGGGAGAGAGCAAAAAGTACTCTAATTTTTTTCACATTTCTCCAGCGCGTCTCTCCAACTTTTCTAGTTTCTACAAGATTCTAATTCTGCCGTTCCTTATTTTTTGCCCCTCTCCTCACGCTATCTCAAATGAGATCATCTTGCCTTCTTTATTCTTGTCCCAGTGATTCATAAAAATCACAGAAGATCTCAGCTTGATGCAGAGCACACGTTCTCCAGTCTCTACCTGGAGTTCAGCATCCTCTAAAACTCAGAGAACCAGCTCTTGATCCTCCTCTGTCCCCAGTCACGGGGTGCTAGACTATTCATTTACCATCCCTAGCCTTCCAGACCCTTTAATCACCGAATGAAGGTGATCCATAAGGAGTATTCAGGCTCAGAATTATTGGTTTGGTGTGTAAAGTTCTTTGGGCCTTGAAGCATTCAGAGGATGGTAACTGGGGAAATTTAAGTTCTTCCCAGCTACACACACACACACACACACACACACACACACACACACACACACACACACACACCTCTTACAACATATCTGGTCTGAAAGGGACAGTGTTGATCTTGAGTCCCACAGTTAATTGGGCATATTAGGATCCCTAACACCTACTTCCTTGATCCCCTCCAGGAAGGACATATCAGGCCGTGGATGAAATAAGAAAAGAGCAATAAGAAAAATGGCTTTGCACCAAACATCAGTGAGTGAAGAGATGCATGGTGCGGTCTTCTAGGTTACTGCAGACAAGGTGTGGGGGATGGAGTGATCTCAGCCCAGTTCTGCTTGCGAGGCTGTTTATCTCTAAGTAACATCAGCACCAAATAAGAACAGCCACCTGCCCTAGCTCCATCTCAGGGAGTCACAACAGGATGTGGTTTGACATTTACCAGGTCCTACATCTGGGGTGCCTGTGAACGTCCCTCCCCTCACCCACACTCTGAGCGTTTTTTGGGGGGAGCAGCACTTGCCACATCCTGCCCCCAAGCCCTTCTCAAGCAGGCCTCCATCTTGGCCTCTGGCTATCACCATGACAGCAACGGAGAGCAAGAGAGTCTGTACAGGGGAACCCATGTGTCTCAGCTCAAGCCCCCTCTCACACAGGATAGAAGCGTGCAGTATGCACGTGGGGACAGCTGTAATAACTGTTCTGACCTCATTGGGTTCCCAGGGCCCCCCACCCCCCACCGCCTGCCGCCACACTCCCTCCAGCCTCTCTTCCCATGTGTCTCCCGGTCCCTTCTACTAATGTAAAGAGAGTCCATCCCTGTAATGAGTCGTCTAAATAGCAAACGGAATGCAAAATGGTTCATCTGTTGACATGTGAACTGCCGTGTGGGTTGCGCCGGCTGGCTTTTACTGAGGTGTATCCTCTGTGAGTGTCTTAGATGCCCTGACCCACAGAGGGAAGAGAACTACATACGACACTGGAAAGAATAGAGAGCCAGACCTTCAGAAAAGCTCAGAGGTGGGAACACACCACAGGCCAGTCCTACTCTAGAGCAGCCCATTAACTGCCCACCTCATACTCAACAAAAATCATACAGTGTGGAAAACCATCTGAAATAGCCTGGTCTTAGTGTCAACAACTTCCCAAGGCTGGGTCTTTCTCTACCTTGCTAAAGCTGGCAAGAGACCCCAGGGTGTCCCCTCATCAATCCCATGATGGTTGAGAGTCCAAGGTCGTCAGTAACACATGTGTGAAAATCATGTGAGTTAGATGTGGGGCAATGGCTATGTCAACGCACCCATAAAGTCAGTCAGAACTGGGGTCCCTGCCGCTCTCTACAAAAGGGACGGGGGCACGAAGTTGACGTTGGCAGGAGGTGGCACCTGTGATTAGGATATGCCATACTGAACATTTCCTCTACAGTTACCATGACTGAGCTTGTGGGTTCCGGGTGCTATGGAAACAGTTATGGCACCCTTGTGTACAAACAGGGGCAGAAAACTAAATGCGGGGTGCAGACTTGTGTCAGTGTATACATGGTTTTCAACTTAAGTGTTTTATTCACTTTACATACCAGCCACAGCTCCCACCCCCTCCCCTCCTCCAGCTCCCTCCTAAACCTCCCCCAACCCATGGCCATCCACTCTTCAAAAAGGATAAGGCCTCCCATTGGGAATCAACAAAGCCTGGCAGGTTACATTGAGGCAGGATCAAGGCTCTTGCTAGGTTACTCACAGCCATCACCAGGATTCTTTTCTTCCTAACTGTATTTTCAAGATCTTAAGTTCACTGAGATCTCTGTGTTTCTATTCAAACAGATATGGAATGAGATTGTATTAACTCTAGCTAAAATTGTTTCTCCTTCTGAAGCAAGCCTTGTAGGATTCCGTACAGGGATGAAGTCTCTGTTTAAAGTTTTTCGCTTATACCACCTGACCAGTGGCAACACCTGTGAAGTTTCTCTCTGAAGACTGCTCCTGAGGCAATGGACTGTGCCAATGTGAAAGAAAGGTCTGGGACCAATTTAGAGTAGTAGGCACAGCTCGGAGGGCAATCGGCATGGGTTTGCCACACAAGGGTATTTGGCATTCTAATGTTTGTTATGTATTTTCGGTGTAAATGTTTAAAAGGGAGATGATTTGGAGGAGCTGCAATCAAAGTACTTCGCAAGCTTCAAGAGAGGGAAAGGCACCTGCTGATAATTAGAGTTTGTAGTAGTACTTGGCAAAATATAATCTCATTTAATATCAAGCAATCCACAGGGACAACATTTACTGATGAAGGAAATGAGATCTAGAGGCATTGCGCAACTCCCCTTAAGTCTTAGACTAGAAAATCGAGCCTTGAAGCCCAATGTGTTACTTGTGACTTTGCCTGGTACCATCTTTTGTGTGTGTGTGTGTGTGTGTGTGTGTGTGTGTGTGTGTGTGTGTATGCACTTGATGCCAGGAACAGAGGATTTTAAGACTCCTTGTGCCCTCTTGTGGAGGAAAGGAGACATGGGGGGGTGTCCCTTTTAGAAATACTGGTCCTGTGAGGGCCTGGTGTCAAAGGAATCTCAGTTGCCAAGGCAACCCGTGAATCTCTCTTTCCTACCACTCACAGTCTCTTCTTCCTCATTCCCATCCAAGTCACTGTTCCCTTCTGAACCTTTTCTGCCACACACACACAGCCCTCCTCTTTGCCCTCAGCTTCCTGAATTTCTTATGCCACGCCTGCCTGTCTCTGTTCTTCTGATACAAGAGAGGAGATGAGAGACAGAAGAACCGGTTAAGACGACAAACGGACGTCCTGGGCCTGGTGGCACAGTTTGTGAGGCTGAGGCAGCAGGGTTGCTTCAAATATGAGGCAAGCCTACAATTTCATAGTAGAATTTGTCTCAAAACAACAACGACAAAAACACAAACAGCAATCGTAGTTTCTGCAGAATGAACACTTTCTGCAAAAACTTCCACATTTGGCCACATTTGCTCAGTCCCTCCCTATATTAATGTCTACCCTGCATAGCTGTCTAATGTGGACTTGCTCCTCCCTGGTCAATGACTCAGGTCCAAGCCTCTATAAACTTTGTAGCCTCAGCAGAAAGATAGAGAGCCGCTCAGAGGTGAAATTGACTAATTGAGCTGCATGAGTTGGCATCCCCCTACCTGCTCAGCAGTGTCCCTGGCGTTGCGCACAGCTACAGGCGCATTCCATCTCCCTCAGCCTTATCTGTCCACGGGTATGCCAGGGGTACAAGTGTAAAGTGTTAGAATATGCTATTCTGCTACCAGATATCCATAAACTGGGAACTTCACCGTGTGTAGGCAACTCTGCACGGGTGAGTCACTGAACAATGAATTTAATGAATTTCTTTGAAGAGCTCTGACTTGAGTCACGTTGTTTTCCAGACTTCAATTTGGCTAACAGCCAGAAAGTCAGTCCCATCCCTTGTGAGGGCTCCAAGCGAGGGTGGTAGGACCAACAAGAGAATGTAGTTTTTGCACAGACGCCTGCCCCATCCTGCTCAGTGTGAGACTCCAGGCACAGAAGTAGAAGCCGCTATGGCTGAGGAGCGCCTTCTCGGAGCTCAGGGTGAACTTGCCATCCTGGGGCCTGGAGGCTGAGAGGTTCCGAGAAACCGTCGATTCCACTTGACCAGCGCTAATGGAGAAGAAAAGCTGCTGGAGGGGCCCTCCTGGGGTCTGCCAGTACCAGTAGAGGTTGGGGTTTGATTGCCCCTTTATGAGACACTTCAGAGACAGTGGACTGCCCACAGGCTGCACCCTGGCAGCTGGCCATTGACGGATAATCTGAGCACCGACACCTGTAAAAATATAGAGTTATTTAGAGAAGAAGCTCACACAAACACACACACACACACACACACACAGAGAGAGAGAGAGAGAGAGAGAGAGAGAGAGAGAGAGAGAGAGAGAGAGAGAGAATTTTGTTGTTCTCCCGTGTCACTCCATCTCTGGGATGTGCACTGGAAGAGCCAGGGATGAAAAATGTCCAGGGGCAATGGAGACAAGGAGTTAGTTCCAAGACCTTTCTGGAAGTTCTGAAACTTTCAGTTACTGCTGCAAATGAGGTGAAGGGTCAGGTTATCCCCCAGTAACTGGGGGAAATCGAGTCAGGAGAGGCATTGGGATGAGAGCAAAGATTGAAAGGCGGCTTTCCAGAAGGGAGAGCACCCACCCGAGAGAGGGCCCAGGAGAAAGACAAGGAGGGAGTGGAGCATGGTTCACGACCATGGTCTGTCTGGGCTTGTCTGCTCTGTACTCCCTCTTCTGGGCCAGAGATGCACAGTCCCCTCCCTCTTCAAGACAGGCTGCCAAGAGTGGACTTTAGATCCCCTTGAGCTGGGGAGGAAATGAGGCTGGGCTTTCTTAAGCAGGTGGTGAATCATCCCCACCCTCCCTGGGAACCAGCTGTGCTCTGGGCCTGTTAGCATTATTGCAATCCTGCTGATGTTCTGGTATGTAAATATAGTTAATGATTCATTATTTACCTGAAAACAAGGAGTAATTCTCTAGGGCCTCCTGGAGACATCTGGGTGTCTTTGACGATCAGAGCAACTAATGCTATTAGGATAATGAAAGGGAATTTTGGTCTCTGCCAGGATGGCTGGAAATGAGGGACATAAAAGCAGATAGCAGCTCAAGAGATTTAAGTCTCCAGCATTTTCAAAGGAGAGAAAGATAGTCCTGAGTAAAGGAAGCTGCTCCCACAGCCAACAGGGAGAGTGGCCACCACATCCGCTAGGTAGGACTAGAGATCTGGACTGGCTGAATTAACTAGAAGCAATCAAAGCTGGGCCTCCAGAGGCCCATCTATTTCTATTTTTCCCCTTTGCTATAACAAGAGGCAGAGAACTCATCACTGCATAGCACCTTGCAATTTAGAAGGGTCTAGGTCAGTGCTGGGATCCTTTCCTTGTGTTCTGCAAGAAGCCTGAGATAATTCTGATCCTTCCTTGTCTTGTGTTTTAAACGTGATGAATAATATCCAACAAGAAGGACTACAACACCAGTAAAAGACAAATGGCTCCAAGGTGTGTTTTGCCTGGTGCACAGCGAGCACTCTTACAAATATTGCCTTTGAAGCCCAAGCAAGCGGCGAAGAAAGGAAGGTGTGCGATCTGGCCAGTAGGAGCTGAAGATGACGATACTGAGCTAAGGGGAAAGGTCTAGAAGGCACTTGGTGGAGCTTCATTCCACTGAGATGAGACACAACACCCCAAGATCCTTGGAGAACAGCCAGCTGGGCCCTTGGAACCTCACTCACGCTGTACTTTGTTAGCTGAAGCATTCATTTATAAAACAATTATCCCATCTTAGATGTGGGAGAGTGGTTTAAAGTAAGGACCTGGAAAAGGAAGCAGTAGTCAGTGGTGGCCAACCGGGGAGGTTGAGCCTGAAGCAAATGAGGTGTTTGAAGTGCTTTAGTCCGGGGCCAGTGACCTAATGCATTTGTTACTGATGCTGCTGATTCGGTACTGATGCTGCTGCTTCGGTACTGATGCTGCCCCTCCTTCTGATAGGTTGGTTCAGTTGTAGCATTTTCCATTCATTTACATCTGTGTGCACAGTGTTTATGAAGGGCATGCTTTGTTTGGTTAATTTTTTTTCATCTTTTCTGTCTGATTAACCCTCTTACAATATTTATTTTTCTGTGAAAGCAAGTGATACACCCAGTGTGTATGCAATAAACACTTAGAAGTACGATGAAAAAATAGCTATAGGCAACTCAGGAAGCCAACGCTGTTAGAAAATTGCTCAGTCTCAGTTTATATAAATCTGTTCCTAGAACTTGATAGAATACTTATGCATGCCACAATGTTGAGGACTAGACCCAAGATCACAGATACACATATGGTTGTTGGCTGCCTTTGTCCATTTATGTCACTATTAATTGTCCCTGGACTGATTTTTTTTCTTTAGGAGGGAGGGGTATGGGAGGGCCCTTGAATAAGAAGTAAGCATAGAGAAGAGGGGAGGTAGATAGTGTCGGTAGAGAGAGGTAAATGAATTACTCTTGCTTTCAATGGGACTGCGTCATATTTTCATGAGGCTGGCAGATTTAGTTGCCATCCTAGCCCATTAGACCTGGCGTAATCCATTGGTCATACTGGCTCGGTCTCACTGCCAAGTGTAGAAACAGCACAGTCTTCCACCTTCCGTGTGAAACAGCAGATTGGGGGTGAGGAGGCAGATCAGAATAACCAGCTGGCTCCTAAATCCTGATCATTATGACAATTCAAGCTTGACGCTCCTTCCATATGGCTGATGGAAAAAAAAAGATCTCTTCCCTTCCTTCTCCACCACCATCTGCAACACTGTTTATTCATTCAGTCATTCGAGGCACTCATCTGTTGGTGGGGATGTGATCTCGGGAATCTGTGGCTGTAGCTCTTTGAAAGAGATGGATCTGCCCGTGTCTAGAGTTCCAATGAGGTGTTCAGGAGACTAGGAATTCAGAGGCTGGCTTGGTCTGTGGCTGTCCCTTCCCTTAACCTTTTAAGGCAATTTGTAGGTGGGGGCCCATTTCTCTGACAAACCTCCTATGAAATCCTTTTGCTACCTTCTTGAGCTCACACACACACACACACACACACACACACACTACTAGACTTGATTCTTAATGAGAATCACATGAGGACAATGATTACCTTAGTCATATCTTCTTTATCATTTATAAATGTTTGTGCTTATGCCATAAACCTGGAAGACACTTGTGAAGAGTCTTTGTTCCTCTAAAAGAGTTAAAAATGACTACAGCCTATGGAAAGAGGTAGAGAGCCAGTCAAATTCATGTGTCTGAGTTTCCTGTTGTGGCTTGCATGTTTTTTCCAAAGCATAAGTATTGAAGATGTAATCACTACTCCGACAGCAACAAAAACCCTCAAGTGTGATTAGACCATGAAGGTCTGGCTCTTAGGAATGAATTAATCCTGTTACGGCGGGAGTGAATTCCTTAAAATAATAAGCTTGGCATGCTCTCTCTCTCTCCCTCTCTCTCTCTCTCTTCCACACTCTCCCTTCCTGCTCTCTTTCTCTCCCTCTCCTCTCTCTATTTCTCTCCCGCCCTCTACCTTCCCTGTTTCTCACTGTCCTTTTTAATCCCTTTCCCCTTCTACTTTTCTCCCAGGACTCTATCATGAAATCGCATTACAAGGAGGCTTTTACTAGTCTCAGCAGGCCCTTGGTCTTGGGCTGTGCAGGCTCTGTAACTAAATAAAAAATAAAATGAAATACATTTCTGCTCATTATAAAGCACCAGTTTGTGGTACTCCGTGACAGCGCCACAAAATAGACAACGATAATGTCCTTCCCTTTGCTTACATGAGTCCTAATCAGGCAAAGGGTTGAGAGAGAGACGGAGTCAGCATTAGAAGCTCAGTCCAGACAGCAGAAGAGAATGATGGTTATTTTCTGTGTAGGGAAACAAGGTCCTATGTCCCTGACATGTCACGCCGGCTAGAACCTGGGAAGCAGACAAGCAGGTGGTGAGTGAGATTATGGCCTCCCAATGGTGTCCACACCCTAAACCACAAGAGCCTGCACAAATGCTAGTGTACCTTGAAGTCAATGAAGAAATTAAGGTTTCTTATGGATGATCTTAATTTAGGGAGTGTATCCAGAATTTTCTAGTGTGTTCAGTAGTCCTTGAATGTGGCAGAAGTAAACAGAATGCAGCCAAGGACAGAGGGTAAGGGGTTGTTACACCATGACCGGCTTCGCAAACAGGAAATGGCTCTGAGTCAAGAAATGAACAGAGACCTGGATGGCCCCAGCCTGAAGCTATGAGATGTTTTCTTAGGCAGCGATACATACAGGGAAATCCAAACCAAGCACAGTAAGAGGAAGGCTAGGCTAGGAAGACAGGAAAAAGTAGGAAGACATGGGGAGGAAATGATCCCCTCGCCAGGGAGTCAGGAAGTAGCCTGGAAGGAAGAGTTCCAAACGGGGAGCGTTTACCGTGAAGGTGGATCACATAAAGCATTGTTAGACTAACATAACAGTGACCCAGGCTGGCAGCCTGAATGCATGTGGCATGGGTAGGGCCTCGTTCCTGTCTCATAGCTTCTGGGAATCTCAAACAAGACTGACCGTTGTTTCCAGCGAAGCCATCCTAGCTTTCTGCGCCTCTGCGGCCTAAACACTTACCCATCGATGGTAATCATGTCAGGACAGCCCTGGAACCACCCTGCAATCATTCAGTTTCCTTAGAAATCACTCTCTAACAGCCTCACAGTCCACCAAAGGGGTACTTGTGACTATTGTAAAGACAATATTGTAAGACTCTCCAAGAAACACACACCCAGCTATGGAATGTGTCTTACTCACTTCTCCAGAGCCTTCCTTTTTTTTTTTTTCCAACCCTCAATCTTCATGCCTATAATCTACTTAAAAATTCTTAATAAACTCCATCTCTGCAGGTATACTGGCTCACCCTGAAAGTGATTCTTTGCACGGAGTCCTAGTAATGCCTGAATAGAGCCGTCACCTGTCTTAAGAAACAAACGCGTGTGGAGACACAGTACACAGCTAGGGGCGGCCACTGAGAGAGTAAGCAGACTGACTACTCCAAGTTCACCCGCGCTAAAAATAGATGGTGCTTCCACAAGCCAGAATAGAGAGCCCTCATTCAGTCAGTAGAAGCGAAATCCTAGCAAGCGTGTTATTTCAGCCACGGGGCCAATTAGCCATGTAGGAAAGGTGGTTTTGAGATATGACATTATAAACCTTCAAAGCAAGGCTTAAAAACGTCAGCCCGTTTCCATAGAATTGCTGAGGCCCCAAACACACGAAACAGAGTCCCACTGGTTCTCACACTTAGGAATGCCATAAACACACCAAACTGGGCGCCACAGCGTACAAGCAAGCGAAGGACCTCAGACGGAACCCATGCAGGCTCTGTACACGCTTTCTCGGGCTCTGTGAGTTCGAATTAGCGTTGACCGTGTTGTCCTGCTTCCTTGGTGTAAGCACTGGCTGTTAAACTCTTTCTGTTCCCTTTTTCTACAGTTCCCTGAGCCCTGGGGGATTTGACGGAGACATCCCATTTATCCCCGGATATCCCAAGATCCCTCACTCTCTGCATAATTAATGTCTGGCGGTGGGCCTCTGCATTTATTCCCACCAGCCGCTTCTCTGGGGATGGGGGAGTAAGACACTGGCCTATGATACAGAAAAAGCTTTGAAGCTGGGTTGGTGTTTATGCTTCTCTTTGGGTAGCATGCTGGAGTATTTTCCTGTGCAAAGAACAGGAAACCTATGTTAGCACATAGGCGCAAATGGTCTATACAGGTACCAGCTCAACTTCTCCTTGTTCAGTGAGTTGTGTAGGGCTATCTACAGCAATAGGGCCTTATTGACAGTTTGTGGAGAGCAACCAATAGTCTTGGCAACAGCCTGGGTTGTTTGGGGATTCCTATGGGACCTTTGTGGCCAAAAACTCAATTAGATGTAAGCCAGTTCTGGTACTGGAAGCTTCCTTTTGTGACAAGGGATGGCCATCTGGGGCTGTTTCCCCCATTATTTGGCAATTTCATTTAGATCGCCTTCACATATGTGTACATGCCAGGACGCTCCTACTATATTAGGTTTCCATAGTATGCCTCAATAGGCCTTTAACTGTAGGTTTCTCTTAGGGTGTTTGCTCCCTGTCTTTCCTTCCACACTCCTCTTGTTCCAGCCTCCCATCCATCGTCCTGGGGACATCTATCTCTTTCCTTAGTTCATTACTATATAGCAAACCTCTGTAGCTCTGGGTTATAATTGGTTTATTATTGATTTAACAGCTAATATCCACATATAAGGAAATATGTACATTTCTCCTTCTGGGTCTAGGTTACCTCATTCAGAATGATACTCTTTCTCCTAATTTGATCCATTTGCCTGAAGTTTTCAATTTTTTTTAGTTAAAAATATTCTTTTCTTATGTAAAACACCCTGAACAGTTAATTCCCCCTCCCTCCACTCCTCCCAGTCTCCCCCTGCCCACCTCCCCTCTCCTTCAGATCCACCCCCCTCCATTTCCCTTCAGAACAGAGCAGGCCTCCAAGAAGCAACACGGATCACAATAAAACAAGATACAGTAAGAAAAGTCAAAAGGCCTCCTTTCAAAACTGGACAAGGCAACCCAGTAGGAGGAGAATCCTGTGGCTGAGTAATACACCATCGTGTACAAGCGTCCTATTGTATTCAACCATTCTGCTGTCGAGGCATCTATATTGTCTCCAATCTGTGGCTGTTATGAATAGAACAACAATGAGCATACTTGAGCAAATATCTCTGTGGTGGGATAAAGTGGCTGTTGGGTATATGTACAAAAGTAGTGAAGTAGCTTGAATGTAATTGGGCCCCATAATTTCACAGAGAGTGGCATTATTAGGAGGTGTGGTCTTGTTGGAATGGGTATGGCCTTGGTGGAGAAAATGTGTCACCGTGGGGGCGGGCTTTGAGGTTTCCTATGCTCAGGATACTGCCCAGTGTCTCAGTCAACTTCCTGTTGCCTACAAGAGGCAGGACTTTCAGCTCCAGCACCACATCTGCCTTCACGTCACCGCGATCCCCACCATGGTCATAATGGACTGAACCTCTGAAGCTGTACGTAAGCCACCCCCAATTAAATGCTTTCTTTATAAGAGTTGCTGTGGCCATGGCCTCTTCACAGCAATAAACACCCCAAGACGAGTAGCACAGCTGGATCTTGAGGTAGATCGATCTATTGCCGTCTTCTGGAGGAAACCGTCACACTGACTTCCAGAGTGGCTGTACACATTTGCAGTCCCACCAGCAATGGGTAGTGTCCGCCTCCTCCACATCCTTGCTGGCGTGAGCTGTCGCTTGTCATTTATTTGTCTTAGCCATTCTGTGTGTTGCAAGATGAAATCTCAAAGTAGCTTTAATTCACGCTTGTTTGGTGGCTAAAGATTCTGAACATTTCCTTAAGTGTTTCTCAGCCGTTCGAATGTCCCCCTTTGAAATTCTCTGTATAGATCTATATGTCATTTTTAACATTTTGTTATTCGTTTTATTAATAAATGGAATTGAATTGAAGACCCACATATAAATCCACACATCTATGGATATGTGAGTTTTTGATAAAGAAACCAGAAATACATACGGGGCGGGGGGGGGGGGGGAGATAGCATCTTCAACAAGTAATGCTGGTCAAACTGGATGGTTCTAGGTAGAAGAATCAAATAGACCCTGCATAAAAGTCAAGTCCAAATGGACCAAAGGCCCCACATAAATCAGACACAGTGATCCCGACAAATGAGAAAGTGCACAATCCTAAGTGTTTTGACTTAGGAATAAAGAAAAATTATCCTTGAGCTCAATGCCACTCTATTTCTCCCCAACAAATCTTTAAAGCCAAACTCTACAGAATTGGATTGCTCCCAAGAAAATTTAAAACGTCCTAGAAATGGAGCTCAAGAATATTTACCAGAATATAACGATTCAAAAACAAAAGTAAAAATTAATGTGTAGCATTTAACTAATATGTGCTAGGCATGTAAAGAAATGTAGGAAAACATTATTTCTGAGGATGATAAAAAATGAATTAACTGGCTCTGAAATAACACAGATGTCATGATTAAAGACAAGGACATTAAGGCAGTGATTATAACTGTGTACCGTATGTTCGAGGGGAAGCAGAAAGACCATGTTAAACTCAGACAGGGAGGTATCCCAAAGCACCAAATCAAATTGATGGAGATGAAAAACTATAATGCACAACAAGAAAAACACACTTGATAAGATTAATGGTAGATCATACTATGTCAAAAAGCAAAGTTAAAAGCTTGACTTTTAACTTGACTCATGCTGAAGTGCAAAGAGAAAAAACCTGTAAGGCAAGCAGACCATCAATGAATTACAGAAAAGTGTGAAGTGATTCCATATGCTTGTAATTACATACCATCATCAGACGGACAAATGGATAAGAAAAATATAAAAGTTAAAATCAATCAGTGTTAAAGGTATAAAAGCACGAAACTCTGACAGGGGTGACGGCTCACACCTGTAATCCCAGCATTTGGGAGGCAGAAATAGAAGCATAGCAATGAGTTCAAAGCCAACATGAACTACATAGAGTGTTCCTGGACAGCCCCAGCTAAAGGACAAATCAGGACTAAAACTCATCAAAAAACCCATAACAAACAAAGCAAAAAAAAAAAAAAAAACAAGGATCAAGAGTCAAGACAAAGTAACTCTAAGTTTACACACACTCACACACACATACACACTCACACACACACACATCACAAAAGAATGTCATTTAAATTGCTCAAAACTAAAAAGAAAGCATAGCTACTCTAACTAAATGGAAGTTCTTTGAGATGCTTAGACTTTTGACCTAGTTAATTTTGATGTGTGAAGCTCTTTTTTTATTTGCACATTTTTTATATATAATAAAGTTTATTTTTAAAACAAAAAAGTTTAAAGAAAACACTAGGAACAGCCAAATTAAAACCATGTTTGCACAGTACAAGGAGATAAATTTCCTGATAAAAGAAACAATACAGATAAACCGTTTATAATTAAGAGGTTGAAAAAGAAACCTGCTATTGCTTTTATCATAGCCATGGAGCAGGTTTGAGATTATCCCTTGTCATCATTTTGATTTTCACGTCCTGATGACAGTGAGTTGGGCATTATTTTATATAATTAAAAATTAGGGGTGTGTTTTCTAAGAAAAAAAAAACTCCACCATTTTGTAATTGGATTGTTTTTTCCGTTTTGCTTTGTTTTGGATCTCTACTTTTATAATCGAGCTCTATAAATTCTATAACTTTAGATGTTAACCAAATATTTTGCCTCATTCCAAGTGTTCCTTTTTCATGTCACTGATATTTCCTTTGGTGTGTAGAAAACTTTTAGTTCAAATTCAATTCCTTAGTACATTTGTTCTCACAATATTTTCATCCTTAGTTGTTGTAAACGGGCTTGCCTTGCCTTCCTGTTGATAGTTCAAGGTTAACATTTGAAAATGGAGTTGCATTTTCCACAATGATTTGTTGTCAGTGAGGGACATAATGAAGCCACCAAACCAGACCACTCCATGGGTATAAAGAAAGGTTTTCTAAGGCTCAAACTGCCAAGGTGATCTCTGGGTGACGGCGAGGCATCGAGAAGCAAAATGACAAAAAGCAAGAGGGCTTTGAGACAGTCAGTGGGGTGGGGGTCTTTCAGCTGGGGCAGATTGTTCATATTAACCTGGAACTAGATGCCCTTGCCTGGGGTAGCTGATCTCGGGGTGGATAATAGAAGGTCATGGTAAACAGTAACCCTCAGATTCCAGAGACATGCTGAGTTTAGGCTTCTGTTTGCCCAAGCAATCCTTTTGTTTATACAGTGAGAATCCTGTTTAGAACATTGTCACTGGCGCTATCATTTGGGGGCCCAATTTGAACCTAACGTATGTATCTTGAGTTTTCTGAGTCTGCTGACTCATTTACAGATTTTTGTTTGTTTGTTTGTTTAAGGTAGAGTGTTTTATGCTTTTCCATCAAAGACCATTCCTTTTGTAGAGATAGTTCCCTCTGTGAGTTAGATGTTTTTGTTTTTTGAGGGTTTTTTGTGTGTTTGTTTGTTTGTTCGTTGACGCTGTTTTTATACCTAATTGACCCAACTGTGACTTCTTGAGTATAAGATCATGGATAGGTCGATAGATATACACAGAAGATGATAGATAGATGGATAGATGGATGGATAGATAGGCAGAAAGACAGACAGACAGACAGATAGATAGGTAGGTAGGTAGATAGATGATAGATAGATAGATAGATAGATAGATGATAGATAGATAGATAGACAGACAGATAGATAGGAGAGGGGACCACTGTGTGTGTGTGTGTGTGTGTGTGTGTGTGTGTGTGTGTGTGTGTGTGTGTACCAGGTGAGTGAAGGTGCCTGAAAAAGCCAGGCCTTAGTCATAGCCTCTGAAACTGGAGTTATAGAGCATTGTGACCCACCTGATGCAAGTTCTGGGAAACAAACTTGAGTCCGCTGGGAGAGCAATAAATGTTCATTATTATTATTATTATTATTATTATTATTATTATTATTATTATTATTATTATCTCCTCTCATATGAAACATCCTGACCACATTTAGCCTCCTTTCACCCCTCTCTCTCAGCCTCCCCCACCTCCCCATCCCTCAGATCCTCTGCTCCTCCATTTCCCTTCAGAAAAGAGCAGGCTTTCAGGTATGTCAACCAAACACGGAATAATAAGATACACAAGACTAGGCACATACCCTCATGCTGAGGCTGGACATGGCAACCCAACAGGAGGAAAAAAAGTCCTGAAAGCAGACAAAGGATCCAGAGACCCCCCCCCCATTCCCACTGTTAGGAGTCCACAAAAATCACCATGCTAACAACCATAACAAAACTGAGCTCTCTCTCTCTCTCTCTTGTTCTCTCTCTCTCTCTCTCTCTCTCTCTCTCTCTCTCTCTCTCTCTCCTTTGTTCTGACTATAAAAGAGAGCTCCCAGCTCTGCACTATTGAATGTGTTGACTACACTTGTAACTTGCGTGGCTTTTATTGTGCTAAAACACATTCTCTGTACCCAATCTCTGAGACCTATCATGATGAAAGGATGCTGGATTTTATAACGTGTTTTTAATCTGTTGAGGCGATCATGCTGCTTGTAGTTAAATTCTGTTGCTGTGGTGTATCACATCTATTGATTTGCATGTATCGAACCATCCTTGCATCTCAGGATAAATTCCATTTGATCATGGTGAATGTTTTTTACGTGGTATTGAGTTCAATTTGCTAGTGTTTGATTGAAGACTTTTACATCTATATCCACCAAGGATACTGACAGCTAATTTACTTTCTCGTAATATCCTAGGTTGGCTTTGGTAGGTCATTAATTCTAATCTCATTTTTCAAGGTTTTGAAATACATCCTCTTTTCCGGTATCGTAAAAGAGCTGCGCAGAGAAGGATAGTCCTTTATTCTCCATTGCTGGACAGGATCACCAGCACCGTCAGCTTTCCTTTTATGGAAGAGTCTTAATTACTACACCATGGTTACACCTTGATAGATTGTGTGTTTCTTTTGTGGGGGTATGAGTGTGCTTGCTTGTGTGTGAGTTCATGAACACGAAGTTGCATGCTTATGTGTACGGCCCACGTATGTGGGGACATACATACAGAGGCCAGAGACGATCTATGGCATAGTTGTTCAGCCTCTGATTCTTTGTTGTTGTGTTTGTTTTCTGAAGAGAGTTCTGTCACTGAAGTGGATTAGTCAGTGAGCCTTGGAGAGCCGCCTCTCTTCCTCCTGGCTCTCAGATTACAAAGCGGGCATCTTAGACACTCCCACTCTCTCTCTGTCTCTCTCTGTCTGTCTTGCTCGCTTGCTCAGTCTCTCTTTATGTTCTGGGGAATCTCATTCAGGCCGTAAAGCTCGCCCTTGTGCTTCCAAGGCAAGCATTTCACCAAATAATAAATACGTCTCCCCAGCCCTAGGTTCTAAGACTTTATCCGACTTGTTGGCAAACTATTACACTCTGTCCGTGACGTTTTTACATGCTATACCACCTATCTGGAACGTTCTACCCAGATCTTTGTATGACCCATGGAAGCCCTTCCTGAAGGCCTCTGCTTGGACGCCACCATCTCAAAGAAGGTCTTTGAATTGTCCTGCCGACTGGACACAAAAATCTTCAGCTGACCCGCATGCTACATTTCCTCAGTCCTTTAGCATTCAATATTTAAAAAATGCTATATTTGATTTCAGCAATATTAGAAACTTGTCTAAAGGCGCTAATAAAAGAGTGGAAAACCAGGAAACAGACTGCCGTGTGTGTGTGTGTGTGTGTGTGTGTGTGTGTGTGTGTATGTATATATGTACACATATGTGTGTATTTGTATATATGTGTATACATGTACAAATTATATGTGTATACATATAAATTCCCATGTATATACATATATATACATGTACACACATGTATATATGCATATGTGTGTATACATGTACATACATTTATGTATATATGCATATATACAAAGTCACAACTAAACATAACCTTATCTGGAAGAGCTCCAACTTAGAAAATAAAAGCCTTTTGTCTATCAAAGGATGGAGAATGACTAAAAGATTTGTATTATATACTCACAATGACATATTTCTCAGCAACAAAATAATGAGACATTTATATTCACAACAATACAGATAAATCACCAAATAATCACCATAAATGAAATCAGAGATTTGAGGAAAAAGCACACATGTTACCATTCCGTTGTATAAAATTCTAGACAATGCATGGCAATCTACAACAAGAAAAAAGCAGAGGCGTGGAGTAGGAGGGATGGTAGGATTACTGAAGTGCACAGGAAATTTCTGGGGGTGACACGTGAGCCCTTTAGTCTTGCAGATTGCTTCATAGGTGTTTAATAGGTTAAAACTCATTAAACGATACATTTTAAACATTACATCACTTGTCAAATACACCTTAAGTAAAACCAGGTATAAAAATAAAGGTAATGAAGTATCTGAACAACAGAAAACCACGCAAACACTTGGACAGGGGAATCTCACAGTGAATACAATATTCTAACTAATTTGCCACAGGGGGGTAATCAGAAGCAATGCGTGAGAAGCAGGTCTCGTGCTGAAGACCTTCCAGAGAGCCGAGTGTGTGCTACCAGGCAGAGCTGCGCGAAGTCCCTCTTTCTTTTGCCACATTTCCTTTCTAGATGCCAACTCCCTTTTCGTCTGTCCTTCCACAGCTACTCTCAGCCTCATTATAGCCCCAGACATTCAGTTCGAAAAGCATCTCCAGGAAAACAACAACATACCAGACCTTCTTGACCAGCTCTTGTTACACAGGCTTAATTAACCCTTCCCGGTATTGCCCCCTGACCCACTCGCCACTCACAAATGCAACTCACAAAAGCATTTTCTGGGTAGTTAACTTCTCTATCCAGGAAGCGGAAGGATCCTTTACTTAGAAAAATAAATACATTTTTATCATCTTACTACACACACATACAACAAATAACTAAAAACAAAACTTGCCTGGGTGAAATGGGATCACACAGATCACTTCGTGTCCTCACCTTGAATTCATAGTCATATAATTTACTGGGGAAAAGTCCAAGTAAAGTATGTTTCTAATGAGACATCAGGACTCGTGATGGCTGCTCGAGCCCATGGAAGAACCAGTTGAAATGTCTGTGCTCATGAGATCTCCAAAGAAGCAAGCGAAGAAACAAATACCCAATAACCAGAAGTAGAGTTACTGACCATCCACACTCTCAGACATAAGAGGAAGATAGTTTGAGAAATGAAGAAGGCATGGGATAGTGTACTGGGCGTTATGATTTACTGCACTAGAAGCCTAGAGCAACACACGTGAAGGAGCGACATCAAGGTGGAAAAGGATGGGCCTGAGTATCATCACTAATCTCACTGATCAGAGGAGCCAAGAGTAGCAGAGATGCGGTACTCGTGGACCGTCTTTGGGACACATGGTGCAGAGAACAAGGCAGACGCCGGAGTAGAATGCACTCTTTCATGCAAAGGTCTTGGCAATTTGATTATATTTGAAAGCCAAGGGCAAGAGGTCTGTGAAAATAGAACATCTAAGGATGCTAAAGGGAGAATATATCAGGAAATAAGTGAGGGAATGATTTCATTAAGAAGGGGATGTCTTCCTCTGAAGTAGGGTGAGAAGAAGAAAAGTGTGTAGGCATAGACTTTCAATGATGATGACCAAAAAACTCACAAGGAGATGCTTTCCTCAGTAACGATCAGGGCGAATTTGAAAACCGGATGCAAAGATTCTCAAAATTAAAAGAATCAATAATATCTAAGTGGGTAAGCATGTGGGGAACATTTTCACACCCAGCAGGAAAGTTAACTTCAGCTGACTTCGTGGAGGGAACTTAGCAAAGTTCATTAAAAATGCACATGCTATTTACTCTACAACACAATGAAGGAGTTCCGTAAAGCATATGTAAAGTTGAGTAATTAATGGGATTTAAGCTATAGCATTATTTGCAAATGGCAAGACATATGGAGTATGCGCGTATCTGTCAGTAAATAAATGGGCAGATAATTACCCGTGCCATGCTGTACCGGAGTAGAAATGAGTAAAAGGGAGCAATGTGTGGTAACATGGAAAAATTCCAAAGATGTATTATTCGGTTGCAGAGGCAAGTTGCCAAAGCAACATTCATGAAGCAATATGGTTTCTGTAAAAATATGCTAATGTGTACATATGCAAACCAGTCTATATGTATATATTGATTGTAGGTGTATATATATATATATATATAGGTATGTATGCATAAACACATACATGTGTACATATGCATTTCCATTCATCCTGTCTGTAGTGATGAACACTTTACATTTCTATTTTACCTACTCTGTGTAGAATACAAAAAATGCATTAAAAAAGGCTAAAAAAAAAGGCACACCTAACTGGTAATGATGATTATTTCTGTGTAGAAAGATCAAGAAAGATCTTGTATTGCCAGCACGACTTGATTTCATTTGCAGTGTGTATTTTTTAGTGGTATAAAATATAAGGAGTTACTCAATAGAGAGATTGTGGGCATAAATCAAGTCGGGGTGGGGTGGGGTGGGGGGAGAGACAGAGAAAAGAACATGAACCTGGGGCCTGAATCATCCTTGAATGTGAAAATGGGTCATCGGGGAACGTGAAGCCATCAGTTTCAGGCAGGCTGTAGTCATAAAAGAAGAAGAGTTCAAAGGATGGCAAACGGAAGTGGGAGCAGAGAGGAGGAGAAGTAGGGTCAGCACCACCGGCTGAGCTCCTGCCTCTGGTACTGGAGACCTCTGAATGAAAAAGTAGAAGGCATGGTTGCCAGAAGGGAGGGTCGGGTTTCAGGCTGCACTCGCTGGGAGTCTGGAAAATACTGAAGGAAAAGGAGGACGGTGTGCGCGGAGAGCACATGCTAACCGTGCAGTAAGGATGAGTCTGTGTGCCACAAGAGGATGGCCAGTGGACAGAGGAGAGGCTGGAGGGCACTGGGTGCAGTTAATTGAGATAATAAAAATACTCGGGCAGGCGTCAAGGAAGAGCCATTCAGGGGGAAAGTCGGGGTGAAACCAGGAGTGTGTCTGAGACAGTGGTGTGTTGGAACAGGAAAATCATGTTCAGGAGGCAAGAGGCCAGTGGACACAAATATGTACACACACGCACTTTCTCTCTCTCACACATACACTCCCTAAGATTCAAAGGCAAGGCTCCTAATGAGTCACAACAATACCCACAATGACCTGACCCATCAGGTATGTTTATTCCTGACTCAGGAAGAGCAGCCAGGATGCCAGAGCTTCATTTTCCATCTCCCTTTGAAGTTTCTCGCTGTGCTCTGTTTAACGTTTGTGCTAGGTTCAGATTGAATTATCTCTCGCTAAAGGAAGCTGACACAGAAGCAGCTTGGAAAAGCTTCAGGACTGATGGCGAAGAGTTGCCAAAGGAAGTATTTATGAACAACGAAACCAACTTTGTGTGTAAATTGAGGAATCAATTACAAAGAATTTTCCAAGATAAGTTTTGAAATTAGGGACAAAAGCGCCTGCTTTTTACACACACACACACACACACACACACACACACACACACATATATATATTTAACTTTTTCTCTTCTAACAAGTAACATGGGCACTTTCTGTGTCCCCTGAAATCAATGTTTTTCAGACCTCGACACCCTTAAAGTAAAACTCCACAGGGCTGGAGGCAGTTGGCAAGCATTCCATAAAACAAATGTGGGCACTGAGGCTTAGAGAGACTGAATTACTTGCCCAGGGTCACACCACACAGGCAGCATCTGGGTCCAATCTAACACAGACTGACTACAGGGCTCCAGTGTTTAATCTGCACAATGTCTTATTTCTCATCACAGTCAGAACTGTAGGGAGTCGGTTGCTACTGAGCAGAGGCGGTCTTCCTCCATCTCTATTAGAGCTCATTGCTCCGCAGGCACAGTTCTTAATAACTTTATCCTGAGAAGGGCTGAGTGATACAAGCTTCTAACTCATTTCCCTCTTCACAAACGTGTTGAGCAGACAAATGCTACAGAAAACTGGACCCCATCTTTCTCTGTGCATCCTGGGTCATGACAGTTGAAAATAATGTGGAAAGTTAATATCAGGCGTTTTCTTAGGACCTTAGAATTTTGGGGATTCTTAAGTGTCTCCTGAAACAGAAGTCTTCTGCATTGAGTGAAGCAACCCAAGGACAGTTTGAAAAGTTGTCAGGAAATTGTGTTTAAGAAAAGGTAAATTTGACTTAACTGCAAAATAACAATAAGCATGTATTGTGTATCTACATGTCACAGACCCACAGAGTACCCACCTCCATAGCAGGCTAATTCCTGATTTCTCCCTTGCATTAGGACAATCGAATTCTCTCCCAGAGCACCAGAGTTATCAACCAATACAGAGAAAAAACTGGAACCCAAGACCGGTAAGATCTCATCCGATGCAATCCACTGAAAAATGTCATTAAGTTAATAAGGGGCCACTCCTTTGGACTCTGACAGTCTAAGAATCTAGAAATAGGCTTGCTAAGAACATAGTCAAAGAAGAACATGTTAAAAAGAAAAGAAAAGAAAAAAGAAATGCTTGAAGACTTGATTATAAGAGAACACAAAATATAAAGAGGGGGAAGGAGAGAAAGAGAGAGAGAGAGAGAGAGAGAGAGAGAGAGAGCCATGCTATGCTGTTCTAGAATTAAGGAACTACCATATTTACACCATGGACAGGAAACCACAAGGTCTAAGAACATTTCACAAGGACCAGCACTGATTTAATGGAGTGTAAGGTGGAACTAGATGTCAGTAGAAGATTTATTAGGGCACAGAGAGGGCCAAGTAGAGAGATACCTGGCTAAGTGGCTTCTTATCTTCAGCTACTGATTTCCCAAAGATGCCATTATTTCACTGATCACAGTGAGAGACAAAAGAAAATCCCTGTGTCAGAGTGTGGCTGTGGGGCCTTGTTTTATAAACCACATTAAATTTGAAGTATATCTAAAGGAAATGCGTCTTTCTACTCATGAAGAAATCACCCATGGCTGCGAGAAGCCGGTGAGAAACAACGTGAGCCATTCAGTTAGTTGCCCTGCGTGGCTGGGCAGAGGCTGAAGGAATGATGCCCATGCTCTCCTGTGAAGATTGGAACTCAGGCAGGGTGAAGTGGAGGGGGTTCCTGAAACAGAGGGAAAGGGTTATCACAAGCTGTCAGCGGTGCAGCCAGGACCAGATAGTCTCCTCTCAATCATGCGCCAAGTCCGAGGTAAAGTAGCTTGGAAGTGAAGAGTTGTGCCACAGTGTAGAACACACATACACACACACACCACACACACACACACACCACACACACTCACTCTCTCTCTCTCACACACACACACTCACACACACACACACACACACACACACACACACGGGGGGGGGGGGTGGCGGTCAGGACGAGATCTACCAGGAGAGAGGAATAAAAAGGACTCCTGCATGGGAAAACAAATAAAAGACGGCCTGGCCAGGTCATTAGCTCTAGGCTTAAGAAAGCTGTGATTTGGGAGGAAGAATAGATTATGAACAAAAAGTAGCTTCACCATCAGCAGAGGGGTGGCTGGAAGCCTCACCAAAGCCAAACCAAGAGAACGAGCTCACATGCATCCCCTCCTAACAATGCCTGCACCCAAATAAAGAAAGTAACCAAAAGACACGTTTTGAAGAAAAGTTGGTGCATGACAACTGGCCTAGCATCTCCAGGGAAAAAAGAAATCCAGGCAGTGAACGCCCAAGGGAGAGGGAATTAAGAGATACTTTCCCTGTGTGTCTGTGGCATCGTCTGAAAATGTTAGGTCAGTTGTGGAGGTAAGACCGCAAATAAGGAGGGTAAATGTCCAGTGTGAACACACACAGCTTCCGAGACACAAGCCGAGTCCACACGATACTAGTGTAGATACAGAACTCAGTGCCACAGGACACGATGAGGGCTAGATAGTTCAGACACCAGGGGAAGGAGGGAGCAGAAATAGGGCCGGGCTGTGGTGGCGCACACCTTTGATCCCAGCACTCGGGAGGCAGAGGCAGGTGGATCTGTGAGTTCGAGACCAGCCTGGTCTACAGAGCTAGTTCCAGGATGGGCTCCAAAGCCACAGAGAAACCCTGTCTTGGAAAAATAAGTGAGGGAGGGAAAACAGGAAGCAGCTGCAGAAAGCAGAGCTGCTGGGTGGTGGGGGGGAGGCTGTGGTGGAGGGGGGAGGCTGTGAGAGCAGAGAGCAAAGCTGGGGTAAGGAGCAGGACTTGTGGAATGAGGGTACTGGAGGAAGAGAGCCAGCCAACGGGAGCAAGCTCCCACGGCTCGCCACAGGAAGATGAGTGCTGATAAAACTCATTAAAGGTCATTAAAGGTGTGGGCCTGACCAACAGAGCCTGTAAGAGGAAGGCCACCGTTCCTGGCAAAGGAAATTATAACAAAGCAATGTTGTTTTTAGCCTAAATGAATCGAATGATATTATCATTTTGGAGCCTTTGAATTATTACAGGCATGCGTAAAGTCTCTTCAGCAGAGTGCACTGGGAACTGCCGGTAGAATAATTCCTTCTAGCCCATGTGAGCGTACAGGTTCAGTGTTTCCCAGCGTGGAAGACCTCGAGTTCAGGAAGGCCAACTCACTGTATTTACAGATGAAAACAAAGAGGTCCAACCCTGATACGAGGTTTTCTCACCTGAAGCCCATATCTTGGCCATGATGGAAGAAGACTTTGAATCCTAGTGTTCAAAGAATAGAAACACAGAATGTGAAACTAAAGAGAGGAGCTTGGGGAAGAGGTGTCCGCACTGAAGAAATGGATTTACCTCTGGAAATTTCTTGAGGCACAAAGATTCAGCAATGGTGTGCATCCCTCCCTTTTCCTGTGACCACAATGCAATGACAGAACCAGCTTGAGGGAAGAAGGGTCGGTTTTGGCTGCAGCCTATGACCACAAAGGACACATGTCAGGCTTCAGGCCCGGGAGAGGGTGTAGCAAACCTGCCTCTTACACCACCACAGATCAAGAACACAGTGAACAAGCCAGGAACAAGACGGGCCTACTGGCCTACTTCCTTCAGTGACATCCCACTTCCTAAAGGTCCTGCAGATTCCCAGAATAATGACACCAGCTGGGAAACCAAGTTCAAAACAGGAGCCTGTGTGTGTGTGTGTGTGTGTGTGTGTGCGTGTGCGCGCGCGCGGGCTATTGGGACCAAAACCTTCTCTCTTTCCCTTTTTCTTCCTCTCATGGAAAACTTGGTCAACTTAAATTTTGCCTTCATACCGTCAAGGCTGACAATGTTTACATTATATCCTGTAGCATAATCAGGTACTGTAGCTTCTTGTTTATAACTTGATTCTGCAAATAGGTACTTATATAGTACATATCATTACAGTGACATTCTTGTATAACTTTTATTCTTTTCTTACTGTTTTCTTTAAAGTAATTGACTTTATCACATTCTTTTTTTTTTTAATTAAGAAAATTTTTATTCCAGAAATTCAAAGGTGGGTTAAAATATTCAAATGAGTAGCCATACTATATTACAAAGGAAATTTAGCATTCAGCCTGCATGAGACTTTATCATATTCTCAATTTATATTTCATATTCTCCACCAAATAAAATGTTCTTCTATAGCAAAAACTGCTAGTTGTCTCCCAGTGTTTGTTTTCTGTTCCTTCTATCATGCTAAGCTGACACTAAGCTTTGTTGAACCCATAGATATTTAGAATAATAAAAGCAAAACCCAAAACACCTTTCCTAGAGCTCTGTATATCTGGGGACAGTTTGAAGCCAGACCTGGCCATGGGTTTAACTATGGTGATGCATCCTGTACCAACTTTCACTTGGTGCCAACGAAGAAAACATGTAAGCCCACATTCTCTTCCTCGTTCTGCTTCTTAACATCTGAGTGGGATAGCTTTCGTTCATTTTTGGTTCCTAAGGAAGGCAAAGCAGAACGGAGTCCTGGATCCCAGATCCCTCCATAGTGGTCCCACATTCAGATTTGTATGTGGAAAGGAAATGCCTAGCTTGCCCAAGCCTCCCCACAGCCTGAATGCCAGCTTCCCACTGCCTCATTCATGACTTTCTCTCCTAGCGTGACAAATAAGCAAGCAGCTTTGTCTTCTTTGCTCCTTTGATTTTTGTGGGCATCTCTTCCCATAAGCAAAATGAACAATCTACAGATACAAACTCAGAAGAGATGCCACTGGGTCTTTTTCCTTTTGAGGGAGATAGGGTTATTAAATCGTTTGTTCGTTCGTTCTTTCGCAAATGGAAATTTTGAAGATAAACTTTGCAATGTAAGCTTTGATACCAAAGATATCTACCTCCAGGCATGGTGACGCATACCCATACACGACTACTTGGGATGCTGAGGCAGAAGTGAGTTGGGGACAGTCTGGACTACAAAGAAAGATATGTCTTGATAATTCTAAACACCTGTCGAAACAAAAGCCCACTAAGATGATAATACCATGAGATTAGCAGCTAAGTGTTTAGAATGGTTTTATTATGTTGTATGGATATGTGTACCTTGGTTTTCTTCCTCAATCACCCTTCACCTTTTGTTTGAGGCAAGATCTCTTAGTGAACCTGGAGCTTATCAGTTTGGCTAGGCTGGCTCATTTATTTCACTAAAGAATGAATACATGTAGAATGCTCAAACTGATTTTGAGCACAGATGTTGGAGACAAAGCAGGACACAATGACTACTTGAACAGGCCTAGTGACACTTGTTCTGAACCAAAACATTTTCAGAGCTGAAGAGCAGCATAAAACAATGGCGTTATTTAGCAGGCTGCAGGGTACTCTAGGGCATAAAACTTAGGAGAGGAGAAGAGAACAAAGGAAAAAAAAAAAGATTCTAAATGTAAATTGTTCTCCATAACCAGTGTTTCATTCCTGATTTACAGAAAAGGCCAGGACAGGTGTACACTAGGAAGCCAGCTTATCCATTAAACTCGCTTCTCTCTCATGCCATAATTTCAGACCCTGATTCTCCGGTATTTCATGTCTACCTTTTCACAACTGAGATTATCCCATTAACTTTCACAATTTGTATCACCTAAGATTTTTTTCCTTATCTGTCCCTTTCATAATCTGTCCCTTATCAAGAAACATAATCTGTTTCTTATCAAGACCTCCATCACTTTAGAAAACCAGAAACATGTTCTCCGTGTTCCTTGTCTCATTCACAACGTGTGGATTTTTTTGTTTTTGTTTGTTTTGTTTTGTTTTGCATCTTGGTCCTTTACACACCGAGACATAGTGGGAGTGACTCGGAGGGAACAGAAAGTTACTGAAGCGAGGAGCCATGGAAGGAAAGTAAGCTGAGTCTTTGGGATAAGCATTTCATTAGACACATGTGTAGATGAATCTGTAAGCAAAGGGGCCTGCAAAGCTTGACCGACAGGAAATGAACCCTCTCAGGTCAATCCTTTGCTGTCCTCTTTTTCCTTCATTAGTGATGGCTTAAGTTTATTACTTGCCCAGAGCACAGATGTTATATGCTTGATGTGTGCTGTCCCTGTATCCTTGCTAGGGTCTTGGGTTGAAGCTACTGATGTATTCAAGGAACCAGGTAAAAGGGAGAGAATAGCAATAAACTACCTGGGGATTTTTTTCCTCTATTTTTATACATATTGTGTCATTTAATGTTCACAGCAATCCTGAGAAATAGCCAGCCATTTGTTTTAAAAATTATCATTATCAATCTTACTATATATTTAGGTTTTAAGTGAAATCTGGAAGGTCCATGTTTAATTGTAGCAATGGCACAATGCTTCGGCCACATTTTACAACTAAGGAACCATAACCACACAGTTATTCAATGTTTTTGACCTAAATAAATGATTGAATACGAGAAACTGACATTGCATTATTATTGGACCTATAAAATACTAAGGTGTGTCTCAAGAACATCCCCCTGTATGCTTATAGAGTAAAAGAAAAACAAAACAAAACAAAAAACATTTTGACTTAGTAACTTCACAGTGAGGAATCTGGCCTGTAATCGTCAGATTTCTAACATCTTAAGTGCAAGAATGCCTATGCAGAGTTTTTTATAATTGTTAAAAACAATACCAAAATAGCTTAAATAGTTACCTAAAGGTGCTTAGTAGATAAATTGTGGCATAAATGGAATATGTTTGTATATTCTAAAACTTGTTAATGGTATGTAACAGAGGTATGTAGCCATCATAATTGACATACTGATAACTAAAACCAGCTTTTAGCTAAAAGCATGCATGAAAAAAATTTACCTATACTCATTCTTTTAAAAAAACAACAAATGGTGTAGTTTAAGTTTTAGCTTAAAAGATATACTGGGGGGGAAATTTGACATAATGGCAGATGTTAGATACTCACAAAAGAAGATTACGTGTTTCTGAAAGAGTGTCAATGGGTGTGTCTAAGACGGTTTACAAATCAGAGAGACACAAAGGTTAGTGTGTCTCAGTGAGGCAAGTCCCTTGGAGATAGATAGTCAGAGCCTTGGAAAGGACCTAAGCATGGCTCAGTATGTTTTGGTTTGTTTTTTTATATTTTTAAATATTTTTTTCTTATTTTACATATTGATCCCAATTCCTTCTCCCTCCCATCCTCCCATGCCCCCCACCAACCTCCCCATCCCATCCCCCATTCATGCCCCAGGGAGGGTGAGGCCTTCCATGGAACCAGGATGTATCCCTAGTGCAGGAAGGGACTTCAGGAGCCCATTCCCCATGGATGGATACTCCCATAGCCTAGAGACTCCAGGGAGGAGGGCCGAGGCCCCGCCCCAAATGATTTGACAGACCTTGATGGCTCAGTATGCAAAAAAGCTGCTAGTTCTTTCTGTGGATGCTGAGTCAGGATCCCTTGTAACCACCACACCTGTGAGTATGCCAGGGATGCCTCCCTGTAGCATGACAGCCTAGAGAGAAAACTGATTTCCGAGTGGGGGCTGCTTATCCTGGGGCAGGACCTGCCAGTCCACACACCTCGCCCGCCATCACAAAGCTTGCTAGCATCCATCACAGTCTTCCAGCCCAGGAAGGACAGCACTGCCAGAGGAAATGTTAGCCAGGTGTGGGTGGTGAAGAGCTTCTCGCTCTGCTCATAAACACATTGGACATCTGAGCATTAGCAGGTACTTAGTTTTGGAAGCTGCAACAAGAACAGGTCTATGGAAAAAAATATATATATATACATATACATACACACACACACACACACACACACACACACACACACACATATATATATATATATATATATATATATATATATCTGTTATCCCTTTTTTTTGGAATATAAGAGAAACACACCACATCTAGGGCCAAATGACTAGTTCTCAGTAGTGGGGTCTGAGCCGAAATGTGATACCTCCAGGCTTGGTCCAAATGCTTTATCATCTCATCCATCAGCTCTTCGAGCGTTGATAAAAAGCTGTGCAACCGCTCATGCAGAACTTCTGCCCCAGAAGGACTGCTACCTTTCAAGGCAAGCACTGGCCTCTGTGTGAAAAGATGTAAAACCCGCATCCCTTTGCTTAATGAACTAAGGGACTGGGAGTTTGCTTTAACCAGTGGCGTTATTTACCCTACTGCTACAGCAGCGTAAAAGACAGGGGAGATAGAATTGATCGACTGAAAGACAAGAACGAACCTCAGCTGAATCCTAAGCCTCGTGTGTTTCATTTCCTTTTTTGCTTTGAGACAAAAACCTTACTGTGTAAAGAAGAACTCATTTACAGAATAACAATTTATTTAGATGAGAATTTTGTGAAAAACTGAAAATTGTCAAACACAGACAAACAGAAAAGATTAAAGTAAAAAAAACCTAAATACTAATAAGGAAAAATACATAAATAATTTCGTTAAATTCTATAATAATACAGATATAAAATAGAAAGTATTTTTGAAAGTCAACTACAGAAAATGATAATGCAAGTAGAAGTCACCTACAAAAGATTGTGAATCAGAGTGTCTACTGAACTCTCAGTGACAGTGTGATTAGCAGAAATAAACAGACTAAGGTCTTCCACCAGACTACCAAAAAAAAAAAATTGTTTACCTCCTATTCTATACCTAACCAAAGTATTCATTAACCATAGAGATAGTATAAACCCAATTTCAGATATGTGGGGGTTGAATTATTCCTGAAACAAATATAAAAAAATAGGTGCCACAACAAAATATGATCTTCAAAAAGAAAAAGTGGACATAAGAAACAATGATGTAGTGAGAAAAATTTCAACACTCGATGAACAGCAGTGAATATCTTAAGAAAATAATATATTTCAAACCTTGCAAGGATTGAAATATTAAAGAGGGTGAGCTATCCTAGGCAGAATGTGAGCCAAAACTCCACCCCAGGACTTTCTCAATGAGCTGTGTGTATACCAGACATCAACAAAGGTACCGTGGAAACTATGCATTGACTCAAGCTCCTGCTGTCCATAGTGTCTGCAGATCCTCAGCACTGACAACTGATCAGCGCTCATTGCACAACATCCCCTCCCCCCCCCCAAGCTTTGGGAGGACTACCTAGCCACCTGATTACGGGATACCGCCTTCTGTCACCAGAGAACCAGACCTAATTTCAGAGGAAAATGCATATTTTTTAAAGGGGAATTGTCCTTCCTTATCTATAGTGTTTCTGTCAGCATCAATATCCTTGACACTTTTGACAAAATAATCTCATTTCCTAGTGTTATGATTTATAGCCATAGAATGTTCAGTTATCACACGCTCCCCACTCAGATAAAAACGTGGAGTGGCCCACATGGCTAGGCGGAATGTGTGACATATATATATCATCTTAGGAGAGATGTGCTGCTTTATCTCTTCTTGCCGGACCACTGGGGACTGAAAGGTCGAGGAACAGAGCTAGGGCCGAGCCCTCCACTGTTTTACCTTACGGACCGATAAAGACTTTCTTTTCCACATCTTGTTCCATTTCTATTCTCACCAGGGGTATAGTTACTGTTTCACGAAATGGGAAGTTGATGCTGTCCTCTGACTACTAAAGCAGCGAGCCGCAAAGGTGGACAAAGGCTTGGATTTCCATGGCCATATATGAATCTCATGGGAAAGTTGGTGGCTGTTACATTACGGCAGCAAGCAGACCTTTTCCAATATTGCCCAATATTCCCAGATATATTATCATCAATTCACAAGCTAGAAGTCCAAAGACGATATACTCAGACCCTTTGAAAATGAAGAAACGATTCACGCTCACAAAGAACTCCGTCCATGTGAACCACTTGACGAAGAGAGAGAAAACCAATGGGCTGAATGGGAGGTCAAATGGCTGTGAGTGGTACAGAAGCATGGACTGAGGCAGCCAGCCGTTGCATGATCTAACCCCTCCCTTTTTTCTCCCCACCCTATAACAAACACACGATGTCTAGGACAGTGACTAACTCCATTTTTTGGTTTCAGGTGGATTACGATCAATTCCCTGTTCTTTATTCCTTTACAGAGCTCACACACTCCCCTCTCCTGACCCTGGGCTCCTGCTTCCTGCTAAGCAACTCTATCCAATGGTGAATCTGCATGAAGGAGACATTCTAAGACAATATTTGGTGCTGTAACAAGCAGACCCCAAGCTTCACAACCACAGTGGTAGCTTATGTCTTGATCATGGAAAGTCCTAAATGGTTGTAGCGCCCTCGCTATAATCTGTTCCACTAATTGGGTGAAGGCCTAGAGACTGAAATAAAAGACAAGACAGCGGGTCATTCGAGCATCTGGGATGCTGAATGCCGAATGCGGTTTATTGAGGGGGAGGAGCTGGCTTATATACTGACTCACAGCACAGTGGAAAACAATCAAGGGTCAATTGTACAAGTTCTCGGGCTTAGTTCCTCCTCAGCAAATGTGTGTTAGCAAATCAAGAAGAGTACCAAGAACTACTGTGGGGCAAGATTTTCCAGCCAACAGCTTCAGGCTTGCTCAAGGTGCCTCGGGGGTCCATGCACGGCCCTACACATAGTGGATTTGGGTTGATAGGAATTACCTCTTTAAGAAAAATTCAAAGACGCAAGAATGGATGCTGTTTTCCTAACTGCAACTTAATAGAATGTAACTTCCAAAATCTTTCTGCTCAGTTTCACCAACAGGAAACAGAAAATAAAGCACAAAGTATGCTTGCTATTAAGCTTGTTAGTCTGGACACTTAACAGGGTTTTGATACAGTCTCTGATTACAAACACCAGAAGAAAATCTGTCTCTCCCTCTCTCCCTCTCCCTCCCTCTCTCTCTCCCTCTCAACCTCTCTCCTTCCCTCCCTCCCTCTTTTTCTCCCAGCTCTTTTCTATTTTCCCACTTTCTTCTGTTTTCTGAGAGCCATTTTGGAATGTCCAACTGGTGATTTTTTAACATCTCTGGAAAAGGGATTGAGGAATGTAATTATAATGAATTGCATGAGTGATTATGATCAACAATGAACACTATCTAAAGAAAAAGAGGTGGTTTTTAATCCTTCCTTACCAATATACATCCATGAGGTTCCCGTCCTTAGATTAGTATGATAGTCCAACCACAGCACCTCTCTCTCTCTCTCTCTCTCTCTCTCTCTCTCTCTCTCTCTCTCTCTCTGAAAGGAAAACATGCATAGGGCATCTCTGAGACCATTGTGAGGTTCTCTATTAGCAGAGTCACCTAGGAAACCTAGGGAGCAGAACTAGAGAGGCTGATAGGTTTTATTGAAAAAGAAAACCAAAAGAATGCCCTCTTTGTCTTTGACTCTTGGAATCTTGTCTTTCCACCTAACTGATATTTAAAAAAATAAATACAAAGCCTTAAATACTTACTCCTTTACTGTATGAAGCAGTTCATCTATGCCTGAAACCCAATATGGAAATTTACGTTTGCATGTTACAAGTAGGCCAAAACCCAAAACCAAAAGCTTTTAAAAATGTCAACCAACCTGACTTACTCATTGTATTTAAAGGTGTAAAGCAAAGGATCGCCAGCCTATAGTCCATGACCACAGAGAAGCTAGGTCGCAGGAAAAACCCTAAGAGAGACATACATGGATTCCCCTGGGAAATAAACAAGATCTCCTGAGAAACATTGGGAGTGTAGGGTCGGGGGTGGGGTGGGGGTCAGATGGGGAGGGGGGAGAGAATAGCATGAGGGAAGGGGGTGGTAGAGATGGGGGAAGGACAGAGAGGGAGAGCCAGGAAAGAGACATCTTGATTGAGGGACCCATCAAGATTTTTTTCTGAAATATTATAGCATTTAATACTTACTATATGTTGTATATGATATGTTTTTATTATTATAATTTTTTTTACATTCCAATTCGAGTTCCCCCTCCCCCACTACCTCTCCCATCTGCTCCTCAGAGGAACTCTGCTAAGTCTGTCCCTTCATCTCGTGAGGCAGGACCAAGGCACCTCTCCACCCCACACCCCTGTGTCTAGACTGAGTAAGGCATCTCCACATAGAATGGGCTCCACTAAGTCAGTCTGTGCATTAGAGTTAGATCTTGGACCCACTGCCAGTGGCCTCATACACTGTCCCAGTCACACCACTGTCACCTGTATTAAGGGAGTCTGGTTTGGTCTTACGAAGGTTCCCCATTTGTCAGACCTGAGTCAGTGATCTCTCAGTAGCTCGGGTCAGCTGATTCTGTGGGTTTCCCCATCATGGTCTTGACTCCTTTGTTCATATTTCTGCTCCTCCCTCACGTTGATTGTACTCCAGGAGCTTGGCCCATTGGTTAGTTGTGGATTTCTGCATCTGCTTCCATCTGTTTCTGGAACAGGGTTCTAGCTTCTCTTTGGGGGAGGGGTGTGGGGTGCCTATAACCACATTCTTGATCACATCCTACTGATTTATACTGCCTGAGTGTCCATGAATTGGATTGTCTTTCTGCCAACCAATTTCTTAGCTTACAGAAGCATTTAATGGCATTTAGCATCCAAAAACTTCTAAGACCATTGAGAAAGGCATGCATTGCAGCCATTCACAAACTTCTTTTGAGTTCCAACAAAAACCTTTGAAAGACTCTAATTGTTTGCTTGCAAAGACATAACCGTGATTCTACAGATTTAATTATACAGTTCAGAAACAAACTTATTACTAATAAAAGATCTAAGTGGAAATAGGTATTTGCAATACAGTAAAATAATTAGTGCAATTAACTTAGATCATCTGCTGTCTCTATCACCATCACTATAAAAGGGACTCAGTTGGAGGAGAATTGTTTTATTAAAAATGTTTACAGAACACAACTTTGTCAATATTCATCTGATCATTCAGAATTAAAAGCATTCATCAGAGAGAAGCCATTCTAAAATCTTAAAACTTCTAGTCTGAACTAAGAAGAGAAGGAAAAAATTGCAAATCCCACCTCTATGTTTTTGTTGGTGTTTATGCCTTAAGCTATGAGTGTTTATCTGAAAAATTATTCCAAATTATAAGACAGAAAAGTGCATAATACCCTGTTAGCTTATTTGAAGATTTTGCAGGCTCTCACAGGAGGGTTATTTAACATGCCGTCATTATTAGTCTTCAGAATGAATTACTCGAATTTGGAATGCATTGCTAAGCCCCTTCTTAATCAGCTACCTCACTCAGTTCCTACCACATTCAAATTAAAGAAAATGATAGCTCTTGGAGACCATTAGGAATAATTATCCTTTTTACAATCTATAATTTGATCATAGATAATTATGTGATATAACAATAGAATAATTAGACTTGTTTCTCTATCTGTGTCTGTGTGTGGCCTGCTCATGCCACAATTGCTAGATTATTTTTTTTTTAATTTTTTGAGATTATAATATAATCACATCATTTCCCCTTTCCCTTTCTTCCCTCCAAAGCCCACCATATACCACACTGCCTCAGCCTTGCTGGCTTTCAAATTATTCATGTCCTCCTTTTCTTTAATTGCTGTCACATTTTGTTGTTACATTATGTGTGCTCAGTCTTTACATTGTTACTTGTATGTACATGTTTCCAGGGCTCACCCTTTTTTAGTAACTTTTTAATTTAAATTAGAAACAATCTTATTTTACATACCCACGCCCCCCCATCTCCCCATCCCACTTCACATCCATTCCTCAGAGAGGGTGAGGCCTCCCACAGAGAGTCAACAAAGTCTGTCACATCCCTTGAAGCAGGGCCAAGGCCCTCCCCCCTTCATCTTAGCCAAGCAAGGTATCCCTCCATAGGGAATGGGTTCCAAAAAGCCAGTTCCTTCACTAGGGATAAATACTGGTTCCAGTGCCAGCGGCCCCATAGACTTCCTGGGCCCCTCAACTGACACCCACATTCAGGGGTCTTATGATGGTTCCCCTGCTATCAGACTGGGGTCTGTGAGCTTCCACTTGCTCAGGTCAGCTGTCTCTGTGGGTTCCTGTAGCTTGTAGTGACCCCTTTGCTCATCACTCCTCCCTCTCTGCAACTGGATTCCAGGAGTTGGGCTCAGTGCTTAGCTGTGGGTGTCTGCTTCTGCTCCCATCAGCTACTGGATGAAAGCTCTGTGATGGCATTTAACATAGTCCTCAATCTCATTACAGGGGAAGGCATTTAAGGTGGCCTCTTCACTATTGCTTAGATTCTTAGTTGGGGTCACCCTTGTGGATCCCTAGTGCCAGGTTTCTCCTTAAGCCCATAATGGTTCCCTCTATCAAGGTATCTCTTTCCTAAATCTCCTTCTCTGTCCTTCCCCCAACTCTACCTTCCTGGTCCCTATGTTCTCCCCCCTCCTCCCCTTCTTCCCTCTTCTCTCCTTACCTCCCTTCCCCCTCCCCCATGCTCCCAATTTGCTCAGGAGATCTTGTCCCTTTCTCTTCTCATGGGGACCATGCATGTCTCTCTTAGAGTCCCCCTTGTTTCCTAGCTTCTCTGTGGCTGTGGACTACAGGCTGGCTATCCTGTGCTCTATGTCTGATATCCACTTACGAGTGAGTACAAACCATGTTTGTCTTTCTGGGTCTGGGTTACCTCACTCAGGATGGTTTCTTTTAGTTCCATCCATTTGCAGGGCTGACCATTTTAACAATGCCCTGGGAAACGTGGTCAACTTAATAAATGTCACAGATATACAAGATTTAGATGAACATAATACACATTGTAGTCAAAATGTTTTATTTTTCTTCAATACTGGATAAGTAAATTCAGTAGAAAAGTATATACTAGATCATTTCAATGGGCAGATGCTGTTAGGAAAAGAAATAGACAAAGGGTACAGAAATGGCTTGGGAATGTTGGCCAGTCCTGGAGGGGAGAAAGGCTTTGCTTTAAAGTAGAGGTACCTAGTTTTACAGCAACGTGATATGCCATGTCTGGCTGACAAACGGGGGGAGGGACTGACGGGGGACAGGGAGAGTGGAGTTTGGAGCAGGAATTGGGGGGAGGTAAGGGGGGAGGGGATACTGGTTGGGCTGGAAAAAAAAGAATTAATTGATTTAATAAAAATAGTATGTTGAAAAAGAAAAATAAAAGTAGCCAAGCAAACACAATGCTGACAATTGAGGAATGCAATGTTAAGAGCACAGGCACTGTCCCTTCTAAGCAGATGATCTCAGGCTCCCCTGTTTCAACAACCTAAGAGATGATGTCTTCCTTCCTTCCTCCCTCCCTCCCTTCCTTTCTTCCTTCCTTCCTCCCTCCCTGTCTCCCTCCCTCCCTCCCTCTCTCTCTTTCTTTCTATTTTTCATTCCAGAAAAAAATAGGCATAATGATAATATTTTTTTTCCCCGTTGAGTCAAGATTTGGTTTAATTAACCAGATTGGCCTCAGATTCATGGTTTTCTTTCCTCGGCCTTGGAGTACTAGAGTTACCGGCATGCACCGCCACATGAGGCCAGTATTTTTTTCATTTTAATTACAGTTCAGTGTATTAACTATATCCTCAAATTCTATAGCCATTAGCCCTCTCTATACCCAAAACTTCCTTATTAGCTTTCATTTAAAAATGTATTATTAAATAAAAACTCGTTTTCTTAATTCATTTTATATTGCTGTAATAAATACAGTAAACAAAAAAACTTGGCGGGGGGGGGGGGTTTGTCTTCATGTACAGTGCATCGCGGGCGCGAAGGGCAGTCAGAGCAGAAGCCTAAGGCAGGGACCTGGAGGCGGGACTAAAGCCCCAGTCACAGAGCAGTGCTGCTTACTGGTCTGTTCTCCATGGCTACCCAGCCTACTCCTTTATACATCTCAGGACCACCTCCCTCTTCAGGGTGGAGCCACCCATGGTGGGCAGAGTTCTCCCACATCAACCACCAATCACAGGCTTGCCTACAGGCCAGTCTGACAGATTCAGTTCCTCAGTTGAGATTCCCTCTTCCCGGATATGTGTGCCTGGTTGAATAAAACTAGCACAGCTCTCTTCTCTCTGTGCATCCTGGTAGCCACCATTAGATCTTCTGGGTGTGTTGATTTGCTTATTCATGGTACCTTATGGCTATGACGTAAATTTGGACGACTCCTAGTTTTCACAATTTGAAATTGTAACAGAATACTGATATCCGGAGGTGACACCTTTGGAAGATAGAATCATCGTCAATGAGATTATTACCCCTATGAAATCATTCCAAGAAAAGCCTCCTACACTATGAGTGTACCCCAACCACATGAACCAGAAAGCCAGCCCTGGCCAGATCCTGAATCCGCTGGCGAATTCCTGAGTCCCGAATCGTAAGAATTATATTTCTATTGCTTTTGTATTTGGCATTTTTCTCTGAAGCACCCCATGAAACCATAGCATTTGTATAACTAGAAATTTATGGTATGTGCTCCTCTTTCCCTGGACTTTGCCATTAAGTATAAGAATTTCAAGATCCATTCATGTATACTGAAGTTGCTTGTGGAAGAGTCTGATAGCTCATACTTCTACTTCCAGTACACAGTAGGCAGGAGACAGGTGGATCTATGTGAGTTCAAGGCCAACCTAGTCTACATATTGAGTTCCAGGTCAGCTATAGTTAAATAGTGGGGCATTGTCTCTGTTGTTTTTTTTTTTTAATGCCTCTTTATTGTTAGATAATATTCTATTGTTTTATGTATTAGGTTTTTTAATCTTTGAATCTGTCGAATTTTTTCCTGGATGGAAGGAACTCATTGGCTTTAATTTTCCCAAGAAGTGAAGACACTTTGAAAACATCTATTGAATATTCATATGTTTATGTTTGGTAAGTTGGCTGTGAAAGACACAGGGGATAGAAACTACTTAAGGTAGGAAATACTTCTTTTGGCTCATGTTTTCAGACCACGGTCTACCCATGCTGTTGCTTTTGGTTGATCTGGCAGAACACTGTGGCGAAGAAGGTTAGACAGAGCGGAGTTGCTGACCTCAGAGTGGTGAGGAGACAGAGTGGGGGGAGGGGCTGTGATGAGACACCCTTCAAACTCAAGTCCCTAGTGACCTATCTCCTCTTTTTTAAAAAAGTAGTGTTTCTTGCTATTTTGTTATTTCTTGTTATTTATTATTATTGACATATCTCCTCTTTTTTTAAAAAAAAAAAAGTAGTTTCTTGCTATTTTGTTATTTCTTGTTATTTATTATTGTTGTTGTTGTTTCTTGTTATTCTAATTATTTCATGGGTATGGGTGTTTTGCCTGCATGAGTGCACAGTACCCACAGAGGCCAGCAGAGGGTATCTGGCATCCCGAGACTGGAGTCACAGATGGTTGTGAAACCATGCGGGAGCTGAAGATCAAACCTTAGTCCTCTGGAAGAGCAACCAGTGTTTCCAACTGCTGAGCCCAGTCTTCCTCTAATGCCATCGAGTTATAAAGTTTTCAGTGTGTGGACTCTCTGGTTAGATCATATCCCTTATGACCCAATCGCTTCTCAGTGATTAGATGTACAAGCTGAAGACCAATTGTTCAACCCATGAGTCTTTTGGAGATGCTGCATGTACAAACTCTAACATCTGCTTTGGAGATTTCTCCATTCAAATGTCCTGTCCATGTTTGAGTTCGAATCATTCATCACTTGTTGTCCTGGTTGGGTTTTAGAAGGTTTTTGTTTTGTTTTGTTATGTTATGTTATGCGTTCTGACGTTAATCCTCTACAAGGTACATAATTTGCAATTATTCTTCTAATTCTCTAGATTGTGACTTTGCTTTTTCGGTAACATCCTATGATGCACAGAAGTTCTCAACTTTTGAAGTCCAACTCAACTGCATTGCCTTTCTTCAATGTGTCTGATCTGTTGCATTTTCCCTAACCCAACGACATGAAAGTTTTCTCAAATGCTTTCTTCTAACATTTTTGTAGTTTAAGCTTTGGGTTTAGATCATTGATCCATTTTGAACTCACATTGGTGTTCAGTGTACGGCGGGAGCCCAACTTCAGTCTTTAATGGATCAATATCCTAGTACCATTTGTTGAAAAGACTTTTTTTTCCCCCATTAAAGCGACTTGGCACACTTGTTGGAAATCAATTGGCCTCTGATGTGACAGTTATTTCTGGGTCTCTGCAGATATTTTAAGGATGAACAGGAATTAAGTCATGGACAAAAGAGATAACCAACTCTCAGAGAGGAGGGATCGATTTGTACGACAGTAGGCACTGACTTCCTCTTCTAGACATGAAGGAACGCAGCACTGGTGAGTGCCATTCCCCTGTTCATCTGGAACATAACATATTAAGTTATCCTGGCATTCAAGTCTCTTGGGAGAGATTCTGAGTTATTTCCTTTACTTTGATGTCTCTAGCAGAGTAGGGTGGCACTTAATCCATTCTTCTTTGTCTCACAACCACTGTGTCACATGCATGGCTCTTTTTTCATTTCTAGGAATCAGCAGGCATCAGGCTTCAGATAAACTGGTTGGTTCTCATAAATAGTGTTCAACAACATTTCAAGGAGGAAGAGCCTAATTATCCTGGGATAGCCCACTTTTCCCACAATGGAGGTATGTTGCTGCTCTGAAGAGGACAACTAGGAAAGTTTCTTCCAGGTAATTACAGATTTAGTAGGCTTGCATCATCAGGAGAAATTTAACAAGCTGTAACATGGGAAGTTTCTGTAATTCAAGCCAATTATATTTACCATTCTATATTTGTCAAGCATCTCTTGCCCATTAATTTGTTTTGAACCTAATTCATGAATGATATATCTAGTTAAGAGATGTGCTGTTTTCTGGTATGGAAATAAAAAATTTCATGTCATTTAGTTAAAAAAAAAATTCAGTATCTAAGCATGTAGTGTTCCATTTGAATGTGTGTCAACCATGATTTAAAAAAAAATTATTGCCAACTTCAACACTACATCCTCTTTGCTTTATAATAAAGAAGATAGCAGCGAATTTCTAGGTGATAGACTTTTTCATTATTGCTGGCCTAGCTACTCAAAGTAGCTCAGATGAAGCTTTGAAAGTATTGCCTGTGGGTGTCTCCTCGGTTCTGTAGACAAAGTCACTATCATCCTCCTGTAGCTCCTGGACGTGTGGGTACAGGAAAGAGATGGAGAAAAGAAGGGAAGAGGGGAGGGAGGAGGAAGGGGATGGGAGAGGCAGAGAGGGGACAGGAAGGAAAAAGGCAAAGGACAAAGATGCTGTTTTAACTAGTGTGTGTGCGCATGCATATGTATGTGTGTGCCCAAAATTTATGGCTCAACTGTTTCAAATTATGCATCTAACTTCAACAAGAATTCACTTATACTATTACCGATGGATGTAATTTTGAGAAGTTAAAGGGACATGCACCCATAAAATATTGTCTTGTTTTTACAAATATTTCCAAAAATGTAAGGCAACAGCAATTCATTCGTGTATGTAATAAACAAGGACTGGCTTTCTCGCCACTCACTATGTGAAGTTTCACAATGCACTGACCCCACCCATAACTATGGGAATAACTTCCCGTAGAAGTTGTTCTAGAATATGATGCTCCTTAGACATAGTATGCGCTTGACACCTGTCAGAATTATACCCCTTGTATTTTTGTGCTTCTTTGTTACCTCTTATCTATTTTGCCTTTAGATGAATAAATTATGTCCCCTTGTCTTCATCTTTTATCTAAGACTTGAAAGGTTAACACCTTATTTTAGAGATAATCTTACATGATTATCTTAAGGCATTAAAATTCTTTTAACCTAATTATGCCAACAGTAACTACTGGCTTCCTCTGGTGGATGTCAAGGAATTTAGCACTGATGACATTCCTTCTTTGCCATTTCTCTTTCATGTTTTACATTATATTAACTTGGAGTCTAAGATCTTTTCTAAAAACCAACAAAAGTTTCTGGGGCTATGGGAATAGTTCAGTGGATACAAGTACTTGCCAAGCAGTTGTAAGGACTTGAGTTCATGTCTCCAGCAGTCACTTAAAAAGCTGTGTGAGACCCTGGGATCCTAATGACGAGGAAGGAGGAGATAAGAAAGTACCTGGGTCCTGCTGGACAGCCAGCAAGAAGATGGTCAAAGTTCAGTTAGCTTCCCTGTCTCAAGGTCACAAGGCAAAGTATGACAGAACAGGACACGCCACACTCCTCCTCTGGCCTCCATATATGCATATACCAGAGAACACACATGACACATTTGCACATGCAAGTGTACACACACACACACACACACACACACACACACTCACAATTTCATTTTATATTGACATTTAATATTCTGGGTTGCTACAATTACCGTCAGACATAACATTTTCTTCCAAGTACGGGATAGTGATTTTCTGACCTATATTTTGTTTGTGTTTTATTTATCCTGTGATTGTAGACAATTTAAATGGTTCTAAGCACTCCTTCTTAATCACTTCTTCCTTAATGACTATTATGGCCATTCATCTCCTAGTTTTTCAGAGTATACTTATAGTGCCCATTGCTGGAAAACGGTCTTAAGTAGCTAGTCTTCTAAACACCGATGCTTGCAAAATAACCTTATCTTGTCTTTTGAAAATAGCAGTCCTGTAGCTGGAGACAAAATATCTGCGTCTGTGTATATTAGTAATCTTAGAAGTCCCGTGCGTGCTTCTGTGTGTGCGTGCGTGCGTGCGTGCAGAAGTCTGCAGGCTTGCAGTTGCTAGTTTTAACTCAGATACCAAAATGGTGCTTCAAGACCTGCCACGGGTGTGCTGATGGCAGAATGATGGTCCCCAGGGATGTTCAGACCCTGTTCTCTGGCACCTGCTATGGCAGTTTGCATGAAAGGAGACTGGAACTTGCTAATCAGCAAACCTGAGAAGGGGGGGGGGGGCTGTTCCTGGATTACCTTAGTAGGCTCATTGTAATCACAAGGGTCCTTAAAAATAAAAGGGTGAGCCCTTGCCACACTTCCTTTTCCCCTCCTCCCGACCTGGAAGTTAAACTTGCTACCCAGCTTTCCTTCCCACAATCCTTCCCAACCTGGGCCCTGCAGAATGGCAAAGAAGGGTGGCAAGAAGGAGGGGGGGGGAGGGGGAGGAGGAGCAGTTCTGCCATCAATGAGTACACCATCAGCATTCCCAAGCGCATCTATGGCTTCAAAAAAATCCGGAATTTGCCATGAAGGAGATGGAGACCCCAGATGTGCGCATTGATACCAGGCTCTGTAGAGACGCCTGGGCCAAAGGAATAAGGAACGTTCCATAAAGCGTCCTTGTATATACCGGTAACCTACGTGCCTGTTAACCACACTCAGGAATCCACAGACGGTCAATGTGGATGAAAATTGACCTGCTGGATGTCGAATAAAGTTGGAGAACTGCCAAATAAGCAAATGAATAAATAAATGAGTAAGAGTAAGAAGTCAGAGGGGCAGCAAGATATTAAGATTCATTCTCAGGGACGTCACATCCCTGGCAAGGCAGGTCCATGAGGCAATGTCCCTTCTCGTAGCCACAGGGAGAAGGGCAAGGAAGCAGGCTTTCCTCATGCACTGCAGACAACAGCCCTGCGCACACCCTAATTTCAGTGCAGAGACTTCAGACTGCTGACCTCTTGAAACAAGAGATGATAGATCTGTGTCGTTTTCAGCTGCTAAGTCCATTGTGACTTTGACAGGAACCAATATGATGTCCAAGTAATTACATAAAAGCCAGAGAGAAAGGACCCGCCCAGTCAATGGAGCCTTGTGTCGGAACCCCGGGAGAATTCTGCTTGCTTCTCAACCACAAACAGCTCATAACTACTCTTAATTAAAGGAAAAACAGGGAGGACAATTATTTAGCTTTTTAGCCTCAGCATTAGGATAACCCATCAGGGTTGGAAATGGCTTGTGAGCTCCTTGATTGTGTCTGATTGCTTTTTTCTGCTAAGGGCTTTGCCAAGGGCTTTGCCATATCACCCCCTTTACTTCCTCATTCTTCAGCATCCCCCAAAAGGAATTACAAATGTTAGAGCTAAATGTAAATCTCTGTGTGTGATGTTACAAGGTATAGACTACAAAGTATCTTCTAGAATCTACCTTAGATATCAAAGTATCCATTGTATGTAGAAGATGGTACAAGCTCATGTCTTCTTCTTCTTCTTCTTCTTCTTCGTCTTCTTCTTCTTTTTTCAGTTCGTTTGATACTTTTTTAATAATACACTTCAAATATTCAAGTGATTGTCTTACATTTTCCCCCTTTCCTTCTCTTGTATATTTGATCTTCTCACTTTGAAATTATTGGTTTTTTTTTTTTTCTTTTCTCATATATTACCCCCCAATCACAGTTTTCTCTCCTTCCACTCCTCCTAGTACCCTCTCCCGGATCTGGGCGAGATCCACTCCTGTTTCTCTTCAAAAAAAAAAAGAGCAAGTCTTCCAGGATTACAGACATGGCGTAACAAGCTACAACAAGACTAGACACAAACCTTTCTATTGAGGCTGGACAAGGCAATCCAATAGGAGGAAAGGATTCCAAGAGCAGGCGAGAGAGTCAGAGATACCCCCACTACCACTGTTAGGAGTATCACAAGAACACCAAGCTACACAACCATGACACACATTGAGAGGACCTATCTCCTACCCACACAGGTCTAATTGGTGTATTATTATTGCTTCATTCTCTGCAAGCCCCTATGAGCCCTGCTTGGTTGATTCTGTGGGCCTTGTTCTTATAGTGTCCTCGACCTCTCTGGCTCCCAAAATCCTCCCTCCTCCTCTTAATGGTAGACGTTTATTGTCTGTATTATTTAGTGAAGAACACACTTCATACCCCTTTTGAGTTAGGGTCTCACTAAAGCAGTGTTCCTTGTAGCCTTGAATGTGAGGTCTTCCCACCTCATGCTCAGATTGTGGGTATGTACCGCCACGCCTTGCTTTAATGTCTCATACACTGAATGCCTTCCAAGTTCATCTTACATTTCAGTGGCTTGCTTTTTCTGGAGTTGTGAAACACGCCCCCTCCCCACATTAGAGTTTATTTTCATTAACCTGTTCCCTTTCTTCTTCTTTCTCTTCTTCACATTTTAATCTTTGAAAACAGCTTCCATGACTGTTTGCAACTCATTAAAAACATGAAATAATGAGCTTTTCTTTGTTTTCTATTTTTTTAAAATTCATTTTGCATACCAACCACAATTCCCCCTCAGTCCCCTCTTCCAGCTCCTTCAACCCTCCCATCCCAACCCCTACCTCCCAAGCCCCAACTCCTAACCACCCACCCCTGTCCACCACTACTCAGAAAGGACAAGGCCTCCCATGGGGAGTCAGCAAAGCCTGGCATATTAAGTTGAGGCAGGACCAAGCCCCTCCCCAATGCACCAAGGTTGAGCAATGCATCCCACCATAGGGAATGGGCTCCAAAAAATCAACTCATTCACTGGGGATAGATCCTGGTCCCACTGCTAGGGGTCCCGTCAAGGCACCAAGCTACAGAACTGTCACTCATATGCAGAGGGCCCAGTCTGGTCTTGTGCAGACTCCCCAGCTGTCAGTCTAGAGTCCATGAGCACTCAAGAGCTAGAGACAGTTGTCTCTATGTGTTTTCCATTCATGATCTTGACCCCCTCCCCCTTGCTCACATGACCTCTCCTCCCTCTCTTTGGTTGAACTCCCAGAGCTTGGTTATAGACCTCTGCATCTGCTTCCATCAGTTACTGGATGGAGGTTCTATGATGACAATTAGGGTAGTCACCAATCTGACTATAGGAGAAGGCCAGGTCAGGCACCCTCTCCACAATTGCTAGGAGTCTTAGCTGGGGTCATCCTTGTGGATTCCTGGGAGTTTCTCTAGCAACAGGTTTCTTCCTAACCCCATAATGGCTCCCTCTGTCAAGACATCTCTCTTTCCTTGCTCTTCCTCTCTGTCCCTCCCCCAGCTCGACCATCCAGTTCCCTCATGTCCTCATCCCCATCCCCTCCCCTCTACTGCTCCCCAACCCCCAGTTTACCCAGGAGATCTAATCTTTCTCCCCTTCCCAGGGTGATCCATGTATGGCCTTTTCTTTTAACTCTTTTATCCCTGCTTTATGGCTCACTTTGTCTTCCAGATTCCCTAGTAATTGAAAGTTCTGTTGTTGTTTTGCTCACTTCCAGTAGTGAAAAGCTCCACTTAGTTATTGGTGCCCAAAGTAGTTAACACAGCAGAATTCCAGAACTCTATTTGAGTGCTGAGAGAGATGTGTCGTTTAGGATGAGGGAGAACTCAGAAGGCTGAAGAAGTATTTCCATCTAGATCCAGAATGTGGATTCTACGGGAACGCAGGCCATGGACATGCTCAGAGGGTACTTTTTTGTACCAGCGATGCAGGAAGAGATTGCTTCTGCCTGGAGGAACAGGCCTTTTGACCACCAGCTCCATTCGAGTTAGTATCTCATCGCCTGCCTGCGCCTGAAGACAAGGAGCAGAATGCGACGTGAGTCCAGATTTGGAGTGTGCCCCAAATATTACTGACTGCCGTGGTGCCTTTTAACTGTAACTGTGTGCGTGAGGAATTGCCTAGAATTCATTGCTTCTCTTCTGAGATGGTGCCATATGGGCTTGCTTTAGTGAGAGAGAGGGGGCTCTCAGAACTTCCATTCACACTACTTACTAACTTTCAGTGGACCACTCTGGATTATATATGGATATATGATATACAAATATGCATCCATATATATATATGTATATATGTATATATGTATAATATATATATATATATTAAAGATCATTTGGAGGAAATTATCAGCCAGGAGGTCCTGTGAGAGCCCGTATTGTGGGAAACCATATATATCATTGTGAGCATTGCATTTCTTTGTGAGCGAGCAGTTGGTTTCTTGACAAATATTTTCTATCTCTTCCTCTCTCCCTGACAGACATTTGTTCACTGCATGCAGCACGGATTTTTCTGTTTCTTATGAGTAGGAATGGCCAGGCCATACAGTACAGGACAGCAGTGTGGAAGCAGTCACTGAGTCGAGCCCTGGGAAGCCAGGACAGTGATGGCTCAACTGCATGTAATTTTAAAATTCTGTCGACTCAGCTGACATGCTGAGACCCCGAAACCGAGGCCACACCCTAAAGATGGAGTTCTGTTGACCTGAGGTCTTCCTGGCATTCCTACTTAATTTGATTAAACGGTTGGTGTGTGTAAGTGAAGTCAACCTCTGAGGTAGTGTCCAATATTAAAAAAAAAACAAAAAACAAACAAAAAAAACACCATTCTCCTCCTGCCTTTGCACAAACACATCAGCCTTGTTACTATTATTTAGTGAAAACAATATCAAAGTGTAAGACCGACCGCGATGGGTAAACATCGGAGACCAACAGCCAAAGAGTCAATCGGCTTTGGTTGTCATGTAGGTTTGCCTTTTAAACAAGCCAGTACCTTAGGAGAATGCCCTGGAAGTTTATGACTCAACAGTTTTTCTTTGTATAAACAGGCGTTTGACACTTTTATTAGCAAAATGTTTAGAGGGAACAGACTTCAGCTTCAGGGAAGTAAACGTGTAGCTTGGGGCCACAGGCTCTCAAGATGATCCGGCGAAAAGCCCAGCGTTGGGAGCTATAACTTCTGCCTTGAAAGAAAATATCTGGAAGCTTGCTTAGGAAGTTCTTTTATTGCTTTTTGCTGGATTTCTTATCACCGAAATTACTCGCAAAGCTGTTTGTTTATAATAACATCAACTTGCATCAGCTGTTCTAAGGGGAAATAAGGAAGCAGAAAATTGTACATCTTTGGGGAGAGATAGATATTGGAGAAAGGAAAGCTCAAGAAGGAAGGAAACATCAGTACTAGAGTGGCAGAGCCAGCCGCGGAGTCAACACCGCCTTGCTTGGAGTTTTCTACTCAGGAGACCTTTTAGGCTCCACACTTACAACGGAGCCTGTGTGGTGCTGGAGATAATGAATTCTACGGAGGCACAGACTTTATTAAGTTCTGCCCTTCGGCTTAAAAAGTTTAAGCATTACTAGCTTTTATTTATTCTTTCCAAAACACTTCTAGACACCTAATATGTGCCAGGTGTCGAGCAAACTGCAGCAAGGATTTAACACTCGACTTTAAATGGAATTCGTTGCTCTGCCGCTTCATTGTGCACTCTGTTCCTTCTCCCCACTGTGGTGGGGCCTGGAGAGGTGGCCCTGCCGTTAAAAGCACTTGCTGCTCTTACAGAGGACCCCAGTTTGGTTCCTGGCATCCACAGGACAGCTCACACACAAGCTTGTACAACTCCAGCTCTGGGCAATCTGATGCGATGCCCCCTTCTGGTACCAAGCACACTCACAGTATGCCTATACACACGGAGGAAAAGCAGCCATACACAATAAAGCAGAAATAGAACATCTTGGTTTGAAAATATGTAGACTACTGGGATTTAGGGCCGACTGTAATAAAACATCAACTCTTCTATGCATACCGGTGGTGTTTTCTTTCAAAACTCCATGTCCTCAGATTTCCTTAACACAGAAAAAAAAAAAAAACCCACAAAAACACAAAATACATATGTCTGAATAAAAGAAAATGGCATTCATAATATGTTATACAATAAAAAGAAAACAAATATTTTATAAGTTACAAATTTATCCTGGAATTGCTGAACTTCATAAATAGCTAATTTTAGATCTGTGAATATGTTTAGATATACCTTAACTATGCACTTTATTACTTTTTCGAGTTTCCAGGCTTATTGTTAGTACATCTAGGAAAGGCTGGGGGTGTATGTCTAGGGAGAACATCAGCAGTGTGATACTGGATACTAGATGGATGATAGAAAATACATAGATGTCGGGATGGATATGATGACAGGCACATGATAAAATTATCTAATAATGTATGTGATGCAGATTCGGCTCTCCCTCTCTCTCTCAGTAGTTGAAATCTTTTGGAAGAGCTGACCACAAAAGAAAAAAAAAAAAAAAAAAAAAGACAGCCCTTTATCAGAGAGCTTCAGAACAAATGGAAGAAACAAGAGTTATAGACACACCAGTGTAATTGGAGTTTTAATGAGGTCCAAATGAAGGTCATTAAACTTAATCAAGCTTATTAATTGACCCTCGATATTATGAGCGAACACTCTCCTGTCCAAGTGGGGACTCGTTATCTACTTCATCTTTCTATCACTCATTCAGCCAATTCATTAAAGCCTGTTTCTCTCTCAGTGCCTCAACGAGTTTCATTGTTTGCCTTCTTGTGCGTGCACGTTGGCTCGGTCTCTTTCACAATTTTCATTGGTTTCTAAATGCTCCTTAAGTACCAGTTGCGATCAACCCATATGCAGCTAGTGCTTTCATAACCATGGCCTTGAATAAATGAAGGGGGGGGGGGTTATCAGATGGGACAGAGTGACCAGGGTGAGAAGAAAATGAGCGCCAGGAATTCACCGGGTCCCTGTGCTCCCTAAAAGAACCAGCAGGTGGTAGCAACACTTCGTGCCGTGGCTGCAGCCCAGCTCGGCGGGACCCAAACAATAGACCCCCAAACCAGTACTCCAGTTAAGAATCGGTTAGGGGAGGGAGGGCAGAAACGTTTCTCCCCAGAAGCGCACCGGCTCTCTTCCTCCCCTGCCTGCAGGCACCGACTGGGGATACCTTCCACCGCCCCTCATCGCTGTGGGGAGGTTCTCTGCGGAGCGCGCGCCAGGGAGGTGGCACCCGGAGGTGCAGCGACTTGTCCAAGCCGTGTCTGAGCCAAGCAAAGACATCAGACTTCCCGGACTCCGCCCCAGGTTTCCCTGCCTTTGAGGAGGCTAAAGGGAGGGAGGCAGGTTCGAATCAGAGGCCCCAACGCTGGGCTGACCCAGATCCAGGCACGGGAAGAGACCCAAGTTTGAAGCTAGCGCGGGGACGTTTTCCTGCGCAGACGCCCGCACTCTCTCTGGCTGCTCTGCCCTCCCGTGCCCCCGAGATTTCTTTCTCTCCCCCACCTCCTCCTCCTTTTTTTCCCTTTTCTCAGCTCACGCCCACCTCGGTTCAATCCTGAGTAGGAGCCCCACTGGTTGAGTTCCTAGAGTTAAAGAAGAGGGAAGGCGGAGTCAGGGCTGGGGCTTCTGCCTGGCCCTGGCCATCAGCCGCCAGCCAGTAACGCTCTGCTCCGCTGATGCTCGAGCGCGAGCACCGGGGATTTAAACACGCCTAGCGGCTGCGCCCACTGGCCGCCTCCTCCCGGACCCTAACGCGTGCCATCCTCCCACCCACGTCCCCTCGGCTGGCCAGGACCCGTGGGAGGAGGCCGACCCTCCCCAGCACACGGGAGGGCCCAAGGCGCGCCAGGCGTCTCCGCTGCGCAGGGGAGCGGGCGCCGCGCGCTCGGGTCCTAGGCCCAGAGGGCGGGCTCGACTCCCGGAAGAGGAGAGAGAGAAGGAGGGCGACCGAAGGGGCCGGAGAGGGGCGGGCCAGGCTGGGAGGGACGCGAGGGGGCGGGCCCCGGCTGCTTTCGCCCAGCCGGCGCTCCAGAGCAGCGGGCGTCCGAACCCCAGACCAGAGCTTGGCGACTCGGATCGTGACACCGGCCCCGACACCATTCCTCGGGGCCCCGCCTTGGGAGCATCCCCTGCCTGCAACCTCGGGTCCTCCCCAGAATCCTACGAGCAGACGCGGGCCGCGGGCAAGCGAGGTCCTCAGACCCGAGAGGACACGCGCGACGCTGAGAGAGATCTGCTAGCTGCAGGTCCACCACGGGGGCCTCGGGGGGCGCAGACCTGCAGAGCTGGAGGCCGGCGGGAAGGTGAGCCAGGGATTTGGGAGGTCGAAGGATACTGTGTCTGGAGACCTAGGGATTAAGGTTTGCAAAGTAGAGGATTGCTCTAGTTTGGGCCTATGCACCCCCCCCCTCCGTGGTGGGGTGGGGGGAGTCTCCTGGAGGAGTACTGAGTAGATCTCTCCAACGCAAGAGTAGATTCCTGAGGAACTGTCCCTTCCCTAGCCTTCATGGATGCCTGCTATCCTAGGTATCCTGGGTGTTAGAATTCTTTAATCACATTTTCAGCGACCCTCCTCTGCCTCTGACTTGGGGAGTGTGTGTGTGTGTGGGGGGGTGGAGAGTAACCTCGCAAAGGTCAGGCTCTCAGCATTCAGAAAAGGTTTGCCCATGCCCCTGACTCCTGTGGCATCTCTCCAATCCTCTTGCTGCTGGGAGGAGCCAGGGGGCCCAATCTACATCTGCACCCGCTACATCCCCCCACTTAAGCCTAGAGATAGAGGCTTGGATCTTGAGCCCCAACCATAAGCGCCCCCCCCCCAGTTGCAAACAAAGTCTTCTGCCTGCTCCTGCCTCAGCTCCACCCCCTGTATGCATCTGGGTGCCTCTGCCTCTGCCCCTGCCCACTGATCTTGGCCGTCTGGCACCCTCTCCCCTCCCATCCCTGCGGGAGCTGGCAGGGGACCAGCATAGCTGATGTTGTAATGTCCCTGGCCGCGTCCATGCAGTAGAGCTGCCCGGCCTGCTCCCAATCAGTTAACCCAGGACCTCCACCCGTCTGGGGAATTTGACTCAGGTGGCTCTGGAAGGTGGGGGTGGGGGCGGGGTGATGCTTCTCCACTAAAACATCTGTGGGAGTGACTGGTAGGGCTCTGGACAGTCCTTGGAGGGTGACCCAGTATTAGGACACCGAGGGACTGAACCTTGCTCATAGCAGCTACGGACCTTTGAAAGCTATGGGCCTTTTGTCCTGAGGGAAGATTTCCATGAATGCCCTAGTGTACATACTTAATGGCACATAGGAGATTCCTTTTGAGTCTATTGGTCCATTCATCATACAAGCAGGCCATTACTAAAGAGCATGGAGTTACCAGCATGCTGGGAATAACAGGCTTGGATGGCTGAGCATGGGAACGGAAGGAGGTTCTTGGTTGTTGTTGTTTTTTATTATTTTTACTTTTATTTTTTCTGGGACAATATTTCTCCAGCCTTTCACGTCTCCTGAACCTGGCCATACATAAGGTTTCCTGTCATTCTCCCATGCCTCACTGGAGGTGGGAGGACTGTGGTGACCCCTGAGGGTTCTGGAAGCCTTGGCTTCCCCTTTGTCTACCCCAGGTGCTTCTGTGGAGTCACCCTTCCTGGAGAGCAGTGAGGATGAATCAGGACCCAGAGCAACACATGAGACCCCGCCACTCATTCCCCAGCTCTTTGCTGCCGACTACCCCTGTTTCATGTACATTCCCTTATGCCCTCTACCAGCCATCTGCTGATACAGACACTGCTCCAGGCCCTCGGAGCTTTCTCCCGTTACCTTTCAGGACTCATTGCTCTTGCTCACCCATGTTTGCCCCCCAAACCTCCATTATAAGCTTTCACAGCGTCATCGTGACCCCAGTCAGTGAACAGCCAGAAAGCTTCATTGTCACGGGCTGTCTGGCTAGACCTAGACATTGCTTGCATCTTAAATGCCTCTCCTGTCTGCAAAGACCAGGAGTGGGAGGTACATGAGCTTCAGTGAGCACGCTTCTGGGGGACATTCTTGGACGCTGGAGATCTCCAGGGACACAGAACTATCCTCATCTAGATGATCCACAAATTGGCTTCTCTAGCCTGGCCAGCAACAGATCAAGAGTCAGAGGACAGCCATCTCCTCCCTGTCTGTCCTGGCCTCATGGGATCCTTTTAAGGCACAAGGCCAGAGCACAGAGAGGGCTCAGCAGAGGATCTCCAGGGTGCAGATTAAAGGGTAGAGACTGCAGCAGTAAGCTGGGCCAGGATTATATTGGAATTTCCTGGGCGTTTAACAGCTGCAGAACAGGACAGAGGACCAGCCTATGGTACTGACCCCTCCCACGCTGACCCTGCACTAACAGGTGTGAAAACCAGCTTAGCAACCACAAGAGACCTTAAAGCCACTGCCCCTTTGCTTTGGGAATGCTCCCCATCCCCGCTGGACAGCAGCCTGACCTTACCTCATGAAAATTTCTCTCTCAAGCTTCCCTCTGTTGCCAGGGAGGCCCCTCCTGACATGTTACCGGTACCCAGTCCCCTCTGCTCCCCCCACCCCGCTGCCACCGCCATTTCCCTTTATAGACACAGTCCTCAGCCCAGCATGGTGACAGAGAAGCAACTTGGACTTCTTGGGAGAGAAGCTTAAAGAACACCCAGGAATAAAAGTGACTTTGCCTTTGTTGCTGACACTCTGCTCCTTCGCTGCCAGCTTCATCCCTTAGAGTTAAAGATTCCCAGATGTTCTGACAGGTTAAAAGGGGGGAAAGAGATTAAACATATGTGTCCAGTTTCAAATGTATCCTTTCGTGTATCCTAGCTTTGCTTAGGTTTTAACTATAAAAAAAAATAAGGTGTGATTATTCTAGTAGGAACAGAACAATTCAGGCATGTGTAAGAGTTAATTATCTCCACTTGGAGTCCTACAGTAGCCAGTTTTAATGATCCATATATCTCCATCAAACCTTGCTTTAAGCTGGCTTCTCTTACATTTCCTTTCTTTCTTTTTTTTTTTTTTTAATTTAGACTGAGGTGCATTAACTATTAAATAAGCTGGGTCTGTTCATGAATCTATCATATTTAGCATTTCACTTAGGCATAGTTAATTTTAAAAGTTCTTACAGATTTGCTGGTTTAATTTCCAGTCTTCCATTCTTATAGAAAACAGAATTCACAATCTATATCTGATGAACTAAAATGCTACACATCTATAGATTCTGCCAGTTTATAAAAGCAAGATACAGCCCCAATACCTAAGACCCTGCCTTATTTTTTTTTTTTTACAAAAATAAGGCATAGTTTCCTGGCTTGTGATCTAGTCTCTGTCACATCAAAAGGAGGAAAAGTGATAGACCCCAAGAAGGGGTTGAGGAACAGAAAAACGCAAAACCACAGAATGTGATTTTTGTCGCATGGAGCTGTCCTGTTGGTCTTTTTCTGAGCCCGCTCACTTACTTCTACATTTTTGCTACTTCAGGTATTTTATAATTTTTAAATTTCATGTCCATCTGAAATATGAATGTTTTTCTGACTGAGATCAATTTATTGCCCTTGCTCAAGTCTGGGGACTTCCAGACCCCGGGTAATTCCTTTCTTGAGCTATAGCAGAAATAGGGATCTCGGACAGGTTAGGTGGGAGGACCTCAAAGAGGCTCAAGGCTGATGTCTTCCCCTTTGGCTACAAGATGCTCAGGATACTCCTGTACCAAATGAGGAGGACATTGTGGCTACAAGCTGCAAAGCAACCTTTGAAAGTCTGTGCTAAGCCCTGCCTCCTTAGTATTCCAGACACGAGGAACACTCTTGTGTCTTGTTTTCATACCTTTGGAACTTGCTTCAGAAGAATCTGCAGAGGTATGACATTGTTGACAGCAATTGCTCCATATCTCAGGGTTTCCTCTTTCTTTGTTTTTATTCCTGCAGTGGAGAGACACTGAATCTTTTTATGTATAAATAGGAGACTTGGTTGGTTGGATTAGCACAAATTGATCTGACTTCTTACTCTGACTCAGCAACATTTTCCCCCTGAATACACTTATTTTTAATCTTCAGTATTCTGGGTCTGAATGTGAAGATTCACTTCAAGCAGCAAAATAATACTGCTGAATACTGTAAGATTGTCAAGCATTTTTTTTTTTAAAGTGGACCTCTTTACTCTTAATAATTTAGAAAAGCAAAGTACTCAAATAACGATCTACATTCAGTGTCTACGTTTTATTCTCTTTGATTCCTCATGACAGGAGTTGTGTGACTTTAACACATTTCAGCATTGCTTTTGCTATTTTCTGGATCATCTGGAGATAAGCCAGCTTCATGTTGTCACCAAGAGATGCATGCTAAGGCTCTACACCAGTACACCTTATCCAAGCAATCATTTTTTTATCATTCTTTATCTTCTAGAATGTTCCATATTGCTCAACGGAAGTTATGTTATTTTTTTTTCTACCTCGCTTTTCTCTTTCAAACAAAAAGTTCTATTAACAATGTTAACAAAAATATTAATTATTCCTTCTCTATGATTGTCCAGTTGTAAGTGTAAGAAGGCTTAGCCTTTGCTGTTTCTTCTTTGTACAGGATCAGAACCCACTCACGTTCTGCCTGAAGGAATCTATTTTGAGAAGTGTCTTCTAGGCACGTAGTGAAATAGCCTTCACTGTTTAAAAGCCTCTGGCATCTTCTGATATCCATCCAGTGGCTCTGGATGGAACCTAGGCTCTTCTGACAAACCCAAGGACCGGGTGGGGACAGGGGGTTACATATCCAATGTGTATTACTCCATGGTGTTCACAAAGCAGATATTGATGCTGGAGGTAGCATCACAAAAATTAAGACAGCTACGTAAGCTCTGAAATTCTTCTGTGGGGCATCTGCTTGATCCCGGAGAGATCCTGGCATCGCTTAGAGCAGCGTTTTCAGAGAATCTATGCTTCTTGCAAACTTTTTTTTTTCCCCTGCAAGGAACTGTTTAGTGCTTGCCCCTCTATACAGCCCTCGAATTGTCTGTTGTTGCATATAAGGGGAAGAATTCACTGACTGTTTGACTACTACTCATCAGCCCTCAGGTGTGTACAAAAAAAAAAAAAAAAAAAATGCCACTCTAGGATGGCTTCATGGAATGACACTAAAGGCTCTATCCTATCACACACAAAACACCTTTGCCAGAAAAGGCAAAGATGAGCAGATGAGCAGGGATTGACTCACAGTGTTTCTGTTGACCACAGTCTCAGTTTAACTTGGGCTTCATTGGGGAATGTGTCTTTTTCCGTCACTGGATGACCAGGCCACATGCAGGCGAGGCTGCCCTTCCAGTGGGCTCTGGGTTTTGCTGCTTGCTGGCTGGCTGGCTTCCCTCTAAGTTCTCTTGGTATTAGGAGGAGCATGCCTCTCTTTTTTTTTTTTTTGTCCTCAACAGAAATGAAAAAACCCTGCTTCTCTTTTCCATGTGCCTCATGAGACCAAGTGACAGAGAAAGATAACAGTATCACCATGAATGGAGCTGGTCTTCCCCATGGCCCTGGAAGCAGCCAGGCCTTGTCAGACTGTTGGGCATAGAACCATACCTAATGGCTAGGGAAGTTCCCTGTAGGGGGTGGATATTAGGTAGAGCCTGTAAGTCACTCTAACGGAATAAGCAGTACCTTGATTCATTTTACTAAACAGATGTTAGCTACAGTTTTAAAAACAAATCTTAACTCAACCTTCAGTTCAAAAGATAATTAATACTTAGGAAAGATTATTTTACTGTGAAAATTAAGAAGACAGTGAAAACATCCTCCAAATCCCTTTCACTTCCTTTCTCCCCAAATTTTATGTATCACTCCATTAGCTTTTTATTTCTGGTGCTGGGATTGAACCCAGGGCCCCACACATGCTAGGCAAAGGCTCTACCACTGAGCTAAAACTCAGAATGACACTTTACATCACTCTGCACATGCTGCTGTCACCTGGAAGCCGTTTTCATGTTGTTACATAACAGCTCATATTTGTGGCTTAGGATGTGCCATAATTTCTCAACCATCTTCCTACGGATGTTCAGCCACTTTACCGTCTTTTCCCTTACAAACAGTTCATAGTGGCTAAGGACAAATCTTGGTGATAGAGTTACTTTTGACCCCACCCCCAATCTCATGAATAGCACTGTTTAAACAAGTACACGCAAGTTGATGATGCCTGAAGGACTTCTAGATGCCAAGTGACTAGACAGATATTGCTGGTTATTCTCCACATGCCATATACAATATGAATTCACCAGCACAGCATAGGGAAGAGACCCTTTCCATGTCTTGTCTGACTCTGTGTTGTCAATCTCTATGTAGATAAAAGCCATACTTTATTCATCTCAGCCCACAACAACAAAGGTTCATCAATTGGGCAATGACAGCTAATTAGCGATAGAAATGTATTCCTCGCCATTCAGAGAACGTTCAGAGAATCAGGGTGCCAGCATGGCTGGATTGTGGTGTGGACCACCTTCTTCGTTGCACACTGTCCTCTACTCATTGAGACTTCACAGCGTGGGGAGAAGGCCAGAGAGTCCTTTGGGGCCTCTTCTGATAATATTAATCCATTTGTGTAAATCCTCCTTGCATAATTACCTCCCAGTGGCCCCACCTCTTAAAAACCGTCACTCACGGGAATAGGAGCGTAACATATGCATTCATGGTAAAGGCACAAACATCCCTTCTGTAGCAAACGGCAACACCACTGTTGAGTCAACATGCCTTCCTTCGCTTATGAGCAAATAAGAAACATCCTTTCGTATGTTTGTGCTGTATGCTCCATTTTCTGGAGCTACGAAGGAAAACATGCCCCTTGGGGAAGAGAACCTTTGTGTAGAACGAGTGCCAGACCTACATAACTCTTTCCTCACACAGCCTCATTTATCTTTCAGAGTCCCTCTGCCCGCTTTCTTTTTACATCTGTTCACCCACAGCCCCTCCCTTCATACCCCACAGCCATTCTCTCTTTGTCCCTTTTGCTTCACTGTCTCCGTGGTGAAGTAGTCTAGAGCACTCAGGACAGGATTGCTGGGGCCTAGTGAGAAACCGCACGCGTGCATTCGGAGGAGCTGCCTCTTGCCTACCTGCCTTTAATGAGAGGAGACTTTTAACTACCACACAGGTCAGCTGCTGGGGGGGGGAAGGTGCAGAGTAAATGCAGGGAAGAAACTGGAATAACTCCTTGGAGCAGGGTAAGACTGGGTTGGCACTGTGCTGCGCATCCCCCCCGAAGAAAGAGGCCCTCCAGACACAAGTCACATAAAGAGTAGAGGTGAGGGGCTGGGCGAGTGTCTCTACAGGAAAGTGGAATGTGTGTAGCAGACTCAGCTGAGTCACTGCTTACTGGCTTCTGCCCACGGTTGGTTCAGGGACAATTGGAAGGCTGTAGAGCGGGTGCCATGTGAAGTATGGGCACCTATGCAGTGTATGATATAAAACGACTTCTCCTTTCTGCCTCTTTTCATCCCATGTTCTCCCCAGGAGGCAAGCTTGGCTGCAGACCCAGGGTCTTGGCAAAAGCTGCAGCCCCGCTGCAGAGCATGGTGGCAGCCGAGGCGATGGTGGGCGCGCTGAAGATACCCCATGGCTACTGAGGGCACCGCTGGGTCAGGGAGCAGAGTGGCAGGCATGGTGTGCAGTCTGTGGGTCCTGGTTCTCGGGCCTTCGGTTCTGGCTCTGGAAGGTAGGAAGGAGGGGCATAGGAGAGTCCCTGTCAGCCAGTGGAGTGGAATGGGAGGGGGTGGGGAGAAGAAATGAAGATGTCAAGATGTGGAGGGTGAACAGAACCTGTGTCAACTACTTTAGACTCCCCAGATACTAACCTCCTGCTGGCGGATTAAGTGGACCCATCCGGGAGGGACAGTGTTTGGTTTTGCATGGAGTGGGCGTAGCCTTGCCAGCTGGAGGCTTTGCACAGTGTGTCCCATTCCCGTTGTGTCTGAACAGAGGTGCTGCTGGACACCACAGGGGAGACCTCTGAGATCGGCTGGCTCACCTACCCACCAGGTGGGGTGAGTGCCACTCTTCCTTCTGAGCCCATCCTCTGGCCCTGGCTCTTCCCCAGGACGTGGAGTTGAGGGAGGGAATCCTGGACACAGCTGTGGAGAGGAGACTCCCATCCTCTGTGTGCAAGAGTGTCAGTGTAGCCGCTCTGTGCTCTCTGCTTGTGGTCTATGCTGTGTCTCACCAGGACAGATAGAGCCCCACAATGTCCCTCTGTCAGCGGAGCACTTAATTGTTTTCCCTTCCCGCCTTGCAGTGGGACGAGGTGAGTGTTCTAGACGACCAGCGCAGACTGACTCGGACCTTCGAAGCATGCCACGTGGCAGGGGTTCTCCCAGGTGCTGGGCAGGACAACTGGCTGCAAACACACTTTGTGGAACGGCGAGGGACCCAGCGGGCGCACATCCGCCTCCACTTCTCCGTGCGAGCATGCTCCAGCCTGGGTGTCAGTGGGGGTACCTGCCGGGAGACCTTCACCCTTTACTACCGCCAGGCCGAGGAGCCCGACAGCCCCGACAGCGTTTCGGCCTGGCACCTCAAACGCTGGACCAAAGTGGACACGATTGCAGCAGATGAGAGCTTCCCCGCCTCTTCCTCCTCCTCCTCCTCTTCCTCGTGGGCCGTGGGACCCCACAGGACTGGCCAGCGGGTGGGGCTGCAGCTGAATGTCAAAGAGCGCAGCTTTGGCCCTCTCACTCAGCGGGGCTTCTATGTGGCCTTCCAGGACACAGGGGCCTGCCTGGCTCTTGTGGCTGTCAAGCTCTTCTCCTACACGTGTCCCTCTGTGCTGCGCAGCTTCGCCTCCTTTCCCGAGACTCAGGCCAGCGGAGCTGGAGGCGCCTCCCTGGTGGCAGCTGCGGGCACCTGTGTAGCTCATGCAGAACCAGAGGAGGACGGAGTAGGGGGCCAGGCAGGGGGCAGCCCCCCACGTTTACACTGCAACGGGGAAGGCAGGTGGATGGTAGCCGTGGGAGGTTGCCGCTGCCAGCCGGGACACCAGCCTGCTCGAGGAGACAAGCTCTGTCAAGGTGAGGTCCTTTCCCGCCCCCAACCCCCTTGGCCTTGGATTTTTCTCCGGAACACTCCAAATTTGGCTGCACCCACAAAAATATCTCAAATATCTCCATCTCAGGAAAGGACCGCTCTTAGTTACTGAAATATGCTGAGGTGCGCATTGAACTCATCTGTAATGTCTAGAGACTGCTATAGTTCTCCATAGTCCCATGTCCTGTACCCTAAGGCCATGGGCCCAAGAGGTTGCTGCATTGTTAGGGTTACCTTGTGCGGGCTCCTCTGTGCCCATAGCCTACCTGGCTGGGAAGGGTTCATGGCGGAGCTAGGCAGTAGGAAGTAGTAGTGGATAGGCTAAAAGGAACGACTACAGAGAATCACCGTACCCTCACCAGAAATGCCTGCTTCTGGGCTTGACCTGCCCCCAGCCCCCAGCACACCTAACTTGTCATAAATGGAAATGGGTTCTGTCCCCTCACTGACTGACCACTAGGTCTGTGCTCCAGGGGACTGCACATGGAGACTGGGTCTCAGGACCAAGAACCAGCTCTGGGGAAGAGAGGACACCTAGTACAGATGACTAGAAAGTCGGGGTGGGTGAATGAAGTAAACACGACAACACATTCTCTCCTTTTCCCCTTAGCCTGCCCCGAAGGGTCCTATAAGGCCCTGGCTGGGAACGTCCCGTGCTCGCCATGTCCAGCTCGCAGCCACTCCCCTGACCCTGCAGCTCCCGTTTGCCCTTGTCTCCAAGGCTTCTACAGGGCCAGCTCCGACCCACCCGAGGCTCCTTGCACTGGTGAGTCCTGATCTCAGCTCAGCACACTAAATCTGGGAATGGGCAAGGCTCTGGGGGAACTACCTTAATAATGTGGATGAAGGGCTTTGGGGTTGTCTAGGAATGACTTGCATTCTGGTTTTTTGTTTTGATTTTTTTTGTTTGTTTATTATTATTATTATTATTTTGTCTCCCCTCCACTTCCCTTTTTCTCCATCCTTCTTCCTGTTTCCCCTTTCTGCCCTCTTGGCCTCTTTCCTCCCTTACTCGCCTCACAATCCCCACCTCTCTACACCTCTTCCAGGCCCTCCATCTGCTCCCAGGGAGCTTTGGTTTGAGGTGCAAGGCTCAGCCCTTATGCTGCATTGGCGCTTGCCCCAGGAGCTGGGTGGACGAGGGGACCTGCTCTTCAATGTTGTATGCAAGGAGTGTGGCGGCCACCGGGAGTCCAGCAGTGGGGGGACATGCCGTCGCTGCAGGGATGAGGTGCATTTCGACCCCCGCCAGAGGGGCCTGACCGAGAGTCGAGTGTTAGTTGGGGGGCTCCGAGCACATGTGCCATACATCTTGGAAGTGCAGGCTGTCAATGGGGTGTCTGAGCTCAGCCCTGACCCTCCCCAGGCAGCAGCCATCAATGTCAGCACCAGCCACGAAGGTGAGCCCTTTTCCTTCTCCTTAAGGACAGCTTGCTTCAGCTCCTCAGATCCCCTCTTCCCCATGCCTGCTTTCCAGCCAGCCTGCATTAGACATTACGTCCTCAAGCCCATCTCCTCCACCCTCTGCTGCTGCTGCTGCTGCTGCTGTTCCCAGAGACTCTGGCCCCTCCCCATCTCCCAGCCCCCCCCAACAACAATAACTCTCCTCTCTGTGCTTCAGTCCCTTCTGCGGTCCCTGTGATGCACCAAGTGAGCCGGGCGGCCAACAGCATCACAGTGTCCTGGCCACAGCCTGAGCAAACAAATGGGAACATCCTGGACTACCAGCTGCGCTATTACGATCAGGTGGGCAGGAGTCAGACAGCTCTGTGGGGCCTCTGTGGGGCCTCTGCGGGGCTCATGCGAGCTCTCAGCCACCACAACCCCAGCCCTGCAAGGGCGTTGCAAGGGATATCACAGAGGGTAAAAGCGATTGTTGTCCCTAGGCAGAAGACGAATCCCGCTCCTTCACCATGACCAGCGAGACCAACACTGCCACGGTGACACGCCTGAGCCCTGGCCACATCTATGGCTTCCAGGTGCGGGCACGGACCGCAGCTGGTCACGGCCCCTATGGGGGCAAAGTCTATTTCCAGACCCTGCCGCAAGGTGAGCGGAAGTCTAGATGAGCATTTGCGTCCCAAGACTATCTAAGCTACAAACCGTGACCCGTCATCTTCCAGATCAAGGCCTCTGGGAAAGGAGGCTCCCGTGGGTGACTTTAGAGGCTGCATGGGTAAAGCGGGAGGCAGTGAATTAATATGAGGGGGTTTGCTTTGCAGGTATGAATGAGTGTAGTGTGGACCTGTGTGGACAGTTCTTGGCTAAGGAGGATGGGAACGGTGTTCAAGTGGATGAGTGCACATGTGAAGTGTGTGTGTGTGTGCAGTGCTGTGGATGTCCCGGGGTATGGGAAGCTTGCAGACATAAAGAAAGCCTGCCTTACCCCGGTGACTCTGCCCCTGATCCCTCAGGTGAGCTGTCCTCCCAGCTGCCAGAGAAGCTGTCCTTGGTGATTGGTTCCATCCTGGGGGCCTTGGCCTTCCTGCTACTGGCAGCCATCACTGTACTGGCTGTCATTTTCCAGCGGTGAGGACCCTTCCACTCCCACCCAACCTGCCCCCATACCACTCAAGTCCTCACCACCCCAGGAACCCCTGCAGCACTTGGCATATCCTTCTACTAGTTCGTTGCTAAGGTGGGAAGGAGGGTCTTGGTAGAGCCCCCTCTACCAGATCCATGGGGCTGGAAAGTTTTATGCTTGGCCTGGGCTGTTGGGGCAGGTACAAACTGGCAGAAACAGGTGCCATTCGAGGCTATTGATTTGCCTTTTCAGGAAGCGGCGTGGGACCGGCTACACAGACCAGCTGCAGCAGTACAGCAGCCCAGGTTGGGGAGGGGAGGGGCCGTGTCTGTGGCTGGGATTGCGGGCTTGGAGAGAGGTGAATGCCTGGCGAGGAAGCCCCCCCCCCCATCACCATCTTCCAAAAGTACAAGGGTGGTGTCTTGGGTGTTTGTGTGTTCATGTTTGCACCACACCCTCGTAACACACTGTATGTATGTTCAGGGCTGGGAGTAAAGTATTACATCGACCCTTCCACGTATGAGGACCCCTGCCAGGCCGTCAGAGAACTCGCTCGAGAAGTTGACCCTACATATATCAAGATCGAGGAAGTCATTGGGGCAGGTATTTGAGGGGCGAGGGATGTCTAGGTGGGATGTGTCATGATCCCTGTTAAGCACAGAAGGACATCTCATAACTTCTATCCATCTGTCCTCTAGGCTCCTTTGGAGAAGTGCGCCGGGGTCGACTGCAACCCCGGGGAAGGCGGGAACAGGCTGTGGCCATCCAGGCCCTGTGGGCAGGGGGTGCTGAGAGCCTGAAGATGACCTTTCTGGGCCGAGCGGCTCTGCTGGGACAGTTCCAGCACCCCAATATCCTGCGGTTAGAAGGCGTAGTCACCAAGAGCCGGCCTACCATGGTGCTGACGGAACTCATGGAACTTGGTCCCCTGGATAGCTTCCTTAGGGTCAGTTATGCTCAGGTGAAGGGGGGGGGTTGTCCTTAGGGGTTGGGAAAAGCTTGGAACCCTAACATTTTCCAGAAGGCCTCTGCTCCTTTCCTTTCCGTCCCAACCTCCGTCGTGGTCTTCATCCTTCGTCCTCAGGCCTTTTTGGTTCCCAGATTTTGCTCCCAACTGCCCTCTTGCGCTGATACGTGTTTTGCAGTCTGTCCACCCTGTCGGTGACCTCTAACTTCTACCCTTCAGCAGCGGGAAGGTCAGTTCAGCAGCCTGCAGCTGGTGGCCATGCAGCGCGGCGTGGCTGCTGCCATGCAATACCTGTCCAGCTTTGCCTTTGTGCATCGAGCACTCTCTGCCCGGAGTGTTCTGGTGAACAGCCACCTGGTGTGCAAGGTGGCCCGGCTTGGACACAGTCCGCAGGCGAGTCCCGGGCCCTTGGAGGGTCAGCGCTCTTCAGCATGGTGGAGGGGAAAGCTAAAATGCAGGATGGGTGCTGCCAGTGGCTGGGGGGGGGTGGTGGTTAGGGACTCAGTCATGTAATGAGGACAGGGGACCCTGGGCTTAGTTAGAGCAATGGAGAGGCTGGAGGAACCAAGGGGCAGCAAGGGAGGACAGGAGGACAGGAGCCTAGAGCCAGCTCCTTCCTGCTGTCAGTACGGAGGCCGCACAGGCCACAGAGGAGTGAGCACAGTGCTGGTCAAATCCCTGAGCCCTCCTCCACTCGCAAGCCCCATGCGTGACCCATAGTCTCCCTGGAAGCCCACACCTTGATGTGTTGATGTGTATGTACTCTTTAGGGTGGCCAAGGGGGTGGAAGGAGATGCCGGCTGAAGACTCCCCGGACATCTAGGTCTCTAAGCTGCACGGCGAATGTGGCTCTCACTATGGTTATTAATGTTCGATCTCTGGTTCTCACCTGCAGGGCTCAAGTTCCTTGCTTCGCTGGGCAGCCCCAGAGGTCATTACACATGGGAAATATACTACATCCAGCGACGTCTGGAGCTTTGGGATACTTATGTGGGAAGTGATGAGCTACGGAGAACGGCCCTACTGGGACATGAGTGAGCAGGAGGTGAACTTGCAGATTCCCCAGTGCCCACCCCTTTTCGGAGCCACTCCTGTTCTGAGATCTTGTGACCGGAACATTCTGAATGTTGCGGTCCCCTCTCCGTCTCAGCTTCATGCTACACCTGGATTCGGCCCATCTGTCATTAGCTTCCCATCACATGTCCCTCCTGACCTGCAGGTACTAAATGCAATAGAACAAGAGTTCCGGCTGCCCCCACCTCCAGGGTGCCCCAGTGGGCTACACCTACTGATGCTGGACACTTGGCAGAAGGACCGTGCCCGTCGGCCTCACTTTGACCAGCTTGTGGCTGCATTTGACAAGATGATCCGCAAGCCAGATACCCTACAGTCTGAAGGGGGCTCCGGGGACAGGTCTGAAACTTGGGGCTGGAGCCTGGGAAAGCCGTGGGGGCGGGGGTGGGGGGTTAGGGGTGGGGGTAGGTAGGTGTAAACCAAAAGGAAAACTGAGCAGAGAGTAAGCTGAAGAGGAACCTGTTTTGCTTGCCCCTTCCCACCTTAGGCCTTCCCAGACTCTTCTGAACCCCGTGACCTTGGCCTTTCCTTACCTGGACTCTCCCCAGGCCTGGCTCTCAGCCATCGGACTAGAGTGTTACAAGGACAGCTTCTCCAAGTTTGGCCTTTCCACCTTCAGTGACGTGGCTCAGCTCAGCCTGGAGTAAGCTGGGTTGATGAGGTGGGAGGGTGGACACTCTGGGCCCCAGGCAACAGGGTACATCTGGGATGTATTGAAGGAGATGGCCCAAGCCCAGGTCTGGTCCACTCCTTTCCCTCCAGAGACCTGCCGGGTCTGGGCATCACCCTGGCTGGCCACCAGAAGAAACTACTGCACAACATCCAGCTCCTCCAGCAGCACCTGAGGCAGCCAGGTTCGGTGGAGGTGTAAAGTCTGGTCGGGAATCTGTGAGCTGCTGAGGCCCCAACCCAGCCCTGGACATAGGACGGAGGAAGGGTGTGTGAGGACCGATCCTGGCTGCACTCCAGCCTCCACGCCTGCCACACTAAACCCTGGACGCTGCATCCCCAAATCCTGCCCTTCCAACAGCCTCCCCCATATTAAAGGGAAAGAAGGGAAGTTACAAGTCTAGGTGTGTCCATGCCTTGGTCTGCACGGAAGGGCTGGGGAGGAGCAGCACTGCCTGACAGGGTGGGCCAGTGGTCCAGCCCACTGAATCATGAAGGGAGCTGGGTGGGGATCAGGAAATGGCTTTATTGGAAGGTAGCAAGGCTCATCCCAGCCTCCCCACCCCAAGGCTGGTGCCTGTGTCTCTCCATCACACACATTCACACAAGCTCAGTGCTCCCCACCAGTTGTCTGGAGCACTCTGGGGAGAGTTCCGTCCCTCCCGTTTACAAGGCCTGGGTGGAGACAGGTGCCCAGGATGGCAAGCGCGTGTCATTAAAGTGCTCTGGTGTGCAGAACAAGGAACGATTGGTTGAGGCAAGCACCACGGAGTCTCCTTTCCTTTTCCCCAAGCTGAAGGAGCCGTGGAAACTTGGAACATTTATTCCCTGCACGTGCATTCCTTAGCATGCTCCAACCCCTCCCCCCCCAACCCCGGACTTGGGGGCTGACTTCTACTTTTCTATCTGGCTTTCTTTCATTCTGTTTCGATGCTTGGTGTGGTGGGAGCCGGCCAACCTTCAGATCTGGTACTCCCAGCCCTCCCCGTCTTCTAGGCCCCGGTTGATTATCCCTCGAAGGTCCCTCCTTAGAGTCCCTTGCCGAAGCCTTTCCCAGTTGACGCTGCTCCGGGAGGTGCTCCGGGACACGGAGGGCGTGGGAAAGGACAGGTAGGCACCGAAGGGACGTGATGTCTCCAGTTTTCCCCCTGAGTCTTTTTCCATGTCCTCTGAGTAGAGGCCGTCTTGCGGCTGGAAGGCCCGCGCATAGCGGCGGATGCGTTGCCTGTTGAGGTCTTGCCTGTCTTCCACCCTGCAGGGAGTAGAAAAGAGGTTCAGAAGCAGTGGAATTGAAAGGAAGGGCTGAGGTCAGCGCTGGCCTTCAGCCACCACGGGGACCCGCTGGAGCACGAGCCCCTCAGCAGCCAGGTCTCAGGAAGCTAGCTGTGGGGTCGGCTCTGAGGATGCTTGGGAGGCCGAGCTCCGTAGCCACACTTAAAATGACAATAAGCATGGGGTTGGGGAAGCACGCAGATCTCCTCAGGGCTCTGGGAGCCAGAGGACACCATGCACACTGACTGCTTCGGGAACACCACCAATGACCCCACATCCTTACCGCAGGAACCAGCGGTCCCCAAGCCCGTACTCGCGCCCACAGATCCCTGAGCGAGGCCACAGGCAGCGAGGCAGCTTCCGCTCTAGCATCACAGTGGTGGCTACAACCTGTATTTAGGAACAAAAAAAAAATGGAAGTCAGAGAGGTCAGGTACAGACTGAGAAGGGCAGAGAGAGGCAGGAAAAGGGAAGACAATTTAGTAACAAACTCTGGGGCTGTGGCTCTCCAGAAATAGAAGCAAGAACCCTCTCCCCAAACCAAAGATGGCAGCTTGAGCTTGGAAGAGCCCCTTCTGTGGCAGAGAGTGCATGGGACTTGAGCCCCACAATTCTTCATCCTATGACCGGAAAGCCTTGGCAAAGCCAGCAGGGGCGCTGGCGGCCTCTAAGAGTTTACCCTCAGGAGAGACCTTGACCAAAGGTACAGGCAGGGTTGTGGAAAACACCGAGGAATTTCACGGGCCTGCATACATGAAGTGCTTTAAAAATACAGACATCCTGTTTGGAAACCTAATATCAACCCATTTTCAAAAACATTTCTCCCAGAAAACCTTTCTTAGCTGGATTAGGTTTTAGTCCGTTTGCACAAATCACACTTAAGTGCTTTCCAGGGTTTTATAGTTCCACTTTTGTTTTACTTAAATTATTTTTTGTTGAGATAAATTCTTTTCCAGGCATATTTTTTAAAGGAAGACTTGGTTCATCTCATTGTCCTTTATGCCTGTCATAATAATGATCTGATTGAAAATAGCTTCTGCTGCTAAAGAAAGAGGTGTTTCTTTCTTTCTTTTTTTTTTAATGTCATTATTTATAACACTTCCAATTTTTCTGGGTCAAATTCTGCAGGCCTCAATGTTTTCAAGAGACTGGATACTTCCATTCTTACTCGGGAAGCGCGGTTTGCCAAATATAGCTTAAGCCATTTGTTCACTTTATTTCTAGAAAAGACCGAGGACTTCATTGTTGAGGAAAAATATATAGAATTCTTCCCAGGGTTTCCAGAAGTGCTCACTGTTACCAATTAAATTCCCCCTGGAATGTTGCATTATTTCATAACTTGCTCGAAAACCTATCCAAATATACACGGGCACAAATGGCTGCTTTTATCCCTGGGCAAGAAGATATATGCAGGAACCCTCCTGACCACCAGAGGGCTCACCTGTGCCCTCCAGAGCTCATCCCTCTCATGCGCCACTCTCCAGTGAGTGTCGCCCATCATGGCAATGAGGAGGTTGAGCATGAGCAGTGTGGCGATGATGGCAAAGGCGGCGTAGGTGATGCTGTACATGAAGGGCAGGTCCACGTCATAGTTGGCAGGACCATCGATGATGGTGAGGAAGAGCTCAAAGGTGCTGAACAATGCCATGGGGTAGTCGTAGAAATGGCCCAGCTCATCGGGGTCCTCTGTCTGGAAGATGATATAGAAGGCTGCTCCACCCAGGGGGTGAGAGTTACCATGGCAACTGTATCATGGCTAGCCCAACCACCGACTATTTGTTGTCTGTTTCCATCCCATTCCCTTCGTCTCAGATCGGTGTTTCAACTCAATACATTTCACCTTATTTTATTTTTCGAGGTTATAATTGCATTCCCTCCTTCTCTTTCCTCCTTCCAAGCCCTCCCCACACACCCCTTCTTGCTCTTTATCAAAGTAATGGCCTCCTTTTCCATTAATTGTTGATACAATTCCTAAATGCACACACACACACACACACACACACACACACACACACACACCCTAAATACAGAAATACAACCAGCTCAGTCTGCATAATGTTACATGTACATATGTTTTCAGGGCTGATCACTTGGTGCTGGGTGGCAAATTGGTGCGCTCTTCCTGGAGGAAGACTATGTCCCTCCAGGCATTCTTTAGTTGCCCGTAGTTCTCTGTATAGGGATAGGGCCCGAGGCTTCCTGCCCCCTGTCCACCTTAGCATGTCTATTGGTGTTGTCCTTGATCAGCACACAAACAATGCATTTTAAGTTATTACGTTTCCCTATTTTCTCCTAGCCTCCAGCTCCCTAACACTACTGTCCCTCACTTCTGAGCAACATCCCATTTTCAGACATTTCATGGCCTCCTCTAACATCTGGCCTCCCTCCACGTTCAGCCTGAAGAATTCTGCACCCTCTAAATTCCCCCACCCCAGCCCTTGCCTCCCACAGCCTCTGCCCTGGATTAGTGACTTACCTGAAGCAAACCCCAGGATCACCACAGCCATCAGCCAGCAGAATCTCATCAAGTCACCAAAAATCATCTATGGCGAGGAAGAGGTAGAGAACACCACATTTTCAGACCAGTTACCCACCTGACATCAGCAAATCTAAACGTCCGATGGCTCCACACACCAGGATAGGTTGGCAAAGTACACCTGCTGGCTAAATCTGCCCGTCCTGTCTTGGTGAGCATCTTAAGCTAAGAATGACTATAAGCTTGTAAGAGGATTTTAAATGTTTTTCAAAGAAAAAATAGGAGGAACATATAGCAAGAACTATGCAGTGTTCACAACACGTGAAAAGTGTACTACCCAGTCCTGTGGGAGAGTGTTTGCTTTGTCTGGGTCTAGGACTCTTTATTAGGAAGCGTGGAGGAAGGCACTGACCTTCTGGATCATGATGGTGAAGGGGCCAAGCATTTGGAATCCTCTGGCAAAGTACATCACATTGCACCAACCCAACACCAGAGCAAAGGACATAGGCACCACCTCCCCGTCTGCATTGGTGAGTCGCATCACCATGGTCACCAGCACCATGAGGGCGTAAGTGATACTGGGGGAATAACATAAAAAAGTCAGGTTCATCCTGGGGACCCAACAGCAAGAGTATAGTGCTCCAAAAGACCCCATAGTGTCAGACTCAGCCTCGACATACTCAGCACCCCAGGGTCACACATCCCAGCGGGAACTCAGAGCTAAGGTCAAAGAGGGCAGCGGAAATTCTAGCAAGATGAGGGGTGGCAGTGAGATAAAGCAGACACTCACATGATGACATGGAATGGCCCCCCAAGGATGGTCTGCCCAAAGAATCGAGTGACTCCCAACCGGAAGATGTCTGGAATCTGGAAAGAAGTCAAGGAGACATAAAGGCACTTGTAGACCGGAATGTGGGCCCGGCTCTGGGGCTAACGGCCTCTACCAGGATCCTATCTACACTTTACCTCCACCAGCAGGATGATCACAGCCCCAACGACGCTCACCAGCTCCCCAACCAGCCGCAGATCATCCTTGGAGGTCACATAGGACTCCTAGGGAGGAAAGATATTGGTCAACCACCTGTCCCTGTCCAACGTAACAGTTCCCAAGGCAATCAGCTCTTTCGGATTCTTTCTAGACCACGAAATACTGCTAGTCTCAAACTCTGCTCCTAGCGTAAGATTGTAGGTGTGTTCCCGCATGCACGTGTTGAGTCCGTGCCTACTTCCCAGAGATCTAAGTGCGAGGTGAAATCCAGGTAGGGAGTCAGGAAGGTGGGATGATGGATGATGCTGTGAAGAGAAGCTTCCTAACGTGCTATCTGTCACTACCAGGTGTCACCTGAAGGAGCTTCTGCTGCAGGAGGGTGTTGTCCCGGGGATTGGTACGGTTAGTGATCCTGGGCTTGAGGGGCCGGTAAACACAGCACATGGTAAAGCAGATGATGTACAGCACGTAGATGGCACCCAGCACGCAGAAGTAGGGCCGCCCATACCTCCTCCACTTGAGGCTCACCAGCTCCTTCACAGGAGTCTGGTCCAGAATATGGCGGGCCTACAACAGAAAGAATAGGACAGTATCTCCAAGAGCCCGCCCCCCTTCAGCAGGGAGGCCGGAGCTGTGAAGACTCTGTACCTCGCGCTTCTTGGTAGTGACAATAAGTTCCAGCAGCGACTGATCGTCTCCTGAGGAGTCAATCTCAGTGAGATCGTAAAGAGTGGAGGTCAGGGGCCCGTACGTCCACTGGATATGCTTTCGCTTCTGCATTAGGTGCTGGAACATCTGAAAGAGAGTGGAGTTGTAAAAATAAAGAATAAAAACTCCTGGTGGTGGTGGTGCCCACCTTTAATCTTTAATCCCAGCACTTGGGACGCAGAGGCAGGCAGATCTCTGTGAGTTCAAGGCCAGCCTGGTCTACAAAGTTACACAGAGAAACCCTGTCTCCAAAAAAAAAAAAAAAAAGCTACGAGAATAGAGATGGTCAAGATCCACAGCTGAGGGGCATGCCGCAGCACGGAAGAAAAGGACCTGGGAAGGTGTTGGCCCTCCCCTCCCGTAAGGACCTCAGCCTTTGGAAGTCAAAAGAAATCATGTCACACAGAACCCTAGATTTATCCTGCCCCATGATTCATTCCAGAGCCTGGAGACACGGGGAAAATCGCACGCTACTCTTCTGGGAAGGACAAGTGGGCTTGGGCACTGCAGAAAGGTCTCAGGATAAGGTCTAGACTACATAAATTACCATGACTTTGGTCAGAGAAAACAGGTAAAGAGAAGAAAATAAACGTGGACCGGTGAATGAAAGACATAGGCTGAAGCATATCCTAATAGAGCTGAGGGACGGACCTAAGCCTCTTAGATGCACTCAGTTCTCTCTGCTCCCAGCGATGTAAACCGTAGATCACTAACGACCCCTTAGGGCTCGGGACTCACCACAGTGTTGCCTTCCACTCCAGCCAGCTTGAAGGGGGTGAGGCCCTGGTTGTTGGGCACAAGTTCCAGGGACTTCAGGTGGTCACCCCCATCATAGGACAGCAACAGGTTGTACATCTGGCAGGCAAAGGTTTTGTTGGGCTGCAAGATGAGTATGTGCAGTACTGTGTTTCCTGGAGAGACAGAGGTTGCCATCAGGTTCCCTCCCTCCCTCTCTCTCTCTCTCTCTCACACACACACACACACAGAGAGAGAGAGAGGGAGAGAGAGAGAGAGAGAGAGAGAGAGAGAGAGCGCATCATCATCCAGCACTTTCTCCTCATCCCAGTTCTTACCCAGGGAGTCCTGGGCCCGGATGTCAGCTCCATGTTCAATGAGCAGCCTGACAATCTCCTCGCTGCCCACACAGGCAGCGAAGGACAAAGGGTGTTCTCCTGTGGACACAGGAGATACGTGACAGGAGACAGCAGGGTCAGAAGAGGGGAGGACTTCTGCCCTTCAGCCCAACAACTGTCTCCTCCTGCTCCCCTGTCTCAGCTTGTGGCTTGGGATCAATCACGTGCACAGGAGAAACCTCAGCAAAGCATAGTCCAGAGGGTGATGGAGGGCACTGGCCTCCAGCTCTAAGTCTTAGAAGCGCTGCCCTCCCAGCTTCCCGGGAGACATAACCAAGGAAATGGTCCTCCTTAGCCTCCCTTCCCACTGCCTTGGCCCCGCTTTGCACCTCTGAGCCTGGCCCTGGGTCTCACCATAGTAGATGAGGTTGTGGGGACTGTGGTGGAAGGCAGAGCCAGTGGCTCTGGCAGAGACACTGGCCCCTCGGGCAAGCAGGGCACAGACCAGATTCACATTCTGGTTCATGACTGCGATGTGCAATGGAGTCTGACCTGGTCAACAGAGAGCTGCAAGTCACATATCTGTTCCCAGGAACCCGAAGGAATCCCTCTCGCATGTTCCCATAGTTTCCTTTGTGTGGCCATCTTGGATGGATGGCAGGGACCCTGTGGGTGTTAAAGGTTCCCAGTAGTTCCCTGTGTTCCCTCCATCCAACTCTGTCCCTTCTCTGGGCCTCTGGATGTAATGACTTTTCATCAGAACTTAGAAAAACAAAGACAGCTTTTGGGATGATAATAAAAGTTAGGGACCTTCAGATAGCTCCTCTGTTTCCCCAAATTATCTATGTGAGATTGCTGGAAAGCACAGCTAACCGTCCACCCTAGGGCCTCACCTTCATACAGCTCAGAGGTCATGGGCTCAAAGACCAGCTCTGGGGCAGCCTCCATCAGCACCATGGCAGCCTCCAGGTTGTCATAGAGGATTGCTATGTGCAATGCAGTCTCCCCCATGGCGCCTGGCATTTGGAGAGGGGGGAGGGGAAGGCAAATCATGTCTCGGGGCACACTCTGGGTCGTGGTGGGCTCTCTTGGGGATGTCTGTGAGGTGGGGGACCGACCCACAGACCATTGCTAGGACTCTGCTCCGTACCTCTCTGGTGCACCTCACACCCTTCAAACTTGAGCAGCTTGCTCAGGGCCTGGACATCATTTTCTTTGGCAGCTAGAAGAAGAGGCGATTCCCAGATCCTACCAGGAAACAGGACGAGTACGGTGAACATGCCCAGTAGTAGCACAAGCTACGAAGGGTTCACTCACATATGTGCCTCAGCAGCAATAGAAGGAAAGGTCCCCGACCCAGGTAGACCGGTCCGTTACAGTGCACAAGTCTATCTTCCCATCATTGTTCGGTTCTCTTAAACACATTCAGCCCGTGTAAGAAAATGCCCTGACTACTTTCCTGTTTCCCTGGTGCTGGGACAAGAATGTCCAGGGCTTGCGTGTGCGTGTGTGTGTGCAAGCCACCTGTGCACACTCACGGCATGGTCTGTGCATTACTGGAGTGGCCCTATTCTGGACTTGGCAGCGTCCTGAGATGGCCCTGCATGGTAAGTCTTGTTTTCTGTGTGCTAGAGGTAAAAGGAGTTCTGCCCCCATATTTGTTGAGGAAGCCACCATGCAGAGACTAGAGGGTTTTCTCCTGTTACAAGACGCCTTGCTATCTGACCTGCAGTGTGGAATATTTGATTCCTCCACTCCCTTCCTCTTTCTGGCAGTGTCTTCAGGACTCAATCTAAAAACAGCAATGGCCCCTGTGAGAAAGGCTGACTCCGGGCAACGGTCATTCATACCCCCTCTCTCTCCTCACATCTTAATTTTTACCATTTTCACTCTTAAATCATAAATCCTATAGATGATCAGAATCTTACACACATTAATAAGAAATTCCAACTCTCTGATTGCCCTTTGACATGAAATGTCCGGGTCTGCAGTTTAGGAAGGGTCCCAATGGACTCTTGTACAAATGAAAGTTCAGGAAACGTTACTCAAGCCAGGAGTGTGGTCCATGAATGCAAAATTGCTGAAGTGATACATCCGAGTCAAGCTTGGGAACCCCCGTCTCTAAAAGGTACACGTAAAGCTTAGGAAGTAAAGCCAAGCATCATCCCCACACCCTGTCTACAGAGCCTTAGGTGCCACTTTATTTCTGCTATTGGTACCTGTGAGGGTATAAACAGCTGCCCACAACTGCAGATGAGGGGGAAGGAAAGGATCTAATTTAGAGAACTCATTGATTGACTTTCACATGGATCTGAATGTTCACGTCACCCTCTTACATTTCTTCTTGAGTGTACCCGATTCTGAATTCAGAGTCCTTATCCCAACTCCCCGTCCCTAATGCTTCCCTACTTATTATATAATTTTTATGCATTTTAGGAAAAAGTATATATCCCCTGGCTCTGCAAATCACCTCTCTAGTCTTAACCCAACTAAGAAACACGGTTCTGTTTTTTTAATTGAATTGTTTCTTTCAGCTTGGAGCAGGTTGGTCTTTCTACAGAAGTATCCTATTTACGCACAGATAGCCTATTACATGGCATAAGAAAGGATCTGGACAAGGGCTCCCATCCTGAAGTTCTAGCCGTGACAAGAAGCTTACTGTAAAGCTGGGATTTGGAAAGTGATAAGAAGAAAGTGGCTTCTGTCTCCCACACCCATAACCCCAGCTCCCTCAGAGGCCCATAGGCAGCAACCAGGTTCAATCAGTCACCTAAGAGTCTGTCTCCATTTAGTTCTTTCTCCCTTTTGCTACTGAAGCTCATTAATTCACATCTTTATGCTCTGGTTCAGGATTAAAAAGGCATTCTTTTGGTTTCCCTGCATCCTACTTAGCCCTAGTCCATCCTCGTTACTGCTGTCAAGATACTCTAAATGACAACACAGTCACACACTTACAGAAGGCAGACAGATCCTTCAATGCCCAAGGATAAGGAACACAGAGGTCCTTCACGGTCTTTGTGCAACCATGTTTCCATTCTCTGATCCTCCCCCTCACATCTTACACCTGGCATTTCAGTCTCACCGCACACCCCAGCCCCACAGAGCACACCGTTCTCCTTGGACCCGCGCCCTCAAGGCTGCCTCTTCCTGGATCCACTCCCTCAACCCAGCGATTGTCCATTGTGCATTCTGTGCCCAGCAAAAATCCCTAGAGTGCTGTGGTTGCTCACTATGATAGCGGGAGAATGGATAAACCAATAGTGATGCCAAGGTGGCTGCTCCTCTTATTATCTGTATCTACCCCCCCCCCCCAAGCCAACCTTAAATAAACATATAACCTAAGTGAAATAAACATATGGCATAAGAGAAAAACAGAGTTTGGTTTGAAAACACTGCTGCGAAACTAATTTTCTAGGCCTTTCACTAGCACCACGACCCCAGCCATTTGCCCTAGAATGTAGGAGAAACAAAGCTTCTTCCTACACACACACACACCAATCCTAGAACTTTTCCCACTCTTTCTTTGGTCTTATTTTTATTATAACATCTTGCACTTTGTGTTGCAAATAGGATATGTTTCTTTTTCCATACTTGGGATCCACAGAATTTCCTTTTGTTCGTGACACATCTCTGAAGCTGGTAGTGGTCTCCCACATGCCTGTATTCCCTGCGTAATCCTTTCCCTTTGTCTGCTGCTAGCCTACAGGCCTTGTGGAAGACCAAAGTGCTGGATATAGAGTACAGCTACATGATGCTCAATTAGAATTGAGCTTTACTTACACAACTATTTCAACACTGTGGTATTATTCTTTGAAAATACCATGCATTTATACAATGTATTCTGATCATATCCATTTTCAGCTTCTCCTTCCAACTCTACAAATATACTCTACGCAATATTTTGGATCATGCCTATAGTAACAACTATCCATTCTTCATCTGAAAGTCAACTCTAAAGAGGCCCCCTGTGTCTTACTCAGACCACACCCCTGGTAAAGAAATAGCTTTGTAACCCAACTCGACGATGTTTGTAAGAAATGGTTTCCTCTCCTTGCACACTCCGAGTTCGAGCAAAATGAAGACGGAAGGGTCAGGGAGCCTTTTCCATCTACTTTAAAACTTGCAGTAACTACATAGGGCCACAAGGTGATAGCAGAGAAAGTTCTAACTCCCTACTGGTTTTGGCAGGAAGAACACAGAACTCCAACCTTGCTTCACAATCCTTGGTCTCCAAAAGAAGAAGTGTAAGGAATACCAAAGAGTCTTGTAGATTCCCTGATAGCAACCCATCATAGAAGGCTAGAGAACAATGGAGATACAGGGGGGAAAGGAAGGAGTCAAGACTAACATCCCATATGGACACCTACACAGAATTTCCCTAATCAACACGTTAACCAAGTCAGGGTACAGAAATCCTGATACACAGGTGCAATTATTCATAACTTATTAAGAAGAAAGGATTCTCCACATAAAGTTAAAGTTCCATAAGCACACAAAATATTTTCTAACTAGAACAAGTAAGGAAGAAACAAAAAGCTGTGATCAGAGAGTAGCAAAAAAAAAAAAAAAAAAAAAAAGCAGAAATTATCAGACTATGAAAGATAATCCCAGTTTCTTCAAAAATTGTTTTATCTGGCAATTAAGTACAAAATTGAACAGTGTAGTCCCGTAATGGCTTGGGGAAAACTTAGTTATAAGCTTCTTTGACACAAAACCTAGCACATTTTTGTCCTCGTTGGGGACTTAAGCTAGTGTTCTCTTGTTCAAAACCAACATTGTGTCTCCAAGTCCTTGGCTTTCTTCCTTCATGACTTCTCCTCCAACTCTCTGCTCCTGGTTGTTATGAACATATAAGTCTATGTGTGTCCTATACATGAGTCATGCTCTGTCTTTTATTCTGGGAAACAAAAAAGGATCCAAGAGTTTTAAGGAATGTTCTGATCAGGAGAGTAGAAACTGTGCCAAAGTAGAGTCTGGCCTGCCCCTGTAACAGGCAAGGCCTCAGGATGAGTACTCTGAAATGATTAGTCCAACCAGGTCTGTCTGAGCTGAGTCAAGTGCCTCCTTAGCCTCTTCCCTGCCCCCGTTGGTTGTATTAATCGGGGGTTGAAGTGTTGGCATATGTGTGTGTGTGTTGGGGGGGGGCATTCTGAGGATACATGTGACTTTATCTACAAATGCCCTTACAGCTGACCGTAGACTGTGAGTGATAATACCTTGTGCTTCATACAGTTTCGTTCTGACGGATTCATTTCTGCCAGGAGGAAGTTCATAGCCCACTCATGCTTGTCATCCTCGGTAGTAGTCTTTTTAATGCTTTTCTTTGTCACAATTCCATTTGTTTAATACACCCGTCAGTTTCCAAAGTAGCATCCCTTAATTCTGCTTTTGCTTTCCACTAGCTGCATAATAATTCTCTCTGGTGTTTGTTTGTTTTAAGAAAAGGGAACTGAAGCAGCAAGGTCAGATAGTTGCCAGAAGATCACACAGGGTTAAAAGGCAGACTTGCTTACCAAGAACATGGCCCCAGGTGCTTACTACTAAATTATGTGGTTCTTCTAGTTTTTATGGCTCTTCCTGATTTTTCTTGGGAGGTGGGGGTCAGGCCCAGAGCAATGACCACAGATGAGAAAGAGCAGTCATGTGTGGGAACATGGCATACACTGGGCACTCATAGGCCACCTCCCTCCAGCTGAGACTCCTGGCGATTAGATGAGGAAGTCAGAAACTGGAGTATGTGCCTATTTCAAGATTTGGAACCAAGCTGCCTCTTAACTTCCACGACTCCCTTACACAGGCAAGCAAACAGGCATGCTGTGAGTGCTTACCGAGACAAGGACTGGGGTCTTCAGGGGAGTGTCAGAGCTGAGCTTGAACAGAAACCTCAGCTCGCACATGTCCTTTATACAGGTTTCTATGTCACCCAGCTCAAATGGCCAGCATGACTCCCTGTCCTCCCAGTGAGTGAAATGCCAGCACAGGATGGGTGGGAAGTCAGGTTGGGCAGCCTCCGTGAAGCTCCCAGCACACCCCACACTAGCAGAAATCAGATAACAGATAGGACAGTTTCCTTCTCTGCTCCCTTGCTTAAACTCCCGAGTAAGCCTTTGCATGACCTTCACCATGCTGACCTTTAACCTAAGCATGGTTATTCTTCCAGAACCTGTAGGACGGACGTTGGTTCAATAACATTCCTCTCTTACCAAAATCCGTACAAGCTCTAGAACCTTCCCTCCAGTGATCGGATACTTGTATGTCATTTATATATTCATCTAGTAGACTGGCCTGGAACTCACTGTGTAATCCCCGTTAAACTTGTGGCAACCCTCCTGCCTCAGCCTTCCAAGTGCTTTGGATTGTAAGTGAAGACCACAATGTTCAACCTGCCTATTAATTTTGGATCTTTGGAGACAAGTTTCTCTGCGTTGTCTAAGGTAGCCTTGAGATTATCAGTCCCATGCTTCAATAATCCGAGTACTGGGAGTATAGGCAGATACCACTGCCTACCTTCCTAGGTGACCTATAATGCCTAATGGAATATTAAGTCATGTATACGTTGCTATCGTACAGCATTGTTTAGCAATTATTACCAAGGAAAAAATGCCATATATGCCCAACGTTGATGCAACTACCATGAGCCTAACTTTGTAACCCACACAGCAACAATACAGTTTATACAGCTTCATTGTCTCTGAGGTTGATTTAATCTGAAGATATGTAGGAACAACCTGAACATTGGTACATTTTGTCCAGCAGAACATGAGCTCTTTGAGAGGCAAGAACTATATCAGGTTAATTTCCCAGAAACCTAGTGGAGTATACATTATGCTCAATCAATGTTTAATACATTGCATATATGAAAGAGAGAGAGAGAGAGAGAGAGAGAGAGAGAGAGAGAGAGAGAGAGAGACCTCTGGTCAGAGTTGAGAATTCAGCTACCATGGATTTAAATTGGAGAGCTGCATGATTAAGACCCAAGAGAAATGTGTCATTCAGAGGAAGGTTGCTGGTCCTACCCCAGAATTCTTCCCTGGGGCTCCCTCTTGGTGCTCATGCGGATGACAGCCTGTGCTGGTCTTTACAGGTAAGCTGGGTGACGGTGCCTATAGAGGATGGGATTCTGCCATGGCTCAGAGCGATTATTTAAGCGCTGGCCCCCAGCTTGTCCAATTTCCACAATTCCTTCCCTGTGGGTAGCTGACCTTTCAGGCCAAGAAACTCCAAGGAAATTTCAGCTCTTTCTGGGAAGTAACATCTAAAGAGGACCATTATCGAGGACATCAAGTGTCTGGGAGAGACGAAGAAGGCTAAGCAACCATGGAAACAGATGTGGAGATCAGAAAATGGATGGAAGAAACCTATAACTGGTGGCCTTAGGTCTTCCTAGCCCAACACTACAGAGGAAGCCACTAGACCGTAGGGACAAATGGATGCCTGCAAATGGCTTACGCTTAGTAGGCTGCCTTTCCCCAGTCATTCCTACACAGGAGCTATAGGAACCTCACCCGCCTCTTTCAAAGCCCATGGCCTTCCTGCAGTCCGTCCGTGTCTGATGCCCCCCAGCTTCAGGGTGCTGAGCGTGGGAGGAAGACGAGAATTGAGACCGATGAGACATTATTCTCTAACAACAATGCCCATTCTGTTGCCCTAAGACGTCATCAGCCAGACATGTGCCCTGGCCCCCACTCTCCCAGCCCTGGGGGGGGGGGCAGAGAGGTGGGTGGCTGGTGTGAGAGACAGGAAAGCCACAGCTCCAAGAAGGGGCACATCCTGGCAGGGAATGCTTAATACAAAGAGTAGGAAACCCCAGGCAGCCTTCAGGCCAGGTTAAGACAAGCCCTGCATTCAGAGATGGAGAAAAACCCGAAGACAAAACCTCCAGCCTTCCCTCTGTGAACACACACGCTACCTGTCTCTGCACAGCCTGGGGGAGCCCCCCAAAACAGAAGTTCCTTTTAGCATGTCACCAATGGGGTAGGGAACCCCACTAATAATGTCAGAGGGGAGACCGCCAAGGGTGGGCCCAAGACCCAATGGATTTCCGGATTTCCTGCTCCCAAAACCAACTCTAAGAAGCTGTCTAAGGCAGGAGTGTGTGTCAAGTGATTATGAGGAAGTTGTCAGCGGATGGAAATGAAATTTCCTGGGAGCTCAAACTTCAGATTCTCTCCCAGACTCCCTAGCACGAAAGGCAGCATGGTGAGCATCTCAGGCATTGAGGCCAGGAAGTCATGCAAACCCATCAACAGCGAGGAAGACACCGCGGGCTATGTCTGAGCTTTGTTGGGTCTTTAAATCCCTCCAGTGGCTGAGACAAATGTAATGGTAAGTATTCTCACATTTTTGCCATAGTTATTATTGCTCTATTCCTTCGATCATTCTCTCATTCATTCCCCCATGTATGCTTATATACATAAAATGTGTTTCTGCCATAGACTGCTAAAATAGCACGGAGTATGGATAACAAAAGACATTGTCCTGCCACAACCACCTTTGGAGCCAGGTGCCTGGCTACTGGGGAGGTACTCACAACAAGCCTACAGGACTGAATGGAACCAAAGATAACTAACATCTGTGCCCAGGATGCCTCCCACCTGACATCCTGACCAGCCAGCTCCACGGGGACCAAGACTCCACGGGGAGAAAGTGCTAAGAAGGAGCCAGTCCATGACCAGGGGCACAGACTGTCCAGCCAGGCCACAAGAGAAGACTCAAGCAAGCTGGGAGGGGGAGGGGTGGGAACCGTGATGCCTGGTAGAAGGAGTAGAAGCAGATGGCAAGCTTACCTCTTCTGCTGCAGCAGGTTCTGCTCATCTCGGCTCTGAGCCCAGGACTCTTGTCTGTGGAACCATCTGCAGAACTTGTTCCATAGGCAAAGTATTAACCCCTTCTCCTTGGGCAGTGACCACCCCATGGGGTGGAAGGCTGGGTCCTTGGGGGGCTGAGGCTGATGCCAGACCCCGGCTGGGCTCGGCCTTGGGGCCACATTGGCATCCCCAAGAGCCGGCCTGCCCTCTCTCTGTAGAGGTCCCGTCTCCCGTCTGTCTCCTGTCTCCTGCTTCTCCTGTGGAGCTGGTGAGGCTTCCCGTGGCCACCCCTAAGTTTGAAGAGGGATCCTGTGTTGTTCCTCTTGGCAGAGCTAGGGATCTGCTGGGCTTGTCTATCTGGAGCTCCTGTTGGGAGTGAGCAGGAGCTGTGTGGGCACTCCCTCCTCCTCCCAAATTACCTGAGATTTAAAGAGACAGGCCCCAAAGTCCTGCCTGCTGAGGCCATGCGTCAGCTCAGCTGCAAGTCTCTCCACCCTGGAACTCTCCCAGACCTTCAAAGAGATTAAAGAGCTGGCCCCTGGACTTTGGGATATCCACTGACCTTTTTCTGGGCCAGCTCCCTTGAAGGACTCTTGGTGGCGCTGAGGAGGAAGAAAGCAAGAAGGGGCTTCATGCAGGGTGGAGGAGCTTCTGCCTGTCTCACACAAGGTCTCTTGACTCTCAGGGTTAAATGCCTTGCCTGACCCAGAATAGGTATATAAACAGTAAAGACTTAGTTCTCACCACTTTGCATGGATGACTCAAACCAGACAGTACACAGGAGTACACTTTGAGTTGGTAACTGTTTTCTGTAAAGAACCAGAAAGTACATGCACTTATTTTAGGTGTTGTAAGCCCAGTACAGTGTCTGATGAACATTCTTTGCTTTTTGGCTGTGGATTGTCTCCATAATATAAAATTGCAACCCCAAGCTGGTGAGTCAGGGTATAAGATCTACCCATGGAAAAGCCTGCTTCTGGTGGTGGATGGGTTACCAGGTAAGATACAGGTTGGGTTCAATGAGGTGGCACCTACTTATAACCCCAGCACTGCACAGGTAGGGACAGAAAAAGGAAAGATAGAGGCCAGCCAGTGAGACCTTGTCTCGAAATAAAAGGTATCGGTCTGATGGGGTGATCAACACAATTATATGTATGTATGAATGTATGTATATATATGCTCTGGAGAATTTTATCTGGCAATTTTCTCAGAGAGACCTTGGGTCACCGTCACTAGGCTCTGTAATTGAGTGTGTCCACGCAAGCTCGGAGTGACCTTATGAGGCAGTTATTATCCGTGGAGAGAACTGGTGTTCAGGGTGCTAAAAAACGAGTCCCCACGGCCACAATCCCCACGGCCACAGAAGTGACAGATGATGTTCCAGAGCATCAATGACCACTGTGTTTATGCTCCCCCTTACCAAAGGATTTCTGCAGAGGTAAGAAGACTTGCCCAGACAGGGTCACAGGCATACTTGATCCCTGCATTGGAGGCTTATCTGGTTCACCTTCCCTATATGGAAGAAGCTGAAACTCTTATTCAAAATTCTGCTGCCACCCAGGGGACAGCTGGGGTGGCTCCTGGCTCCCTGAAGTCACAGGTGTCCGCACGCACCAGCACGCACGCACGCACGCACGCCACTTTCCAGCCTCAGCTTGCTTTCCCCCATGTCGAGCTCACTCAAAGAAGCAGAAAGGCTCAACAAGGGAAGTGTGGGTGTGTGCTAGAGTGAATGTCCACACATGTGTATGCAATATGCCTGCACTTTCTGTGTGCAAGCTTCTGTCTGTGATACATGCCGTAAGGCACATATAGGGAACCTTGTGCGTTTGTTGGTGTTATAAGTACTGTGTGTTTCATTTATGCTTACATGCATGTGATATGTGCTTTTCATTTAAGCACGTGACACGTGCTTTCTCATGTAATGTGCATGGTGCATGAAGTGTGTGTGCATGTTTTGCACTTAATACACACGCATAACAATGGCATGTGTTGTGTGTGTCTAGTATCTAGGTGTGGTTTGTATGATGCAGTGCGTGTTGGCTTGGTGGGGTGTGTCACGTGTGCCGTGTGGATTAGTTTGTAGAAGCATGCTCACCCATGGGTGGGGAGGAGGTTCTTAGGAGCAAAAGTGAGGTATCTCTCTACGGGTGGGGTACGAAAGGGCCACCTTCAAATTGAAAGCTACTTGCGTTCCTGCTCTTGGGCCTAAGGCCAGGGCATACAGCCCTGAGCAAACAATGCACTTCGATTAGCTACCTTCCCCACCCACCTAGGGGTCAGTGAGTTCAAGCTGGGTGGGGGGAAGTCTAGAATCCAAACCTTGAACCCAGGACCTTTGTGCCCATTAAGACAAGTGTTTGTCTGGCGCTGGCCCACCTCACCATCTCTGTCCTCTTCGGCTCTAGGAAAAGACCCCAGCTTAGTTAGTCACTAGTGGGAGAGCAGATGATTTGGCAAGGCTCCTATCACGCTGGGGAGAGAGACAACCAACAGGAAGCCGGAAGGAAGAAGTAATTTTGTAATTCCCTTTCCCCTTCTTCCTTCACCCGGCTTTGCTGTGGGATGGGAAGTGCTGCAGCCGGAACACAGATAACAGTACCAAGATAAGTGGATGCGCAAGCGGTGGTCACAAACTCAGACATCAAAATCCTCTGCCTTTGTAGGACAGGGTGAGGCTGTGGACTCAGATCTCTACCCAAGGCCTGATGACTCCCAGTCTTGCAGGTGACAGATGTGTCCCCCTGTGCCTCTTGGGCTGCTGGTTCTGAAGGGACAGAGAGCGTCCTGAAGATGGCATGGCCATGTCCCCACGCCAACTCTGAACAGCGTTGCCCAGTATGGGAGAGGAATTCATTCGGCAGCCCAGAGCCAAGGGGTCTCCTTACGCTGCATTAGGAGGGAAGGGGGCTCACACTGTCACAGGGGCTGGCCTCAACTTGAGAACCTTGTAATCTTACTCCTCCTAAATCGACGTCCTTGTTGACAGGTAGATCTTCAGCCCACTCAGTGAGTGGCTGCCTGTCTGTCAGTCAGCAGACAGCGAGGACCAACCTCAAGGGTAGAAGAGGCCAAGCTGCCGTGCAGAAGAGGTTTGTTCTATCTCACTCTGCTTCTTCCCCGGGGAGAGGGCATCAAAACATCAGTGGCGCCCTCCGAGGGTCACATGCAGCAGGGTGGGGGCTAGAGATGCTGATGATGAGATTCTATGTGTTTACCTGTGTTGAAGTGTGAGAATGAGCCTGAGATGCCCGTTTCTGCATTTGGCATTGTCGCTGGACCTGGGTAGTGTGCGTACTGCTTTCCTGTAGGATCTGATGCAGGCAGGCATCGCACAATGCTGAGCAGCATCTGAACCTCCAGGAACTGGGTGACAATAGCCTTTCCTGTGAGCGTCTTCAAGGGGCAAAGTCAACATTCATCGGCATTCAGTGTGTGTGTGTGTGTGTGTGTGTGTGTGTGTGTGTGTGTGTGTGTTATACTTGGCTAGTGGGTGTGCAGAATTTACTTTGTAGATATAATATGATATGTGTGTAGTATGCAATGTGTGCATCTGGTGTATGTGTGCTTTGTATGTCATAGTGTGTGAAGCGTGCACATAGACTGAATGAGGTATATATGTAGAGGTGGAACATACTATGTGTGTGGTGTGTTGTGAATGTGTTATGTAGCATTTGTTATATGTACACTGTGTGTATGTGTTGAGTATGTAGGATTATGTGCTATGTGTGCATTTAGCATGTGAATGTGTATACATGCTGTATGTATGGCTTGTTGGTGTGTGTATGCATGTGGTTGGTGTTGCATACAAGTTGCATAATACGTTTGTCACATGTGGCATGTACTTATGAATATGTGTGTGCAGTACAGCGGGGCATGCATATGTGTACTTTTACTATTGTGTGATATGTGGCTTGCATGCATCCATGCATTCTATGTGTATATGTTGTATGTTGAGTATGTGTGCGTGTATTGTATTGTGTACATATTATAACATAGTTTGTTTGCATATGTGCGTGCTGTATGTGGGCCTGTGTACCCATGGCTAGACCTCTCTGTAGCCTCTGAGGAACTTGGGGTTGCTGGCTTCCTAGTCCTCTGCATCTCCTCTCTCTGGTTCCAGGGACTTTCTCCACCATGGTTTTTACTCTGGGCCCTTCTGGAAGGTGTCTGCAGGCAGTTTGGTCAGCAGCAGGTCTAACCTGCTGGCGACTGGCAGGTGGTGGGGTCTTTGGGGATGGCCCTAGGGCAGGCAGGGCAGTGACTAGTGACATCAGATCTAACACACACTGAGAGTGGAGTTTGTTCCAGTCACTGGGTTCAGAAGACTGAGTGCCAGCTCATAAAGTCAGTAGAGGTTAGCAGGTGAGCGGGCACGCCACACACACACATACCACACACACACACACACACCACACACACCACACACACACACCACACACACCATACACACCACACACACACTACACACACGCACACACCACACACCACACACACACACATATACACCACACACATACCACACACACACACACACACCACACACACCACACACACCACACACACGCACACACACCACACACACACACACACCACACACACACACATATACACCACACACACACCACACACACACACATACACACCACACACACACATACACACACCACACACACCACACATTCCACACACACACACACAGACAGACACACACACACCACACGCACACACACACACACACACACACACACACACACACACACACCAGCGCTACCCAGGGGCTGCCATGTCTGACGTGGAGACTGGCAAGCAAGGCTAAATTTAGCGCTGGCCCTGTGGTACCCCTTGTCTCTGACTGGAAGACAGTTTGTGCTGAAACCCTTCAAAGCCCTTTTCAACTCAAACAACTTGTGACTCTGAAGAAATCCGAAGGTGTGGTTCCATGTGTACACAAACACACTTTAGTTTTCACAGGTCAGGAGGGCTAATTCCTCGCAGAACTTTCGTACGCCTTTCCCCCAAACATGCACCTTTCCTCCCCCGGCCCCCAGTCACAGCTCCACATGCTTCCCCTGCGGCCGACCACTTTTCCTGATGCTCCTGCCCAGGCCCCACTGAGCCTCACAGCACGAGAAGCACGAGGGCTGCTTCTTTGGAAAGTTCTAGGGAAGGGGCCAAAGTGAAGGTAGCTGGGAGGCCAAGGTGGCAGGCTCTGGCCACTGGGGAGGCAGAGGCCATGTAAGCAGTACCAGGAAGCTACTTCTGTTTCCTGGGGCGGGGTGTATGTGTGTACAGTTTTGACAGGAGTTTTGATGCGTTCTTCATGCGAAAATGAGTCAGTGTGCGTTATAGCAATGGGTCTCTTTGTTTTGTTTTGTTTCTTGTTTGTCTGTTTTTTGAGGGGAGTACCGTGTAAGCGTGCACACATGTCTGTTTTCTGGTTCCCTTTAAGTGGTCCATACATTTAAAACTCCACATTGCCTTACGCTTTACAGAAGTCACACATGGATGCATGGATGGGAGCATCTATTTATTCTCCTCTTTGTCCTCTTACTGGTATTGTGACTGCCTCGTCTGACCCGCCACCTTCGTATCCACATTACCAGCCGAAGACTGTTTGGCTCCACCTTGATGAGATAGGGTGCGTTCCGGGTGCAATGACCATAGACTAGTCCCACCTCGGGAATGCTCATGCCGATGGTGGCGCCTGCCTAGCCCCATCAACGAGGCTGACCCTTGCCTCTTAGTCCCCCACCCTGAAGATATCCAGGGAGGGTCTGAGCTCCCTGGTTTTGAGGAACTTGGTGATGGGTCTCTCATGGGTCTGTGGAACACTTTGTTACTCTAGAAAAAGATCAGGAACCCTGCTGACCCCACAGGCTCACACCGCACTCACTCCAGCGTCTGACTTGAAGTCATTTAGGCCCCAGCAGGGGCCCCCTGGAGATATAATGAGTGAAAGAAGGTCTCAAAGTCCACACAGCCTGCCCCTGGGTGAGCCTTCTTTTCCCAGACCTGTTTTTGCACAGCTGTTTCCTTCTTCATCTTCTCTCCTTCTCACCAACCACGAGGTCATCTGCCTTCCAAAACTGGACCTCGATCTTCTGACCCAGACTCACTGCACTGGTATCTCTTTATCTGCAGAACCAAACAGGAGGAAGAGGACGCGTGCACAGCCCTCCAAACCAACGCGTTTGCCAGGTGGGTCGGCTTCCTAGAAGAAAGAAGTAAGGAGGGCATTTGGTTTTAGTGGTAGCAGCTACATTCCAGCTTCAGTGCTGTGAGAAATCACGGGTGACCAGCGGGATTCCTCATTTGTAAAACTGAAGCCTTAAGGACCCAAGCTCCTCATTCCTCTCTCTGACCTTTCCCTGCCTCCACCCGCCACCCCCAACCCCAGCAACACCCCTGTGCAGGATTTAAGGTGTTCTCATTTGGAGACGCTTCTCAGAAATGGACCTCACCCCCACTGGGCAAGTGTAGATGTCTGTGTCTAAGAAACACGGGCAGGTACTACAGTAGTTGGAGAGGGAAAGGAGAAGGCCACAGGGGTGAATCCTGCCATCCAAGCTTCTGATCACCTTCTAGCTCTGGGTGGGGAGTGGACGACCATTCCCAACTTTGCCAGAGTCCCCAAAAATCAAAATAGAGGAGGAAACAAAGTGTGTAGCTTCTCTAGCCAACCATGAGTAAGCCGGCTTGCTATTCTAGGGCAGTGTCTTAAATCCCAGGTTCGAATCCACCATCTGTTCACTCAGGCAAAGACTTGGGAGGCGGGCGTGGCACCACGGAGCCCAGAGGGAGCATCACTGTTCAGGACTCAGGAGATGGCCCTACATTTCTTTGTGCCTGCTCAGATGCCTCGGAAAGTGTGTGTACACCTCCAGCCACAGCCCTTCAGAAGCAGCCCCGCGGCGGGCACACTTCACCACTGATCTTTCCCTGGATTTGTCCCCACCTGCACTAATTCTTTTCCTCTCCACCCCAACAAACTCAGTGAAAGGGCAGCCGCCAGAGATAAGAACTCTTTCAAATTCTATTTATTCAACACAAGCACTCACCGAAACACCCCAACACCTCCGTCATAAAACCAGGCAAGAAAACGCCAGACTTGTTAAAGAGTAAGGGTGATTGTTTAATGTGTATAGACATGTGTAAAACTGTGGGAGGGGACGGCTTCTTCGTCTTCACAATGATACTGATCCACGGGGTTGGGGTTCGAGGCAGAGGCGCGGAGGAATGGGGGAGGGGGACACGTCTGAGTCTGGAGAAAGACCCTGAGCCCTGGAACCAAGAGCGGGTCCCCATTCTCACAGGTGAGGGTTATAGCCGACGGCCCGTGAGGAATAGGGACGCGGTCCACAGTCAGCATGTTCCAGGTTGCAAGTTATCAGCAAGCAGCAGGGCACAAGGTGCGGAGGGATTCTATGGTAGATGCCGGAGCGGGGTGTGGTGGGACGTGGAGAGGAAGGTGGAGAGGCAGCAGCCAAGGGGGCCATGAAGGGGGACCTGGGAAGGAACAAGGCAGGGCCTGAGGCCAAACAGCACATTCTCTAGGAGGCTGTTGGGCAATTCTGGGTCTTACCTAGGCAGAGAGTGTGAGGCCCCTGGTCAGTCACTAAAATAACAGCAAACAGAAGGAAGGCTGGGTGCGGGAGATCTTAGTTATTCTGCAAGACCTGTCCATTCCCTCCCTGCCACCAGGCACAGTCCTAGGACAGTGGACAAGGTGCTGTCCCATTTATAGATCCCTATGCACGCTGGGATACAGATGCGTGAAGAAGCCGCCGATGCTTATTCAGCATAGGTGTACTAGAACATGCACAGTGCTGTACAGGCTAGGGACAGAGCATATGATGGCTGAGCATCAGCTGGAATATGCAAGGAGCTCTTGACAGGGACCTGTTCACACAGTCTATGCATTATCACAGAGCCAAATGCTGCCTCCAAGCTGCCACAGGGTCCAGGAATCATTTTTGCTGTCTTGGTTGGGCCCCAAGTCCTTGCACACAGATCAGAGTATACAAAGACACCACTAGAGCATAGGACTGGAGTTTGAGTTTTGACCAGGGTTGTCTGCCCATACAGAGGGCAGTCTACTAAAACACATATCTTGTGAGAGGTATACACGTGTCCCTGAGCTAGCATAGCTTCAAAGTCTTGCTGGGTTTCAGAATTGTGGAGAAGGTAGTGTCCCAAATAGCTGGGTTGGATTCATCCACCTGTCCATGTAGATGGGGGAGATAGTCTTTCCAGGAGCCTGTAAGCCCTGGATTATCTTCCTGCTCTGAACTACTCCGCCTATGACCTCAACTGGACAGCCTGAGAGTCACCTTCCTTGTCTGTAAATTGGAGCATTCATCCTGCCCTGTTAACTTTATAGGGAGGGCTGTTGTTAGAATATAGGTGATAATGGACATGAAAAGGTTTTATATACTATAAAGTGTGGTAGGAATGCAAGCCACTTGCAAGATCATCTTTGCTTGGGCGGGACTATCTGAAACTGAAGACTGAGAGATAGCTTTCTGACAGGTGTTAGAGCCGTCTCATCTCAAGCTGCCATCTTTAGATGGAAGCATTGGCAGATACTTTCGAGTGTAAAGTCAGATCGAGCTACCTTCTGGTTGGGTGATCTTGGGCAAACAGTCCACCTGTGGGACTCGACTTCCTTGTCTGCGAAATGGGCACAGTGATAGTCATTTCACTTTGGGCAAGAAGCTCACCTTTCTTTGGCCCTTGATTGCCTGCCTGTGAATGAGTACAGCAGTTAACTTGTAGGCTTATGGGAACTGGATGAGACAGGTGTACAGGGCACCTGGTCTCTTTTGAGTGTACAGGGGTGGCCTCTGTTTCTACCCCCTCGGTCTCCTTCCCTGAGGCCAGTTTAGTTCCCATGAGCGAAGTCTCCGTTCCATTTCAGAGGAGAACAGATCCAAACAGAGTTTCCCCCACACGGGCAAGTTTCTGAACCACACATGGCGTGTGTCTCCCTTCATCCATCCCGAGGAGTGTTTAATGATAGCCACTGGCTTATGTGGAGGAGAAGCTTGGCTTAAATAGGTATGTATGGTTTTTCTTCATCCAGGTCAGCCCTGTCCAAGCTCAAGACGGTCCCCTATGACACCGGTTCTCAACCTCCCTAATGCCGTGACACTTTAATGCAGGTCCCCGTGACGTGGTGACCCCCAACCAGAAAACTGTCTTCATTGCTGCTTCACAACTGCGTCCTTTCTAATGTGGTGGGTCGTAATATAAATATCTGTACTTCCCGATGGTCTTAGGAGACCCTGTGAAAAAGCTGTTCAGTCCCTCCAGAGGGATGCTGATCCACAGGTGGAGAACTGTTGCCCTAACCTCCAGCTCATGCACTGAAGTACAGCCCAGAAGCAGAATACTCTGGAACCAATCCCACCCCTCCAGAATCCTTCCTGATTGTGTGTGCCCTCCCTCCTGTGCCCGGTGGGGGGGGCACAGCGACCACATCACCAGGAGCCTTCCTTCCCTTATTATTTCCTCCACGTTTGTATCCTCCAATGAGGAGGCCAAACCACCCTGTATTCTTTTCTAACCCCATTAGTGTGCTTGGCATAGAGTTCAACAATGGTTTGTGAACAGCAAACTGTGCCAAGGGACTTGCAGATCATTTTTGTAGGCGTATTTGCTGTCCAGGGTAAAGTTAGGTCAGTGAGGAAGAACGGGTCCAGAATGTGACACAAACAAACAAACAAACAAAAAAACCAAACTAGTGGGTGGAGGAGTCCACGGGAGTTGAGGGGGGGTGTTAGTCAACCCACAGCCCCCACACAAAGAAGTGTCTGGCCATCTGCTTCTGGAAGATTCATTGTCTTGGAGTAGCACATGGGATGAAGAGGGGGGAGGCATGTAGCGAAGGCACCTATGTCTCCAGCTACTGCTACCTCTTCTGATGCGAGCGACCTTGTCCTCGGGACCTGCGATCTGCTGCGGAGAAGTGACCCGTGATGCACAGGGCTAGCACAATGATTCAGGAGTCCTGTTTCGTCCACGGAGAGAGAAGGAGCAAGGAGACTTCCATGATAGGAAAAGAAGTATGATTGGTCTCGGCCCTCCTTTGCAGCTGCCTTCCCTGGCACGGACTTATATGAGCAGAGGGAGGAAAAACGGGGCCCTAGGAGAGAGGTCTGGAGTCTAAGGAGTCCCTAGGAGGAGCTCATCGTCCACCGAAGGTTATAGCTGTTAACTCTAGCACTCAAGGAGGGCTTAAAGGGAGATGGACATGGACATTTTCATGATATTTGTCTTATCCGTACCCCTTTACCTTATTATTCCTGAATTGGGAGGTAACTGGGAGCTGCAGAAAAGCAGGCAATGAGGACAGACAGAGCCAGGCACAGGCCAGGACCCTGCAGCATCTTAAATCTCAGCCTGCATGCTTTCACATGCATGCTGCTATTTTTTTTTTTTTTTTTTTTTTTTTTTTTTTTTTTGGTCACAACTGTGCCAGGTAGAGGAGTCAGAGATCAAGATGATCCCTGAGTCCTATCCAAGTTCCCTCAGCTAATCCCATTAGCAGAGCCGGGGGGGGGGGCGGGGGGGGGTGGTGGTGGAACTGAATCTGTTCCTGAGTGTGTTGTCCCTAAAGGACCCAGCTCTAGAGAGGGCTCACTTCCCCAGTCGGCCCTCGGTGTGTTCAGGACCTAAGGTGGTCCCTCGCCAGAGAATCTGCTGCAGGACTCCGGGAAGGAGTCTTGATGCTCTGATGACAACATTGTGTCAGCCCCATACTGGGCTCCATAGCTGGGCCAGGAAGGCGCTGCTCCTGAAGGTGCGGAGTGAGGGGCAGTGTCATTAGGTGAGATTTGTCCCCAGGAACCACGAAGCACAGAGCCCTTCTACCTGTGGCTGCTCACATTCCACTTCCAGCTGCAGCCCAACCTTGCATCAGCCTCTGCGCCCTCAGGCCCAGCTGGCTCTAATTGCCGCCTCCTCCATTCTGGGATGACAAAGAAGACCTATGAGGAGAATAAAGAAGGTGTGTCCGGCCCTTCGCCAGGTGGATCCTGCCTGGATGTCATACCAAGCAATCATGGGGACCACAGGGCTTGAACTTCTCCTAGTGGGGTGACTGCTACTCATCACCCAGTCCAAGTATTCCTTTCCTCGAATGGTTTTCACCTCTTTGTTAGCTCTACAGCGTGATCCTCATGGCTCTTCTCCATGCTTGGCTCTCCCCGCCCCCCCCCCCCAGCTCCTTCTCTCTGCCTGGTCCAGGCCAAGCCCACCCTACGCTGGGGTCCTATTAACCAGCGGCTCTGTTTCCTGTCTTCCCTTCCTCTCTTTTCCTCCTCCCTCAATTGTACTCCCTCTCACTTTATCCTGCATTTCTGTACGTACAGCAAGGCTTACTGAAGGTGCACTGACCTCTGACCTTTTACCCCAACACTGAAGTCTATGCAGCTCACGGTCTGTCCATCCCAGAACCCAGAGCCTGGTAAAGTCAACAACATACTTCACAAACATCTTTGAGCTCAGTGACACCTGCAGGAACAAAACATCTCCATCCCTCCCCTGCCTCTGGCCTATGAGGCATGCAGAAGCAAGCATTTCCTGCATTCATTCTCTCCAGAAAGATCCAGGAATGGGGCAGGGCAGGAGGGGGGATGGAGCCCCTTGTGGTCTTACCGGGACAGGTTCCCACCACCTCCTTGCTCTCTCTGGAGCCCACGAAGCAGGAAGAATAGGAACATCTGCTCCCTGCTTTAACCCTTCCCTGCATGGGGCATCTGCCACATCTGGAGGGAAGTGCCAGGATGCACTTGTGTATTTTCTCTCCTCCTCTCCAGCCCTGGAGGACAGACTTGAGAACTAGTAGCTCACCCAAATGTTTCTCACAGAGGCAGATTCCAAAAGTTCCATCTAGAGACCCTCTGTGGAGATCTCCTTTCTCTTCTTCCTCGTGTCTTCCTCCCCTTCCTTAAACATCCTGGGCTCCCACTCTTCCTTCTGCTTCCTCTGCTTTCTCTCTCTTGTACACATGTGTCTACTTACACACAGAAGTATATTTAAGTCAACAACAACAAAAAAATATCACTAATATATCCCTGTTTTTTGTTTTGTCCTTTCAGGATATTCTTGCTCGTATTATGCTCATCTTTATTGCAACCTCACTCAAAGGTAAGAGGTTAGGAAGGAAAACAAAACTGTATGTGTGTGTGTGTGTGTCCACTAGAAGTTAAAACACGTTTATCATTCCTAGGTTCAGTTAATGAGTATTTATTTCATAATACACGGTACCAGGAATTGTACAAGGTCCTGAGAACACAGTAGTGAATAATATGAACATTGTTTTGCCTCTGTGACACTTACTTTCTAGTACAAAAACAGATGCTAAATAACTACTACAAAGTGCAAATCAACAGCGTGCAAAAGGAAATATTAATGATCTAGAAACAAAACAGGCGTGTTCCAGTTTCCCTCTGGATCAGGGATTAGACACACACAAAGGCACATATACAAACACACACACACACACACACACACACACACACACACACACCAGATGTCTCATCTTTAAGCAGAAGATGATAAGATAAACTAAGAAGTTACAAATGCAGAAAGAGAGCAGGTACAGAACACAAGAAAATCTGTGAAGTCACATGAAAAGGGAGAAGCACTATCCAGGAAATAAAAATCTCATCATTTGATGAATTGCATCAGGAGGGATGTCCTGAGAAGCTGTCAGAGTTCGAGCAAGGAGCTGGCTTACCAAACAAACACCGTCATTTGAGGCAGGGGTTGCATTTGACAAACACATTTTGGACGTAGTGTAGACTAGCTGTAGACTAGTGACTGCAGAAGTAAGATGTTGGTGGACTGTTTTAGAAGAATGGCAGCATTTTGAAGAGGGGGAACACAAAGTTTTGGTTTTTTTTTTTTTAATTGATTATTTGAGTTTTGAAACAGGGTCTCACTGTGTGGCCAAGGCTAACTTTGAATGTGTTCATCCCCTGTCCCACTCTCCTGAGCTCTGGGACTATAGGTGTATACCATTACACCTTGCTTTGGAAGGATATTGTCTAGTGTTACAATGATACCAATTTATTCTTCACAACATATCTCATAAGGAAAAGAAAGAACTAATTTCTAATAGACCGTACTTCAATATGTTTAAGAGAAATGTGCTCATACAAATGACTAGTCATGTTGAAGACATCTTTGGAAGCACGCATAACAAATTGTTATAAGTAAACGACACAGAGAAAATATATAAGGAACTGAGGCAGTGGCAGAAAAATTCATTTTTGTGTTTAATTAGAATTTGTTACTTTGTCTTGAAAGTGCTGGATATGAGACTTGAGACAGAGCATTAAAGATGATGACCAGAGCTGTGGTCTAGGCAACCTTGCCTGTTATTCTGACACTTAACTTGGTTGAGAATATTGTAGAGGAGAAGGTTTGGTGAAGAAGAAAAACTCCTCAGCTTGAGGAGTCTATAACATACCCAAGAGCATCTAAGTGGTTCATGCCTGGAGCTCAGAAGACAGACATGTCAGAGCTTGAAGATAGGCCCTTCCGAATCATGAGCTTATATGTGGTGATCTATGGAAGCAAGCGACACTACCTACATAAGGAGAAACATGGACCAAAATTATTTCAAGGAGTGATAAAACAAAAGCACCCAGACAGGTAGGGGCGTGAAGGGTGTTGAATAGTCTGGTGTAATCTATAGAGTTCAACGGGGACCGAGATGACTGAGTGGGTTTACCTTCAGGGAGATAACAAGGGTAGAATCAGTAGCCTGGAGAAGACCAGATCAAATCACAAAGGCTTGAGACTCGGTGGAAGTCAGTAGATAACAGAACCAACTCTTCAGAAGCTTGGCTTTGAACAGGGAAAGAAAAGGATTGGGCAGCTGTTAAACTGAGAGCTGGTTTGGAAGGGGGCAGGTTAAATAATGCAACGTGCTTGCTGGCAGAGTGGTAGAGACAAAGCTGATACAAGTGGGAAGGGCCAGAAGGTGCCTTGATGGGCACATCTCTGGCATCTGAAAATGCAAGATAAACTGGCTCTGGGACCATTTATCACACAGGTAGAGCTTAACTACACACAAGGAGGGAGTGCTTCCACCGAGAAAGAGAACAAAACAGAATCCTGGTAACTCGGCCCTTTACTTCCATACCACCAAAGGTATGTGTGCATTTCTTTTCTGTGATGGCTCACTGTTGGGCATACAGCTTTGAGAATGTGTATTGGAATGCGCCTGTCTGAAATTTCCCCAGTCTTACTTATCTCTCCGCTGCTTCCAACAGCACGTTCTGCTTTTTGACTGAGATGATAGGAGATGAGACATAAGGGTTGGAGACGACAGAGAGGCTACATATCAGCCTCTGTCATGGATGATGATCTGCACACTCGGCCCAAAGTCTCCCTCCGTGTAGGAACGGCTGGATCAGTAATACTGCTGTTCACTTCACAGCCCAGGGTAAAAATTAAGGGAGAAGACTGTGGACCATGGCATCCTCAATATAAACACAGGAGCCCGTGTTTTCAAGATCAAGGATGGTCACTTGAAGAGGATCACCTAAAGGACAGAGCAGAGATGGTCCTGTGGAAGAATTGAGTGGACCATTCAAATAAAGGAAGATACATTTCACCAGTCAGGGTGCAGGTGAGATGCAAACACCTCAGACTCTGATCCTCTGGAGAGAAGGATGCAGTACTGTCAAAAATGACTCCATATGTAAGAGCATGAAAAGAGACTCGATACCCTTAGACTTTAGGGAAGGGGAAGTCAAAACTACAATGAGATAGATAGCATTGCACACCCAATACTGGGATTTATAAAATGCTGAAGGCCATTATGGAAAACAGTATGGTCATTTATCTAAAGAATTAAACATGGGGTTGCAGTGTGACCCATCCGTTCTATTTGTTGACACATAAACCCCACCAACACCCAAGAATTGAAAACAGGGACCTCTATGGACATGCACACTCTCATTTTCATAGCAACAACATTCACAAGAACCAGGAGACAGGAAAGCCCATAAATACCCTTTGACAGACGGGCAGATAAACAAAGGGAGGTGTGCATACATTCAGTCTTGAAAAGAAATGAAATGCTGATACTTTTACAGAATAGAAGAAACCTTGAAACTATTGTACTAAATGAAACAAGACAAGCACAATGGACCTGGCCTTGTACAATCCCACTTAGATAAAGTACCTACAATAAATTCCCAGGCAGGAAGTGAAATAATGGCTCTTGAGGACTGAAGAGAAGGACTATGGAGAGGCATTTTTCAGTGGGTAGGAATTCCAGTGTCTGAAGATGAAAAACTTTTGTAGCTGAATAACAGTGGTGCTTATATAATAGTCTGAATGTACTTCATACTGAACATCGTTAGAACGATAAGTTTTATGATATATACGTTTTGACATAAGAAAATTTAAAGGCATCAGGATACGGAGCTTTCCTTCTTGCAGTTTTCTACTCAGGGTTTTGTTACTAGTTGGGGAGAGAGTCCCGAGGAGGGTAAAGAGATAGGGATGATTTTGCTGTCACAATGGTTCTTTTCACATTAAGCCTTGTGGAATCAGGCAAGTCTTGTGGCTTACTGCTTTCTATCTTCTGTTCAAGGCATAGGAAAGATCGTCCAGATGTCAATCAAAGATGTCAGTGTCCTCACCTCATGCCATCAGTTGCCAGTTTCCCAAGATATGAGCCTTAGAGAAACCCATAAGGTATGTACAATAGTAGATGGCCACCGCCCATCTCTACAAATGCTGAAATGTGAAGGGTGATGTATTGCCCCTTAAAGAATATTCTATGTACACCCTCCCACGATTCACAACCATGGAAGTCAGATTCTTGGAGAACCAGCTCTATCCCTCTTTCTGTCCCTGTTCCAGCACACTGGCCCACCTGTGCTAGAAATCCTCTTTAAAAATGGTAGATCTCCTCTCCATCCCCCTCACCAAGGTCTAGTCCAAGATTCAAATGTCCCAGGGTATTTCGACGGAGGATTTCCCAGCCACGGTGGCTACTGCTGCTTATGGACGTAGTTCTGGACAGAGGAGGTGTTTGCAGGACCACAGAGCCTCTAGCTAAAGTTCCAGGCTCAGTCCCAGAAGGCTGTTTCTCAGATAGCTGCTCTTGTACCTCCTCCTTGTCTGAAGGTTTGAAAGCTTCCACATAGCGAAGCACCCGGTATGGATTCTGGTCATGGTGGTGCTCAACCCTGAGAGTAAACAGAAGGAAGGCACTCGTGAGGGCTGGGGAAGGTGGGTCCCAGAGAGAAACAGGCGAACGTGAAGGAAGTGAGATATTAGGAAATAAAAGGACGGACCAGAAGTCAAGCAAGAGGAGCGTCTAGGATGGAGGGGGCCGGGAGAGAATAGAGAGAAAGGTAAGCTGGGAATGAGGCGAGAGACGTAAGGAAGCCAGCTATGCAGAGGAATAGAACACAGGTTGAGCTATATGTGGCAACGTGACCTAAAAGAAAAGAAAAAGAGAGAGACGTGAGTGTCATGAGGTTTACAGCATCCAATTCAAGAGATACCAGTGAGGGCTGAGGAGAGCCAGGCCAGGGGATAAGGGTTGTCTATGGAGGAAGAGGCTAAAGTCAAGGCCGAAGTATATTGGAAATGAGGATAAGGAAGTAACTAGCATGAGTAAACACAGGTAAAACAAATGGACAACCCATGTCCACACCTGAGCATTTTACATGTCTATACGCATACCGCTTCACACACCACTGCCCTGTAGTAAACACAGCTGGCTATTGTTTTCCAACACCCCCATCCCACTGACCCTTCACCTCCTTCTCTCTCCCAGCAACAGACGTTTCCTGGTTGCTTGGCTTCTCAGAGACCCCACCCGCAGGGTTCACAGACACAGTGCCACTCACCGTAGGAACCAGCGGTCCCCCAGGCCGTACTCGCAGCCACAGATCCCAGATCGAGGCCACAGGAAACGAGGCATTTTCCTCTCCAGCATCACTGTGGTGGCCACAACCTAGAAGGAAACGAGGCAGCAAAAGATCTCAGAAGGAGCAGAGAGACACCAAGGCCACCAAAGGAGGAAACAAAAGCCACCCCACTCAAGGAAGACCCTGGAGGCCCGTAGTGAGTGAGGGCCACCATTCATCCACATCTAAGCTTGTCCCAGAGCCATGCTAAGCTGGCTATCTCATCCAAACAGGACAATGATTTTTACATCCATTTTCATATCCACAGAGTGTGAGTCATTCAGAGCTAATGTGATTTCCTTCCCCTCTCCCACGGGACAACTGCAGACCACTGCTGCTGACTTAAACAGAGTGATTAAGTAGACTCTTTACGATGTCAGAAATGAGAAACAAAGCAATCCGGTTCAGGGACTCCCTAACAAGTTAAAAATCAGTATCTTAAGAAGGAAAAGGCTTGTCTAATGTCTCTGTACTTGGCAAGGAAGTTTCCAGCAGCATGTCCCATGTTCTGTCCTTTGTCCTGCCCTCATTAGCTAGCTACACGAAACAGACATCAAGCTTATCAAATGTGCCCGTGACACAAAACTGGGAGGGATACATAATAAGTGGAATGGCAAAAGCAATATAAAATGATTTCACCAAGTGGGAATGCTACTCCGAAGCCAACAACACAAAAAATTAACAGGACAAGGCGAGAAGTATTACCCTTACATTTAAGGAGTTTAGCTCATTAATGTAACAAACATCCAAGGGTTATAGTTGATTGTGAACTTAGAGTGGCCAGTTGTACGTCTGCATGAAAAACTGACTCCATTTTACATGTCACTGGCAGTGAGTAGTGTTTCTTCTATAATAAGAAAAAGCCTCTTCTCGAACTTGACCATTTCCTCCATGCCAGGAACTATCCTAGTATCAAAAGGACTTTGAGTAGAGTGTTCAGGCCAGAAGGGTTGGCAGCAGCAGATTACTGATTCTAGGAGCCATCAGTCCCTAAAGTAGCCAGCTCTCTGTGACAAGTCCTTCTCTTCTCCCTCATTGTCTTCCCTACCCTTGGTCCCTTAGTTGGGCCATGGCCAACTCCCTCCTTCCTTCCAATCATTTTGTTCCCTTCCAGATAGCTGTTCTTTTCTTCAGAATATGTGCTCATGGTTCTTCTTTATTTAGCCTACCCTTGACCCTCTTGCTCCTGGCAATGGCGTGGTCTGTCTTTTTCATCTGGATTATGATCTAACTGCTTTCAGGCAATTGGTTAGAGTAGAGGGGTTGCACAGTTAGTCGGTTCTCCCTAACAGACTGGAGAAGAGAAGAGGGGTCCTCGCCTTCTTATTGGTATTACCGCCTCCACTATCCAGCACTTGACCTTGTCTTAAGTTACAAGATAAATCTTTCACCTGCTCTGTGTTACAGTCCCAGGGAACTTACACATGCTTTTAAATTTAGGTTTTGAGGTGTTGAGAATTCACCCTCCAGCTTTGGACATGCTAGGTGTTTGAATGTACTGGGTTCCTATAAGCTCATTATTATGAGGTATGTATGGCCTTGTTGGAGTAGACATGGTCTTGTTGGAAGAGTTGTGTCACTTTTAGGTGTCCTTTGCTCAAGTTTCACTTGCTGTGTCATTCAGATCACTTCCTGTTGCCTGTTTGTCAAGATGTAGGATTCTTAGCTCCTTCTCCAGCACCATGTCTGCCTGTACATCACCATGCAGAACCATGATAACACTCGACTAAACCTCTGAAAATGTAAGCCACCCCAATTGAATGTTTCCTCCTTTATAAAAGTTGCCATGACACACTTATATTGCTTATCCATCATGTATACTTTGGCCTAAAATCATTTTCAATTTTTTGTGTCAGGTCTCAGAAAGTATAGTAAATAAATCCCATTCCTGAAATTAAAAAAAGAAAAGAGTTGCCATTGTCATTGTGTCTCTCCACAGCAATAGAAACCGTAAGTAAGACACCAGGCAAGCAAGCTACTATCCAGCTACATCTCCAGCCTGAAGAGATTCTTTAAAGCCTGTGTTTTTGTACAATGTTGGAAGAGTCAGAGGATGCAACTTGAATGGGACCTTTAGAATTGTGTAAAGCATACCCTGTCCCCACCCCAGCTTCTTAGAAGCTGTCAACAGGGGGTTGATTTACCTTAGAAAAGAGAGTCAGGCTGAGTGGATAGAACAGGGAATTGATGGGACGTATAACATAGAGACTAAATTCTAGGCAGATACCCAAATCTAGTTTGATATTTTAAACTTCCCAGTTATGAGGACCAGCTCATCCACCTCATTTCTTTACAAAAAGAAATGCATGGGTTTGGTTTATTTCTCTTTGTAGTTATGGACCCTCGGTGATGTAAACCCTGACTTGAACCCACTCCACTATTCTCCTCAGCTAGCTAGTCCTACCCATCTTCAGTGTATGTCTTAAACATTTCTCCCTCCATGAAAGCACCTCCTAACTTTCTACTTAAATCCCTCAGTTGCATCTCTTCTTACCAGCATCATACTTCCCTGTAGCAATTTTACTTCTATGAGTTTCCAGCCTCCTGTGAAACGATTTACTTAGTGCCTGTCTTTTCTGTAGTTTAACATTTCAGCTGGAGGACCTACTCTGTCTGTGGTGGCTATGTTTGTATCCCAGCTTCCAGACACTTCCCTACGTGTAACAGGCTTTTGAGGACTATTGCTACATACCTATATAATTATCTGAAGTGCAAACATTGGTTATATTGAAATATTTATATCGTACTCATGTGGAAAGATGTGCTCTCTGATGCTCAGGAGGAAAAAGTCTGACCCCGAAGAGTAGAATTATAGCAACATGGCTATAGTTCACTGCTATATATGGATGCTTCTAATAATAAATTTTTCACAATATGGAAAACTCCTGTTCTCTGAAACCTTACTCAAATATACAAAATAATAAGGTCAAAATTAGACTAAAGAATATACTGAATGACTCTCACACCGATACATAATTACGTTGAGAAGCAGCTCAATTACTTAGCAGTCTTTGGAACATAGCTCCTAATTCCAGTATTTGATTAGCTTATTGTGATACAAAGAAAAGATATAAAAGGGATTTAGGGATTTATAGAATCCATTGGAAGAGAAGGTCTAAATTTAAGAACCACATTTCACGAAAACAAAATATATTCTTGTTCTCCGTGGATTCAAAGACTCCTGGATCCACTTTTTACCTGTAGTAAGCAGCCCAACTCCATGCTTAGATCCTCCATTATATCGCTCTTCTGTGCCCACCTGTCCCATCCATCTACACGCACATAACGGAAATGATACCCTCTTGGGGCAGTTCTAAGAATCCCACTGAGAGGGGTTCACAACAAACACATCCCACTGTGGTGCCTCAATTCCAGCTCCTACTCCATTGCACAGACCAACACCAGAGGGCTCACCTGTGCCCTCCAGAGCTCATCCCTCTCCTGGGCCACTCTCCAGTGAGTGTCGCCCATCATGGCAATGAACAAGTTGAGCATGAGCAGTGTGGCGATGATGGCAAAGGCGGCGTAGGTGATGCTGTACATGAAGGGCAGGTCCACTCTGTAGTTGGCAGGGCCATCGATGTTGGTGAGGAAGAGCTCAAAGGTGCTGAACAGTGCCGTGGGGTAGTCAGAGAATTCCCCCAGATTTTCTGGGTCCTCAGTCTGGAAAATGATGGAGAAGGCTGCTCCGCCCAGGAAGACGGAGGTGGGGAATGAAATCGTCACAATAAATATGGGCTTGGTTACCGTTAGTTCCGCTTCTGATCTACACAGCTGCATTATTTACACACAGATACATACATACCACTATGCATCCACAAAAGGCTTAACCTTAGAACTGGCTAAACCTAAGAATCCCTACTGAACTAAGTTCGCTGTTCTCAGCAATGATAACACTCAGCACTCATCAGAGAGAGTTACATGTGTATGTGTTTGCATAGTAAGTTGCCTAACAGATCAGTGCATTTTGGAAAACCAAATATTTGAAAGGCAAGTTATTAAAAGAATTATCGAGTCTCCAACGACTTCAAATGGCAGAGCACGTGATAAGAGAAGCTCATTTTCTAATCTTCAAGACTTGTAGATAACTACCCATTACTCTGAGACTTGGGAGGCGAGCTTTGATCCTCATGAAAAAGCTGCCTCACTGGTGTACAGTCTGTGATATGGCAGGCTATTCTGGATCCTTGCAACATCAAGAGGCCCTTTACATGGCTTCTTACTGCATGAGATACTAAAGTGCACGGCAAGGTGATCCCAAGAGCACACAGAAGAGTCTGTATGAAATACTCACTTCCTTAAGCAAGATCACAAGTGCAGTGTGATCATTTAGGGGACCAGAGGTACAGGACATCTTTAGGGAACAAACTGCTGCTCTACTAATCACAGTATGTACATGGGTAAGCAGATTTAGGGTGGGGAGAAGGAAGAATATTTGCATGAGGCCCCACAGGATAGAATGCTCCATACAGACTGCCATTTGTTCCCGTGTGTGTGTGTGTGTGTGTGTGTGTGTGTGTGTGTGTGTGTGTAATCTATCATTTTGTGGGGAACTTCATTGAATAGAGAAATTTCTAGAGACAGTGATAGGGTTCTGCAGTGACAGGGGCAGGGTTCTTCAGAGCACATTTTTCTTGCGTTCCCTCTTCTCTAATGGGCGACCAGTTACAGACGTAGAAGACTGAGTTAGAATTGCAAGGTTTTCTGAATCACAGGCCTGGGCCTTCTTCCTCTGGACCTGAGCTCTCTTGTGCCTGCCAACTCTCCCTCTGTTCATCCCCTGGCTTCTCCTCCCTGTGCTGGACTTCCTGTACTTCTTGGCATTCCTCACCGTACCTATTTGTTCCCATTCTCGCAGTCTCTGACCACAGGCTTTCTCTGCAGTCTCTGCCATGTAGCAGGATCTCCAAACTCTCACTGTGCAAATGACTACGTATAGAGAGAGGGCACTTTGTGTCTAATTGCATGGCTTTTACTTCTTCTGAACTGTAAATGTAACAGAGTTCAACATGGTGTTGTCCCTATTTGCCTAGATAGTATTTAAAGTATTTAATTAAGTATTTGAAGTCCAATGTCTCTCCTCCTCCAGAATTCCTTTAAGCGGCTTCTGGCACGGTTAGCCGACATGAATCTTGATGACTCAGGATCACGACTCTACCTTCCAGGCCAAGCTGGATGGTCTCTTTCCATGGACAAAGTTGTGTTTTTAAACCTAACTTTCCAATAGGTAATGGCGAAAATGAAATCAGGTTACCTGAGGCAAATCCCAGGATGACCATAGCCATCAGCCAGCAGAAGCGTAGCAGGTCTCCAAAAATCATCTACAGGAAACACAGAAGAGGAAGGAAGATGGGGTGACTCTCTCTCCACTGTCCCCGAGCAGCCGTTGCTAACAGATCTGGATGTCTCTGCGATGCCTCCAGCTAGGCTCTGAGCAGCGTCCGGGAAAGCACTGACCTTCTGAATCATGATTGTAAAGGGGCCCAGCATCTGGAATCCTCGGGCGAAGTACATGACACTACACCAGCCCAGCACCAGGGCCATGGACAGGGGCACAGCCTCCCCATTCACATTGGTGAGCCTCATCACCATGGTGACCAGCACGAGGGAGGCATAACTGATGCTGGAGGGAGAGCAGAAAGAAAAGTGAGGATACCCTGGCTCTCCTGCGGCACGAGGGTGACGCGGCTGGCACCCACACACCCAGGCTAAGTCTTAACAGCGAAAACAGGAACCGGCGCATGTGACTTCACGGGGCCGAAGTCCCTGCAGTGTCAACCTGATATCTAGGCCTCGGCGAGTGAAGTGGAGACCTGGAAGATTCTAGTAAGTGAAATCAGGGCTTGGACTAAGAAGAAGACACTCACATGATGACATGGAATGGTCCCCCGAGAATTGTCTGTCCAAAGTATTGAGAGGCACCAACTCTGAAGATGTCCGGGATCTGGGGAAAGATGATAAATCAAAAAGAGAAATGCACGCTGCAGTTCAATGTGGGACCTAGGTGGGTTGCGTCATCCTAGACCCCCCTGCTCCTCACCTCTAGAAAAAGAATGACCACAGCTCCAGTGATTGTCACCAGCTCCCCCACCAGCCGGATATTATCCTGGTAAGTCACATATGCTTCCTATGGAAGGAGATCAGGGTATAAATACTTCCTAATGGGAAGAGCTGTAACCTCTGGCGCCTACTCTCTAAAGCTGTATAGATGTGTCCGAGACAAGAGAGAGGTCTTGCCGTCGCCATCACCCCATTGTAACTTCTACCCTGGCTAATTCTGTGACCAGAACATGAGTTTACATGTCCAAGTTTTTCTCGTATATGTTATATTGCTAATGACTTGGTCTACCCTGTGACAATGCTCCTTCCTTTATGTACGCTGTGAGTAATGATTTCCGTATGTATTGAGGAGCCGAGACAACATTTCAAAGCACCAAAATGGCCAAATGAGATACAGGGTATGGTGGTACCTACCTGAAAGTCCAGTGTTCAAGAGACTGAGACAGAAACCTTGTCTAAGGGAGTAGCAAAATAAAACAAACAGAACCACAAAGCATGCCAAGTGAGTAAGAGAGTTTAGGAGGTGGTGGCAATGGTTTCTGCCATGCGAAGAATGCAGCGGATTCAATCTCACGGTGGCTTGCACTCACATTTAAGCTATCATAAGCATACCGCGGAATTCAGGGGCCGCTGTTGACCACAGACTTACTGTCTCTAATGAGACCTTGAAGCACAGATGTTTGAAAGCAAGGTTTCTCATGTGGAAGATGGAAACTCTGATGCTAAACTAACTCCTGCAGATAGTGTAAAGGCGGTAGGTGGTGCCGTGAGAGTAATACAGGCTAGGCCTAGAAATGGAGCCAAGTCTTTTATTAAAAGCTTATAATCCCAGCAACCGAGAGGTGGAGGCAGACGGATTAGTTTAAGGCCAAATCCCAGGAACCTAGAGGTGGATTCAGGAGAGTTGGGAGTTCAAGCCCATGTTTTGACTATGTGACAAATTTGAGTCCAGCCTGGACAGCCTGAGACTTTGTTTTGAAGGCAGGGAGGTTGTAAGCACTATCCTGAAGACAGAAGATGGCATAGAGCTGTGAAAAATCAGAGTGCCCCTAGAGACCAGAGAAGCAATGACACCATCTATGTCCTTCAGATGAAAATCAGAGAACTTGTAGGAGAAACATGTGAGCGGGGGCTCTCCTACATCCATCAGCCCCTCTCTGCCTATCTAGCAGATTCCTTTACATGGAGGCACTCCCCGGCAAGAGTGCAGCAGTCAGACAGGCATCCAGAAACATGATAAGGCTGCCCTTTCTCCAAGATCCCCCTCGCTTAAACCAGACTTCAGATATAGGGCCATCTGTGAGCCTATTTCTTTCTGTTCGTAAGACAAGTTAAATGAATGAATGAATGAATGAATGGATGAGAGAAAGGGAGAGAGAGAGAGAGAGGAAGGAAGAAAGGAAGGGTTTTTTCTTGTCTTTAAAAAAACTCTATTTTCCATGGAGTGTGTGTGTGTGTGTGTGTGTGTGTGTGTGTGTGCGCGCGCGCGTGCGTGCGCGATGCGCGCGCCTGTGTGTTGTGCCATGGTAATAACTGTTTTGGCCTTTGACTGTAGGGTTTCATACTGACAAGCTTCTTTTTGTATATAACGGTTATTTTTTACAGCGTTGGGGAAATGGCGGTGCTCTACAGATGCAGAAAGAGACCTTGATTTCAGTGATACACCCTGATGGCTCAGGAAGTGATGGCCTTTCTTAACTATTCTAAGCCTCCTTAGAATTAAGTCCAAACAAATAATGAATTTGCCTTACTAAGTTTCAGAATCTTATTCTTTAGGGATTGTACTCAGGATGTTCTGCCTAAGTTAAGCATCTAACTCCTAGTTCTCTAGACTCGTGGTTCTTACGAGGTAAACTGGCTTTAAGTTGCACAGCCACTCGATCTCAGCTGCGGTTTGTTCAGCCTCTCCCGTTATTTCAATGTTTCGCTCTTCTTCCATGTCATAGGACCTAATGCCTTCAGGCAGACACACTGCCTACCATCTCCTTTACCCTGCACCCCCGATTTCCACTCCCCTCCAAATTTCAAGACTGACGTTTCGGAAATGTGTCCCATGACTTGTGCTTCATGCCTTTCCTAGCTGTCCAATGCCTTCAGGATAAAACCACAGATGGAATGAAATAGTGTTCCCTAAGCACTTACCATAATAAAAGTCACTAGACAGTGTCTGGACAGGGCTAGCAAACAGTTAAAATCAGGGCATCCTCTGAGAAAGGGTAAAACCTGCTTTATCTCCCCCCGCCCCGCCGGATTGGGGAAGAGTGGCTGGCCAGGATGTAACTGCTATTTTGTTTGATCTGATTCTTTTTGTTTGTTTTTGTTTTCTGAGACGAGGTCTTATCATAGTAGCCCTTGGCTGGCCTGGAACACATCTTGTAGACTGGGTTAGCCTGAAATTTATGGTGGTCCTTCTGTCTCTACCTCCTGAATGTTAGACTTCCAGGAGTGTGCCATCATACCCAGCATTGTCGTTTGGTTTATAAACTGTGTGTATGATGTGTCCTTTTAACTAAACGTGTCCATTGTGAGAGAAGACTCAAATGTAAAGCCTAGATTAACTAAAGTGATTCACCAAACTCACTGCTCTGTACTCTGTCTTGTGGTCTTGTACTGTGTGTGGACCGAAGACACATCAACAGGGTCCTGTTAGCCAGGCCTTAAAGCAGGATGTGCTCCTTCCTTAAGAAACCACCGAGTCCCACATCAGTCCGTCTGTCTAGTTCACTCTTCCTTATGCTTCAGGGTTCAGACCAGGCCAACATTCATCTGGGTTCTCCTCAAATGCCCTTCTGCGTTAGCCCAGGTGTGTCCCCTGCGAGGTGCTGCTCTGATTACACTTCAGCTAGAGCACTGAAGTGTCTTCCTTCTTCACATCTCTTAGAGAGTCCTGAGGACATTAGCATCTTACTCCTATCGTTTTTATCCACAGTTTACAAGATTGTGAGAAAGTATTCATTTAGCAAGAAAGGGCAGCTGTGGGAAGAGCAGAGAAAACAGCTTTCCCTGGAAGCTGCAGCTTGAAGAGGGAAATAAACGAGCAAGTGGGGATAGAGAAGCCTGTTTGGAAGCAAACCACTTGAAAAGATGACACCGGACTGGATTCTTCTGAGACTACCAGAGTCCTCGCTCAAGGTCATTGGAGACCCAAAGGACACTCTACACCACCCCTCTAGAAATAAGTATTTCCTACAAATAACCAGAATTTTCTGCATTTCCACATGGCTTAGAATTTTAGGAGTTGTTAACAGCCTTGTGTTTGAGGAGTTATGATAACCTGGAATTTAGTTGTCATCAATAACCAGCTCCCCAGTCTCTCACACCTCATTGACAAACTGTCCTGATGAGCTGTTCTCGAGAGGGCATAGCGGAGCACTAGGTTGCAGTGAGCTGAAAGGGCTGTTTGTGCACCATGTGGAGAAAGATGAGCCTTACTGACATCCCAAAGCACAAGAAGAAGTTGGACATTCTAGTTCAAGCTTTGGATTTTCTCCCCAGAAATCAGACCTACAAAGGGCCCGCCCCACTGGCAGTTAACAGAGGATTTCTCTGATTTCCTTCATTGCACAGAGCTTCCCAAACAGTACTGGCAAGGGTTTATCACAACACAAAAGCAAGGTAGGATGTCAATGCATTTTTTTTTTTCTTTAAGAAGATGTATAGGTTTTCACTGGACTGCTGGCCTCAGGAGGGAAGGATCCTGTTCCCAGGAAATGTTACCCTCTCAGAAATTAAGACCCAGTCCCTGTATTTTCTCAGGAAGGATGATTGGGAAATTTTCTCTTTCTTCCAAGAAGTCATTAAGTAACAGTGACCACTCCTTTGTGAGTTGTTCCTGTAAGGTTTTGCCCCCCCCTCCACTATATTTGTATTTGTTTTATTTTGTTCTGGTATGCTTAGCTTTCCTGTTTGTTATAAGATCTCACCATACAGCTCAGGCTGACCCAGAACTCACAATCTTGGCTCACCCAGGCAAGTGCTGGCCAACATCTTTTCCCTTTGCCCATTGCCCAGAACCTCTGGTCACCTTCATTCACCCTTAGCTCTGAAATTCAGCTATGCAGAACTGTGGGATTCACTGACAAATTTAAATTGTAAGAAAAGCATCAAATATGTCGGAAGAACTATAGAAATTAGGCCCAGAAGATTAAGATTCATCCCAGTGTTTTGATCAGAGAATAAGAGGGGGGTGGGCACTCTGGATGATAAAGACTCCAGGTAGCACAAAAATTTCCACCCAACACACAGTCTTCTTGGCCTACACCCCACTCATTCTCATAAAATCCTGCGTGTACCTGAGCACCTCCACAGAAGGCTTTGAGGTCAACGCCCACCCACCTCATCTTCTAAGGGTTCTGGAAACACTGAATAAAACCAGTTTCCACATTGGTCTAAGAAGACTTACCCACTCCCAAAGAGGTGCGATTTACTCCATATCTAATAGGCTAATCACCTAAAGTAATAGTGATGGTTATGAGAACCAGAGAACCAGAGTAGCTCAGAAGCTGGGAGTGGGGGCTATTCCATATCTGATCTTCATTCCATATCTGATCTTCCACCACTTAGGGTATGCTCACCCTTACAAGTATTTCCATATAAAAGGTGACAGTGGTGGACCTGGGCTAGTGCAAACCCTAGAGATGTTGATTTCTCTTGTAATCTACGTGCATCTACAATGAAAAGAAAAGAGAGAGACTAGGATCTAACACATGACTCTGGAGTGAGAAATTGCCCATTTCTGTAGTTTTAAGATGATGGACTCTGGGTGTCCACTAATACCTATGCTGGCTTTGCCCACCGCATGTTTTTGTTGAAGTGCTTACTGTCTTTTAGATTTGCAGCCACCACTTTTTCAGTGGTGCTTATTTTATTTATGAGGAAGAGGAACATTAAATGATGAAATGCTTTTCCACATAAAAAGTGACCTAAAAAAAAATCACATCATCTTTACCTGATAGCTCATAAAAAATGCAACATCGTGATCCTATCCCGGCTTTCCTGCCAGAAGCTTCAGGTGAGTATAACAGGGTCTCCAAAGCTTGGCCAGTGTGGGCAGTATACACACAGTGAGCAGTTGATAGAGGTTATTTTTATCTCCCGGGCTCCCTGTTTCTCTTCCTCCTTCCTTTTCTTGGTTTTAATTGGGATGCTTGTTCCACAGGGAGCTGATTAGAAGCCTTGAATAAGGGGTTGTACAGAATTGGAGATCAAATGGGTTTCCAAAGGGCTGTGGTGCCCGGGGTTGTGTGGAACTTACGAAAGAGAAGGGCATATAGAATCATCACACTGACTGTGCCAAATTGATGATTTAAAATAGGAAACCATGAATAATTCCTAAGATTGTCTTCCCTCTTCACATCACTTCCAACACAAAGAAATGATGATTTTTACCTTTGTTAAATCTCCAGATGCCAACTCTCCCTCCCCACATCCACATCAACTCACTATGCCAACTCACCATTTTCTCTTGCTTGTGAACTATAATAGGCAACTGATTGGGATCTCCACAGCATCTTAGTCATCTCTAGTCTTGTTTGTATCCTGGTACACTATTTGGCATGAGCTTTTCTACTAATGCCCACCATTATGTCTAGCGGGGCAAGGCCGTAACCATAGCACTACGAAGGCTAAGACGGGAGACTATCAAGAGTCTCAAGATTACCTAGACTATGCAGAGAGCAGCAGGCCACTCTGACCAAGTTGTTTTCATATTTAAAATTCCAAGTATCTTGCAAATTTGAAGATGAAGATTAACCCCAAATATGTCCCGGAACACCCTGTACAAACTGGGAAAGATCTGCCTCCTCTGTGGCATTTTGCTTATTTCTGTTTTAATCAGCCTTCTTTCCTAGACACCGAAGAGAATTTCCCTGCCTTAGGCTCCATGGATATGCATTCTCCTTGCCTAAAATTTTCTTTTCATTTTGACCTAAGCTCAGGGCACAGGAATTTTTATAATCCTCTTCTGTCTCTCAAAGGAACCAGGCTCTAACTGTATGCTATCTTAACACTGTCCTTTTTTCTTACTGTGGGTAAAATGTTAGTGATAAGCAACTTGTAATAAAACATACTCATGTGCTAATTTGGTTAATGTACATCAGCCTATAAATTCTTAAGCAAAACTATCTACATTGTGTTTTGCTCAGACCAATAGTGCTTAGCATTATTTATTTCATGAATAAAGTGTTGAAATATTTCTAAGAAAAGAAAACAGCAAAGGAGAACTTGACAGAGTTTTCTTCTAGGAGATTAAAGGGACAAATAGATAGGCAGGCAGACAGACATATCGAAACATAGATAACCTTGCTATAGAGCCCCTGGCTAGACTAAAACTCTGTGTATAAAATCAAGCAAGCCACTTGAGTTCTGGGAAAAGGGCATGCGTAACCATAACCATGCCTAGTCATAATAATGATGGATGCTAGTCAATGCTTTCATGCCCTATAGCAAAGCAACCCTATGACTGGAAAGTTAGAAACAAACCTCCAGGATGGAATCTGGTCATTCTCAACCCTCCTGAATATTAGTCATTTCAGTTTCTTTAAAAGACCATGGCCTGGGCTCTACTTCATAAGTTCTGAAATTTTAGGTCTGGTTTGCAGCCCAAGGACTTGTCTTTTCAATAGTGTCCCAAGTCTGTCACATGCAATCCTGCCTACAATATACGTGGTCACCCAACTATTTAATTTCAGAGGTAGTATTGAGACCCAAGAAGTCTAGCTCCTAAGCCTTGACTTTCCCAATTACTTGAAAGCTCTATGGCTGAACAATAAAGCCCATAATTGTTCTGAAACCCTGAATACGCGTGGAGCTAAGTTAGCTCTGCTCTTACGTGGCTCAGTTTTTACATGCTTTGTGTGGCCCCACACAGAGGATCTTCATCCCAAATCTCCAGCATGGAGCTGCTGGACTGTTCACACACAACCCTACACATGAAGCCGGAGTAGTTTTGTAAACTGGGTCCTGAAGGCCAACGGTTTCCGTAGACCCCAAACCATCCACACAGTTAATCCCAGAGCGAATGGGGGCCTCCGTGTTCCCAGAGCTAATAGTGTCATTGATTATTAAGCATTCATTTATTGAAGCAAAAACTCCCTGGGGTAAATAATTGAGTTCAAGTTTAGACAGCATATTTTTATACTTCTGTATTTCTGAGGCTTTCAAGTAATACACAAGTGTGGGGGAAGAGAATTGTTCAAGGAATTTGGTGCAGTGCGAAAGCAGAATATTCCATGTTATTATGGTGATCCATTCGCATCTCATTCAAACTGACTTAGAACCAGGACATTCTAGAAACTCAGGGCCAAGCTTAAAGATTAACACTAAAGAATAGGGACCATTCATTGATGCATATTACTATCTAAATCCCTTATTCCTGTATCCTCGACCTTCACACTCCTTGCCCTGTTGCCAAGAAAAGAATATTTCTTACGTATTCTGTTTTGTCCAGAATGACTGACTTAAGCAAAAAAATAAAATAAAAGAAAGCAGTGAAGATGTTAAGGGGGAAGAAAGAAGAAAAGAGAGGTCACATAGTTATAATTATGCTATTTTTTTAGTTCTGAGGCAAAGGAAAGCAATCTTTCAAACACAATTTAGACGACTTGGATCAAAGAAGTACATTCATGCATAATTCATCCTACCACAATGAGATAGACATGTGAGACCCAGTCATACTTAATTGGCCAGCATCACCAACGTGTAGGTAGGGTGGAACTTCATATATATTGTCAGTGTGTGATCTCTTTATCAGTGTGAGACAAAGGTTGGGAATGAACACAGGGACAAACAGTGGTAAAGCCAGCCTATCTACTCTGTGTATGGTTATATATTCTTCCCCGTTACTTGGTCATTTGCTTCAACCTCCCAATTACCATTAGAGTCACCCTCTTTTCCATAAAGTTATTTTGTTGCTACTTCATAAGTATACTGTTGTTATTGTCATGAATCATAATGCAAATGTCTGATATCCAGGATATCTGATTATGGGAACCCTGTGAAAAGGTCATTCCACCAAGAACCACCAGTATAGACCATAATCTCCAGCACCCAGGTCTTACTTAGCTAGCACAGTTCTTTCTTTTATTTTTCCTTTGGTTGTTATCTCTTTGCTCTTTGGGGAACTACTTTAAGTCACCAGGGCAAAAATGTTAGGCTCTTATAAATAACCCTCCCCAAATGGTGTCCTACTGGTTGACTGCATATATCCAAAGCTACTCATCAGAATCTATGCATTTTGTTACAGCAAAAGGAGAATTTGTTCTAATCAGCATCATTTTTAATCTATTCCACACCTTTATTTTTCCATCTCTACCATCCCAGACCTCTGCAGGATGTGCCATAAAATGACAGGTCCTGGAGAGATGATGTGCACTCAGCTGCTGTCCCTTCCGAGAATCTTTCCATAGTTTCCAACAGAGGCCTAGGCAGCCCACTATAAAGAGGAATTCCTTGGTAAATCATGGGGAATTTCACAAATGTACAAAGTTAGTAACACTGAACGCTTTTATAAAAAGTAATTGAGAGAGAGAGAGAGAGAGAACTTGTGGCTTCTTGGACAAACGCTTACTTATGCGCCTCTATCCATGGCCCCCATCTCCTGTCTAATTTTTACCTTAGTGGCAAGGTGCCAGCAACTTCCTGGGGCTGCGGACAATGCCTTTTCTGAAGAGCATCAATATGGTCTCCAACGCCATCACCCCCAACCAACGCCTCTGTTCCCTTTTATCCCTTCTCAGAAGAATTACCTGTAGTGTTTTCTGTTCCATGATGGTGTTATCTCGGGAATGTGTTCGGTTGCTGTCGCGGAACTTGAGGGGGCGGTATATGCAGCACACGGTGAAGCAGATCATGTAGAAGATGTACACAGCACCCAGGAGGTAGAAGTAAGGCTGCCCATACTTCTTCCACTTCAGGCTCACAAGCTCTTTCACTGGGGTCTGTTCCAGAATTTGCCGAGCCTGTCAGAGTGTGGTGCACAACGGACAACATGGCGGCAGGGGGAGGGAGGGGGGAGCAGAGTTGAGTTTTGAATTGCATTCCAGGTGACAGAGCATCATCCAGTCACTCGTTTCTTTGACAGGCAACTAATAATCTCTATTATATGCTAGGTTTGCACTAGTGTCATGGGGAAAGTATTTACGGTGGTCAACACAGTGCAGGCAGCTACACTGAGACTATAACGGACGAACAGTAGCCAGGCGACTGAAGGGGCCCTTAAGCAGGACCATTCCACAAATAGCATTGCCCTCTTTACAGGTAAGATCTGCTTGGGACCATGAGAGCATCTGTTGAGATTAGTAGACGGAAAATGCATGGGAGAAATAAACAATAGCAAAGATCACTATGCAGATAGATATATTGTAGACGTCACAATAGGGAGTTTGTTGTTGTTTGTTTGTTTGTTTGTTTCTACATGTCATAGAAAGCAGTGGGAATTCCAATCAAGAAAATAGTTCGGTTTGCATTAGAAATATGGTTAGACTGGCAAAAAGCAGGACGGAAGATGGTAGGGTGTGGCGATAGTTTGAGCCAGATGGGATGATCCTCTGAAAGAAGTAAACAGCAAGGTGCAAATAAGAGGAGATCATGCATAGGAGAAAGCGTCTGAAAAACTAGGAAGAGGAGAGTTCAAAGTAAAGCAGAAAGGATTAGGCAGGAACAAGAATCCCTTGAGGGTGGAGGGAGAAAGAAGAAATACAGTTTCCCGATATGAAGAACAATCCAAGCATCAAGTAGGAGGAGCCCCAGACCAGAGAATCTGTTTTTGCCATAAAATATAAAAATCGTGTCCTTCAGATGGAACTAAGGTGCCAACTGCAAGAACGGTAATCAAGACAGGCGGTGTTAAAGAAGAGAGGCTGGTACAGGACATGTAAAACCCACAGGAGAATGCAGGTGGTTGATAACAGATACCAAAGCGTGAGGGGCCGTGGCTGCGGAATCTACATCGTCTGTGGGGTTTGTGGTCCTAAGAAAACCTGCTCAACTTTAGGTGTTTCCAGCAGGGTTCCAGAAACACGCATACAATGTGGCTGTTCGATTTTTCTTCTGCTCGCTAGTTATCATTTTTCATGCTTTGTGGCTCTATTCGGGTTCTTGGGAAATTGCCACATAGCAGGCAGTCAACGGAAACTCAGTTTGACCACAGGTTCCTGAACATGGGGGCCTCTTCTCCACTCTGGACTCTTCCTTTCAGTCCATTCAGTCACTGCCTTTACGTTGTTCCATCTCCGGACAGTTGGATGCAAAACTCAAGGTTCTTTCTGTTGTTGCTTGTTTGGGACTGTTTGTTTGTTTGCCCTCTTCCCAGTGACTTACAACTCCACCTAGAGGCCCCAGCGGGAGGGTACACTTACTTTCTAAGGCATCCTCAACTCCCTGCCCTGGATTGACACGCATGCCCGGAAGCTCTTCCTCCACCGCAAAGGTCAAAACATTCTCTGCCTATGGCTAACCCTTCCTGCTTTATTTTGAATCTGCCTCTTCCTGGTTTCCCAGCTGCCTCGTCTTCTCATCCATTATCATCTTCCCTTTGCCTGCGTCTTGCTCTGTGTCTCACCACATACATGCCCGAATTGTTCCCACCTGCATTTTGCTGCCCCTGTGCACAGTGTGCGCCCTCGTCATGGAACAGATCAGACCTGACTGCAGACTGTGAGAGCATCAATCCAAAAACTGAAGAAACTGGCTGAAAAGGTATGTGGGTTTTGCCTCTCATTTGTCCCTTCAGTTCCTTCTGTATTGTCTGGGACCAAGCACATATTTAATAGGCTAAATGATGGAAGAGAGGAAGGGAAGAGGAGGAGGAAGAGAGAGGGAGGAGAGGAGGAAGAGAGGAAGGGAAGGAAGTGATTCTAAGTTAGAGGAGTCTTCATCTGAAGGGTTACAATGAGATAAATAAACTGAGAATGGAGCCCAGCAGGGGGAAAGCGGTCCCAGAAGATGCGCCTTGGATGGTATTTGTACCTATGGAAACTATTTTCTCCTATCTATTGCAAAGCTATGAAGTATCTTGGGACCAGAGTGTCTCAGCAGATGGAGAAGCAAGCACCGTTTCAACATGTGTTTTCTCACATGAAGGCTCTGGGCCCGTGTGACATCTATACCTCTCTCTTCTTGGAGGAAACCACCAGCTCCAGAAAGGACAGCTCCTCACCCCAGGAGTCAATCTCTGTGATGTCATAGAGTGAGGACGTCAGTGGCCCACACGACCACTGGATGTGCTTCCGTTTCTGCATCAGGTGTTGGAACATCTGGAGGGGCAAGCAGAGCTTTGAATGGCGAGTGTGTGAGAAGGCGCTGTAGAAAACACCTACGGACCAAGTCGGTCACCCATGGTAGCAGCAGGGCAGGGAGGGGAAAGTCACTAAAGACCCCTTAGGGCTCGGGACTCACCACAGTGTTGCCTTCCACTCCAGCCAGCTTGAAGGGGGTGAGGCCCTGGTTGTTGGGCACAAGTTCCAGGGACTTCAGGTGGTCACCCCCATCATAGGACAGCAACAGGTTGTACATCTGGCAGGCAAAGGTTTTGTTGGGTTGCAAGATGAGTATGTGCAGTACTGTGTTTCCTGGAGAGACAGAGGTTGCCATCAGGTTCCCTCCCTCCCTCCCCCTCACACACACACACACACACACACACACACACACACACACACACACACAGAGAGAGAGAGAGAGAGAGAGAGAGAGAGAGAGAGAGAGAGAGAGAGCGCATCATCCAGCACTTTCTCCTCATCCCAGTTCTTACCCAGGGAGTCCTGGGCCCGGATGTCAGCTCCATGTTCAATGAGCAGCCTGACAATCTCCTCACTGCCCACACAGGCAGCGAAGGACAAAGGGTGTTCTCCTGTGGACACAGGAGATACGTGACAGGAGACAGCAGGGTCAGAAGAGGGGAGGACTTCTGCCCTTCAGCCCAACAACTGCCTCCTCCTGCTCCCCTGTCTCATCTTGTGGCTTGGGATCACTTGCCCAGTGGAATCTAAGGAAAAGTTGCCACAGAGTGTCGTGGAGGGAATTGGCCTCTGGTTCTAAGTCCCAGAAGGACCCTTAGTGTCTTCTCCTTTTGTCCAGCCCAGCTCTCCACCTCCCCTTTCTCTGAGCCTGGCCCTGGTTCTCACCATAGTAGATGAGGTTGTGCGGACTACGGTGGAAGGCGGACCCTGTAGCTCTGGCAGAGACACTGGCCCCTCTGGCAAGCAGGGCGCGGACCAGGTTTACATTCTGGTTCATGACTGCGATGTGTAGCGCAGTCTGACCTGGTCCAGAGAGAGCTGGGAGTCACAGTTCTGTGTGAGGCACAACACCCCAAAGCCCGGAACAGAATTTCCCCGAGAGTGCTTCATACAAACTTCTGCTGTAGACGGCAGAGTGGACACGAACCAAGGACAGTTAACCCCTCGGGATCCTGGATCAGTATCTCCATCCTTCATTTGCTGAGGGGTTGCTATACATATAATCAGTCTAGTGTTGCAGAGAGAATGGGGGGGGGAGAGGGAGGGAGGGAGAGAGGGAGGGAAGGAGAGGACAGAGTACACTATGGAGCTACGGCCTGAGCGACTCTGAGAAGAGTAAAGTGAAATATGAAGCAGCTAAAAGGGAGCCACAGAGGCTAAAAGCCAAGATCTGGGATCTTGCAGTCATCTCGGCTCATGAGGAACCCCACCCCTTCCGGGAGGCCACCCTACACAGATGATACATTTTAGAAACAGTGGACCGGAGGCCACCCTGCACAGATACATTTTAGAAACAAGATCTGTTTCGTCTTTGAGTTGTTGTGACGCCTCCTCACCTACGTATGGCTCACACAGTGTGGGCTCTGTGACCAGGTATGGCGCCCCCTCCATCAGCATTACAGCAACATCCAAGTTGTCGTAGAGGGCTGCTATGTGCAATGCTGTCTGCCCCAGGGCTGCTGGAATGAGACGAGTCAAGAACACCGAACACTTGGCAGTCTCTGTCAGGTTAGAGGCCCCCGCCCCCAGGAGCACCTCAGCAGCCTCTCCAAGCTGCCCTTTCCAAAGCCACCTCCATCCCTGTGATTCTGATCTTACCTCTTTTTCGGAAGTCACAGCTCTGGTCAAGCTGAAGTCTCTTAAGTGTACACAGATCATTTTCCTTGGCTGCTCTAAGCAATGGAGACTCCCAAATACTGGAGGAAGATGAGTGGGAGTCAATTAGGGACCCTCACAAGGAGAGGCCATGGTCAGAGGAGGCAGAGGCATTCTCTGATGTGGTCGCTACTTGCAGAGTACACAGCGACAAATCAACTTTGTCACTCTTGAGTTATTTGTTGGACTCAAGGGATGAGAGCACACTGGGGCAGGAGCTTATTTTAAGACCATTCTGACTTCCCTTCCCTTGTGGTTTCTTATCACTTTAATTCCTCACAGAGAGTGAAGTTTGTGTGTGGCCTGAGTCTTAGCCGTCAGTTGATAAATAGGACAGTTCTTCACTTACTGAAGACACTGAGCTTAGGACACAGGTCTCAGGTTATTCAAGCTGCGTTTAACCTGAAAGCCTCCTGCTTACAGCCTATCTTCCATAGTACTAGAAAGTACTATGCAAGCTGCCAAGGGACAAAAGCAATCAATAGTCCTACCCAACTGTGACGTCTATGAACCACAACATTGACCAGCATGACAAGATATCCCTATGGAACAATCGTGACACGCCTAACCTTGCAGTAACCAACAACAGCCTAATTGGACTTGAGGTCCAATCAACAGGAAGGAAATCATGCCTGTTACCAGCAACATAGCCAACTATATCGGGCTAGTGAGTTCATGGATCTTAGAAGAGAACTTACTACTATCATTTTACTAGATCAGCATAAATTCTTAACAATATTCTAATATTTATACCAACAGATAAGTATAGCTCTTGACTTCCATTAAAGATTTCCTTTGCAGCAAATAGAGACCATCTCAGAAAACTACAACTGAACCCATACACAGATCAATGGGACATGGGTATACAAGCCCCAGTGAACACATCTTCAACACAAACTCCTGCTCAGAAACAGCAGAAGAGAAGGCACAGAAATTGCAACAACCAGAGGACCATGAAGTCTGCTATGAGAGTGTGTCTCTTCTCTGATAAATGGCTGCCTAAACAACACCTGAACAGTTATAGTATCAACAGACAAGTTAACCTGACATAGAGAAAATGTCAGAGTCCTACCCCTAGACAAACTATAGGCAATTAATGACTACTGAGAAAGGGTGAAGCAGCCTCTCCCAGAGATGAGCTCTGTAAATGCTTGTCTCATACCACCCTGCTTAACCTGAAATCATTTACACACAAACAATGAAAGTGTACTCAGCAAGTTATATTCATACTTCTGCAAATGTGTGTGTGTGTGTGCTTGTATGTGTGTAAAACAATAATAATCAAAGGAAAATGGGTTATCAATTAGGGGGATGGACATGGGAGAGGCTGGAGGAAGGAAAGGGAAGAGGAAAATGATGTAATTGTATTTTCATGGAAATAAATAAATAAAAATAATTAATAAATTAATTAAAAACAAAACATAAGGGGTAGTTCCTAAGGAGAGTCTGGGGCTTGAAGTGGTTTTCAGAGTATCCTTATGGAAAATGAGAAAAAAGGGACCTCGGGCCAAGTTTGTCAAGAGCTTGAAAGGCTCTTGAAAGGAGGAGACATTTCTGTCAGTCCCCCAGGCTCCCAGACCAGCTAGACCTGCTCTCTAGCCCAGGGGAGTTAGGTCGCCAGATACTTCAGGATTGGGACTAGCCTTAGACCTTACAAATCGTGTGACATTCATCACCTAGATTTAGTGGTTGTTAAAAGCTGAGCCCTGGACCCTCTCATTTGTCTCCACTCAAGTTCTCACTCCAATCAAGTTGGGTTGTTAGAACGCCCTTCTCAGCTGAAACGGAATTTGGGGTGCCCATAGGCCATACTTTCCTCCCATACTTAAACCTTAGACCTAAGACTCTGGGTTCTTTATTTTCAGGCAAAGAGAAGTGAGTACCAGGATTCTCAGCTGCTTGAGTCGGTTCTCCTACAAATTCCCCTGGGTTAATCTTCAATTCTGACTTTGCCTGGATGTAAATGGAATAGGACATAAAGCCGAAGCCAATCTTCCTCGACAACTTAGTTTAGGCTCCAAAGGCAAACACGGGTCTAGCAATTTGGGGCTGTAGGGAAAGCGGAGGACATAGACTGATGGCTATTTCCCTTTGATCTGTCTCAGTCCTTGATTCTTCTCCAGTGTCTCCAGGGAGAAGGGGCTTTACAGTTAAAGAACCATTTTATTCCATGTAAAGGAACTTACAGAGCCAGTGGCCAGATCCTACCCTAGCTCACCTAAGTTCTTGGTCCCTATTGAGGCCTGACCAGCCCAGAGAGGCTAGGGCTGGATTCCAGAGTTTCCCCTCTGTTTTGAGGCTACTATATAAAGCTCTGTGCACCCTAACCCTTGACACCACTGCACCTTTGCTGAGGAAAGGTCTAGAAGCCAAATGAACTCAAAGACTATACTAGTCCCACTCTAATACAAGGCCCGGAGAAGCCAAAGTTCCCATTGCATAACCAGGGGAAAATTCCATGAACAAGCAGAGTGCCTGCAGAAGGACAAAGTGTGAGAGATAAATGCAAGACCCTGTGTTCACAACCACTAAAACTTCCAAAAGAGGAAGAGATGGGCACAGCCAAGCACAAGGCTCTCTGAAGCGCTGGCAGGCATTCTGTTGACAGTTCATCCCACGTCCCAGCCAGCTGTTAAGGGGAAGCAAACTCCACAAACACTACTGCAGGAGCTCACCGGAGGGAGGCTCTCTGGTCCCTCGCCTGGATGGCGTTTCCTACTTCTGGAGCTCATTCCTGGAATGATCTATCTGGAAATGGATCAGCCGCCCTGGACTAAAGACCTTCGGTTATCTCCCTGATTTCTGGCAAGCCTGACACTTTAAAAGATAGAAACTGAACTCAACACCCCAGCCTCATTGGAACCTGCCCTTCCTCACCTCCAGGCATCACACAAATGAACCCCTCCTCCACCCGTCCCAGGCCATGACAGCTCCTTCCAATGACAGCTCCTTTCTCACTCTGTCAAGGAGCCCTCTAAAGAAAGGTTACTTCAAAATCTGCAAGATTTGATCTCTTCCACACAAAACCTTCTCTTGCTTGGCATCTCCTGTCTTCTACTTTTGCCTCCATATTCAAAGTCTCAGCATATTCTAAGCCATTTCTTTTTTTTCTACTACTATTTCGATGGCCTAGCAGGAGTGTTATGCCAGTTAGGCTGGAAGGGGTGAATATATATGTAAGAGCCTGACGCTGCTGAGTTTGAATGCTGCCTTGGGGTGGGGGTGGGGGGACAGGCTGCACACAAAAGGGCATGAGAATCTGTGCAGTGGTGAGGTGCCCTCAGGAGCATTACCTCTTCTGCTGTAGCATATGAAGCTGATCCAAGTGATGCGCCCAGTCTTGTTCTCTGACACACCAGCTCAGAAGTTTCTGGAGTTGGGTCCAAGGCCGTTTTGCCCCCATGTCGTCTTGTGCAAGTCTGGTGAAAGGAGCCAGCCTGGGCTGACCGCAGCTGAGGAGGCCAGTCTGCTTGGGTGAACACCTAGGCAAGGGTATCTTCTGGGTCTGTGATGGTGGCTGTGGGGTTAGAGTGCCGTGTGTGTGTGTGTGTGTGTGTGTGTGTGTGTGTGTGTGTGTGTGTGCTTGCACCGGAGAACTAGCCACCTTGCTGGGGGAAGGGGAGGAGGCCTTCACACAGCTGAGCCTGGGGGCACAATGCATCCTGGAGTAAGGAGGGGTTAGGGGAGGGACCTCCTTGGTTCATGCTGTGGGCTGGGCAGCTGAGACTGGGAGAGGCTGAGGGGTTGGGCCAAGTAATTTGGAGAGAGAGTATGGCTAGATAATCTTGAAGGTGAAACAGGTATCCTGGGATACAGATCTGAGAAGACTCCTAGGGAATTCTGTGTGGCTCCCGATGTTGGACAGCAGGAATCGAGAATAGTAGAGGGTAGAGAAATCACGGGGCACTTTCTAGAAAGTGAGCTAGCAGGAGGAATCGGTCGGTTATGATAAGGCAGCGTTACTTTATTAAACAGTGATTTGCATTGGCCTTCTTACGGTTCTTTAGGAGACTTGTCAGTGTTACTGAATGTCCCCTTGTGATGGAACTGTGAGGTCAGTTGAAATAAGGCAAGAGTTGTTTTTGAATGAGAAGACACCTAACTGAGAGGGAGTATGCTCTCTCAACCCCTGGGCTGGGGACAAAACGGAAACTGTCTTTGAAGTTGGGATCGTGGCTCCCAAGTCATTGCTCTCCAGGCCTTTCTTTTTCCTGGGAAACTCTTGAGAGACTCGGGGAAGGTATGAGAGTCTTGTGTGGGGTAGACTTGAGATCTCACCCCCCGAAGGCCATGGGTTCTTGGGTCTGTCCCTTTCTTTTGACATAAGCAAGAAAGCTCTGATCCGGAGGGCAAAGTAACCTGCAGAGCAGGGCAATGATGGAAAGGAAAGGAAACATGGAAAGGAAGCGGAGGGGCCTGAGACACGGAGAAAGTGATCTTACCCAGGGAGTGGGTAGGGTCACCTTGTGGGGCATTTTTATATCCCACTGGGGGTTGGGGCAGTGTGGGTACTAATGGTCTCTGAAACCTGTGGCCTTCCAGTGTAAGGAGATGGAGGGAGCGATAAGATTGAGGTGGGGTATAGATGCACTGATAAGGAGAAAGGGAGCAGGTCATGAAGGGTGAACTTGCCAAGGAAACACTAAGCCCATAAAGCTAATCCTTGAGGGGGTGAGAGGGGAGGGTTGGGGTGGAAGAGTCTGGCTCAGTCAGGGACACACAGAGCAGGTGCAGTCACCAAGGACATTGGCCATAGGTTCCTAAAGGAAGAGAGGGAGCAGCCACCCAGAGCTCCTCAATCTTTTATTGCCCCCCTTGCCTGAGCTAGGTCCCTCGATTGGAGGGGTATGAATCAGTAACTCGGGTGGGGACCATGTTGTCCCTCGTCCCATCTCCATCCATCTTAGTAGGTGAAAGAGTCTGGAATCTTTCCTCCTCTGCCTTTTCTCTCCTTCTGGTAATAGTCCATACTGCCACGTCTTCCTTTCCCCTTTCTCTTTGATGCTGCTGCAGCCTTCTGCCTCGGGTTCTACTGCAGCCTCCCTTCCAGATAGCAGCTCCCCCCTCTCACCCCGAGCAGGGCAGCTGCAGCTTAGCTCCTCCTCTGTGGGGCACGGGGCACGATTCCCACCTGCTCACAAGGATCTAGGAGGAGGAAATAAGATACTGCGTTAACAGTAGTTATCATTAGGCGGTGGAACTGTTGGGGCTTTTTGTTGCTTTGTGCTTTCGTGTGTTTTATACTTTGCGAGAACAGAAAAATTAAGGGATCGCTGATCTCTGCACGACCCACTTCCTGCAAGGAGTGAGGGAGCTGAGTTGGTAAAGAGGTAGAAGTCATTGACGATGAGTGAGCCCAAGCGGGTTCTTCCCCCTCCAACCCCCACTCCAACCTGCCCCTCCCTCTGCCGCCCCTCCCACTCACGCCCCATTCAAGCTGTAGGCGGCTCCACACAAGCGGACCAGAGAACTAAGAAGCCCCACCTCCAAAATAGCCAGGAGGAGATCAGTGATTTTATTTTTTCCATTCATTCATCATCATTCGCTGGATCTGCAGGTCAATGGGTACAAAGTTGGGGTTAGTGAGGTCACTGCATTTTTACACCTTTATGCCACCACCATAAAGTCCGCTTCTATGTCACTACCCGCTCTCCTGTCACCTGGTTTGGCGCTCGCGGAAGTAAGGGCTGGAGTCTGGCAGGTTCCATGAGACTGTAGCTGCCAGCATGGTTCCCTCTACGGGAAGGGATCGTCTTACCTTCTCGTGTCTCCAATTCTTTCTTGGAGAAGAAGTATATGTTCATGTACATCCCCTGGCACCTGAGTCTGCATCCGGCTTCCCAGGCAAGGTGTGCATGAAGGGAAGTGATACGAATGAGCCTTTCCTGTCCGTGTGCCCCGTGGGCTGCTCACAGCCTCTGTCTGTTTTCCTTCTTCTAACAAAGACATTTGTACGGCACTCCCCACCTCTCTCGGAGTCCCCTCTGCCAGCTAGCCAGCTAGCCCACAGGTCTTCCCTGCGGAGGGGACAGGCATTATTTTGGCATCTGTGATTCCTTCTCTCTATAGACTCCTGCCCCTCTACCGAGCAAGGAGTTATTAGGAACCCTCGTTAGATACCCTTGGAGTAGTGTCTCTGTGTCTGAGACTGCGAGAAGACACAAAATAATACAAAGTCCAAGAATGAACAAAAATAAGGAAGAGTGTAATCATCTCTTTGCGTCTTTTTTTATTATTATTATTTTTTATTTTTTTGTAGTACTGGACAATGAACCCAGGCTCTTGTCCGTGCCAGACATTTTTGCCACTGAGCTATATTCTCCAGCCCTTTTAAAAGTGAACTTTTGTGAGGCAAGGCCTCACTAGGCTTCCCAAACCTGGCTGAAGTCACTCTGTAACACTGGCAGTTCTTACTGTTCCCTCCGCTCCGAAGTAATTGGAAGTATAGGACCGTACACCAGCCTAACTTTCAGCCTCCATCGCTATGCAGCCCTGGTCACTGTACCTGAAGTTCCATCTCTGTATCTCTCTGCCTTTCTGTCTGCCTCTCTGTCTGTCTGTCTTACAGGGTGTGTGTACTTTCTCATCTGTCTCCTATGTCGTAATTCTTATTCCCAGTTTTCAACAGACTTAAGAGTTTCATGGAGAGCACCAGGCACGTGTGTGGCCTTGAGGATACCGGTGTGTAGAAAGCCGTTGGCCTCATCTGTGCCAGCTGCTTGGAATCATAGGCAGGGGTCACACTCAGACTCAGAAACGCTAATGGAGAACCCCGCTTTTCATCCACACAGTGACTGTGAGAACACGGTTGCTGTGAAGTACGCGCAGACATGTACACCATGCAGACCCAATGGTGTAACAGATATGATGGCACTTGGCAAATTCTGGAGCCTTTTTGGGTAGTGATCTGCAAGGTGACTGTTTTAGAAGCATCTGCCGTTTCCCACCCTTCTGCCTGGAAATGGAACGGTATATAATGATCTAGAATGTGGGTTAGAGCCACAGGAGTGATGTCACAGAACACACAGTGTTAGAGGTCCTATGGAAGAGCGAGAGGGAAAGCTATGCTGGTGTGGGGTAAGGGCTGAGACAGGGGCAGGGTGGGGCTGGGACCTGGGGGTTGGGGCCAGAGCCAGCATGGGGAAGGAGGCTCATGACTTCCCTGGTCTCCCAGCTCCACAGGAGGACATTCCTGACAGCTGTCCTGCTCCTGCTGCAGGTGAAGTGGGTGAAGACTCTGAAGGGCAACACAAGCCTGGATGATGACAGGAGTCAGAAAGAGAAAGAGTTCTCTGTAGGTGGGTAGAGGAGAGAGCGAATACGTGGGGTGGGGGGATGGACGTAAAGGTAGGCTTGGATCGAATTCAGCTCTGGAAGCTGGTTAAGTCAGGATCAACAGGGATGGGCTTGGTCTTCAGCAGATAACTCACATTCTCTATCACCACGATATGAAATAATAGCTGCAGGTAAGAATGTCTGGCTTTAGAAAGACTCTTGGTCAGGTACAGCATGGGGTAGCTGCCATTGTCCAGAGCTTCTGAGGAAGGGGGGGGTCTTTGCCTTCACACCTGAAAAGGTGTCTCTCACTCCCCAAACACTGTAACACTTTGGGAGAGGGAACTTTTATGGGGAGTGGTGGATGTGCGCGCTTGAGATCCGAAATGCCTTCTAGTTAGAGCGTTCCCTTTCTAGCCAAGGCCAACGTTATGGCTGGCAGTCGGCAGCTCTCGCTGGCTCGTTTCTGGATCCTAGGACCACGGTCCCATCCTGGTGCAGGCCCGGACTGAGACTGGGGCTCCCCTCTCCGGTTCCCCTTTCTCGTTCCAGACCAGGGCCAAGAGCAGTTCGAAGAACACTTTGTGGCTTCTTCCGTGGGTGAGCTGTGGCAGGCGATGGATATGGCGCAGCAAGAAGACGACGATACGGTTGCCCAGGCAACAACTCTCCGGGACCACCTCTTTGATCTAGCCTTCTGCTTCAACCTGGCCAGCATCATGGTTTTTTTATGAGAGACTTTGAGGTGGAGGCAGTAGTCTGGGTCCTGCAGGAGGACTTGGACATCTACCTTCCCTTCGCGGTTGCCTGCTGACCTCCTCTCCCAGATGCCTCCTAAAAAAACCGCACGGCCCCCTCCCCCTGTCTGAGAAGCACCTGGCCGTAGGTAGGTCTCCCAGCTCTCACTGACACTGTGATTACCCCCCCAACCCAGAATTTCATGCCCCAGGGCCAAAGACACTAGACCCACACCCTTCTGACTCTTAAGCTTTGACTGAGACAGCAGATTAGAGGGAGGAGACAGTGACAATAAAATAGCAATAGCAATAAAATCCTAAAAACAATTACGGGTGAGTTTCTGGTTCTCTCACTGGTCTGTTGAATTGCCTGGCCTACTGTCTACTTACTGACCTTCAGACCCACCATCTCACCAACTGCTGCTGCTTTTCCAATGTCCACAAAGCCTTTCTTGCTACTTTCCCCTTATCCTTCTTGGCTTCTAGGAATGGGACATACCGGGGAAGGCATACATAGTGGGCTGGGGAGAAGACTCTGTGAGTTACATGATCACTGTAGAAGTGTAAGGACTAGGTCTGGATCCCAAGAACTCACATCCAGTTACAGTCATCCACATGAGTAATCTCCTATGCGATTACACAAGCTATTACACTTACAGTAAGACACTCTTATATATAGTGGGAGTAGCCGGTCTGGTATACACACTGACATATACACCTGTCTCAAAACAAGGAAGAAGATTACTGGTACCCAGTAATCTTCGGACTTCCACACATGAGCTGTAGCATACACGTGCCCACAGTACACACACACATACACATGTGTGCATGCACACACACACACACACTCACACACACACACACACACACACACAGAGAGAGAGAGAAAATAAAGTGAGGTAGCAAAAGCTAAATACAAGCTTTTAATTTTGGAACAAAAAGAAGAAAGATATTTGTTCTGACTTCCAGGATGGGGCCAAGTGTCTAGGCATCTACATCTCAGTCTCTTTAGTAGCCAAGTTACCAGAGTTTGCAGCGCATGGAAGGGTTCAGAGGGGTACCACGTGGACAATGGAAATGTTTGGCAAAGTCTGGGATATTGCTGAGGGGACCATGGACTCGAAGGCTGGGAGAGCTGTAAGCTTCCTGAGGGTCTTGGGAGCTCAACTCTCTACACATCACCTAAGGAGAAAAATGGTCAGAGAGGGGTAAGGAGGAGAGAAAGTCACAAAGGGTCACAGAGATAAGTTGGATGCAATGATTAGGAGATCACTAAACAGGACAAAAGAGGGGGCAGGATCCACATGGGGCCATGGAGAACTTGTATGTGCAAATCAACATGGCATTAGCCCTGTAGAAAACTTGGCTATGTAGTTCTGCCATTTATAAGGGACTGAAATGGGTTTTAGTAGTGGAGCGCTGTAAAGGAGTCATTTGTATGTTGAAGAATTGTGGGCCATGCTGCTGACAGAGCACAAAGTCCCAAAAGGAGTGATAACCAGTTTGGAACTAAGCCCCAGAACTGAGGTCTCCGAGTAGTGTGATCACATGTCCAGCCTGCTGTTGGCTCCTTTTAAAAACAGTCCGTATTTCTGAAGCATGCGAACGAAGGAACAACAGGCTTAGTTTGTAGAGGGACTTGGAAGTGGACAGGTGTTTCTTTCAGGGTAGGGTGGGGAGACAGTTGCTGAATTTGATTGCTGTATAATCATCTAAAGGATGGTTCTGAAGGGTCAAATGAGAAAAGCTAAAAGTGGGGATCCATGATGTTGGGCTTGTGAGTATGGAACAATGTAACATGGGACAAACATCCTTTTAGCATCAGTGATTGGGCTCTGAACTGACCCAAAGCAAGTGTAGAGAGAAAGAGTAGCTGCTCACCTGGGCATAGCTTTGAAAGAAGAGTTGATAGGGGCTGAGATCCTGGTTGGCCAGGGTCATCTCTCTGCTTTTCTCTGCTATACTCTCGCTGTATGCCTACATTTGGGTATGGGATAGAAATTTCTGTTAGGCTTCAGATCTGTAGGCATTTAGAAGTCTGATGCCAGCTACATAGCATGGTATCGCAACAAGTTCCTAAGCCTTCTTATCTCTGTAATAATAATGCACCGGTCTGAGGCGAGAAGAAAGGGTACTTACCAGAAGACCTATAGTTGTTCTAGAAGGTGGGGGACCTACAGGGTAGGAAGGGGGTCCCAAGTTGCCATCTGTTCAGTGGGAATGTGAAGGGCAGAAAGCTATGCAACTGTTTCCATGAGGGATAGCGTTAGGAAAACAGAAGAATACGGGCCTTGGCACACCTGAAATGCTATAGCCAGCCCTCCTATATCGCCAGCATTTTCAAGGAGTGTGTGAGAACCATTGAACTGGGCCATGTTGGATAAGGCAGCATAATGGCGCTCCAGGCATAGAAGTGCTTCCTGTAGGACATGAGTGTCACAGGCTGGGCAGCCCCCGGGGAGTACTGCAGAAAATGGAACAAGAGAGCCAACTGGTGATGGGCAGTGCAGCGTGAGGGATCCCACAGACTGTCCTGGCTCCCCGGAAGGCGGAACGTTTCTCAGACTGTCCCTGCCGGAACCTTCCCCTCCCGCCATGCCCCCGTTGATAGCCTCCCGAGTGACCCCCATGGCCCTACTCACAGGGCTCGTTACTCACAGAGCTGGTAGAAGACACGCAACAACTCATGGGCCATGATGCTTCCAGCAGCACCAAAGTTCACAGCTCTATAGAGGCAAAGTCTTGTTTTACTTACAGAAATCTTTAAGAAAAGGTATTTATCCCCGTTACCCCAGGTCTCATCCATCCTAACTAGCACCTATTACTTCCTCTTAAGATCCCCCACCAAAAGACTCACCTTCACAGAATGGTCCATACCTGGGGTAGCCAGGGTGGAAGAATGGAGGTTGAAGAAGCCCAGCTGTGAAGACCACCACGTGGTCAGATACGGAATAGTAGGCATCGACTCCCCAGGGAGGTTCCTTCCATCTGCGTGAAGAGAAAAACACGAGCAGAGCTCCATCATTCATTCACTGCCTTTGCAAGGCACATGCGACCCCTCCCAACCGTCACCATGGACTTTGTGAGCGTCATCACCGTCCTTAGCGCATCTCTGCGATGGGTTCCCGGTCCTCATACCTGTGGTAGGGAAAAGGCTGCAGCAAGTGCCTAACATTTCTGCCCCGGAGGGATCGTACACAGCTCAGGAAAGACTGCAGGAAACTGGGGCCAAGTTGTATCTGGGAAAGAGGTAGCATGCGCCGAGGTGAATGCAAACAGGTCAAATGGATGTGCTGGACACATTTAAACCTAAACACCTAAGCCCTGAGATGTGTTCAGTCAGAAACTGCCATGTGATAACACCTCATATCCGTGCAGAGTTTGCATGCATCGTCATGCAAATAAACACAAACCCGTTAAAGAATCAGTGTGTGTACATGCATGCATGTACACAGAAGAACCCTAGAAAGTTTCAGGGTTTTGTTGTTTGGGGTTCCCCCCCCCATAAGATCCATTCAGCATTGGGGCAAAGAAGAGGTTAGCTCAGAAAATGGATTGCTTTGCACACTCCGTTGGGTCAGGGAAGTCAAGGACATAATGGGTACCGAGAGGAACAAAGACCCACATCGCTGTATTCCTCTTTGGCCATCTCTGGCTTCAAGTCCCGTTTTGGGGCCCCCATCTCCACCTGCAGTTGGGTGAGCTGAAAAAAAGAACACAAAGGTATGCAAACAACCGGCATTTCCTCAGAAACCCTCGAGAGCCATTAACACTGTCACCCACATATGTACTCTGTACCCTCTTCTCCTCCATCCCCAAACTGGCCCATACCACGCGGTGCCTTGCCTTGTTCAGGGAATCTTTCAGGGTCTCCTCACTTATCCAGGGAAGTTTTTTGAGACGTGTGATGACAGCTGCCTTGATCTCAGCAAATAATTCCATGGCCTGTGGGGACAAGGTCAGGAAAAAGGAAACGATGTTAGGATCAGTCTGAGCCCCTGATGCAGTCTGCAAAAAGATCTTGGCCCTAAAGAACCTGCTGGGCTCCAGAAGCTGTCAGAGAAAAGGGAAGAGCTCCCAAGAGGGTCTGTTTCCCAGAATACCACGAATAGCCAGGGCCTGAAGATCCGTGGGGCTACAAAGACAGGGCCAAGCATGGGGAAGGTAATGAGTTGGCTGCCCCAAGAAGGGGCCGTCACAACAGTGCTTTGCCATTGGGTTATCCTGAGATTGATGGGTATTTTCTTTGGGGGACAGAAAACTCTCTCAGAAGCAGAAGCTACTGCTTCCATGCTGGCTCTCGGGGCCTTTGTGTCCATACCCTCCCACTTAGGACATATTTCCTATCTCCTACATTCCCTGGCTTCTCAGCAGAGTGGAATCTTCACGGCCATGCAGCCTGCCACACGCCCCGTTTCTCAAATGCTCACTGTCTTATGCACATCCTTTCTTGGTAGAAAGAATTGGGTGACAATGTCAGAAATGATTCTTGCTCCCTGAGTTCAAATCCTGACTGCTATGTGGCGTCTCCATGATGTCAACTACCCGTGGCTCATTCTCCTTCCCTATTAAATCAGGAAAATAATTTCCACAAAAAAATATTACACATAAAAAGGCTCACGAGTCCCCTTCTCACCAATTATTCAGAAGTTAGTCACTTGCCTTCTGTGAGATTACATCATCCTGAGCTCATGGTATATCTAATGTGTTGTTCAAAATTCTTAGACAAACAGGGCAGGAACTTAAAGGTCAAGGAGTTTGGATTTTTTTTCTTCTGTTTTATGGTTGAAGGAACACACTGCCAGGAAAGTCCAGTGAGGTGTTCAAGCTAACTGGTCTTGTGGATATTTGTGTCCTGTGGCTGACTGGACTTGCCCAAGAGACCAAGCAGGTTTCTGGGTTCCCTCTTAGTTGAATTTCTTTTCTGCCTGATTCCTGCACTGACCACCACAAAGAAGGGCACACACCATAGACTCAGGACAAGGTGTGTTGGGGGGGGACAAGGGTGGAGGGGTGTAGGCAGGGGAAAGCTCTCACATACAGCACTTCGGATGCTGGGACCAAAGGCTTCCTGAACAAACAAAGCTGCCAGGGTAGGCTCAAAGAAGGCTCCTGTGTCTTCCACACACTTCATCCATCGTGGGTAGGCTGGCTGCAAACAAACAAACAAACAAACAAAACACGCTGGAGTGAGTGAGACCTACCCAGACCTCTGTTTTCATCCCATTCCAACACAAGCCCTTGCATAGTCCTTCATCTCAAAGGATGTTTTCTGGTGGGGCTTTTTTTTTTGTTTGTTTTGTTTTCTTTTCTTTTTAATTTTTGTTTACAAGGAATGGGGAAATGGCTCAGGCTTGATTTCAGGACCCAAGGATCTACATAAGAAGTTAGGTATGGAAGCTCATACTATGGGAGAGGTGGAGAAAAGCAGACGCCCGAAATTGCCGTCCAATCTACCTGAGTCAGTGGGTTCTAGGTTCAGTGAAGGACACTGCCTCAAAAACTAAAGGTGCAGTTGGAGGAAAGAAAGATACCTCAGGCTTCTACAAGTACACACAAAGCATACACAATACATGTACACACACACACACACACACACACACAGACAGACAGATCAATCTTTACTTGTCATTTTCTCTGGCAATACCCACTGTTGCTCAGCAGAAAAAAAAAGGCATCCTTTCTCCCTCAGGACCCATGCTTGTTGCCTATTGGTATGAAAGCAAGACCCTCGGGAGGCGTCGCTGTGAGGAATAAGAGTCCTGAAGAGGTGAGGAGGAGTATCCCACTCGGGCCCCAACCCAGCACAGAAATGTCCCAGGAGTCACCACACTCTCCTCCCTGCCAGACTTCCAATTGTGAACTGTAAAGGAGAGGCTCCTTTTCTCGACCCGATCCTTGCCCAGTCTCAAAGTGTGTGTGTGTGTGTGTGTGTGTGTGTGTGTGTGTGTGTGTGATATCGCACAATCCTACAGATCAGTAAATGTGGGCTTCAGATGATAAAGCTTGCTGCTAGAAGAGGCGAAATCAAAATGCTAAGTAGCAAGCACATCATTAAGACTAGAATCCTAGCAGTGTCTCCAGACAGGCAAGGGCAGCATTGTGAAAGATAATGGGGAAACGGAGGAGGGAGAGCTCTCTGGAATATGATGGGTAAAAGAAATACTCCAGATGCAGGATAATCAACCTCAGCAGATTCGTTTCAGAGCAGTGAAAATGGTCACATATATCTCCTACAAACCACGGTTGGTAATAATATAAAGAAATGATAGAAATCGGGGAAGATCCCTAGAGTCTGTGAGCATTTCTAGATAAAATTCTCAAACGAACTGTTAAAGGGATGTGTTTGAAGACATGTAAAATAATATGTGACTAGTAAAGGCCAGGGTAGGATCACTGAGTATCAAAACATGTCAAAATAATAAAAGTTTATCTATTTGAAGGGCTAATAAAACTGGAGTAGAAGAAAGGCAAGGAGCCACAAACACAGATAAGAACCCTCTAAAAGACACAGATAAGGGCCCCACAGTAACATAACAGAGTCTCGTATCAGAAGCACAAGACACAGAGGGGCTGCACTAAACTGGAGAGTGAGCCCAGCACGGATGATATTACCATCGCTAAAGAAGACTGGTCCAGGGCTCCCTGCTTACATAAATGCACACATGGATATCTATTTGAGGGCCACCTCCTGATTTTTTTAATGTTAAGTTGCTCTAAATGCCACTGAAACCTGTCTGTAAACTAAATTTGTCATTAAAGAGCTCCACAATACTACCTTTAAACACACTACCCAGCATTTACTAATGCGAGCTATTAACTTAAATCCAGGCACTTCAGGTAGATAGATCAGCTGTACACCCAAAAGCAATGTCTGTTCCACCTTTGTCAGATCTGGGAACCGGGTGATATAATCCTTAAAGGCACCCTGCTTCTTCTAAACCCCACTGGGATTCCTCTGGCACCACGCTGTAAATTCTATTTCCACTCTATAAAGGCATCATCTTAATAGCCGGGAAAGGATCTGCTTAAGTCACAGATCATGTCCCAGTAAACGAGATGAAGAAAGTGGCTGATGTGGAGTGAGTGGTACCATACAAGTGGACTCCTGTCTGGCTGAACCGTGACTCAACATCATGAGGATGAGTCACAGCTGATTTGACCTTTCCTGACCCTGCCTACTGACAACCATAACTGCTCTTCGCCTTACATTCCTTTTCCTCATTCTACATTTTTCTTTTCTTCCCCAGCACCGCCCAGCACACTTAGTTCATTATCTCTCTCTTCACTCAACGGTAAGCACCCAAAAGGTAGAGATGCTTGCTTACTTCATTCACCACTACACCATGGGTGCCTAGAACAGCATTTAAAATAAATAAATAAACATTTGGTAAATATCGTCACTTGCCCTACATGCCTTGAGTGGTGACACACATCTGTAACCCTGTAGCTGAAGGGCTGAGGCAGGAGGATTAGAAGTTGTAAGACTCTGTCTCAAGAAATTAAAAACAACAACAACAAAAATATCACATAAGTGAATCTACAGCTAATTTAAGCCTGATCTAATGCTTTTCTAACAGTATATTAATAGTACTCTGGAATAAGAAACTTTGGGTGAAATTGCAGGTGGCCCAAGATACAAAAAAAAAAAAAAAAAGAAGAAGAAGAGCAACTAAAATGTCTTGTTTAAACAAAATTTGGAACTGTCTAAATAAATTGGGATGTTGAGTTCATGGGGACAAACGTGAAATCTTGTATCTTGTTTCCATTGCACCAAATCCGGCTTCACAAGTTTCATAATAATATGTGGTGAATAGACATCTCCATTGACCATGTACTCAAAACTAACCAACAAAAACATTCAGATATGACACTGGCATTTCAAACTAAGGACATACGTTAGAATTTCTCAGAGGAGTTCAGAGGTCTTCAATTAATAACCATTGTCTGGAACTAAAAGCCAAACATAGAATCTGGTATTGCCCCTGACTCCATGGTCTTAAAACACAAGCTAGGAAATTCCACTGCTAACCTTGAAACATGCTCTTAGAAAATATAAGTCAGATAAATTCTATAAGTGCCCTCCTTCACGGGAAGAAAAGGCACCCTTGCAGAGACGTGTTGGACCCTCTTCCCTCTGGCTTCCGCTCCAGTGTTACCCTATTTGCTGATCCAGTGTTCACCTGGGGTAAACTGCAACAGTATCTCCAGGCACAACCTTGTGTTCAAAGCCCCATTATTTCTTTTCTGCCGTAGTCATGAGGAGAACCCTACATGCTAAACCAATTTCTAACCAGTCTGCTTCATGCATCGCTTCTGTGAGAAAAGGCCAGGCAGTATCTTCTCTAAACATTGCTTCTTTTTTTACCTGCCCCTACAGGTCCCTACTGATATTCAAGCCCTCTCCAATCACCCTGCTTTCGAAGCCACCAAGGGTATCTATTGTCTACACCTTGTTCTTTAGGAACACAGCTCTCTTTTATGTCCCTGCTAGAGTCAAGTGTTAGCAGCCTAAAATACATGGGACATAAAGCCCAATATACTTAGCTATGTTGCCCTTTATAGAAGAGTTTGCTAACCCAATGCTGTAGCACCCACATATCCCTCAATCCTGCCCAGTGTGTTTAAAAATACAGTTTTATGAACCAAACATTTATTTTGGAGCCTGTTTCTTCATTTAAGAGCAATTTAATCTTGGGAAAGTTATTTGTCATTCTTATACCTGTTTCTCAATCAGAGAAATGGGAACTAAAAACCCCACAACACTTCCTGGAAGGTTAAGTATAATCAACTTTAGTGAGTGATGTTCACCGATGCCTGACAGTGACTTTATAGTCAGATGCTACCAACTTTATCACTCTGTGTCACTTTTGGTACTGTTCAGAAAGTTGAAGCAGCTTCTCCAAGGCTGTCATATTACTATCTGTTGGCAGAACGTGATATGCACTTAGTAGTTATATACCCCCAATGAAAAGGATGGTGATTATGGGATTTGTAAGCCTTCCACATTCTTTAAGCATGAATCTCTGTGTTGACATGACCTCATGCCACAGTGCTGGCATTAACAGGAAGCTATTTTTGCCAGGAAGTTTGCAGATGGTGTTATGGTCTGTTTCATCTGATCAGGAGATAGTCAAACCACATAGCAGCCTCCTGTGAATCTGCCCCACACTGAGCGATGATCCTAAAGGAACATGGTCCAAGGCATTGAAGAAACAAACTGAACTGACCTTGAAGCCAGACAGCCAGAGAAAACCCCTACTCTAACTTATTATTATGGTCAGGTTCCTTCAGAGTCATATATTCATTGATTCATCTCTAAAATAAGCATAAAATGAGCTGCTGGGTCTTTAATCCCAGCACTCATGAGGCAGAGGTAGGCAGGTCTCTGTGAGTCTGAGGCCAGTGTGGTCTACATAGTGAGTTCTAGGACAGCCAGAACTGCATAGTGAGATTATATATATATATATATATATATATATATATATATATATATATATATATATATAGAGAGAGAGAGAGAGAGAGAGAGAGATGATAGAGATAGAGATAGAGATAGAGATAGAGATAGAGATAGAGAGAGATATTTATGTTACCTCATAAAAATAAAGGATAAAGCCAATATAGGACATTATCTAGGCTTTTTAGGCTTTTGTAAACTAACTACATTTCAGGCTCTATGAGAACATTTTCCCTTTGTAAATTTGAGAAGAGGGAGAGAGAGGAGGAGAGAATGAGACAGTCCCCATGGTGCATGTGTAGAGTTTAGAAGACACCTCGGGTGCCAACCCCCAACTTCTACTTTGTTTGAGCCTGGGTTTCTTTGCTTTGCCATTGCGTACACCAGGTTACCAGGCCCCGAATATCCAGGCACTTGCCTGTCTCCATCCAATCTTGCCACAGAAACACCGGGATTATAGACACTACTGCTATTTGCATCAAACTCAAGCCCTCACCCTTGAGTGGCAAGAAGCACTTTAGCTATTGAACCGCCTCCACAGAATGCACCAAATATTTTAAAAGACTTTTTTAAGGTAGAGAAGTTAACAAGAAAAAAAAAAAAACGTTATTTTTCACTCAAGATGGTAAACTGAGACCTTCACTAGGGTAAGGATGTAGCACCAGTGCTCTGGACATCCCCACTTGCGTTTGAATTGATCTGATATAGATGTCAAGGAAGGCTTTGAGGTCAGCTCTGTGCATCCCAGAGAGTGTATCTGACTGCTTGATTGGCTTTACACATTTCCTATATAGCCTTCTCCTCTCATAGGTGAAGATCAGACCAACCAAGTCTGTGTGTAACAACAACAAAATCCTCCTGGATCAGAAATAAACTCTGAGGTGCACATTTAAAAGACAAACATGGAATCTTCTAGATGGCCACCATGTGCCAAATATTGTTCATCACGTCTTCAAACCATAGAGTTTGGGAAAATGGGATACTGTTCAAGAGTTACGGCAAAGGAATGGTTGTTCTTAATCTCACTTTTATATCGAAACTAAATGACAGAGAAGTAGCCAGGTGGTATCTTGAGTCTGAAGATAGACTCTGTCTTCCAATCTTGGCTAATTCCACGGGGTGGGAGCTGTCTTCCTACACCATTTTACCTCTGGAAATATACCAGTATTTGCCCGAATATAGAAAATATGTTGCCTTCCTTCCTTACCAGGGGGGGTTGCTCTTTCAGTTCCCGTAGTTTCTGACTCAGTTCTCTGCGTGCTCCCCTGAATTTACTGTCCAGGGCTGGGGAGAGGGTGTCCACCAGCCCCAAGATCATGTAACTCTGTATCATGTCCCTGTGAAGACAGAAATTCTCAACCTAAGAAAACATGCCCAAATGAGGAGTCTCTTCAATAAATCACCTCGCCATGCCTGTGCTCAGCCTTGTCCTCTCTATCTACAAAGAACAGCTGTCATGTATGCACAAACATCAAGCAACAGTCTTCCTTGATTTGCCTGTGGGGGGGGGCGGTGACAGAGGAACCGAGTAAAGGAGCTGCCTGCTCAAGTTACAGGGAGAGAAGGATCTGATCCATCTGTTTCTACAACCAGGAGACTTCAGCTCCTCCGAAGATAGGTTGCTAAGTACCACGCAGCTGGGTTGTGGCTTGCGTTGGTCGAGCTAGCAGCTGTCTTTCCAGGCACACTCAGAACTGCAGAAGCCACGTGATCGCTGCTTTGCCTCCCCTGTAAAGACTTCTAGACACTATCGCCCCGAGATGCTACACAGAGGAGCTAGGTTCATAGCCTTCAGAGCTGGGCTTCCGGGCATTGCCTACAGTGTAAGAGCTCCTTAAAGGTTGGTGTTACTTTCCTGGCAGGTACCTCATCTTGTCTCAACCCTATTTCACGGGTCACACGGTCATCAGCTCCCAAAGCCTTACATAATTCTTGGTTTTTGTGTTTCCTTTTGAGCCACCCACCCTACCCTTTTCCGTCCCCCCCCCCGTGTAGCTGGTGGCTCGTGTCCCCACTCCCCTTCCATGCCTAATGTCTCCCCCAACCCCACCTGGGACGAACCTGCTTGTCAGCAGCTCTTCTTCTAACAGTTGTGACATGTTTCTCAAGTAGTCTAGGTCACGGACCACAAGGGTCTGGGCGGGACTCAAGGACATCGGGGTGAATGTTGCTTGTAAGCACGACAGCCAGTCGATGGCAGGCGCCATTTCCTTAGAGAAAGGACACAGAGTTGAGGACGAGAAAAGGAACAGAACAGAGAAGGAGAGGCTTGCTAGGGGAGGACTGGGAAGACAGGACCTACGGAAAAAGGAAACGAAAGGAAGTATGGCGCCAACGAGATGGTTCAGAGGTTGAAGGCGCTTGACCACCTGAACTCAGTTCCCCAGCCCAAACGATGGAAGGCAAGAATCCAAGTTCTGGAAAATGGTTCTCTGGCTTCCATATTCACACTTAGGCATGTCCGTGTGCAGCATCCCACATAATATATAAATATACACATGCATTTTTTTAAGTAAAGAAACTAAGGGTGCAAGGAGGAAGGAGACACACAGAGAAAGGTTTTCCCAGAGAAGCCACCAAGCACCAGGTGCCAAGTTGTCCGACCCTCAGTTGTAGGCACCTGCAGTTCATCAATAGTGACCACGTGGAAGAGCTTGTCCTGTGCCTCCTGCTGCTCTGGCGGCCTCAGGAACTGGAACAGGCGTGAGGAGAAGGAGATGAACCAGGAGGCATGCTGCTGAACTTTCTGTGGGTCACCTCCCAGGAAAGTTCCCAGACGGTTCAGGTAAGTCAGCTGTTCCCGCAGGATCTAGGGGAGAGCAAACTTAGTCACAGGAGCTAGGCGCCTTTTGCCGGGATACAGAGGGGGTGTGTCTGTGGAATCTTACCTGGGCATAGATTGTCTGTTCCTGCTCTTTCTGGAGAAGAATGTCAAACTCCGGCTGGTCTATCTGGACACAAGAGAGACTGGAGAGAAGCAGGAGCAGAGGGGATGGAGAGGGTAGGCATGGGAAGGTAGGGAGGGGGTGTGTGCTGTGGAAGATGGAGAAATGGGAATAAAGAAACGAGGGGAAGTACAATGAAAGGTGGGGGCTACGGACGCATAGTCTATGCACGCGCGCACTGAGCTTCTCAGCAACAGGGTAAGCACACAGCTTTCTTTAGAGGAAGCAACCCTTTGTGTCAGTGAAGACTGGAGTCAAGGGTATGAGACACCACCTCAGGTGCACTAATTAAGGAGTACTCAAACTCAGCAACAAGATGCACATTTTAATACATACTTTTAAAACAAAATTAATGCGGAAAATCCATCATGAATAAAACATCATGACTTTGATTACCGTGGGTTTTTTAAAGATAAATCCTGCAACGTCGGAACCTTGCAGCTTGGTTCTCTAGCAGAACACTTGCTTATCACAGATGAGGCCTTAGGGTCAATCTCTAGCACCAAGTTCTACACTGTGTTTTATTCTATTTTGAAGTCATAACTTCTCTTTTAAAGAATCACAATAGTTTTGATCAGTTTTGAAAAAAATAATTTTAGGATTATAAATAATGAAATTTTGATAGATTGTTTTTCATTTAGGTGTTGCATTAATTTGTGTTTTAAAAAATATTCAGACTTAAATAGCATTTGTATTGATATTATATGTAGGTGATCTGTTAGTCAAGTGCCCAGGCTCCAATGTACTTTGATTCGGAGAATATTTGTATTCATGCTCTCCTTTCTCTCTTGGAATTTGAATAAACCACCCCTAGTCTGATCTATCTTGAAAACGATCTTTAAATTGACGCTTTTATTGAGTTTTTATGTCCAAAGTTTAGAGAGGAAAAAAGACATCTTTGCCCATTGTTTCCATTTCTTTACTGTCCCCCTGAACTCCTATTGCAATCTCTGTCCACTCTTAGAAAGACTTTTGTGACTAGCTGCAAATGTTCAATGGTGTCTTCCAGTCCTCTACCCTGCCTGTGAGCGAATCCCTGAAATCCTTAGTTCCTTTCTGTAACTCCTGCCTTTCCCTGGTTCCCTGGTGATCCCACCTCTGGGACCTATCTCCATGACCCTTAGTACTCTTTATTTCTCCTGTTTAATCATCTTATGGGCTCCTCCGTGGTCTATTCTTCCTACCTAAACTTACTCAAGACACTATCCAGACTGGAGTTGATTGTTTCCTGCATCCACTTTTTATATTTTCAACCATGGAAAGTCTCTGGGATCATCAACAATGTGTCGAGACTGACCATATTCTCCCACTCAAGCTCTTACTTTCCATTTTTTGCTGTTATCAACCAAACTTAAATATGTTAAGTTAGACTCCTCAGCTGCTTTAAGTTGCCTCCAAAGCTGATTACTCTTGAGCTCTACACAGATCCATGGTGATATCTGACAGAATTCAGCAGCTCCTCTTGTTACCATATGTTAATAGTTATCAATTCTTTGTGACTGGGCCAACAATAATTTCTGGTGCAGTCTCATATTTTCATTCATACCCAACCTCCAGTACAGCCTCTCACGGGCCTTGAGCAAAATCCCCACCATTCCAAATACTTCCCTTAGCTCAGAATTCCCCAGTGACCCTTTTATAGTGTCTCTTAGCTTCATTCTTTAACCTGGATGATTAGCCACGCCCCAGGGCTCTGTTGATGTCCTCCTCCCTAAATCTGTCTTTAAGCATTTCAGACAGCTAAACCACAAATCCATGTGCTAAAGTGGAATCTCAGTGTAGTGACTGCCATGTCTTCTTGAATAATCTCCCTGCACGAAGGTGTGTTACTCAGAGACAAATATAGACCACTCCAGTCCAGTGCTTACTGCAGCAGCGATAGCTCCGTTATTTATTTGTTTACAAACTCAGCAAACACCTAGTAGAGGCCACTAGTGGCTGATGATAACTCTAGTCTGTTGAGGCCACAGCCTTTCAGAGCATTAGATACTGAGAGCTTTTACAGGATGACGGGGCATTTCACTCAAACCGCAGCTAGTGCGTCAGGGCAGCCTTACTGAAAGAGGCTCTCAGCGCTAACATCCGAAACACATAGGAGTCTCGTAGGATTGTTACAGGCAAGCAAGCAGCAAAGAGAAGAAAGAATATTTTGGGCACTACGTGTGAGTCAGCAGAGTGTAGAGTATAAGGGGAAGACAGATAAGCTTAGGGGTCAGATCACAAACTTGTAATGCTCTGCTACAGATTAGGGGCCAGATCTTGATGGCTGGGTGATCTACTGAAATGACAGGCTCTTAGCTCTTAAACGTAGGAAGGCGGCTTAGGGAAAATAAAAAGTAAATAAGAGAAAGGCAGTTGTGTGGACAGATGACTAGTGATGAGATCCAGGAGGGACAGACTTTTGCAGTAAAGAAGTATTCCCCTTCTCACAAGTCTGGCCTTGCTATAACTTTCCCCCGTCTCACCCAGGAGCCCTGGGACCAGGACTACTTTCCCCTTAAGACAGGGCCGTTCCCGACCCTCCACACTTGTCTTTATCTCCCAGTGAGAAATCTCTGTTCTAAGGGAGGATAGCCTAGAGTTAGAGAGATAGAGGCTCCGGTGCAATTGCGGTTTTGCCCGTTTATCCCTCACCTGGATGACTGGTGTGTGTGGAGGGGTAGGATGAGGTCGCAGATAGGCCCTGAAGAACGGGAAGTGACCGTACTGACTCATCAGAAGCCGCAGCGTTCGGTTAAAGTCTAAGGGAGTCCAGTTGCCAGAGATGTGCCAACCTCCAAGCTTGGAAGAAGAGAGACAGAGTGAACTCAGGGGCCTGTGAGAGCTGCCCCCAAACGTGTGGGTCCTTCTTTCCCCTCGCAGCCGCTAGCTCCCGCTAGGGCTGGACTTCTTTCTCTACTGCCACTCTAAGTCTCGTTCTTGGAAAGTCTTTCCATTTCTGTTCCCCTCCTAGCACTTGGAGTCCCCGAGAAAGAGACCCGCATTCTAGAAAGTCTGGCAGCCCTCAGGCATGCATTCTGAATTACTCAGAAACGTTGACGCCATGCCACCATGATTCTCACCTCCTCGATAACTTGTTGGAGGGGACCTGCCCCGGAAGCTTCAATGGCATCTGTGTCCATGCAGGAGTTGTAAAACTGGAAGGCTTTCTCCTCCCCAGATCTTAGGTGCCAGGACCCTGGGGCCTCTAGAAGAGAACCAGGGAAAGTGGAATGAGTGGACACTGGCAGAGGGGCAGCCAGGAGATGGGAACTTACAGGGATGCTCAGGGAACTCCCCCACGGCCACATAGAAGAGCGTCAAGCTTAGAGAACTAAGGAGGAGCTCCCGGTTTTAATGGTTCAGTGTGACCACAGGGTAAGAGCAGAGAGATGGAGTGCAGACCAAAAGATGACAAAGAAAATAGAGGGGAAAATGCAGAAAGGGAGACAAAGAAAAGAGATGGAGGAAGGAAGGAGACTAAGAATTAGTGGTGTGGGGATGAGGAGAATGTTGGGTAGACGGGGAGGGGCCAACCTAGACACAGGGCGGGAGGGCTGGGCAGCCTGTGGGGCCTCAGGTAGTGGATCAGTATTTATCCCGAGTGTGTGAATACACATAGAGGGATGCTCTCTCAGCCTAAACACACGGAGGAGGGCCTGGGCCCTGCTCCAAATGATGAGATAGACTTTGAAGACTCCCCCAAGGAAGTCTGCTCCCTGGCCAGCAGAATGTGGATGGCATGGGGGTTGGTGGAAGGGGACAGGAGTGGACAGGAGGGTGCGGGAACTAAAACAAGCTTGTTTCACATTTAAATAATAATAATAATAAAATCAAGAAGTAAATAAATAGACAAGTTGCTTGTCACAGTACAAAAAGAAGCGGAGGCGGCCAAGATCACTTGAGACTGAGCTGCGCGCCTGCGGGAAGAGCCTGCCGACCCGTGCTCTCACCCAATAGTCTCCACAGCCGGCTCTTGCTCTCTGTGAGAACCTGAAAAGAGCTGCTGGTCCCGTTGGCCTTCTCACAGACAAAGCTGAAAAAGTCTGTGCAGGGGTCAACACTTCTGTTTCCAGAGCCCAGGTAATGGTCCAGGAGGTCCAAACACAGGGGCGTCTCACACGGGCCTGTGAAACCAAAAAAGCGCAGGGCTACAAAAGAAGGGCAAACCCGGCCAGGGCTCCCCCAAGGGGCTGCCAAGGGACTTGGAGTGGGAAGTAAAGGAGGTTGAGGAGGAAATGGTCCGACTGGGGCCTACTGTGAGACTCCAGCAGATCCTGGGGGCAAGCCAGGGAGGTCAGGGGCGTTCCAGGATGTTCCTTACGAGGGCCACAGTTCCGGAAGATGTACGCCCAAAACACAGAGAAGCCTAGGATCAGGCCACAGAGCAGGACGCCTATGAGCGCTCGTCTGCCTCTTGGGCACTGTCTGGTCCATGCAGCAGGAAGCCCCTCGTCCTGAGAGCTCTGGTGGGGAAGGCAAGAGGAAAACAAACGAGACGAAGCCGTTTGGGAGGGGCCGGTGATAACAAGACGATGGAAAGGGGGGCGGAGGAGAAGTTAGTGTTAGCATCCCTTTGTGCGGGGGTAGTTCTGCTTATTCTAAGACCCAGCTGTCTATAGACCTCTTGCACATGAGACAGCAATTCTGGGAGGGGAGATCAAGCAGGTTGTGTAGGATATTAGCAGAAATGACTGGAGTTGTCATAGCAGAGACCACCCACTTACCTCCCGGGTCCAGGGAGGTCCCATTCTACTGGCCGGGCTCTGTTCCATGAGCTTTCTCCGCTTCCGTTCTCCTCCTGGAGTGACTGGAGGAGGGGACAGGAGGCAGAAGCTGGTTCAGGAAGGAAGGGCATGTTAAAGACATATTTGTCAAGGCACACCGACACCCACCCCCTCCCCACATTCTCATTCCAAGAAAGTCCCCAGAGCAAGCTCTCCCTGCACGTTCAACCTTCTCCAACTCTCCTCATCCCTTCTTCTGTCCTGAAAGACTCCTGTGTGCGTGCGTGTGTGTGTGCGTGTGTGTGTGTGTGTGTGTGTGTGTGTGTGGTGGGTGGGAGCGGCAGGGTATTTGCACATACCACCCTAACCCCCCACCCCGGGCTCTGGCTCCCGAAGCCGGACGTTTCTCCAGGACACTTGCCATTTGTCTGCGCTTCTCCGTGGCTCCCAGAATCCTCCCTGGTTCTGCTCCAGGTACTGAAGATCACATCCCTTTTGCCCCGACTCCAGCCCCCGTGGCCCTGGAGAAGGGGACCCCTTCCACTGTATGCCTCTGTACCCAAATGTGTACCGTTGGCCCCTGGGTGGAGCCTGCTTATCAGAGAGGGAACACTCAGGCCTCCACTCCTCCTTTATCTCAGACTTCCAGGGGTGAAGAGGGAGGCATGCTCACTCAGTGAGCAATCTTGCACTTGGCCGGTCCCTGCCTTGCCTTTGCAACTTTGTTCACACTGTCTCCTTATTTCTAGAATATCCTTTCCCCCCTCCACTCTCTTTTCTGATTGAAATCAATCTCTCGGGTTCTTTCCTTCCTGGATCAGACACCACCTGCCAGGGAGGCCTCACAGCCCCGAGCCCATTCAACACTGCTCCAGGCATGCTCCATTGCTTCTCCTTGTGACCCATGGCCCTGCTGCTTGTAGTCATAGCCACATATTAAAACGATCGCCCAACTGGCAGCCCCTAATCGGCTAATTATTAGCCCCGTAACAATAAACAAGCCTCTTACACTCTCAGGAAAGGTAAGCGAGTCTGCCATCTGGAAAATGAAGGTAATAGTTTCCCATGGTTCCCTCCCAGGGCCCCATACCTGCTACAGAAGAATGAAGCTCTTCAGGTTCCGTCCATTTCCCTGCAAACTTCAAGATTCCATCATTTTTGTCCGCTGAGTAGTACTCTGCTGTGTAAATGAGCCACGTTTTCTCCATCCATTCCTCAATGGAGGGGCATTTAGGTTGCATCCAGGTTCTGGCTATTATAAATAGTACTGCTATGAACATAGTTGAACAGATGTCCTTGTTGTATGAGTATACATCCGTTATGTATATGCCCAAGAATGGAATTGCTGGATCTTCTGGTAGACTGATGCCCATTTTTCCAGAGGAACCACCATACTGTCTTCCAAAGTGGCCATGTGAGTTTGAAAAAGGAAGGAAGGAAGGAAGGAAAGAATGAAGCTCTTTCAAGTCTCTACTCTGTTAGAAACATGATTTGTATCTTTACCTCCTTATTGGCCAGAAATGTTTTATGGCAGGTATGGTATTCCTTTTCTTCATAATCTTTCAAGACGCTACATAAATGTGTAGTATGAATAGATGGGTTGCCAAGCCCATACCGTCTCCCCCTCATCAGCCGTCTCAACAACGCAAGCATGTGTCTGTTCCCTGTGTCCTCTTCAGAGGCAAAACTGTGATATATTAGGATGGCCAAGACGATGGCATGGAAGCCAAACCTCCTAATCACATCCCCAGATTTGATTCACTGGGAGGGACACGTAGGCAGCAGAAGGTAGTGTGTCATTTGAACCATGGTGTAGTTAGTACCAAGGAAGTCACAGAGACAGGTCCAGACTTCGCGCAACAGAAAGCAAGATATTGGGGACGATGAGCCCTTCGAGGAAGGTGTGACAAGACAAAATAATGTTTGAGGAAGAACGATGTGGTCCTGAAGATTGGGGTGAACTGAACAAAACACACCGAAGACCGTGGCTTAGCTGGCGCTGTGCTGGGACGGAGTAAGATCTGGACCAGGCTGATGGCAAACGAAAGGAACACACAGAAAGGGTTACACAGGAAGGAAAACGGTTATGGGATCTGCTTTCAGGGTGAGGAGGTCATGAAAGGTTGCAGCCAGGCATCCCTGTGGTCTTGGATGGTTAGGGGAGTGGAGAGGCCAGAGAGAGAGAAGTGGAATTTTGGTTAAGGAAGGGAATGAGAATCACACGAAGGGAAAGCCGGTACTCGAGGACAACAAAAGACCAGGGTCAAGGGCCCAGCAAGATAGCTCAGTGGGTAAAAGCACGCACATGCAAGCCCGACAACCTGAATTCAGTTCCCGGAATCCATGGCGGAAGGAGAGAAGTGACTCCCAGAGGCTGCCCTGGAGGGCTGCAAAAATAGCTCACTGGGTAAGAGAGCATACTTCCAGAAGGACCTGACTTCAGTTCCCAGCACCCCTTAGGGCTCCCAACTCCCTATAACTCCAGCACCTGGGACTCGGACACTCCATTGTAGCCTCCCCAGGCAGCTGCACTCACATGCGGGCAAACACGTGCACACACACACACGTGATTAAAATTTAAGTCTGGAAACAGTGGTCCTCGGGTACACACCGGGTGCTCCCTCAGGAAGTCTAAAGCTCTCCACCCACGAACACTCATACTTTCACTTCATTCATTCCCTCCCTCGTTTGCCGCCAGCCAATCCCCTTTGTTGGCAATTCTCTAGGAAAAGTGATTAAAAGGACACTGCATATTGATGAGTGCCAGCTGGTGTCCCATGCCCTCGAGGGGCTAGAGCATGGCGCTGACACTTGAGGACCTGTGTGCTGTGTGACACTAGCCCTGTGGACAGCCTCTACAGCCTGGACTTAGGCTCTCTCCTTGTTGGTGAAATTGAGCCAATAACCATGATGGGAAGTGGGTTCACCCCCCTCCCTACCAAGATGCTCCTGATGGTAAAAGAGCCACTGTTCCCGGAGCGGCCTCAGGAGTGAGGGCCTCCTTATCTGCTCTGTCCTGCTCCTGGGTGACTCATCACCACCGCAGCCATGCCCAACACATGTATGCACAGAGCAGCCAACTCACGGAGCTGTGCAGTGAGGGGAGGGAGCCACACACACCCCTCACGCAGCAGCCATGTTTCTCTCTGCGGACACTGCTGCCCAGATGCTTTAATTCCTCTCTACCATTGGTTCCAATTCCTAGATCTTTTCCTCCGATGCTGTGTCAGCGGAAAGTAGCAAGTGTGATGGCAGGAATGTCTGCCATCTGCAGACCACATCCCGTGGGTGAAGTGTAGAATAATTTGGCCATACATATAGATCAGTCTTCACAGCAATGCTGTGGAAGGAGATAAGAGCTACAGGAATATGGTAAGCTTGCACATTGTTACAAAAAAAAAAAAATCAATGATTAACCAGGACTGGAAATTGAACCAAAGCCTTAACAATTGAGTTTCTCTGGCATTAACCTTGTTTAGGTGAATTTTCAGGTTAAAATTCAGTTGTTTTTCCTTATTAAACTGTCTTTCATTGTTATGTATTGATTGGGGGTAGGAGCGGTGATCTGTTATTCTCCAAAACTTTGCTTTTCATGCTCATGGCCTAGCCCGGTCGGTGCATATGGCATGCCAGGCAAGTTCTCCAACAGTAATCTACATCCATACTTTTCAAATCCTTCTGTTATATTTGTGCATATGGCACATGTACATGTTCACATGCGTACACGTATGCAAACATGTTGAGGCCATGGGTGCCACCATACTCGGCTATGTTCATGTGTGCCGGGGACTATAACTCAGATCTTTACAGTGGTGCCAAACGTCGCCTTCTTCCTTTAATCGCAGATGCGGTCGCTGGCTCTCAAACATGTCTTCTGCCACAGGAGTGACTGTAGAGTCCTAAGCCAGTCGTACACAGGGGCCTGGGTTTTCTCGTCTTCTTGCTAAGTCCTCAGCACTGCTTGAGGCATCCAACCTATTCCGCTTGTACTTTGAGAACTGGGTCTAAGGCACCTTCATGAGCAGCTTTTCAACCGTCACTGTAATCAGATGATCTCAGAACCACCACTGGTGTGCACGTCTGAGCACCACAGCATGTACGTAAACATCCCTCACTTTTGAAGCCCTGAGTATTATGGACTATAGCTGACTATGGGTCACAGCATAGACAGTCTTCAGACAGCAAAACTGAACACTCAGAAGATAACTTGAGTATCTTAGTGTGTGTGTACTTATGTATGTATCTATGTATATACATTTGCTTTGAGACAAGGTCTCACTTATGTAGCTCTGGATACCAGGCCTTTGAGGCAGAAAGTGTTTTGTGAAATCACTTCACTGTTAAATAGGTAGACTTTCAAAATATTTTCGTGTTCACTTTTGTAGATGTATTGATAGAAAAATGTTATATTTAAGCATCCCTATTTAGTTAAATGAGTAAAATTAAAATACAGTAAGCAGAATTTGATGGTACGCATGTGCCTTTAATCGAAGCACTCAGTGATGAAGACAGGAAAATCGTGAGTTCAAAGCCAACTTACTCTAATGAGTCTCTGTCCCCCCCCCATGCACACATGTGTGCATGTATATATACACATACATGTATACACGCGTGTGTGTATATGTGTGTACATAGACATATGCTTAGATATGTGTATATGCATCAACATATAGTACGTAATGCATTTTTGAACATTCAGTTTTACTTTCTGAAGACTGTGTGCACACACATACACACATGGTAGCGGACGGGGCAGAGTTTGTCCTTTGATGTGGGAAATCTGATGCACAGAGTCACGTCTCAGAAGGAAGATCCTTGTCCCCTTTTATCATTTCACTCATATCACCATTCTCTCTTTCCTATACAACAGCTTTCCTAATACAACAGGCGGTACTCCGGGCAAAGGAAGCTCTGGTAACTTGTGTCAGTTCTACTTAGGACTCCTCAACAAGAGTTTGCACGAGACTCTGCTAAACCCATTGTCTCAGTCAGCCCTCGCCATGATAGCTGTTTGAAATAACTTCTCCCCTCAGGGTTACAAAGCAAGCACCCATTCACATGTTCAAAGCCCTGTGTGATAACTCACACTCTTCTGAGCCCTGCTGTGTTCTTCGATGACGCCGGTTGCAGTCAGAGGAGTTTCAATCCGGGACACCAGCTCACACGGATCTCACATAAGCCTTTCCAGGCTAAGCTTCTGAGATTCAGCAGCTGGCATCTTCCCACAAAGAACCACCATGGTGAAGACTTAAGATTTACAGCCAATGTTTCGCCATGTTTGCTAACACTCCACTGGCCAAATGCAGAGTCAATACACAGCAAGGGTGAAAAGTGAGGGAGTATTCACCAGTTAATGAATCTGTACCAGCATACTCATTTTATTGAAGGCCTCAAAAACTCTCTAGCGAGAATAAGGTGATTTAGCCATCGCGCTTGACATTATAAAAATAGATCCCTATATGAAACCATCAAATCTACAAAGAAACGAAATGGCAAGAACCAAAGAGGATCATCCTTTTATGGGGGAAATGTTGAAAAATACACGATGTGATAAATGGGGAGCCTGTTTCTTTTGCTCTAATCCCGTGACAGAGTAGCATGCACTCTAAATCTTTAAACTGTTTGACCGACTCACGGTCAACATACTGTTATCTCCTACACAGAATAATTTTTCTAACACTCTTGTCATTTCTTTTTTTGTTTAAAATTTTCAAACACACACCTGTGCATGTGATGTGTGAGTGATGCATGCATGTGTGTGTGTGTGTGTGTGTGTGAGCATGTGTGTGCCATAGCATGTGTGTGGAGATCGGAGGACATTCTTGTGTCCTGGCCTTCACTCTCCACCTTGAGACAAGGTTTCTTGTTATTCCCTGCATCGTGCAATGGACTAGGTAGCTGGTCCCCAGGTTTTGGGGAATTCTCTTGTCTCTGCTGCCTTTTCCACTGTGGGCACGCTGGGATTACAGCCATGTGTACCACATCAACACTCTGGAGACCCCAAACTCCAGGCCTCATGCATGCGTGCATGGCAAGTACCTTGTCCACAGGGCCATCTCTCCAGCTCCATTTTTAGACTGACCTTTGATGGTGACATTGACTTCTGGCTCTGCTTCTGACACTTTTTATTGTCCCCCCCCTTTTTTTTTTAATGCCTTCGGTGCATGTCTGGGGCGCTCCATAACATGTAACATGAACCCAGTCTGAGTTCTGTTACACATTTTGGTTTCCATGCACTTAAACACTTCACTTCAGGGAGACAAAGATAAAATCCTGTACTTGGCTTCATTATCACAAGACTATTATTTTCTACATAGATTTAATTAGTTGTGGGTTAATTAATTTCTGAGGCAGGATCTTGCAGCCCAGCCTAGCCCTTAGCTCTCAGTCTTGCTGCCTTAGCCTCTTGAGTGCTAAGGTTACAGGGATAGGATATTATCTCCAGTCCAGTTTGATTTGTTTATTTTAATATTTTAACTCCGAGAATCTTACCCATTTTCATTACCCCCTCCCAGTTCTATACCTCAATCCCATGCCCACCCAACTTTGTATACCTCATCTGAAAAGCTTCTAAACTAAACCCATAGTTTCTTCAGTGCTTCCTACATACACATTTAGGTAAGTGGACATCCACAGCCTTAAAGAAAACAGGCCTACTTTCCTCTTCCAATAGCTACTAATTGCCAGTGGCTCCTTAGTCAAGGATGGGATTTTGTGATCATTTCCCCGACTCCATGCTGGGATTTTATCTGCCTTGCGTGTGAAAGGGTCTCATCGACGCTGTCACAACCACTGTCCTGTGCCTCGGATTCCTATGTGCAGCTTCTCTGCTTTGTCTGGGAAATGTTGCTTCCTTGTCATTCACTGCCTCTGACTCTGCTCTGCTTCAGCGCCCTCTTCTTCAGTGACCTCTGTGTGTCCTGGCAGGGAGAGACGTGACACATAGGCCCTGTTGAGCGCAGAGAACGCCACAGCTTCTCATTCTCTGCACATTAACCAATTGTAGACCTCTGTGCTGCTCACCATCTACTGCAAAAAAGAACTCCTCCCATGCAAAATTTAAGTTCAAGGACAAGTTACTGGGGGAAAGGATTTCTATTTTTGTTTCCACAGAAAATGAAAAGCTGTGGATTCCTTCCGGACTAATGTGGTTTGATCTAGCCAGACCGCCTGAAACAGAGTACCAGGTGATTCTACATTCAAAACAGCTGGACAAAGCAGCCTTGCAGACTACAGCCAGGATTTCTGCATCTTCTTAGATTCCCCGATGACAGTGCTCCTTACCAGCAGGAAGTAGTTTGGAAAGAACGACACCCAAATTCCCAAATATTGTCTATGTTTGTTTTCATTTAAATGGACTTGGTTATATATATATATATATATATATATATATATATATATATATATATATAAAAGAACTTCTCTGATGACGTTTGAGGGTTGGTGATCAATAAAATAATTGCAATCTTTATTGCACATAATGGGGTTGATGACTGCCTAAAATGCCATCCTAGAGCCTTCATCCTGTAGCTGATGGAAACAGAAGCAGACACCCACAGCTAAACACTGAGATGAACTCCTGGAATCCAGTGTAGAGAGGGAGGAGTGATGAGCAAAGGGGTCAAGACCAGGGTGGGGAAACCCACAGAGACAGCTGACCTGAGCAAGGGGGAGCTCATGGACTCCAGTCTGACAGCTGAAGAACCAGTTAGGACAGAATCAGGACCTCTGAACTTGGGGCCTGGGTAGTCTATGGGGCCTCTGGCGGTGGAACCAGTATTTATCCCTGGTGCACAAATGGGCTTTGGGAGCCCATTCCCCATGGAGGGACATTCTCTCAGTCTAGATACATGGGGGAGGACCTAGGCCCTGCCCCAAATGATGTGACACACTTTGATGACCCCCCCATGGGAGGCCTCACCCTCCCTGAGGAGTGGATGGGGGGTTGGTAGGGACAATAGGAGGACCGGAGGGAGAGGGAACTGGGATTGGTATGTAAAGTAGGATATCTTGCATATCTGATATTGACATTACAATTCATAAGACCTACAAAGTTACAGTTATGAAGTAGCAACAAAATAATTTTATGTATGTATGTGCCAACAAATATGCAAATACATGTCTATAGGTGTATATGGATGTCGAAAGGTTAATGCCAGGTGTCATTACTCAGAACCCAACACCTTGAGTTTTTGGTTTGGGAATTTTTCCAGATTTGGCTCTGTTCCTCTCTCTCCCTCTCCCTCTCCCTCTCCCTCTCCTTCTCCCTCTCCCTCTCCCTCTCTCTCTCTCTCTCTCTCTCTCCCCCTCTCCCTCTCTCTCTCTAAACCAATGTATCTTATGTACCACATTCTAGCCATGCTTACCTGCCCATCTTCTTGAATCTCCCTCCCACCAACACCAACTATTTCTCTTCCAACCGAGTCTCTAGCCCACCTCTGTGTCTTTTCCCCTTGTTTTTGTGTTGTGGCTCTTTGGCTTTGACCAGGGCCCTCCCCATCCCAGTGGGCACAGGTGTGAGCTATCCACTGGCTCTTAAGGAGCTCACCACTAGCTGCATCACTGAGATCAATGCATCCTTCCCTCAGCAACTACAGACTGTCAATAGCTCCTCTGGCTAAGTCTGGACCCCATCAGTGACTGGATGTTTATGGGATTTCAAACCTTGTGAAGACAACCAGTCAATTGTGACGTCTGTGACTTCATAAGTGTCACAATGTTGTCATAGCCATAAGACAACACTTCAACAAACCCTCTATTGACAGCATCTTGCATTCTTTCAGGATGTTCCCTGTGCCTTGGAGGCAGCAGTACAGATGCCCTGTTTAAGGCTGAGTGCTCAGTATCTTGACTACCTGTGACTGTGAATTAACTGGCTTACACTACAAAGGGAAGTTTCTTTGATCAAGACTGAGTGCAGTAATCCTCTATAGATACAAAGATATTTAGGAACTATTTGAGAATATGTTCTTTTAGCAAAACAGAAGCAATAGGTTCACTCTTGGTGCCTGTGACAGCCACCGCAATGGCTGTCTGACCAGGACCCAATCATGGGCAAGAACTTCTTCCTGTAAGGGCAGGATGCAGATCCAACCAGAAATTCGTCATGGCACTGTTGAATTTGGAGGCAAAATATACAAATTCCAAAGCTTAGGAATACCACCACTGGCTTTCCTCCCCAAGCTGTTTGCTTAGTAACTTCTGTCACTACTAAAAACTAGGTCCAGGACTAGACTCCAGGTCAGTTCAAGCATGATTTGTCTGAGTTCTCCAATTAGCAAAAACGTCTTATGATCCATTTCTGGTGAGCAACCAAGAGCAATGGTTATAACTTACATCATTCAGGGAACCTCTTGGGCCTTCCTGGCCAATAACTCATAGGAACATATCCCCTCTGTGGCCTTGGAAGTTTTAATGACCCACAACCCCTGGAATTAACCATTCCCCAATACCTTGTCTTCAGATAAGGTCTTACACTGCCCTGGATCTCACCTTACAGGCTAGACTAGCTGGCCATTGAGCACCAGGAATCTGCCTGTCTCTTCCTCTCCAATGGTGGTATGATAAGAATGTGCCACCACATCTGGTCTTTTGTTGTTGTTGTTTGTTTGTTTGTTTGTTTTCCTGAGGCCCCTGGGAATGCAATTCATGGCCTTATGCTTGCATAGCAGGGAACATTCCTAACTCTGTCTTCTTTGATGGCCTTGATAAGTAGTTACCTCAGTAGGTGAGGGGTGGTGCTTCATTAACTTTAATTTGCGTTTTTCTGACAATTAGGAATGTTGCAAATCTGTGGCCATTTATACGCCATGTTTTCAGAAATGCCTTTTGTAATTGTCTGCGCGATTTTAACTGGGTTATGTGGTTTGTTATTGTTTCTTTCTTACGAGAGTTCCCTATGTAGTTTGGTTTTAATTGTGCACCAGATATATTGACTTGTCCTAGAATTTGTTTCTTTATTTTGTTGATTGCTTTCTTGGCTGAGCAGAAACTTCTTATCTTGATATATATTGCTTGTTTTTGCCTTTGTTGGCTGTGTTTTGTCTTTTATATCTGGACCATGACTACAGAGAATACAGGGGTAGGTAACACTCCAAGTGAGCCCTGAACAAAGATTGCAAGGGTAGGAGATACTTTAGGGGAAATAACTGGACTAACTGGAAATCTACTTTGAGGTTAACTATGAAATAATTAGCAAGAAGTGCTGATTTCAATAAATAGAATTAGAAACCAATTCTGGTTTCACATATCAGCGATCCCCAGCAATTAGGAGGCTGAACAGAAGAATTATGAGTTTGAGGTTAGACTTCACTAAATGGTAAGTTCTAGACCACCCTGTCTACACAATAAGACCCTGTTTCAAAAAAAAAAAAGCCTCTAAATAAATAAAATAGAAATGCAGTAACATTGCTGTGGGTTGCAAGTAAATTAGAAGAGGGGGCATCTAATATTAGTGTGGGGACAAGTTTGTATAGAAGACTATAAGCTGTGTTTGGCCTGTTGGGAATCAAAAACCACACTTGTGCTTGATCTGATTTCTGAGGTTAGACTATTTTCCCTAGCAGTATTTATTAGCTACTGGCTGTTGGCACAGAAGAAAAGATATTTTTTTTTCTAATGGCAAAGACATGATAATGAATGCAGGTTAGACTTCATTATAAGGTTAGGAAACCCGTATTGTTTATGATTTTTAAAAATATAAACCCTTAACTAACCTATTCCATGGCAAAGGAATGTTTAAATAAATAATGATGAATCCTAACAGGTCCAAACAAAACATGACAAATAAATAAATACCATAAGTAATTGGATCCAGTCACAAATGTATAAATACTGTATGATCCCACTTACACAATACATTTGAAACAGGCAAATTCACACAAACAAAAAGCAGACAGTGGCTTCCAGTGGCTAGGGGAAGAAAAGCATGAGATTTAGTGTTTAATGAGAGGCACGTTTAGACTTGAACAAATGAATAACCTCAGCAAATGGGTGGTAAAAGTGCCCAGAAATGTGAATGTATTTGTAATATGCTATGTTTATTGAACTATGACTAAAAATTTTAAAGGATGTTTATGAAGAAACTGAAAACCACAGTCATTTTCCCAACTCTCCCTTTTCTCCGATCTCTCCACCCTTGGCAGGGTGGTGGGGAGTGGTAGGGAGGGGTGTTTTATTGTTGAGAAAAGGCCTCAAGTATGTAGCCAGTCTAGCCTTAAACTCATTACCCTCCTCCTTCAACTTCCTGGTGTTCTCTCTCTCTCTCTCTCTCTCTCTCTCTCTGTCTCTCTCTCTCTCTCTCTCTCTCTCTCACACACACACACACACAAACACAGAGAGAGAGAGAGAGAGAGAGAGAGAGAGAGAGAGAGAGAGAGAGAGAGAGCATGGGCCTCCTGGTTTATGACTTTCTAACTCTTTGTCTAAATTTTAATGGTTTTTTTTTTCTGGAGTTATTTTGAGACTGTCTTGATATTCTAGCTTTGCCCTCTCCCTTGTCTACAGCAGATCAAACCAGGGCTGTCTCTACTGGCCATATCTCCCTCGTGATCTAACCTTTTCAGTGCTTCTGAATCAGTTTTAGTTCCCCATTCTTCATCAATGTGCAGATATAAACATGTATGTATGTGTGTATGTATACATTTGTAGTCAGTAAACATGCTCAGCGGATCTAATGTAACGAGCAGGAATTTTAAACGCAGGTAGCCTGTGCTATTACTCATAAAGTCTTGGGAAATTTTCTTCAAGTTTTTTTTTTCCACTCTTAACTTCCTCAACTGTTAATAATCATGCCTTTCTTTAACATGATTGACACACGGGTTCTAGAAATGTGTGCTTTGTTCATTGCTTGACATATTATAGGCAAACAATAAACGACAGACATGTTCACCTACACGTGTTTGCTCATGTTGTATCAGAGTCTCTGAGAGCAATGAAAATGTTTGGACCACCAACCCAGCAGACAGCGAGAGCTCGTGAACCTGGCCTGTCCAGTCTTGATTTGCCTCCTTTCTCAAGAGCCTGCAAAACAAGAATTCACTGAAAGTTAGAGATCAGTGAATGTGTGCTTCCGTATATAGAATCTGAGGATAAGGCTTTTCCTTTTCCTCGCCTTAATGACTTACCCTTACATCTTACTTTAAGTCAAATGAGAAGGTTCAGAGAGCTTGAAATGGCAAGGATCACATGACTCATACTTAATAACTACAAGGACTTAGAAGGTGCTAGACACCTGCCCTGAAATGTGGCTTCACAAATTCCATATTAGATATGTTACACTTTCATAGATACACATTTTCTGTCCTTCTTGTGTTCTGTGTATCCCGTGGAAAAGAGCTGACTATGCACAATATTGTGCTCAAGATCTTCCTTACAGCAGAGAGCTGAGATAGGAAAGGTCTGTGCTTACACCCTTAAATAAAAAATGAAGGCAGGATCCTTAACAGCAAGACAGGAAAATACAACCTGATTCAGAAGACTTTAGCTGTAGATTTCTGGGGATAGTCACTCCAAATGACCCAAGAGGCAGAGAGAACGTGAGGACATTTGGCCTCTCTTTCAGAGAGATCTTACATCAGACCAAACGTAAAACCTGTTCTATCTGGTACTTCTCCCTGCTCAGGGCCCAGTCTAAAGGGAACCAAAGCAGCAGTCCCAAGTTAGAAAATAGGCTGATAGATAGATGAAGGAAGGGATTTTGAGCGTGACTTGTGTTTCTCACTATGGTCTCCACATCTGAGGTGAGTGTGAACTCAGGAGAAAAACAGTTTTGAAGGAGATAACAATCAGTATTTGGGTAGTAGGTTTAAATGCCCTTTTACTGCTTGTGAGTGACTGGAGGACATCTCATTGCCTAGAGCAGCTGGAAAAGCCACTGAACTTGCTTGAGACTTCACCCAGAGTGACGAAGAAGCTGACAGAGCAGGTTCTGCAGGAACAGTTGAATAAAATCAATTCTGCCAGCTAGCTCCCTGTCGGTCTAGCCCCATTACTAAACCAGTCTCATTATCCACAGGACCAAGGACAAGGAATCTAATGTAAGAGAGCTCTAGTTAAGCATTATATAAGTTAGCTTTCATATTAGCACATGTATATAAAACATTTGATACTGCTTGGTCTACTTAATTTTTCAGTACATGTTCTTTGTTGTTTACAGCATTAACGATAACAAATTTTCCACTAAGAAAACAAAACAATGGGACAAATTTAACCGTCATCCTTTGTGACCTCTTTAAAGAAGACAAGACACACTGACCAAATTGGGAGAGAATACACTAGCTCTTTATTGTTCACAATAGATAATTACATATTTTTGTGTTCTAGTATTTTGCCTACAAGTAGAGGCCAGAAGAGGGTCTTGGATATCTTGGAATTGGAGTCAAATGGAAGATTGTGAGCCCTCATGTGGGTGCTGTGAATTGGACCCAGGTCCTCTAGAAGAACTGTCAGAGTTCTTAACCACCAAATCATCTCTAGCCTCAATAACAATTTACAACTGATACCAACTCCATTTCTATTCCATGAATTGCTACACTGGAGTATACGTCTTCACATGACTGGCTGACCCAGAGCTGGCCATTCCAGAGCAGTCTTGCTTGTGTGTGACAGCTGAAAGTTTTGGCTGAAGGACATCTCATTGCATGCAGCATGCAGCAGGCTCTCTGAGCTGGTGTTCTTGGTAGCTGGACTCTAAGAGAACAGCAGTGACTGCTGCCAGAATCTGCAGGCCTAGGCTTGGGAGTCATATAATATCAACTTCTTTATAAGGCAGGGCCTAATTCGATGTCTCCAGGTTAAATCAGGTGTATCCCTGAAGGTGTATCTGGACCCTGACCCCCAACCTTCTGTTTTCATTTCCCAGCTGCCATGACATATTTTCCTCTGTCACATGTTATTTCAATGATTTCATGCTCCACTGTTACCCTGACTAAGTAGACAGAAACTGAGTCCATATAATAATGTTCTCTTAAGTTAATTGTGTCAGGTATTTTGTTAAACTAATAGAAATCTGACTAGTAAATGGAACAGACTATAACAGAAAAGGTTAGAAATTAACATGCAGATAGGCAAATGACAGGCATGGAGTATTTATGACTCATTTATGGCTCATTTATAAGTCTTTGGATGTGTACAGGACTGCTGCATGGCCCAGATCATTAGGAGTCATTTAAAGCTAAGCAGAATGCTCTCTTTCTCTTGCACATAACTCCTCAGATAATAACGATGTTTTCACCTGGACATGGCGTAATTGGAGTAGACGGCGCTATGTCCCATGATACCCTGAAGCAGCAGTAGCAATGGTAAATCCTTGTAAATACCTCTGTCGATAACAAGGGTCTGCTTACTGAAAAAGAAAAGGAGGGTGAGGGCAAGGACAGGAGATTTGAGTTTTTGCCCAATTGACATCATGGTTATTCAGAGGCTGCAATGAGACAGGGCAACATTTGAATTTCATGAAAATTTCTATTAAAAAGAGAAACGGCTTGTGATTTTCATATTTATAAAGTCACTCGCGCTACTGAAACCCCTGGAAACTATATCTGAAGTAAACAGAAGACACCCAAAGGTAGAGAGAAGAAGCCAGTGACAATGGCCTCTAGGAGTACAATGTGCTGATTTCTCTGGTTTGGCTTCTGCTGTCCTGACTCAGGTAAGTGTTCCAACAGTTCAGACACCCATAACTACAATGGATATAGACAAGAAAAAATCCCGGAAGAGAAACAACTTACTTAATGAAAGAGTCAGGGAAAGAGGAGCATGGTAAGGTGTAAAACTTACAGTAATGGCTACACACCCTGGAAAGCACAGACCCCATCCCAGCCAGGGTAAGTGGAGAGCAGGTGTTTCCTTTGAAAGGGTATAATAAGAGGCACTCAAACTATCGCCTGACGTGCATGCAGAGAGATGGAATCAGAGGAGACAAGTAGGGATTCTCATTGCTATGTAGCTAAGAGACCCCTCCTGTCATAGGGGACCAGTGGAGAGGACACTCACAATCAATAACCAATACAAGGGGCAAATAGTGTCATTGGATAGAATGCACTTAGGAGTGACTCCTAACTGTCCCACATAGGAAAGTATCAGCAGAGCCCTACTAGCATCCAACTATAGTGAAGAACCTCAAATGGAATATGAGGCTGGAGAGATGGCTCTGTGGTTAAGGACACTGGCTGCTCTTCCAGAGGACCTGGGTTCTGTTCCCAGCACCCACATGGCAGCTCACAAACTTCTGTGACTCCAACCTCAGGGGATCTGACACCTTCCTGTGACCTCCCTGGACACCAGGTATGCACGCAGTGCACGGAATATATACAGGCGAAACACCAACTCACGTAAAATAAACAAAAAATTTAAATATCTATATTTAGCTTCTGAAAGCAAGAAAATTCTAAAACAATGAAAAAAAAATCTCAAATCAATAATAGAGAAACCTCATATGGAGGAGAGAGAGACTGAAAATCCAAACTGTGGTGTATTTCTCATAAGAAATACTGCAGGGCAGAAGAATTGGGAAGTATTTTTCAAGTGCTGAAACCCATAATTCTATATACTGTAAAACAACGTTGGGAATAGGAAAATCCAGGACATCTCAGATGAAGCAAGACTAAGAGAATGCATTGACAGCAGAGTAACCCTAGAGCATTCAAAATGGCAAAGTACAGTACGCAGAAATATGTGAGTGAATACAGTATGCAGGATAATTTGCGAGCCTTGTTATGGTATTTGATGGCTAAACTTTGATGGCAAAAATTACAAGTCTAACAGGATTCTATATGCATGGAGAGATTTTGTTTTTGTTTCTTAAATTTTAATTAGTGAATTTATTTTACAGCCTGATCACAGCCTCCCTTCCCTCTTACCTCCTCCCCTCACTTCCCGCCCCAATTCACCCCTCCACCATGTTTGCTCAGAAAGATAAACATGTATGTACATACCATAAACACATAGATAAAAACAAGTAAAATAGTAGAATGGCTATTATTAGTTATTATATATAATAAGAGGTGAACCATGAAAGAACGTTAAGATCTAAACTAAAAATACATATATAAGATTTTCAACTAATAAAAGTAAAATTTTAAATCAATAAAAACAGATAAAATACTAACTCATAGAAATTCATGAAAATGAAAAAAAATCATGAAATTGAGAAGACAAACAGCCAAAAATAAACATTATACTTTAATGTACTAATAATTGCATCCTAATTATATTCTAATAAATAGCATGATAAGCCAAGTAAAAGATAAGGATTGGTAGAGTAGATCACAAATATCACTCACTAGCACGATATTGAAATTCACTTCAAATGCAATGGTATGGGAAGGTTAAAATTAAAGGCCTGGGAAAAAATACATACTACGAATGTTCATAAGCAGAGTATGGGCATAGTCATATTAACAGCAGGTAGAATTCAGATCAAAGGAACTGGCAAAAACTACCGAGTGACACCTTGTCTCAAAAAATACAACTGAGTCTCAGTTTAGTCAAATGTGGTCCCTGATAGCATGCCCATGCTCCAGTAGATGGCCCTATACCTATTCACGCCTCAGTGGATGGCCCCATTCTGATGATTGCCTCTATTACTGGTAGCATTAAGAAATATTTTCTCAGTCTACATGTTATTTGTATGTGTGTTTTCTAATTGTGGTAAGGGATGATGGGGGAAGTTATAGGTAAGGGAGTGAAGGTGGATTTGATCAAAACATACAACATTCACATATGAAATTCTGAAATAATAAATTAAAAAAGCAAACCCATAAAAGCAAGCCCAATATAAAACATGTGTATTAGGGATCTTTAGAGAAAGAAAAGTGTGTGTGTGTGTGTGTGTGTGTGTGTGTGCGCGCACACACACACATGCCTACATGACCATGCATATACTTTCTCTGTGATTAATTATGTGTACAATTTTCTAGATATAGACAAGGATAGCATAAAATTTATATGGAGAGAAAAAGAATGGGTAAAATACTTAAAATCTAAAACCAGTGGGAAAATCAATTTACCTGCTAGCAAAAGATGTGATATAGGTATGATAAGCTCACATTCTAATTAAGATGTAAAGACCAACAAGGCAAAACACAGAAGCAAGGACAGCTGAATTTTGATTAAGTACAATAGCAACTCACTGGAAGTAAGAAAGCTCATTTGAAAATGGCATGGGAAAAACCTAATAGAGAAATGAGTCTTTCCCTGAATCCCACATCTGAGTCAGCACTCAGATGATTGTTAACTTAAAACATAAACATGGAGAAATCTTACAGGAACAAGGGAAAGGTCTTTGTCACATGCAGCTGACAGACACTGTAAAAGAGTTGACACCAAACTCAACATCCGTGAAAAGAAGATCTCATAAATTGGAGTTCATCAAAATTAACATTTTTGTTCTGCAATCAACCATGTTAAAAAGATTAAAAGACAGATGGCAAATTGGGAGGAAATATTTGCAAACTACGTACTGGAGAAAGCACTAGTGTCAAGAATGCATAAAAGATTCTCAAAACTGAGCATTAGAAGAACAATCTAACTGGTTAGACAGGCAATAGGCACAATGAGCTATTTTATCAACGACATAAAGATGGCAATTAAGCATATTGCAAAGGTATGTTGTTACGTGTTAGGGGAATAAAAATCAAACCCCCAGGGAAGCCTGATGTGGTGGATCATGCCTACAATCCCAGCATCTGTGAGACTGAAAAGGGAGTATCTATCCGGAGTTGAAGACCTCCTGGGCCACACAGTAAGATCCTTTCTCAATTAAAACACAAACAGACAAAAGCAACTGAACGGATCACTAGGGAGCCTACATGGGACTGACCTAGGCCCTGGGCATGTATGTTACAGCTGTGTGACTTGTAGCACTCCAACAGTGGGAGCAGGAGCTGCCTCTGACTCTGTTGCTGGCTTTTGGGACCTATTCCTCATACTGGGTTGCCTTGTTCAGCCTTACTATGAGGGGAGATGCCTACTCTTACCGCCATGTTCGATTGATATCCATTGGAGGCCTTCCCTTTTCTGACTAGAAATGGAGGAGTGGAGGTGGGGAGCACGGGGAGCAGAGAGGAGGGGAAAGGGACTGGGAGGAGAGGGTGGAGAGGAAGTTGCTGTCATGATGTAAACAACAATAACAAAAAATAATTTTTAAATGCCAACAAGTGAGTACAATGAGATATCACTACATACCTATCCAAATGTTTAAGAATGGTAACAAGTAAAGGCTAGAGAAAACGAAGAAATTTGATCATTCATATATTGTTATTAGAAGTGAAAATGATACAGTTTATAGAGATAAAAAATTTATGCTCATGAAAGCTCTTCCCATAAATGTTTGCATCAGCTTTATTCACAAGAGGCAATCAAGAAACAGCTCATATTTCTTCACTTGAGTGACAGTTCAACATATTATGGGGATCTACACCATGATGTATTATTCAGCAACAGAAAGCAGTTGACTCAATGAATACAACTTGGATTAATATCCAGGAGATTGTGTAAGTGAAATAAAATCCAGTCTCAAAAGCAATGTGCTATATGATGTAACTCATATGCTTTATATGTGAAAATATAGAATTGAATAAAAAATTAGTGGTACCCAGGCAGCATTTCGGGTTGTTGAAAAGTAAGTTTGTCTAGAAGAGAACAAATTGGGAGATTCTTGTAGTGGTAGAGCTTTTTAGTTACTTGATAGGACCCACACCAATGTCAATATTCTAGCTGTGTAATTGCACTCTAGTCTTGCAACATGAAGCCAATGGGGAGTGGTGGATGGGTGTATTGAGAATCTTCAAAACTTATAACTCAGTGAAAAAATTATTTTCAAGTTGCAAGATCAGTACGATTTTCTATGAAATAAACTAGATAATGTATTGGCTTGAGCTTTACTGAAAAAAAAACAATATAATTTAGAAAGCTTTTTTTAGAAAGAAAACTTATTTTGTGGTGTTTAGAAATTCATAATATCTGGGAATGACAGAGACAGAAGAAATTTTCTATAGAGCTAGTACCTCACTATGTTGTAGGTGAGGTATTGCCCAGACACAATTCCCTTTCTGAGTTGCTGGGCAACAGTCACAGAAGCCCTGAAACACATTTGATGAAAGTTGGTCCACACTAAACATTTCTCCTCTGTTTTCACTGTTTAGGTGCAGCCGAGACAAAAGCCTGGGTAAGAGCCTGTCACACTCTGGGGGAGTCTGGGAGAAGAAGCTCTGTTTTCTAGCTGAGACAATTGGGATTTTAAAAAAATGTAAGAAATTCTGCAGATCAAGGAAGACTTTGACAATGTCCTTGATGATCATAACACAACAAAGTCAGCTGCAAATAGAAGGCCACACTTTGCAACAAAGAGGCTGCTCTTGAGAATCTAAACAGAAAAGGTCAAGCCGAGGAGATGGCTCAGCAGGTTAAGGTGCTCGTCATAAGCCGGGTGATAGGAGTTTGATCCCAAGAACCCACACAGCAGAAAGAGAAAAGTGACTCCAGAAAGTTATGATCCCACTGCTTGCACACGATGGCATGCACACCCCCCACATATATACATACTAAATAAAAGTAATAAAGTGAAATAGAAGCTGCAAAAATTAAAAAAATGTCCAAGTCTGGTGAGCATGGTGGTTACAGGGAGATAATTCAAATTCTTTGATAATTTACCTATTTTCTCCTGCAATTCTTGGTACTCTTTATTTTTTTTTCATTGTATAGTGCATGCTGTATTTTTTTTAGAAAGTCATGCATGTTCACTTATCTTTCCAATTACAATAAAATATAATTGTACCTAGCATTTCTTAATTACTTTTAACCTTCTTTTCCATTTACGTACACCGTCTTCATTTCTAATTTCCTGTGCGCTATAACAAAACAAGTGGTTTATAGCAAACTTAAAAATCTAAAAAGCACACTAGGAGAAACCAACTAAACTACAGGACCCAGCAATACCCGTCTCAAACGCTGATATCTTTTCTGACCATATCTCATTTACAAGCACACATGCGATTTATATGTGGTTACTTCTACACCATTTACTGGGTTGGGCCTATTTAATCTAAGCCAGCCACTGTTATTTCATTTCTGTAGACAATAGGGTTAGTTCAGAAAGTCATATGGTTGGTGGTGGGTGGATGTAAAATGCCCCCCCCCCACAGGCTCAGATAGTTGCACATTTGGTTCCCAGTTGGAGGCTCTGTTGGGGAGGTTGAGAAGCGTTGATAGAGGGAGCACTTCACTGGGTGAGGCTTCATAGACTTGCCACATTTCTGATTTGCTTTCTCTGCCTTATGCTGAGGTAGAGGAAGCAAGCTCTCAGCATCCTGCCTTACTGCTGTCCCTGCCGATAAACTCCTAACCCCGTAAGCCCATTAAACTTTTTCTTCTTTAAGTGGCCTTGGTCACCTTGTTTTGTGGAAAGTCATACACATAGCTAAGCCCATCAAGGGCCAGCACCCACCTTATCGTCATTGACTCAGGAGTCAATGAAAACTCCAGTATTCAAGAAGTTCAACATGTATCTTTGTTGAGAAGAGCAGCTCTCTTCCCTCCCAAAATTCTTCAGGCATAGCGAGAGAGCCCTTGGTCCCAGAGCTGCTGGAGGTCTAGCCAGAAAATAGAATGGGTTCTTGGGAAGACACAATTAAAACAAAGAAGCTGTCTTGATTCCAACTTCAATGTCCCTAATTCCAGTTTTCTCAGAGGTACAGCATCAGAAGACTTTACTTTTACTGAGCAAGATGATGCTTGCCCATATATATATATCGTTAGGCAATATGCAAATGTTTAGATTCCCTACAAATCTACTCCAGATACATTTGTGTAGCTGACTTAGTTACAGATAATTGTCTTTTGGGAACTTGAAATCTCCCCCGGCAAATCCTATTTTTAAGTGAAATGTTCTTACTTTGCTTTCCAGATTGTCCTCTCGGTTTTCCAAAGCCTGAGGTCCATAAATATAGAACCGGCGGATGCAGCTTGATTTTAGTGCAGCAGCAGCCGCCTGAGTTTTGATGCCAAGGCTAGGCTGAAATGTAAGTGTTGTCAAAAGTTCTGACTATATTTAAAAGATCTGTGGTCACTTGAACGCCTAACCATTTTTGATAAGGATTGAAACTACATTCTATTATCCCTCAAAAAGATGACCCAGAGGATGTCCAGCTGTGGATATCTGGAGCTGTAGGACGTTCACCCAGGCCAAGCAATTAAAGTCAATCCTACTGAATCCCACTGAGACATGCTAGTCTTCCCCTGGTAAAAGCTGGTGACCCACACACTGTCACAGGGAACTTCCAACATTTCTTCCCACACAGCACCTGAACATGGAAAAGTCAACTAAGAACTCCAATCCTTTGATTCACTTTCTGTGAACAGAGGTGAATTAGAGGCAAAGTGCTTCGTTCATATCCTGAGATTCACTCTGAGAAATAAACAATGAATTCGTTCTAGGTCCACCATGTCCGTTCTCATCGTTATTGGTAGATGGCAGGTACTGCCTCTAGGCCTGTCCTCATTCTAGGAGACATTCATTGTACTTAGCTTTGATCTCAGTGTAGATGTATGGGGTCTTTGCCTCTGAACTAAATGTGTGAGGTCCTTCTTCAGTTTCAGACAATGAACTACCTCCCCTGGGGCTCAACTCCATCTTCTTGCTTAGATAACTTTGAATGCAGAAAAGGTTCTACTGGGGTAGGGCAGAGAAAGAACGCATATAGTTTTCTAGTATGCCTGAGGGAAAGGTAGGTAGTCAATAGACAACCATATCAATAACTCATTCCAGGGAGTAATAGCTGCTGTGAAGAAAAACAAATCAGGAACCAGGAGAGATACAGAGATGGAGGGAAGCAAGATGCCCTCTTCAATGGGGTGATTTCACATTTGACAGAAGTGTAGAATCAGCAAGAGATGGTTTGGGGAACACCTCATAGACTTCCTTATGTGGCAAGAAGTTGCTAGATACTTTATGAAGGATTGTCGGGACTCCTACGGGAGTGGTCTTGAACGCAAGCAGGAGGGCTTCTTGGGACACTGTCAGAATCTGTTAGAAACCAGTCTAGACAGTTAGAAACACAATGTCCAAATATGAAATAATGAAGATCTGAGCTGAAGAGATAGTAAGAAAACAGAACATATGTGGATGTAAAGATAAGCAGACAGATGGTAGCTAGCTAGAATAATAGATGATAGATAGATAGATGATAGATAGATAGATAGATAAATAGATAGACACACACACACACACACATATATATATAAAGTCTAGTTGATGGGTCCCATGCATTATGAAACTGGAGCATAGCTAGATAGCATTACTGCCAGGGTCTGGTGCCTGGAATGATAATGACACCATTTTCTGGGAAAAAAAGAAGAAGAAGATTGAGCTGTGAGTGGGTTTTTGTTGTAACCTGCCTTTGTGGGGCTTCAGTCAGATATAGCCAACTTGCCCAGTTGGCACCTGAGCACCTGAGAGTGTGAGGGCGGATTCAGAAATAGCAGGTGAAGACGCTAAGAAAAAGACAGAGACAGAATAGAGTCAGGAGGGCAACCCAGTGAATGCTGGATGCCCCGTGTTTATTCGTCAACATCTTAAATCCTCCAACCAAAGAGGGGAACTTGGGGAAAGACTTCTTTATCATGCACAATGATTAAACAGACTTTCTTCCTTAATTCTCCAAACATTTGGTAACCACACTTTAGACTAAATTTCTCATTTATCTGGCCTTGAGGGTCAAGAGTAACCGCACCTCAAAGCAAGTCTGTTGTTATTTAGATAAGACATCCACAACCAAGGTCAAACATCCTACAGTAGCCATGCCTTAGACTTTTAGGTCTTATGACTCTAACCTTGGAATGGTAAGGATAGTTTTGAACTCTCTGACCTTAAGTCAAGATGAAACGGAGACACCTCTGTCGGCCAAGACAGGATTTTGGGAAGAGTTTGGTTTTTAGATGTATAAATTTGAGACTGCCTAATATACAGTGAAATAGAAATGTTCAGTAATAATCTAAAAAAATAACAAGGAAATATGAGCAAAGTGTCATGATATACAAATGTGAAAATATAATAGTGAATCCCATTATTCTTTAATTAAAAATATTTGGGAATATCATATATGAATACTGTATTTCCAATGTTACATCACCTCCCACCAACTCCTCCAGCACACACACACACACACACACACACACACACACACATTGCACACTGCTGAATCCATTTGGTGATGCTCATATGTATATGTGCTTAGGACTGACTACTTAGGTGAAACCCATTACTTTATACAGTAATTATTTAAAGAAATGATTTGTCATTTCCAGATAAATGAGACAATGTACACAAAACAACCTATGATAAGGTGTGTGTGTGTTTATGTGTGTGTGTGTGTGTGTGTATGTGTAAATGTATATTGGTGGCTTATAATTGGAAACAACAAATTGGTATACCATTGAGCACATAGCTTTATAAACCAAATTGTTATCACAGATCTGTGAATTTTCTTCTTTTGTTCTATAATCAGCTCTTAGTTTTATATATGATTATGCCATTTATTTTCCAGGGTTATCATTTTATACTTGCATATTATATTTCGTCTTTCCTTGGATTAATATTTTGTTCTGTTCCTGATTTTATAGTATATTAGCTTTTCTCATTAATGGTTCTTTTTTCCTTTTTTATTAAAGACCTTTAAATGAGTACATTTTCTTCTAAACACTGTTTTGGCCACATTCCATCACATTTTGATATTCAGAGCCGTGTTTATTATTACTTTAAAATAGATTTTTATCGCATTCCTAATTTCTTTCCTAAGCCAATTTTTACTTATAAAAAAGTGTTTTAATATCTCAGGAAATTAAGCAATTTGTTAATATTTTCATTATTCTTTCTTAAATGTGTTGTGGTTAAAAGCATGTGTTGAACAGAATTACTGTTCCTAGGAGGTTGGTAGCTGATATTTTAAAATAATTTTATGGCCTATTTAGGACAGTGTTTGGACGACAACTATACACGGATATATTTATATTTTTGTTGGCTAGTTTTAAAATTCGTCAGATTTGCTTGAGTAGTTTAGTTGCGTTCCTTGGAATTTTCATTGATTAGTTTTCATCATCTTAAAATCCCTAACCCTTGTCCTTCTCACTCTTTAGAATCTGCATTCTTTAGGGGCAACTGAAATCAACAAGTGTGATGACGAGGGCCTGGCCGCTATGGCAGAAGGAGCTGGTGACATCTGTTATCCTTAACGTGTGTAGCGGGTGACTAAGTCTCCAGGGTTATTACATCCTTACCATGCCTTCCTAAATGCTACCATGATGTCTGTTGCCATAGAGTTCTGCCTGGAATTTCTCTAAGAAGTTCTATACCATCCCTGCCCCCTGGGGAACCTGATTCTGCTTCCTGATCCCATGACACTCAGCTGGATGAAGAGATGAATCACCTGCAAATATTCCTCTCCAATTTCTTCCTGGCGTCCATGTTTTCTCTGATCACTGCCCTCCACTGTTCGAGATTTCCTCCAAACATCGAATTCTACCAAAATAAAAAGAAAGACGCATAAACTGTACACTAGGGAATGAAGCCATTATATCCTTAAGCCTAATTCTGCCTCAGAAAGCTTCAAGAAGAAATACTTACATCTTGATGTGTGTACTCTATTAGTTTCTTTTCTCCTTGCTCTGCCCAAATACCTGATTTTTTTTTTTTTTTTTTTTTTTTTTTTTTTACAAAGCAATCTAAGGGAAGAAGTATTTATTTATTTGGGCTCATGACTTGAGGGCACATAATCCATCATGTGGCAAGGGCATAGGAGCAAGCAATTCCATGGCAGCTTGGCATGTAACAACATCATACCATCATGTTACATTGTGCTGTCGATCAGGAAGCAGGGCCAGATGCGGAGCTGAGCTACAGCCCCAAGGTCTATCACCCTGTGGCGCATATTCTTCAATTAGACCGTTTCTCCTGGAGAGTTCACAGCCTCCGCCAGATAGTGTTATAGCTAGGGGTAACAACCCAAAACACACGATCCCGCTGGAGATATCTCACATTCAAAGGATAACATTCCTCCCCACCCTTTGCAGACCCAAGGCATTCTCGCAATGCATAGTCCACTCAGTCCAACTGTAAAAAATCCCCTTAGTCTTACAGTTCCAACACGGCTGGGCAAAGTCCAAAGCACAGAGTCTATTGGATACTCCAGTAATCTCTTAATTACGAACCCTGTTACAGACTTCTACCAGACAATGTCATAGATCAAATGTTCCCATTCTAAAAGGAAGGGACGGGGACATAGAAAGACTGGCCAAGAGGGGGGAAAATGCCAAAATTCAACAGACCCTATGACATTTGGATATGACGGCAGCATCGTTTGGGCTGAAACAAGCTTGGGTGTCCCTGGCTCTACAGTCTGGCCAACTGCAGCATAGGTGACCTCACTTGACACAACTCTACTTCTTTCCTGAAGTTTCTCTTAGTGGCATTTCCAATGTCCTGAGGTCTCTTTCAATCTAGGTTTCACTTTCACAGCTTCGCACAGTGGCCTTTCAGGGTCAGGGCCTCTCTGTGGAGAATCTGACCCGGCCTCACATTTCCTGACATCAGAGGCTTTCTGAAAACTTGATCCATGCCTCCGTTCTGCAACCCTTGGGTTTTACATACCTCCAAAACCAGAACCACACGAGTGATTCCCAAGGTCTACCATCAGCGCAAGATCTACCGTTGGCTCCTTGGTCGCTGATACAGAAGCCTCTGTGAGTCTTCTTGGATGAGCCTGCGAAGATGCCTCTTCGCTAAGGGGTCCTGCACTGGTGAAATTTTTTTTGTGCAAGAACTGCCTTTTCAAATGAACGTTTTTCAAATAAATTTGCATCTTAACACCCTTGAACTCTCAAGGGTAGAATTTTTTGCAAGGCACTTTTCTATTGTCTAGATGCAAAGTCTCCATGTTCTCTTTAAGGGCACTAATCCCTAACAATCACAGCGATTTTGTTTGCACCTTTGACCCCGTTCCCCACCAAGCTCTGCCTTTATTATTTTTTCCCCAAATCTTCCTGCTCCTATTTCGCTCTGAACCATCTCCATACACCTCATTTAGGCAGCTGGCAACAACCATGATATATGATGGTGTACTGCCTTGAAACTTTTTAGTGGATTAGTGCACTGTCTTTTAATCCAGCCTCACTCAGTTCTTTTCAGGACATAAGCAGAATACAGCGAGATTCCGTGACCGAATACAACAGCATACACAAGCTTTAGTCTGATTGCTGACAACGTCCTTGTTCTGTCTGAAACCCCATAGTCCCCTTCTTCCCTGTATGTGTCTCTGTGTCTCTTTCTGATCTTCACACACATTCCTACCAGAATTACTCTCGGTAACTTTGTTTTCAGAGTTCTGGAACGTCTGTGGCCTGTAACTCCACATTCTTCCATCTTCCCCCCACATATCAGTTCCAAAAGCCAAATAACTACACAATCAGCTTTGTCACAACAATAGTAACATTTTTTTTATTTATTAGTGTCTTTTCTCAGTGTTATGGCCCAGAATATAGGAGTCAGAGGCAGGGGAATCACCACTAATTTGAGGCCAGCTTCGTCTACACAGTGAGATCCAGTCCAGCCAAGGATACTTAACGACCTTGTCTCAAAAATCAACTTATAGAAGGATTTAGTATTTGTTTTTGTTTTTTTCAAGACAGGGTTTATCTGTGATTGCAACTATATGTTCTCCAAAAAATGACTGAAGATAGCTTTATTTAATTCAATTCTACAATGTAAATCATGAAAATATTTCACTATGTTTGTGACTAAACAGGAAACTTACATTTTCCATTTCTCTCTCCTGGCATCTTATACTAAGATCCCTGAATGTGTCTCTCTTTAATTTCTTTTTTCAATGTTAGAACCTTTATGATAAAAAGTACTTGCAAATATTTAAAAAAAAAATCACATACCAGAATTAACCAGAACCTAAATCTGTATAACTCCATGAACTTCTATATGGTTGGAACAGGCATTCAGAACTGAAGCTGTGGGGCTTTGTATTAATGAGACACAGTAGTGGATATAGGTTTTGCTCTTATCTACAACCTGTCATTCTCTCTGCTAGTCTCCTGAATTCATTATGCTGATTGCAGAGTTCTCAGCATCATCTTTTTAAGATGGTTTCCTTACCTCTGTAAGCTGCTAAGACATTACCTTTAAGACTTAGTTGGAAATGAGATATGAGGCCAGGAAGTTAGCACAGGAACCTGTGAAGAACTTTCTCCCCTTTTTATTTCCAGATGAAGTTCCTTCAACCAGAAAGGGAGAGGGGTGCTTAGAGGAATAGGAAGATATGATTTGTTTGCTTTATTAGTTTGTGTAGGCTTTTGGGACCCTACCTCATCATGTGTCTCCGCTGTCCTGATCTCTCTGCCTTGATCTCCTGAGTTCTAGGATTACAGCTGGACGTTACCACGTCCAGCAAGGTTTTCTTTAAGAATGTCTGATACCAGGATTTTATGTATTTTTTTTCCCAGCGCAAGATTTTATCGGTCAGGTTCTAAAATGCCATCTTTCACTTCAGATTAATCGTTTAGCTCATAGTTGGATTCATATAGTGTTATGTTGTCATTGAATAGGCAGAACAAGCAGATAAGCTGTATGCTCTTTGTTTTCTCTGTTAGCGAGCATGTCAACATGTTTCCAGTTGTGACAGATAGTTGGCCAGCCCTACTGCAGTAAGAAAGAGATTCATTTTCTCACATTACCATAGAGGACAGTGGGCCTTCACATTATAGCCTCTAACACAGTTTCCTGTTAAGCCTGTTGTCTGGTCCTGTAGAAGTATAGTCTTTAAAAGGAACTTATGTATGTTGAGACAAATGTTTATAGAAGTGAAGATGTATTTTATAAGAGAAGGAAGTACTTCCCAAGAGTAAATGGTCTGGCCAGAACAATCCTTAGTCATAATAATGTGTTCAACTGCCAATGCTTACAAAAGAATTCCTTTTAACTCTGAGACGTATTACTATATGACGTTCTCAAGTGCTCTCATGTTTAATAATGCTTAATTTTAAAACAATTATAGTTCACTTTTGAATTTTTTGGTTTGCCCAACTGATGAACTTCCCGCGATTAACAATATTCTTCCTTGTGCCTTAGTTATATTTTATTATATTTAAGAACTTTCACAAAACATCTCCTGCCTTATAGTATTTCTCCTTTAATTGCCATCCGAATCACCTTCACCTGGTGTCGTCGAGTGTAACTCATTTGTGTTGACTTTCTTCACCGCTCCTTCCCATTCTCTGCAGAAAACTGAAATTTCAGTGAACAGCATGCACCTGGAAATTACCCAGACTCAAAATGCTAAGCACCAGGGTTCTCTCGTGTGCGGACCCTGGCTTTACCTAGTTGTATGTGTGCATTTGTGTGAACGTGAGCGCAGAAAGGGAATCATGCATGAAAAGACGGAAGGTGGTGAAGAAAGTAGAGAGCACAAATGACATCCAAGAAGAAAAGGAGCCACTCAGACTCAAAGGGGACAACATCATTTTCCAACATTAAAGTATAAATTGTAAAAATCAAATGTTATTTTTGTATCCTATAAAGTAATGTAAAAGTGTACGACCTGGTGTCTGTTTCTTCAAATCTGCTTGCCTTGTAGCTTTCTAATTCTCTTTCTAGCTGTATCCAAACACACACACACACACACACACACACACACACACACACACACACTTTTAAAACATCTATGATTCTTTGTATGATTTCTACAACTTTATTTTTTTTCCTTGTTGCAGTCAGTTTTTCAATATGTACATAGTGTTTCCCCATCTTACTTGAAAGTATGTACTACTCCATTGTATGAATATAATAGAATTTGTTTCATTATCTCCTCTTATTATATATACATGTAAGTTGTTTCTAGTTTCATCATTTCAAAGCAAAGGATATGTATAATTCCAACAAGTACAGGCATATCTTTGTATATATAACTCTGTGACCTTACATGACTGTATCTGAAGGAACTATTCCTAGAAATGGGTAGCTGGGTCAAAGAGTACATCAGCAATATCCTTAATTACATTACTGTGGTTAATCATTATGTTACCATCTCTTTGATTCTAACCCCTTTAGGAGTAATGACTACTGTAGTTACTCTCATTTCTTTCCTAACAGATACTATCCCTTCTTTATGTTCTGACTGTGATTTCCAGAGCCATGACATTGGAAAGTTATGTTGTTTCTGAGCTCCTGTGTATTTTGAAATTGTTTGCTTGTGCAAAAATAGCTTGTGTGTGTGTGTGTGTGTGTGTGTGTGTGTGTGTGGTTTTGTTTTTGTTTGTTTGACATATCTCCTGCCAGTTTTTAATGTTGGTGTTTTCATTTGTTGAACCTTTCTGCTGATATTTCTTCATGCTCAAGAAATAAAATCTGGCATTTTGGTTTAAGTGTTCAGTTAAGCATTTTCAAAATATACTCTGAATCACCAACAATCTGAAATGTGTCATTGAGTTTTTCATAATGCCTGAGTTTAAACTTTAGGCAATCCTTCTTTCCCTTTCCTCTTTCCCTCCCTTCCCTTCCTTCCATCCCCTTCCTTTCTTTTCCGTCTCAACAAGATACAGAACATACCCGAATGTCTTCTTGGTCCCTCAGAGCAGCACCAGCCTGTCACCTTCATAAAGGGATGGCTAAAAGAAGTTGCTGTCTTGCTCTAAGGTTACAAAAAGGCTAAAGGTCTGGGGATAGCTCTACAGAGGTTCCTTTCCCACAGCCTGCTCCTCAGTGGTGAATTGCTGAAGAACTTGCCGTTCACAGAAGGCCCTGGTCTTTCTTATCAACGTCCGTGAACAAATTCTTTTGCCAAAATTGATTATAACTATCTGCAAAGTATAAGCAAACAGATTAAATTGAAGACCACAAATTATCTTCAGTACAAATTACTTAAACTGCCCAAATATACAAGGAAAACATTACCAAGAATAGATATTAAAGAATCAAGTATAACATCATGCAAATCGAAAGAGAGAAAAAAAATAACCCTATAAATCACATTTCTTCGCCTAGTACATGTGACCCTCCTTTCACTATGCTACAAATTATATCAACATGTGTTTTTTAGAGACGTATTTAAGCGTACATCATCACCTTTATGTCCTTCATAGCCCAGACTGGTCTCAAGCCTCCAGTCCTTCAGCTTCAGACCCCTGAGTGCTGGGGTCATACCCATGCAGCCTCACATTGACTCACTGTCAACGTTAATGGTTCCAGAGTATTCCTCTGTAAGAATGTGTCTGGCCTTTACTGATCAATATTTGCTTTGGGTCTGTTACTTTTATGCGCAATGATGTACTTAGTAATCAAATATGAAATAATTGCTTTTCATCGCCCGAGTGTCTGCGTTACAAGCCTTAGAAGGATCACTGTACCAAAGGGTGAATATTTGCAACTTTGATAGATACAGTGAAATAAGCCTGCGCTCAGTCTCTTGACTTTTTCAGTTTTCTCTCAGTGTATTATGGAACTTGCTGGCATTGACAGCATAATAAGTCAAAGGAGGCATCTCAGTGTAGCTTTCTGTATTCTTGTCTGACAGTAACAGATACGACCTCCTCATATCTTTTGCCCATTCCCCTCCCCCTTTGGTTGTTTGTAATTTTTCAACTTCTTTATAAGGTGGGGCCACCAATTAATGGTGTAGGTTGCAAATATGTTTTCCAGACCCTTCTGTATATTGTTTTATTTGAGGTGATATGAACTACAATCATTGGAAACGTTTTTAGTAAGGTTAAATGTTTCAGCCTTTGCTTTGGGGTTTTATATCATCCCTTGGAACAGCTTAACCATTCCTGCATGAATTATTTTACTAGCTTTAAACAGTAGGCTGTATTTTTAAATCACAGGCATTCCTGATTTATGAAGACGCCTGTTCCCGTGTCCCCCCGCCCCTCAGTGAGGCAAGCCTGAGACCGACTTGATTGCCGTAACAGGCACCCCCTTGCAAATGTGACTTCAGGCTGGAGTCTGGGTCGATTATTCCTTTTTATTTTTTAACTTTCACAGCTTTTACACTGCTGCCAGAAATCTCAGCGTCTGCTCTGAGTGCTGTCTTCTGTGCTGTCTGGCCGCTTTCTCGCCAATCTGGGAGAATCAGATGTAGCAGGGTTCAGCCTGTCACCAGCATGCCACCACAATGTCCCAGAGTAGGATCTTCTCAGTCTCATGTTAAATTTATGAGGTGCTGCATTTAAAAGCTTCACACGCTTCAAATCCATTCTGGTGGAATATGTGAAGTAGTGGTTTTAAGATATTTCTTATGGATGATTACCTACTTTGACCGTTTACTGAATAATTCATTTTTTCCTACTGGTAATAATCAAGTGGTTTTATTATAGCTATATGAGCTGCTTTACAGATATGGTTAGAGTCCTTTTTATTAATACTACCAACATTGTAACACCGCCACGGGTCTGATTAGCTTTCATTTGTCTCTTTGTGTTTGGAGAGCCTTGTTTTCTTTTGCTTTGAGATCATGAAGGCAGAAGACAGGGATTTGCACCTGTGAGTCAAGTACCCCTAACCAAGCTACCTCCCAGCCCTTCTTTCTGGGGTGGGGTGGGGTAAAGGTTACTGTTTCCTTATTTTTCTTAACTGCAATTTAATCAATTTGTGTGTCAAAAAAAAAAAAAAACAATGTTATCTTTCTTTCTTTTTTTTTCTGAAATGCATTTACTTTTATTTTTATAAATGTCTGTGCTTTGCCTGAGGTATGTCTGTGTGAGAGTGACAGATATTGGAGTCAGTGTTGCATGTGGGGACTGGGATTTAAACCTGGGTCCTCTGGAAGAGCAGTCAGATATGCCATGTTTTGTTGACATGTTAAGATGCCTGCCCCTTTCTGAGCAGAAACAGAGTAGGATTGGATGGGGAGGGGACAAAGGAGAGGCCGGAGGAGGAGGGAACTGGAGGAGGGGGGGGGGGAAGCTGTGGTTGGGAGGTAAAGTAAATGAAAAACTCAATTGATTAAAAAAGATCCTGTTGATGTTTTGAATTGATTGTATGGCTTATGTGGGTGGGTTTAGAGAATGCCCTGTGTTCTGGAGTTCTCCTTCCCATTGGTTCAATCTTCTGAACACCTAAAGGACACCCTAAAGCATTATGGGAGCCTATCCTTGCTTAAGTCTATTCCTGCTTTGCTTTGGTAAATACAATCCTTTTTTTGCTGTTATATTTTATAACTGTATTGGTTCATGTAAAAGCTGGACATACATTTAATCCTGGATATAAATTTAGTGCTCAGTTACATTACTAGATTGTCTTACTGGGTTCTTCCTCCCTCCCTCCCTCCCTTCCTTCCTTCCTTCCTTCCTTCCTTCCTTTCCTTGAGCTTTCCAGATATACTGATTATCTGAAAACAAGAATAGTACTAGTTTCTTCTCCTCAGTGATTTACACTTGCATCATTTCCTCTCATGTTTAGCATGCCACGATTTTAAATAATTTCCCTAAGGGAATCGTGTGTAAATTAATGTGAAGCTCTGTCATTTTAGGAGACGCATGTCCTGAGATGATTTATTATAGATTGGTCTGTCCTCTCTCTGGGAGCACAAACAGTTGCCGAGCCCTGGAGAGAAAACCTGAGAAACACGTTGGGCATCTGGGTAATGAAAGCCTTGAATGAACTCCAAGAGAAGGGGCAGAAGTCCCTTCGGAACCAACTGCCTGTTTTCGAGAGCTGATTTTAAAGCCTTTGTTGACCTCTTAATGGCAAACCTGAAGCCAACTAACAGCTGGCAGATTTCTGTTTTATCCTTGCAATCTATATAATGCCAAGAAGCCTTTAGTCTTTCTGGACTGCATATTTTAAACACCTCCCTGACAAACTGTTGGGTACTGATGGATTCTGGGGAACAGACATTGTCTGCAATGTATGTCAGATATGAGCCCAACCCTATGGCTCCAAACCCATGATTACACACATGACCCTGGTTAAAGTCAAACGGAACACAAACCAAGCAAAAAGACATAAATATGAGGAAGGGACTTGCGGGGAGATGTGTGGCTGTCAGGATGGGAAGGAATAGCAGACTGGCATCAGAACACATTATATATGAAAACATCACAGAACACATTTAATCTGCAAGCGAACAGAAAACAAAAGCAAAATAACCTTCTGACACTGTAGAAATTATCTTTAATGCCCTCACTCACCTTTACCCCACCCCTTTCTCGTCCTTCTTTTATAAAACACACCAGGTTTTCTTTTCCTTCCATCTCTCGGAGTTTTGACTCTACATACGGTTCTGTATCTGCTATGGTTCCGCCAGTTGACTTTATGTCTAAATTCCAAACTCACATACTATTTAGAAATAGGACCACTGGGAAGTAACCTCCTTTCTAAGCCTGTAGCAGTGTTAAAGGGGAAAAAAAGAAAAAGAAAATGAAAAAATGATATCTTGCTGGGCGAGGGCATGAGCAGAGTGCCGAACGACAAAGGGTAGCTACACTTCATGTTCAGGAAACTTGGCAGAGAAGGAGAGATAAGATTGGACGGTGATGTCCCAGCTTCACAAGGATGAAGTGGGGGCACTCACTCACTCACTCACTCACTCACTCATTCACTCACTCACTCACTCACTCACTCACTTTCTCTCCATTGATATGCATATAGGGATTAGGAAAATACCATGGAAAGGCTGACTCATCTTGAACAGTCTTCATCCAAAAGGGCCACCCTACCCATTGGAGCTGGGAAAATCAACCAGTCAGCAAAATACTTGCCTTGCAAACATGGGGACCAGATTTTGATCCCCAAAACTCACATAAAAAGTTGTATTGACAGGACATGCTTTTAATCCCAACACTAGGAAGGCAGATGCTTACGGTTGTCCCCTGGTCTGCACACACACACACACACACACACACACACACACACACACACACACACACACGCATGCACGCATGCACGCACACAGACTACTACTGCCATTCACCTACGGCCTCCACACTGATGGCCACTAGGGGCCAACATGTTCTTTAATTAGATGCAGTACAGACAGAATCCGCCTTAAATACCCTACAAGGAGAAAAGAAGGGATATTTGGAGAAGCATGTTAAGGGCAATGGTTGAAGAGAAAAAAAATGAAACTCTTCTATTTTTAATTCCATAATGTTTAACTTAATAAAGTAGCTGCACATCAACATATTAGTTTATTTTAAATGTTTCTATAAAAAATGTAAGCTAAGATGAACCCATCTAACAAAATTGATGGTTCCTCTGAGAAACCCTACATATTGTTCTTAATTCTTGTCAATCTTTACCCTTAATTTTTTAGTTTTTTTTTTTTTTTAGAAAAAAGGTATGTGTAGGGATGTTTTGCCCATATGCATGTCTATGTACCACATGTGTTCCTACTGCCTATGGAGACCAGAAGACGGTATTAGATTCCCTGGCACTGGAGTTACATACAGGTGTGAACCAGCAGATGAGCTCGGGAAACAAAACCTCGGCCTCAGCATAAGCAACAGGTGCTCAGCTACGGAGCCCATCCGTCTTCTTTAGAGACAAGTATCTCCCGGTGCTTGCGGTTTCTCCAATTTGGTGAGCATCAAACCGTATAGCTTCTGTGGATTCCTTTCTGCAATGAATTAGGGACTAAAGGTTACCTCTCCTCTTTCAGTCAGGAAGTAGACTCCCTTGCCTTTCAATCTCAAGAGAGATTTCATGTGGCCACCGTATTCATTCGGAACTGGCCAGCCCTGTGGACGTCCAAGGTTTACAGATAACTGCCATAATTTTTTTAAAAATTAGTTAGCTGTAACAACTTAGTGGTTGCTTGGCAACTAAAGAGATAATATTTTAAAAGGAAAAAACACCCTGTTACCGTTCGGCTCCAGGCATCAGAGTTTATTGAGTTCTGCCGACTTGTTCAGGAGGGGGCTAAACCAACCCTCTGGCGGACAAAGGGAGAGGAACAGGGTAACATGAATTCTGCAGCCTAGCCGGTTTGAAGAGTGGGGAGGAAATAAATTGCATCTCATCTAGCTTGAATTGGAGCTGCCCAATTTAAGAACAAGTACTAATTAGCTGACTTGAAAGCTCAGCTGTGACTTGGCTAAAAATGGGACCTCTTGCAAAATGTGCTTAAAACTTAGTTCCACAGAGCTGATTGACCTCTTGCAAAATGTGCTTAAAACTTAGTTCCACGGAGCTGATTTCGCTTGCAGGTGGAAATGGGGCTCATGCTCACACAACAACGAGTCGGGAAAGAGTTTAGGCATATTTTTTAAAACTTAAGTGTGTTTTATCGAGAAGATATGGCCATCTAGCTCACCTATAATATCCCCAGAAATTAAATCCGGACCGGAGAGGGTGCTGAGGCTCTTTGGATGAGGTGTCTCTAGCTGAATTAACTTGATTGGCTTCAAGTCAGCCTAATGACCAAGGAACAGACCTGGGAATAAGAAAGGCATCTTTAGTAAAGAAGGGGAGGGAGATGAGCTTTGCCATTGTGCTTGAGGGATGTAATGAGCTGGGCAGAAAACTGAAGCAACCATTTTAAAGCCTCACATTAGCGGTGACTCCAAATCTTTCAAGCGACCGAATGGTGAGTTAGAACGCTCTACTTGAAAAACAACAACAACAAAAAAACCCCATTTTGATTAAATTCAGAGTTTTATCAGGGCCAGCATAGTAGTTTTCATTTTGATGTTTAGTTTAATTCACTGCATTCTGTAACTTTCCTATGATTCTTAGCTGGGCAGCGGTGGCATTCATCACTTTAACCACAGCACTCAGGAGGCAGAGGCAGGTGGATCTCTGTGAGTTCAAAGCCAGCCTGGTCTACAGAGCGAGTTCCATGTCAGCCAGGGCTGTTGCACAGAGAAATTCTATCTCAAAAAAATTATAATTCTTAAAACATTGGAGATGCAACCATTTCTGTTTCCTTGTTAACCGGAGCCCCCTGACACAGCCCATATTGCCTCAAGCTCATCATCCTCCTGCCTCAGGCTCTCAAGTGTTAGAACTGCAAGTGTGAGACGGTGTGCTGACGTCATGAGGAGACGCCATGGAAAAATGTGTGAGTCAAGAATGACAAACACAACCTCAAGGAGAAAGGGTTCCGTGGAGACGGGGCAGTAGAAAGACTCTTGGACATTTACCCTAGCACCTTTTGGGAACCCTTTGGATTTATTAGTAATTCAATAGAAGCATTTTGAAATCAACTGTCAGACACATGTGATTCGAAGAAAAGCAACCTAATACCACGAACGGAGTGGTATCAGGAGTCATATATCTGAGTTTGAACCCCATCTTGGCCCCAGAGTTCATAGCGGCTCAGGCATGGGAATTTTCCCCTCTGAGTCCATTCCATTTTCCTTATTCTTGACATGCGACAGCATGTAAGTGAGCCGTGGCAGATTGGTTCCAAGTCCCCCGCAGACACAAAAACATGGATGTTTAAATCTCTGACATAAAATGACGAAGTGTTTGCCTGTAGCGTCTGCATGCTACGTACACTTTTCCTTCGTACTTAACATCTTCTCTCGGTAACTTAGACCACATATTATGAGGGAAATGCTACATGAATTGCTTTTATGCTATACTTCTTAGGGAACGGTGATTTAAAAAAAAAAATCTTCATAAACTCAGAGCGGCTACAACACTGGGCAGGTGCAACCAATCAGTGGTTGGTTGCAAGCAAATTTACAGAACCCGTGGCTTTAGTATGGGCATTGAAGGTGGCTAGCTTAGATGGTTGTGCTGAAGATCACATGACAGACCGAAGGCTCTTTGCTGTGTAGAGAATGCTCACCTTTCTTCAGACCCGTACAGTATTTTTTAAGTTAGTCATGTTTTCCGGTCCATATGAGTAACTGTTATTATCCCCGAGAAGGGGCACGTGTGTCTACGAAGACGGCACAGTGGGTGAAGGTGGTCACCACGTGGTAGGAGGAAACCAACCTCTGAAATTGTCCTCTGACCCCCATGTGAACGCCACGGTGGGCCCCCACACAAATCAATGGATTACTCATTAAATGTAACCAATAGATCAGTTAAATGGAATCAGTTGCTTGCATGTAACTAATTATATGTTAAAAAGTGATAAAAAAGGAAATGGCACCTATGATCGTGGGTCTTTCTGAAGCAACTTCTTTGGTGTTCAAATTGCTTCAGAAATTTCTCCTACTCTTTAATTTGAAAATTTGTGACCAAAAGGTTCTCAGTTTTCCAGTCTGTTTCCCTAATATATGGGATGCACATTTGTTCTGGTTTTTATTTTATATATTTTTTTTTGTTTGTTTGTTTGTTTTTCCCTCTCTGTCTCTCTGACATTCTCCCTAAAAGCTTCTAGGCTTCTCGCCCTTGGGGTTCAGGCATCCCGATTGCATTACTAAGAGTGGCCACTAGGTGGAGGCGGAGACACACTCCTGGGAAGACAGGGGCCTCCCTAGAGTTGGCACTGTGCCCTGTCTGTCCAGAAGATGGGAACTAACAATAATTATTTATTGCGGTTAACTAATTTATAAACATGAGGTAAATATAATAATGTCAGAAGTTACCTCCAGCAAGTGTTTTCATATCACCCCTGGCCACTGTAACTGGTAACATCCAAAGAAACAGGAGGTTTGCTGTGGGCATACTCTAGCTAAACATTCCAGTCCGGGGCCTCTTGTCCCTGCCCATCTGTGCCCGCATATTAACACATGCAGGTGCACACTGAGAGCTCGTGCAAAGGGAGGCAGTCTGGGCTAAAGTGAGACATGAATCCTGAGACCTCACACATACACACACACACACACATACACACTCACACACACTCTCACAACACTCACACACACACAGAGACACACACAGACACAGACACACACACAGACACACACAGAGACACACACACACAGACACACACAGAGAGACACACAGAAACACACACACTCATACACACACAGAGACACACACACAGACACATACACACACACAGAGACACATACACACATACAGAGACACATGCACACACAGACACACACACAGAGACACACACACAGACACACAAACACACACACACAGAGACACTCAAACAGAGACACACAAACACACACACACAGATATATTTGACAGTAGCGTTATAGGTTATACTCTTCATCCGTTGACAATCCTGGTAGCCTAAAACTGGGGCCCAGCTTACAAAGTGGTTCAACACACATTCAGGGTAATTCTCCCCCTCAGCTAACAAAATTAAGCAAACTGCCCACGGTCATGCCCATAGCCTGTCTGGTGAAGAGAACGGTTCACTGAGACACGTTGGCCCACTGATGCTGAACTGTGGCAAGTGGACCCACTGAAACTGACCACCAGACCTCCTCAGGGCCTGAGTCCCACACTCCACCCACATTCCACCACTGCACAGGGTTAAGCTTCCCTGAACAGAACTTCCAACACACAAACTGCGGCGGCACCCATGAAGCATGACCGTCTGCTCTTTAATGTGGCTTGGGCCTCAAGCTTCCCACTTGTAAGCAGAGCTCAGCACACCAAGAGTGGCGATGAATACTAGGAAGCGTCAGACTAATGTCTGCTCCGGCCTGGTTTACAATGGCTCGCCAAGCATTCTAAGCAGTGTTCTCTAACTTTCTTTCCCTCAGCCACTTTTATGTTTGGTTTGTTTGGTTTTTTTGTTTGTTTGTTTATTTTGTTTTGTTGAGGGCTTAGTTAGTTTGTTTGTTCGGATTTTGCTCTTCCTTCATGGTGGAATTGGACCGTAGGTAAGTCCCACATGTTGGACCCAACCTTGATCCTGTTGAACTTTGTGGATATAGACAATGAGTTTTGTAACAGAAATACACCGATGGTCTCAGATGGTTATTCCATATTTGGAATGTACCAAGGACACGGTGTGCACCTGTTTCTTTAAGTGTTGCATTTCTTCAAACTCTGAAGAAAAAGACGCATAGAAACTGCTTTTGACTGGGATGGTAGAACAGAGTCAGAGCCTAAGCTAGCTGTAAATTCCATGTTCCCCACAAACGAGGACAAAACGAGATTTGGAGGGAAAGTAACTAGGGCACTAGGAAAGCTCCTTTTCTACACTCGGAGCTCCTCTGGCACCGTTGTTTAAGCCAGAGTGTTTAAGGGGCAACAGGAAGCAACTGATCCATAAGTGAGAGACCTTATGGATACCGCTTACCTTTTGGAATACAGACTCCTTAGGGGAAGGATCCTGTTCATATCTTTCCAAGTGTCCTCATAGCTGGTTTAATACCAGCTGAATCTGCCACGAAATGTTTGCCTAACACCACCAGAAATGCATGCTAGATTAATTTTGAAGCAGGCAAGCTCCAGCTGAAAGGAATCACAGAAACACAGAAGTCACATTTTCTGCCTGGTGGGCATTTTTTTTTTTTTCCTTTCAAATATGAAGTCAAACATGGCTGATCGCAGAAGCTGTCTTGTCTCCTGGCTCTCAGCTGTTTGAATGCCCTTGCTCACTGACTCCTGTAGTGCTCCATTCACAGCTCTCTGGGAGCCTCGACGCAATGTTCTGTTCACCGACTGCTTCCTGCCTGTCTCTGGGATGAAAAACTCTTTAATAAGCAAATAAATCTGGATTCTACCTCTGAACTCTCAGAACCTAGCATAATGCCTGATCATTCCCCCCACCCTGCCTCGTGGAAGTGCGTGCACACATGTATGTAACACAGAAAGGGATGGAGAAATCCGGGAAGGAGACAGAGAGGGGAATTGGAGAGGTATTAGCTGAGAGGGAAAGGAAGGAAGAAATGGATAAAGGCAGAAGAAAAGGGAGAGGATGCTCCTGAGCTTCAGCGAGATAGCGCCAGATGAGTACTCTACCAACAGCCTGTGTCTTTTCCAAGGAGTCCATTGACAACGTCACAGCCTTATAAATCTCAGATTATCCCTGGCTTTAATTGTCAGCTTTGAAACGAAGAACTAAAATCACTTTTAGAAGACAGCGTTGGGTAGGGTTTTGCTGTCACTGTCTTAATTGAGTTCATTGCTGTGGGAAGACTCAGCTCACTGTGGGTGGTACCATTCCCTAGATAGGAGGTCCCGGGCTGCAAGTGAACCTGTGCACATTCTCCTTTGCTCTTGACTGTGCATTTGATCCGATGCCTATTGGGAATCCCTGCCTTGACATTACAACAAGGATGGTATGTAATCTGGAGTAGGACAAAATAAACTCCTTTAACCTCTAATTTGGTTTTTTTTTTGGGGGGGCGGTCTGGATAATTTATCATAGCAACAGAAGTAAAACTCGAACACCCAGTTTACAGTTGTGGCTATCTGTAAAGATGGCTGATGGCCACCTGGGGTGAGTTGAAGAAACTTTCACTGGATCTTTTCTCTTTGAGTCTCAGTCACAGAATCCGTCTTTCCCCTCACCCCCTCCATTTGACAAGCAATAGGTGTGATGCCTGGTTCACATCTGGAGCCCACCTGGAGCCCGTGGGAAAGATCGAGACTTGCCATTAGAGTGACAGCGCTTAGCCCGAGACTTGCCATTAGAGTGACAGCGCTTAGCCTTCTCATTTAGCCAACGCCTTTTGGCGTCTTACCCGTCGGCATCTCGTGCTATTACCTGTCTCTTAAGATCACCATTCATATTACCTCTTTCTGACGCTCCAACCATTCTGCATAGCAAGACAGGTGAATACGTTTTCCCTCTGACAGTTAATTCATCTGTCCTCTGCTGTTGTGGCCAGCTGGGCTCTCTGTTACTAGAGAGCCCAGCTCTGGGACAGTGGCTCCTAATAAGCCACCCCAAGCAATACCCTCTTTAATAACACTTTTGAAAATGACCTTACATGATAGAATGTCCTGCATGCTTCTGAGGAACGGGATCAGCCGGTAGGACTTTCTGTCTAATATAGTAGATCAATCATAGCTTTTCCACACTCTCTGCCATCTAGGTCCTCCTTCCATAGTTCCCCACAGTTATATTTGGCAGTTCTCTTTCTTTAATGAAGGTTATTACTTTTTGAAAACTTTTGGCATCAACAAATGGCGTATATTAGCCTCATATTTCTAGATCATTGGCTAAAGTGCTAAGTTCTCCATGAGGGAGGGATCCCTCCGAATCTGCACTTTTCCCTTGCCCTGGTTCGTATTCCAAGCACTCCCCTGATGCTCTGCTCTCTGAATCCCCTCCAGTCATACTTTTGCTGGTGCATGCCAGGCCAGGCTTTGTGCAGCATTAGTGTATATAATGTCTTCACTGGTAGCTGAGAATTAAATCTGTTGTCATCCTTTTAGAAGACGATATGATAGAATCAGATCATGAGAAAGACAAGTACTGTCTCCTAAGACAAAGCGTGAGATGGCTATAGATGAATGCTCCTATCTGATACCTGTATATTCCCTAGCCAGGAGTCCATTGATGGTGCTTTCGTGTTATTGTCCTATAAATACCCAATTATTCCATTTGTGATAGTTAGACATAATTGTCAACTTGAGACTGCCTAGACTCACCTGGTAAGAGATCACTTGAGTTCTGGATATTCCTCAGGTAAGAGAAGGGACTGTATCTCTCCACAGGAGACCAGGTCATTGATTCAGGCCAAGTAAAGTGATGTGAATGACAGCGGCCCACATAGACCCACATAAGTAAATGCTTGGTTTCAGTTGGCTGAACTGTTTGTGAAGGTCAGGATGCATGGCCTTGTTGGAGGAAGTATCACTGGAGGTGGGCTTTGAGATTTCAGAAGCCCACACATTTCCCATTAAAGCTATCTATCTATCGATTGATCTATCTATCTATCTATCTATCTATCTATCTATCTATCTATGAGTCTATCATCTCTCTCCCTTTCTCTCCTCTCTCTTTCTTTCTCTCTTTCTCCCTCCCTCATGCTTGTGGGTTGCGATATAATCGCTCAGCTACTGCTCCAATGCCATGCCTGCCTACCTGCTCTCATGACCCCCAACACAAGGGTCATGGACTCACGCTCTGAAAGCATAATCCCTAAATAAATGCTTTCTTCTGTAAGTTGCCTTGGTCATGATGTCTCATCACAGCAACAGAAAGGTAAGCAGCACACAATGGGATATCGATATCCATAGTTCTTAACTGCATCATCACAGAAATCTTTACACTAAGACTAAAGGGTAATGATGTCACCACCCTCAGGTGATTGACGCTTGTCACCTTGAGTGTAATGCCTTGCATTAGAATAGAACGTTTATAATCAGGCGATCCATAAAGCTGAAGCAGGAGGATTGCTGTGAGTTTCAGAGCATCTTGGGCCATATGGTGATTTGTAAGTCATCCTGAGTTACAGTATGTATGAAAACCTGTCCCTAAATAATGAAGAAAAGGGAGCAGGGGATAAAGTAATCTAGGTTGTTTCGGTCTTCATCCTGCTTCCAGTTTTTTCATGAGATCTCTACTGCCCGCACTCTCTCCGTTTGGATAGCACCTACCATAGCTATTAGAACTCTAGACAGGGAGAAAATGGAATTCCCCATCTTTAGTACCCCAGCTTGGGGTATTTTGTTATAGCAACAGAAAGTGAACTAATACACTCTCAGTTCTGCTATATCCCTGGAAACAGGTTGAGTCTACTGTTTCATCTCCCCCAATAATGGCACTTAGCAGTATCTTCCAAGCAGTATCTTAAAGTTCCCATGACCTTGAATTTCTGAAATACTGGCCCACCAAGTCTGTCAATACCTCCAAAAAGGCATGTTCATTGACATCTGCCCGGAGGATATGGGTCCACCTCCTGAGTCCCTGATCTGTTTGGGATCCTTTGCTAATAATAGCTGACTTGGACAGAGTTTTCTAGGAATACAAATTGATGCCTGCATGCCTACAGAAATGATTTGCTTCGAGAGTACTCTCTGGAAAAGTAAGAATCGGGACAAGACTGAGGAAGAAAACTAAGAAAGGCTACTATTTTAGTTCAAGACTACACTGTCTTAGATTAACCATATAGACACCACACTGAAAAAATAAAAAGAAAATTATTATTCCAAAGATGTGGTCTTAAGTTGAAACAAACCAAACAACTGTGTCCTTATGTCAGCCTCTTGTCCTGGCCTGGGTAGGAGTCAAAGGTAGGAGTCAAGCTTTGTTTACAAATTGAGTTGTATTAAGTAACCAGACAGAGGATTCCAAGTGAGCCTGCCAGCTGGATATGATCACAATACATAAGAAAGGCCTGATAATAAAGTCACCATAACCTCAGGATGACTGTTATCAAAGCCTACATCCTCTGAAGAGTCATTCTATAGCACACATATGGCCAAGGAAACATGTCTCATCAAAACAGTTCACCCTCAACATTAAACAAACTCACAGGAAACCTGCAATCAAGCTGTTAATACTGGATCCAGTACCTGAAATAAAAAATTTAATATCTAAAATGCCTACATTCCAACCAAGGATAAGAGACTTGTAAAGAAGCAGTAAAGAATGACCCATGCACGAGAGAAAATTACAGAAACTGTTTGTGTGAGAGACAGTACATCCCAGCAACACTCAACTTAAGTGTATTCAAAGAAATGACGGAAATGAAGTTAAAGTGTGATGACCCTGATTCTCTGCATTGAGGAATGCAGATCACGGTGGAAATCATTTAAAAGTACCACACAGGAAATGAAATATTCACTAGATGAGCTCAACAGTTTATTTCCGCTGACAGGGGGAAAAAATGAACAAAAGGAATTGTGCAGTCCAAAGAACAAAGATTAACCCGAAAAAAAAAAAAAGTAGCAACCTCAGGTAATTATTGTGACACATCCTAAAGCATACAACATACATGTAATGAGAGTGTCAGAGAAAATAGGAGAATACAGAGAGAGATGATTATTAGGCACTTCCTAAATCTAGAAAGAAAGGAGCGTCAATCCACACATCTACACAAGTCAATACTTAGAAAAATAAGTACAAAAAGAATTACAACAATTTCTTGGGGGGAAGGAGGGGGAGACAAGAAAACAAAATTCTGATCAAAAAAATTAATATGTAATGGATGCTCAGTAAGATAAACAACCGACTTCCAGTTAGAAACAATTAACAACCAGAAGAAAGTGGATAGCGTGCTAAATATCAAGAGAAAAATCAGACACGAAGTCTACCTGGGACAGAGACAGATGAGTGTGGCAGCTCCCAGATATGGTGACTTCTTGTTCCCAGAGGTAAGAGCTAGAGGAGTAAGCACAGGGACTGATATCCTCACAAGAAAATGAGGCGCCAGAGGTCCAAGCTAGAGTGTGACCCCTAGTATCCCAGTTACACAGTACAAACTAAAAGCTGAAAGTCATCATCTGTTCAGCAAAATTATTTTTCAAAATATAGGGCAAAGTGAGTAGACTGGAGTTGCTGACAGACCAAACTTATAAATAAGAGTGTTAAACAAGCTCTTTAATCGGGAGATGGGCATCAGTGAGAACCTGGGTTCCTATCCCAACACACACACACACACACACACACACACACACACACACACACACACACACACTTCAGAGATGGTAAGGTCTACTGACTGTCACCATGTAAATAAACTCCTTCTAACACTCTTCAAAATTTCACAACTACTTTCCCATAACCCAGGCTCTTGAATTGCCTCTCAGTTTTAAAATTCTGACGGAACAGAAGTCATTCGGAAGGTATTATCAGAGACTATTGGAGTTTGAATTTAGAAATGTTTGACTGGGGTAAGTTTGAAGAGAAATGGCCATTGTTTCAGTAGCTGTAACACACAATGCTATCTTTCTAAAGTTTAATATTTAATTTTTATTTCTTCTTCTTCTCCTTCTTCTTCTTCTTCTTCTTCTTCTTCTTCTTCTTCTTCTTCTTCTTCTTCTTCTTCTTCTTCTTCTTCTTCTTCGATGCCTGACTAACAGAGGGCCAGCTTATGCAATCCTCTGAAGTTTAGGAAATGAAATCTTTGCTATTCCTACACTCCATTATTTTCTTCTGGGTACTAACCAAGATTTACCAGAGGAAAAGTTTGCCACATGCTCCATCACCATTCCACATTCTTTCTGTGGCAATACACAAACAATGCTACGTTCACAATTATGTAACAATTGAGCCTCGGCAGTTATAATGGGATGTTAAAATAGAGGGAACTCAAAGACATTTAAAATGTAGATGGACACCTTGTCAAGTAATTGCACTAAAATACAGAGAATGCCTTAGCCAAGTTAACGAGGGACCAGCGTGTACACATGTTTGTCCTTGTGTTCTGTCAACGATGCCTCTCACACTCCTTCTTACCATTTCCTCTCTCCTCTAGGAACAACATCTCCAGAGCTGGGTTCTGAATAATTGTTCTAATAGGATGCTTGTGAAACACTGTTTTCTTTCTCGAGCTCCTTCATTGCCACACTCATCGTTGTGTCCAACAGTAGAAAGTGGCAGACACGTCATCTGCAAGGTTCTAGTCAGCACAAAAAGGGATTCACATGATTGGCGTGCCTTGGGAAGGGGTTTGGAAGTAGATCTTCCATGACATGACTGCAATTTGTGCCCAGGGTTCAGACTCTACAGCAACTTTAATGCCGCAGGAAAGTTGACATTTTCTGGGTTATGCCACCTAAGGGAGAGGAAGAGAAGGACTAATCCCTGAAGAGCAGACAGCAACGCTTCGCTCCATCTCTAAGGGCCTCTTTGACTTTATCATTCCGGAGAGTGAAGATGAATGGGTTGAGGAAAGGGGTTACCACAGAAACCAGCAACGAAACCACCCTGTGTACTCAGCTGCCTGCGTTTGCTTGGGTTTCACATAGAGGAACAAGCAGCTGCCGTAACCAATGATAACAAAGGTGAAGTGGGAAGCACAGGTGGAGAAGGCTTTCCTCCGGCCAGAGGCTGAGGGGATCTTGAGGATGGTGGAGATGATGTAGGTGTAGGAGACCATTGTGGGGATCAGAGAACCAACAATAATGAAAATGGCCATTAAGAAAAGAATGAACTCGGTGAAGAAAGATAGTTTGAGCAACTGACCTCGGTCACAGTAGAAATGGTCTAATAGATTTGATTTGCAAAAAGTAAACTGGAATGTGGCGTAGACCGGCCAGATTTCAGAGAGGAAACGGAACACCCAGGACGCAATCACCACCCAGAGGCAAGTGCGGCTGCTCATGATGACGCTGTACCTCAAAGGGTTGCAGACCGCCACGTAACGGTCCACCGCCATTGCTCCAAGCACGGCAAACTCGGTGGTCCCTAAAGAAAGATAAAGGAAAAGTTGGGCAACACATACAGTCAGAGATATTGTCTGGGTTCCAGGAAGCAGCAGTCCCTGGAGCATCATGGGAACAATTGTAGTTGTTACCAGGATTTCCAGCAGAGGTGGGCGAGGAAGAAATAAATGGGGACTGCAGACGTTTATCAACACAAACAATCATGATGATGACCACGTTTCCCAGTAGTGTCACTGAGTAGAAGGAAAGGAATATGGAGAAAAGAATGTGATGCAGTTCTTGGGATCCAGGGAAGCCTAGCAGGCAGAATTCAGTGGCACTAGAGAGATTGTCCATCACTAAAATTTTGACTTTTGTTTCCAAGTTTGAGGTCTGTCTCAAACAGACTCTTCTGGTCGTGGGATTGTCCTTCCTCCTGGATTAACTGTACCAGAAAACAACGGCATTCCAGAGAAAGGTTAAAGCACAGAACTCTGAGTACTGGCTCTCTACAATATCTCACAGAGCAAGCCAGGGGCCAACAGAACAAAGAACAAAGGCCGGCGTCTAGGGCTGGGGTTCTTGCCATCCTTAGCTTTTAAAACGTTACAGGACGTCAGTGTCTCCGCGTGGGAACTCTGGGATGGTGAGGGTTCCTCAAAGCAGAGCCTTTCCTTTTCTAACCTCGTTTCTCTCTCAAAAGCACTGGGGAAAAAATTAAAGATGTAGCTGGTGCAGATAAGATGCCAAAATACCCTTATTTCTTTTATCTTCTTAACTGCCTGCTCCTCAAAAACTTCTTTCCAGTCACCCTTCCCCAAGCAGGAAAGCATGCTCGCTCGTGAACTCCACTTTCTTCATAGAACTTACTACCTGATATTATGCGTCTAGTTCATTTATTCCTCTCCTTTACTATTAAACAGCATAACCACAGAGAGGGCGAGTGGAATGTCGCTGCCCCGTGGAATCTATAGTCAAGGGGAATATATGTGTTAAAGCACACTCGAGAAGTAAATAGAACACATGGTGATCAGTTCACTCGTAGTAACATGTAGAGAAGATGACTAGGAAATTCAATTTCATTTATTTTTCATTTATGACATTAGAATATAAATCCTATGAGAGCAACATCTTCAAACAAGTGTTCTAAGATTATATACATAATGTATTTTTTTTGACCCACATAAGTAGCGTGGACTATTTCGGCTTATGAATGAGTGAGTGGGTGTTACAGGTGAAAGTATTACTTCTCTGGACCAAGACTAGTTCAGCCATAACCCCTCAATCTTACACACCTCAGCTTCAAACGAGCACTCTCCTTCCTCCTCGCCATTCCTTTAACGCGAGGGCGGTCTCAAACTTCAAGGCTGGACGGGTTGGGAGGGATGAATGTCTGCTTTGCTTTCATAGCCTTTCATAGCTGAAAAAGCACCCTGCGTGCGTGCCTGCGTGACTTGGCCTGAGCCAGTCCGCTGCTTCCCCCTGCCCTACCCCACAGCTCCGTTTTCTTCAGCTTCTGCAAGACATCCAAGTCTCAAATCGCCCACCCCAGTCCCTCTAGTTTCTCCTTCACAGGGGCAGAGCCTTAAGAAATCACTGACCTCTTTAGAAGGGCTCCATGTCCTTTCTACGACAGAAACAAATCCGTGCCTGGCTAGTGCCGCTGGAGCTTCCACTCGTGGCGAGGAGGGCAGTGGGATCTATGTGGTAGCGTGAGAAGGAGTCTAACAATAAAGGTACTGTACAGGCTTGAGGATTTGTCCTCCCTCTCCCCCACCCCCTCACCCCCATTCTCTCCTTCCCAAAGGAACTTACTCTCTGAGATTTATCTTCTTAATTAACCCTAGCTCAGAGAGTTCCCTCAGAAATCCATCTGGGAGCATCAGGAAAAAAAAGTTTTAGTTATCTTCATTTGTGACCAATTAAGGTGCAGAACTTTTCCAAGTCTTTTAATGAAGGAACCTGAAATCCTGTTGATTAGGAACTTCTTAATCTAAGGTTGTCTTCCTCACAGGGCCCCTGTCTGGAATGTGTCTCAACCTCTAAGAAATTCATTTTCTCAGGCTCTCCCCTTGATCATAAGTCACTCAGTGCCCAGATCAGCTCTGTTCTCACGTAGATGCTGTAATTGTCCTGGAAAATGTATGCTATTACTTCCCAGTGCCTTTACCCCCCAAGTTCAGTGAGGGCCTTAACTCGGCTTCAAATCCTGTGTGAAGCCTGATGCAGCCTCCATCTTTGCTGGGAACCATGCAGCCTAGTCTCAGAGCAGCATGTGACTACCTGCGAAAGAGCTTTCTTCAGGGCAGGACACTCTTGGAAAGTCCTTTCACCTGGCTAGGACCAGTAGTCCATGAGACAGCACAGGAATTTGCAAAGTTCATGCAATTTGCAAGCTCTTTACTCTCTCGTTATAGTGGTGATTTCTTGGGGGCAGTTTTTAGTCTTATTTGTCAGCCAGACATGCAACAGCTGTAATTTTCCCTGGAAGTTCTGCTCTTTCTCGAATATTTTCCCCTAAGATTCAACCGGGGACTGATGCTTCTCAAATCTCTTGTCTGGAATTACTGACTACAACTCCTAATCCTGGGAGCTCTTCTGACTCAATAGAGACAGTTGGGTATGTATGAGGAAACAACACTTGGAACATTAGCCATGTCTGGAGAGGAGAGTAAGGCGTGCACACACAGAACAGGAAAAGGCTTCATGAATGCACATAGGGCCAACTACTGAAAGTAAGTTTCTCTTTGTTTGGACACCAAGCATATAGAATCAGCGGTAAGATCTAGTGTGATCCAACGGGGAGGACACAATGGTATGGAAAGATCCATCTTTTACCATACATAGCTTGTATTGGTGGGAGACCTATGGTGTGGTGAGATGGGAAAAGAATACCTTATCGAAGTCTGCCTTTTATGCCCAGACTGAGACGCGGGACCCTCTTGTGAAAAGGGAACTGCATGAAAGCAAAACTTGCAGACATGAAGGAATTGTTTGAGGTTGACTGTCATTGCCCTTAAAGCATTGTGCCCATGCCCATTACTTTTGAGCTTCTTAATCACAAGTAGCTGCCAGCTGATATGAGCGCTGTGAGAGCAAGCTTGATACTGAGTTAAGCCTGCAAAAAAAAAAAAAAAAAAAAAAAAAGCTAAACTCTTACGTCTAGAATATGGTTATGTAGAACATGGGAAAGTATATTTGGGGAGGCAAAAGGGGGACAGTGGGGGCTTTTATAATGGTTATTATGTATCTCTTAAAAGTCAAAAATAGGAGCCAATAATAAGCCTGTTCGTGCATCTCTAGTAAGAAAAACTCCTAAGGATAAAGACAGCTCAAGCTATTCCAGGACACTTGAGTGCAATCCACCTGGTTGGTGGTCAGATTTATTCCTTGTGCCAATACCCGCTTCCCCTCCTCGGGCCTGAACCCTCGCCGAGGCTGGATCCCAGCACATTTATTGTCTCCTGGGTCCCACAGCTAGTACTGTGACCTACAGACTGCTGTGGAGAAGTTCTACCAGCAGATCTACTTACACTCTATAAGAATGCCTTGGGTGTTCCCTCTCCTAAATATGTGTACATGAGCATGTGCTCCGGCAAGGTTCTTGCCGTCGTTTTTTCTACGGTGTGTTGCTGAGTCCCAGCTGGTCCACTGCCAAGTGGGGAGAGCAGAAGGGGCCTCTGCAGACAGCTATGCTCACAACCTGGGGGAACTGAGAAAATGCAAATCAGAAATCTGTTTGGTGCTGGAGAAAGCAGAAAAATGTGTGCGTTATAAAACATTTGTCTGAGTGTAGGTTCCCGTTTTAAGGATGCCTATTCATTCCGAAATGTCAATTGGCACCTAAGGGTATAAATTGGGAATAATTTTCCTTCCTGATTTTTTAAATCACTAAAGCCCCACCAGCTTGCCGTGTAATTTTAGAGAAAATTTCTAACTATGGATCTTCATATTCCTTTAAAGAAAGTTCTGTGAAAATCTGTTGCACAACCTTTCCTCCCTCGCTTAACAACATATAAAAGACACAGTTCCATAAAAATGTATTATTGCACCCCTTTGTCTTATGCAATACTCAATTATATTGATGTTGTTTTATCCACTGGAAAACATTTTGTTTATCAGTTTCTGTGGTTTTCTGTTTTATTTTTTTTTTTTAAGATTCTATAACTACTCTTAGATATTTATAAATACTCAATTTTTTTTTCAGGAATAAATTTCTGCAGTTAGAATTTCTATGTCAAAATGTAGAAGAATTAAAACATTTCTTTTATCTGGCACAAAATCATACTTCAACAAGTTTAAATCCATTCCCTAATATACATGAGCCACTATAAAGTGGGGATATAACTAAGTTTTTATTTTGATTATGAATTTCAAAGAATCAATAAATATACCTCAGTAAAGAAACCATTTGGTGAACCTGATAAAATGAAAAATCTTTTGAACAATAAGAAGTACCTAAACTAATTCAAAAATAAATGAAACTGAATATTCCTATGTATTTAAACAAATGAAATTCATAGCTAAAAATCTTCCCACACAGATAACTGCGGATACAGATGGCTTGACTGACATATCCTATGAAATATTTAAGTTAGATAAAAAAAAATGAAAGAATCATGCGAATCTACACTTCTAGCCTTCTAGTAAGTTGAAAAGGGGACACTTTCAAATTATTTTCATTAGGTAGGTCAGAATGATCTCCATGCCAAGAACATCACAGGAAAATAAACCTCCTTAGCAATATTGTACTGAGCACAGGAGAAATGAGTGATTTACCCTAGAAGTGCAAATCTGCCTCAATGCTAAGGGATAAATCACACAATTGAGCATGTTAAGGGGATCAAGGGGGGAAGCTATGATCTTTTCTAGAGGGCTAGGAAGGACACTGGGAGTAAATAAACATCGACGGATTCAGAACTCCGAGCAAACTAGAAATAGAACAAACCTTCCTTAAACTGATAAATAAAATCTATGAAAAAAAAAAACCCTAACACTAAATACCATCACGTTTATTAATGAAACACTTAAATGTTGTTTTTCTAATTTGGGAATTGAGGTGAAGGTTACCTATTCAGAACACTTCTAATGAACAACATATTACAAGTCTTAGCCGAGTCAATAAAACAAGAAAATTAAATGAAAACTTTCAATTAAGAAATGAAAAATAAGATTTTATATTTATAAATGGAATTGTCTTACAAACTGAGATCCATAAATCCACTCACTACATGATAATTATCAAAGTCATTGGATAAAAGATAGATGTACAAAAATGTATTATACCTCAGTGCCATATCGATTCATTACAAATGAAAAAAAAATAAATATGAAAACATGAAGAGAACTGAGGGATATAGTTAACAAGATATATATATATATGTATGTATATATATATAAAACTTATCTGAAATTATAAAATTCCCATGAGAAAATTATGACCTAAAGAAATGGTCAAATATTCAATTTTTCACATTAGAATACTAAATTATTGTAGAACACTTATTCCTTATCAAGTTTCTATATAGAGAAAATACAAGGTTCAGTTAGAACCTTAGAAGGCTTTTCGTCATACTTAAAAGCTGTCTTCAAAACTACGTGAATTGTAAAGAACCTGTAATATTCAGAATAATCATGAAAAAGAACAAACTAGAGATGTATGATATGTAAGTTTAATACTGCAATGCTACAGTAATCAAAACAGAATTATTTAGGCCCAATATCGTGCAGGTAAAAGAATGTATTGATAGATGACGCTCAACTCAAACACTTCAATTGACTGGAAGCAGTCTACAGATCGCTAAGTAGGAGAGGCAATTAGGATTCTTACATATTCTTCATTGGGACGTTTCAATGATACAAATGGGGAGTTATTATCACACACACCTGTTATGCTACTCTTAGATCTTTTCCCAAGGTAAGTGAAAACATATGTCCCTTGAAAGACATATTTACGGATGGTGACAGCAGCTCAGTCCGTAAGGAACTCCCGTGACTCAAATAGTAACAGGTACATGGACAAATGAGCTGTAGCACATTCATGTAGTGGAATGTCTCAGACAGTTAAAAGAAATAGAGTATTGGCAGAGTTATGGAAGGTATCGTAAATGTTATATGAAGCCAAAGACTAAATGTAAGAACACTCTCAAAAAGTAAAAATAAAAACTAATGTAGCAAAAAGCAAACTATTACCCAGGGATGGGAAGTGAATTCGAAGGGGCACAAGGGAAGCTTCTGCATGTTCAACGCATCCTACCGCTTGACTCCAGTGGAGACAGAGCATGTGCAGAAACGTGTAAACAGCCGTTGCAGCTCGAACTGAAATCAGCACTGCTTAGTATATAAAATCCAGCCTCATTAACTTGAAAACATTTAAAAAAACATATTGAAACGTATAACAAAGGATATATCTTGTCTTTGTGGAATGAGGTGAGGGTGGACAGAAATGGATACAACATCGATGAGAATCAGAAAGTGATTGAGGGATTTCCCTCCTCCCTCCCTCCCCTCCTTCCTGTGTGTGTGTGTGTGTGTGTGTGTGTGTGTGTGTGTGTGTGTGCCTGCTTTCCTCAGGTCTTCTTCTTCTAATTATCTTGAGGCAGGGTCTCTCACTGTATCTCTTGCTATTCCCTTTCAGCTAGAACAGCCGGCTAGTCAGCCGGCCCTTGGACTCCACCTGTTTCTGCCCCTCTGTACCGGGATCACAGGTTTCTGCCACCTTGTCCACCTTTAATCTGAGTGCTGGAGATCTGAACTTGGCTCCTCCTGCTGTGACTGGAAGCAATTTACCCTCCGAGTCATCTTCCCAGGGTCTTCAGGTTAAAACCCAGTTTCATTAAGGCCCTGTGTGACTTGGGAAAAGCTTTTCTCCAACATAATGTAGCTCAACTCCTACCATAATCCCTCACAATTCCACCTCCTTCAAGGGCTTTAGCCCACATGGTTCTTCTGGCCACTCCCCAAGATTTACATAGTAACACAAGGTGTCAAGTAAATATCACTTTTGCAAATGTTCCCTATAATCCCCACAAACATGCCAAAGGGCATGATGCATGCTTTCCTGATGTTCTCAGAGTGGATGCTACAGGGCCTTGCTATGATTCTCCATAGGATGAAGAGGTTTTTTTCTTTCAACCACAACTGAAAATCTCTTCATAGTTACTATGTAAAAGAGAAATACCCCCAAAAAGAATGTAAGTAAAAACTCATCTCAAAAAGTCCAAACCAAAACAAAATATTCTTGCTAAATTTTCTTTAGTATCAATTTTGAGTAAGGTTTATTTCCTGTGTTTAAAAATAGTTATATTTCTCCTTAATGAATAGTTTGGTTTTCAAGAGAACTTCAAATAAAACTATTTATCATGCTTTTATTTTTCTGTTATTATGCATATGCATAAATATTGCAGCATTATGAGGTTACATTTAACAGTCTTTGAGGCTCCTGGGAGCTGTGTTTTCTTTAGAAAAATCCTACATTCATTCTCCAAAGTAATTTTTTTTTTTAAATCTCATTTGCTACTTTTTACATCCAAATCTGCTTGAACCATCTGGAATTTATTTTTTGTAAGCATGAGCTATAGATCCTGGGTGGTGTTTTTTTTTTTTTTTTTTTTTTTTTTTTTTAAATCACATGTTCTGTCAGTGCTATATGTATTTCTAGGATTAGCAATGGAGGGAGGAAGACAGGGGCAGAGGGAAGGAAGGGAGAGTGAGAGAGACCCTGATTAGAAAGTCACCATGATGGAAAAAACAAAGGGCAAACTCCCCTACCCCTACTAGACCTTGAAGAGTGTCCCGTTTGGCTGGGGAAACAGATGTTTGAACGTCCAAAAATAGTAACGAAGGTCAAAGTTGTCTTTCAACATCACACGATGGGGGCGACAGTCAGGATAAACTTGGTAACTTGTTAGGCCTTAAGGAGATTTGCTAGCTGAAAGCAGACATCTCCGACTCCTAAGTCAACCTTCCATAGGTGGGAAAGAGATGCTATGTGTCAGCAGGAACTGATGCAACACACTGTGAGAGCATCCACAGAACAAACCTCCAAAGGCTCAAGCACCTAGAAAAATCCTCAGGGAATTCTTTATACAGAGGTTTGATAACGCACACCAGGCATTCCCACCCAGCCCTGGACCCTGAAAAGCAAAACGTATCCACAGGGTACAGTAGTGTCATGGATGCTTCAGAGGTAACCATCCAATTTCTAATTGGATACGAGGCCTGCTCCATAGGAGAGAATTCATGCCTGGTACTGTAAATCCGGTCAAAAGCCCATGACTGGGAAGTTTGTACACCTAAAGGAGGGACATACTATTGTTGTTTTGTTAAATAATCATGTTGTCAAACTGCCTTCTTTTTTTTAATGGAAACATACTCATTTTATTAAAAAAAATATAAGGAAAATAGCATTTACATCGAATGTAATGCTTTTCTATTTTTTAAATAACCTCTTTATTGACTCTTGGCAGTTTCACATCGTGCACCCAAATTCCATTCACTGCCCCCTACTCCCCTCACTACTGCCCATCCCCCACCACCACCACATAAGGAAACAAATCAAAGTAAGCAAGCACTAAAGCAAGCAAAATAACAGAACACCCTAAAGCAAAAACCGCAACAACAGGGAAAAAATTCTCTTTGCATCTTCTCTCCTGCTTCTCCAACATCTCTTTCATTGGTCCTGGGGGCTACCGAGGCTTGGGCGTGGCATATAATACACCTCTTTGTCCCATCAGGTTCTCTGGCACATGCCTCCTGCAATGACTCACTAGTCTGGTTCAAGGCCTCTGGCTTCTGGCCCACCACCATCACTGGATCCCCCAGGACTCCTCTGGGCTACCCCGTGACTGCCAGGAGTCTTGGAGAGCTTGTGGGTATCATTCCACAGGACCAGTCCCCTCTCCAGCTCCAGCAGGTCCTAGATGGGGTAGATACTAGGGTGGGTCAACCAAATGCCTGGCTTTGGGCCTGGATAGTAGCCAATCTGGTCAGTGCAGGCCTTTGGGGCCACCCACCGCGGGCCAGTGGATAGAGTCAGCACCCCCCACATGCTAGCCATTAGGGTTGGTTTACCCTGGCCTATGGTGAGAAGTGGAGGCCATCTCTCCAGAATTCAGGGGCCAGCTCTTTTGCTATAGCGTCCAGTGAGAGGCAAGGCCAACTTTCACAGGGCCAATGAAGGGTATAGCCGGCTCAGTATGGCCTTCCCGTGGTTCCTAGGGCCTCCTGAGGTGACACAGGCCACAGACATCCACACAGGCCCCAGCAGCTGTGGCTGGACCACAGACCCAGTCATGGCCCTCAGCAGCAGCTTGGGTCTCGTAGACACCCTGGCTCAGGGTGGAGGGACTGGCCACTCAGATGGGAAAGGTTGTGGCCCTAACCTTGGGCCTCTAAGTACCATTTGGTAGCAATGCAGGAGCCAGACTTCACCACAGACGCCAGCCACAGCAAAACCATGGACCCTGGCATGATCCTCAACAGTGGTTGGGTCTGGATGTCACCACTGACCCAATGGCAGTATGACCCTGAGACACCCACATGGCCCTCAGTCTCTGGTGTCCGCATGGCCTTTGATGGTAACAGGTTCATCAGACACCAGCAAAGACCCTGGCTGGAGGAGGCCACGCTGCCTTCTGAGCATTCTTTTATGCCTATCTATCTGTGCTGCTGTCAACATCTGTCACAGAGGTTGTTTTTTGCCGTGGCTGGTAGTTAATGTTGAGGTTCATAACTGGTCAAAGTGCCAAGAATAAGAGCCTGGAGCTCGGCCTTAAATGGGACATCTATATCAAGCCCCTCACCATCAAAACTTGGGGAATATTCTGGAAGAAGGGGGAGGAAGAATGTAAGAGCTGTAAGATGAGAAAGAATGTCTTGTGGACATGGCATGGCCCTTATATTCATGAGCTCATAGCTGCCCATGATTGCCTGTACAAAACCCATATAAGACGGGGTTAAAATCCCTGCATAGTTGAGGAGGGATTCATGAGCCACCACCTGTAGCTGAGAAACTACTGGTAGATGATGGCTGCTGAGAAATGGAAGATTCATTTTTCTTTGGGACTGTGGCCACTGGTAGTTTGGTTATGGTCTTGTGCGTGGCCCACATACCCATGCACATACAGGCAGCACTGACTGGACTCAATAGGTCATAGAAATATTTCTTATAAGACATGGAAGGAGGGTGGGTGAGGGCAGCTGGAGGAGAAGAGTGGGAGTTGGTACAATCAAAATACGTTGTATAGATGCATGCAAACATCGAAGGATAAGTAAATGTGTTTAAGTATCATTACTTAAAAACCCAACCTTTGATTTGAATATATCACTAGATGCTCAATAAACGCCAAAGCAATGAAGACTGATTGGGATAAAATGGACACTTACTGTATGAGCTGGTGTATGGTTTGCTGTGATCTTAGTGCTCACGAGATTTGATGGGATGGGGTACAAAGGGGTCTCAGTCTCCGTGCCCTCATAGCTAAGTGTCCTGAAGCTGCATGTTCTTGCTTGGTCTATAATACTGAGTACATGGCCCAAAGGTCCACACAGGGCAGGAAGGGGCTAGAGATGAGCATCTGCTAAGCAAGTATGTACTTGTTCCTCTCAGCCCCTTAACATTTTGTGTTCTTTATGTTCCAGAAGACATGTGATTATGTGTATCTTACATACAACTTCTCATTTAATTTTGAAGTACAAGGGAAATATTACTAGTCTCATAGTATTGGGGCTGGGGGGGGGATAGAATTCCCAGCCTTTATATGGAATGCATCTAGTCAGTGAAGCCTCAGTGAACATCTACTGTGTAAACGTATATTTCAAAACCAAGCCCAAAGCCAAGAAACAACACACACACACACACACACACACACACACACACACGCACGCACGCACGCACACACGCACGCACGCACACACGCACACACACAGGCACACACATATGTGCACACACGTGCACACATGCACACATGCACATACACATATGTGCACACACACACAAGTGGAATGAACACACTTGGCTGTCTTAAGGAACAGGTACATGTCTTTGTTGTGCATAACATCAACACAAACCAGAAGGCCCCTTGCTTTGCACAATAACAGCCAAAGACCCAGTCACCAGGCTAAAAGTTCTAGAAGTCAGCAAGACATGCGTTGGTGGTATGGTGGTGAGCACAGCTGCCTTCCAAGCAGGTGACCCCGGTTCAATTCCTGGCCAATGCACTGACATTCTCTAACTAGGTGTTGGTGGCACACACCTTTAATCCCAGCACTCGGGAGGCAGAGGCAGATGGATCTCTGTAAGTTCGAGGCCAGCCTGGTCTAGACAGCGAGTGTCAGGACAGGCTCCAAAGCCACAGAGAAACCCTGTCTCAAAAAAACTGAAAAGTAAAAGTCAGCAAGGGTAGGGTTTTGTCGTTGGGGTTGGGGGAAAGAAAGACGGGACAGAGACAGAGGGACAGAGACAGGGAAGATGAGCAGCATCAGGACCACTCACTCTAGGAAGCCAAGTACAGCAGGAAGAATGTTCTCTGATTTCCCTGCAGACTCCCGTCCTCCAGCTGCACACCATCACAGACACCCCTGCCTCGGGATACAGAGAGAAACGCTCATGTCTCGTCAGAGACTCATTCTAAGGCTCTGGCACATTTTAGTCTGTGAAGTCACTTTCCACTCCCTCTGGCACCCCAGTGCCAGGGCCCTTTGCTGCACACTGGAAAGCCGCGTCTCTCTGGCAGGAACTGAGTAGCTGAGCAGGAGGTTCCAGTGGTAACTCAGGACACACTCCTCAGTAAGCATGCGTTCTGTATTTAATAAGAGGCAAGGTATGAGGAACAAATGATGCGTCAGGGTTGGGATTTAGATCCAGTCAAAACTGAACACTGAAGTTAGACCTGCTGTTGGGCCTAACAGAAAGTCCCATGCTTTACTGCTTAAAGATCAGACCCAGTCCGGAGCACAGAGCTCTGGGAGGATCGCTGTGGCCGTAGAGAAATCGCTAAAGTGTGTCTCCTTGGTTCTGCATTCGTCAAGTATATTGCTTGCAGACTCATTCGGTTAACTAGGTTAAAATGTGCAACCTGAAAGGAGCATCATGCCATGCACAGACAGGGATGTCAACACCGCCACACGCATTCCACATCACTTTCACGTTGAAGCATAGTGGGACTGGAAGGAACAGGGAATGATAATTGTCTCTGCCAGCTGTGACAGCTCCCATTAGTAAACCCTTCCCCTGGCAGCCATTATCCAGAGTGATGTGCATCGTATCACCATTGTCTTTATTTTACAACCGAAGAAATCTGAGCTCCAAAAAAGCAGTAACATTGGCCAAGAAGCAATTAGTAGCGCCAGGATTGAAACCAAGGAAGACTAGGGACCATAGTGTCAGCGCTCTCTTACACCAGAGGAAGTAGGGTCAGGGAAGAGATGCACAGGGTTGCTGGCACACCAAGAACGACCCAGCAGTTTGCACACATCTTTTGAGCATGGTTATAGCAGCAGCACCCCACGCATCTTCCCTGGCTCCCAGAGCTGGGGCTCTAGACGTCTTGATACATTTCTGCCAGCAGTCACTAAGCATGCAGCAGATGGTCACCCCGATGGGTCTCAGTGTATCGATGCCCCCACCCCGCTCCAACTGGGTCCAAACACAGAGTAGCTTTGCTGCTGACAGAGAGCTGGAGATAAGGCTCTGTGAGGGTTCTCAGCAGTAGGGCATCCAGAAAGCCTTTCAGAGTTTAATGGGTAGTTTGGCCTGTGTTCTGTCCTGACTCTGCCGTTCCCCAGTCACTAATCACATCAACTCCATTTGAGGATTTCTGGATGACTTCCATCGATCCCGACCTTCCTCCAGCGCCTGCCTCCGGGTTCTCCTGTCCTTTTTGCCCGCCTGCTTCCTGGCTCGTCGTCGTCTTAGTCCCGTTCCGACATTGCTTCAGCGTTCTCCCTGCCGCTCTGTGTCTTTTCTTTTGTTTCCCTCTTATCCACTTGCTGCTCTTATAACTCTGTCTCTGGGATCACGGTCCCCACACCCACGCTCTGCTTTCCCTGTCTTCTATTCTCTGAGCCTCGGCCCATCTTTGTCTTTGAACACAAAGAGCGTAGAGTGTAACACAGAAACCGTGAAGGCAGACCAAGGCAATGCAGTCGCGATGACCACATTTGCTGCTGTGCACCCGCGCTGAAGGAATAGAGCAACTCAAGTGTTACAATGCTTACAGCAACTGTGTTTGTTTCTCACGAAAGCCACATGCGTGCCATTGTCCAGGGAGCACGCTGTGCTCACAATTGCCCCTCAGGGACTCAGACCAATAGAAGCTTTATTCTAACACATTCTTCTATCCACAAAGAGAAGGGTGAATCAAAGCCTGACTTCTTAAGGCTTCTGGTAAGGAAATAGCTTGCAATGTGCCCACCCACATCAACCTCGCCCAAGTAAATCACTTGACTACCCCTAAGCTCAAATGAAGCAAAAACCATGTGATATTCCTACTGAGAAATTACCTACAGGAAGGGCCACAGTATGAGTGAATGTAATTTTCAAGTAGTGTGGGTAATTTCAGTGAATTGGGGACATTGCGTTACCATTCTTGGTGTGAGAAAGGTAGGTGAAATCGTAGCTTGAATCTTAGCCCTCGATATATAATAACCTAGAAACATAGAGCTTCAGTGTTCTGTCGATTCTATATTCTTCTATAAGAAACTAATATAGGGATTATCAAGCCAGGCATGGTCGAACAGATTTCCAACACCTGGGAATGGAGGCAGAAAGATAAAAATTCACAGCCAGCTCGGGTTACATAGTGAGTTCAGGAAGCTCACTGCCAACTGAGGCGACTCACTACACTGTCTCAAAAAAGCGCATGCAAACACACATATACACACACACTAATTTCATGATTCTTAAAAAATACAGGAATGTGAATTCTTTTACTCCTATGATTCCTACAATCCTTCCAAATAATTAGCACAGAATCTTCATTTATATAGTGGCTAATAAATAAATGGTAACCGATTATGTGCAAGTGTTATTTGCATTAAGATGTTAAGATGTAAAATAACAGAAAAGGTTGAGGTTGAGTCTTTGGAGTCAAACTTTATTCAAATTAAACCCCTAGTAACAATTATTAATAAGACTGAAAATCGAAAGTGACATTTATCTTGGCTAACACTGGAGTCCAGTACATTCATGATAAATCTGTCTTGCTCTTATTCTTACCACTTCCTTATTTTGACAAAATAGAACATTAATGGAAAACGCTGCATTTTTGTACTGTTCTGAGCTTGAGGACAGAAAGTATCTGTAGAAAGGAAACAAACACAAATGGGACAGCTCTTATATTAGCTTAGAAAATCCTCACAGATGAGAGAATTCTTATAGAAATGTCTCGTTGAAATATTTCAAGGGAAAATGAATGATTCTGACAAGTAGGCATTCATTATGAGATGATACACAAACAAAAATTTATCTCACATCTAAATGATACATTGCAATATATGTAAAACTTTGGGTGTGCTACGTGGTTTTAAAATATATGTGACAAGTACATCAAAAACAGTCTATAATTAATGTCAGTTTTATTTGTCTCAGCAAACAGTGTAGGATTAGTGATAAAGGGTTAAACTTGGCAAAGCAAGAAGTTTCTGAGGATTTGTGATGTGCATATGGTATGGGGAGATGAGAATTTTATTATTATAAATGTTATTAGCCTGAAAATAATTAGGTTTCATATTAACATTGCTTTGTTTTGTTTTGTTGATGGTGGTGGTGGTTTGTGTGTGTGTGTGTGTGTGTGTGTGTGTGTGTGTGTGTGTTTTGGTTTTTCAAGACAGGGTTTCTTTATGTAGCCTTAGTTGTCCTGGAACTAGCTCTGTAGGCCAGGGTGACCTTGAATTCACAGACATCGTCCTGCTTCTGCCCCCTGAGGGCTGGGATTAAAGGCGTGAGCCCCCACCACCTGGCTGATAACATCTTTCTTTTGTGTGATAATTTTTAAAAATGGTTATTATCTCCTAAAGATTAGAAACAGGATTTGAAAACGAGTAACCAAGGAAGTGCTCTTCATGAATGGTTAAAGGTGAGGTCAGAAGTCATAGATTTTCAAATCAAATTCTAAACTCTAGGCATAATATGATCACCTTTAAGTTACTGGCCCAGTGTCTGAGAGCTCCCATAACATCCCATGAGCTTGCCATTGCTCTTGGTTGCCCACCAAAAAGACAGTAAGACCCTGCTTCCGAAGGCAAAACACATTCTTGGGAAAGGATGCAAAGAAATAAGTGAAATTGAGCTGGATCTTTTTCCTGCTCATTGGAAGAAAAAAATTACCAATGACCACACTCAGCTGCCGATCCTGCATTCTGTGATACTGAACTGTCTGAGACACTGTACCCACTAGTGCAATGGTGGAATGAATATTGTGCAATGGTCAACCACTTCTTCATTGGCTTTGAGTCACACTCCAGGGGACGGAATCTATTTCTGGAGCTGCAGATCTGCTCAAAAGCCCATGACTGAGGTAGTCACAGGCTCTGTGGGAAACCAATCACTGACACTTTACCGAGTGGACATGTAGTAGCACTGCTTTCTAAATATTTATGTTTATCACCGTAGAGCAGTACAGCTCTCATCCCTGTCACAGAAGCCGCCTTTGGAAGTGGGCGCTGGTCAAACTAGAGACTCATAATGGTCAAACTGCAGAGAATAAATAAGGCTGAGTGCTCCGCCACAAATGTTACTCCCTCCAGATGCTGGGAAATCTCAGAAGACAACCTGAAGGGACCGTGGGCTCTAAAGACGGATAGAGGTGCATTTGGGTGCTTTTTCCTGATTATGACGCAGCTATTGCAAGCATGAACACACAGCAGATGTGAGTGCCTGCGTCAAATCTAACAGAACGTCTTTAAAACATTTTGTTGTTGCTTCTCCAGGCTTATTTGCACTCCCAACACCCATACTCTGAGTAGTCTCCTATCCAGTGTCATGTCACCTGTGACATCCTTTTGCCTTGTTCCTCTCCGTACTCCAGGTTTCCAACACCTCTTGTCCCCATCTGCTGGTCTCCTATGTAGTGTCATTCTTTACAGCCAGTCTTACAGCCCTCATTCACATACATACAAACTATGACAGTTGGGATCCATGTAAGAGAGAGAGAGAGAGAGGGAGAGAGAGAGCGCATGTGATGTCTGTTTCTGAGATTCAGTTACTTCACTTAATACAACACTTCTAGTTCTGATTCATTTTCCTAAGATATTTATGATTTCACTTTTCTCGGTAGCTAAATAAAATCCTATCATGTGTATCTTCCACAGTTTCATTATCTACTCTTCAGTTGGTGGATGTCTAAGCTGGTTTACCCTTCCTTGCTGTTGTAAATATTGTAGCCATGATTTTATTTGTTCTGTGTTTTAGTCATGCCTATGACCCAGGTAATAGATTGTCACAGGAAGCAATGTGTCTGCCTGCCTACATTAGACATGAACTAAAAAAAGAGGGATGGCATTGTGGTTAAGAATAACCTTGAGGTTTTAATGTTATAGCTTCTTCCTCTCCAAAAAGGATATGGAAAAAAAAAAAAAAAAAAAGAGGGCGGGTGAGTAAGATTTCTTCTCTTCAGGGTCCAGTACAAGACAGAATAACCCAACCATTAAAACAAGAAAATATTGTTGGTTCATCATGACTGCACTTTTAAAATGCCCTGAGTTTTTTGACATTATCCTCAGCCAAAACAAATGGATTATACCCTTTCTCTAACACTTGGACTGCTTTGATGGGTAAGGTATGGCAAAAGTGACACTTCTGATATTTTATGACAGTCTGTAAAGGTTCTTCAATGTTCATAGGGCTGGAGAGGTGGCTCTGTGGCTACAAACACTTGTTGCTCTTACAGAGAACAAGGGTTCAGTTTCCAGAACCCACACATTGACTGACAACCAACCACCTGTTACCCCAGATGTAGGGAATCCGATACTCTGTTTTGGCACATTGGGCACCAGCAAACATGTGGTACAAATGTGTACATGCAGGAAAAATACTTATAGACAGTTTCCTTTTATGAAAAGTGTCATATGGGAGCCATTTGCCACCATATAAAGCATTAGACTACCCTGAGTTCACCAGGTTAGTGAGGTCATGAAGCTTCAGCCCGAGTAGTCTTTATTTGTTTACATCTCCTGGAAGTATCATACAACGCAAATGAAGCATTTTAATTCCTCCAGACCTGCCAGCCAACACTGGAAACTTACCATCTTGCTACTTGGTCTCAAAGTCTAAACACTTCATGTAAATGCTTTTGCCACATGAAATAATCCCTGATATTTCTAACTACTAAGACGCGGGGGTTGTGAAGAGTCAACATACACCTAGAAGCCACCACTTCTCCCTCAACCCCGAGAGCTTTGCCTGCCACTTGTCCCGCCTTAATTTTTCTTGGTCTGTTAATGAGTCGAGGGATGACAACCTCCTCCTCCCTCTACCCAGAGCAGAAATCTGCAACAATATTCTGAGAAACCACCGGAGACGAAGCAGAAATACAAAAGCATCAGGAGCCAGGACAATAACATGGATCCCTGAGCCGCAGATGCGATGGACACGGTATTCCTGAAGCACATGAAGAAAGGGGAGGGGAGGATGGAGAGAGGGCTTGGCAGGTGAAGGTGCACGCTGCCAAGTGTGACTACCTGAGCTTCACACCTGGGATTCTCATGGTGGAAGAAGAGAACTGACGCCTGTAAGCTGTTCTCTGAGGGCTGTGTGTGCCCCACGGCAAGTGAACACAAATACACAGCCTGGATACAAAGTATCCAGGATGCAAAAGTATCGAGGGGAGATAAAGCCTGGAGACACACAGTTTGTATCCAGGCTGCAAAAGTATCGTTTGGAGGGGAGATAAAGCCTGGAGACGTGCCTGCCTGCCAGGGTTACGCCTTCTCTGCCACATCACTCCAAGTTTGCTAATGGAACCATTTGGAGAAAAACGCAGATGAGCTGCAATAGTACTGCGATCAAAATTCAATGTTGCATATCCAAGAAGAAGATGACCCCAGAGGACTACTTGGCTAAATAGTCTGGCACAGTGTAATAAATCAGAACCCGATAATACAAGCATAAAGTCAAGGAAATATGTAGGGCGGAATCTTAAAAATCGGTGTGTGTCAAAATGTTTTATCGCAATCCCTGGACTCTCTTCTTTTTTCTCTTGAAAAGTGTGCATCCAATGATGATATTATCTAACTTCATCTGGGAACATATGCATACACTCCCTGACTTTAAACATTTTCTTTAGAGTTTCAAAAATGCAACAGTGATTGCATTAAAAACTAACAGAAGCATGCAGCTTAGGTTTTCAGTGACTAATGAGCAGACATGTTTTACTTTCTACGTGCACAAAGTTATTACAAGTATACGGCAAAGTCCTGTGTATGGTTATTACATACCGTCTGACTGTAGAAAATTTAGTTTTACATTTCCTAACTCTTCCCAGGTTGCTTTAGAGGGATGTCCTCCCTAAACATGGAAACTAATGAATAGCAGATCTCTTTGCTAGTCAAATTTGACATCACTGGTTTGCAGTACCCCAAGGTTCTTTTTGCTTTTGCAGTCCCAGGGAATAAAGATGAAGAAGTTAAGACAAAGGAGGACCGTCATGAAAATCAACAGGAAAAGCTTCGTGGGCTCAGTCAGAGGAACAAGCAGCTGCTGCAGACACTCATTAGCAAAGGTGAAGTTAGAAACTTCAGGGCCACTGAAATGGCGTTAGTATAGGAATCTGTCATAGTGATCAAAGAAGTAAGAACAATGAAAATATGCACTAAAAAAGAGATTAAAGCATGTGAAAAGAAATTACTGAGGGAGAGATGATCCACAGGAACTAGAATCTCTCCTCAGATAATCATGAAAATGGCTGCATTTCCCTTTCCATTTCAACAGATGAAGTGAGAAGTTGGGAAAGGGATACATGATGGGTCTTCAATGCCAAGGAATCCCAGGGGACAGACATAAGTGGCACTAGAGTAATTATTTTAGTCCCTTAAGCCTCAGCATTTCCTGTTTGGAAAGATTGTAGAGGAAACAAAAAATTAACAGTGTCACACATGTTTCTGGTCCCAAAGGAAATCTGGACATATTTAGAATCGTATTCTTAGCATATGCTAATTACTCTGAGTATGGAGTTAACGACGCTTAATTCTTAGTGAGTGCATAAACTTGTAAACAATGAATGGATACACGATAGAAGGGGATCTCCACGCACCAGAGCTACACCAGAGCCATCCTAATGGGTGGAGCAATAGCCTCTCAATGACATCACACATTCATCACTGCAATCTGTGACTATGTTTCTTCAACAACCTTCCTAAAATGTATCTATACACATACATCAAAAGAGTCAAAGCAGAGGCAACAAGACCTCTTCTAGATGCACAGACACCAGACAAAAAGCCCAGTCTTAGGCTGTACTGCCAGTGCCCTGGGTTACCTCTCAGAACTAGACGAAAACACTTCACTGCTGAAGATGCCACAAATCTGATTCCGAGAACATGGAGAAATAAAAATCTGGTGCTGACTGAGGAGCTTGATCCTCATTGTCTAGATTTTATAGTGATGGGAGGTGTTATAAACACTGCTAGAGAAGAGAAGCATTCACCACTCTTACCAATGTGTGCATCCTGTTAGCTACAGCAGCAACTAACCTGGCAAGATATGCCCTCTGGTGCCATAGCAGCATAGCAGCAGGAATGCAAGGGAGTGGCCAGATACCTTATAATTGGACTTAAGACCTATTCCATAAGATGAAACCCACACCTGGCACTGTAATCAGGCCAAGAACCTATGTCAAGGCAGATCAAATAGGAGAGCGCCTACTACTATTATTCTGCTAAATAAACGTAGCATTAAAACATACCTAATCATCTGTCATTGTATTCATAAATTAAGGCATCTCTCAAATCTTATCACAGAAGCTTCTGTTTGTAGATAATGATGATGATGATCAACACAGCAACCATAAACTAATTGGGTAAGAGGTAGAGAACAAGAGACTGCAGAATGTTCAGCCTTGAATAAATGATATACGCTTCACCCATACACACAATCCCAAGACTGGGGTATCATTAAGGAAGAGGTGGCTAAAAAAAACAGTGTAAGAGCCAGAGATGCTGGGTTAATATAAGAAACAGTGTCTTCTGAACACTGTATGTGTCCACTCACAGTGGTTGTAACATCATGCACAAGACCTATACAAGCCAAAGCTAGACCAAACTCCATCACAGAAATGGGAATTACATGTGAAATGCCATCCCAAAAGAGGAGCTGTTGACATTTCTTGGCTGCTGGGAGAAGGGTTAGTTCTCTCTAATCATAGAGCTCCTGAAGTCAACCACACTCCAGTGGAAGGACACATATCCAAGAATATTCGGCCAACGCAAACAGGTATTAGTGTGAGAAAAAAAATGACAGAAGGTTGGGTTGAAAGGGAGGAAGTGATAGATCTGGGTATGTTTGTAGGATAGAGGGGTGTATATGACCAAAACATATTCAAAGAATGCAGAGCTGTACCCGCTGTAACAAAAGGTCAGGCTCTGTAGATGTGGTTAAGTGAAAGGCTTTGAGATGGGAACTATCCTCAGTGATCTAAGTCAGTAGACTCTAATTCACTGGACGTGTCAGTGTGGATTACTTCTCCAGAAAGTTTCCCAGAAACCTTTCCGAGTTCTGTGTTGGAGGGACATAATGGAGAAGAACGGACATAGACAATCGATGCAATGGCTTTGATGCCTGGGGAACAGAGGAACAGAGCCATGTATCAAGGACTACGGGCAGCTTTTGACAGCACAGAAGTCACGGGAGCCTACAATGACATAATGGTGTGAGCTTCTAACTTGTAAAGTTTATCAAATAGCTTCACCAAAAACGTAGTACTTTTCCCAGAAACTACAAAAGTGCATACAGTTCTGAAGCCCCCATCACTCATTCTGTGGGCTGTTCACGTTCTCAAGGCTTCCTCTCTCCAGCACTGATAACCACCAGCCTGAACTTCCTGTTAGCGATATATTCCTTTCTGCATCATCTTGCTTCTGTTACTTTATTTCAGAATTGCCTGCATGCACGCATACACTTTACCTTGATTATATCTGAGCCTCTCCCTCAACCACTCTCCAAAGTCTCCTAACCACCTCCAAGCCTTCACTCACTTATGGTCCATTTCTACTTTCTTTCTTTCTTTTCTTTCTTTCTTTTTTTTTTTTTTTAACCCTGGGTTCTACTTCCTTCCTGTCTGTTACAGCCTTAACCATTTTGTGACCAACCACTATGTTAAGTGTCTTTAATGAGGCAGATTGTGTCTAACTGGCTGTGGTTACCTGACGTATCACATCCTATCTCCTGTTATCGACAGAGTGACATACCAGCTCTATTTCCCTTCTTTGCCTCGATTACAGCATGAAATTTAAAAAAACAAAACAATTTGGTTACCAAGGCCTCTATCAAGGAATGATGGCTGAGAGAAAAATGGTGTCAGTTTCATCTTAACTTAATCTAAGATTTTTCTATCATTAATCTGACTCATTCCAACAAAAGCTTTCAGTAAATATATGTTAATTTACCAAACCATACCCCTAATTTGGGGACTATAAATTCTAAGTAAGAGCATATGTTAGATACCAAAACCAGTTTTTGAAAATGTCAAACTTAAAACCCATGTCCATTTGAGGGGATGGCTGGAGGAAGCAAAGTGGAATATGGTAACTTTATTTTACTTTGAAAACTAAAAAAATAAAAATAAAAATAAAATAAAAGATAAGTAATAATTTTTATTTTGTGTCTTTATTTTTATTATAATCAGAAACAATTTTATTTTGCATATCAATCCCAGTTCCCTCTCCCTCCCACCCTCCAGTACACCCCACCGACACCCCCAACTCCCCCTCTTCTCCCCTGGGAGGGTAAGGCCTTCCACGGGAGCTCTTCAAAGTCTGTCTTATCATTTGGAGCAATGCCTAGGCCCTCCCCCATGTGTCTAGGCTGAGAGAGTGTCCCTCTATGTGGAATGGACTCCCAAAAGTCCATTTGTATACTAGGGATAAATACTGATCCACTATCAGAGGCTCCGTAGACTGCCCAGTCCTCCTAACTGACACCCACATTCAGGGGGTCTGGGTCAGTCCGATGCTGGTTTCCCCAGCTGTCAGACTGGGGTCCATGAGCTCGCCCTTGTTCAGGTCAGCAGTTTCTGTGGATTTCCCCAGCCTGGTCTTGACCCCTTTGCTCATCACTCCTCCCTCTCTGCAACTGGATTCCAGGAGTTCTATTCAATGCTTAGCTGTGGGTGTCTGCTTCTGCTACTGGATGAAGGCTCTAGAATGGCATATAAGGTGGTCATCAATCTCATAATTAGAGAAGGACATTTAAGGTAGCCTCTCCCCTATTGCTCAGATCAGTCTTGTAGGTCTCTGGACATTTCCCTAGTGCCAGATTTCTCTTTAAACCTATAATGGCTCCCTCTGTTATGGATTCTCTTTTCTTGCTCTCCTCTATTCTTCCCCCACTCAATCTTCCTGGTCGCTCATATCCTCCACTCCACTCCTTTCTCCCAGCTCCCTCTCCCCTCCCCCCATGCTCCCAATTTGCTCAGGAGATCTTGTCCCTTTCCCCTTCTCCAAAGAACCATGTCTCTCTTAGGTTCCTCCTTGTTTCCTAGCTTTTCTGGCAGTATGGATTGTAGGCTGGTAATCCTATGTTCTATGTCTAAAATCCATCTGTGAGTGAGTACATACCATCTTTGTCTTTTTGTGACTGGGTTACCTCACTCAGTGTGGTTTCTTCTAGTTCCATCCATTTGCCTGTGAGGTTCAAGATTTCATTTGTTTTGTTTTGTTTTGTTTTGTTTTGTTTTCTGCTGAGTGTATAAGTAACATTTTTTTTAAAAAAAACAAGCAGGCTAGGTCACCTTGAAACAGCGCAGAGTACAGCACAGGAAAAGCAGCTTAGCAAGGAGCCTACTAGCTCTTCTGCCATCCCAGAATGAGTTGTCAAGGAGCCTCTCTCTGCCTTTTCCAGCTTTCTGGAAGTCTTCTTCTTCTTGCAACATCTTTCACCTAAATCAGACTCTTGTAACACAAATTAATAAAAAGACTCAGAGACTTATATTGGGTTTCAGGGACGTACAGATCCACTAATCACCCACCAGATCTGAAACAACACTCAGGATGTGCTGTTGAGTAGGAAAGAAATGAGGGGCTGAACTTCTCAAGATTCACTATAGACTGAAGGAGGAGACGTGCTGATGGATTTCCATTTATCTCAATAAGGAGTATTTTTGGTTTGTTTGTTTGTTTTCTACTTAGAGTAGTGTGACATCCTGGGACAGAGACACTGATTGTAGGACTACAGTTACGTCCTGTTTCTGACACTAACGGTCAGATGACTGGCAGAGAGGGCAAGTTAGTGAAAGAGATGGCAGAACAGACAGAATTTGATTCTTTCTTATCTCCTTAACCTTGGCATTTCTTCTTCCATTTGGATCAAACATAGAATTAACTAAAACTCGTGGTTAATGGAGTCTGGAGCTGCTTTGCTTTTCTTCCTATAAGTCCAGTATGGGTCTATCAGATTTCTGTCTGGTTCTTAGTCCTACATTGCCATTAATTTTAACAGCCCTTGCTATCAGTGATTGTTGAAAGGGACCCCTGTTGGTAGAAAGCTACTATAGACTCAATGTCACTTGCATTTACTTTATTTTCAAATAAGAATCACTTTCTTCTAGTTAACTTGCGAGAGATAATTTAAGGAAGCCACTCAAATACCACCGTCACTTTTAAAGGTTTATGTTTTATTTATTGCAATAGCATCTGTAAATACTTCAAAGGTTTAGGCAGCATGTTTCTATTTTAAGCAAATATTTTTATCCAGCTCATGTTCAAGGTTATTTGCATAGTGGTTTCACAGTTCTTTGCCTTAATACCTCTTACCCAAGGAGACAAGAACCACAGCTATCTGTCAGTACACAAGTCCGTCTGTCATAGCTATGCATTTGTTCCTTTTCACAGAAACAGCTCACACTGGCAAGGTTATTGCCCATGGTCAGAACTCATTCAAGATTTCAAGGTTGTGAGATATTTTCCCTAGCTCAGATTCTCTCCGCGTGCTCTCTCCGATCTTCAGGCGCTCATACCCAGTTATCTAGAATAACTGGAGTTCTCAATGGTTAATACAAGAGTCCATGGTCACACATGTAAGCTCTAGTAGAAAACCAAGATTAGTCTGGCTTTCAACTGAGAAAATTAGAGAGAATGACACAAGAGTGTGGATGCTTTAATGAGAGAATGTAAACTAAACTAACCATTTAAACTCGGGAATGGGCCCTTTATAGCCAGCAGTAACGAAGAACGCATAAATGCGGTTCTAACTGCTGGACAAGGTGAAAATTACCTTTGGGTCAAAGCTTTAAAAAAAACAATCCCAGTCTGTCTAGTTCCTGGTGTCCATAGATTAATGTGTCTCCCTTACAGATGTGACGGCAATTACTACAGAGACATACAACTTGTCACCAGCAGAAAGTCAGAGAGTTGTACGTGGGACATCTACATCATAGCGTACATCTGTCAAGACTTGGGACCTTCAAGAAGGAGGTACAGAGAAGGACAGTAAAAGCCAGAGGACGCCTGTGGTCACAACAATGGCTTCTTGTCACATCAGCACCATTGCACAGGACCTCACAGCAGCTGTGGCTGCTTACACACACCCGGTCAAGATCGAGTCAGCAAAACCCCTGTGTGGATCAGGGAGGAACTCATGGAATTCTACCTATTGACAACGGATGGCTGCCTCGACTGCCTGGGGACAGAGAGGCCGTTTTCTTCAAGAATCTGGCTCTTGAGAGATTACCCATACTAGAGTAGAGGGTCCTACATTCACACACATACAAGCAGCACTAACCAAAGTGAGTTTCAAACAAAACAAAACAAAAAAAAAAAAAAAAAAAAGCAGTGTCAGTAAAGAGTAGCTGCTCTCCCAGAGGACCTGGGTTCAATTCCCAGCACCTGCATGGCAGCCCACAATTATGTGCAATTCCAGTTCCAGGGGATCCAGCATCCTCTTCTGACCTCCACAGGCACTGAAGACATGCGTGGTGCACAGACAGGCAGACCAAACACCCCCACACACAAAATTAAAAAATGATAATCTTAAAATATTTTATGAACGAATGCATGAAGTTGGGATAGGGAAGGATTGGGGTGGAGGGGGAGGGGAGGATTGGGGAAAAGGAAGTCAGTTTAATCAAACGCATTATGTATGTGCATGAAATTCCCAAACAACAAAAAGTTTCATAAAACTGAAAACAAGTTTGAAATTTCCTACAGTACCATGTTAGCTTGAGTAATTATTTAACTTCCCATTGTAAGTACTTTTCTTATCGTGATGCCTGACAGACACTAAGAAACGATGATAAATATTTAATGACCAGCTCTCCGTGTGATGTCACAGACTTTTCTATTTGCATGGCATGAATATTCTCATCATGCCCTCTGCCAGGCTACCCGTCACAGAATGTGCTACTGAGCAAAGATGCCCAGGAGTGACACATTTAGGCGTCCTTGATATGCTACAAGAGACGTAAAAACTTGGTAAGCACAGTTAAGAGTAAGACACGGCAAGGGAGTCGACGATCACTGCCTTTGTTTCAGCAGCATTTTCTCGACTGTCCCGTTGCTGTTTGGCAACAGTGGTTCCACTTAATTCTGGGAATATTAACATCGGGTTCTGGGTCGGGAGTGACTGTCTCCATACATAGCATTCTGCCTCTGGGTTTTCTCACTCCGGCCCCATGCCTTTATCCTTTCCTTTCCCTTCAGGTCTCTGGGAGTAAACTTCCAGAAAGTGTATCCTTTCCGAGTTCCTATTTCTCCTGCACACTGAAAACCCCAAATGTGAGAAGACCTTCCTTCTCCACCAGCAGCGTCTGGATGGATCCCAGTTCTCACTCATCCTCTGAGTAAAACTCACCCAGAACTTACGGGGCCTCCCACCCTTGAAATTGTGATCAAAGGACTCACTTGAGGCCCCTGTCCTTGTCTTGGTGCGTGCTAGTTTTGACGGAAGGAAAGGGGATGCCACAGACGGTATTCCTTCCACCACTCCACAAACTGGGGAGACAAAGGTACCATCCGCATGCCTCCACACAGTGGAAGATCTGAACAAGACCAGGTGAGCTGCTGGGTGAGGGTTAAATCAAGTGTGTCAAGGGTGCTAAGCTCTCTCTTTCTCAACTCCCTGCTGTTATTGGAAATGTTGCGAGCAATAAAACCCTAGCATTGCAGGCAAATACTATCTTTTGTCAATATCCATTGTCCTGGAATGCAAGAGTGACTACATAGATATCCAAAGTATACATTTGAATCTTATTGTAACAAGGTGCAGCCTGTTTCAGGGAGCAGGGAATCTTGCAGGGAACACTCACACATCCCCCCAGGAGCTTAGTTATGATTAGTTAATACACATGGCCACACTCTAGAAAATCACTTATTAATTCCATCTCTCAGCCTTGGTTGCTTATGCTATGTACCCTATTTGTCCATGTTGTTTACATATCCAGTTGCCTCTCAGGAATTCACCTTTGTTTCCCTTCAGTTTGTAAAACTGTTCTTCATACCTCCAAGTTCAACTTAAGTAGCAGAGATTCTTTCAAAGTAACTTTCAAATTAAGAAAAAAAATAATGAGGCTGTCCTCCACTGCACTCCCAGAATGCTTTGCGTGTAATAACTTATGCAGTTTTATCTCCTATGAAAAATTCTGAGCTCCTTTAATCAGGCAACTTGCCTTGTATGCCTTTGCATCTTCTGCTTCCAAAATACAATTGGTGTCTGTTGCTAAAACTTCTTCTGTGGAGGAGACATAAACATCTACCCTTCCTCCTAAGATCCTCAGTACCAAAATATGGTTCTACCAACATTCATCCTAGAAAACCAATACTTTATTTTCGGATTATTTACAAAGCAATGGAGATGGACTACGGATTATGGGTGATCCCGGAAGGTGAACGGTGACTGCCCTATGGATGGGTGGGTGGAGCCCCCTCCAAGTGCTTTCCAGACCATATACCCACATAGAATCAGGGTAGAATTGCATGTGGCTATTCTGGACTGAAAGTTGGATACTCTGGCGAAGGCATCATAGCCCTCCCTGCCTTCTCCCTTCATGAAGGAATGGCAACCATCAACAGGCTGAGTTGTGATAACCATTCAGCAGCACGCCCTGTCAAATTTCTAAAGCTGAGGGTAGTTTGCCCCTGTACAACAGCACCCAGTAAGTGACAGCTGTCTTTAAAACTGAGGGGTGTTTGTTTTTCTTTTTTATAGATGAACTTGGAACATGAGTTAACCCTGTAACCTGGGCCATGAAGAGCCATCTTAGTTGGTGGTGACAGAAAATCAGTCAACAAAGCAAGAAAATGGACACATTACCACATTCAGTTTTGTGTATAATTATCAGTACTGTAAACAGATCCACCTGAACAGGGACCAGAAGTAACAATGGAGACAGTGAGGCCTCTAGGAAATCGTTCGATGGCAACATCTCATCCATGAATACTCTGTAAGGGGAGTATGTAAAACCACACCTTTTCACTAATTAGCTTTCATAATACAAAGAGAAGCCCACCAGACAGTAAGTACGTGTTAAAGGGAGTCACATTTGGTATAATGATTGCAACTCAACATCCAAACTTTCTACAGTTAAACAGGGTTTTGTTGTTTTTGTTCATATTGGAGTGCTCCATTTCTGGGCTCATTTTTAGTAGCATTTATAAGCCAAGAGGATAAATGAGTATCCCTGGAAATGCTTGTACACAGAGCGTGAGGTGAGCCTTGGGGAGTCACCAGCTCCCTTGCAATTCCATGACAATGTGATTTAGTAACATGATTTAAACCAGCAGAGGCTTCCTAATAACTACTTGGGCTTAGAATTGGAATCTTGCTCTTCTTTCCAACAAGCTGGAGAGATGTCACAATTATTCTGTATCCATCCAGGTCCCGTATTTGACACTGTGGAGCAAGACAGATGTATGAAAACAAATCATCTCTATATCTCTCTACACAGTACCATAAAAGTAATTCAAGGGCCAGGCCATCTGGCTGAAGTTACTCAGTAAGTGTAATATCAGGGGTGGGATGGGACTCTGAGGAGACTTTGTCCTGGTTACTGATGCCAGAAATAAGACCTGAGGGAAATGTTACTAAGGGAGGTTGGCTCTTGCAAAAACAAATGTGGATGTGATCTCAAATTCCTTTTTCTACTGCCCTTCACTCTTTAATTAGGACAGTCTCTCTCTCTATCTATGTGTGTGTGTGTGTGAGAGAGAGTGTGTGTGAGTGTATATGAGTGTGTGTGTGCGTATATGTGAGTGTGTGCGCGCGCGTGTGTATACATGTGTACATATGTGTGTGAGTGTGTGCGCGCGTGTGTATGCGTGCTCAAGCACGTACTGCTGGCTGGGGATCTGTCCCAGGGCCTTGTGCATGATAGGCAACATTCAACTACCCTCGTGTGCTCCCTGTGCCCCAGACAAACAAAAAATCATACACAATTTCCAACTTGAAAATTCCATCTGTAAATCATGTGGGATCATTGCAGCTCAAATATTAACGTGTCTACCACCAGGGAATCCTGTCTTTTAAAAAGGAGCAAATGCTAATTCGGGGCTTGACTAGGCCCTGAGATTCTAACAAGCTCCCAAGAGATGCTGATGTAGGAGCATCCAAGGACCACGGGTGAGTTTTCTCCAGAATGCCACGTGTATGGGGGGAGGGGGAATGCTGAATGTGATGAGTGATGACTGTCACTCGTCCTCCCCAAGTTGACCAGTCAGGGATCCTACCGCTGAGAAAGCACTGTGAGAGATTAGCAGCGTGATGGCACAAAGCCCTTGCTCTCTCTTTTAATATTTAAAGACAGTGATGTGCAGAGATGAAAGCAAACGGGGAGGTGTGCCTTTCCGAGCTCCGAGAGGATCAGGAACTGATTAGTTTACTAGGACAAGACTCAGAGAGCCTGTGCGTCGAGAATAATTGTTGCCACTTGATTCTTCAGATTTTCACAAAGTTTGTGAGGGCAGAAAATAATTGATCCCTCGAGAGGTGCAGGAGAGAAAGTTCTCAGGCTGAAAAAGTGTTTTCACTGATATACTTTTCCAGAATCTGAAGTTGGCAAGAACCCCAGATTGGGAGGGGGAAAATCCTATGGTGATTGATAAAAAAGTAAAATAACTTATTTGAATGCAGTAGGAGATCAATGTCTCTGGGCTGTGCAGCCTGGGATCCTTCTTTTTCCTGGATTCTTAGTGGCCCCACACCGTGACTATCTACATTAAATACTGGTTTCTTGGGTTTCTTCTCAAGCCATCCCATGGGCAGCGCTTGTTCTAGAAGAGAAAGGAAAGGTGCAGCTACTTTCTATGCTACTCTGTTAACTACAGCTCAGTTCAGACTCAACCCGGTGTAAGAAACCTGACCAGATATGTCCCCACCCGCCAAGGCCCCATGGCTTCCTCCTCTACCCACAGAGGAATGAATGCCTGTACCCTGGTACCCTGTTGACCATAGCATACCCAGTTCACCTGTCTGCCTTCTACCACCATCGCTTTACCAACCAGAGGCCCTGCCACCCCGCTCAGCATTAGGCAAATGACCTTACTCTGAGACATGAGCCGACTCTGTGGGAGAAGAGAATGAACAGGCTATGGGAAGAGGAGAGAGAGCAGCAAGTCCCAGAGTGGTTACACGGGCTCCTTTTCCTCTCGGGCACACAAAAGAGACAAGGCCCTGGAGGATCTCTGCACAGAAATAGGGAGGCAGCTGCTCAAAGATCCGTTTCTTCGGGAAGTCAAGAATCCTTACGGCCAGACGGCAGAGGCGGACAAATTGAGCGTGAGTGGAACTATTAATCAGGAGTCTGTCTGACTTGGGTGGGCACTTTCCTCTGTGGTAGGCTTCCGGTACCCTGAGCACTACTCCCCTTTCAAAGAACTCCATTCTAGACACTGAACCCGGGTTTTTGGTAAAGAAATACACTTAAATTAAATTTTCCTATACAGAAAAATGAAAGATTACAAAAATAATAATAACAGAAGCCATTGCCTGGTTGTGTTGGCACACACCAGAGGATTTGCTGAAGGAGTCTGAAGCACGGGGATCATGAGTCCTGGGCCAAGCTGGACTGCACATGTTGGGGGCTGGAAAGATGACTCAGCAGTTGAGAGCGCTGGCTGCTCCTGCAGAGATCAATTCCGGGCACTCACATGGCAGCTAGCAACTGTCTGTAACTCCAGTTCCGGGGCTTCTGATGCCCCCCACAAAGACATGCAGGCAGGCAAAATGCCAATGAACACAAAACAAAAATATATCATATATGTAAAAAAAAAATACTGAGCCAAGGAGAGGGAAAGAAAAATTTAATAGCAGGTTTGACTAATAGTTACATTTTAAGTTCTCCCTGTGTGCGCGATCTTATTCTAATAGATTTATTTACATGAACTCATTTAATTTGTATCATTCCACTATTTTCTCTACATGGCACCCTTGGAATTACCTGTTCCTTTGCTAGCCATCTCAGGCCCGTAGACACTTGGCTTTGAGATAATTAAAGGATGGTGTATGCCACCAGCTTTTCAAAGTGTTAGAGAAGAATTGTCAATGGGAATGATAAAGTGTGGAGACTGCAAAGACGGACTTTATCTAGTCCCACATAGATAAAAGATGTCCTGGCCAAGCTTGGACCAACACCAAGCACCACAGGGTGGTAGGCATAGATGAAAAGGCCTTCAGACCCCCAGAGGAGGCCGCCATGCAGCCTGGTGAGCAACATGGTGATGGAAAGACTTCCATACACTCAGTGTAGCGGGTTTTGGAGCAGGTGAGTTTGAGTCATGAGCGGAGTCACAGATATAATGGTCAATGATCTTAGGACGATAGATAGGAACAGAGGGAGAGTTTCCAGTGTAGGAAAGACATGGAAAGGAGTCTGGTGACTCAGCCAGCTGTCCCTGGCGTCATTCAGACTAGACCACTCATAATAGTTGGGCAGCACAGAGTAACAGGTAGAAGTGTAGAGGGAAAATGTCAGGAGGTACGGGGGTAAGGAAAATGGAAGAGAAGTTAAAAAAATAAACAAACAAACCTGGGTTAGGCACTGGACCATTGAACCAGTGATGTGGTCTTTTGTGTTGACAGTAGGCCAGCGTCCTAACTGATGAAGGTGACAAACATCTCCACAAAGGAGGCATTGCACAGGAAGAATGATTAGGATTAGTGGAGTCAGGGAAGGTAAGGACGAAAGTACCCAGGCACCCGAGCACCATCTGTGTATAGTGAGGATAAAAACAAACACGAAGTCTTAAAAGCTGTGGATACAGAAACATCCTAGGAGCACAAATTCCCTGACAGTGATTACTCATGACATTTGATGCCAATTATTTGTCATACCTATGCGAGGTCAAAAAAATCCTCGTGGAAAGTCACCGTCATTTCTCCCTTGCCCAAAAATACTGTCAATGTCAATTCTTGGTGTAGATTATGGGCATTAGAGAAATAAATTGTAAGTATTTCAATTGTATAGCATGCTGTTTTGACACACAGACACAGTGGAATCATCGTTACAGTCAGGATAACTAATATAGCCAGGATTTCACACAGCTACCATTGTGTGTAGGTGAGTAAATTTAAGATGCAATCTCTTAGTAAATTTCAAGCATGCATTGTAGTGTTGTTACTGTAGCCTCCATGCTACAGATTAAATCACAAGAACTTATTCACACCAATAATTGGAACTGATGAGAGGTATTATTTACCTTTTTCCAAATCTTTTGTCCTACATGCTTTGCAGTTCAAAAGTCTGGTAATAATTCCTAGAGTAGATGTCTTTTCTGTCTGCACGTAACAATGTAAGAGACTTGAAATACATCGTATCATATCTCCTTGTTACTCACTTTTTTTCCCTCTGACAGTGTAAATCACTTGTCCACTGCTGGCTAAATTACCAATTACTTGACTTCTCAGTAACGTTTCTTAATGTAGAAAATTCCTGGATTTTGAAGGTTGTGACTTTCATGTGAATAAAAGAGCAGGGGACTGAGGAAGGAAGCAGCATGAACACACACACACACACACACACACACACACACACACGTGTATACATGTCTATGTACACATCTTAGGTTCTATTTGCTGTCTTGTGGATTTGTTTAATGTGATGGTATCCGAGCCGACTTTTCTGCAAAAGTATAATTTTATTTTTCTTTATGGTGGAGGTAGCAAGATAACTCCGTGAGTAAAGATGTTTTCCAAAGCCTGATGGCCTGCAGACCGTCCACCAGGATCTACATATTGGAAGGAGAGAACCAACTCCTCAAAGATGTCCTATGACCTCCACACATACACCATCACACACGCACACACACGCGTGCGCACACATGTATTTTACAACTTCATTGGGGATGTATAACCTTTTCTTTATCCATCGATGTGTTAATGGCCATAGACCAAAAGCTAACCCCACAGCTTTACTATCAACAGTCCCACAGAAAGCACGGATGAGCTTAACTTCCTTTGTGTTAATTCTAAAAAAAAAAAAAAAGTCAGTACTTCTCATTCAGTCATTGAAGCATTGAAGTATTCTGATTGAAAAATATAAAATTAGAAGCTGAGCTTGGTGAATAACTTTGTGTAATTCTTTTACAAAGAGCCACTGAGATAGTGGAGCCGGTAAAGGCACTGACTGCCAGCCCTGACAAGCTGAGTTCATACGCAGGACCCATGTGATAGAAGGAAAGAAAAACCACACCCTGCAAACCGCAGCCTGCAAGTGGTCCTTGGACACCCACACATGAACAGCTCCCGGATATATAAATAACAAGTAAATAAATAATTGTAAATGCCTTTTTAAAAATACAAACACTGGAACTCAGCCCTGAAGATGGAGTTTTAGGTAGAGTGCCAGGCTCTGAATGCAAACATGGATAGGCAGTTTTGCCTCTCTGTGATATACACGAGCCTCTTTTCCTAGAGTATCTTTTCCTAGACTGTTCATCCCTTTCCGAAATGTAACTGGACTACGTAATTGACTTGACAGGTTCCTGTTAGATTTGGTAGTGAGTACAGTCATTATTTCCGTCAATATTCAAATAGCAAACATGGAGAGAGATCTGAAACCCCAAATGGCTTAAGGCCATTTGTGGCGTATTTTATGTGTATTTAGAAGCTATGGGTGTATTTGTTATTCCACTGGGAATAATAAATGCCAGTAGGTGGGGTAGTTGGGTGGACAAAAAGGGCATGCGATGTTTTAAGAAGATGTTTTAGAAAATAGTCAAAAATATTATTGAACCATAGTGAAATCCTGTGATCATTAGCAGAGAGGGAAACTCCAAACAGGATAGGAAAGGGACAGAACAAAGCTACTATAGAGATTCCTGTGTGGGGCTTCAAAGGAAAGATGCTTGTTTAAAAGAGCAAGTAGGTGTTCTGGGAAGTTGGGATGCTGAGGATGGTGTGCAGCAGGGTTCAAGGCAAAGCTTTTGTCAGGAAAAATCCACTAGTTTTGGTGACACAAAATTTAGGGGTCCTGGGTGGTAACACTAGAGAGAGCAGTAATATGAGTAATATTAACTCTCCATGTTCATGAGAGATGTCCTAAGGAAGGAACGTAGCAACCACACACCCACAATAAAGAGAAACCAAGTCAAGGAATCAGCCAGTGGCTGTTACCTGGACCCACGTTTGTATCTGATGAAGACGAAGCATGTACAGTTAGTCTCCGCTAAACATCCTCCACCTACGTTTCCAAATAGTAGTCTACTTATCTGCAGATTTTTGAGATTGTCTTATTTCTCAGCAAGCTCTGGCTAAACTATAAACAAATTTAAATGTTAGGAATTCCAGTATATAGTTATAAGAAAGAAAATCAGTCTTCTTTTATTGTGCAGGCTAACGAAGTGAAAGATAATGAGAAGGGAATCTTGGGTAGGAGTGATTTCTTCAGCCATGGACTGCTTAGAGTGGACTGCCTGGTAAGTCAGTAAATGTCCTGGTAAAGGAGATTTTTGAGAGTTTGCGAACTCTGTCAATGGTCCCATGAGTGCGTATTTTCCACATTCTGTATCCCATGATTCTACCTTGTTATGGACTTAGAACTGAAAAGAGAGTGGCAAGCACATGTTTACATATCCCCTCCCTGCAAAATAATAATCTCCCAACTACCAAGCCGACGTGTTTACACACATGCTTGCACACGTATGCACATAAACACACTTGATTCCATATTCCTCTTATTAGGGAGCCTGGATCTTTTGTCCATAATGGTTGGTTTGTATGGCTGGTTTGTCCCCAAGGCTGAGACATCTAGTGTCTTCCCTCCACAGTCCTGACAACCTAAAGAATGCAGCGTTTTCAACAGCCAAAACATTAGGCACCTTCTTAACTAAACTCACAAACCTCAGTCTGGAAGAGCTCTATTAAAACAACGCCCTCCATACTTGCTGGCCCAACAGGGCGCCTCACTCAACCTTTCTCTAACCCCAGATTCCCAACACATTCCATCTGTACTTGGAAAGTTAGCTCATTCTATGACCGCTTATTTCTTCCTGGAACTACAACTCAGTCCATTTCTGCTTCCTGGAAACACCCATCACTCTCTTCTTTACCGGGCATTATTTTTTTCCCCCATGATCATAAAGCTCCTAACAGCTAATGTCATTTGTTTCTCTCTTCTATTTAGCACTTAAGGGCTTAGGGTACCCAAGAGCTGCAACCACTTTAACTTCTGATTGAGGCTTGGAAGGAAGACGAAAAAGCAATTGTCGGGGAATTATAAATTGATGAGAATTAATAAAAGAGTTAGCTTACTGCCATCGTAGACATCCAGAATATTAAATTGCCAACAATGAGAATTAAGTACTCATTAAGAGGCTGCTTCATCTCAAACAAGTCCCAGTATCTCCTGCTGAGACAGAGCCCTACAGGTCCCCTATCAGCTCTTAGTTTTCAGTCTTTGGCCCTATTTCTATGGGACAGACACATCATTATCATTGTGCACTACACATCCTGACAATGAAATGGCTTTGGAGGAGCTATGCTGTCCCAAAAGAGTGCTGAGCACTTATTACAGTGAAATTATGTTTGTCTGATGATCGCCTCCTAGCACATAATTGAACATTATTTAGGAAACACACTCAGAAATAAATGAAAAATTCAAGAGTTTAAGACAAGAGCAGCCTTTGCCTTGAGAAATTTATGTTCAAACAGTAAAAGTAGAACTTATCTAAGAAAAGTGAGATCACATCCCAAATTTGCAACTGTCCAATACACAGAAAAGGCCCGTTGATCTCTACCCTTTCAAAATATTCTACCGCCTTTCTACAGGAGCTGAAATCAAGAAGGTTCTGACGATGTGCATATTGGGGAACTCTTCCTCACTAGAACTCTGAATCTTCATTGTCTTAAACATATCTAAGTTATGTAAAACTCCACCTCTGTCTTCTTTTAAAGGGAGACAGGAATGAATATGAAACACATTCAAGACAGAGAGAAATGTAGCCATCAGACATAAGTATATGAGAGAAACAGAGTGTCTGAGAGCTTTGGCATCCCTGCTCAGGATTTTTCTGGTCACAATGTAACCTGGAAAACAATTGAGCAGGGTTGGCAGCCCAGCCATCTCTGAGAACTCCTTCTCTTTGCTTCCCGGTGTACTATACTGTGTTCCTTTTTGCCCCTGGCTGTTGTCTAATCCTGTTTCTTCTCTTGATCAACTTCCTCTGAGTTCCTACCACCTGGCAAAGCTGTATGACAATACATCCATAATGACAGTCTTACCCTAACTTGCCTTCCAGGTCAAGCAGCCATCATTGTCTCTGCATTTCACTTCAGATTCTTAAGACACTGTCTTAAGACACTGTTCATTAAGACTTGTCTATTAAGCAGGACAAAACTTTGATAAGAAAGGGTAATTGCTCCTCTTTCAATATCGCCATAGGTAGTTAACTATTCTAGATTTAGACTTCAGGCTAAAGATTTCCACAATTTTGGTGTTTTGCAAACTTCATTACATATTACATTTTTAAAATGTTCCTAAGCACCCAGGAAGGATGGTAGGAAAATCTGACTTTATTTATTTGTCTAAGGTGATGCTCCCCAGCCAATTGCAACATATAGACACGTCAAGAACCTCTGGGGTTCTCCTTCAGAGCATTTCAAAGAAATGATTTGATTTGCCAGTGGTTCATGAAGTCTGTCTAACTTGATAATCAGTATCAAGTATATAGCCAGATGATCTCTGATATCATACTTACATGGCCCTACTATTCCATAGATACACATTCTCAAAACCAAACTTGGGGACTTTGAAATCCTCAAGAAACACTGGCATTCCAAACTGTAGCATCAGAAATTAAAAATGGCAAAAGATTATGCATACTATATTCCTATGGTAACTTCTGTTTTTCATTAACAAGTGATGTCATTAGCTTTATGCCATGCACAGTAATGTTGAGGCAATTAACTTTGACAGTACCCTCCTCCTCATTGACCCTCCTTGAATTTCTTCCCTTTTGGTTCAGAAGCAATCTCTCCGATGATCAATTAGAGACATCTTTTTCATAACATTCTTCTCCAACCTCTAGTGTGGTCAGAAGACAAGAGACAACAGTAATCTCCTCTTTGCCAGGGTCATTTTCTTGTTAAATTTACCAGAGGAAGGTTTTGTCTCTTGAAGTGTCCATTTAATAGTGTAGAGAAACAGCTCTTAAATGGACAGGAATGGCCAAAAGCTGCACAGGCAGTTCAGGAAAAGAAGTCACAAGGTTATTTCTGTCCTAAAGATTCATGTCTCCAGAACCATGACAAACAATAGCGTGAGGTTAGCCCAATGTCCTAGGTGATGAAGTCAAGCAGTTCCTTCCATGGGCCTGCAGCCAGATATTTGTCCTGGACTAAGACTTCAAAAGTGGCATATGTAAACAGGCCAACACAGAAGGCAACTAACTCATGGGGTGCTCACATTCACCACCACGTGTTACAATTCATGGATCCATACATAGACGCTTGCATACATCAGGACCACCAAGGCACATTCGTGTGCTCAAACACATCAGATCACGGGCCCCAGAGCTCAGTTCATATGTGAATCCTCCAGCCCTTGTACACATTACCCTGTCTCATGTGTCATTATTGCTACTCACATATATTCATGTTAAAGGGGAAAACGGGTTCCCATGCTATCTTAGTGTCCCTGATGAACAACTACAGACACCCATCTCCCCCTCCTCTTATTTCCTCCGTCACCAGCCTATGGGCCATACAGCAAGGGTGTGGTGTGCTCTTTTGAAGCACATGAAGAAACAATTGTGCTTCTTTTAGTAGGTGAACTTACCAAACCCACCCACGGCTTTCTCTCTGCCAAGTGGGAAAGGGGTTGATCTCCTACCTGGAGTAAGGGGAACTCAGAGAAAACCTAAACAGTGAAAGAAAGAAGCCAACTCAGCCATCTTGACAGATAAATATTCCATCCGTGCTGTATTAAAACATTAGCTGCCCCAGAGGGATGGGAAATAACCTCGGGGGCTCACTATCTTCCATCCTTTTCTCCATATCGAGAGAGGATTGCCTTGCAGAGATCACCCTCTTACTTCCAAAGAGTAACAACCACTGCTGTGAAAGCAAATATAACCCTGTCATTTCAGCCTTCTCTGAGATTTCCCAGAGGTCAAGAAAACGCAACTAGCCAAACGGCAGAGTTTTGTAGCGATTCCTGGAGGGTACAGCCATGTTGTATCCAGAACAATTCCAACACGAAACCCATGGGATTCGGAAGGTACTCTACAACAGTCTATCCATCCAGTTGGGTTAGATAGTGGAAGCTGTGCCTCCTTTCCATCTATGTCCTATAACTGACCACCTACTTCTTATGCTGAAGTCCCTGCTAGAGAGATTCAGAAGCTGGGCTTCAAACTCGGCCTGAATCTTCTTCAAAAGTCGTCTGGTCACTGATGTTTGTAAGAGCTGTGACTCTTGGGATTAAGGCCTTGAAAGTTGACTGTTTAGAGCCACATTCATTCTGTCAAACCTCATGGTCACAGTCACCAACACAATCAATGACTTCGCATTTGACGGTGTGGTAGAAACTGCAGTGGAAAAGGAAGTGTGACTTTGTCCTCGGGAAACTCAAAACACAGTATAAATCCCCATTTGTGTTCTGTTAAGTGCAGCATGGAATGCTTGGCACTGAATGCTCACTATCCATTCTCCAATTTTGTCAGATTCGTTAATCAATTTTACTCCCATCAATTAATCTTCAAAATGCATTTCAAAATGTATTACTCTATTGACTTAACATTTACTGCTCAGTAGTATAAAGATTAAGAAACAATAAATCTAACAGATTACACATGTTTTTTGTGAGCTTGTGTGTGTGTGCATGTGCGTGCACGTGTACTTTTCATTTAAATTAGAAACAAGATTATTTTACATATCAATCTCAGTTCCCACATTTTCCCGTTCTCCCCCGTTCCCCCAACCAAATCCCATCTCATCCCCTTTCTGCTCCCCAGGGAAGGTGAGGCCTTCCATGGGTGGGTCTTCAAAGTCTGTCATATCATTTGGAGCAGGGCTTAGGCCCTCTCTCATGTATCTAGGCTGAGGGAGTAGCTCTGTATGTGGAATAGGCTCCCAAAGTCCATTCATATACTAAGGATAAATACTGATCCATTACCAGAGGCCCCATAGACTGTCCAGTCCTCCTAACTAACACCCACATTCAGGGAATCTGGGTTGGTCCTATGCTGGTTTCCCAGCTATCAAACTGCAGTCCATGAGCTTGCCCTTGTTCAGGTCAGCTGTTTCTATTGGTTTCTCCAGCCTGGTCTTGACCCCTTTGCTCATCACTCCTCTACAGAGCTAGACTACACATGTCTATGTAATGATAAGAGAATGTGTGTTAGGTTGTCTTGCACAGCCAGAGACTGAATAGTCCACAGTGACCACATGAGGGCAGGAAACCTGGAGAAACATGTAGCTACTAGTCCAAGGCAACAGAGACCCATAGTGTAGCCCCAGTCTGAGTCTGAAGGCCTGGAGACCCCGCATGCATCCATCAAAGACTCTGGAGCCTGTTATCCATGGATGACCACAGCAGGGTAGAATCACACTAGCCCAAAAGTCAACTATCCAGATCCCCACAGGGGGACTAGGTGTTACCATACTCGTAAGTCAGCCATTTCTACAAACCCTCTCAGAAAGAGGTATGCTTTACCAATTTTCAAGGGAGCTCTCAACCTAGTACAGTTCACAACCAAGACTGTCCATCACAGATCCATCCCAGCAAGGTCACAACAGAGCAGAAGGGAGCGCATTGCAGGGGTGCTCTTCCCCTTTTCTAGAGGGGAAAATGTTTTCATAGAATATGTATGAAGTGTAGCATGTAAAGACATTGAAATGAGGGAGCTGGAGAGGTGGCTCAGTGGTTAAGAGCGCATGCTACTCTCCGAGAAGACCTGGGTTTGGTCCCCACAACCCATGTAGGGAGTCTCACAACCACCTGTGTCTCCAGCTCTAGGTGGTATGATACCCTCGTTAGCCTCCTTGATCATCTGCGCTCACACTTTAACCATATCCACACACAAACACAGCATTATAAGCAAAGTAAATATTTGAAAAATAATTCAAAAGAGCTAAACGTATTTCTGTTGAAGTCTATGTAAGTGAAAAAATTATTTATACAACATAAAACTGAGACAAAAGGGAAATTTGTTTGTCCCCTTCTCCTTTTAATTCTATGGTGAATGAGACGTTCATAAGCACAATATAGCCAGCAACTGCTGATTCACTTAAAGGAGTAATTTGGGGGGAGGTTAAAGAGGATAGATATAACCTGAATAAGTTAAATCCACATCTACCATAATAGAAAGTGACTAGAAAGTATCTAAAAGAGATAAACCAACCAAAAGGAATGTACATTTATGATTAAAATATATGGAAGGAGGCTAAGGGAAGAGAGAGCTCAGTAGGCAAAATGCTTACCCCCCAAACATGAATACCTGAGGTCGACCCCCATTAAGAACGTTTGGCATAGACGCACGTGTGTGTGCAAGCCTGGCACTAGGAAGGGAGAGACGGGCATACACCTGTGCCTCACTGGCCAGCCAGTATCGTCCACTCAATGAGCTCCAGGCTCCTGCCAGACCCTGTATCCAAAAACAAGGAGGATGGTTGGATGGTTCTGGGAATGACACCCAACATTGTCCTCTGGACTCTACAGACTCATGGACACACACACACACACACACACACAGAGAGAGAGAGAGAGAGAGAGAGAGAGAGAGAGAGAGAGAGAGAGAGAGATAGAGAACATTACCAAAGAAGATAAAAGTAGAATCCACTCCTCTATCGAGGAGAATTAGATATGTTGGAGGGAAAAAGCATAGTCCCTGCTATTCTCATATCACCCTTTCAGTTCTTTGATCTTCCCAAATATTTATGTTTTACTTTCTTCCAAATTGTTTTTTTGTTTGGTTGGTTGGTTGGGGTTTTTTTTTTTTTTGTTTTGTTTTGTTTTTCCTTCCGATGTTTTTCTTTATATAGTTCAAAAGCCCTTCTGGAAACTAGTATACTGTGCTTTATTATAAATGGTATATTAAAATACGATAGAATCAAGCCAGTAACTCGATCACCAAGTAAAAGAGCTTGCTGATAAGCTTGGCAACCTGTATTTTATCATTAGAACACATATGGTGGAAAAGAGGACTAAAAGTTTCCCCAAAGTTATCCTCTAATCTACACACACACACACACACACACACACACACACACACACACACACACACAAATAAATGTGACTTTTAAAGTTTTTTTTAAGACATAACGTAATTATCACTCTGTGAATGTCCTTCCATTAAGGACACTGACCTTGAGCAATTTAGTCAACCATTAGTTCCTGACCACAGATGCAAATGCAAACATGTCAGGTAATTGTTATATTTTCCATCTTTAAGGAATATGGCATAAACTAATTATCCATAAATGAAAGACAGCCTGTTCCTCACAAAGTATATTGGCCTAAGGAACACAGTTTGCCCCAATTTTCAGCAGGAAATTGTCATTGAGTGCAGATGGAGTGTTTAATGACACATCATGGCAGTCTGCTGCACACTGAATCACGTCAGCCCAAACTAGCCTTTCATCAGGAGCTGCGATTTACCTTTGCAGCACATTTCTTTCAGTATCTCCATTAGGAAGTTCTTTGTTTTAGCCACATTGTTCTTCCAACATTTTTTTTTCTCTCTGTCTAGATCACTCTTGGTCACACTTTTAACCATGCTCCATCCAAACCCTCTCTGTTCTTTCCTCCCTTCTTAATGTTACCTGTATCTCAGTTATCAGGAGGTCAATGTCTTGTTGCATGTTTGTCAACTGCAAAGATGCTATTAGTCCTGAAGCCGTTAATTCTCTAAGGACCTGACATTTTAATAGAACATAAACGCAAGCAGAAGAACTGGTTATTTCTGCAATGTTTATTCAAAATGCCAAAAGTTCATGGTAATACATTGTGACAAGGACTGAGAAGGGTTAGACAATACTCTCTGCAGAGGGGTCACATGAAGCATATCTCAAGGAATGCATATAGCTTTCCTCCATAGCTGGACTAGGAAAGTTGGCAATATAAATAAAGCTCTTTGGAAACATCTTTAAGGATAAGGGAAAAGTGTGGCTTGTCTAGAAGATAGAAATTATGCATAGGGAATAAAGCAGACAGTGTCAGCTGTTTGGTAGTAGGGCTTGAGTACTACCCCATATAATTTTTTGTCCACTTTGATAGGCAGGAGACACATCTAAATGCCATTATGAGAAGGGTCCTGATGAGGACATCACTTTAAAAAGGATAATTTAATAGTAGCCGTTAAGATTTCTTGAGTTAAGGGAAATAAAAGCCAAGGGCAGTAGACGAAAAAACAAAAACAAAACAAAACAAAACAAAAACCAAAAAAAACAAAACAAACAAACAAAAAACCCTACTGTAACAAAGACAGTGGAGAGTTGTTCAAGGGAAGGGAAATACTTAGAAGGAAAGGGAAGAAGAGAGGAGATGGACAGGAAATCACATGACTTGAGGGTTCCTTCTCTTTCTGATACCAAAGGCATTGAAAAAGACTCCAGAGTTCATACATGGCAGACTAAAGAAATTACAGAAGCAAGATGGGGACGGGGCTCCTAGAATACGCTTTGAGTCCACTGAGTTAAACGTTAAGGTATTGCTGAGGGTGTTTGGAGCTCAAGGACGAAGACGGGGAGGACACTGGTGGACACTGACCGCCACAGTGACCCATACACACACCTGAACTTAAAATGGTAAGCAGGGGGAGGCAGTAGATTAAATTGATCCCTAACACAAAGACACCATTTCATCTATAAAACTAGGAAGAACACCCTGTCCTCTATCCTCTGGGCACTTTCATGACATGTGCAATTGTGCGGATGCTGAGGCCTTTTTCCTGTAGGCAGAATCTGCCAAAAATCACACAGTGGGGGGACAAGACGACATGATGGCATGCCAACTCGCCTGTAGGCATTCTTGATCTTTCCCTACCTTCTGATCTCTGCAGGAGCCCCATTGGCTAAAGCAGACTGACTCCGCTCCACGGACTAAATGAGTTCCCAGCCAAGGGGTGTTAATCCTAACCTCTACGCTCAGGGGTTTGCTGCAAAAATTAAGTTGGAGGTTTTAACTTCATTAGGCAGAGGGTTTGTTTTATAATTAGAAAGGCCCGTACATGAATTTTGTCTGGTCATCCTGGGTGAATTAATTTCTATACTCCTTAATTTTCTCACAGTGATAGGTATTTCATGGCGCTTAAGTGGGGCATGGACATACCCCTACGAAACAAGTACAGTATACGTAAAATGGGCATCTCATTCTTCTTCCACGCCGTCCACTCACGTATATGGCTGGGCATGTGATATGCTGTGCTGGTTTTGGGGGTGGGGTCTATTTCTCCATCTACCTCATAGACTTCCATGTCCAAATAATATTTTAAATGTATTTATCTAATTAGTTTACAAAGTGGCTGCCCCCTCCTCTCCCCTCAACCCCTCACCCCCATTCCTGCCCTTATCCCCACCCCACCCCCAATCCACTCCTCCTCTCTTCTGTTCAAAAAAGGGCAGACCTCTCATGGATATCAACAAAGCTTAGGATTTCAAGTTGATGTAAGACTAAGTACCTCCCCGTGTATTAAGGCTGGGCAAGGCAATCCCTAGTGTGTTGTAAGAACGGGCTGTAACATGTTTCCTCTTCCTGTAGCAGAAGAACATGGAGTCAATCCTGCCTTGGAGATATTTTGCTTCAAAGGTTTTTTTTTTTTTTTTTTTTCCTTTGAGGGGTTTGGATGGCTGATTTAGAAAACAAACTTCCTCAAACCCTGAGTATTAGTATTTAAGCATCTGTACTGGCCTCCCTTTGGAGGTCTGACAGGACATGCCCTCAGATGCTATCACTAAGAGCATCACCTGTGCCCATTTCTCTCTGTGTCTGTGTCTCTGTCTCTGTCTCTCTCTCTCTCTCTCTCTCTCTCTTCTCTCCTGATGCTCCTGTTCCAGGAGGCCAGACTCTCCCTCCCCTTTCCATTTTTAACGATTCACTTCCCCTCTGCTTGAACTTTGTTACATGGTGTCTTTCCCTCTCAAGATGCATTATTATTATTATTATTACAACATTATAACACTGGGTACTCAAGCTCCTTGATGAAAACAAGCCACAGACTCTGTCCCTCCAGCCCTCACAGTCTCTCCATCATCACCTTCCTCATTTTGTACATCATAAACTCACCAGGAATATCACGGTTTCTAGGAAGGCTTCCACAAGAGAAGGATAGCACAGTTTTAAAAAATTACAGCCTATAGAAGCCCTTCAGAAATAGAAACTTATGGAGCTGAAGAGATGGGTACAGACAGTGGTGAGCTAGCATTCAGGTGCTGAGAACCAAACCCAGGTCTTCTGCCAGAACCATGAGAGGATCTCACTGCTGAGCCATCTCTCCAACCCGTTGAGATATTTTAACTCTGGAAGACGCTTACTCGTTTTATTACTTTCAATACATGTTTGCTAGTTGACTACTGTCTTATAGTTAATGGGTGTGCCTTTGTGATGAACAGATGAAATACCCCTCCCACTAAACTTACATCCTGTTGGAGGGATGGGCAAAGCAAACAAATAACAAATGCTGGTGTATGCCCGTAATCCTAGAACCTGAGAGGTGGAGGACAAGAGGGTCATGAGCTCACGGTCATCCTTGGCTACATGGTGACTTTGAAACCAATTAATTTGGGGTGTACACAAGGCCCTTTCCAAAAAAAAAAAAATGGAAGAGAGAAAGGGAAAGAGAGAAGGGGGAAAGAGGAAGGAGGAGGAAGAGGCAGAGAAGGAAGGAAGCTCAATGGAGTGTGTGGCAGGAAACGAGGCAAACCCAAATCAACAAAGTATCACTGAGCTATGTGGATATTCCCCTTCCGATACTGGAGATGTTGAGTTATAGTCCAATTATTTTAACACTCGTTTCTATCAAGAAGTCACTGAGTTCTTTGAATGAGCTTCTATTATACAACCCACAGGAAAGAAGCGGCAGCTAGGGTAGCTTTACTCGGTACAAAAGAACCTTGTGAAGATGTCAGTAGCAAAGAAACAGGTGCCTCATATATGGGCTTCAAATAGAAATGTAAGTAACTGAAGCAATAAAGAAAGAAAAATATTTAAAAGAGAGAGAGAGAGAGAGAAAGCTTACAAATAAGAATTTCAAGTTTCACTAACATTCTCTAAACCCATTAGAATGAACATTATAATCATTAAGCTGACCCATTAGAATCTACTGTAAAGCTTTTTAAAAACATCATTTTATCAAACTCCGGAGTCTATGCCTGCACGGACAGCTTCCCGTATTCTTTGATGTGGATTTGGATACAAGCCCGACATCATATGTACACGCTCCTACTCTGGCTTCAGAGTTGGTCAAACTCTATTTCTTCTGGGCCCAAGCCAGTGAGGCTTCTTCCTCCTCAGCCATGCAGTCTATTTACATTTTAACCCTTTGCTTCTGGGTTCTGCCACCTGATTCCCATCCCCATGGGAAATGTAACTCTAAAGTGTGAATCTTCCCTGAACAAGGCACCTTAGAACAACTCAATGTAAAGGTCTGTCTGTGTCTTCTCAAGCAGCCCCAAAACTCTAAACTTTCTAAAGATTAACTCATATGAAACATACCTATAGAAAATACCTATAGTAACTTCAATTTTGAGTACTAAGTCCTTCAAAGTGATGAAACTTAAAGGAAATGTAAATGTTGCTAAATGACATGTCTAAACATAATGATCCAAAAGAAGGAACAAACAAGCAAGTTGGTGACAGACACAGCATACTTGCCAAGTTGTGACACTTAGGCTGTATCGATTCTAACTAACTCATGCATCACCAATACAATAGGAACATTATTTGAGCAGAAATCACAATTATTTAAAGGACAGGTCACAGAGACTTAAAATCATCCTGAGTTGAAGTGTGATATCTGACAGTTCAATATGCAATGTTCAAAGAGGGATGTGAGACATTCTCAATCTGTGGGCTTGGACAGAACACTTTTCTAACACAGATCCGGACACGGACTGTCCTGAAATGTCAAAGTCAAACAGTGCTTGGATTTAACCAACTTCTCTGGGGAAAATTGTCTTAGTTAGGAGGAGCAAATGGTTAATTTCATCTTACGCTTCCAGGTTAACTATCTGTCACTGAGGGAAGCTGGGGAAGGAACTCAACCAGGGCAGGAACCTGGAGGCAGAAACGAAAGCAGAGGCCATGGAGAACCATTATTTGTTTATACAACTCAAGACCACCTTCCCAGGGTGGGACTGACTTCTTTGGGATGAGCCTCGCTCGTCAATCATTAATCAAGGCAATCCCCCCACAGAGTTCCCTACAGGGCAATCATATGGAGGCTTTTTTTTTTTCTAATAAAGCACATCTCTTTGAAGATATGTCTAGGCTTATAAAAAGATATGTTTATATTTATATGTCTATGTTGACAAAAAAAACAGCTAGCATAGGAATCTAATAATCTGTATGGATCAGATCACACTGTGATCTGTGGCCTAATTCCCCATTACCAGGAAATCCACAGGGAAAAAAATCATAACTGTTGATGGAAACACAAGGCTTTTTCTGACAAGTAAGCATGCACTCCCAATTTTATTACCTAGTAACATCTCCATATCATCCAGGTTTACAGACTCCTCCCCAGCTTAGTCACTATCAAATATTTGGCCAAATACCCAAACCTAAGAAAGACTCTAAAAATTAATTCAACATAATAACTCTTCTGGCCCCAATTAAAGTAAGTTCTCTTAAATAAGCTTCTTTTGTGAAAAAATATAGTACTTCTATAGGATGGATCTTCATGTTTTCATGTTTCTTTAAAAAAAAAAAAAAACAGTACTAAAGACTGCCCAATGCTTTTGGATGCTTGGTGTAAACAGAAAAGATTATAGAGAAATCCAGGGCAGTGCACGACCATACCCCAGTGTTTGGGATGTGGGAGCAGAGGAGTTCAAGGATAGCTTTAGCTACATGGAACACCATCTCAAGAAGTATAAAAAGTGCAAAAGTATCCACCACAGAACTTTAATCCGTGCTTTAAATGAAAGGCTACCTTATAATAAATGCATTTATTGTGTCATGATGTATGTACGTTATTTCTAAATGGTCTAGTCCACACAAACTGGCATAATTACCACCCTGCTTATTGTTTTAGGTGGGAAAAACATTTGAAATCCACCCTTTTAGTTGTTTTGAACTATACCGTTATCCATTGTTAACTACGGTCACCTCTGCCATGCAACAGAATTCATAGCTTATTCCTTCTATGTAACTAAAACATTTGTGCCATTTGACAAGCAACTCTCTCTGCCTCAATACCAGCCTCTGGCAACTGTCATTCTCTCTCCACAGGTAAGATCCTTTATGTGCCTATCTAATTTCATTTTCCACAATATTCTTTGAGTTCATTCATACTGATACAAAAGACAATTAAGTCATTTTAAAATATACTGAAGAGTATATTGTGTGTACATACCCAGTTTTGTTATTCAATCCCTTGCAATAGAAACTTGCATTGATTCCGTAAGATGGACCATGGCTTTCGGTGATTTACTGTATGTATGTCACTGTATGAGGGTATGAAATAGATAAGCATGTATCAGAAACCATGCTTCAGATCTTGAATTTGGCATTTACATGCTTCTTTGTCTAAATGCCAGGCAATGTAGCGATAGATGATCTCCAGTAGATTGTGCTGTTGGAACTGTTTGGATGCAGGCATTCAAAAGATGACTTGCTATACTCCGCGCTTATTGGGTTTTGCATTGGATGGTGCCACCTAACTTTAGCTTGATGTTATTGACACATTGAAGGCAAACTATGATGATCTGCAATGTTTTCTAGATTAGCATATTAGTGCACCTTCACCCTGCAAAAATCTGTTTGATGTCTCCCTGGGATTAGCCTGCTGGTGCTTTGTTAAAGATCATGTCCCTCTGCTTCAACAGAGAGATTCTCTTTTCCTGATGTCCATGTCTGGCTATTATATGTGGGAAATTCTAACTTGATAGAATGACATTGAAACCGCATCTTCTTTATCTGTTCTTCAGCTGAGTGGCATCTAGGTTGCTTCCAGGTTATGGCTATTACAAATAGTGCTACTACAAACATAGTTGAACACATGTCTTTGTTGCATGGCTGTGGATCATTTGGGTATATGCCTAAGAGTGGAATTGCTGGGTCCTGTGGTAGACTGATTCCTATTTTCCTGAGGGACCACCATACTGATCTCCAAAGTGGCTGTATGAGTTTACACTCCCACTAGCAGTGAAGGAGTGTTCCCCTTTCTCCACATCCTCTCCAGCATAAGCTGTCACTTGTGTTTTTGATTTTAGACATTCTGACAGGAGTAAGATGGTATCTCAGAGTTGTTTTGATTTGCATTTCCCTGATAGCTAAGGATGTGGAGCACTTTCAGCCATTTTGAATTCCTCTATTGAGGATTCTCTATTCAGTTCTGTACCCCACTTTTTAATAGGGTTATTTGGTGTTTTGGTGACTAGTTTTTTGAGTTCTTTGTATATTTTGGAGATCAGCCCTCTGTCAGATGTAGGATTGGTGAAGATCTTTTCCCATTCTGTGGACTGCTGTTTGGTCTTGTCAGCTGTGTCCTTTTTGCTACATGAGGAAACTGGAGGATAGTCGTATTATAGAATTAACAGCACGACTGAAAGTTCTAGAGCAAAAAGAAGCAAACTCACCCCAGAGGAATAGATGCCAGGAAATAATCAAATTGAGGGGTGAAATCAATAAAGTAGAAACTAGGAAAACAATACAAAGAATCAATCAAAGAGTTGGTTCTTTGAGAAAATCAACAAGATAGACAAACCTTTATCCAAACTAACCAAAAGGCAAAGAGAGAACATGCAAATTAACAAAATCAGAAATGAAAAGGGGTACATAACAACGGACACTGGGGAAATCCTGAGACTCTTCAGGTCATACTTTGAAAACCTGTACTCCACAAAATTCAAACATGTAAAAGAAACGGACAAATTTCTGGATAGATATCACTTACTGAATTTAAATAGACCTATAACCCCTAATGAAATAGAAGCAGTCATCAAAAGTCTCCCAACCAAAAAAAAAAAAAAAAAAGAAAGAAAGAAAAGCCTAGGGCCAGAATTCTACCAGGCTTCAGTGCAGAATTCTACCAGAAATTCAAAGAGCTAATACCAATACTCCTCAAATTGTTCCATACAATAGATGCAGAAGGTTCATTACCAAACTCTTTTCACAAGGCTACAATTACTTTGGTACCCAAGCCACACAAAAACACAACTAAGAAAGAGAACTACAGACCAATATCCCTCATGAACATTGATGCAAAAATACTCAATAAAATACTGACAAATCAAATCCAAGAACACATCAGAGAAATCATCCACCATGACCAAGTAAGCTTCATCCCAGGGATGCAGGGATGGTTCAACATATGAAAATCTTCCAATGTGATCCACCATATAAACAAACTGAAAAAGGAAAAACCATATGATCATCTCACTAGATGCTGAAAAAGCCTTTGACAAAATCAAACACCCCTTCATGATAAGGTCTTAGAGAGATCAGGGATAACAGGAACATAACTAAACATAATAAAAGCAATTATACAGCAAACCAACAGCCAACATCAAACTAAATAGAGAGAAACCCAATGTGGTTCCTCTAAAATCAGGAACAAGACAAGGTTGTCCACTCTCTCTGTATCTCTTCAATATTGTACTTGAAGTTCCAGCTAGAGCAATAAGACAACAAAAGGAGATTAAAGGGGATACAAATTGGAAAGGAAGAAGTCTCCTCTTGGGGCTGAGCAGGATGACTATTTGTTGATGACTCAGACCCCAGGCTGCCCCTTTCCTAGTTATAGACAGGAGCTGGGAGCCTGTCAAAGCAGGAGCATCAGGCATACACTTATATAGAGTTTAGAAAAAGGTTGGTGACCTCAGGATGAGTGAGGTGTAAGGGCCAATTATGATTCACCGCATCAGCAGTAGCTGGGCAGAGGCAGTTTTGCTGAGTCACTCCTATACGGAAGTGATAGGCCAAAGACAGGTAGCCAAACTCTAGCCAGGCTCAGGACATTCCAGTAGGCCTTGTGTCTAGACCTTTTTAGGCCCAACATATGAACACCTGATTTTTGACAAAGAAGCTAAAATTATACAATGGAAAAAAGAAAGCATCTTCAACAAATGGTGCTGGCATAACTGGATGCTGGTGTGTAGAAGACTGCAGATAGATTCATATCTATCACCGGGCACAAAACTTAAGTTCAAATGGATCAAAGACCTCAATATAAATCCAGCCACACTGAACCTCTTAGAAGAGTAAGTGGGAGGTACCCTTGAAGGAATTGGTACCAGAGACCACTTCGTGAACAAGACTTCAGTAGCACAGACACTGATATGGACAATTAATAAATGGGACGTCCTGAAACTGAAAAGCTTCTGTAAGGCAAAGGACACAGTCAACAAGACAAAACCACAGGGAAAGACCTTCACCAACCTCACATCTGATAGAGGCCTGACTTCCAAAATATACAAAGAACTCAAGAAGCTAGTCACCAAAACACCAAATAATCCAATTCAAAAGTTGAGTTCAGAATTAAACAGAGAATTCTCAGCAGAGGAATCTAAAATACCTGAAAGACACTTAAGAAAATGCTCAACGTCCTTAGCTATCAGGGAAATGCAAATCGAAACAACTCTGAGACACCATCTTATACAGGCCAGAATGGCTAAAATCAAAAACACCAAAGGCACTTTATGCTGGGGAGGATGTGGAGAGAGGGGAATACTCCCCCATTGCTGGTGGGAGTGCAAACTTGTTCAGCCACTTTGGAAAACAGTATGGTGGTTCCTCAGGAAAATGGGAATCAGTCTACCACAGGACCCAGCAATTCCACTCTTAGGCATATACCCAAAAGATGCACATTCATACAACAAGGATATCTGTTCAACTATGTTCATAGCAAAGTTGTTTGTAATAGCCATAACCTGGAAGCAACCTATATGCCCCTCAACTGAAGAATGGATAAAGAAACTGTGATACATTTACACAATGGAGTATTGCTCAGCAGAAAAATAAAAAAGAAAGAAAGAAAGAAAGAAAGAAAGAAAGGAAGGAAGGAAGAAAGGAAGGAAGAAAGGAAGGAAGGAAGACAATGAAATCTTGAAATTTGCAGGCCAGTGGATGGAACTGGAAGAAATCATCCTGAGTGAGGTAACCCAGTCACAGAAAGACAAGCATGGTATGTTCTCGTTCATATATAGATATTGATATTAGACATAGAGCAGAAGACTACCAGGCTACAATCCACACCTCCAGAGAAAGTAGGAAACAAGGAGGACCCTAAGAGAGACGTACACTACACTGTCCCCAGAAGAAGGGGACATGGACAAGAACTCCTGAGCAAATTGGGAGCACAGGAGTAGAGGGGAGGGAGGTGGAAAAAAAGAGATGGGGATAAGAGGGGGGGAGGAGAGGAGAACAAGAGGGGTCAAGGAGACTGAGTCAGGGGAGAAATCGAGTAGAGCAAGAAGAGAAACCTTAATAGTGTAGGTGCAAAGAGAAATCTGGCTCTAGGGAAATGTCCAGAGATCTACAAGGATGACCCAAGAAGGAATCTAAGCAATAGTGGAGAGATACCTTAAATGCCCTTCCCCTATAAGGAGATTGATGACTACCTTACATGCCATCCTAGAGCCTTCATCCAGTAGCTGATAGAAGCAGAAGCAGACACCCACAGCCAAACACTGAGCCAAACTGGAATCCAGTTGTAGAGAGGGAGGAGGGATGAGTAAAGGAGTCAAGACTGTGCTGGAGAGACCCACAGAACCAGCTCACCTGACCTAGTGAGAGCACAGGGACCTTAGTCGTAAAGCCAGGGAACCAGCACTGGACTGAACCAAGCCCTCTGAATGTGGGTGCCAGTCAGGAGGCCTGGGCAGTCCATGGGACCTCTGACAGTGGAACCAGTGTTTATCCCTAGTGCACAAATGGACTTTGGGAACCATTCCCTATGGAGGAATAGTACTTCAGCCCAGATACACAGAGGAGGGCCTAGGCCCTGCCCCAAATGATGTGACAGACTTTGATGATCCACCATGGAAGGCCCCACTATCCTTGGGGAGCAGGTGGGGCTTGGGTTGGGGGGCTTGGCAGGGGGCATGAGAGGATGGAAGGGAGAGGGAATGATGGGGGATTGATATTCAAAACAATTGCTTTTAAATTTAAACAAGAAAAGATTGAGAGGAGCTGGGAGAGGCCTCAGCAGGTGAAGTGCTTGCCTGTCTTCACAAAGGCCTGAGTTCGTCTCCCCAGAAGCCACCTAAAAGCTGACTGTGGTATGTGTCCTTGTGGTTCAGAGACAGATGGATCACTTGGACTTTCTGGCCAACCAGCCTAGGCAAATCGGGGAGCTCAGCATTTAGTGAGAGACACTGCCTCAAACACCAAAGCAGAAGGCAACTAAAGAATACACTGGGTGTCTGTCTACCTCCATCCTCCACATGCATCCAAATATATACACATATGCACACACACATACTACATGCATACATACTATACACATGCAAACATACATACTACATACATACATACATGCTACACGCATGCACACATACATACTACATACATACATACTATACACATGCAAGCATACATACTACGTACATACATACATGCTACACGCATGCACACATACATATTACATACATACATAGTACACACATGCACACATATATACATACTACATACATACATGCATACATGGAGTAGGAAGAATGAGTTAAACACCACATCTAAAAGAGCTGACAATATAAAATATTGGCGAGGCACTGTGGTGTTGTCTCTTAAAACATGAAGATGTGTGCGTCGTACTTGTGAGGCGAGAAAGAAGCTTCTCCAAAGCCCTCTCCCTTACCCTGAGTGCGCAGCCTCACAGTTCAAGGTAACCACGGGGAACATGCGGTCCATCGGACAAACAAGGTAAATGACGTTACTTTGGAGTCTTGACCACAAAATTGCCCTCTGAAGTGATTAATATTGACCTGTCAATTTGGCAGGATCAAGAATCACTGGACGACAAGCCTCTCCGAATGTTTAAAAGGGAGGTTCTAGCTAGGGTTGATTGAGGGGAGCCTGCACACCCTGAAAGGTCCGGGGCCCAAGACAGAATGAAAACGAGGAGGTGAGCCGAGCGCCAGACTTCATCCCCGTTCTCCAACGCAGACGCCGCGTGTGCGAGAGCTGCCCGACACCACGCCTCTCCCCACTGTGTCCTCAAACTGTGAGCCAGAATAAACCTTGCCTGCCTTCAATTGATTTTACCTCGGATGTTGCCAGGAGGGCAAAAATAAAAGTAACACAGCCTCTCTCATCCTCCATTCTCCCGCCTTTAATCGGCTTCTAACACCCAGAGTGACCTTAGAAACGGGGACTAATGCAGTGAAGGCTTTTCTAAAGGCTTTTAAGAGATTTTATGGAACTCCTACTGTATTAAGCCACTACTGTTTCAGGGTTAATTTATAATTTATGAAGGCAGCCAGCATGTTGTGTACGCACATCAACAACACCACACACACACACGCACACAGAGTTATATTCTAGTCTCTCAGACTGCTTCTGATTCACACCACAGCACTTTGAAAGTCACCTCCTGCACACTACCCATCTTGCTGCATCCTCAGTGTGAGTTAAGAGTAAGTGCAGCGACCTTCACACCCTCACTAGTTAGGAGGAAATAGAGTCGGGAGTGTAAGTGACAAGTCAGGGTTTACTTCCACACAGATTTCAATAGAGCCTTTGTTACTCTTTGGCTGGATGATATGAACAAGTTATTAAAACCTGTGTGTGTGTGTGTGAGAGAGAGAGAGAGAGAGAGAGAGAGAGAGGGAGAGAGAAAGAGAGAGAGAGGGAGAGAGGAAGAGAGGGAGAGAGAGAGAGGGAGAGAGAGAGGGAGAGAGAGAGAGAGGGAGAGAGAGAGAATCTCATGGAGCATAGTAGAGCCCTGCAATCACTACATAGCTAAGGATGACCTTGAAATCCCTATTATTGAGCCTCCACCTCTCCAATCCTGAAGTTACAAGGAGACGTCAGAAAACACAATCAGCTTTTCTCAACTTAGATATTACTGCAAAGGCTGGTGAGACCACTCAGAAGGGTTTTGCTACCAAATGTGGGGACTTGAGCTCAATCCCCAGGACCTACGTGATGGCAGGAAAGGACAGACGCCCACTCACAAGCTATCATCTAACTATCACGTACACAATATGGGACATGTGCACGGGCTCAGAGAAAAGTGGGGAGGGAGGAGGGAAAGGAATAGGGAGAGTATGAGGGGGGGAGGGAGGAGAGGTGGAGAGAAAATAAACAGATGTAATAAAATTACAGGCTAGGCAAATACTGTAAGTACATGGACTCTGGTATGAGACTAGTTAATCTAGAAGCCCAGTTTTTCCAGTAACAAACACTGGAGCTCATTCTCATGAAGAGGCAATGCAGTGTGAGTCAACACTCCAGATGTAGAATCAGACTTCCTAAGCTCAACATCTGACACCTTTCACAAAGTATATTTACTCTGCGTTAATGTGAAACTTCAAGGCTGCTTGCTTGCTGGTGCCTCTTTCAACATCCCCTTTATTTTATATTTGTTAGTTCGCATCCTGCCTCTGAAAGAGGCTACTTAATATTGTAAACCAAAAGCTTTCAGATTGCACAAAGCCTAACCCCAAACCTGAGTCCTTTGGTTACTGTCTTATAAGTTATGCCGGGAATCTGTCTCTCTTTTGCTTCAGTTGACTCTTTTGTAAAGCAGGATAAAAATAGAAAACTACTATATAATATCACTAGGAGGATGCAGTGAGGGCTTTCATGGAGAATGTTTAGAACATTGTCATATATGTGCAGAATGTCATATATGTGCCCCATACTTATATATGTGCCCCATACCCATGTGTGCTGCGTTCTGTAACTCCCTTTGGGGACCACACTGTCTGTTTTACTGTGGGCCTATTGGATTTAATGTTACTTTTTTTGTACATTAAGCCTGAGACTATACCTTAGTCTTTCATCCCTTTGTGTCGGTATCTCTCATAGAAGCCCCTTGAGTCATTTATAGTCTGTTTTTTATCTATGTGTTAGATCTACTTAGTCTCTTAAACCTAATGGCTTAAGCTTATAGCATGACAAGTTTGGTTCACACTTGCCCACTAAGAGCTACCTACCAGAAAGGGTTTCTCAATAATAATATTGGCAATTAGATGAGATTATCATCAGCTTTTGTCACAATTATATTCTGAAAACATTGTTACATATCATCTATAAAATTGCACAAATAAAGGTCATTTAGCATTTATTGTTTGTGTGCATGAGTGTGTGTGTATGTGTGTGTGTGTGTGTGTGTGTGTGTGTGTGTGTGTGTGTGTGTTAGAAATGGGAAAAAAAGAAAACAAAAGGAGGATTATTTGTATGGAGGAAAAAGACCCAACATGCAGAGATACACCTGGATCTAAAATGTCGCAGTTAAACTCATTATTTTATATGATCACCATGAAAGAACTAATCCAATGAAATGCAGTTCAAAAAAGGTACTCTACCGAAATTTGGATAGTGTCAGTGTTAATCACATTGCTTTTGTTTGTTTGTTTTTTAATGTCTTCAAAGCAAAATCTTTGTTACTGGGAACCACGCTTAGTCAAATCAACTCATTAAATGTTCACACTAGTCAATACTAATATGGCCATTACTTCTGTTACATATTTTGAAAGGGTATGAATGCCATAAATCTCTGCTGATTTATATAATGATCTCTTTACCCTCTATATTTGCTCTGTTTCCATCTGTCTTTCCTGATCCCTAGTTTATCAAAACTGCCACAGATACACACTAAAGGACAGAGATGTACCTCTGAAGGGAGTTATGGTCCAGCAAGGAGCCATTTCTGGATTTCCTATGTGGACATGGTCTATATTCTTTGGCTGATACCAGCTACGGTGATCCTCTAGTAGAGATTACTCAAGTAAACAGGGAAAGAATTTGGTGTAAAAAAGTTAAAGCATGAGAAAATACTTATGAAGGAGGGTCACTGAGACCAGGACAAGGCAGAACAAAAACATCACTCTTGAGACAGAGAAGAAAGCGTGTGGTTGCAGCTGCAAATAGAATGAGGACTAACTGGTGTCCAGCTTAAGAGAATGTTGAGATTACCACAAGAATAAACAAGCAGGTGGAGAAGTTTTTAAAATTCATCTACTGTGAGCATACAGCTAGACTTTAATTTCTCAGCAGAATACATAGGTAAGTCTTAAATTGATGACTTTCACGTTCATACCCCAGAGGATCATCCCAAACTTTTGTCATTCAACAGGTAATTTTAAATCTCGTAACAGTAAATTTTATGTTACATGACAGCTTTGGGTCAGTAAAGACAGCGGGGTATGTAAGAGTGAGTCTCCTATCATTTCTTGGGGAGAAAGCCATGTGCCAGGATGTTACTGTAATGTAGTTTGAGTTCTGGTTCAGGGGAGGGAGTCCTCGCCATTGTCTTCCTACATGCCTTCTACCATGAAACAAGGGTGGGAAATGTCTGGACATTTTAATGATGGAAGGTTGGATTTGAGGGTGTAACTATGTCAATGTCTTCTGTGTGATGAAGGAATCATCTTACCTAAAAACTCCGAGCACCTGGAAAAGTCACTATTACCCCTGATGTACAGAAAGGCTTAACGGCCTCAAGCATCACCACGTCATCAGCTACTAAGGTTCCACTTCCCCCATCCTCCAGAGAGCTCAGCCCTTCCTTAGTTCCCTCAGCTTTATCCTCGGTAGCGGCTTCTGGAAAACTGTGCCTGGTCCTATTAGAGCTCTAAGAAATCTCTTTAGTGGCATCTCCTTTTCAATTAACTACAAAATCATCAAGTGAATGTGTTGTGTAGCTGTGACTTGGGACCTGCCACTCAGAATGCCCAGTGCCTGCCAAGATCAAACCGGCAGTGTCTTAAGGTAAGGAACAGCACAGAGAATTAAACGAGAAAGAAGAAAAACATGTCTGTAAGCCAAGAAACGTCCTTTAGAGATCTCTGACCCTGAGAAAACAAGGAAGTTCAATCACATATATTCTAACAATTTAATTGAATGATGATATTTATTCCATAGAAGGGAAAAAAAAACTTCTCCTCAACAAGGAAGGATCAGGAGTGTGAAGAATGATTAGGTGATTCACTCCATGGACCTACCTGCCAGCTTTTCTGCTTCCCCAATCTGTATATAAAACCTGTGCGGAGCACCACCAGCCCTACTGCTCTGGCATCCTGGTTTCTCCACCATGCACCGCCTTTCACTTAAGCTCAGTGCTGCCTCCCTCTTGATCCTGTGCCTGCAGCTAGGGATCAACAAGGCTCAGGATGATGCGTGAGTCAAACCCTTCTCTTTTTTTTCTGCAGGATTCCCCTCCTGACCTGGAAGCCTGCACACCCTTTTCTGTAGATTTTCAGACTGCAAAGATCTCTAACCTTGGCAGCTCTCCTAGACCTCATGGAATGTTCCGTCCTTTAAGTAGGCTTCCTTCATCCGTCCCCTCCACCTTTCCTCTGGGTATATAGGTTGCCTAAGAAATAAAAACCCCAGTGTACATTAGTTTTCCACGAACTATTAGTCTCCCTCTCTCTCCCTCTCTCTCCCTCTCTCTCTCTCTCTCTCTCTCTCTCTCTCTGATCCACTGCTCAGATTTTTACTGTTTACCTTGAAAAGGTAAAAGAGATCTGTGAGCTCTAGCAACAGCTTCAGATGTCTTTGGCAGGCGTCACTGAGAATGAGGGCTTTTGCCACGGTCCGGCAGTCAGGTTGAGTTAGCCAAACAGACAAAATAGATATTATTCCTATCATAAAACCCAAAGGTAAATAAACACCAGGGTCTTTAGTAGCACTCACCCTGGGACCTGGAAGACACCATACTGAGAGTCCACATTTAAAGAAAGCAGAAAAGTTGAAAGAGTAGAATGAAGAAGGAAATTAATCCAGAGGCTATGGCAGGCGGAGAGGTAGAGTTTACACAATCAGACTAGAGATGTCTACATTTGCAGCAGCCTACGATGCCGGTTTTCTGGATTATGACCCTTTGGGTGCTCTGGGAAACTTGGCCAAATGTCTTACTTACCCTAGCAGATATCGATGCAAGCATCCTGAGAAGAGTCCTTCATGTTCCAGTTCAGATGGCATTCTTCCCAGACCAGAGGGAAGCTTATGTTGAAATAAGCCTTACAATTAAAGTGACTAGGCCATCACAGCCGGCGTATTTATTATAGAATGCCTACCTAGTATGGGATCCCTATCCTCAGGGGAAAAATAACTGGCATGGTAAATTGCTATAGCTAATCTGATCATGCTACTAACCCTAAACTCATTCACAAAATGGAAATTTTGAAGACCCTTGGTCTTCATGTATCCTTCCTAGGAATTGTGTCCTAGAGCAATTGGCACAAGAATTAAAATGTAACATGTTTTGCTCTCTAGGAAAGTGGAGCTATGGATAATACTGTCTAAGAATTCCTTCCTATTCCACATAGCACCAAAGGACCTCAGCCAGGACTGTTTTTCTGAAGAGTATTGTGAAAACACAATCCTCTTGGTCCTGAACAGCCTTTCTTGACTAAAGAGGAACACTTGGCTCTTTGCTTCATCGCAGGTTCTTTTTCTCAGCTGTGATGTGTTCACAATTACAATCTGTACAGATTTTCTGTAGACCTAAATAGATTCACATTCCTAGGCTGTGTCCTGGAATCATAAGAGAGGATCCTCAAGAAGATCTATGAACTCCTCCAGTGCGGAGTTGTTTACATGTCTGTGGATATAAAGTTCTCTCCTAAGGATGACTGAACTCAGTCATTTTATTCAGCAGACATGGAGCTGGCACACCACTGCTGTAGGTCGTTAGGAAATGGCATAAGACAGAAGATAGTTTTCCACTTTAGAATTGGTTACTTGAAACAAAAAGAAAAAGACACTCCGTTTTAAACAATGTATCCGTTGCCTTGTTAAACAAAGACAACCAGCAGACCAGCAAACACACACAGGGATTCAGATGTTGAGCACTTCAAGCTGTACAACTCCCTTTGTGTTCCCTACAGCTGGGTGCTTTCTCCAGGTGCAGGTCTCTGACCTCTGCCCTGTTTTTCTCTTCCCAGAAGCATTCGAAAGCCACTTATATTTTATTTAGATGTTCCAACAGCTGCAAAGGCAAACGATGAGATTTCTGTGAGACTTGGAATGATAACGGAATACAAGGAATGTTTAGTGGTAAGTAGACACCTGAGAAAGTGACTCCAAACCAAATCTGACTCCTGAGTTATGAATACGATGGAATTCATATCTTGTGTTAATACTGCAGGAGAAGCTTGATAAACAAACAAACAAAATCTCCTACATGTTTTATTACCTGAATCTCAGGATAATGTTGAGAGCTTGTTTCCCATTCTACAGATGGAGGCTCCCTGGTCCGGGGGATGAGAAAGAGGTGGCAAAATGGTAGTGTTTCCTCCAGGGTCCGAAGCAAGACTAGATTTGGATAAGGGTTTGGGGAGCAGGGCTGTCCTAAGAACATCCTGCAGCCACAGCCATAGGCCGGAGGAGAGAGAAGAGGATCTGGTTCTTCTTTAGTAAAGCCAGAGCGCTGAGCCAGAGAGCTGAGACTCTTGCCCTCCCTTCCTCCGCCTCCTGGCCTGACAAGAGGCCGAGACGCTTCCTCTTTTTCCTAGTGTGTTGGTTCTCAGAGAGTAATCCACGTTCATAACTGTTATAGCATTCATCACAAGGCATAAATGTGCTCGGTTGTTTAGGTAGATGCCACATATTCCAGATTGATCAAACCCCAGGCTCTACAGAAGGGGGTTCCCCACTTTGTACCCTGAACAACCTGAAGACAGAACACAACATTATGCTACACATCCCTACAGTATGGCTTTCTTAATTCAAATGATCTCAAGAATAACCATCAAATAAGGAACAAAACAGTACCAGACAAGACCATTCAATAAATTGTAATCTAGAAATAGCCTCACCCTGATAAAAAGAAAGATTCTTGGACATAATGCAAATGTATTCCACCGTCTTATCTTTTCTTTCTTTTCTTTTTCCTGAACTATGCTTGCTAATGTGGGTGTATGATTCATAGTCTTGTAATGTATGTTTTGTTACTCATAACCACAGATGAGGTTGAGGGAAGTGTTTACACGAGGTACACAAAAAGATCTCCGTGGCAAAGATAGCTTCTGGTGATGTCAAACAATGGAAGTCCATTTGCACCCTTAAAGGGTTACTGTAATGATTGTGTTGAGCTAAACAAAATGGCATGTGACACTAGAGTGAATAAATGTCTGATTTTAAGAATCATGCTTCTACTCCAAAAGAACAATTGTACATATATAAAAAATTCACCCGAAGAGAAGCACGAGGGACGAAAACGCCTTAAATGGTAACTTTTCAATCAAGAGTTGTGTTAATGGAAATTTTGTTAGTTTATTTTGAGCAGCCTCATTATTTTGCTCTGGCTGGCCTCAAACTCATGAGCTCACGATAGACTATTTTCCTGATCCACTGCATTGGATTTCCAAGTGTTGGGACTATAGATAAAGATCATAGCCATCCCATCCTGCAACAAACAATTTTTAAACGTTATTTTATGTTCATGATTGTTTTAAATGCCGGTTGTGTGTCCGGTGCCTATGGAAGCCAGAAGAGGGAGTTGGATACCCTGAAACTGAGGTTAAAGGTGGCTGTGAGCTGTCACATGGGTGCTGGGAATTGAACCTGGGTCCCCTGCAAGAGCAGCCAGTGCTCTTAGCCACTGAACCGTCTCTCCAACCCGCCAACTAATTTATTTTTTATTTAGCTTTCTGAGGTGCGGTATGGGAGAGAGTCAACACATGACTGTAACTATAAAGTATATTTACAGTTTAAACCTTTTTAGGAATATATTTCTTTTTTTATGATTGAACATTATAGTTACTCTGTTTTATAGTGATACGATGTTTTACAAATAAATATATAACAACATTTAGTCTTGGGCTCACATATTCATTTTCAAATTAAAACAGAATAGCATATACTGTGATTATTTGCTTCAGTATGATGACCATATAATTCTTTAAGGCTGGAGAAAACTTGAGGCGAACTTCAATCCCCAGAATCTTTGTGCAACAGACCATTTTCATGATCTCATAAAGTCTGTAATTTACTTGTCAGAAAACTTCTTCTAAGGCCAAAATGCACACTTCATTACACGAGAAACTACCATTTTTAATAATGATGATAAAATTACATTATTATATTACAAACCACACCATATTACTCCATACGGTAATCTATGAGTTTATCAATGGATGACCCCCAAATCTAACACACACGAAATGCAAGCAAAGTTAAATTCATTTATGAAGACACTGTCTGTGATAGTTGTGACTGGTTCGGCTTAAGGAAGAAAGTACTGTGATGGCCTTTGACATCGTACCACAGGTGGATGTGTAGCACACTCAGTGGACTCCAACTTACTGTTTCAAACACGTAATTCTTCAAAATTCTCATGAAGAGATCTTATGGCAAATATAATGAAGAGGAAATGAGGTCTTCTCTCGATACCAGAGCAGGACTCTCTAAGACGTTTCACGCTGACTAGCATCCCAGCGCTATTATTGTTTAGGAGATTGTCATTATTCAGTATGGAGTTGCCAGATATCTGAGCAAACATCCGAGGCGAGCATATGCCAGGTCTCTTCACCCCTATGCTTACCACTACCCTGATAAATGACCATATATTCGAGGTTAAGGCAGTATTTCAAGATGACTGAATCTGAAGACGGATATGAATTGCCTTCTTTCTGCTTGTAGTAAAAATCATACATACTCCTAATTCCTTGTGTTGCATTGATGGCTTTAATTACAGGAAGAATGTTAAATCTCATTTAAAGGCACTTTTCCCACACTTACTGAATTCTAGTCACAGGTTCATCTGGGTAGACATATCCCTAAGACAGAACATACATACACTTGTCTGAGGTCTTAAATTGACAAGCACTCTCGAGTTTAAAAGGCAAAGAAATTGTCCTCAAGGATTATTTGCTTACCTAGCGACCAGACATGGACAGAGGGAGCAACTTTCAATTGGAATAAGTAGGAGGGAGAGATTAACCCAACTGTCACAGAGTTAGAAGTAGCTGCAGCTGGGGTTTGACCATCATCCTCACAAAGCCTTGTCCTGGTGTGTACATTTCAACAGCTGGGATGTCAACTCACGCAAGCCATTTCCTAGAACTCTAGCCAGTACCAAAAGCAAGCCTTCCCGCCGCCGCCCACCACCCACGCACACCCAGAAGATAACCACAGTAGAACGAATCTCCTTGTCTGATGGATTCGCTTACATCCCCCTGAATAGCATGCGCAGACTTCTCAGGCACGAGCCTGGGGGGTGCGAAGAGCAGAGCCTGGCAAAGCCAGCCTGTGGGGTGACAATACCATGATGAATATAAAATCTATGTGCTGCTCCGTTAGCTGCTCTCAGCGATTTCCTCTCCTGTGTTACTGACCTCTTCTTCCCTTTTCCTGGACTAACTGTGAGTCATCTCTCCCCATCAGGTCACAGCTTCCCTTAAAAGCAATGTCCAGATGGAAGGCAACTTCAACTTCAAACAAACCCGCTGCATCTGTAACGATCATCGAGTAAACTTCTACTGGGACTTTCCAGTCACCCGTAAGTAGGAGGAACTACCTGCCCAAGAGGGAACTTTAGAAATATGACCGCAGAACTAACGGGTGGGGGGGGATAGAAAGGCAAGATGGTGGGTGGGGATGGTGGGTGGGAAGGAAGCTCGTGAGGACAGTCTTTGAGTTCTAAAGCTGCAGAAAGCATTGCGCTACAAAGACTAGACAGACGTTGGTCTGCAAACGATTTGGGGGAAGTGGGTCTTAGGAGGCATTTACCCGGCCCTAGCAGGAAAAAAAGGAGCACGCTAAACTGTCTGAGAGATGACCTCTGTTCTCTTTCATCTCTTCCAGAAACTGTCACTTTTGAAGTACTGGTTGAAATTGTTAAGGAGAAAAATGTCTGCCCTGACGATGTGGCCGTGGTGCCCATCATAGGAGACACGTATTACACTTACCGTACTGTGCATGTCCGCTAATGGGAACCTCTTGTGTGCCTTTCAAAACCAATGTCATTTTTCTCTAAGTGTAACTGACTGGGATATCCATGACAGTCTGTTAAATAAAATTCTTACAAGCTTCTCCGTGTACTATTGTATGTTGCCTCCAAAAAAAAAATCCATCCTCAATGTCAGCAAAGTGCTTACACTCGTCCTTCAAAGAACCGGTTTTGAGATTTTTTTATGAGTTCTTACTGTGCATTGACATGAAGAAGGAAAAAGGGGCTGGAGCCCTCGGTGTGCGACGTGCTTGCCACGCGGGTGGGTGGACCTGACTTTTTCCTGGTAAATTGGTTTTCAACACCTGCATCAATCACTGCCCCCATACAACCAACCCTCTTTAGCCTGATGGGGAAGACACTTATCATTTCCCAGCACTAAAATTATCAGTTAGTCTTGCCGGTATGTCTATGAGCATTCCTCTGAGCCTTTGCTTCATTTTGTATCTGCTGTAGAAAATTCAGGAAGCCACATTTAAAGGGTGATTTGAATTGTCTAAGGTCCTCAGTGTGTTCTTTCATAACTTTTCCCTAACGCTCAGACTAGCGGATGAAGTAAACATCTATAAATACTTGACAGTAAGAAGAAATTAATAGTCTTTAATTGTACTAGGCATAACCATGTTTACTTGTTTATCACATATATGTATGTATATATATTATATGATAAACATACTTGGGCCACATATTCAGGCTTTCTGGCTTGGTCCTAACTCCTTTCTCTTTCCATCATTTTGTAACAATATTTACTAGAGGACAAAAACCACCATATAAACATCTCATCTGAAAGTATTTTCTTTACTTTTCTGTGGCTTAAAACACATAGCCCAGGTTGAGTCCAGTCTCTACTGCAACGTATCTCCACTAATTGAAGGGGTAGTGTCCTTCCTGTCACCCAATAGCAAACGGAAGTCCTGAAGACATATAAACAAATCACACTGCACAGACTGAGCACGTTATATTTAAGAATATATATGAACACACATATATGCATACAACAACAATGAAAAACGATGCTATGAATTTCAAAGAGAGAAAGCAAGGGTATATGGGCTAGAGGGGTGAAAGGAAATGCGGGAACGGTGTAATTATGCTATAATTTCAAAAAAAAAAAACCCTGTATAATCCTGTATGTTTCTCCTTATAAAAGATCACTGAAACATTCAAAGTCATAGAGATGGAGGATGGAGGAGATGGAGATCCTCCATGGTTGGCAACTGCAAACGTCTGGAAAAAGAAGTCATTGAGATCATTGCCTTTGCATACCCCCCCCCCAGTGTCTACATTGTAATGCCCAACAATTCTCATCAGTCGCTATCTGAACCGTTTCTAGCCCAGGAAGAGTACGGAGTTGTCAGACACAGGGCAGCCTGTAATTGGTCAATGGGAGAAGAAACACTAGGTTTCCGGCAAGCCTACAGCACTTACTCAGCACAGAAAGTCTCGCTTCCCTGGAGAGGGTAGTCAGTAATACTGTTTTCCCATTGTCTACCAAGTACTCACCCCAGGATTGTGCTGCAGTTTCAATGTAGTAAGAGGCTCTCCTCCTCCGTCTCTAACTCATTCATTGTCTTGTGCGTGTCAACATCACATTTTGTAGCTAGTGTTCTCCACATTTCCAGGAGGAAATTTCCCGTTTAAATCTTAGTCTTAAAGGTCTCCCTTGGAGCACACTACATTAAGTAGCCACAATATTCAAGAAAGACAGGGGGTAAGCTGGGGTGCCATCGGCTCCTAAAAGACAGGGGAGGAAAAAGAAGATTCCACCGTATGAGAAACCAGAACTTACAATTATTATAGAACAGTCCTATATACACCTTTTGGGTGCAGACACTTGTATTAAGGCCATGCTTTTATGAGACTTAATAAAACCAAAATAAGTTTCATTGGAATGTTAAGCTTCTGTTAAGAATTTTGGTAGAGATGAGAAGAGTAAGCAGACAGTATTTTGGGAACCTATGGCCATAATTTAAAATTGTTAATAAAATATGCATTCCTGAAAGGACCAAAAATTGTAAAATCAATAATATCAACACAAGGCAAGGGCCTTGTTCTCTAGACTGGGAAACTAAACACCCTGGACAATATGAAACTATCTATAGAAACAGAAAAGTCTCCCTGGTTTAAGAGGGACACTCCAAGATCCAGTTTGGATGATGCTTTACTCTGAATGTCAGGGCCCCAGTTCAACTCTGAAACTGGTGGCGAATACCCAGATGATTCTGTACTCTATCGTGGAGGCTCATGCAGAGCTGTGTTTATTGCTGTTCTATTCACAAGAGCAAGGATATGAAATCAGACATCGATGCATAAATGGATAATTAAAATGCAGTACATATACTCAGTGTAATGTCATTCATTCATAAAAACAGGAAACACGAAATTTTCAGGAAAGTAAATGGCTCTAGAAATTATATGACCATACCAGGTAACACAGACTTAGACAAATATGCCATGGGCTCTCTCATTTCTACATTCTAGTCATTAACATTTATAATATTAACATATTTGTACACACAGAGGTGTAAACGTTGGTATAGTTTATGAAACTGGAATATGGATCATGAGAGTTAAAAAAAAAAAGAGAAAGAGAGAGAGTTTAAATGAAAGGAAGAGGGTGGCAGAATACATCCAGCATAAACTCGGAAAACGGACTTCTGCAGTTCGAAGTTTACACGGTCCGTCCGAGAGGGAACGGAGAGGAGGGGCAGGGAGGAGGATTAACTAAAACAGAATATATATGAAAATTCTATCAGGGAACCTTCTACTATATGATAGTATTTAAAATAGAAAAAAATGTTATAATCTAGAAGGCAGCTAGGTTTCCCATAACAGAGTCTTTTGCCTTAAATTACTGGTATTAAAATGTGCCAGAATGGGTTTGACATTTCCATTTTGTACTCAACTATGCCAAGGTTTTCTCTGGGATAATATGAGATGCCTTCCTCAAATAAAATCACATCTGGTTCTTTCTTGTAGTTCTCCAGAAATACTAAAAATATTCACTATGATTCTCTGAATTTGATTGTAATCTTTTGTAAAACGCCGCCATTTCACCTCTAATTTTGGTAATTTAGATCTCATTTCTTGCCGTTAGTTCAGCTGATTGTTTGTCGATTTCATTTTTTCCAAAGAAAATACTCTTTTTTGTGTGGTTCTTTTTCAAGTCTATGTTCTATTGATGTTTGTCTTGATTTTATTATTTCTTTTGCCACCCACACATTTGGGGTTTAGCTTCTTTCTGTTTTGTTTTGTTTTAAGAACCTGAGGTGTGCTGTTGTGTTTTTTATTTGAGATCACTGGCCCTCATGGCTCCCACTGTCTTTCATTCTTGTGGGAAGCAAAGATCTCTGGAAGAAGTTGTTTTGTTTCTCAGTCTAAGATAGAGTTATTAGCATGTCTGCATGAACTGTTACAACCTCTCTTTGCCTTGGGTCTTTCCTGTTGGACAGGTGACTCTGCTTTTGTTTCAGTTACAAGACATTTTGCTTTTGTTTTAGTTAATGACATTGACAAAAATATACTGTGTGTGTCTGTGTATGTGCATGCGTGTCTCTGTGTTCTCTTGTCTGTGTGTGTGTCTGTGTGTGTGTGTGTGTGCCTGTGTGTGTGTCTGTGTGTGTATGTGTCTCTGTGTGTCTATCTCTGTGTGTGAGCATGTGTGCATATGTATGTGAGTCTGTGTGTGTGTGTGAGTGTGTGCATGTGTATGTGTGTGTGTGTGTCTGTGTCTGTGTGTGTGTGCATGCGTGTGTGTTTGTGTGTGTGTCTCTGTGCATGTGTGTCTGTGTGTGTATGCATGCATGTGTGCATGTGTGCATTCGTGCATGTGTGTGTGTGTGTGTGTGTGTGTGTGTATAAGACACATCTGTGGAAGTTGGAAGACAATTTTCTGAAGTCAGTTCTTTTCTGACATCTATGCGTTTGGAAATTGAACTCAAGTCACCAGGCTTGGTTCCATGTCCTCAGTCCTACAAATGAAGTTTTTATGGTATAGTAGATTTTATTTACCTGGGCAAATCCCCAAGTTGCTTTATAAAACTTATCTCACTTCTAGTACTTCCTCAACACACACCCAAGAAGCTTTTCCATGTGGACTCTTGTTCCAAATTAGAAACTGTCTGGTTTCTTAAAACAAAGCCCAGGAAGGAGAATGAATTTTCTTTTAGTTGTTTAAAATAGAAGTTACTTGGAACATAATAGGGGCTCAGTCAATGCTCTGATTAATCATGAGAGCAAAATAAAAGTTTAAAGTAAATAACACTGGTAGATATTTTTGTAGGGAAGAAAATTTATGTGCAGAGCTAATCTCAACCTGTGCATCCTACACTCCTCAGCCACACACTTCTGATGTAGGGTCAAGAGGCTTCACTATCACAGAGAAACTCTGTAAGAGGAAACACATTTTCCATTTTATTTTGTAATGTTTTCCCTCTTAGTAAACATAGATTCTTTCCTCATACAATATAATCTGAATGTAATTTACCTCACTCCACTCACCTCCGTTCCCAGTTCCTATCCGGCTCCCTCCTATCCAGATCCCTTTCTGTCTCTCATTAGAAAAAGAGCAGGCTTCTGAGAGATAACAAAACATGACAAAATAAAATACGTGATAATCAAAAGCCATCACGTCAAAGTTGGACAAGGCCCAACAGAAAGAACAGAACCCCAAGAACAGGCGCAAGAAGATGAGACCCGCTCAGGAGACCCATAAAAAACACTCAGCTCTAATATGTGTGTCGAGGACCTGCGGGACCCATGTGTGCGCTTGCTGCCTCAGTCCAGCTGATCAAGTATGAGCCTTGATCGGCTGATTCAGAGGGTCTTGTTCTCCTGGTATGCCCCTCCCATCTAGCTCTTCCTGCCTCCTCTTCCTCTGGGTGCCCTGAGCTCTGATGGGAGTTATTTGATGGAGATAACCAAGTTAGAGCTGTGTGTTTCAAGGACTTACTCTATATGCATAATGTCTGGCTGTGGGTCTCTCTCTGCCTCTCTGCCCGTCTGCTGCACCAGAAAGCAGTAAGACTCTGGCCTATGAGTATTGCAGACTATCATTAGAAGTTGTATTGATACTTTTCCCTTTTTTTCCAGACCAGTAGTGTTTGGCTTTACCCTGGGTCTGTGGACTACCTGGTCTCTGGTTCTTAGTCACTCAAGCATTGTTGGATATGGTCCCATCTCATGGAATAGGCCTCAATCAAATCAGACATTGGTTGGCTACTCCCACAAGTTCTTTGCTAGCATTGCCCTTACATGTCAAATGTTTTGTGACTGGGTTGGTGATTTTGTTTCTCATTTGGTAACCTGGAGAGTACCTTCCTGCACTAAAGACACTATAATGTAAGAGTGAAGAGTGAGTAGACAATGGCTTGATAGTTCCAGGTTCAGTGAGTTGTAGGGGTACTGTCCTCAGCAATGGGGACCCACTATCCATTGGCTGAGAGCCACCCAGTATTTTAGCAACAGCCTGGGTTGGTTATTTTGAAGATTCCACGGCATCCCCTTGGTCAACATCTCAATTGAATGCAACCCAGGCCTGCTGCAGTCAAAAAACCTCAGCAGTGTATTAATCAATTATTGGGCACAACTCTCTCCTGTACTAGTAAACTGGATGAACTTCCCCCACATGGGCGGGGCCCTGGTAGGGAAGTATTCACACAAACATTTGTTCTCATTGTCAGATCTAAAGAACTTAGAAGCTAACTAGCTCCCTACAATTATCTCTTACAGCAGGACACTCAACAAGGAGAGGAGCCTTGCAAATAGACCACATTCAGAGCCTCAAAAGACAGGCACTGAGTAGGAAACATGGCAAGTCGGACCCCCTTCCCCCCCCCCCACTGACAAGCAGAAATGGGCACACTGATTCCTCTAAGAGCTGACTCAGGAGAGCCCAGCCTAGTAGCCCCTGCTCTACCTTAACAAGCTAGCAACATTCTGTACTCACCTCCACCTGAATTCTACTGATACAACATCTTCATCTAGGAAACTGTGCCTTTACTGCTAAACATTCAGGAAAAAGGCATCTGGTACCAACTCCTTGGCTGAGCTGGAACCTGCAGCCTCCAGAGCTCAAGCAGCCTTTCTTTCCCTTTGCCAGGAGAATGCAATAGCATTTGGCTAAAAACGCTAATACAGATTAAAGGCCCACTTTCCTTCCATCACGTGTGCGAGTTGCCATGGCTACCATGATGCTGTGTTTCCAGCTACCTAGAAAGCAAAAGCAAAACCCAATGCATACAGTGTTTCTTCCTTTTTTTCTTACATCTACTAATTATAAACTGGTAGAGTTTCTTCCTTGTTTTACATTTATCAAGTATAGGCTTCTAGTTTAACTAACCACATAAATGTAGTTTTATGAACTAATACCCTTTTCCCTTCTTAGTGATTATAAGCCCCTTACTCCATTTAACCCTTCCCACACCTCTTGAGTTCTGCCAGCTTCACAAGCGACATCTCCTGAGACACAAGGCACCCACACCCACTCTTCTCAAGATTTTACCTGCCTTCCTGGCTCTGGATATATGCCCAGTATCTCTGCTCTTGTCAGAGAATTGCTAACTGTATCTGTATCGGGAATGTAAACTGGAAGCCTGGTGGTGTGGGAGGAACCCCTATATAGCCAAGCCCTACCCACCTGCTGTAAGCCTCTAGCCTGGATGCTGAGGGGACATTGAGGCTGGAACTCGGAGGTCCTCGTTAGAAGCCTCCTTTGGTGAAAGAGATGATCAGTTGGGACTCCATATCTTCCATTATTCGATCTTATCAGGATCATTTTCATATATTTTATAACGTTTCCACCGTTCTTTGGTCCCATGTCACCTCTCAAATGCCCCTAATAGAACAGATTACACGGATGGACTGCGGGGGGGGGGGGGGGTGGAGACAGGACCAGGAGGATCAGGTGGGCAGAGAGATTGGAGATCGGATTGAGGGAAGGGATACAGGGAGAGAGAAATCACATTTTTAAAAATAAGTCCTATGACCAAGAAAAAAATACTTACGTTTAGGTTAAGAGGTAATGTAAAATAAAATTTGACTATAACATGTTTAAAAAAAAAAAAACATGTGAGGATTTAGAATAAACAGGCTAACATCAAAATCTAGAAAAAAGAAAATAAGTTTAAAAAATGAACTATGATGTTGATTAAGAGAAAAAAATGAATTTTCATGTATTCACGAGGTGAAGGGAGTAGAGAGCAAGGAACACTGAATGAATTGGTAACTATTGATGTGGTAACATGACTTTCCTAAGCGGAAAATATTAGTCGTTACTTTCCTTCTGCGGTGAGTAGTCAAAGGACCAATCAAAAGCTATGTGGGAAATCTGGACATATTTACAAATATCCATTTTACTATCTACTGGGTGTGTGGAAAGAAGTCAGGCCTAGACGATTTCTAGTTAAAGGTTCATGTGTGCCTCAAGTTAGGAATCAAGCAGAAAAAAAAATCTAGCAATGAAAACATCATCAACCAAAATGGAAGAGAGAATTAGTGAAAAATGGAGGATTATTAGGAAAATACAACAATGAATTACGGAGAAGATGAAGATAACTAACACAGAGCACAGAGTGAGCGATATGAGGACAATGATGAGCCGGAACTTCATGAGTGGGAAACAAATAATGCTTGAATATAAGATGGTTCGTCAATTCCTGAAAGCAATACAAAACAAAAATCAAACTACACAAACTACAAATACCAAAGAAAGAGTTCGCACAATGGCAAACCAAAGCAAATACGCATGCTATTTGACGTATTATGTCTCACTGTTAAAAAAAAAAAAAAAAAACCCTAAACCATTTTAAATGCTATATTCTGTAGGTCTTTGAAAGCTTTGAAAAATATTTATCCACCTCAAATACATCTCTGTATATCTAGAAAACCTAAAATATAAGTTTTGACTATTATAGGTAAATATCTATAATCTGTACTTAATTACACATTACATTTTTAAATGAGCCATATAAACATAATACTTAAACAAGAGGAGAAATGTACATATAACAAAATTGACCTTAAATCTGTATCAATAAATGAAAATCCATTCCAAAGCAAAGTATTCATTTCTATACCATAATCCCCTTTTATCCTTTAAAGAGATTGGTTGTGGCCAATAACTATTTATAACCAACCCCATTTAAATGAAAACAAACATTTATAGACAATATTTGGGAATTTGGGGGTCATTCTTTCCAAACTACTTCCTGCTGGTAGGGGGCACTCTCATGGGAATCCTAAGAAGATACAGAAATCCTGGCTGTAGTCTGCAAGGCTGCCTTGTCCCAGCTGTTTTGAATGTTGGATCACCTGGGACACTGTTTCAGGGGGTCTGGCTTGATCAAACCATGTTAGTCTGGAAGGAATCCACAGCTTTTTATTCTCTATGGAAACAAAATTAGAAATTCTTCTCCCCAGTAACCTGTCCTTAGACTTAAATTTTGAAGTCAACGCATTTTTAAAATATATAAATTGGATTAATTCAGTAGCGTTGATAATCAAGTATATTTTAGTTATTGTTCCTTCCTTAGCAATTGAGCAACTCAAAGACAGCAGAGCAGCACACAGTATCCAGACTCTCTGCGTATTTTCCATCTTTAGGTGGCTTTGGTTTCTTTATATAACTTTTGCCTGTCCTGGAATTCACTCTGTATATCAGGTTTGCTTTGAAATCACAGATTACTTGCCTCTGCCTCCCGAGTGCTGAGATTAAAGGTGTGGGCCACCATACCCAGCTACTGTCTTTCTGAGATTTTGTTGTTCTTGTTGTTGTTTTGCTTTTTTAACCACTTTATCCTGTTTCTTTTTCTCTCCCAAGCCTACATGTATTTTAAAACACACTGTAAACCTTTAGAGGTTTTTTTCTTTATCTTAATCTGTCTTTACTGTAGATCTTTATCTTTTTCTGGCCACAAGTCTTTTATCTGCTAAACAACAACATTGCTAAAATTAAAGCTGTGGCTGTTTTAGCGTCGTCTATCCAAGATGGCAGGGGATACATTTACCGCCAGTACTGAGAGCTGTGCTCACCGCCTTGGTCTATGCTGCCATCAAGCAGCATGCTGCCTACTTGGAGATGTGGTCACTGCCACTGCCAACTGCTCATACACATCATTCTTATTTGGTAGCAGGGCCTCTTGAAAGAGCCCTGCAGTTTTTTCTGCTTATGCTGAGTCAGGAAACCTCCCTTAAAGGAGACTTGCAAGTCTCTGCTTGTCTCTAGCAAAACAGAGCCCAACTGAGAAAAATGCTGCTACCAAGAAGCCTTGCTTATCTCTGTTCTTTTGTTTCTAAAATCCCTTTTTAAGCTTTTGTCAAGTTTTAAGTGGAAGTTCTTAGTATCCACGTTGCAGGCGCCATTTTGTTATGAGCAGTTTTCTGCCTGCCTGGTCCCAGAGCCATGTCAGTCACAAAATAACACACAGAGACATTATATTAGTTATAAAGCTGTTGGCAAGTTACTGGCATTTCTTATTGGCTAGCTCTGTCTTAAATATTAACCCATCTCTAAATGTTTCCATGTTAGTCTTATCTTACCAGAGAGAAGGTCTGGATATCTTCTTTCATGTCCTCCATCTTGACTCCTCTCTACTACATTTCCCAGAATGCTCCTTCTCTCCTAGTCCCACCTATCTTGTTTTCCTATTGGCCAGCAGGGCTTTATTCATTAACCAATAAGAGAAACAGACGCACAGAATGACATCTTTCATCACTCCATGAAAAGAGAAAGTCAATAATATACCACGTTTCGCTCCATCAAGCATAGAGTAAACTACGTACTCAGGACGACCCTCAGAGAATGCTGACCGAGTTCAGCATTTATTTCATATAAAATTGAAATGTGTACTCGCGGAGCATGAACACATACCTGCATTCGAACGGGGTGAGTCACCCTCACATTTTCTGGAGCTTTACACTAGTGCACACATTTGTCCATCGGCGTCTGCCACGACGGGGTTGGCATCCCACCCTCAATCCCTCCTGTCATGCCCAGGCTGGCTTCTAGAGTGTTGACCACATTACCGCCATCTGAGACTCCGCAGATGAAAACCACATTGCCGCCATCTGAGACTCTGCGAATGAAAACCAGTGAGAGACTAAGGTAAATATCACCTGTCTTGTAACATATCCAGACTACATTTACTTCTGAAAAACATGCATTTTTATTTATTTTAAACAGATATGCTCAATGCACAGCGAATGATATGTACTAGCATTCATTTTCATGAATTTATAAGGTAGGGCTGCTGTTTAGCAGTTGAGGAAAGGGAAGCCACACTGTGCAACAGAACTCACATGGAAGGTTTATTGGGGGAGAAGGGGTTTTAGAAGGGGTTTCCTGAGGGCAAGAGCAGAGGGAAACGGCAAGTGTAATGAGCATTCTTTCCCACTGGCCTGGTCCCACAGCCACATCAGCCCCAAATGAACACGCCCAAACTAAAGAAAGACAGACATGGTATATATCCACTTGTAAGAGGACATTATGCTCGCTCTCTCTCTCTCTCATCTATTCCTCCCCTGACTCAATCTTCCTAGTCCTCTCCTCCCCTTCTCTTTCTCCTAACTCCCTCTCCACTCACTGACCCCCCCCCCACTCCCAATATGTTGAAAATGTTTAATTAGGACTAGTTTGTAGATTCAGAGGTTTAAGCCATAATCATTACAGTGAGAAGCTTGGCAGCATTCAGGCACATGGGTACGGGAGAAAGAGCTAAGAGTTCTTCAACTTGCTCAATGGACCCAGACTGACAGCTGAGAAACCAGCATAGGACCAACCCAGACCCCCTGAACGTGGGTGTCAGTTACGAGGCCTGAGCAGTCTATGGGGCCTCTGGTAGTGGATCAGTATACGAATGGAGTTTGGGAGCCCATTCCACATAGAGGAATACTCCCTCAGCCTAGACATATGGGGGAGGGCCTGGGCCCTACCCCAAATGATATGACAGACTTTGATGATTCCCCATGGAAGGTCTCGCCCTCCCTGGGGAGCAGAAACGGGATGGGATGAGGGTTGGCGGCGGTGGGGCACTGTGTGTTACATTGGGCATAGCTTTAATTTACAATATGCCAAAGCCTGCCCACACAGGGACACACTTTTTCCAGCAAGGTCATAGCTCCTACCAGTGCCACTTTCTATGGACCAAGCGTTCAAAGCCACAAGCATGTGGGGGCCATGCCTATTCGAGTTACCCCAGACGAGAAACTGTTATTAGCTGTTGGTTGAACAAGGGGCCAGGCTTTTCCACACATATAACTTATTGGGTTATGTCTCACCCCACAGTTACTTTATCTTATCCTCTCTTAAAAGCTCGACTTGATCAGATGAGGATTGCCCTGAGGCCTTGATGTTTAGAAAGGAATACAACTCCTTTTCAAAACCAGGAACATGCTCTGCAGAGCCAAAAACAGCTTGGGGACGTGACTTTTAGAACTTTTCCCCTGAGGCCCTGATGTATATATGGAGATCCTGAGAGCCCAGCTGCCGCTGTAGGGGGCTATGCTTATCGCTCTCGAGGCCGCTGTGTGCTCAGGCTGTGATGTTCTTGAGATAGCTACCCTGTGTTCCCGTGTGCAACATTATTTGATTAACTTCTTGCTGGCGTCTTCCTATTTCTCGCCCCAGAAATATTATGTTAAGATGTGTTGCCTGCAAACTTTCTTGTATTTTCTAACACCTGTCCTGTTTATCTCCTGATCTCCTAGCCCTCTCCCCCAGGGAAGAATGACTTGATGAGCCAGGCCACCTTGCTCCCGATTGTCCTGAAATTAATGCAATAGAAACTTTAAGAATTGCCAAGTCATCGATGAAATAAAGAACTAATTCTCTGAAAATTTAAACAAGGTTGACAAGCAGCCAAGTTAAAGAAAAGAAGAAGGGACTGAAAAAATTTCTTAAGTTACTAATAAATGCAGGGAAAGTGAGGTACTTCATTTAATGAGTTTATGTTAAAAAAGAAATCTAGGGACGTGTGGCATCTGCTGTTCGAAACAGCCACTCCCAATAGGCAACACTGATAAAAATAAGAAACTAATGGAGCGAAGCCATCTTAAACCATAGCTAAACTCGAGATCCTGACACCTCTACACTCTGTTTCAAGAAGAATCATGCAATAGCTGACACTCTAAGTTCTGTGATGTGGGATAATGCCCTTGTACCCTGTAAAGATTTGTCACTCATATTTGTTTAATAAAACGCCAATTGCTCCGTAGCCAAACAAGAAGGTCGGGTGGGGCCACCAGGCTAGGAGAATGATGCCAAGAGGAAGGCAGAGAGCATCACCAACCAGATATAGAGGAAGCAAGACAGAATGCCTCGCTCAGAAAAGGTACCAAGCCACGAGGCTAAGCATGGATAGGAATAATGGGTTAATTTACGTTGTAAGAACTAGATGGTAATAAGCCTGGGCTATAGGTCAAACAGTTTATTATTACTAGAAGCTTCTACATGTTTATTTGGGACAAAACGGTTACAGGACCAGGCGGGACAGAAACTTCCGTCCACAATTCCAAGCTATCCCGATCCATCCACGCTTGAACATCAACTTGCCATCTAACGCAGGGCATGAAGACTGTCCTATTCCCATGGTAGCTGGGCACATCAATGGGTCCTCCTAGTGACTCTACTTCTCCATGAGTTTCTTCAGCTTACTTATCCTGCGGCTCAATGGGGGCGAGCACAAATTCCCTTTGAAAATGGAGTCTGGCATCTCTCGCCACACCTGAGAGGTGGACAGAGCAGGCTGAACCGTCACTGCAGGCAGCGAAGCAGAAGGCTAGGATGACAAGACCTTACCTGGAAGTTTCTGGATTACCACCACTACACATCTAACGAGCGAAAGGGAAAGTATTGCCCCAGGACCCCCAAGATAAAATTCTCAGCACAAGGGCCATGTGTTTGCCCCAGAGCGATGGGGGAAGGGAAAGGGGGACCAAGGTAGGGGACAATGGACAAGGGAGAAATGGAAGAGAACGAGGAAAAGGAGGCAGGGATATTTGTCCAGGAGAAACCACCTCTGGACAGAGAGAAGTCGGGCATAGCATATGGGGAAATGGCAGGACATCAAGGGACAAGGTAGAAACCATGTTAGGATGAGGGGGTTAATTTTAACTGGGCATGCTAATTAGGTGAGCCAAAGCGGGCTTTTGATTGCTGGGTTTCAGGACTTTCATCACTGGACCTTGATAGTCAGCCTCAGGAGGAGGAAGTGGCCAAGTCAAAGAACAGACCTTGGTGGCAGCTTCAGGAATGTCATCTAGTGATTCTTAGCAAGACAGAGGCAATGAGGGAGGAGGGCCAGGCCCACCAGAGCCATGCGCACCATGCTCTGGCTGTCCAGGGCCTCTTCACTGGGGATGCCGTCCTTCCTAACACACAAGAAGCTAAGCTGTCCAAGTTTTCGGTCTGTGATGATACGGTTAAAATTGTATCAAATATATCTGCAGCCCCTATTCGCGTGTGCCTTCAATTTTCAAGGAACTTTCTCTGTATGCACGGGAGAATTATCATGTCCTACAAAAGACCCATTGTAACTAAAACCACACATCAGGGGAGTTAAGTAATAATAAAATGTTGAGTCATAGCTCAACTATTGAAAACTTGAGTCGGGGTCCTCTGAGTTACTAGCAAGGTGAGGTTTTATGGTGTCAGAAGACAAAAGTGATTAAAATTTTCGTGTCTCCACAGTAAGTGCAAGCAGGTTAGGAAGCAAAGGGTAAAAAGAACCGATTTTACTCAGAAAAACTGGATCTGGACCCATCATAATAATCTAAGAACATTCTGATCTCATACTGACAAAGAAAAAAAGAAAAACTAATTTCTTATTCACTATAATCTGATTTGAAGTTCCAGCTGAATTCTGACCTTTGTTACAGAAGAATAAGCAAGGTCTCAATGGCAAGGATAATGTGACGATGTCAGCAGGGTGGGCCTGCATATCTGTTTCATGGTCTTCGTGCTTCAAATAAAAGGAGAGGTCTAGGTCCCAGATGGTCAAGACGCAGGAGTGTCCACTCTTACATCATGCCTTCTCACCAAGTTCTCTACCAGCCTAGAGCTGTTACGCATTTGCTGATTGTGTACTTAGTTCTGAAGACTGCCTATGGCCAGCACACTTGGAAAGGTTCCCCGTCCTCCTCACCACCTCCCTAGAGACACGTAGAGACACGTTCCTACTTGGTGGGGACACATACTGGGTCCTCATTATGTGTGGCTCTGAGTTTCAGTTTCCTAAATTCTGAGGCAAATATGAGGCTTCTCAAGCCTAAGCCCTCATCCAAATGGCTAGGTGACAATTACAAGTTTCTGTTCAGGCTGAGCTTTCTACGTAGGTTTATAGTCTTATCATTTGCATGGATAAGAGAAGTATAGGCAGAGAGCTGAGCCTTGTCTACATTTGGGGGATAAGCTGCAGAAAAGATATAAATCGCCTCTAATTTTAAACTTTGTGTGTGGAAACAAAGGAACACACTTTCAGGGCTCCCCGGGTGACAGTAGTTTTCTTGACTCAAATACCAACAACAAAAACAAACTAATAAATTACCCATTAGAAATTTTATCTAAATCATACAGTAAAGGTCAACAGCTTCATCACCTCCAACATGTAGGGCTGTGTTGACCACAACTGGTGCAGGTTTATTTAAACAAGGGGGGAAATGAAGAAACTTGATCATCCACCCAACTCTTTTCTATCTGTTCTTTTACAGAAGGTTCCTCGTGTGATAAACCTATTATCTAAGTCTGTGACTGAAAGGGCAGAGTAATATCAGATCCCAATTCCTACAAGGGAAGTCAGAGTCCACTGACAGGACACAGAATCATGTGGGGAAGCAGAATCTACCATGTGGTAATGAATCCGTGGAGGTTCAGAAGGGGAAAATGTTCCTGCCAAGGGAGACCATTTCTGCTAAGGGAGGTAGCTGACTAGGCAACACAGGGGATGATACCGAGGGAGTCTGAGTTGAGAATTGGACTTTTTGTCAGGTAGAACTTTGTCAGGGCTGCCTACTTCAGCCCAACAGAGCTGTGAGCTGGAGAAACAATGTTGAGATGAATCACTTGTCACTATAAAGCTGGGCTGCTCTATATGTTAGAATTAGGAGGCCCTGGGGCCTTCAAATCCTTCTGCTACTTCAACTTTTGGAAGAAAGAGAGATCTGGGGAACTCCAGATAATTGTTTAAGGAAAACAGAAAGGAGGGACACCAAGGTTGACTGTGACGTTATAAATCTCCACTGTGGAATGACAATTGGGAAAAAAAGAGAAAGAAGCTTTGCCAGCCTCCACATTCATGAGGTGATAAGAACTGTGACATTTTGTTTTTTATTATTCTAGCCTCCATTTGCCTCATCCTGTTGGATATGTGTGACGGCTAGAAACATGAAATGCTTTGAGAGCCCTTCCAGAGGAAAGTGTTGAACTTAATAAGTGTCTTCCAGATATCTGGCCCCCCAGTGTGCTCTCTGCCTGTCCATAAAGGAACACCTGAGAACTGGACTTCAGTGTGACTTTTTGTTTCTACCTTTTTGACTGTTACAGGAACAACCTACTTTCGCTAAACATGATTAACTTCTCCAATGAAAAGTGCCAATCAATTTTTAGTGAACCTCACAGTTACAAACAATGTGGATAAATGTATGGCAGTGAGTGAGTGATTGATTGAGAGTCACCATGAAAAAGAAGTATGAAAGTAGTGAAATCTCATTGAGTTAATATTGTGACAAACGCTGCCCTTTGAAGTATTTCTGTGGACACAGCTTTGAAACTCAGAGAAATTGTGTTAGAAGTATATGCTTCAGATTTCTAAGGTAAAATAATAGGGCTGTGAGGATATTGGTCAGTGGAGGCTTTTAACTGTGCCCTAAGGTCTTCACAAGGAAATGAGAGGGAAATTTAGGAGGAAGCATGAAAATCAAGGAAAATGGCAATGAGACACAGATAAATATGAGTGGCAGTGGACAGGAAACTATTGCTCTTATGTTCCTACATCCTCTCACTCCTGGTGGAGAGTCAAGAATATACAGACCAATATATTTGGAAGGTCAAAGATATAAAGGAGGGAGAGCCGCCCCTCAATGTGAGGGCCTATTTGTCCTCAGTAAGCACAGACACACACTGTCTCCACCTTCATTCCTGAGTCAACTTCCTTCTTCGATGGCTCCAAACTCTTCCTGACCTCTGTCTTTAACAACTCCTCAACATCCTCCCTGGTCTTTTAGGAAAGAGATACAGAAAGAAAAGAAGGTTAGAAGGCTGGAGATAGGGTTCGGTGGTTAAGAGCACTTGCTGCTTTTTTAGAGGACCCCAGGTGGGACTTGTTCTAGGGCATATGGCACCATCTTCTGGTCTTTGTGGACACTGGTCACACACAGACAAACAGACACAGACAGACACACACACACACACACACACACACACACTATATATATATATATATATATATATATATATATATTCTTATATATTCTTAAACTGAAATAAGAAATCATTACAAAAAGAAGGGACATTTTTAGTAGTTAACAAAAGCCTTAATAGAAATACAGATTACAAGTCCCTGATATTTACCCAGATTAAAAAAAAAAATCAACAAATGCTTTTTGATCTGGTATTGACCAGATACCCTGATAAAGGTCTCTACTCGGTTTTGAACACAGTAGATTGCTTAACTCGAGTACAAGAAGTCATTTGTTTTATATGATCATTGATTAAATTTTGTCTTTTGGCTGAAGAAAAACAATGTCTAAAAACTAGTCAGAGGAGATTTTTTTCACACTGACACAGTTTCTATTTGTGCAATAAACATGTTATTTTAATTCTACAATGGTATTTTCCACTCAGAAAGTATAATAAAGGTTCATAAACTCATGCAAGGGATACAGGTATCGGTGATTTCATCTCACAAGGACAAAAATCAGTGTATCAAGAACTGTGTCAAAAAACTGGAACACAAACGTCAGAGAATTGGGGTTGTAAACTCTATTTGTTTGCCAGTATTTGTCATAGTCATTTCCCCACACCAGAGTAAATCCCTCTTGGTTGTGGAGTGTTCGTATCATTCTCTTTGACTCTGACTTAGAGATCTTCAGCCTCAACCCAGATGAGAAAAAAGGAATGTTCTGAACATAGTGCAACAACAATACTCTTTGGCACTCACAGTACTAAAGTGTTTTGTAATGCAATCCTAAACCAGTTAAGTCAAACACACACACACACACACACACACACACACACACACACACACACACACACACAGTTTCACTCCATTGGATGGAAAAATGCAATATATGACAACTTGTAAAAACACATTTAAATTTCAATCATTCACTGTCAAAGAAAACAACAGTTGTTTTCTTTCTTACACTCAATGGGGGCTAAAGTTGAGTTTGACACATGAATTACAGAGGACTTGCCAAGCATCAAGTGCATCCTAATACTTAAGAGGAAGTGCTTGGTAGCCCATTCACAGAGCGCCCTGGGTATTGCTTACTTTGCTTTATGGTCAATCTCTCTCAGGCTGCCTTCTCTTGACTCTCTTTAAGCCATCTCTTATTTATTTATTTACCTCAGGTAAAAACCAGTACTGAGGACAATCTAAACATCGAATATCTTTCTGCTCAAGCAACATTTATTCCCTGCAAATGTGCCACACAATACTTCATGTGGGAAACTGAAGTCTCGGGTAAGTGGGGCCATTTCCTAACTGCTTATGAATGACGGATAACCGTGAATGTCAGTCTGTATCAGAGTGTCAAAAAAATAGGTAAACAGAAAAATCAGTGCTATCGCACGAAGAAGAGGGGAAAGTTAATGGGATAATAAGAAGAAACCAAATTGAAAGGCTGAAGGAGCTAAAAGTAAATGGAGGGGCTCAAACTGCAACCATCCCTTGCATATAGGAAGTGGAATCGGGGAATGTTAGAAGCAGGAAGGGGTAGGGATAGCGCTGCGTGGAACTCGTGACGTAACGCTGCTTTTCTTCCCATAGCAAAAGCTGTCCTACAGGGGGATGTAAAGGCTGTGCCACCTAAGGACATAATCCCTGAAGGTGAGAGAACATGCCCAGTAACTACCCACATAGGGTTTATTACTCGTGAAAGCCACGTAACACGTAAATCAAAGGTCTCCCATAGGCCATGCTCATCCAACTACCTGCCCACTGCGAGGCATGTCCCTTTCTTGCACGTGTCTCTGTGGTAAAATTTTAAAAGAGGGTGAAACGAACTCTGTGCTCAAATAGCCATGTAAGAAGTAAACTTCTACAACTTCACAATGACTGTGTGAATCATTTTTTACCAAAATTAGAGCTCCATCTGCGCAGATAGCCAATGTTTCTTTTAACCCTGTTTTCCCAGGACACATTCACAAAAATGATATTATAATAAGTATTTGAATGCTCATGAGGGAGGACAGGACTGGGCCTCACCACTTAGCCTAGAAGAGGACATGCCCAGAGTCAGGATGAGCAACTGTTCCCACAGTGACACGGAAATCTCAAAGTAGAACCGACATGAGGTTTCAAATTCTTTCACCCTTGTTCAGCTCCGTCCAGCCTCCCCTCCCCGACTAGCTGACCATATTACACCTTTCTTCTTTTCAAATACTCAGACAACTCAGAGCCTCTGGAAGGCCAGGCATTTTTGTATATTGTGGCTCTGACTTCGTTGAAAAACGGAAAACTTGGAGAGTTGAGTAACGCCGAGTTTGAGTGGGAAACAAAGGCACGCTGGAAACATGGAGCACAGCTCCGCTGGTGTTAGAATATAAACTGACAAAAGTTTTGGTCAACAGTCTGGCATTACTTTGTCAAATGGTTTACACATATACCTCATCTTCCAGGACTCCCACAACTGGAAGGGATGATAAGACATTACAGTCTGTTTCCTGAACCAATATATTCTCTATCAAGGACACAATGCCACGCTACAGCCATGCTTCCAAAATACATGACACAAAGTTCAGGACACATATTCCCTCTCCCTCCCAGCCATTGCCTAGGGCAGAAAGGATCCAAGTCATGGGAATAACACAGAGAACTTGATACAGTAGCACCGATAATGGAGACAAGCAGAAGCCATGTTGGGTTAAGGGAGCCTGAAGCTGAAGGATGCACAAACCCACCCAGACCACAACCCACCAGCCCTCACATTCACACCCGACTTTTACCTTTCTTCCCCATCCCACTTCCTCCTCAGACCCAGCCTCATCACTGCCAGGACCAGATGAGAGGTAGATGACAGACAGACAGACAGACGATAGATAGACAGACGATAGATAGATAGATAGATAGATAGATAGATAATAGGTAAGTAGATAGATGCTAGAGACAGATACATAGATGATAGATATAGATGATTGGTAGATGATAGACAGACAGACAGATGATAGATAGATAGATAGATAGATAGATAGATGATAGGTAAGTAGATAGATGGTAGAGACAGATACATAGATGATAGATAGATAGATGATAGACAGACAGATAGATAGAATCACAAGAATTTGGTGGCAGAACTTTCTACAAAAGCCTAAGTACAGACAAAGGTAAACATGCCTGATAGGCTCTCCACTCTACCTCAGAGATGCAATCAAAGCCCGGCACAGACTTGCTAATGTAACCCCAAACTGCCAGCTGTAGGGACATGACAAGGGGAAATCCCAGTAGAAAGTGGTCTTCAGCAACAGAAACCTCCAGAAAGAAATACTGACCTAACTTTTTCAAATTCCCTAGGCTAGTACCCTTCCCTGACACCTTTAGAGAGTGATATGTACATAATAGAAAATGATAAATAGATTAGGGATATAGTTCTATGGTAAAGTGTTTACCTGGCATTCGGGAGGCCCTAAATTTAATTCCCAGTGAAAAAAGAGAGAGAGAAATAAAATATTTTTAAAGCAATTAGAATTAATAGCTTCCCAATTAGGCAGAAATAGACTGTGAATAAAATACCTTCTATTTCTACTGATACTTTTATTTTTATTTCTACCTTTTCGAAATTTTTATTTTCTTTATTAGTAGTGCTTATTTTTTTAATTATAGAGCTATTTACCTATCTGCATCAAAAAGACCTTCTTTTTATCTCTTCTCTTTATCTAAAAACCAATATATTTTTCCACTAACGTTCATGTCTCTATCATATACTCTTTTCTAGTTATTCTTTCTTTGCTGCTTTTACTCCTTTTTCATTTCCTCCTAAGTTCACTAATAATAAAGAAAAACATATATAAACTACATTTTGTCCACAAGCACTTTAGAGTTTCTGAAATTTGTAAGAGACAAAAACGTAATACACAAACATATTCTCCTTCGGCTAAAAACAGAACTGCTTTCAAATTGTTGTATCTGTTACTGACTTTGCTCTTGACTATAAAAAACAACAGAAGATAGTATATCAGATTGGAAGTAAAATGAAACAAGCAAACAAAAGCATTGTTAAAATGAGAAAAAAATGTCAACTGTCATACAGGGCAGAAAAATCAGAATAGCATCAGATCTGTAATCAGCATCCCTAAAGAAAAGGAAAATATGAAGTGTTATATTTAAAGAATGAAGGTTGATAATTGTCCATTGGCATTATTATATGAAGAAAATTAAAATAGTGAAATGAGAATATTTCAAGATATAGAAGCTAAAGCAATTCATGATAACTAAACTAACATTGTAAAAAGTTCTTTTTTGAATGAAGATATTTTAATTAAACTAGAATAATAGGAATGTCATTCTATAATATTATAGAGGCCAGTAAATACCCGTATTGTTTAATATTTGTAATTTTCAGAAAATCTCTTTTGTTATGCACTGTATTTATTCATATGAAAATGTGAGTCATTCCAAGTTTTACATGTGAACCTGAGCTAAGTCCTGGATTTTAGACAGGAAGACATAATTGTATTCTTATTATATTTGTACATACTGTCAAATGCTAAGATATGTTTTTTCCACTGACCTACTAACATCCAGTTACTGCATTAGGCAATTAGGCAAATCTAGAATTAAAACCCACATATGATGGAAAAGGGAACCAATGCTATGTATCAAAATAGTCAATCAACAAATACAAAGACAATAAATCTATCTTTCAGGGTTGAAAAGGATTGCATATTGTATTGGATATACGTATTACCTAACATTGCCCCCTTATGCTTGAGAGCATCAAAGCCAATACTGAAGCCTGGGGAATGGGGAAATGACCCATATGCAATCTTTAATCATTCGGAAACTCCTTAAGGAGATTCTTCCACGCCCATCTTCCTTTGTGAGGCAGGTGGTGCTACCAGGAGCAGCTAACCCTCACTGCTGAGAGACACCGGACAGTAGACAGTGAACACACTAAAAAAGCAAGGCATATGCATTATCTCAGGAGCCCTGAGTCGATAGCTAACACTTCCCAGGCTACTGCTCATGGAGAAACAAACACCATCACTGCCTACCACAGCTGTGCGTGGCTCTTCATAAAACTCGAGAACACTATAAAGCCACCGGGTCACCAGATGGCGGTAACAGTGGGGACAGGGAAATTGAAGACCTCGGTGTCCATAACAGCCGCCGTGCGGGAAACTGAAGCCGAGCAGAGCCCTGTGGTGGAGAAAAGAAGTACCCTGGTGTCCTCGTGGCACACATCACCAATTTTGTACGGTGAGAAGCTGGGTCTTTGCTTATTAGTGTCCTGAAGCAGGCTCCTGCTGGGGAGCCTCCAGCTCCGAGCTTTTGTCTCAGCCTCCTGGGTTTACAGACATGTGTAATTTATTATTTGATTTTTTTAAAATAGTACTTTGGACTAATGAGTTCAGGAAAGCAAAATGCATGGGAAAGAAAACTGAGAAGGGCATTTTTCACACATCGTGAAATGAGTGATGAACTTTGTGACAAATGACACAGTGTGAGTACTGTCACAGTGTTGCAGCTGTATCGTTGGCCAGCTGAAAACTCTAGACCCCAATCTGCTCTAGGGGCATCAACAGCTACTTCAGATTTAATTAAGATAGCAGTTGACACCTCAAGATGAGATTCATGTGAGTCTGCAAGGCTCAAATAAATCAAATCAAAAATAAAAGAGGAAATGCCACCAACACTGATGTAATACACTGCCATCCCATTGATCAGAAATCCTAAATTGTGTCGAGATCAAGACACTGATGGGCTGCATTTATTCCAGAGGCTGTGGGTCCGTGTTTGTTCAGATTTTTGGCAAATTTTTCAGTCCCCTTGTACACAGCTCCATGCCTCTCATAACCAACCACACATAAAACAAAGGCCTAATGAAGACGTTTACACGTTACATAAAATCTTCCCACGATGACGTTTTCCTTCCTCTTTTAATCACTTTACCATCCGTCATCATCCTGTATGCCTTCTCTGCCTGGCATATGTGTTATCAGGAACGACCAACTGGATAACTCAGAGAAATCTCTGACGCGTACATGCTACCCTCTTAGTCATATCCTCGAAGGCTCTTTGTCCTGTTCGGCAATGATAAGGCATGTCCTCAGATTAAAACATGGGTATCCTACCCGCAATGTGTGTTGTTAACACATGGCACAGTGTGTCAGAGGAAAGAGAAGAGAATCAGAATACTGACTTGTTCCAAGATATTGTGTTTGTTTATCATGCTGTGTCATTTCTTTTCCCGTGAAAAGCATGCAACTCTACAGGCATCTCCTCATGTATGGCAGGCCTGCTGGCATATTAAGATGAGCTATCATAATCCCCTTTGATGTGGCTGTTCATTGTTATAAGCGTGATCCCATCTTTGTTCTAGTTACAAGAAACTTTTCCCTTGCTCTACTTAATAATGTTGAGAAAAATCCACAAGTGTGCTCGGGCACACATACACAATTTATGTGCATCTTAACATCTTTAAATAAAGGGGGCCTTCTTAAAACTTAATTTAGTTGCATGCCCCAAAAAATAATATTTATTTTGGGAGACGGGATCTCACTATGTAATCCTGGCTGACCTGGAACTTCTTGAAGCAGTCTGGCCTTACGCTCACAGATATCTATTGTCCCTGTCCCCCAAGGGCTGGGGTTAAAGGTGTGCATCACCAAGCTTGGCAAAGATACTGAACTCATATATATATATATATATATATATATATATATATATATATATATGATGGGAGATGTCATTCTGTATATGTTTCTCATACTGGTTAATAATAAAGCACTGTTGGCCAATAGGAAAGGAAGATAGGAGGGACTAGGAGACAAGGAGGAAATAGGAAGTAGGAAGGAGGAGTCAAGATGGAGAGTCTGGAGAAAGCAGTATGCCGCCGGCTCCCCGGTAAGAGAAATACATAGAAATGGGTTAATAATTAAGACAGAGCTAGCCGATAAGAAACTAGCACCTGACCAACAGCATTGTATCAAATACAGAGTCTCTGTGTATTATTTGGGGCTGGTGCGGCAGCAGGACAAGACCGGGCGGCAGAAGGCGGAAAAACAGTACACCTTACATATATATATATATATATATATATATATATATATATATTTTTTTTTTTTTTTAATACGTTCTTTCTCTACACAATTAAGAACTTCCAGCTCTTAAATACTACAGGTGTCCCTAAGGCATTACTCTATTTTCATTTCTACTGCAGTAATAGGACACTCTTGACAAAGAGAAGCTTAGGACAGAGGACTTATTCACCCTGCAGCTCCACGTTACAACCTATCACAGAGCGGGAGCTAAGGCAGGAATTCGGGCAGCTCGTCACATCACACCCACAATCAAGAGCAGAGAAAAACAAAAGCATGCCTGCCATGACTGCATGCGCTCAGCTAGCTTTCTTTCTTAACAGTCCAGGAACAGACATGGCGCACAGTAGGTTGCATCTTCCAGAATCAGTCAGGAATTAATATTCTCCCATACTGATGTGCCCACGGGCCAATAACACTGAAATGTTGCCTTCACTTAGGTCTTTAGGGCCAACAGATAGCCATAGTAGTTGATTCCTTATAAATATTTCTAGAAGTCCCCCACATACGTAGTGAGATATCCACCCCGCCCACACCTGACGGAGGTTTATTCGGGAAAACTCACTTAGCCGGCTCCTACTCCAAGGATTTTCTCTACCCCCGACCCAGAAGTGGGTGCATCCAGGTCTAGACCCAGACCTAGACTCCACCAGCCACGCCCACACCTGTCCCCACGCCCCCCAATGGGCGTGGTCAGAACAACAGGTGTGGGCGGGGTGGATATCTCACTACACACACATCTTTTTATCTGGACTTTACTTGATCACGAGAACAGTCATTATTAATGATCTCCCCTTGGGTATCTTTTGGTACAATGATTTCTTCAGTATTCCTTGCTCCACAGTTAACATTTTTATCTCCAGGATGAATGAAAATAGTTTCTTCTCTTCGGGAAACCAGAAAATGGAAAGATCTCCCATGCTCTTTGATAGGCAAGATCAACATAGTAAAATTGGTAATCTTGCCAAAGCAATCTACAGATTCAATGCAATCCCCACCAAAATCCTAGCACAATTCTTCACAGACTTTGAAAGAATAATACTCAACTTTAAGTGGAAAAACAAAAGACCCAGGATAGCCAAAACAACCCTGTACAATAAAAGAACTTCTGGAGGCATCACCATCCCTGGCTTCAAGATCTACTATAGAGCTGTAGTCCTGAAAACAACTTGATATTGGCACAAAAAATAGATAGGAAAACCAATGGAATTGAATTGAAAACCCTGATATTAACCCACATACATAGGAACACCTGATTTTTGACAAAGCAGCTAAAATTATACAATGGAAAAAAGAAAGCATCTTCAACAAATGGTGCTGGCATAACTGGATGCTGGTGTGTAGAATTCTGCAGATAGATCCATGTCTGTTGCCACGCACAAAACTTAAGTTCAAATGGATCACAGACCTTAATATAAATCCAGTTACACTGAACCTCTTAGAAGAGAAAGTGGGAGGTACCCTTGAATGAATTGGTACAGCAGACCCCTTCCTGAGCAAAACACCAGTAGCACAGACACTGAGATCAACAATTAATGACTGGAACCTCCTGAAACTGAGAAGCTTCTGTAAGGCAAAGGACACAGACGACAAGACAAAATGGAAGCCCACAGAATGGGAAAAGATCTTCACCAACCCCATATCTGACAGAGAGTTGATCTCCAAAATATACAAAGAAATCAAGAAGCTAATCACCAAAACACCAAATAATCCAATTAAAAAGTGGGGTACAGAACTAAATAGAGAATTCTCAATAGAGGAATCTGGGAGGAAACCCAGTCACAAAAAGATGAACGTGAGCCTTCATCCAGGAGCTGATAGAAGCAGAAGACACCCAGAACTAAACACTGAGCTGAAACTCTTGGAATCCAGTTGTAGAGAGGGAGGAGTGATGATTCAGGGGTCAAGACCAGGCTGGAAAAACCCACAGAAACAGCTGACCGGACAAGGGGGAGCTCATGGACCCAGAGTGATAGCTGAGAAACCAGCATAGCCCTGAACGTGGGTCTCAGCTAGGAGGCCTGGGCAGTCTAAGGGACCTCTGACCATGGAACCAGGATGTATCCCTGGTGCACGAATGAACCTCAGGAGCACATTCCCCATGGAGGGATACTCCCTTAGCGTAGAGATGGGGGTGGCCTAGGCCCTACTCTAAATAACTTGACATATTTTGAGGATCCCTCATGGAATGCCTCAACCTCACTGGGGATTGGATTGGGGGTGAGATGGGGGCTCTGTAGAGGGCACAGGAGGATGGGAGGAAGAAGGAACTAGGATCCATATGTAAAATAAGAAAAATATTAAATTTTAAAAAAATAGAGAGCACAAACAGGACAGTCTCGGACTCTTTTACCTACTTGTGGGATCCTTCTTCTCCCATGGGTGGCCTTGTCCAGCCTTGTGTGGCAGTATGTGCTTAGTCTTAATGAAGCTTGTTATGTGGGATGTGCCTGAGAGGGTGTGTGTGTGTGTGTGTGTCTGCGTGCACACGTGTGCAGCCACATACAGGTGCATGTGTGTGTACATGAGTATTCTCCGGATATTACTAGCAAAAATAAGAAGTCTGTTTTCAACCTAATATGAATACACATATACACATATACAAATGTCTAGAATTTTAATAAATCCAGTCACTTCAAACTGATCTCTGCATATTCACACAGAGATCTTTAATTCCTGAATTCACAACTGAAAACTCACTACATTGGTCTACTTAAATATTTCAACTGAAGCTGTCAGAAGCGCGGTTCTCGGTACCATGCTGGTGGTCCGTGATGCTGAAGCCACACAAGTGCTTCCCTGGAGTCCTGACCAAACACAAATGTGTCCAAATCTAGGGAAAGGGCCTGAAACCAAATAATCCCATCATTTGCATCTCTATATTTACAGAAAAGAATTCTTTGGTAAACAAATTGAGTGTGTTTGGGTGTGGTACGTGAGCATCTTCCTCCTGTGACACAAATCAAGGGAGTTGACAAGGACACATTTCGCTGCAGCCTCCAAAGAGCAACCACCCAGGATGGCTCAGCCCATCAACCATTGGAGACACGATGTGCTACCACTTGTCATCTGACAGTTGTGGCCACAGAGTTCGTCATTGGTATCATCATTGCGAACGGGAACATCGTGGCTGTGAATGTGGTCCCTTGGTTTCAGAGAAAGTCAGCTTCTGTAAACACTAGGGTTCTGCTTTTCCTGAGTGTGTCAAGAAGTGTTGTTTTGGTAGGAATTACCTTCTCTGTATTCAAGGTTTCTTTTTACAGCAGGGTTTCTTCTAGCATCTCCAAAGTAAGTTTCGTATTCTTAAATTACTGTGGCCTCTGGTTTGCAGCATTGCTTAGGTTTCTCCGCTTTGCGAAGATTGCAAATTTTTCTTACCCCTTGTTCCTCAAGCTAAAGTGGAGAATTCCTGGATTAATGCCCTGGCTTCCGTGGCTCTCTGTGTTCATTTCATTCAGCTCCAGCATGTTCTTCTGCAAGGACACCTACACCGTGTATAACAATTCTCTAAGTTTCAGCTTCTTCAACAACACACTGGAAGTGTACTTCATTGAGACGAATGTGGTCAGCGTAGCTTTCATATTCAGTTTGGGAATCCTCCCTCCTCTGATCATATCCACTGGGGCAACCACTCTGCTGATTTTCTCCCTCAGGAGACACACCCTGCACATGAGAAAACAGGCCACTGGCTCCAGAGACCCCAGCAGAGAGTCTCACATGCGGGCCATCAGAGAAACCAGCTGCTTTCTCTTTCTCTATATTTCAAATGCAGCTGCTATGTTTGTGTTACTCAATGCCAACTTTTCCTGTAATGTTGTACTTAAAATCATCCTGCCTTGTTACCCAGCTGCCCATTCAGTTTCACTCATTCAGAACAACCCTGGATTAAGAAGAGCCTGGAAGCAGCGTCCGTCCCAAATCCATCTGTACTTGCAAAGTAGATTCTGACATCAGCTCCCAGTGAGGACCACACAATACAGACCACCAGCCCCTCATTACCCTTACCCGGATCTCTCCTTCCTCTCCAGCTTCCTTCACCAAATCCAACCCGATCCCTTCACCTGAGGCAAAGTCTCTGTATAGGACTACTCGCTAGTGTTTTGTGGGCACAATCTTAGTGATGTTAACTCGTTCTTGTCCTTCGCTCTCTGTCTCCCTCCCCTTACTCTACCTCAGACAGTGACTCTTGTTGCCCAGCACACAGTGGAATCCCTAGGGCTAACTTGAATCTAATCCAGTTTTGCATTTCACAATAGTCAAGTGAGAGTTTCTGTTGTCCTGACTTAGAAGCTTTTCTAAGTATTCAGGGTGATTCCCACATGCAGTCAAAGTTGATGCAGATACCAGAGCAGAGACTTCTAAAACATGAGTTCCTGATCACTTCATGTGCCTTTCAACCCTGTGGGGCTTTTCTAAGCAACATCAGAAAATGCACTTGTGTCCCACCCTCCAAAGATACAAGCTAACAACTTTGGAGAGAGCTCTCAAAGTTGACAATACAAAAAAAAAAAAAAAAATCCCTCAAACTAAAAACTGTCATCTGACATTGTGGTTTCTAAATACATGGTTTTATGAATTTGTGGAGCCTCGAAGCAAACACAAGAATTTTACTGTGCTGTTGCTCTTAATAAGGAAACCTGCGTATCGAAACTACAATATTATTGTGGAGCTCACAATAATACTTATTACCTGTGTGTGTGTGCATGAGTGCACGCCTTGACATGCATGTGGGAGTCAAAGGGCAACTTGAAGGATTCAGTTCTCTCCTTCTACCAAGTGGATCCCGGGACTCAAACTCAAGTCACCCGACCAGGCGGCAGGTGGTGAGCCATCTCAACAGTCCTGTGTTTACATTTTTTTTTTTTAAAAGGAGATAGCTGCATGTATATAGATTATAAGAGTTCTGTTAGGAGTAAGGTTTTTCTGCCAGCCTGGACCCACCGTGGCGCCAGCAGAATGTGACTAACTGTGAGATTTGTGGTGAACAGAGACACTTGACTCAGGGTCTCCAGGCTGGGAAGTCCAGGGGGAGACGCTGTGTGCTGCGGAGCCCATCTTTCTGCGCGCGTCCTCGGGTCCTCGCGCTTACAACTGAGCCACCACGCCAGCCCCGTGTTGCAGTTGGGACATCATTTTCAATACGTGAAGCTTGGGGGTCCACAGTCAAAACGGCACCCAGTAACACATTTCTCGCCGACCTGTCCATGAAGCTCTTAGTTTGCCGATCCATACACATGTGACCCCGCACTCGGAAACTGCAACATTTTTAATGGAGTGCTCTGGACTGTGGGCACAGGTGGCATCCAGTTTGCAGTGGCTCTGACAACAATTCTTCGACTGTCTGACGGTTTGCCGGGACATGGAAGGCATTTTGAGTTTACAAACCTTTTGCCTTGTGAGCTTCAATGCAGGCAGAGAAGCATTTCCATCCGTCTGGTCCCCAAACACTCCTCTCTTTTCCTGCTTCTATCTTCATTGTTCAACAGTTTTGCACCCGTTAACCTCTCTCATCCCCCCTCTTCACCCCTGAAACCCTCCTCCCCAATTGCCCCCTCCTCCTGCTTCCATGTCTTGTGGGTGTGACCTACTGAGTTTCACTAGACTCGCTTGCAAGAAGCTAAATGGCCATGCGGTCAAATCGCCTCTCAAACACTCAGTGCTGTTCCCAGGCTTCTCCGGGAAGCTTCTCGCTGTATTGGGTAGAACTGGACACTGGAGAGTCACTCTCCTTTAGTTTTCTGACCTTCTGCTTCCGTACGCTCGCTTGTGTAAAAACGGTGTAAGCTAAAAAGAAAAAAGAAAGTGTTTATGTGCGTGTGCGTGTACATCTAAAATCTGGGTGAGACCTTTGTCTTCTGGATATTAAACGTGATGTTTCTAATTCCCTGCCACCCCATTAGTATGAGTCTTAGCAATCTGCCTCTTTTGATTCTATCAGCATAGTAAAACCATACCCTCATTCGTCAGCTAGTCATAGCTAAGAGAAATCCTTTACTTGGCCCTAAAGTAAAGCAAAGCTGATGCCGCATTTAGATAGCCATGTGGCGATGAGTATAAGAAGAAGCTGGATTTGGCTGCTAACGAACTTGGACAACAAAAAAGCTACAGCAGAACAGCAAAGAAAGGGAAGGGTGTGGAGTTTACAGGAAAAGAATCAGTAAGAAGACTGGCAAAGTGGTCGAAAGTCTTAAAGTTAACTATCCGCTCACTTTAGAAATGCCAACTGTCATTCTCAGATTCAGCTCCCTTAACCACAAAAGTAAAGGTAATAATAATACAGATGTCATGGGAACGTTTATGACAGAAACTGAGATAATGTGTAAGTTGACATGAGGTAGCCATTTTGGTTGTTATGAATCAGGAGCAAGAGATGACGCTGAGTCACCCATTTCCAGACCTTGACCCATGACAAACTCAGCAGATGAAAAACAAACACCCCACTCTCTATTTCTACCTGCAGAGAGCTGTGTGAAATAAAGACTCTGTTGTTGTTGTTGTTGCCGCCGTTTCCTCTCGGAACAATTCCATGGTTCTTCCCACATGCCTTGCAATATGAACTTCAGAGTTTCTGGGTTTCTAAAAAGAGATAAATACAAAACAACGGCAAGTTAAGAGCAACCCTGGGATTCTTCGGTAAGCATAGATGCTTCAGATGGCTGCACTCAAGGAGGTCGGGTTCATGAGTTGCGATGGAAAACGCCACAAGAAGGTCATCCTTCAAGGAAGAAGATAAAGTTCCCTCTCCATCTCCTGAACCAATTCATACAGGAAGTCATAAACACAAGAGCCACCAAACAGGTGATCCCTGGGCTGTGCCAGCCAGTGTCCACAACAGGCACCATCCTTAACAGTCATCAACAATTCATCTTTTGTGGACGAAGCTCTCCAAATGAATGTTAAATACACACAAATAAACATGGTTGTTGGTCTTTTGGTCTCCACTGAGGATTTTGCTGTTTAAAGAAATAAAGCATTTTTGGTATTCAGAATGATGGCACACTTCCTTGTATCTTAACAGAACAGATTTTGAATAATATGCTGGGTGCTGAGAAAATTTGCAGGCATTCTGTACAGAGCCTTTTTCTAAGGGTGTTTCTCCAAGGCATACATCAGCATCACCTAAAACCGTGCTGGGACACAGGGTAGCAAAGCCAGCAGGAGATGTCTGAGAGCCGTCACTGAATCAAAGCAGACCGAGTCCAAAATAAAAATAAAATACATTTTCACAGGTTCAGTACACAAAATCTCCACCTCTTTGGTTAAGTTTATTCCTAAGTATTTTAGTATTTTTGATCCAACTGTAGTTAGGTCTACTTTCTTTTTTCAATTTTTTGTAGTAGTTTGTTGCTGATGTAAACAGACACTACTGATTTTTGGATGCTGGACTTCCTTATTCAGTCTAACAAATGTCATGACATCTTTAGGGGTTCATCCATGTTATTTGGAAGACGAGATCATTTTGCTTCATCTTTTTTATGAATAAATCCCCTTATCTGCTTTTGTTGTGAGTTTGTTTATATTTGTTTAAAGACATTTTCTGATTTCTCTGTTGATTTCTTCTTTGGAACACTGATGACATAATTTAAAAAAAAAAGTACACAAACAATTAAAAAGATACCTGAGTTCTTGGACTGAAAGAATTAATTTTTCCCAAATGTCCACACTACTCAAAGTGATCTATAGATTCAATATGATTCATATCAAAATCCCAATACCATTTTTACAGAAATAAAAAGGAAAACTAGGTATGGTTGTGCACTCCTGTAATCCTAACATTTAGAAGCTAAAACAGAAGGATTATTAGTTCCCAGAAGCCTGGGCTATAGAATAAGATCAGGTCAGGAAAAAAAAAAGAAAAAGAATACGAAATCCATAAGGTACCATGGGAAATCCACAATAGTCAAAGTAATATTATCAAGAACAAAACAGAAAGAAGCATATTTCATGACGTCAAGACTTTATTACAAAGTCACAATGATATTAAGATCACAACAGTGGCCAACAAAATAGACTGGAGATCCCAGAAGTCTACCCACACATTTATCGAAAAGGACCTTTGACTACAAGGGCAAAAATATACAATAGACAAAGGCTAATCTCTTCAGTAAATGGTGCTGAGAAACTACATACCCACTGGAAATAGATGAGGGAAGTCCCTTATTTTATAACATATATTTAAATTTTAACTCAGGATTTATTGAAGCAAATATAAAAAAATGAAGCCTTGTATACATACCATCTACAATACGACGTGGAATAATCTTAACAGTGGTCTTGGTAATGATTCCTGAGATATCATATCAAAACTACAGGGAGCAAAACTGAAAAAAGGCAAACAGTACCACGTAAACTAGAAACGTTCATTAGCAAAAGCACCAAGGGAAACAACCCATGTGGATGGGAGAAAACATTTGTAAACACACACCTGATAAGTAACTGACATCTAAAATACACAAGACACTCATGCAATTCAATAGCAAAACCAAAACTGAAAATGAACAAGATATTTAGGGATACCTTTCTCCAAGGAAGGCACCCAGGCAGCCATCACGCATAGGGAAAGGTACTCATGGCTGCCGATCATCGTGGAAATGCAAATTAAACTCTCATTAAGTTATCACTTGTTAAGCTAGCTTTTAGAAAAAGAAAACAAATATTGGTAGAGTATCGAGACAAAGATTACCATGTAATTCTGGTTAAAAGGAGTAAGGAGGAGTAAAGATGAAGAGTCTAGAGAGAATTGGACGCCAGCCGGCTGTCCGGTAAGAGGAGACCATGTGGAGATTAATAGAAATGGGTTAATACTTAAGACAGAGCTAGCCGATAAGAAACTAGTACCTGGCCAACATTATATCTAATACAGAGTCTCTGTGTGTCATTTGGGGCTGGCGCGGGACAAGACTGGCGGCCGGAGGAAAAACCTTACTTCTTACATCCACTGATGACACTGACCTTCACCCCCAAACTGTCCGGCCCACACTCGCTGCTTTACGCTAGCACCAACGCCCGCAGGTGTATCCTGGGAGCCACAGGGCACTCTGGTCAGGGAGGCGTACACACTAACTGCAGTGTTCACCTCTCCCTCCATTCTTCCAACGCCAGCCCCCCATTCTCATTCCCCGCTCTGTAGCAGACCACTGGCTAGGGCCCCGCCTCATTCTCTGCCTCCATTCCTAAGGGACTAAGTAGATCCTGGGACACCCTGCTTTCCTCCCCCAGCCTGTCCCAATCCCCAAGTGTTAACCTCCAATACCCAGACACAACATTTCACCTGGAACCCCTGATGAGCATACATATCAGAATTCCAGAATAATTCCCCACGAGGAAACAGGCACCACACTCCCCTAAGGACCAGAGAATGCAAGAGAAACCAGCAAAGGAAATGACAAAAAACCAGATGTCAGCACCTAACATTACAATCTTCCTAGACCGAGATGCCCAGATTCCAGCACAAAAACACAGTCACAGCCCTCGCAGCCTCCACAAGAAGCCAGCAACCCCATCACAAGAGGCCCTGAGAAAAACAGCTGAAGCACAAGAAGAAGACCTGAAAATAGCCTGTGTGGATATGATAGAGGTCCTTAAAGAGGAAACTAATAAATCCCTTAAAGAAATCTATGAAAACACAAACAAACAGTGCGGGAAATGAATACAACAGTTCAAGACCTGAAAATAAAACCCAAACTGAGGAAAACTCTTAAAATGAAAAATCAAGAGCGCAAACGGTAACCTGGGAGACAAGTCTGTCAATAGAATGCAAGAGATGGAAGGAAAAAAAAAAGTCTCAGCATGAAAGGCACGATAGAAGAAATGGATACTTCAGTCAAAGAAAATGTTAAATCTAAAAAATACATAAGATGTCTTGGCACAAAACATCTGGGAGACTATGCAAAGACAACATTTAAGAAAAATGGGAATGGAGGAAAGAGAAGAAAGCCATGTCAAAGGCACAGAAAGTATTTTCAACGAAATCATAGAAGGAAAATTTGATAACCTAAAGAAGGAGATGCTTATCAAGATACAAGAAGACCACAGGACACCAAGAGAGAAAGTACACTCGGCACACGACAAAACAGTGATGTACAGAGCAAAGAAAGAATATTAAAAGCTACAAGGGAAAAACACCAAGTACCATACAAAACACTTAACTGACTTCCAGCGCAGACTCTAAAACCCAGAAGGGCCTGGGAAAATGTTCTAGAGACTCTAAGAGACCACATATGTAAGCCCAGACTACCATATCCAGAAAAATGCCCAATCACAATAGATGGAGAAAATAAGGCATTCCATGACAAAGCCATATCTTTCTATAAATCCAGCCCTGCAGAATGTGCTAGAAGGAAAGCTCCAACCTAAACAGGTTAACCACACCAAAGTAAACAAAAGCAGTAAATAATCCAAGACAATCAAATCACACACACACACACACACACACACACACACACACACACACACACACACCACTATCACCAACAACAAAAGCAAAATAACAGGAAGCAGAAAACACTGGCCATTGATATCTCTCAACATCAACAGTCTCAATTACCCAATAAAAAGGCACAGTCTAACAGAATGGATGTAAAAACAGGACCCATCCTTCTGCTGCATCTAGAAACACTCCTCAACATCAAGGATAGACAGCATCTCAGGGTAAAATGATGGAAAAAGATATTCCAAGTGCAAGGCGTTGATGACACATGTCTTTAATCTCAGCCCATGGGAGACAGAGGCAGGTGAATCTCTGTGAGTTGGAGGCCAGCCTACTCTACCAAGCTAGGTCAGGACAGGCTCCAAAGCATTACAGAGAAATTCTGTCTCAAAAAACAAAAACAAAACAAAACAAAATATTCCAAGTAAATGGACCTAAGAAGCTGGTGTAGCCATTTTAATACCTTACAAAATAGACTTCAGACCAAAATAAATCAGAAGAAAAAATCTGTTCTTAACATCTATGCACCAAACACAAGGACACCCAAGTTTGTTAAAGAAACACTAATACATCTTAAATCACATACTGACCTTCACACACTGACAGTAGAAGGCATCAATAACCCACTCTCACTCATTAACAGGTCATCCAGAAAGAAAAAAAAAAAGCTATGCAGAGAAATGTGAAACTAACGGATGTCATTTACCAAATTAACAGATGCTGACAGAACATTTCACCCAGACACAAAAGACTATACCTTCCACTCAGCACCTCATGGAACCTTCTCCAAAACTGACAGCCTACTCAAACAAAAAGCAAGTCTCAACAGATACAAGAAAGTTGAAATAGCACCTATCTGACCAGCACACATTAAAGCTAGACATCATAACCAACGTAAACAACAGAAAGCTTACAAACTCATGGAAACTGAAATACTATTGAAATAAAGAAACAAATAACTGGTCAAGATAGAAATTAAGAAAGAGATGAGAGACTTTGTAGAACTGAGTGGAAATGAATGTGCAACATATCCAAATTTGTGGACCACTGTGAAGGCAGTTCCAAAAGGAAAGATCATGGCACTAAGTGCCTACTTTTAAAAAATCGGAGAGACTTCATACTAGTAACTTTATTTTTTTAGGTTTCTCGAGACAGGGTTTCTCTGTGTAGCACTGGCTGTCCTGGAACTCACTCTGTAGACCAGGCTGGCCCTGAACGCACTGAGATCCACCTGCCTCTGCCTCTGCCTCTGCCTGAGTGCTAGGATTAAAGGCTTGCGCCACCATTGTCCAGCTTTCGTAAAGAGATGGATATGATGTACATGTTCTTATCACCAAAACAGAGGGAGCTGAGAAACTAACAGAGGAGGTGGTTCTGATTGTGGCGAAGTACATGCTAATCATTTTGCAGACTATATTTATCTTTAAATTCATCAAGATTTATACATTAAATATGTACACATTTAAGTCAGTGGTATTTCAAAATATGAAAACCGAATCCAATTATTTTCTTACGCTCTTCTCATTCACTCATTACTAGCATCCAGCAACTGTCTCAAAGCCCATAATTTTCCCATCCCGGCGTCAACAAATGAGTCATAACCCTCATTCACATTTGTCATTGCTGGAAATCCCCGCACCAAATGTCTGGGTTATGTTCATTAGCTACTTTCTACATACCACGTTTTGCTAATATTTTAAGGTAGTATTCAGTTAAGCTGTAGAGAGTCCTGCAGGAGTCATTTGAGACTAAGGAATCTCTGGCTTCTAGTCCTGCATCTAACCTTCCTCATAAACACTGACATTTCAGGAAAACAACTGGGTCGCATGAACATTGTTATTTAAAAAAACACACACACAGGGTTTAAAGCCTAGAGGAAGAAGAGTGTGTCTTGGCCTACTGTCCGTGAATATCCTGCTCTAAATTTCATGAGAGCCGCTTAGCACCTACCAATCAAAAAGTATGGTTTTCCTCAGTATTGAATTTTTTCTTCTATTTCCACAAAGTAATCCCTCTTTCTCCTCTTCACCTGGTGTCAACATTTGAATGCCTTTTGATCTGATTTATAGTGTCCTGAATTAAACAATTTTGTCTTTGATCTTTTGTCTTACATTTTCCATCACTGATTTTGCTCCACATAAAAAGAAATCATCCCAACTTATCGTCAACACGTATTAATTGAATGTAACTTTAAGTCATGCTTCAACATCTATTTTTTTCTTTATTTTAAATAACTTTGTCTAAAACAATTATTTCAATAATAAGTTCAAATAATACTTTAAATAATACCTTGTTTGCTTTCTCGAGTATAAAAAACATGTGTTTTAAGTATTCCTCTTTGAACTTTATTTCTTCGAGATCACAATATTTATCTTGGTTTTTCTCCCTCAGCCTGTTGATTTTTTTTTTCTATTTCTAATAGTTTTTGATTCGTGAAGCAAAACAAAAGGCCATCCTGGATAAGGATGGGAAAGGTGATTGGGAGCTCATCCCTGAATCATTCCTGTGACTGGGTCATACTTTAGATATACGGGTATGGAATTTAAGTACCCTGAGGAAGACTCTGGCTCATGGGTATGCACCTGCACTAAAATCCTCATCAGAAATATGTTCAATTATCTAGAAAAGAATGGTTGACATGGTACCACGGATGTTCTGTGCACAGGGGTGGTTGACATGGCACCACGGATATTCTGTGTGCAGTGGCTGATACAGTACCATCAATAATTCTGCGTGTGGTGATCAAGGGGTGGCTTTTAAGGAACCAGCACTCAGAATCCTAGCCATGTTCCTGGTTTTGCACAACTGCCTCACAATGCACAGCTAGGAATCCTGTATCAAAGTTCCTCGGGGCATCTGCAGGCAGATCAGCCACCGTAGCCCCAGAGCCCAGCAGGTGAGCACAGCCCATCATCTACTCCATTCCACTCACACGCTGCTTTCCCTGGCCATCCACAACTGAGACGTGGGATTCACTTTCTAGTCTGTTCTGGGCTGTCGCCACTCCCTTCTTTTCATGACTGAGGAGTATTTTTGTCTCCAGTGGAAATCTCAGAGGAAAGGGAGAGAAAAACATTACGGATTTCTATGAAGTAATAACTTATTGTTTCGTGGGTAATCTTACATTACACAAATCTTCATTTTGGGTCAGCCAAGCCGGCGTTCTTAAGGGACTCTGTGAACGATGGAGTAACTCCTCGGATAGCAGGCTGTTTTGTTTTCATTTTAAGCACTTCCTCGCCTGTTAAGAATCCTGCCATCTCCATTATGTTCTCCTTTGGAGTAGTTTATCATCTTTCAAATTGGTTACCCCCTGACGGACAGTTCCCGAATTCTCATTCTTGTTGGCAAAATCCCATTTCACGGGAAACTTCCTGAGAGCTCCATTTGGTAGGAGCTGATTGTTGGGCTGAAAAACGGGAGGTTCTCATGATTCCAGATTTTAAATGTGAAGTCATTAGACTTCAAAAACGTTCTTGGTGTGTCCATCTGCATGAGGACCAATTTTGAGTAGTAGACTATAATAAAATCACATGAAATGGAGGGCCAGAGACTAATGAGAAACGTAAAGGGTCAGAGATGCAATGATAAGACCCTTTGACACCTATACCAGATGTGAGGGTGAATTAAAACGAGACAGCTTGTCAACCTACGCATAAAGCGGTTTGCTGCGTGATTTATTGTGTCACGCTGCAGCTTCCATGATGAGATTTTGCTCTTCTCCGGTGTTTTCCTTCTTTTCCCTTCTTATATTAAATTTTGTTTTGTTTTATTCGGAGGGGGTGGGGAGATGGGTGGGACCAGTAGGCACGATGCGAAAGACACAAAGAATAAATGAAAAGAAAGTTAAATAAATGAGACAGTCTGGAAGAGACTCACAAGATGCTCAAAATGCCTCGTGTGGGTCGGCAAGCTTTTTTCTGTCTCCCTGACTCGTCTCTCTGAGGAATCTCTTCCATTCTAAGTGGCCATGTACCCTCAAACCAGTGCCTTCCGAATTTGTGTCTGTCATACCTGGCTCCTGGTCTCTAATTGCTTTCTCCCTCCCAGACAGCCTCTTATCATGAACTCTTTTATTGGAACAAAAAAAAAAAAAAGCTAAATTAATCACTCCTCTAACTATTCTCTGCCTTGAAACTGAAAGCTCTCTGAGTTCTAAGAACTACTGTAGGTTAGCATCTGTGGCTGAGATGAAAAATAACTCCACTAAACTCCCTATAAACTGCATTTTCCTAAGGACCTGCAGGCTTAAAGGATGCAAATCAGACACTGATCCAGCTGCTACCAACATGCCAGAAGAAAACGCCATTTGCATCTGCACTCTGGGTCCCCAAGAGCTGCAAATAAATCAGGATCTTGCCAAAACCAGAAGCCAGGCATAAGCAGGGAGCTTGAGTGGAGGAGGATTTGGGAAGAGAGACAGAGAGGACACAGCTCTGAAAGTTATGGTGAATGAATCTACATCACCATTGTAAGGTGTACTGTTTTTCCGCCTGCCGCCATCCTGTGTTGTTTCGCTGTTGCGCCAGCCCCAATTAACACACTGAGACTCTGTATTTGATATAATTCTGTTGGCCCGTTACGAGTTTCTTATTGGCTAGCTCTGCCTTAATTATTAACCCATTTTTGCTGATCTATGTATTTTTACATGTCCTTCTCTTACCGGGGAGGCGGCTGGCATCCAGCTCTCTCCAGACTCTCCATCTTGACTCCTCCCAACTACTTCCTATTTCCTCCTTGTCTCCTAGTCCCTCCTATCTTCCTTTCCTATTGGCCAACAGTGCTTTATTATTAACCAGTATGAGAAACATATACAAAATAACATCTCCCATCACACCATTCAGACAAAAAGGTGGGCAATTTATTCACACATACCTGACCCCATAATTTCATCAATGGCAACTCCTTTATGTTAACCAAACGTGAGGAATTCCAAGGCCTGCGCACCTGGTTTGTGGGATAACCCTACCTCTGACTAATACTCTTGACGTTCCGCTAAACTATAAACCCCTCCCATCCAATAGGTAGAGCAGAGGAAAGGCTGGGGCTTGCATTGTTCTATTTCTTCTAATCAGTGCCCAGCTCCCCCACTCAAACCCTCTGCTGGACTGGAAGTCACTTCTAGCAGGTAGCATTGTCTCCTTTAAGGATCATCCAACTTACGCCACCACCAACCATCCTTTTCTGAAACAAAATGGTTTACAACTGTCAAAAAAAAAAAAAAATCAAAGGATACCGATAGAGAAGAAGCAGACAGAGTGTTAAGAGCCAAATGTCCACCTGAATTTAGAAACCAAACCAATGAGGGGAGGATGGGATCCACGGGATGCTTCTCTTTTGAAAATAGCAGGGTACTGTACTGGGAACATGCATGTCATAGTGAAGGATGAACAGTATTGAGACTGGGTAATGTCAAAGGCAGAAATGATACCAGGGGAGTGAACGCTATAAGGCATTTGTGTAACCATAATCCTTGACCATGCTGATTAATGGTAAGAGTTAAATGCTTGGGCGAGTGTACCGGAAGTTTACGAGAAGAAGCGTGTTTGGGATAAGACTACTGTGGTGCTTGACTTTGTAGTCTGGAAGGGTCATTCATGATAGTTACAGATTCAGTTGTCTGCAGGAACACTTGCTTGGACCTGGAGAGACAACTCCACTACCGACAGCATTTGCTTCTCTTGCAAAGGCTCTGAGTTCTTTACCCAACACCCACATCAGGCTGCTCAAAACTGTCTGTAACGCCTGCTCCAGGGCATCTGATGCCCCCTTCAGGACTTCACAGGTATTTTCACTACTGTGTGTGTGTGTACCCAATAGAAACAAACACATATACATAATTAAAACTAAAATACCTTCCTGCCCTTTTCTTGAAATGTGGTCTCACTGTGTACCCCTTGCTGACCTGAAACTTGCCCAGTAGACCAAGGGGGCCTTGTGCTCACAGAGATCAGCTCCTTCTAACTCCCAAGTGCTGGGATTAAAAGCATGTGCCACCATACCCGACATAAATCTTTTACAACATAAAATTAAATTAAATGCTCTCCCTTCACACCCTCCCAGCTTTATTTACTATCTTTTTTTTTCCTTTTAAGGTTGACACAAGTGATTCCATTTTGGTCTTGCCAATTTTCACATTCCTTTTTTAAAAAAGAAAAGAAGCCATTCAAATATCCTTAGACACCTTAAATTCTATAAATATTGATCAACACCCACCTGTACATACACAAATGATAGCTGGTGTGTGTGTGTGTGTGTGTGTGTGTGTATGTATGTATGGATGGATGGATAAATAATAGATAGATAGATAGATAGATAGATAGATAGATATGATGGCAGATGTCATTCTGTAAATATGTTTCTCATACTGGTTAATGAATAAAGCACTGTTGGCCAATAGGAAAGCAAGATAGGCCGGGACTAGGAGACGAGGAGGAAAGAGGAAGTAGTAAGGAGGAGTCAGCATGCAGAGACTGGAGAGAGCAGAAGTCCGGCCCCACTCTCCGGTAAGATGAGACCAGGTGGAAATACTTAGATTAATAGAAATGGGCTAATACTTAAGACAGAGCTAGCCTATAAGAAACAAGTAACTGGCCAACAGCGTTATATCAAATATAGCGTGTCTGTGTGTTATTTGGGGCTGGTGCCGCGGTGGGTCCAGGCCGGCAGGAAAACCTACTCCTAACATAGATAGATAGATAGATAGATAGATAGATAGATAGATAGATAGATAGATAGGGATGGATAGAGACACTTTGCATTTTAATGTTCATGACAGCTGTACATGTTAAAGCCCCTTTTTTTATGATGGACACGTTGATAGTATCATGCAAGTCATTTATGAAGAGAGAGCAAGACTGTCACCTCTAAGAATCGGGCAACACAGAAAGGACATCATTCCTTCCAAACATGCAACTATGGAGCCAAAGGTTAACCTACCAAACATGAGCTGAGAGGGAGACCTCACCGTCAAAGAGAGATAGATGGGACAGAGACCTTAGGGCAGGAGATGAACGAAATAGGCAGTTCCCAGGGAAGACAAATCGGTAGATTTGGGGGCAGAGCGAATCTGCATTACAAGGTCCTGAGCCAAATGGCGGCCAGGAGGGCTGGTTACCCTCCCTGGTGCAGAGATGGCTGGGCCCCTGCACCACGGTTCTGAAAGCAGTTAGCACCAAGGCGGCTTCACTGCTTTCTCCCCTCCTGGACCCCCGACTTGTTGCTCTCCTCTCTCTCCTCCCTTTACCTCTCCTTTCCGTCTCAACTTCCGTTCCTCCGTCCGTCCCCACATCCTTCCCCCCTCCTCCGTTCCTTTCCTGAACTATCAGTAGAAACACGCTAACTTTTGAAGTAGAAGTAGGGGGACAGCGAGATGGCTTCAGTGGGAAGCATGCCTGAGTCCGATCATTAAAAACCTCGCGGTGGGAAGAGATTCCCTCCCTACAACTTGGCTTCTCCCCTACACATGCTATGGCACATGGAAGCGTCCAGCTCACACACGGTTGGGTAAGCAATCTTAATTCACGTTTAAAGTAAAAGTAACTGTTCCAAAGTAGACAATAAATGGGCAAGTGCACTGAGCAAGACAGACTCCAAGTTCTGTTGGGTACGCACCTGAACAAGCTATTTCTAACCCGTGCCCTTTCTTGGTCTGTGCAAGACTCCGGAAATGAAGACAGCATGTGGCCACAGAGGTAGGCGCAGAAGCATCGCCTTAATTCCGACAGCCACAGTACACCTGCGTTGCCCCTTTAAAGGTGTGCTGCTATTCCTGAGCTAGAATCAGATTAATCCTACGTAACTCTCTGCTCCCCCTAAAAACCTTGTCTCTCTTTACATTTCATGGGAGAACTCTTAATAGAATGGCGTTGATGATAATAATAACTGTTGATAATGTCATCTTGAAATTCTTAAAATCACATGTAGGCATGCCACATATAATAAAAACGGCAGGCAAGTTGGTTTTAGTCTAATGACTGCCCTACATCGTTTTTTAGCTTTTGAGAGTAAATTCCCCTACTGTGTCCCTGAGGTTGGGAAGGAACAATCCTCATTTACCTATGAGGGGACAATATTGGTTTGTATCCAATTGGTGTCCTAAATAAACCGGCAGTAGTCTTCTGTTTATAGCCTGAAAGTCTAAGCAAGCCATGTCTCTATGCACTGGAAAGCATTTGGAGGCTCGGATCCGAGCTGCTGAGTTTCAGGCATTCAGGCTGTCCGCCTTCCCCTCGGTAGCCATATGCCCCAGCATTTCCTGCCAGCGCAGATTTAAATATCGTCTCCCTCTTCTTCCTTCCTGAGCGGGCTGGTAGTCATTAGCCCAGGCTTCCCAACCTCCCACTCCTTCCTTCTTCCTCTAGTCTCTCTTTCTCAAACATCTGAATAACAGAAACATACCCTGTGTGTCTGGGGAAATAGGGAAAACCAGGAGTTCCCAAGGTCTCCAGCAACCTCCCATTCTGTAAGAAGAAACATTCTAGTCCACAGCTGGCTCAATAGAACTTTGAAAGTCCTTTTACCTCCAAAGCAGCACGCTCCTGGTTCACCGGAACGCCTGGGTTCCAGGAGGCATCGGGAAGACTAACTTTTCCTCTACACCATTGCCTTTGATTCACACTTCGAGAGTATCTCTCTCCAGCCGAGAGCGGGCAACCCGGTAGAGCCTATAGTTCGTGGACATGTTAGGAATGAAGATAGCATGATTTTCAGGTTAGAAAAGTTTAGTCCTCGTTTAAGTTTTTTTTTTTTTTTTTTTTTTTTTTTTAATGACTGTTACCATGTTCTCTGTTGCTAGACCTGGCCCGTAGAACTCCATTCTGATTTTAGCAATAAGAAAGACTAACGTGGAGTCTTCTTCTCCCTGTTTTCCTTGCAAATGTACCAGTCCCTCTGAGGTGGCAGGGTAGAGAAGGAAGGAAGAACCTCAGGGACTTACCTGACTACGGAATGCATAACAACGTTGTTCCCAAAGAGGACAACCTTCTAATTTGTGACACGTGTAACTGTGTCCACAGACATGGTGTAGGCGATGCGCTGGTGTGATTAAACAGAGAACTGTGCAATGGGAAGATGACCCTGGGGAGAGTCAGAAGGGCCAGCATCCACAAGGAGAAGTGACGGGTAAACGGAAGGTCAGAGTGCTGTCCTTGCCGGCTGAGAGCTAAGCTATGCAGTGAGGGTAGCCTTGCGAAGCCAGAAAGGGCAAGCAACGGGATTCTCTGGACAGATCTCCAAGGGAACACAGCCCTTCCAGCAACCTGACATCCAAACTGATATGATATAATAAATTAACAACGCTTTACACTGCCAAAATCTCTGTTCCTTTATTATAAATGCCAAGGCAAGCTACTGAGCTTACTCCTTCCTGTGATACTTGATTTTTCCAGACCCCAGAGTAAAACTTTCCATAGAGCAGCTTTCTCAAAAGCAGAGTTTCTTGAGCATGAGCACTGGTCAGCACCCCCAAGGGAGCATTTCTACTGTATGAAGACATTCAAGGTAGTCACGACTTGGGGATGCTTCTAACATTGAGTGGATGAGGATGCACACCAAGCTGCTGGTGAACACCCTACAACGCACAGGAAGCCCCAGAGCAAAGAAGTGTCTGGTTAAAGACTCCAGGACTGCCAAGACTGAAAAACCTTCACTACAGCAAGAAATAAACTCCTCTGACCTCTGGTGGTAAATCTCATCCCTCTTCAGCACAAAGATCCATTAGAATCTGTCAAAAAAGAAAAACAAAACAAAAAAAAAAAAAAAAAAAAAAAACAACTTGAGCCTAGTTTAGGATGCAGCTCAGTCAGTAGAGTGCTTGTCTAGTATGAATAGAGACGTCCTGGATTCAACCCCCAGCACCATGTAAAACTGGGCATGAGGAACACACATGTAATCTCAGAATTTAAGACACAGAGGTGTCAGAAGATCAGAAATCCAAAATAAGTTGAATCTGGTTAGCATCTACAGAGGGCACTTGGAGAGGAAAACATTACTCACACATTCCAGAACAGTAAACATTCAGAAACCCTGCACTGCGTGCGTGCGTGCGTGTGTGTGTGTGTGTGTGTGTGTGTGTGTGTGTGTGCGCGCGCACATGTGAGTGTGTGTGTGTGCGCACATGTGAGTGTGTGTGTGTGTGTCTGTCTGTCTGTCTGTCTGTCTCTGTCTTCGGCCCTCTCTCTTTTATCTGGAAGGTTATATGAAAATTATATATTCTTGTGGGGGCTGGACAAATGGTTTGTTTGGTAGTTAAGATTCGCTGCACTCACAGAGCACCATAGTTTTGTTCGCAGTACCCATGTCATCAGGTGGCTCCCAACCGCCTGTAACTCCAACCCAAGGAGATCAGACACCTTCTTCTACCTTCCTCCTAAACCATACCTCCTAAACTACCGAACTCAGGCATGCTGAAGTAAGTGAATTACCACATGAATGAGTCAGAATTTTCCTGCCAAAAACGATGGATGACCTTAAAGAGGACACAAACTGCAAGTGTGCTGCAAGGTGAGTCCAGCGGAGAACACTACACGGACACTCTTAAAGCCAAGAAAGAAGCCGTCATTGCCAACTGGAGGCTGCAAGGGGAACTGGCACAAATCACACAGCACCGGAGCCTTACACCCTTTTGCCTTCCGTGTGTGCAGAAACTACATCCTAGTTAGCATACTTCAACTAGTAAGAAGTAGGACTAGAGAAGTCAAAAAGCAAGCTTACTACATTCAGCGACTTTCCTGAAATTGAGGATGGGGTCTTTGATGGAATTGGTCTTTGTTCCTGTTTTGGGAAGTGTTGGGCCCTATGTAATGGTTTTAAGGTCATAACGGTGCCTCCAACATGGCATCTATTGAGCTAAGGTCTCTCGGGGGGGGGGGGGGCTGTTACAAACTGAATTCAACTGAGGACGCAGTTGATGAGCGGTAAATCTCATCAAAATGGATGACAAAATCAGCAATAAGCATGGGAATGTCAGCAGCATAGAAGGAAAGTATCTCCAAAAACTCAATGAGTCAAAAAAACACAGTGAAAAGACCCACAAGTAGACTTGATAGAACAGAAGAAGAGACCACAGGGATGGAGGATGGGTTGGTTAAATACTATATTCATATATTCACACACTAATAAATAAAATAAGGAAACAAAGGAACTCCGGGCTACAGTCAAAGGACAGAGCAAGAAACTAAGAAAAATGGCAACAGGTAAAGAAACATCTTCGGTGAAATTATACAAGAGGGTATCCCAGATTACCGGTGGATCGTCTCCCCTCAAAACATATGGATTAGAGGTGGATCTTCCCACATCAAATGCCCAGGAATAGTCAAGTTGATAACCTAGAAAGCCATCACAGTGCCCTACCAAGATCCAATGGATGGCTACAACCCAATGGTCACACAGATGATCACAAAACAAACAAAAGTGTGAGTCTGGGGAAGGGAGACAGGTAGAGAGAAAAGAAGAAAGTGGGAGCTGCACCATTTACACATAGGAAATTATAAAATAATAATAAGAGCAAAAGGAAGAATTACAAGGCAGATAAGAGTATAATGTCAGGAGAAAATGCCACCTCACCTACAAAGGCAGACTTAAGGAATAACGGTAGAATTCTCATCAGTAACCCTAAAAGCCAGGGAAAAAAAATGAAAGGGCCTGTTTATTTCAAGCCCAGAAAGTAAATAATCTAGATCTATGTTTCTCCTCCTGAACAGAAATCAATTTAAAATGGCCTCTGTGTAAGACCTGGAGCTTTGAAACTTCTCTAAGAAAAGACGGAGAAAATATTTTAAGACAGAGGTTAGGTATGAATGATGATTTTCTGGAAAGAAGGCTGACAGCTCAAGAAACAACCCCAAAAGCTGACAAATGAAATTAAAAGGCTCCTACACAGCGAAGGAAACAATCATCAAAGGGAGAAACAGCTGTGGAATGGGAGAAAGTCTTTGCCAACTACACATAAAATGAGGTTAATATCTAGACTATAGAAAAAAACTGTCAAAACAAAGCACCAACAACCGTGCAATTTATAAATGAGCTAATGAAATAGACAGTTCTCAGAGAAAGAAATGCAAATGGCCAATAACTATTCTGGAGAGTTTCAGCATCCTTATCTATCAAGGAAATGTAAATTGGCACTGCTTTGACGTTCATGCCCACACAAGTCAGAAGTCCTATCAACAAGTAAAAAAAAAAAAAAAAAAAAACTGATAACAAATACTGGTGAGTATGTGAAGAAAGACGAACCCTTTAAACGGTTGATGGAAACATGAACTCTCCAGTCACTACAGAAATTGATTCTGAGATTTCTCAGAAACCTATAGACGGGTTCTACCCTTATTACCCAACTATACCATTCCTAAACATATAGCCAAAGGACTCTTAAGTCAACCGACCACAGATATTCTTACATGTCCATTTTATTATCCCACTATTTATTATAAGTGGGGGAACAAAACACAGACTAGATGTTCATCAACAGGTAGAGCAGAAATAGAAAAATGTGGTACATGTATACAATGAAATGCAAGAAAATAGATGAAACTAGAAATCATTTTGAAAAAATATAAGTCAGAGTAGAAAAGACAGATGTTACATATGTGGTGCCATGTTGTCAAATGGCCTTGTAAATATGTTTATGCTCATAGGCTTGTGCTGCTCTTCACCTTGGTCAAAGAAGCTTCTCTTTGCAGTGGGCAATGGCTAATGCTAAGATTTACAATCAGCTGAAGTATGGAGCATACGCGGAGTGCTCAGCCACAAATGTGACATTTGTCTCATACACACACACACACACACACACACACACACCCTAGCTCAGGGACCATCATGGAAGAGGGGTCAGGATGATTCCAAGAACCAGAACCACAGGTCAGGGAGGATCAGAACAAAGCAGCGTCTTCTATGCATGACAGACGCTGCATTCACAAACTCACAGTAGGTGTGGCTGTCTGTCTGCACAAGACCGCCACAAGATCCAGGCAGTCAACATTCCAGTATGGAGAGGAAAGGAGCCTCAGGAGCCCTGGCACATAACTGAGGAGGTATGGAAAGTTGACAGCTTCTGGAAAAGAGACCCAGGCTTATTAAGGGTGTGGCTCCTGGTAGGTCTACCATGCTCCAGATGAAGTATGTGGAAAGCACAAATTATAGGCAATAGATTATTAAATTTTGAGGGGAAAAAGAAGAGAGGACATAAAGTTGCACGGGTAGAGAGGTGCTGGATATGTCTTGGGAGGGGTTAAAGGAACGAGTTGGAAGTGAATGTGATCAAAATGCATTGTATGAAATTCTTAATTGTTTAAAGTTTTTTTTTAAGACACGAAAGTAAGATGGGGGCTGGTTTGGAAGACAGTCTTTCAGAGGGAGCTGGAGGGAGACAAGAGGAGGAGATAGGAAATCCTTCGTGGGTGGAGGGGGCTCCCAAGGTTCCTACCCCGCCTACCCCGCCTACCACGCCTACCACGCCTACCTAAAACAGCATTGGCAGTTGATAGCAATTGTGTTGCTTCTCTTCCATGGTCTTGTCACTGGTTTGGAGCCCCAGGGGGTAGTCTCATACTCATGTACATATGGCAGCATTAGTTTGACTTGGTGGATTACCTAAAAGAATAAATAAAAGTGATGTGAAGTTGTCAGAGCTGTTTGGGGGCTGGGGGGAGGGGGGGACTCAGTTGATGAGGGAGCCAAGAGATGGACACGATCAAGACACGTTGGTTACATCTGAGAAGTTTTCAAAGAATACATTTTGCGTGTCCTTTACAATGAAAGTCTGTTCATGTTGTTTGTGTGTGTGGCTGTGCCAAGGTAACAAAACCAGAAATAAGATCACGGGAGAGGAGGAAGAGGTCTTCCGTGGGGGGAGGTGTAATGCGCGTGATATGGAAACAAGATGGGAGTGTGACTATGTGACTGAAGGGAAAGAACCAGCAAAAGCAGCTCGGGGAGGTGGGGGAGGGGGCGGTTGGGAAAGGGAGGCAGCTTAGAACACAGTGACGATGCAACTTGTGTGTTATACAGCTGCCACAGTGAAACCCATTACATGGTGTGGCCAACTTGAAAATCGGTAACGACGACGAGTAACAGACACTGCAGAAAACTGCCAGATACTAGGAGCAGGGTGGTGACCGCTGGCACTTAAAACTTGGGGGCTGAGAGGTCACCTGGGGTCAGCAGCAATGGGATGGGAGAGGAGGCAGTAGCGGATGTCTGAACCAAAACTAAGGGTGCATGAAAAAGTCCTCCTGGAGACCCACTGATTAGTATGGCGCTCTCCCCTGGTTGCGAAATCCCTCTGAAGAGTCTTCTCAGTTTGGAGGGGAGAGAAAACTGTAGGATCATTTCTCTAGGTATGTGTCCACCTGTCGTCAGAGATTCCACTCAGTCAGCTCAGCTGAAGTTCAAGACCCCTAATTAGCAAACTGTTGCATACCTTCCCTGTTGGGTATGGGAGCTTTCCCCCCATTAACTTCCAGGAAGGCTCTGAGAGCCAGCATTTCCATTCGGAGCATGTTCCACAGACAAATGCAGAAGCGGGGAGGAGGGACGCACTCTGAAACACACTCCAGACGAAGGACAGGCACGGAAGGCGAGAGAGCGGACAGGCACGGAAGGCGAGAGAGCAGGAAGCAGACCAGGGCTTCTGTGCGTCATCTCAATCTCGGCTTCAGTAAGTACCAAGTGTTTCCTTCTTGCCAAAACTTCCCCTCGCCACAAGTTTTTAAATAATGCCACCACCAGAAACCATTATGAAGTGCCCACATAGTCTAGAGAAAGGACATTATACCTACTTTCTCCCTCTACCCTATTTTTCCTCTTTGTTTTTTTTATTTTCCAGAAACTGCTAAGCTCTTTCGCAAAGTGGCTGCATCATTCACTCCTATCAGCGTGGACAAGGGTCCCCATTTCTCGGCATCACCACTGCTAACACCTCACATCACCTTTTCATTTACTACACTGAGGGTGCGGGATAATTGTAGTGTGGGTAATAGCTCCTTTTTTTGTTTGTTTGTTTGTTTGGTCGGTTGGTTGGTTGGTTGGTTTGGTTTTTAGTTTGTTTGCTTGTTTGTTTGGGGGTTTTGTTTGTTTTGTTTTGTGACCAGTGGAACAGTCCCTCTGTACACTGTGAATATGCATTACTCTCATTGGTTAATAAAAAGCTGACAAGCCAGTAGCTAGGCAGGCAGTATAAGCAGGACAGGCAGACAGAGAGGACTCTGGGAGGAGGAAGGACCTAGACAGGGGAGTCACCAGGAGCTGCAGAGGGAGCCGGACATGCTAGAGGACAGGTAAAGCCACTTGGTGTCTGGAAAAATGTAGAATTAATAGAAATTAATAGAAATGGGTTAATTTAAGTTGTGAGAGCTGGTTGGTAATAATCCTGAACTATCTATCGAGTAAGCATTTGTAATTCAGATTCAGCCTCAAAGATGGTTATTTGGGACCAGGAGGTCAGGACAGGAGTTCTCTGTGTGTCCCTGGCTGTCCTGGAACTCATTCTGTAGTTCAGGTTGGCCTCAAACTCTGAGATTCATGTGCCTTTAGCTTCCAAGTGCTCAGATTAAAAGTGGGTGCCACTGGCGTCCAGCTGTGTGGCTCGTTTTTTGTTGTTGTTTATATACATTTCTCAATGGGTAGTAAGAGATGGCATCTTTTTCCACATAGGTTTTTTTACTATTTCTGTTTGGAAAAAAAAGTTCAAATCCTTGGCTCATTTTTAATTGAGTTTTTCTTATCATTTATTAGTGAAAGTTTTTACACAATATCCTTACATAAAAGCCTCTTGTATAAAGGTGATATATAGTTTGAAAATATTTTCTTCCATTTCATAGACTATTCTTTTATGTTCATGTACATTTCCATTATCCTTTGAAGCACAGAAGACATGTTTTTAATAAAATTTAACTTATTCTTTCTTTCTCCCATTGCATAACTGTCACACACAATTGTAGAAAACCAATACTTTGACATAAGTTGCCAACTGAAATTACATTTTTTTCTACCTATCACCTTTCCAAACTCCCTCATTCTCCTCCCCTGCCTGTCCCCATCCTCACGCAAAGTGAAGGGTTCTTTTTATGAAGAGAGTTACGTCTCACTTAATATTTATTTCCAGTGAAATAATGGGCACTTACTGCATACTCGTGTTAGGAAGGAGACTTGAATTCTGCTGAGAAATAATGGTCACTTTCTACATCTATACCTAAGTACAGATAACTACCTAAATGAATTACACAACTAACTCCTGAATTAAATTTTAAAAAAAAGGACTAGTTAGGCATTGGTAAAGAACCAGCAGAGAATTTGAATAGAAGCCAAATGCAAATATGGTAAACACCAGTCAAAGCCATACCTTAGTATTTCAAATATGATCTCAATGGGTGTATGTCCTTAGGTAACTCGCTTCTTAGTCTACTTGCCCTAAATGGAGGGCTCTAGGGTTACACCCGCCCTCACAAGCTATTATTCTGTTATTCTGGTTCCTATTTTATTTCAAAATAGACTCTGTAGTTGCCTGAACCTCACTTCAGAAATTAGAATTTTTACTTGCAATTTAAACTTTGCAAAAGATAATACTTGATGAAGAGATATAATCCTGACCATGATAACAAAAAAATAAGAAATCTCCCTAAAAGGTTGGGTTGGTAAAGCTCTTAGCCAGCTGCCTAAAATAAAGGAGGTTTTCTTCAATGCTCCCACTAAGAAAGACAGAACGTGATTGCTCACCAGTGGATGAACTAAGGAATTACTCCACATACAGAATGCTTCATTCATCAGCTCCATCTCGTGGTGAAAAGTGAGAAGTATTACATAACTCTTGAAGGTGCCAAACTTGCATTGGCAGGGTCACCGAAAACTTCTGAGTCTACAGAAACCAAAGCCGTAAAGAGATATGGCTAACACAAGAAAGTAGCTACTTCAGCTTCCAGACCCTGTGTAAGTGTGTGCATACGATGACTGTTGTTAAGGTCACTACTTAGAGAAAGCTAAAGGTAGAAATATTTTAAACATTCCTCTCACAGTGTATTACTTTGTGTTTTAGACCCCAATTTTTTTTTATTATTTAATGGTTTTTTCTTATTTTACTTATCAATCCCAATTCTCTTTTCCTCTCATCCTCCCATCCCATCCCCCACCCACTCCACAGGGAGGGTGAGGCCTTCCAGGAGGGATCATCAAAATCTGTCAAATCATTTGGGGTGGGGCCTATATCCTCCCCCGTGTCTCTAGGCTAAGGGAGTATCCCTCCATGGGGAATGGGCTCCCTAAATCCATTAGTGCACCAGAGATACATCCTGGTTCCACTGCAGGGTCCTACGGACTGCCCTGGCCTCCTAGCCGACACCTACCACGTTCAGAGTTTTAGACCCCATGCGCGTACGGGTAGCAATAACAGAACTCAAAGGAAAATAAATGAATAAGTCTAATATTAGGGAGGGGGAGAGTAGGAGAGTGGAAGGTGGATACAGTAAAGATGTACACGTGTATGAAAGTCTCAAAGAATAAATAAAAACATTTAGAAAATAACTTTCAAAATGGTAATTATTTTCACGTTAGCTATTTTTCTTACTGTTGTGGCAAAAATGTGTGACAAAGCCAACTTAATGGCGGTAAGATTCATGGAGGCTTCACCGACATGAGGGAAGTGCGGTCCATTGTAGCAAGAAAGGCCAGGTAGTAGGGTCGTGAGGTGACTCGGGGAGCAGAGAGAGCAAACGTTGGCCTCTTTGTTCATTCCAGAACCTCCATCCACAGAACAGTGCTGCCCACGGTTAAGAAGAGTGTCCTCACACCTCAGTTAATCCAACCCAGACAGTCCCTGACAAACATGCTCCTAGAAAGCTCTAGATCTTGTCAAGCTGCCAATCAGCGTTAACCATCACAGCTTTCCAAAGTGAGTCTTTACACAACTGCTGAAGTGTCTGTAGGCGCCAAGCCTCCGATCGATCGACACCGCACTAACTCGTCATCTGTGACACCAGGGATCAGCCTCCATTGCACAGGTAGGACCTTGTGCTCTCTGGACCACAGGAGAATATGCCTCCACAAATAAGAACTCATAACCATTTGGAGAAAATAGCGCAGGACCCATCATGCCCTGGAAATCATTCCTAAGAACTAATGCAGACACAAAAAGAAAAAAGGAATAAGAAATGGTGGAATGCCAAATGTGTTTCCACAGGGTCTTACAACCTCTGTGCTTGCCTTTGCAGGAAACATTCACAGGGTCTGTCCACTCAAAAGACCAATTGTACGATAGCAATCTTTACTGCTCAGCACAAGCACGTTTTTTTCCCCTCAGATGATGTAAGTTTATTTCTTTTGACAACAGTAGTCCTTTTGTTCTGCTGTGACTGAGCCTCCTGCCCTAGTGCAGTGAGTGAACTATGTGCTGTGTATCTGATTGTCAAGTCTGTGTCTCCAGCATGGCCAGGAGACTTAGTGCAACTGGTGAGCAGTGTCTGTGGCATCTTCCATTTTTAACTTCTAGAGAAAGCAATGCCTGCTGAATAACACAAATGAGCTTATGCAAAGCCTGTGTCCTTACATAACTTGCCACATAAAACTCAAGTTCCGTTGCAAGTCCAGTATTAACTCCATGCATCCCAGAAATGGCATTACACGGGCACACGAATCTATATTCAATTGTTCAAAAGCTTCCCCTTTTCACAAAAGCTAATTTCCAAATTACTTCCCAGTGTCACATTACTTCACACTGTCCAACATATTTCCAATCGTAAAAATTTGCAACGCATGGCAAAGAAATAAAGCTAATTGTTACATTAACATACTTTAAATACGCATGGGAATAATGTGCAAAAGCAAATTTTTTACATAATTTTTATTTAAATAACATGGCTACGGCAATGTCACTTAGCATGTTTGCAACGGTGTTTCTACTCACAAGTAGATTTGCACATGTTAAGACCTTTACAGGATTTCCATTACATCCAACAGACATGGTTTGCTGTCTGTGACTAATTTCATGCTCTGGGCAGATATTTCACTTAAATATACAACTGCTTATTTTATAAACACCCAAGACTAAATTTTGTTGACATTTCAATTGTTTTCGCACTCCATTGGATGGCACATTATCTTTTTCCATTATCTCTTGACTTTGTTCCTGCAGTAGCTTGTTTCATAATGGCTTACAGATTATTTCCTTTCACTACGTCCTTTGCCAAATATGCATATAAAAATGCTCACTGATGGGCAAAGTAAAACATATGCCTCTCTAGGGTCTACACTTCTTTCCCTACTTTTATAGAGACATGTGTCTGAGAATCGTGCTGCGAATTTCTGACACTATATTCACAAAACCTTGTCTTGTAAAATATTACATTTATTTCCTGTACCTTAGCCACTCAATTGTATTTCCTTACACCTAATAGAAGAATACCTCATTTTTAGTCTTCTCCAAAAATGCACTGTGTTGTTTCCACAGATAGAGGGTACAGAGTGCCATTGTTCCTGTTGTCTGAGAATTGACTCTAGAGTCTGTGTGATAAAATAAAAGTGCCCCCTTAATGGGTAGTGGGTCTTAACATATTCCCACCACCTCCATTGCCTTACTAAGCAGAAATAGAAAGCTATGACATGCCAGTGCTTAGTGATTCTCCAGGAGAAGTATTCAAAATCCAATGAGGGAACATGGATGTTTTTCATGAGACCTTCGGGAAATTCAGACAATGCCACTATGTAGACTTGCAGAAGATAGGTCAAAAGAAAGCAGAAAATGACTAAAGCTAAATGCCAGTTAGCTCATTAAGAGGCTTCAGTGCCAGCTGATGGGGGATGTCCTCCTGTATGCTATGAATATATGTTTTCTTATTGGTTGGTGAATAAAATTGTTTCAGCCAATGGACAGGCAGGATGTAGTCACACAGGAAGTATAGGCAGGGCTACCAGACTCAGAGAATTCTGGGAAGAGGAACATGGAGAGTGAGTCTCAAGGAGACACCATGTAGCTACTGGGAAGGTAGGACGTCCGGTAAGCCAAGACCATGTGGAGATACATAGACAAATAGAAATGGGTTAATAATTTAAAAAGAGCTAGCCAGTAAGAACGCTGAGCCATTGGCCAACCCGTTTATAATTAACATAAGCCTCTGTGGCCTCGAAACCAGGCAGAACAGAAACTTCCATTTACAAGCAGCCCAGATCCCTGTGGCTGTGTTTCTTCCAAACTGTATTTAAAAAATAATAATAATAAGGTAAATATATTTATATATAAAGAGGGACTCAGTGCATTCTATCACTCAACAGTCAACACATGGATGCCTGACATTCAAAAGGGGTAGATCGGCAGATGGGGTTGTCGAAGGAAGCAACAATCACAGGAAAGCGTGCAGATAAGAGCAGCCAATGAAATAAAAAGAAACTCTTGTCTCCCACACTAGCTGGGGCTTGAAGAGTTAACTGAGAACCCACCCCACGTCATCCAATCCAGGCAGACAGAATCTTAGCCACAACTAAGTAAGACAAAGGGAGAAGATAAGACTCAAACCAAACACGAAAATAAACCGAGTTGTTAACATTTTAGTGGAAAGTATAAAAACTGACCAGGGTATCATTGTGGAATGACAAAGGGAACTCAACAGCACTCAGCTGAGCCCATGTTGGGTTAATCCCCTTACATGAGTTCACATGACCCACAGGGTATTTGTGTCTGTATTTTCTTGGTTGTAGCAGCCTTATCATTCATGTCCTTACTGGATTTTCTCTGGAGTTATCCTTTCTGCTCTCTCTGAGATGAAATGCATACTCGCATGGCGTGGTAGAGAGGACGCAGTAGAGCCACAGCTTTCCATTTACTTTAGCTGAATGTTCGACGTTTTGTCAGAGCCACTTTTGAAGTTTCGCAGTTATAACCTCTTGCTCTCCTTGGGGTTCACCAGTTCCTTCGATGAATTTCAAACTCTTTCTGTGGGTTTCATAAGGGTTTAGCAGTTTTTCTAAGGGATGTTTCTGTAGCGCTGTCCACCTTTGACACACCCATGAAGTCTTAAGGAGGCGACCAGAGCACAGGCCCCTATCGTCAAGCTCCTCTCTATTCTCTTTCCTCCTCCTCTTCTTCTCTCCTCTCCAACTCAGAAAGTCATTTTCTGTCTATGTATTGATGGAGAGGAAAATATTCCCCCACATTAAATGTTCTTCCAAATCTGACCAAATAGCCATGGTTCGTTGTGGGATCTTCCTTGAAGTACAGAAGCCTCCTGGCTTGATCTATTATATGTTATCACAATAGAATGTCACAAGTAGGGCAATTTATCAAGATTAGAATTTTGTTTGTTTTGTTTGTTTTCTGAGACAGGTTTCTCTGTGTAACCCTGGCTGTCCTGGAACTCACGCTGTAGACCAGGCTGGCCTCAAACCCAGACATATGTCTGCCTCAGCCTCCCAAGCACTGGGATTAAAGGCATTCACCATCACTGCCTGGCTAGACATTTATTTCTTAACGTTCAAGAATCTGAGAATTACATGACCAGCTTTCTTCACCTGACAAAGACCTTCTTGCTACATCTTCCATGGAAGAAGGCAGGAAAAAATATGTGAACACGAAGTGGCTGTATTAAACATTCTGTTGAAATAATACCAATCTACTCATGAGGGCGGAGCTCCGATGACCTAATCGTCTCTTAAAATTCTCTCTCAAATGTTCAGACTTAGGTGAGACAACTATATCACACCCCCTCTATCGTGGTAAATAAGGATCAGGATAAACAAATAGGCCGAATAGATGTTTATTCAGGGAGAGATAACTTACAACCTAGACAGATGAACACCAGGAAATTCAACCCCATCCTCTCCTGTCCGAGTCACGCCAGAAAGAGAGCGCCTTTCCTGGCCCCCTCCGACCTCCTTCCTCAGGTCACTTCCGCCCATGGCTCCACCCCCAATGGGCGTGGTCAGTGCCACAGAAGGACTATCTCACTACACCCCTCCCCACAGGCTCACCTTCCACCATCTTGGAAAAGGGGGGTAGAAAGGTTTGTAAGAGTCAGAGGTTGGAGAGGAGGTTCTGAGAAACAGTGCCTCCTACTCAAGCTAGCACCATGGATGGCACCGAGACCCTCACAGCATCTGTGGTAGAAGCACAAGATTAAGTCACTCAAAATCCCTGCACGTGTGAGAGAGAACCTCCCGATGCCCCACCCTCGGCTGAGGAAATACTGGTGGCTGCTAGGTGCTGGGTAGTGGAAAGCAGTTTTCCTTTGGTTGTGTGGCCCCTGATAGGTTGTCCTCACTCCAGAGGATGACGTCATACTCACTTCATAATTTCACATAGCACTAGTTGGACTCGATGAGTCATTAAAAAAAGGACATGAAGTTGAGTGGGAAATGTGTTGGAGTCTGAGAAGATGGACATGATCAAAATACAACACACATAGATTTGTAAAATTCTTTAGAAGTAAACGTAAAGATATTTTTTTTAATCCCCCCCTCTTGACGCTGTGGCAACTGGAGATCAGATTTCTAACGCATGAACTTTAGGAACCACATTCAAGCCATTGCACCTCTGTGCTGTATCTCCATATTTAAAGAGAAATGGGTTAGCTCTATGAGTGGCTTAGATCCTGAGAACAGATCCCCAGAACCACTGTCTGCTTCTCTCCATCGCTCTCTTGCTCAAGTCACCGTGGTACGCCCTTCTGCCTTCCCATCCTAAGAGTAAAGAAAGGCATGGATGAACCCCAACAGAAATGCCACCAGAAGAATGGAAACCAACACTGCAGATGAGGGAAATGTGCATACATTATTTATTGCAAACGTACATAAGCTGAGACAAAATAAACAAAAATGTACAGGTTGGTGCTGCTGGCCGTCGCTATGTCCCTGGGAAAAGGGACTGAAGCCTCTTACAGGAAAGGTCAATAATACTATTTCCCGTTTCTGCCTATGATGACTAAAGCAGCTATGAGTTTTCTTGTGTAAGTTCCCATGTTGACACTGGAGTTTCTTTTTCTCTGTAGAATACTTTAGTCATTTTCTGATACCCATCTTTGTCTGGTAGTATTTTTATACAAGCATGTCAAGTAACACCATATAACTTGGCGGGGCTCTTGTTGTTTGTAACTCGATGCATCCACAAACTGGCTGGTCCCCTTGGTTCAGCAACTGGAATGCTGAAATAAAAATCAAATTACACCTTGTCCAGCTACACAACTCTGGTTCACAGTAGTAAACTTTCAACTTCTTTATTTTAAGTCAAATTCATTTGGAGTTGTGGAAATTCACTACTGACCATCCTTTTCACATAGTGAGAAAAGCTCATGAGCAAATGGCAGCCAAATCTTGATGCCAACAGGAGGTAATAACTGGGCCATTCACTGTTCAACTGAAAAGCATATTCCTCATTTAAAACAAGCAACCTGTCTTAGTTAGGTCTACTATTGCTATGATGAAACGTCATGACCAAAAGCAGTTTGGGGAGGAAAGGGATTACTTTATTCAGTGTTCCATATAAACATCTGTTTTCAAAAGCAGTAGGGCAGGAAATCAAGCAAGGTAAGAAGCTGAAGGCAGGAGCTGATGCAGAGGCCTTGGAGGGCTGCTGCTTACTGGTTCGTTCCTTGTGACTTGCTCAACCTGCTTTTCTATAGAACCGGGGACCACCAGCCCAGGCTGTGCCCTTCTGAACCAATCACTAACTAAGAAAATTATCTACAGGCTCGCCTACAGCCCTCTTATATTTTTGGTTGTGAGCCTAGCTCTTGAGAGTTCAGGCAACCCTCCAGTCCTGCCTACAACCCAGTCTTACAGAAGCATTTTGGTTGTGAGCCTAGCCTTTAACGGCTGAGCCATCTCTCCAGCCCTTACAGGCATTTTCACAACGGAGGCTCCCTCCTCTGTGACGGACTCTATCTTGTGACAAGTTGCCATTAAAAACCTAAAACTAGATGACATAAAACCACTGACCAGATTCAACCAAGTCACTGTACAAAACTCAAAAACAAAAAAAAACAAAAAGCTTCAGGCTTCATGAAGAGTGCTGGTGCCGCTAGAAGGATCCACACCAAGCAGCCTGCTGGTCCTCACTGGACAGCAGATTCATTCGTGGTCCCGCATCTGTCCAAAACCAGAGGGAGACGAAGCCCACTGTCTTTCCTGTGTACTGCTTGAGACCTTTCCAGATGAAGCTTCATTCTAAGTGAAAGATGTCCATGTGTGTGCTACAATGAGTTTGTTCTTTGCTTTACATGGTAGCTGTAAAACTAGACCCTTCTTGCAAAACACTGTCAGTAAGAAAAGAGAGCAAGAAGACTGAGCACAGCTGGACATGCCTGCTATTTAGACCGTGGTAGCAAGAAAATCATGGGCTAGCCTGGGTAATATAGAAAGGAAATCTGAGAGGGCAATATGTTTTTACAAATAACAAGAAATAGCGAAAGTCATGTGAAGTAAGTTTAAAAAAAAAAAAAAACAAGCAAGCAAAACATGCAATCCCTAACTTGGGATTCTGGTGAATAGGGACTAAGACATGAAGATGCTGCCCTAGACACTCGTTGTAAATTCTGTTTAATAAGTTTCTCAAACGCCCCCAGACAAATGAAAGGGAGTCAGAGCCAGTAACCAAATCCTTTCATGGTTTGCATATCTTACTTGTAGTCATATGACAATCAAATGAAGAAAAATAGGAAATGCCTATCAACTAAGAGGGGAAGCCATAAAGCTGACCGTGGCAGGGTTAAGCAACAGGTGACACTTCTCACCCAGGAACCTAAAAGTCAGAGTCGGACAGAATGGCGACAGTAACCACTCACATTAGCGACAATCATGCTCCCTGGTATGAAATCTTCATCACTCTTGTGGTCTGCACAATAGGCTGTATCGTTGGTATCATTGCCAATGGTTTCATCATGGTCATCTACGGGACTGAATGGGTCAGGAGCAAAAGATTCCCAACTCGTGACCAGCTTCTGTTGATGCTGAGTTTCTCCAGGCTCTTGCTACAGATCTGGATAATGGTAGAGATCACTTGCAGTCTATTCTTCAGGATCATTTATAGCCAAAACTGCATGTATAAGCTCTTCAAAGCTGTCAACGTGTTTCTGAGCTACTGCAACCTCTGGTTTGCTGCCTGGCTCAACGTCTTCTACTGTCTGAAAATCGCAAACTTCGCTCACCCTCTGTTCCTGCTGATGAAGCGGAAAATCACGGTGCTGATGCCTCAGCTCATGAGTCTCTCTGTGCTGGTTTCCATCGGTTTGAGCTCCTTCTTCTCTAAAGACATCTTCAAAGTGTACATGAACAATTCTGTTCCCATTCCTTCCTCCAACTCCACGCATAGGAAGTATTTCTCTGAGACCAATGTGCTCAGCCTGGCTTTTTTATATTACGTGGGGATCTTCATTCCTTTAGTCATGTTCATCATGGCAGCCACTCTGCTGATTGCCTCACTCAAGAGGCACACCTTGCACATAAAAAACAGCACCACGGGCTCCAGGGACTCCAGCATGGAGGCTCACTTGGGTGCCATCAAGTCAACCGGCTACTCTCTCATTTTCTACGTTATCAATGCACTGGCTCTGTTCATTTCCATGTCAAGCATCTTTGATACCTTCAGTTTCTGGAATAGTCTGTGCAACTTTATCATGACTGCCTATCCAGCTGGCCAGGCAGTGCATCTAATCTTGAGAAACCCTGGGCTGAGAAGAGCCTGGAGGAGGTTTCAGCACTGCGTCCATCTTTTACTTTCAAAGGTAGATTAGTGACTGGAATCCAGAGGATACTGTAAGACCCGGTCCAACCAGTTCTGCTTCTCCTCCCAGACCTCTCCATCCCCTTTTCCCACACACAAAACCTGCTCCCACACTAACTACTGGGTACTGATGTGAATTTGAACTTGGATTAACATGAAAATCTAAACAGAAGTCGGTAAACAACTTGAAGATTGACTTTAAAAAAAAAAAATAGTTTCTTGACACAGATTCAGATTCAATCATCTCTGGCCCCAAGCTGTTTTTCACTCTCCACAAACCCCTGAGATCTCAGTTTAGCCAAGAGAAGTCTTGGGAGGAGATCTCAGTTTAGCCAAGAGAAGCTCTGGTTGCTGTCTGTTACCTATTGAACACCCTTTGATCCTTGAAGGCATGTTGATCGAGATAGAAAATTATCTGGGCTAGTCTACTTTGAACTCCCTGCTAACTCCAGAGAGGAATAAAAAGGCTGCTACCGGGCACAATATCCAGGCCTAGAGGGGGAAGGGAACCCAGAATTCCTACAGAGAAAGGAATTGGGAAAGAACAGCTGACCACAGCTACTAACATGTAAGATGTTGGGTCTTCCTAAAGAAGTGAAGCATGATGAGACTTTGGATTTGATGCATCGGAGACCATGCTTACTACTAATGGGCTGATTGGGATTGGTCGGCACCCAGCTTCCAGAAGTTTCCAGAGAGGGAGATGAAAAAGGGGACAGTATGTACCTAGAGAGTTTGTAAAAGCCAGTCACACAGGGGTTTCTCCGGATTAAATGATGAAGTAGAAGGTGGGAGATGGAAACGTGTGCACTCAATTGAACGATTTATTTTTCCAAGTGGGAGGAGATGAAGAAAAAGGAGAGGAGAGGAGAACAAAAATGGAGGGGAGGGAGGGTCAAATGAGCAGAAAGGTCCAGATACCAACTCACGGGCAACCGGGGTCCACCCACCCACCCACTGGCTTTACCTATGGGGAAAGGGTGGGCTACAGGGGAACTGCTGTGGAGAAAGCATTCCTCTCCGTTGTCGCTCTGTAGAGTGAACGTGTCAAATGACTGCTTACAAAATGGGAACGTGAGTGTTTCTTCCATTGCGTACTTTGTGGGTTAAAAGTAATGAAGAAAACAAAGAGAAAGCTAGGGAGCTCCCAAATGAAACGTGAGATTGACGGCAAAGACTAATAATTCTGTGTTCCTTGCCTCTCAGATTCGTGCGATGGAGTGCGCTGCACCTAGAAACAGCAAAGGAGAAAAACAAATCACTACATGCGCATATCCACTCATTCAAATACGTTACCCGGTAATTGTGAAAACGCATTGTTTGATTCTTTTTTTTTAAGTGACACCTTATTTATTTAAATGACGACTACTTTCTTATAGTTGTTATAGTAAAAATAAATTAGATTGCAAGTTTCATTCTAATTCCTATGGAATAGAGGGAGGAAACAAAAAAAAAAGAAAGAAAGAAAAAAGAAAACACATTTTCCAAGCAGCAGACGCTGACAGAGAACTTCCACAGCCACTGTGTATATGCTAACACATCGCAGAGGACGCAGGAAGATGATTTGGAGTTGACAGCACATTATTAACATGAATTCTGACAAAATCCCTCTCTGGGTGGGTTTGTTCTGAAGGAATGGCTCCTCCTTGTCTGCAGGCACCTACAGCAGCAGACAGGAAACCCAGTCAGCTCCACTGCAGCCTGAGAGTTTGCAGGCTGCAGGAGACAGAGGCAATGGAGTAGGGGAAATGCTCTCCTCCTGTGTATGCTCTCCCCCAGAGAGAGAAAGGTAGCAGAGGTTTCTTGTCACAAAAAGGGGGGGGGGATATTCAGGAACCCGTGGCTAAGAGCAGACAAGTCTAGGCAGGAATCCGTGTGGGAAGGGGAGAGCTTGGGGAGAGAAACTGTGAAAGGGAAGGTCAGGGGTCCTGGGAGCTGCACAGCACTCTTGGCCAGCACCAGCGCCATTTGGGAGAAGCTTTCTCCTCCGTACTTCATGCAAACCCAGCAAATCAAAGGTCTGGATTCCAAGAGTATTCTGAAGCAGTGTTTCTGAGTAGGATGATTCCCGGTTAAGACTGGATACAGCAAAGGCGCCCTGTGTAGGTATATTCATCTACCAAAAGCCTCCACTGAGGAAATAAAATGTTCTGGTTCATCTTTCATTTATGTATGAGAGACATATTTTATGTACATATTTATGTTTAAATATGATGTGTGTATATGTTATACATTCAATCACAGTGTTTTATGAATGCTGACTCAAGTTGGTTGCATCAGGGAAAAAAAAGACATAACAGAAAATGTTTTTTTTTTTGCTTTGTTTATTTTGTTTAAGTGATACAAAAAAAGGGCTGGAGAGAGACGGGTTCAGGAGTTAAGTTAATCCAAGTTCAGTTCTCAGCACCCACAACTGTAATCCCATCGCATCAGAAACCATCTTCTGGCCTCTGTGGACATCAGACATGCACAGGGTACACACATATCCATGCAGGAAAACACTCACACCTGTAAAAATAATAAATCTTTTTCTTAAAAGTAATATAAAGAGAAAAGAGCCCATGGTTCCCTGGTTTCGGGTGTGACTGAGTACTAGGCCAGGATGCAGAGAACCCCGAATTGGAGAGTTAATAGGAAAGCTTTGGGGACCTCTTGGACAGTGACACCTGCATCCCATGTAGTCCTTATAGTAACCATATCCAAGTCCCGGCTCTGCTTTTTATCGTGTGGGACACTGGATGGTGGCTGCACCTCTGAGCCTCTGTAAATCATAACATCCACCTTGACTCCTGCCCAGAGCCCACTCAGACCCAGCTGGATACACGGAGCACTGGGCCTGGACGCTACTTAGACTTGGGGCAGAATGTGACCACAAGGTCAGTAGTAGTTTGTTCTACTTGAGTGGAAGGTGGGAAATGGAAGCCAGGTGCCCCGAAGCCCTCAGGCCCTGCATCTCCACTGGGTAAGAAGAGAAATGGTTGCCAGGCAGCAAGCATTCCAGCTTCACTGCCCGGGAATGTTGATTTGAACAAAATAGGACACCAGGTCAGGGGTCAGCCAGCTTTCCTGCCAAAAGCTGGAGAGGAAATGCTTCAGTTTTTGTGAGGCACAAAAAGTCTCTGTCACAGGGACCCAGCAGAAAAAAAAAAAAAAAAAAAAAAAAAAAAAAACCTGTGAGAGACGACATTTAAAAGAATGGGAAGGGTGTGGCTATGCTCCAAAACAATTTTATTTATGGACACTAAAATTTGAATTTCATGTCCTTTTCAAATGTCGTGAAATACTATCCTGCTCTTGAGTTTGTTTAATCATTAAGAGTGTTTAAAACTGTGTCAGGAATGATGGCACATGCCTTTAAACCCAGCACCGGAGGGGCAGAGATGGGTGCCTTTCTTATTCGAGGCTAGCCTGGTCTATCCCAGGACAACAAGGGCTACTCAGAGAAACACCTCCTTAGAAAACAAAACTGATAAAACTTGTTCCTAGTGCCTGACCTATGCAACAGGAGGAGGGGAAGAGGAGGTGTGGCTTGTGTTCAAGCCACAGCTGTGGACCCTGTGAGGCAGTTAGGTGGCCCTGTGAATCACCGATGCACCTTATCAATTGTTAGTTCTCCAGTGGAAACACTCCTTTTTAAACCTCTCTAATGCAACCGTACAGAGAGAACCAACTCCCACAAGCTGTCCTCTGACCCCGACACATGCCCAGTGACATACGTAGACACACACACACACACACACACACACAAATAAATAAGCAAATGTGAAAAATAAAAGTAGGGGCAGGGAGGTGGTTCATCGGGTAAAGAATGGCCTAAATATAATTCCCGGGGTCCACATGGTAGAAGGAGAGGGCGGATCCAGCAAGCCACTCCTAGCACTCCAGCATGCATAAACCAGGCACGTGGCCCATACTGGTCATCCTATCATTGCGAGGGACAGGCTGGAGGATCAGACGTTCAAGACCATCCTCGGCTACAAAGCAAGTATGAAGTCTGAAGAGAATACACAAGGCTGTAACAGACAAAAACAAAAACAAACATAGCCCTTTGGTTCTTTGTATAAAATAAAACATCTAACATCTAGTTTAATAGTTTCCTCTGTGAAGGGTGTTACACAGGGCCTGGTGTTTTGAAAGATTACTCAGAAGCCACTCACTCGATAATCACAAATAACGTAAGTAGAGAGAGGTGCACAGCTTCTGTCTCTTTGAGAGCATTTGAAGGCATTATCCGCAGCTTTCAGACAGGCACGTCCCTGTCAACTATCTCTGCTAGGCTGAACCCCAGGCTAGACCCTGTTTTCTCTTCCTGTGTCTGACCCTTCATGCCAAAGCTCGAGCTTTGTGTTCTTTTCATGAGTAAGTTGCTGGACGGCTTAGGATGTGGTGATACATAAGGTCCAGAGTCCTTGTGGCCTATGAAGAAAACATGCTCTTTGATGCCAAAGCTCTAGATTTGGTGATCATGGATACCACTCTGAGCCTGTTTCGCCATCTGGAAAGCAGATAAGCATAATATCCACTTCCAGGGTTTCTTTGAGGTAATGGTTAGTGTATAACACACTAGAAGGCGCCATATGAAGATTGGTGAGCGTGTTCATTCAAGTGAATGTATACTCAGCCATTCAAAGATTAAGCTAATGAAATTCTCATCCTATAAGAGTGATTTGTTGGAGATGGGAAGGCTGGCTAACTTGTATCTGTGAAGGTGGGGGGGTGAGTCTGTATACTGTGGGTGGAGTCAGGAATGTAAATTGAGCCTCAAGTGGCCACAATTACAACTTCTACCCCACGAAATACAAGGGTTTTACAAACCCTTGCCTTCCTCCGTTTCACTCTTTGGCCACGGGAAGGGGAGAACGTGGAGAAAAATCTCTTGGTCTTACTACGTCAATTAGAAGAGAACAAGGCTGGAAGAAGTGAGAAATCTCTGGTGAGCATCTTCAGAGACCCGCATTATAGATGATGCTGCACATCAGAAACGGGTCCCATTACACCCATCCTCCCCAGGGAAAGCTGCTATTTGCATCTCCTGCCTGGAGCGCAAAGGCTGCAAATGAATCCCTGGTTTATTCAAATCATTAGTGGATGATACAGTGAGGTCCCGATTGCAGGTGGGATCATGAGTGGCAGAGATGTCCACAGGGAAACGGCGGCAATATGACTCTCAGAAAAGACTCAGAACCCCACAAGCCCCTCCCGTTCTCATCATGCTCCATCCGTAGTGGAATATCACCACACACACCATACTTGTACACTCGGTGAAAAAGAAAAATGTGTTAGTCTTTGCATTCAAAGGCCCAGAAAAACACCTCGGAAAACTACAAGTAATGTACAGAGTCCAAGGTAAGCACAGACTATAGTGCTTAGTCACACACACACACAAAAAAGCCAGATAACATTTCATGTCTCTGAAGTATCTATAAGAAAATAGGGCCACCCTCTAAAGTCTAGAGAATCAGCCATCACATAGCAATAAATAAGCTCAGAAGTCCAAGCTGCAAACAGGAGTTGTTATGGCCTAGAATGTTCTCTATGCTGCCTCAGCGTCTGACCAAAGGAAATCATTCACTTCCTCCTTGGAAGACTAGGACATCTTTTATTCACCCAGGCTTAACCCAGGGTCTTAGTCATAGTACAGCCCAACCACACCAAGGGGAATTCATAGGAAAATCCTTGCCCTAGACAAACCAAGAGAGCAGGCCACCCCAGCACCGCCCAAACCACTCAAGTGCAGCCTTCAGTGATGACCTCAGAACCATAGCTGGTTCTCATTCTGACGCCATCCCTTTATGAGCAGGAGGCATGCATACCCGCACGCCATGAACTACATACACTCGTGCACACACATGTGTACACACACTCACACCACCTACTTGAGATCTTCCAAAGACTTCTGATATGTCCACTGGCGTGGGAGGGGAAAAAAAAACGCAAAACCCTGCTGCATTTCAGGTCGGTCTTTTCTTACCAGCTCTGGGTGCTTTCTGCATGCATCCTGGCAGACATAATCCCTTAAGGAGCCTCATGGATCGGCTCCCTCTGTGCTTTTGATTTTGGAAATTTTCAGTCATTCGCAGAAAAGTAGAAGATGGACCTCATCACCCCTATGTAGGCACTATTCAGCCTTGGTAAGGGCTGTTTGGGGTCTGAAGTGTCCCCCAAAAGGCTTAGGTGGTATCAGCTTTGTCCCTGGATCCTGGCAGAATTAATCAATGGATGACTGCACTGCTGAGTTCGTAACTGAACAGATCAGAGGGGCCCTGGCTGGAAGAAGTGCATCCATCGCTAGGTGGGGAGTTATGCCCTTGAAGGGTGAGTGGGACCCTGATCTTCCCCCAACCCCTCTTCCACCCTTCTAACCTCAATGTAATGAGGAGCTAGATCTAGTCCCTCCCAACCACCAAACCCTGCCATACCACAGACCCACAGTGCCGGACTAAGGAACCGTCAATGGAGGCTTCTGGAATCACACACCAAAACAATTCTCTCCTCCCTGAAACTATCAGCCTCGGGTGTTTTGTCACGGCTCCCATCAAGCATGTGGAAGGCTGTTGAGGGAGGTGACCATACTTTTCAGATACTTCTTGAGTCTCTAAAGCTAGAGATTCTTATGGGTTCTTTGTATTCACATAAATTTCTGCTTCCTGTAAAAATGCCCCGGGGAACCAAAATAAGCCTTTCGAAGCTTGAAATGCACCAAAACGTGGCAAGGCTCAAACTACACACAGGATGGCTCGGCTTCCTTGTGAACAAAGCAACCGGAAGAAACTTCGGAGATGCAGTTTTACAGAGTACGGCATTATATTTGTGTGGTTAGCAAGATGCTCGGTTTCCTCGCCTTTAAATGGGGAGATAGTAACTCTCTGGGATGAATATCGATTGTACTTAGAAGTCTGAGTGCCTCACATGGCGACTTTTGGATGTGCGACCGCTAGAGGGCGTCCGAGTCGTTTCTTTGGCATAAACCTATTCTGTAACTTTCCGGTACTGCATTCAACAAACCACAATTCAAAAATAGGAATAAAACTGATGAGGTTTATCTCCTCCCCGCCCCCCACTCCCCATGTAAACTTTTTGTTATGAAAATTTTTGTGCTTTCCTTTGAAATTCTCCGGGAGACCCGAGATACTGGCTGTCCCTTGTGCGCGGCCATCTCTCAAGCCCCGTGCAGAAGCTACTGGGAATGAGGTAGGAGAAGAGCGCTGGCCAACCAACGCCACAGCTGTCCTCGGAGGAATCAACGTCATGGCCTTTACTGTCCATCCCCCTCAGGAGAGGACAAGGGGGCTTGAATTCTGACCCCCCCCCATTGTCACATTCGTCCTGATTCAAATGGTTTTATGGATGGATTCTGGCCGAGCATTAATGTATATAGTATCAGACACAGACCGGGCTTCCCAAAGACGGGGAGGTAAAGGCAATGAAGAATCACAGAGAAACAAAGAATTTACGTTAACAAATTCTCCTCCAGTGCTGAGAGCAGATGTGGACATGAGCACTGGTTCCTAGCCGGGAAGCCACGTCCAGATGGCAACCACTTACAAAAGGCAAATTACTTTTCCCTGGTGGAAAACCACACGGAAGGAAAGCCTCATACCCATCTACACAAAATGAATGAGATGGCTTTTGTGGAAATGTTTTCTGTCTCATATTTCTTTGCTTTTGTTTTGTCTTGCTGGCCTTTTGCTTGTGTGTTATGGTTTATGTTGTGCACACACACACACATACAAACACAGAGGAAGTGTGAATTCTATGGGCTGGTGGACAGAAAAGGCATCCGTGCTTACCGATAACCAGAAATATGTCTGTTAACAATAAGCCAGGTGATGGTGGCACAAGTCTTAATCTCAGCATTTGAGAGACAAAAGCAGGCAGATCTGTGTGAGTTCAGGGCCAACCTGGTCTACAGAGTGAGTTCCAGGACAGCCAGGACTATCTGTCACACAGAGAAACCCTGTCTATGAAAATAAATAAATAAACAATAAAAACAGTAAAATTTAGCCGCCTCTCTACATCTGGGGCTTCAGCTTGTGAACTTCAGTTACCCACAGTCGACCAGAAAAAAGGCAAGCGATGGACAACAAGACTTTTGAGAGAGACGACGCCACATTCACGTAACTTTTATCACATACACACAGTCACAACTTCCCTTATTTCATCATTAATAGTTGTTAACCTCCTACCGGGCCGCACTCAGGCAGTAAACCTCACCATGGGAAAAACAGTGCGTATGAAGTCCAGTACCATCTTCTGTTGCAAAGATTACTAGGGGTCTTTCACAACATTTGATTTCCCTCAAATCGGATGAGAATGAGTTGCTTCCTGCTGCTGGCTGGAGTACCAGACTGCACTGTCATTCTGGATAAACCTTACATACCTGAAGAAATAAAGTACCCACATGCTTTTTGACTCAGAGGTACACCCCTGGGAAGTTTCCAGGGTAAGTGCTGGCACCAGTTGATAAAGGGACGCAGATAGGATCTTGTGTCGTGGATGTAATGAGTCAAAGCCTCCCCAATGGGGAGAATGGGTCAATGGGGTGTGGTGGACAGCCAGGGTAAAGTGTGGAGTAGTCAGACGCAATTAACCTGGTGTGTTGATATCAATGTAGACGGCACCGACTAAAGGACATTAAGAGGAAAAACATATCACATGCTAAATGACACCACACATTAAAGGTAATACTTAGGCACAAGGTCGACATCAACCCTTGATGGGAGATGTCATTCTGTAAATATGTTTCTAATACTGGCTAATGAATAAAGCACTGTTGGCCAATAGGAAAGCAAGATAGGCGGGACTAGGAGACAAGGAGGAAATAGGAAGTAGTAAGGAGGAGTCAAGATGGAGAGACTGGGGAGACGAGACGCCTGCCCCATTCCCCGGTAAGATGAGACCACGTGGGAATACATAGATCAACAGAAATGGGCTAATACGTAAGACAGAGCTAGCCGATAAGAAACTAGTAACTGGCCAACAGCATTATATCTAATGCAGAGTCTCTGTGTGTTAATTGGGGCTGGTGCGGGACCAGACCAGTGGCAGGCGGAAAAACCTTACTCCTTACCAACCCTAACAGCCTGTGAATCTAGGACACATACACACACACACACACACACACACACACACACACACACACACACACAACAGCACCCAGGACGTAGGATAACCCAGAAGTTTTTCCTTAACTTAAAAGTGAGAGCTTGTCATTGTAACTCTTCTTTGGAACTGTTTCAAGGCGCAATTGAGTTACTGTAAAGTAATCCAACTGCTGGGAAGAGGAGAGACAGTTTCCTCTAAGAGTGAATTGCAGCCCCTGCTAAGTTGACCATGAATGGAAGAAAGACCACACAGCCAGGAATATTTGGGCAGCACAAATTTGTCTTGGAGGTTTTGTTTTTCTTTCTATAAGGACACAAAGTTGGGTGGAGAAGGAAGGGGGGGGTTAGATCCAAGAAAAGTTGGGAAGATGAATACGATCAAAACATACGGTACTAAACTCACTTTCAAAGGTGCCTGGCTATAAAGTGCCAAGTTTTTTTTACAATAATAACATAAGCAGAGGATCAAGAATGAAGAGAAAAATAATAAGGTCTTTGTAAAAAAAAAAAAAAGTGGGGGACAGGTATGATATGACCAGCACTCACCCAAACACCATCAAATTATTAATCTCAGGGCAAGCTATGCTATGTCTGAGAGAAGTCAGTCTCACATTACCATACAGGAAGGCCTGCGATAAGAGAATGCACAGATAACACAAAACCACAAAAGAAAACCACGCTGTGCCTAATCGAGAGGTTCACAACAGCACTCTGGAAAGCAAGGGTCTTCAGAAAGGCATGACTCAAGGCCTAAGATCTGGGACACAAGTCAGGATTACAGTTATGTCTGTATTTCCAGCAAATAACATTTCCAGGCCAGCATCATCTAGAAGATAACCAAGGCCCTGTGAATACAGTGCTGGAAATCACAGATGCCTATAAAAAAAACCTCGACACAGCCTAGTCATCTCTGGTCAGCCTTTTCTAAAGGTAGTCACAGCCTTAAGAGCCACGCCCAGGATGCCTTCAATCAACTGAGCATGTTCACCTGGGGTGGTGATGACACCTCTCCTTCCCGCTCTGAGAACGTGGGGGCGGGGTTCTCTAAATTCTTTAATAATCCTCGCCAAAGCAAAAATGCAGCGCATGGTGCTCATATCAAATCTTGAAAGCAGCAGAGGCAGATGATGATGGCAACCTTTAAAATCAGAGGGAAGCAATTAACAGCCAGAGGCAAAGGGTCCTTGAGCAACTGGCTCCCGAGCCCCTTGGCAATCCACACGCCTGCCCTGGCATGTATCCTACAGGCTACCAGCTGCTATGGCGGGAAGAAATCCAGCAGCCATATCGGCTAAATCACTAGCTTGGATGTCATTTTCATCCTACGAAGATGGATCTTGGTCCCAGATCGGGGATTTGTTCACTGGAGAGCTCACAAACCCCAGCTGAAAACACTACCAAGGCCTTTCACGTCTCTAGTGGAAATAACGTGAAATCGAAAATGCTTCAGCATCCTATAATTTACTTATGGATTCACCTGACAAGCAAATATGGGGAAAAATAATAATAATAACATCACGGGGATTCTGTCCAGTCCCTACGGACAGAACTGAATGGCATATTCTCTAACATTCCTGAGACTAAGTTCAGACAGGGAGTGTATGATGGGAGATGTCATTATGTATATATGTTTCTCATACTGGTTAATGAATAAATCACTGTTGGCCAATAGGAAAGGAAGATAGTTGGGACTAGGAGACGAGGAGGAAAGAGGAAGTAGTAAGAAGAGTCAAGATGGAGAGTCTGGAGAAAGCAGAATGCCGGCCGGCTCCCTGGTAAGAGAAGACCATGTGAAAATACACAGATCATCAGAAATGGGTTAATACTTAAGACAGAGCTAGCCGATAAGAAACTATTACCTGGCCAACAGTATTACATCAAATACAGAGTCTCGGTGTGCATTATTTGGGGTTGGCGCTGCGGCGGGACAAGACTAGCGGGCGGGCGGGAGGGAAAACCTTACTCCTTACAGGTGTTAGGCAAGGTTTATTCTTGGAAGCTGTAAACACCTTGTGACTTTGCATACGGATATTGTTATCATACACGGCCGTTTGCACCTGGTTTCTTTTGCTCAGCTGGCATGCTGCTGAGGTGCCATCATGCTGTCTGCAGCAGGTGCCAGTATTGTTTTACTCTATTGTTCACTGTCTCACGTTGGAAGTGAGAAAGCCACAGGCTGCTGCAGCACCCTCACTGAGTCCCTAGGAAAATGTCAGCCTTCGAGGGCCTGTGGTGTAAACACTCAGCGGCATTACATCTTGGTGCCATTTCACACATAGCTTTCCTAAGTGAAATATATAACCTGTGCAGTGCCCTATAAATGGAAACTATCTCTGAGAGGCCTGTGCTAACATACGAGTTCCTAAGGACAAGCCTTTCTCTGCTCATTTTTCTTTCTCCTCCTACTTCAGTCCTTTCTTTGCTAAAACCCCCATTACTCCCTGCTTCCCTTCCTTCACACTTGGCTTTCTTGCTGGGTGTATTACATACTCTCATTTTTTTAAAGCACACAAATATTAAGTGTTACACACAGCAGCAATGGCTCTCTCCTACCCTGTCAGATAGCTTCACTCCTCAAAACACAAATGATTGTCTCAGTTTTCTGTGTCTCCGCTCAGCAGCATGAGGAAACCTATGCACTGCGGTGAGGATTTACAAACCTGTGGGTGCCTACGTGTAGCTACTGATACCGCCACGTTGCTGAGCAATTCCTGATGGTGGTGAAGAGTAACAGCCCTGGGCCAGGTACTACGTACCTGGGATCATGAGAGGTTGGAGCAGGAAAACCACGAAGCCAAGGCTAGCCTGAGCTACGGAGCTAGTTTGAGGCTACAGCAGTACTTATATGTATTTGTGTGTTCATGCAGAGCATTTCAGTATTTTTAAATGATAATACATACAGTTTGATACTCTGACTTTTTCACAGATCAATATAACAGATTTAAGTGTGTGACTTAATCCAAAATCTACATAAAGAGATCTTCCAGGAGCTGGAGAGATAGTTCAATAGCTGTTCTTGTAGCGAGCCTGGGTTCAGTTCTCAGCACCCACAAGGCAGCTCGTAACCATCCATATCTCTAATTTCAGGGCATCCAGTGTCCTCTTCTGGTCTCCTAGAGAATGAGGCATGCGTGTGGTACACCACGAGCATACACTCAGGCAAACGTTCGTACATAAAAATGCATTCTTTAAAAATCTTTAAAAGAGCTTTTAAATTATTTTCAAACTTTCAAAATATCTTAAACATTGATCATTGAATTGAAACCACAGCAATGAGCATTTTGACAGTTCGCAATATGCTGCTATTACAACCGTGTATAATAAATAACCCCACAGGGGAGATAAGTTCTTGTCTTTAGAACAAAGAATCTGGCTCCATACATCTCTAATGTTCAAGCACTGATGACTGAGCCCAGCTCCAGACTCCAGCCTGAGGTCTTTCCCATGCTGGACAGAGGGAAAACAATGGCTGTGAATGTCTGTAATAGCATCATCTTTGGTCTGTCCAATCCCAAGTGGCCAAATAGCATCCTAACAACCGTTACTCAGTCTTAGCTCCCAGACTATGGCTTTGGAATTCCTACATCCTTTGTTAGGAGCTGTTTTTTTCTGCCAGCCTGGTCCCACAGCTGCACTATCCCCAAATAACACACAGAGACTCTGTATTAGATATAAAGGTGTTGGCCTATTACTAGCATTTCTTATTGATGAGCTCCGTCTTGCCAGGCAGAAAAGCATAATCAATACGTATTGAATTCCAATACGTACTGTATAGCTTACCCTTTGGCACCAGGCAGACAAACACCGTTATGATGAGCAGATCCCTGGTGGAGAAACGAGAGAAAGGGAGACAGGACAGTTCATGAGCTGTGGGAAGAGACGGAACGGAAGACATGATGGCGGCAAGGCGTAGGTTGATGCAGGAGGCCTTCCAGCCACCTGGGGATGTGGTGACATCCAGGCCCGGCCCAGAATCCTGCCAAGGGCCATGTTTGGGTCCATGGCCCTATAGCAGCCAGGGTCTGTGTTGGTGTTCGAGGCTCCTGTTGCCATCAAAGACCATGGATACCCAAAGTCTGGGGCCTTGTTAGCGCCTGGTGGCCAAGCTGCCATGCTGAGCCAAGTGGCCTGAACTGCCACCAGGGACAACGATGACATCCAGACTCAGCTGCTGCCAAGGACCATGTCTAGGTTTGTGATCTTATTGTGGCTGGGGTCTGTGTTGAAGCCCGAGGACCATGTTGCTCACACAGAAGCCCAGGGTTGGGGCTGCAACCGGAGGCCTTAGTGGTGTCCAGGGCCATCCTGATCTGAGTAGCCAGTGCTTCTTCTCAGAGCCAGGATGCTGTCCAGGCCTGAGTTGTTGCCATGGCCATGTCTGGGTCCAGGGTCCAGCTGCAGCTGGGGTCTGTGTTGATGTCTGTGGCCTGTGGCATGGGGTGGAAGGCATAGGAACCATGGCAAAATCAGAAAGCCATGCTGAGCCGGTCTTGCCCTTCACTGGCCTGGGAACGCTGGCCCTGCCTCTTACTGGACACTGCTGCAAGAGACATGGCTCCACCCCTGACCACCGGCATTGAAAACTGACCCTGCTAGCCTGGGCCTCGGGGAGCTGCTCTGCCCCTCCCCTGAGGCAGAAGGCCCCAGTGGTCTACACTGACAGCTCAGCTACCACCCAGACCCGCAGCCGGGCCTTGGGTTGACCCACCCTAACATTTACCTCCATCCAGGACCTGCTGGAGCTCGTGAAGGGTCTGGTCCTAAGGAAGGGTATCTGCAGGATCTCCATGACTCAGGGCAGCCTCGGGATACCCAAGAGGATCCAGTGACGATGGTATACCATACCAGAAATCAGACACCTTGAACTAAACCAGTGACTCACTGATCTGAGGGGCCTGGGAGGTGTCGCAGAATTAGGTTGTATGAATGTGAAATTCCCAAAGAATCAATCAAGAAACTATGTTAAATTAAAAAAAAAAAATACATATATATGGAAGTGGGTCCATGTTCAAAGACTGGAAAAGGTAATATCATTTAAATGTTTTTTCTACTCAAAGTGGTATACAAATTCAATTCAGTATCTTTCAAATGATGCGTGTAACTGTTCACGTGACTGGAACAACAAAACCGAGGTCAATGACGTGGCGAATGTGTTGGTAAGCGTAGTGTAACCATTCCACACTGAACGCATACTTCCAAGTTTGCATCACACCTCATAAATACACAGAATTGTGGTTTGTCTTTTTCAGCTAAAAATGCAGGGCCAGGCCAGAGAGGTGGCTCAGCAGTCAGGAGTACTTGATGCTCTTCCATGGGACACAAGTTCAGTTCCCAGCATCCACATCAGGCATCCCCCAAACACCCTTAACTCAGGTTCTAGGGAACACCATCCACCCCTCTCATGGGTTTTGAGGGCCCATGCATGTGACATACAACTCAGATACAGAAATAAAAACAAAAGGGAAAAATGTTTTTTTTTTTTTTGTTTTGTTTTGTTTTTTGTTTTTTTTTTTTTTTTTTAATAGGATTTCTCTGTGTAGCCTTGGCTGTATTGGAAGACCCAGCTGGCCTTTTGGCCTTTGTAGACCGGGCTGGCCTTGAATTCAGAGATCCACCAGCCTGTGCCTCACCCATGTGAAGATTTTAAAGCCATACCTAGAAAATAAATGATAAGTGCACACTTAAATAACTTAAATAAGTGCACACTTAAATAACACATGTGCGTCACCACGTTTTACCATAAACCCTCAAAGCGACTGAAGTCAAAGGGTCTGTGATTTTGTAAATTAGAGAGCTGGTGCCACTTTGCCCCCCCCCAGAAAGTTGTACCCACTTGCGAGCATAAGAAAGTGCCCTCTGGTGAACCCTTGCCAACAGTGCCCGCTGCGTAGTGCAGCTTTAACTGGAAATTTTTGTAGGTGTGTAAATAAGCAGGATTTACTCTCCTATATTTGAGAGCCAACTAATGTCCAATTCTTGACTATTTCATCCTTGCCACTTGAACATTTTCCCATTGTTCCCTTTGATTAGATAATATCATCGAACTTCAGTTCTCTCTACACCGGGATAACTAAAATCAACTTTGGAGTATGAAACAAATACAGATTATATTTATTTGGTTTTTTTTGTTTTTTGTTTGTTTGTTTGTTTGTTTGTCCGACCACTACATTTTGCCAGACACATTATTTTTTTTTTTTTATGAATGTGTCTGTCTTTTAAGGTTTCTCTATTTGGTATTACAGCTAGCCAGGCTGTCTGTCCTTCCAAGTAGGTATCAGTTTGCCTGTAACTATCTCAAGTACTTTCCTCGTTTCTCTTAAACGATTATTTATTTGATGCTCCCAGTTTAACTGTTTATGTACCCAACTATATTTTGCTAAAAGCCTCTCAGGCTATTATCAATTACTAAATAATCTATCTGTTACTAAATTGGAAAGGCAGCTTATTTACAGCTTTTCCAGGGTTAACTCATAGCTCTGTGTTTAGTGAGGCTGCAAACATAACCAGTCTCTCTCTCTCTCTCTCTCTCTCTCTCTCTCTCTCTCTCTGGGTTATATCCAGAAGATGAGAGTCTGGTTAATAGCTCTCCTCGTTGTCCAAGTTTCAACTGAGTAAAGTACACGACCTGTACCACGGGTCCAGCCCTACAGGCTGGAAGTGAACATGTTTTTGTCATTCCTCCTCATATCATCTATACTGTCCAAACTTCTAACAATAACAACGGTATATGAAGAGAGACTATGGAAACTAGGCTTAACATTTAATAATTGCAATATGTTTAAAGTAAATATTAGTTCACACTGATATGAGTAAATATTTAACTGATAAGTAACAAATGGGAAGAAGGGACAATTCTTGTTTCAGAAGAATTCCCACTAATAAATGTAAAAGAAAAGGGGGAAACAAAATAATCACCGTTTAAACACCACAGTCATAAGTGCTGTAGGCAGCTGAGAGAAGCTAAAATTGGTAGTCAAAGTCCGCTGAGCCATGACATGACGTCGTTGCATGGCTTCGAAGGATCTCCCCAAATAGTACGTAGAGTCTGATATTATCTTCAATTTCAGGCATCCCCTAGGTGTGTCGTAATGTATGGGATGGGCATTAGGAAAGGCCACTACGTGGATTGTCAGATTCCTTCTGGCCATTGCGCTAACCCCTAAGAAAGTGAACACAAAAACAGACGTAATTCAGAACTTCCACCCTGCCTCAGTCTTTAAAAAAAAAAGAAAAAACGCCATGCACCCGGCAAGAAATAATAATTATAATGACATTTATCATAGCCTCTTCACTCCTCCGAGCTCGTTTCCCTTATGCATTGCTCTTTGCTCGAGAGATAAAGTTCCAGAGCCTTCTAGAGGTTGCACACATATGAGAGGCTCATCGAAGCCGCACCTTCCCCTTTACATCAGACTCCGCCCTCATCGCCCTTGTGGCCTTGCGGCGCATCCTCCTTCGGGGACCGGCTGCACCCTCCCCCCGGGCCCGCCCCGTAGGGCGTGGTCTCTCCGGGAGGCTGCGCACTAGGACCCTCCGCGGTCCCACCTGCAGTTCCCGGTCTGGAATTGGCTGGCTGCTCCCTGCGGACGCTTGGCTCCGGCTTTGGCCCTCCGCAGCACCATGGGGCTGGCGCCGCGCACCGTGGAACTGTTCTACGACGTCCTGTCCCCCTACTCCTGGCTGGGATTTGAGGTGACACGGGGAAGCCGCCCGGGCTGCACGGCCCGTGGGGCGAGTGCGCAGCGGGGCACCGGGCTGCAGAAATTGCTGGTGGTGCCCTCAGGGTCGGGGCGAGCAAGCACAGGCTGTTCCCGGCCGAAGTTCACTTTGTGCCTTTAGACAGACTGTGTCTGTAAGCGGGGCCCTGGTTCCCTGAGGTCAAACATTCCCTTCTCGCCGGCCCTAGGACAAACGGAGGCAACCCCAAGGGCGCAAGTCGAGTTGGGTGGGGGTGGGGGTGCTCTACAAAAGTGGTGTGCAGCCTTCCTAACGCTGCGACCCTTTAATGCGGTTCCTCCTGGAAGCATTTCCATTGCTTCTCTGTGACTGTAATTTTGCCACTGTTACCAGTCATGATACAAATATCTGTATGCAGGACATCGGATCTGCGACTCCTGTGAAAGGGTCCTTTGACCTCCTCACCACCCCACGGGTTGAGAAGCCCTGCTCTTCGGGGTGGAAACCACACACTAGAAAAGGGTATCTGTTGGAAAGAACTGAGGGTTTTGTCCTTCTAAACCAAGCAGCTCAGTGTGGAGTAGGCATCCCTGCTCTGCACTTGGCGCCAGGAGACAGCCCTGTAGTCAGGCCGGCAGCTTGAGCCTCCGGATGCCACACGGGCTCCCTTTCTAATCTCTGCACCGGTAGATCCTATGCAGGTACCGACACCTCTGGAACATCAGGCTGCAGCTGCGTCCTACTCTCATCGCCGGGATCATGAAAGACAGCGGTGAGCAGGGGAGAAGCCCTCCCAGCTGGGCAAGGAGGGCTATTTCTGTGGCCTGGGGTGGGGGGCCTGTCCTACACTGAGTGTGCAGACTTCAGAGTGTCTGACTCTTTTCCACTACCAGGGAACAAGCCGCCAGCCATGGTCCCCAGGAAAGGCCAGTACATGAGCAAAGATATTGCTCTCCTGAGGCAACACTTCCAGGTTCCCATCTACGTGCCCAAGGATTTCTTCGGTGATATTCTTAAGAAAGGTGAGGGGGGCTATGGAGAGATGGCTCGGCCGTTTAAGAGCGCTGGCTGCTGCTCTTCCAGAGGACCCGATTTGATTCCCAGCACCCACCCGGTGTCTCTCAACTCTCTAGAACTCTAGTGCCAGAGGAAATAGAAACAAAATAAGTAAGTAAAAGAGGCTGGCAAATCTAGCGAAGAACAGAACAGCTCCCCAGGAATGGGGGAGGGGGCAGAAATTAGGGCTGAGCATCCGTAATGAGAGGCTGGTATTAAAGACTGCCGGGGATTGAGCCTGGGGTCCGGGGTCAGGAATGGTGTCAGAAGTAAGGACGAGCTGGCCCTCTATCCGGACACAAGGAATAGGAATCTTAGCTCTGTGTGCCTACACCCCACAGGGAGTGTAAATGCCATGCGCTTCCTCACGGCTGTGAGCATGGAGCAACCAGAGATGCTGGAGGAGGTGTCCAGACAGCTATGGATGCGTGGTTGGTCTCGAGTAAGGGCTGGGCCCCGAACCCTGGAGGGAAGGAACTGGTAGCTAGATGGCATTCTGACCCTTCCCAGGGCAGTTTCCAGAGAGAGGACCCTGCTGTTACACCCTCCGTGTGCTATCTCCTCCCTGCTGAGTGCTCTCTTTTCCTTAGGATGAAGACATCGCAGACTCCCAGAGCATCCTGGCTGTGAGTGTCTGAACTGGACTCCCGTGCCCTGCCTGTAATGTTGCAGGGAATCTGAGGACGTTAAAGGTTCTCAGTGACTTAGAAAACAAAGTCTGTGTCTAGGGGAGCAAAATCCTGCGAAGTTGGAACTAAGGAGATCCTTCCAAGAATGTTCCATTGTTGTAGCTGAGCTGTAGAGTGCGTGCTTAATCTGCCTGAGGCCCGAATTCAGTCCCTGAGAATAATAAAACAGTATTGTCTACTGTGGACAGTACTCAGATAAAACGAAATTGATGAAAGAAATAAAAACACAGTCAGTGCGAAAGAGAGGACCAGTGTGGGAACCCCAGATGGGGAAGGGTGGAGCCTTCCATCCACAAGCATCCAGAGACTCCGGACACAAACTTCACTAACATATGCCTGCTACCATGCAGGAGACTTTACACTGTCTAACTGGCAAGTGAAAATTAAACAGATGCTCGGTGAGAAATAAATGGAAAGTGCTCAAAACATGGAGATGCATGCCAGACAGAGACAGGGCTTTGAAAGCCAGACATTCTTTGCAACCAAAGTCAAGGAACTCAAAAAAATGATCTTTTCCTCCTGTATGTGGATGGTACTTGATGCTTATTCTCTTACTACGGGAGACATCAAATCACTCCTGAGCTAGATACGCAAAGAATGGCTAGTTTATCCTCTAGTGTCTATATCTAGTTCCTTAAAAAAAAAAAAAAAAAAAAAATAGTTCCTAAAAAAAAAAAAAGTGTGTACGCATAATTTTGGCCTGCTTTTACTTAATATTTAGCAAATCTTTCTCTCAGGGGTTTATCCTTTCCCCTGTTTACTCAACAACTCTCTCGTTTAACTACCAGAGTGGATTCTAGGTCAAGTTGTACCTTTTCTACCTGGGCTGTACACGGACATCACCAGGACTGCCTGGTGTCTCCCCAGAAAGACTGCCGTCATCATCATCTATGGAATGGCCTTCACTCTGGGACTTTAAAAAGCTCCCCAGGAGATTCCGGGTTGAAATCCACTAGCAATAAATTTTAAGAAGCATCCTAATCAGGCATCCTCTTACTGTCTGGGAGCCAAGCAGGTAGCTGTGGCGATGACTACATTCCAAGCATCTTCAGGACATTCCGCGGGACTCAGAACCCAGCCTGAGACTGTTAGGAATTCCAAGGCATAGGGAAAAAAAGCACTCTGGACTTGAATTCCAGGCATATGGCATCTAATTCTGCTACTGACAAACTCTGTGCCTCTAAGCAAGTAACACACGGCCATTGACTACTGTACCATAGACTAGAGGAGAGGAGCTAGCTGCTTCCTGTGATGTCCTCTGGTGCTGTCTCTGTGGCTGTGACATCCTTTGCCCTTCTTTACCATTACCACTTATTTCAACACTTTGGGGAAAGGAGACAATTTGTCTTGACTAGGATAAATACCGTTACTGGCAGTCGGGCAAAGGTCTTTCCAGGAAAACGTGAGGTCAGAGAAAGACAAGAATTGCAGCTTCTCCCGCCGCCACCACGCAGACACAAACCGTACGCTCTTGCTCATCTCCCCAGGCTGCAGAGAAGGCAGGAATGTCCACAGAGCAAGCCCAAAGCTTTCTGGAGAAAATGACCACAGCACAGGTGAAGGACAAGCTCAAAGAGACCACGGAGGCAGCCTGCAATTACGGGGTGAGCAAACTCCATGTGTATCCCCAGGCACAGCCCCAAGGTAGCGAAGGAATGTCTCCATGGCTGCCCACGCTCCTGTTCAACCACCTTCTCCCCAGCGTGAGCCCTCCCCTAGAGCACCTCATCTGCTCCCTCCTTCCCCTAAGCCTAGTCAAGGAAGGAAAGGAGGTGGATGATGTTTTTTTAACAGTAAAGAGCTATCGCCACACAGATGGAATAGAGAGGATGCCGCTTGCAAACACTTTATTTGTTCTGTGTCACCTGAACATACTCTACCTCAGCCTAATAAGCGCCTGCTCTGTCCCCTTCCTTCCTACGGTTTCTCTCTAGGCCTTTGGGCTGCCCACCACTGTTGCCCACGTGGATGGTAAAACCTACATGTTATTTGGCTCTGACCGCATGGAGCTACTGGCTTACCTGCTGGGTAAGTTCAGGTTTCCATTCTCTTCAGCTTTCCACCCCAACCCAACTTGACCCATTAGGTCAGATGACCATAACAACAGAAGCTACTGGTATCTCCAACAAGGAAGTCTTGTACACTTGGTGCTGGTCAAGCTTAAATGGGGGTGGAAAGTCTTCCCCCCATAGGGTAGAAGGAAGCCTTGGAGCCAAGAGGGTTCTAGAAGGTCCTAGGGCTCTTTGGGACCGTCTCCAGGTGCTAACACATCTGAGAACCATGTGGACACCTGTGATTTTCTTTACCTAGGAGAGAAGTGGATGGGCCCTGTGCCCCCAGCCCAGCGTGCCAGACTTTAAGATCGCCTTAGGAAGTAAACTTGGGAGTCCTCTGTTTGACAGAGCTGTCTTCTGTGGCTGGCCCTATGGGCTGAAGCAGAGGTCTGCCTCAGCTGTTCCTGCCTCTCCTTCAGTGCCTCACAAGTGTCTTTTGGAAAGCCTAAAGTCATAAAATAAACCTGATGCCACCAGACAGAACATTTCTGGGCCCGTGTCTGCCTGGCCGGTGTTGGTATACCACATCCTGTGCTCACCGGCTGCCCAGCCCACAGGTCGGGTAAGAAGAGCTCTTTCTGGATTCTCGGCCTTCCTGACTTCCCAGCGCGCCGTGGGGCAGATGCAGGACACAGAGCTGCCTTCCTCTTACTCAAAAAAAGTTGTCTGTCTGTCGGAGACAGAAGACTAAACTTGGTAGGCTTAGCAAGGAATCGTCGTTTGGCATTAGCTGTCTCTGAGCAGCCAGGAGCATTGAGGGAGGAGTATGACCAGGAGCCCTATGATAGCGGACACTGGAGGAAAGCCACCAACAGTCCAGCTGTGCTCAGATTTGTAATGTGAGTCCAGCGGCACCGGCCAGCAGACACTGGCCTTGCCGCTGACCTGGTCAGGCAGAATTTCTCTGTGTGGCCCTGGCTGTTCTGGAACTTCCTCCGTGAGCCAGGCTGACCTCGAACTCAGAGAAATCCGCCTGCCTCTGCCCACTGGGTGCTGAGGTTAAAGGGGTACGCCACCGTGACCTGCCTCGAGCCCTTTAATCACTCATAATTCCCTGAGACCCTGAGAACACACCAGGCCACTGCTACAACGCCTGCTCCCTCCTACGAATCTTCAGCTTTCCCATCCCTCCCTCCCTCTGGCCAGTTTTTGGTTGTTTTGGTTTTGGTTTTTCAAGACAGGGTTTCTCTGTACCTTTTGGAGCCTGTCCTGGGTCCTGGAACTTGCTCTGTAGTCCACCCCAGCCTTGAACTCACAGAGTTCCTGAGTGCTGGGATTAAAGACGTGGGCCACCACTGCCTAGCACCTCTGTCCAATTATCTACCTTAATCCCCACTTACGTTTATTTCGATAATCAGGAACTTATTTTGATGTCATACTGACTTATGTGGTGACACTGTTCAAACACAGGGCCCTCTGGGCCAGCTTTAAATCAGGCTTTATGCCAGCTTCTTTTTCTCTGTCCCTCCGGTTTTCTCTGTTTATACCCCATTTTCCCTCTGGAGACCCTATTACTTCTGTTGTTGTTGTTTTGGTTTTTTGAGACAGGGTTTCTTTGTGGCTTTGGAGGCTGTCCTAGAACTAGCTCTGGTAGACGAGGATGGTCTCGAACTCACAGAGATCCACCTGCCTCTGCCTCCCTGGTGCTGGGACTAAAGGCATGCACCACCACCGCCCCGGCATGAGATCCTATTACTTTCATCTTCATGATCACTGCATCTTCTGGGATCTAAAGTCATCCTTACATAGATTCACTGTGTTGTAAAGCCAGAAAAGTACATCTCAAAGGGACTATTCCCTTCTGCAAAGGGGTCTTAGCGTATATACAGCTCACGTAAAATAAGAAGTGTGACGACCCCCAGTGTTTACAAACATAAGGCCAAGTTAAAACAATGAGAAGCTTTGCATACTTTAGAGTTACCCAGGCAATAGTGAGTGTAGAGCTTTAGGGATACAGATTCGTGACTCTGCACCGTCTTCTCATTTAAACGCTGTGGCTAGCCAGTGAGATGGCCCACTGGTAAAGGTGCTAACTGCCAAGCCTGATGACCTAAGAGATGCATACTTAGAACCTTCCTAGTGAAAAGAGAAAACTGACTCTTAAAAGTTGTCTCTGAACCACACACACACACAATAAGCACCATGGCATACATGTGCCTACACACATACAAACACAAATAAATGTAGTTTAGTTTTTTTTTTTAATTTTAAAAGCATACTTTATGCATAGTAAAGGTTTACATATTAAATAACACAAGAGAATAATTTAATATCAGCCTGGCGCTGGTGGCGCAAGCCTTTAATCCCAGCACTCAGGAGGTGGAGGCAGGTGGATCTCTATAAGTTCGAGGCCAGCCTGGTCTACAGAGCTAGTTCCAGGACACCCCAAGGCTACACAGAGAAACCCTGTCTCAAAAAAGACAAAACAAAACAAACAAAAACAAAAAAGAATAATTTATTATCATCTTAAGCAAAAGAAAAAAATCAAGAAATTTCTGTTTACAGAACCTCTCACTTTAAGATTACTTACAGGGCCAAGGTTTCCTGATATGGCTGGCAGGAAATTAAGCCAGGCTTGGGTCAGAGGGATCACAGCTAGACTCAGGCTGTGACAATTTTCATCGAGCGCCATCGGACTTTTTATTCCCTTGTTATCAGAAACAGAATATGGTTGCAATTGCCAGAGTCAATGCAGTTTTAGTTGCCAGGATACAATGGTGTTTGCAAGGTATACAGGGTACACAAGATTAATGTTAACACCAATTGTCCTGTCGAGCTTCCATGCTTTCTTGACTTCTGAGGGAACATTCAGAGAAACAAACGGTGGCCTGAACACTTCACTGCCTGACGAGCACCCCTGTTTCTCAGGAACTGAAAGGTGCACGGTGTCCCAGGAGCCATGGACTCTAGCCTGAAAAATCTATGATGCAAGCCTCTCAAGGCAGCTGGGCCAGGCCAACCTCAGGATTCCCTACCCCGTGCCTCAAAGTATCTTTTAATCACTTGTCCTAAGTGGGTCAGTGTGACAAATGCATTCAGTGCCCAGGCATGTCTGGTTCCTATTGCACTAGTGATCAACAGGATTAAAAAGAAAGCCTAATGCAGGTAATAAGGTCTAGGACACAATACAGGCTGATTGAGGTTTTATTGGGGGAGAATTCACTTACACAAGGAAAGACAACCAACGCCGAGGATTCCCGCTCTGTCTCCGGCCCGGAAGTAGGAAGTAAGTGTAGTGCATCCGGGTCAGATCCAGACCTAGACTCCACTGGTCACGCCCACACCTGCCCCCACGCCCCAGTGGGGTGGGGCGAACATCTCACTACAATTCCCCTTTTAGTCTAAAGAAAAGATTTAGGCTTGATACATAACTATATACAAGGACGGTAAATATCAAATATGCTCTAGGAGAAGGAAAAGTAAGAACGTACACACTTAAGGCCTATTATTGCCAGTGAGGTAACAAGGGCAGATGGCAAGAACTACATATCCAGTCCTAGAGTGAAGGCATAACAGAGATCACTATAGAGTTGTCCTAAGCTGGAAAGTTTAAGTCTTGTACCTAATATTTCTATCTAGGAAGAGCGAGCAATAATTGTGAGTCTAATCTTCGACCTCATCAATGACCTGAGAAGGAAGATAACAATACTAGGGTAGGCAGAAAGTGCAGGCGAGCTTCCAAAAGGTGCAGCGAAGACAGAAACAGCAGGCTACCTGGACATTCACCCAAATCTCACAGCAACCAGCTTTGGCTAATGCCTAGAGTGTCTGACTGGCCACTACAGAGGCAGGGAGGTAGAGAGGCTGCCTTACCCTGACTTAGCAAGGTTCGGCAGTCTTCTATGTTTGTCTCCCGCAAGCACAGTAGGACAGCATTGTCCAAACTCAGCAGTTGAAGTGGGGGTGGTTCTTCGCCCAAGAGGCCATCAGCCGAGGAGAGGATGGACTCCAGGAATGACATCGGTGCCCAACGTTTTCTCGGGAATGGTTGCAGTCCGTGGTGGAAGGGAGATGTAGCAGCAGGCAGCCAGAGCGGTAAACCGAGGCCATCCAACGGCACACGGGAAGCATAGGGTACAAAGGAGGAATGGGGTGAGGTTATCAGCCCTCAAAGCTCAACTGTGTGATGTATTTCAGCCGGCCCGGCAAGGCTGCATCTCCTCCTATGCCAGGGTCTATATACGTGGATCTTTCTGCATTCGGATCATCCTGCTTAATGTATTCGCCCGGTCCTTCCGTTTTCCTGAAAATTTCATGATTTTATTTATTTGTTTTTCTTTATGGCTAAATAATATTGTGTACTGTGTATGGTACCACATTTAGGATGGTTCCAGTTTCTGTCTGTTGTGAATATAGGATTAATAAGCATGGATGTGCAGTTTCTCCGCAGTAGGATAGAGAAGCTTTTGGGTATATGCCCAGGAGTGGTATAACTGGATCATATATGGCAGTTCTGTTTTTAATTTTCTGAGAAATCGCCAAACTGGTTCTCATAATGATGTGTTAATCTGCGCTTCCCCCCAGCCAAGAGTGAAGGGTCCTATTTTCCCCACCCTTTCCAACATCTGTCAGGTTTCTTGACCAGAGTGGTGGCGCCTGATTTTAGAGTAGTCTTAATTTACATATCCCTGATGACTAGAGGTACTGAACACTTAAAACAAACTGGCCATTTGTGTTTCTTCTTTCGAGAACTAGCCATTCAAATTAGCCCATTTCTCGATTGGCAATTCTGTTTTATTGGTGTTAATTTTTTGGAAATCGTTGTAAAATTCTGGTTATTAGCTTCCATTCTTAAGTAAACAATTTTTTTCCTCCCCATCCTGTGGGCTGTCTGCTTGCTCTGCTGATCATTTCTTTTGCTACACAGAAATTCTTAAGTTTCATGTAGTCCCATATGTTGATTCTCGGGCTAAGCTGTTGGAATTCTGTTCAGGAAGTCCCTGACTACGCCAATATCTTCAGTATTCCCTATGGTTTTCCTCTGGAAATCACAGAGTTCTAGGCTGTTGGGGCACACAACTGTAATCACAGCACATCAGAGGCTAGAGACAACAGGATTGTACGTTTGAGACTCCTCTAGTCTATATAGTATGAAACTGCTATAAGGAAAGGAGAGAGGATGGATGGATGGATGGGTGGATGGATGGATGGGTGGATGGATGGATGGATGGGTGGGTGGATGGATGGATGGATGGGTGGATGGATGGATGGATGGATGGATGGGTGGATGGATGGATGGGTGGATGGATGAGTGGGTAGGTGGATGGATGAGTGGATGGATGGATGGGTGGATGGATGGATGAGTGGATGGATGGGAGGATGAGTGGATGGGTGGGTGGATGGATGGGTGGGTGGGTGGATGGATAGGTGGGTGGATGGATGGATGGGAGGATGAGTGGATGAGTAGATGGATGGATGGGTGGATGGATGGATGGGTGGGTGGATGGATGGGTGGGTGGATGGATGGGTGGGTGGATGGATGGGTGGGTGGGTGGGTGCATGGATGATGGATGGATTGGTGGGTAGGTGGATCGATGGATGGATGGATGGGTGGGTGGATGGATGGGTGGGTGGGTGGGTGCATGGATGGATGGGTGGGTGGATGGATGAGTGGATGGATGGGTAGATGGATGAATGATGGATGGGTGGATGGATGGGTGGATGGGTGGATGGGTAGGTGAGTAGATGGATGATGGACAGGAAAAGAGGACAAGAATGAAGAAAAAGATTCTGAATGTCAGTTTTAAGTGTAGTAGAGTGTTGGTTCCAGTAGGGCAGGACAGAGGTGAGGGGGATGCTGGGCAGATATTGACCAAAAACTACAAAGTTGATGCTCGGCATAAACAATGACTTTTCAAGACCTCTTGAATGTTGTGATGGCCAGATTTGTTTCCAAGTTGTAAAAGAAATTTATATTAAATCTTTTCAATGCATAAAAACGTAGGAAACAATAATAAACTCACTGCGATGTTTCCATAGTGTAAATATATATATGTATATATATATATGTATATATATATATATATATAAACATTGTACCCTGTAGATATATAGTCACATATGAAAGACAAACTTTAAAACACAAAGTCAGGAAAAACGTAATGAGATTGTAATTCTGCACCAATCTACATCTCTCCCTGCCCGACAATGCCAGGCCACTGTCAAAGAATTGCAACTCTGTGCGCACATGTCCTCAGAAGTGGGTTATTGCTTGCTATCACCACATTGAAATGCTTCATAATTTTTTGAGGGAAAGGTTGAGGCAGGGTCTTAATACCCATCCCATGCTTGCTTGGAATATAAGATCTTCTTGCCTCGGAAATACATCTCATCTACTGAACCTTCCTGATTTTTTTAAAAATCATTTACCTACACTTTCATTTTGCATAGAACTGCCCCCCCAAACACACACACACACACACACACACACACACACACACACACACACACACCATCTTCCTAATCTTGGAAGCATATAATATATGCTGAGTAAATTATCTCCATAAAATGAAGTAAAGATCTTGAAAGGGAAGAAAATGAGAAAGAAGGAGGTGGGGTTAGTAAAACCTTGGAGAAAGAAAAGTCAGTAAGTACAGAAGTATGGACAGCAGGAAATGGTGCCCCAGGGGTGGCCAGAAGATTGAGAAAGTGGGAATCTGTGGAAGACTGGGGTCTGGGGCCGTTACCCATCTGTTTCCTCCTCACGGGATCTACAGCCCTTCTTCATTCTCCTGTTCTTCCTAGGTAGAGACAGCAGTAAAAGCAGAAGCAGTAGCTCCCCAGACCCCAGAGCGAGAGCTCAGTGAAGGCTTGGGAGGCCAGAGGGACACCTCCTTCCTTACCCTAGGCCTCTTCTGCAAGGGTTGAGATCTCTTCAATGAACTTGAGGAAAACTAAAACCATTGGCTTGGATCAGATCATTTCTTTTATTTCTTATTTGTTTTTATATATTTTAGATACCAATGGACTGTATAAAGGACGTGAAAATTGATGGGAGATGTCATTCTGTAAATATGTTTCTCATATTTGTTAATGAATAAAGCACTGTTGGCCAACAGGAAAGCAAGATAGGCGGGACTAGGAGACGAGGAGAGAGGAAGTACTAGGGAGGAGTCAGCATGGAGAGGCTGGAGAGAGCAGAGGTCCGGGCCCACTCTCCGGTAAGATGAGACCATGTGGAAATACTTAGATTAATAGAAATGGGTTAATAATTAAGAGAGATCTAGCCCATAAGAAACTAGTAACAGGCCAACAGCATTATATCAAATACAGAGCCTCAGTGTGTTAATTGGGGCTGCCGCCACAGTGGGTCCAGGCCGGCAGAGGAAAACCTCACTCCTAACAGGAAATTATGCGATGATGAAACATTCCAGAGGCACCCGAATGGGAAGCTTTGTGTGATGCTGTTTCAATCTTCAGTCGTGGTTGATGGCTACTGTTAATGAGAAACTTCTGTGTTTATTTAAACTTTTATTGTTGACTCTAAGTTTGAAATCAGTCACTAACATGTAGGTTCACACATTTCCACTACCTGGGCAGGCATGGTGATGCGCATCTTTAATCTGAGCACTTGGGAGGCAGAGGCAGGAGGAACTCAGAATTTGAGGCCAGCCTGAACTACACAGCAAGTTCCAGGACAGCTACGGCCACAGAGACCCTGTCTTAAACAAAACAAAAGAAAAACAAAAAGTAGAAGAAGGAGTAAGAGGTTGAGAAAGAATCCGAATTCCTTTCTCAGCCATACCCATGTTTTAAAGTGTAGCTAGCTGATGTCAGACTGAAAAAAAAAAAAAAAAAAAAAAAAAAAAAACCTTAAAAAGATGAAAGAGGAACAGTAATTGAACGGAAATCAAGAGACCGGATGTAGTCGTTCTTTCTTTGGACTGCCACCTCCTGAATAATGACACTGAGACTTTTTATTAATTGTGAAAGCTTGGCCTTTAGCTTAGGCTTGTTCCCAACCAGCTCATATAACTTAGCCAACCCGTTTATATTAATCTACTCTCTGCCATTCTGATGCGTGGCTCACTACCTCTCCTCGGTACCGTATGTCCAACTTGTTCCTTGTCTCAAAGGTGAATTCCTTGCACTTCAAATTCTTCCCAGAGTTCCTATCCTTGACCAGAAGACCCTCTCCTGTCTAGCTATTTGGCCATTCAGTTCTTTCCTAATAAGGAAACAGAAGGTTTCCTAGGCAGGTGAGGAAGGACAGAGAGACATCTTCACACGGTGTGATAAAATATCCTGGAAACCATCAGACGATCGATCGTGGGTTGTTAAACCAATACCTATACACTAATAATTACCATCAAATGACAAAGCAGTTATCTATTTCCAAGCCCATGCTAATGACTGAGACACCCATAAAAGGAATGTGAACAAGCCCTCTTTGGCCTATTTCCAAGCTCCGCCCTTTCCAGGACCCAGTTCCCTCCTCAGAACCATAGTAGTGCTCAGTACCTTCCTTCCAGAAGTTGTCAATTTATATCCTGATTCACAGCTACCCATCTTTCCACCATGCACTGCTGGAAGCTCCCTGCCAACGAGTTTCCACATGAAGTTGTTAATTCACCTTACAGCACAGGCGTAACAATTGAAAGACAAAACATTAGCTGACTCTAAAGTTCGCTAACACTCCCTTGAGGTACAAAGAGGCAGGCATCTCTCAAATCAGAGGACAAAGTACTGGAACTTCCTTGGAGGGCAATTTGGCTATACATACCATAAACTTCTTTTTGAAAGCTCATACCTGGAATGCTAGCATGAGGGAGGGCCGGGGCAAGATGCTCAAGGCAGAGCTGCTATGGACTACACAGATACCCTGTGTTCAAATTTTTTAATATGAATATACTAGAGAGAGGAAAGGACTTATCTTATTTACAAATACAAATGAAGACAGATATAAAAACATATTGATTGCAAAATCCTTAATGTATTCAGTTGGGAAGTCAGTGATCAAATGAATAATTCCCTTAAAAGAGAATAAATCAGTAGGGATGGGGTGGCTCACACCTTTAATCCCAGCACTTGGAAGGCCGAAGCAGGCAGATCTTTATGAATTGGAGACCAGGATATCTAGAGTGACACAGAGAAGCCCTGTCTTGAACCCTTTCCTGAGAGAGAGAGAGAGAGAGAGAGAGAGAGAGAGAGAGAGAGAGAGAGAGGAAAGGATGGAGAGGGAGAGAGTAAAATCAAACATTTGTGTCCTATGCTATGTTACCATTTTAAAAGATGGAAAGAAAATAATGTATGGCTATGTAATTGACTGGAAGAGACTGGAGGATACTTTCTGGGTGAGGGTGTTGATTTGCATCTGACCTGACATTTGGTTGTACCTGTCAAAAGCCAGGGAGTGGCCCCCTTAAAACCTGTACTTCATGGGAGAAGGAAAGAACTCACAAACACTGAACTCTATTTTATTCATGCTGAAGTATTTAGGCAGAAGTGTATTGACGTCTGCAAACTCCTTTGAAATGTAGCAAAAACTAAGATGCATCTAAAGAAAATGGATAAAATGAGAAACCAATGGATATTCGTGTAACAAAGCAAGTATAGTGTTAGGTGCAAAAATATGTGGTATGTGTATTCGTTATAAAATTATTTTCTCTATTTCTAATAATTAATAATAATAAAATGGTGTATTTGTACTTAAAGGGGATAATCTCCAATGTATAGTTGCATGGAAAAGGCAAAATATAAATCAGTACTGATGGCATGTTTCCAAATCATTCAGGGAGGTTCTATCAGATTTTAACTGCCCATGCTCTTTGCTTGGGCAAATCGATGGCCTTTGGGGAGAGGTACTAAGGTTAAGTGAGGTTTGGAGGTAGAAAGAATTTTGTTTTACTATAATTCTCTTAACTATTAAATAGTGTACCATAAATATAATAAGTTGTTTTAATGGACTGAGTCAACTACATTTTAGTAAAAGGGATTTTTGATTTGTTAATATGCAACACTGATGCTTTCTCAGACCATTGTTTATCATTATTTAAATCCTGTGAGTGTCTTATCACTCTGCCTACATCACAAAACCATTACTTCTCTGTGTGGGTCCCTGAGAGGTTAACAAGAGGCTCTGTAAGGTGTAAAGGAGCTTCTCTTAATGAAATCAGGTCTCAGTGACAACATGGCGCCCTCTGCTGGCGCACCCATTACATTCAAATCTGGCTTTAGCTGCAGTTCTGAGTCCTAGAGGGGCACAGGGAGGGAAAACATTGGTAATCGGAGGTTGTTTAATTTCATGGGGTTATTAGAAACCGGTGCTCAGAAAAGCCACCCAGAGTCCTGTAAGTGTCTTCAAAGTGATAGAATTGAAATTGAAGCCTGGCTTGTCACTCTCTAAACAGCATGCTTGACCCCTGAGGCCTTCTGCTTCTTGGTATTTAGGGAAACATGTATATCCAACTCGTTTATCTACCTGCCACTTACTTGCTTGTTTATTATCTATTCATGTTTTCCGAAACAATGTCTTACTGAGTCACCCAGGCTGGCCTGGAACTCATGGATCTCCGAGTTCAGCCTGTGGAGTGCTAGGGATTGCAGGCTTCTGCTTCTACTCTTGGCTACATGTGAATCCCTCTCTACCATCTGTTGGCATTTGCAATAAGCTCCGTGCTAAGCTTGGACTACAACTTCTATTGTTGTTACTGGGCAACAACTACGATCAAGTTCTCAGATTTCATTAAAGCTTTTGGTGGCTTGGTGAGTTCCTGAGTTCGACTGGTTGCCTAAACCCACTGTCCATCCTGTTCCTTCCTAGTGAGTACTGCGCTATCTTAAGCTTTGTTTTTGGGGGTGAGAGCATGTATTTGCCCTTCCACATTGGAGGGTTTACAGCTCTGAGGAAGCAATAAGGGATTAACTTAGAGGAAAGACTACTGAGTTAACAGGCCAAGGTGTGTCTGGTTTTAATGCATTTATTGTATCTGAACTGGCTGGATCCTTCAGGGAATGAAAACGATAATGAGCTTTACCCAACGATCTTGGGGCCGTTTTTTGTTATTGTTGTTGTTGTTGTTGTTATTGTTTTAGAAACAGGGTCTCATGTAGGCCCAGTCAATTGTTTCTATTCAAAGATATCTGTATCTATATATCTATGATGTGTCAGTCAGCCTTCTCGAACTGTAACAAAATAGGCAAAGAAAAATTAACTTAAAAGAAGGTTTGTTTGGGATCATGGTTTCCGAAGTTTCAGGTCAGCTGGATCCATTACTTCAGGCTGAGGAGAGGTGGCCAAAGCATCAGGCAGGGGAGGTTGCTCACCTCACCGTAGCCAGGAAGCAGAAAGAAAGATAGAGGCCGGGCCTAGAGATAAAATACATCCTTCAAAGTCATGCTGCCATGACCTGCTTCCTTCAACAAGGCCCTCCCTTCTACGTTCTTCAGCTATGAACTCATCAATGGCTCGGTCTCTTTATAAAGTCAGCACCCTCCTAGTCCATTCACCCCTCAATAAGCATTTTGGGTTCAACTTTATGTCCAAACCTCGGCATGCTTTAACAGGAACTGTCAATGTTGAGTCTATGCCTATTTGATCTTAATTAGGTGATGGGAGGTTGGCATCTTGATGCCGTAATACATCCATCGATGCCTCAGATGGTAATACCTTTATTTTTTGGGTAATATCCTTTGTCACCTTGCTGTCTGAATACCAGCCATCCCTAATGATGCCAAACGAGAGGCAATATTTCAACTAACCATTCCTCGGGGAAGAGTAGATTGTAGAATGTCAGAGGCATTGTCATGGAGTTTTCATTATAAGTGTCCCCCAAGAGTATTTGTGGGGGGTATACAGTGGTCAAGAATTGGGATTCAAACTGACCCTGCCCCTCCTATTGGTGTTCCCTGTTCATTCCAAACAGGGTCTCATTTAGCCCAAGGTAGCGGCCTTGAATTCTCCGTATTTGAAAATGACCTTGGATTCTTGTTTCTCCTGCTTCTATCCTGAGTACTATAGTTACAGGCATGCACCACTACTAAAGATACCCTAGGGTCTGTCTCAAACACATCAGAAACATTTTTCAAACTGAACCACACACACACACACACACACACACACACACACACACACACACACACACACCCGGCCCCTACATTCAGTTTCCAATCTCATTTGTAAAGAGGGAATCATCACAGTAATTACTTCAAGTTATACATATAACTTTCTTACTCTGTGTTCTCAACAACAGTGAGTAGGACACACCAAACACCCTATGTGCTAGCCACACTTATAAAGGAGATCCAGATTCACAACCACAATGCTGCAGAACTAATAGGCCACCAGGGTAGACACACAGCAGTGGACAGCTGCATCTCCTGGCCTGAAAATCACATCAAGAACCCATTATCTCACCGGCTTTACACTCTGTCATGCTTGCCTTGGTTGTTTTTCGTTTGTTTGGGGGTTTTGATGGTGGTGGTGGTTTCCTTGTTCTTCCCGACTTGGCACAGTGTAGGACCATCTGGGAAGAGGAAACCTCAGTGGGAGAGAAAATGCCTCCTTCGTGTTTGCCTGTGGGCAAGTCTGGGAGGTCATTTTTCTTGATTAGTGATTGATGCAGGGAGTCTCTGATCACAAAGGGCAGTGCACACCCTTGGGCAGGGGGGTTCTGGTTGTATAAGAAAGTAAGATGAGCAGCATTTCTTCAAGCTTCTGTTTCTGTTCCTGCTTCCAGATTCCTGTGTTGAGTATCTGCCCTGACATCCTGAGAGCTGAAGGATAAAATAAACCCTTTCCTCCCCAAGTTTCTTTTGATCGTGGTGTTATCACAGCAACCCTAAGACAGTTCCCTGAGATGAAGTGAAAATAATGGGTACAGGGAGTAATGGGACTCAGTAGGATCCGTCAAAGGCTAAAGATACTGTGATGGTTAATTTTGTCAACGTGATTCTTAGGACATGTGTGGGGCACACTCTGTGTGTGTCTACCCGTGTTTCCAGAGAGGATTAAGTGAGAAGGGATACTTGCCTTGGCTGTACACAGTCCCTCACATGAGCTGGAGTTCCAGGCAGAATAAAAAACGGGAAGGATAAGCAGAAAGCCAGATGAACACCAGCATTCTCCTTCCTCTGGCCTGGTACCCTCCAACCCTTAGTCAAAACAAATCTTTCCTCCCTTAACTTTCCTTAGCCACCATCTCATCACAGAAAAGTAATGCAGATACCAAGCTGACAAGAGACAAAGGGGAAGCAAAACCTTAGAGAACACTTTGGCCATTTGTATTCAGGGCAATAAGAACTTTCTAATGTCTCTCAATAAAAATTTACAACAGATTTTTGCCTCTCAGAATTCCTCATTCAATCCATAAAAAGGAGGAGGAAGTGCATGTAAGATGTTCAGGGCACAAAGGAAGAGATCCGGAACACAGCAGGACCCCAGCTCACAAAGGTGCTTACCCTCAGTCTTCCTTAGCTGTCTCTTGGTGGGTGATGTATGCAAAGCCCTCCCCGTTCAATAAATGGTTTGGCGCACTTGTGCTTAAATATTTCTGATTATACTAAATAGTCTTTACCTCCAATTTGTCCTTTAAAACTAATTACAGTTTTGTACTTATGTTCTGATGGCAAGTTGAAACTTTTTAATAAATAGTTCGTTAAAAAAAAAAAAAAGATGTTTAGGGCACTGAGTAGTGCACAAGTCATCACCGTCGTCTAAAACTAGAATTAGTCACTGCACCGGACCCCATTAACTGCTCCTTCTCCCCTGCTCTGGCCTCCTTGCTATCTATCTCCTCTAGCATATTTTCCAATGATAAAAGTGAAGAAAACAGCTGGCTGTTATCGAGTAAAACTTCAGAATGGTATGTTAGCGGGATATCCATTCAATAAAATGTCTCATAGATTTTGGAAATGAAACGGGACTGAGAATATAGAGTCCAGAGGGTTTGTTAAATCTGTGGAAGGCCCTGAGTTTGAGCCCTAAACAGAGATTACTCTAGTAAAGGCTTTATCAGGTAGTGAAACATATGCCTCCTAATTTCTAAAAACTTTTTAAAGCTGCAAAGCAATCAAGGTACACTAGCATGACCCAGAGCGTGGTCTGTTTTTGTGAACAGCCTAGAATTATAAAACTTTTACACGGTACCGATATAGTTACTAATCTTCATTGTAATGCAATTGATTTCAAATTACAGACTGCAGACAGCGCAGACCCTGTGACTTCCGCCTAGCACTCATCAGAGTTATCAGGTCTCAGGGCGATAGCCTCCTCTGGCAACCAGGAGCCTTAAGGTATAAAGGTCCCAGCTCTCCCTCCCATCAGGAGCACAGACCTCAAGCTGCAGGCACTCCTACCCACACCCTCAGGCCCGTTTCCTCTAACCCCATTCCTCTCCCTCCCCAAACTCACACCTTAGGAAAATGCATACCAAGGACTCCTCACCGACTTCCTTCTGGTGAAGCATTAACTGAGGGTTTGATCCTGGGTCCCAGCTATTCTTTCCCCCATGAGCCGTACAAACAAGCAGTTCTCCCTCCCTGTCCCCTGTCCTACTTTGTTTAGAGCTACCCCTGGCAAAGGCACTACAGCCTTTCCAGCCCCCTCCTTTCCTCCAGAGCAAGCCGGGACAGAAGTCCCACCACCACCCACATACACTACTCAGATATGGTCTTTGTCAGATTTATATTCTCTCTCTCTCTCTCTCTCTCTCTCTCTCTCTCTCTCTCTCTCTCTCTCTTTCTCCCACACACACACACAGTGTCTAGGGCCCCCACACAGCTCTTCTTGGAGGCCCTGGATTATATCTGTGTTCCCGTCTCTCACGGGTTTGTCCATTGCTAATTCAGCGAAGGAACAGAGTCCACTCTATTCTGACTCCGAAACACACCAAGGCCCAGCCACCTCCCTCCCTCCCTGCTTCTCACAGCCAGACCCACAACTAGAACACTGGAGTGTGTACCTCAATCAACCACGTGAAGCTACCCGATGTCAAGGACCCACTTACTTTCAGGGGTTCGAGGAAGACTGAAAAGAATCGCTTCTCTTGAGAAACTCAAAGCAGAACCGTAGAGAAACAGAAAATACTATACAACCAGGCAAAAGCTGGAGCAGAGGAAGGAAGGGCGTGGTTATATGCGCACAGGCTGCAAAGCAGGCTTTCCATCTAGGAGTGGGGGTTGCAAGGAGCCGGTTCACTGAGCTGGGAAACCAGAGCACACACCTCTCCCCTGGACAGAGAACCCACAGACACAGTAGCGGAGGCCGGAGGCGCCACACCCACTTAGACCATGGCTCTCTCTGCACCCAGCATTGTAAACACGCCACTGTCTCTGCTCCAGTCAATCAGGAAAGACAAGTACAAAACAAATCAGAAGGTATGTGTACTTAGGATTGTGGTCAGCGCCCAAGATGCTTTGGGGGGGGGTGGACTAATTCCGATTCCAGTCCTAAGTACAAAGGCCACTGAGAGGAGGTAGGGAGAGTGGGGGCCAGTGAAGTTGAAGTTAAGGCGGTGCAGTAACAGACCAGGTCAGAACCGGGTGGAAACTAGGCTTGAAGGAAGGGTGGGGCAAAAGACAGGGTGGGGCAAGTGGGCTCCGCCTTCTGCCCCTGGGTTCCAGGTCTGCGACTGGTTTTCTGCATCCCCAGGAGACAGGTGAGCCAGAGCTCCCGGGGCCTCCCGAAGGGGCGGGGCGCAGGCGCAGGAGTCGGGCTGGTGTGGGCAGAGAGGGTCTGCGAGTTCTTGCTACACCGAACCCAGGAAACTGGCAGGGACTTTGCCTGCTGGGAGCTGCCTTGAGATTGACTGTTTGCGTTTTTGCCAGAGAAAAGGCGTCCCCTTCCCTCCGCACCTGCCAGCCTCTGTGCTGACAGGAAACTTGAAATCAGAGCTTAATGACTTGGGGAAAGGGGCTGGGCCCGGACTACGTGGGGTTTAGAAAGTCCTTCGGACTTCTGGTAGTTGCCCTGGGCCTCTCTAAGATTCTTTCTCACTTAGTTGGCTGGTGTGCCTGTGGCCTTGTGTGTGCGATCACATTCTGCTCCATCAGGGGCATGGGTTGACCTAGCTGTGGCGGACAGCAAAAGCCAGGCGGACAGGTAAGTGATGAGCCCTCTCCCTCTTTCCAGCAGGGCCATCCTGGGGGGGGGGGGGGCTCCGAGTGGGAGGAGGAGGGTAGAGGTCTGACCAGAAGAGAAAAAGGGGAAAGGCTGTGACCCATCGCCTGGATTCCAGAGATGCCTGTGTGCACTGAGGCCCCGGATCCTGCACAGCGTACTTGGGAGCTCGAAGGGGGCCCGCAGGGAAGAGAGAAAGAAGCAAGGGATGCAGGCAGGGCAGTGTGTGCCATGGCGTAGAAATTCATGTGAGGCTGAGGGTCCCAGCTGAACTAGGTCCCCAGCTCTCCACACCAGGAACCGAGAGAGAATGATGGAGCCCCAGAGGCCCTGAAGACCACTTGCTTCAGACTGTAAACCGGGAGCATAGTGTTTTTACTCTGGGGTCTTGCACAGTGCTGTGGTGCTGATGGCTGGCTAACACACAACTTGCGTGCGTTTCTGCAGGTGCCCCGAGAGGGACCATGGTGCCAAGGCGGTTGTGGGGGAAACTCAAGCAGCCGTTTCTCTTCCTGAGCAGCGCCTCGCTTCTCCTGGGGCTGGCTTTACTGGTCATACAGCCCAACGTCGCCCCTGTCGCTTATTTTTTCCTCTGCTTGGCTGGCTTCTGCTTTTTTGCCTGCCTCCTGTCCTGTGTGGTGGACCGGGTTCTCCAGTCAATACAGAGCTCAGGGCAGACTGAGAATCCAGAGGCCTCGGGCAATGCAAGGTGAGTTAGCAGGGAAGATGCCCTCAGGCCGGTGGTTCTCAAACTTCCTAATGTACCCTGCCCTGCCCTTTAATACAGTGCCTCATGTCGTGGTGACCCGCAACCACAAAATTATTCCCTTGCTGCTTTGTAATTCTGCTACTGTTATGAACATAACATGTCATAACGTATATACCTAGTCTTCAGGATATCCGATGAGGGCCCCCCCAAAGGGGTCATGACCCCACCCACATGTTGAGAGCCACTGCCTTAAAGGGTAGTGCAATAAGGGCCATTCCCTCTATGCCCTTTGTTTCTTAAGCCTAGAGATTCTGCTTTCCTCTGTCACTGGTATTATTAAGAGCAACAGTCAGCAGATAATAGAGGGGTCATTTGCAAGAGTGGGACAGAAAGAAAAAAAAAAAACTTCTTTCAGGCAGGCTAATGACCATAATCCGCTAATGACCATGTTTCTCCTCCCACAGGGACAACGAAGCTTTTGAGGTGCCAACGTATGAACAGGCTGTGGTGGTGATGGGTTCGCAATCACAGCACCCCCTCCAAGAGCTGGAGCAACCACCCCCTTACAGCAGCGTGGTAACAGCCCCAGGCGTGGAGGGGCCACCGCCTAGCCAGCTAGAGAGGCCCAGCCCGGGAAGCCTGAAAAGGCGTGTGGGCTCAGAGGGGACGATGTCTCGCAGAGGGAACCCTGGAAGAGCTCTCCGACTTAGGGGGCCACGAGTTGTATCCACTGCTCCTGATCTGCAAAGCTTGAGAGTGGCCTCGAAATCGGAGCCCGCTACTCCACCCCCTGCCTACGAAATCTCTTTTGCTTACCCTGACGATGACAATGTTTTCTATGAAGATAAACGGATACTCCCCTAAGCGAATGCTCTCAGAACCTAGCATCTCTGCACTCAATGGCTCAGCATTTCCTAACGCCCACTTTATCGGGAACTGGTTTTTTTTTTTTTTTTTTTGGCCCGGGACATCACAAATGGGGCCTTCAAACCAGCGGGGGAGTCAGGACATGCATGACAAGGCCTTCCCAATCGAGATATATAGGGGTGGCCCGGCTGGATTCTTCTGGAAAGATTCTGGAGCCTACCCGATGACCCCCAGCATTTGCGGAGTGAGGTGGAGGATGCAAGCTGCAAGCGGGAATCTGGAGCAGTAGCACCTCGGAGTGCTCCTGGCAGGGTATTCCCTACCAGGGTAATGAGAGATTCTAAAGGGCGAGGGGAGCTGCGTCGTTTGCACAAGAACAGGATGCTAGTAAAAACATAAAAAATACCAAAAAAAAAAAAATGACTCGAGTCCAATCCTAACCCCGGTGCCTCCTGTTTTCAATGCAAACCAAGGCAACGCCCACGACTCCGTAACCTTGCCTTGGGACAAGTGGTAGGTAAGAGCGAGAACTGTAAACGCGGGCGCAACGGGAGACCTCGGAGAAGAGCGCCTCCTAGCGTCTCCCGTTTCCCGTGCAGCCCGGGCCTTGGAAGAGGAAGGGCGGAGGCGAACAAAGGGAGGGAGGGAGAGCCGCGCGGCTCCTCCGCTCCGGTCGGCTCCGAGCTACTGCAGGCGGGGCAGGGAGGAGGCTGCGGTTTCCGCGGGAACCGCCGGCCAATCAGACCCCGAGGTGGGCGGAGCCCCGCTCTTCTCCCCGCCCCTTCCCGTGTCTCCCAGCGCCTCCTCGCCGCCCATTGGGTGGTGCGGGCCCCTCCCTCTCCGGGAGAGCAGTATGCGCCTGCGCACGTCCCCGCGTGGGGGCGGGGCGGGGCCGCGCGCAGGCGCGGAGAGGGAGGCGGGGGCCGGGGAGGGAGGGAGGGAGGGAGGGATGCGGGGGCCGGCGCGGCCTGGCGCTTGTTTGTGTTGTGGGTGGTGCGCGTGCAGCCCGGGAAAAGCTGGCAATGGCGGCGCCGAGCGGGAGGTCGCAGCCCGCTCTGCACAGGAAGGGGCTGATGGCGGCCGACAGGAGGAGCAGGTGAGGACGGCGGGGCCGGGCGGGGCCGGGCGAGCGGCTCGGCCGGCCGGGCCTCCCTTTGTGCGGCGCGCGCGGGGCAGTGGGGCCCGGCCGCGCCCGCGCCGTCTGTGCAAAGATGCTCGGAGCTTTCCTCTCCGTGCAGCCCGAGCACCTGAGCCCCCGGAGCCAGCCAGGCCTTCTGCAGACCTCGCCGCGCGGCCTGCGGCGCTTTGTAACGTGGCCCGCGCTGCTTCCCGTGCAGGGGGTGGCAGCCGGGCACAGAGGTCCGCACGGGTGTAGGGGCCCCGGATGCTTCGCGAGGGCTGGGTGGTTCTGTGCCTTCGCCCCCCGAGACAGTTTCGGTGCAGGTGTGGCTCGGCAGGACGCGCTGTGACGCGTCCCGTGCAGATCTGCAACGATTAACTTCGGGGGGGGGGGACACACGGAATCAAAACGTTAGAATCCTTCCTGCGTCCTGTCTTTCTTTCCCGCCCCCCCCGGGGTCCCCGCCCATCCTCTTTTCCGCGGCTTTCCTAAAACCCCAGGTGATTGGGAACTTTGTGCAAAGTTCACGTTTAAGCCTCTGCTCGGAGTTTAAGATGAAGGGTAGCAGGTGTGCGGAGTGGGCGGTGCTCCAGATGAAAACCGGTGACAGCCAGCCTGGGACTTGGGAGGGTGAAGGCCTGTGGATGGGATTGCCCAGGGAAGAGGCTTTTTTTCCTCTTCTCCTTGTAGGGGCGCCCTAGTGCGCTGTCAACATTTAAAGGCTACCTACCCGGGTGGTGGGGGGACAGGTCAAGTGACCTCTGAAGGAAACCAGTGTGTGTTGAGCTGTGCGTGGACCTGGACAGGGCATAGTGTGGAAGCTAAGGGGAAGACAAGCTTTTTAAGAAATGAATGTTCCCGATGAACTGAGAACTCTGCTGATTATGTACCCAAGGATATACCCGGCCAACGGCTGCAGAATTGATTTTGTTTTCACCAGATTTCATATTTAGCCCCATTAATTACTCTGTTGTCTTGTAAGATGAATCTTAAGTGAAGTTTGAGATTCATGTAGATGTTGGCTGTAGCAGGTTCTAGTGAATTTTGAGGAAGCAGAGACGTTCTAAATCCTTACTGTGCCTCAGTACCTGTTGCTGACCCAATTTCCCGGGACTCTGTTTTTTCCATCTAACAGTAGACCTCTATCTAGCTCAAGGAGTCTTTAAGCTGGGGACATTCAGCCAGTGCTGGCATTTCACTCACTGAAGATGCTTATCTGTTCCCCTGTATTTCTTACCCCCTTTGAATCACGATGCATCTAAAAAATCTGTTTTGTTGTATAAACTGAACCTGTTATATCGCCTGCCATCAGGCCCTGAGCATCGTCTCATCCAAAACAAACTGGAGGTCTCAGTTTACATTCATTGGGCACATTGAGGACATATATTGGAAGTGGGATTTTTTTTTTTTTTTTGTGAGTAAACCTAGGGACACAAATACAGCTATTGCTGGTAAACTAAGTCACCAGATAATTTAACCACTGATTGCACTTTCCTTGCGACTACAAGTTACTTTGTATTTGTCATTGGTGTCCATCTCCCGTGGCTTTGTCAATCTCCACTCACCCATAGCTTTTAGTATTGGTTTATCATGGAGTTGTAGAATATTTTTGGTATAACTTATGTGAGTGGCCTAGAGAGAGGGAGGGAGAAAAGAGTGTGTGTGTGTGTGTGTGTGTGTGTGTGTGAGTGTGTGTGAGAATGTGTATAAACAGTATGCCTTTTGGCTTTACATTTTATACCTGATTCCTGTCTAAGATCGTTTTTGACTTAGGTTAGTTTTCTAAGAAAAAGGTATGTCATGTTTCCTAAACTTTGTCAGAGGAGTGTTTCTTACCTTGAATACATTCGTGCGTCTTTATATTAACTTGACCGAGATTTCCTCTCCTAGCCATATCCTTAAGTCAAATAGTCCGGTGTAAACTTTCGATAGAGACTTGTACCTTCTTTGCTTAGGGTCAGTATGTTACTCTTAGTACATTTGATTTAAAGGGATTTAACAAAGAACGCCTCGTCTTGCTCCCGAGTCCGTTTTGTCCTTCTTACCCGATGCTCCTCCCTTGTGTGTCTCACGCCTAACAGCCCCTTCCTCTGCCTCTCCGTAGGATCCTGGCGGTGTGCGGTATGCATCCTGACCATCAGGAAACGTTGAAAAAGAACAGAGTGGCCCTGGCCAAGCAGCTGCTGCTCAGTGAGCTGCTAGAGCATCTCCTGGAAAAGGACATCATCACTTTGGAAATGAGGGAGCTCATCCAGGTATCTGTGCAGGAGGGGCAATAAGCCAAACCGGCCTTAGGGGTGGGGCGGAGGAAACCTTTGAACCCTGTGCTCCCTGGCTGAAGAGGTGGAAAGCCCTTCTCATCTGTGGGAGTTTGACAGGGACCCTCACCCGTGCATACTCACCCTGTAAAGCAGCGATTCCCGAGATGAATGAGAACGATACTCAGAAAGCTGGTGTGGAAAAAATAGCATTCATAAGCAGACAAGCAAATGCAATTGAACGTTATGTTTCTGTGCCCTAGGCCAAAGGGGGCAGTTTCAGCCAGAATGTGGAGCTCCTCAACCTGCTGCCCAAGAGGGGACCCCAGGCTTTCGATGCCTTTTGTGAGGCCCTTCGAGAGACCAGGCAAAGTCACCTAGAAGACTTACTGCTCACGACCCTCTCTGACATTCAGCATGAACTCCCACCGGTAAGACCCTAGAAATATACGCTGGCATGGGCTAGTTTGACCAGAAAGGGTGGGGAGCAGAGGCCACCGGGAGAGAGGAGGTTGATTGTGTTTGGTTTGGACAGATCCGTCTTTCTGAGGTCTTTGACGGTGAGTCTTGCTTTCTTACAGTTGAGCTGTGACTATGACACAAGTCTCCCTTTCTCGGTGTGTGAGACCTGCCCCCCTCACAAGCAGCTCCGCCTGTGCACAGGTGAGAATGTGTGGGACGAAAGGACCCCCCCCCCACTGACTTACCTGCTTTCTGAATGGTGTCTGGCTTTTCCCTGAAGGTGGGGTGTGTTCCATGATAGGAACAGTTAGTTCATTGTGAACTGTTGACAGGTTACCAGGCCAGGTTAGAAGGGTTAGGTTGAATGCGTTTCCCTGCGTCACAGGTGCCATTCTTCAAAATAATTGGCTTTTTGTGCAGTTTATTTAGATGGGGAACTATGACTTCTTGTGTAAGATTTGAGTTGTCTTCTCTTGAAAGCTAAACAAGAAGAGGCCACTACACTCAGGGCTCCCCGTCCATATTGAGGTGTTAAGGCCAGGCTTGTCTTAGAAGCCCTTTGCATCATTCATCGAGTTGAGTATGTACTGCATGAAGCCACATGTGGGGCCCAGTGAAGAGCAGCATAAGCCAACCGGGTCTGTGCCAGCACGGGGCTTACGTGCAGGAGGACGAAGGACAGTGTCCATTGCACCCTCAGTTGAGAGGACTGCCTGCAGCTAAAATGATGCGCTGTTGGGTTACAGTGAACAGTGTTGAAATGTGTGCTAGCTTTCTGCATTGTTTCCTACCACAGGCACTATGGAACACTCCTTGGACAATGGTGACGGGCCTCCCTGCCTTCAGGTGAAGCCGTGCACTCCTGAGTTTTACCAGGCGCACTACCAGCTGGTGAGTTTGCGTGCTTGCAGCGAGAGAAGTGGGGAGTGACAGACTTTTCCTGTCCTCTGAGCCTGCTTTGCGTGTCTTCTCATGCTTGCTGTGGTTTCTTTTTACCTGGGGTGGTGAAAAATCAACAGCGGAGGTTAGACGTGGGGAGGTGAGGGTTGTTGTCTGGGGTGTGTTTTGAAATGCTTGACCGAGTAGGGTACCCACGTTACCTGTCGTGAAGAAGCTCATGGTCCAGCTGACCTAGCTCCTCCTCCTAGGCCTACAAGTTGCAGTCTCGGCCTCGCGGCCTGGCCCTGGTGTTGAGTAATGTGCACTTCACCGGAGAGAAAGACCTGGAATTCCGCTCTGGAGGGGATGTGGACCACAGCACTCTAGTCACCCTCTTCAAGCTTCTGGGCTATAATGTCCACGTCCTACATGACCAGACTGCACAGGTACCTACAGCTGGACAGGCCGGCATGGAACATCATCGGAGGGGGGGGGGGGCTGCGCTCCGGGGCCGGGCGCCTGCTCCCCGCTTGTGTCCCCTGGGTGTCTGTTGCGCTGCAGTCTAGTGAAAAGCAGGGAAGCCAGTCGCCTGAACATTGCTGTCTCGGGGTTGCTGAGCTTTCACGGAGTTCCTTAGTCCAGGGATGGCTTCCCTCATTTATGTGTTCAGAAACTTGACTCCCAGTCAGTCACTCAGGAAGTGAGGAGACACGGAGACCCTTCCAAACAAACTCTGAAGGGATATTTATAAATCGGGCTACACGGGCATTTACTTCACGGTTGCTATCATTACTTGAGATCCCAATTATTGTTTAAACCATTGCTTCTGGCATACTCAGTTCTTGTGAGTAGAAGAATATATGCAAACTCTATTTAGTGACACTCTGATTAAGTCAGGGTTGTATCGTTTTAGGGTAGGTTGCTCCTGGGCAGTTTTCACGTGTCATAAGCATTTTGACTGGTTTCTGAGCTTCACTGGTGAAGTTTCTGCTTTCACAGTTTCTATTTTGAAATTGATAATAACCCATCTGTGTGTTTTTCTAAACTGTTTTTGTTCCATAATAGCATGTTCTTAAACTTGGTCTTTGGGTTTTTGTGTTCATCAGAGGTATAATTTAAAATTCCAGCCATGGTGAGGCAGGAGAATCAGGGGTTAAAGTTTAAGACCAACCTTTATATAGTAAGTTGAAGGGCAACCTAGGCTATGTGAGACCCTGTCTTTAAAAAAAAAAATTATCTTTGGCCTCTTGAGGTAGGGGATCCTGGTTTTGTTTTGAAAGTTTGTTGTGGTCACCTTGGCCATAGCACTTCTGTGAGAAGAATTGTTTGCTACGCTTTGGGCGTGGCCAGTTTCATGGGTAGGTGGTCCATGCTCTTCTTGACATGGTGCTCGAGCCAGCTTGTCCATAACTGCCCATTTAAAATAGCTCCATTCTTGGTTCGGCCTAGTGGTCAGAGCGATTGCCTAGCATATGCAAAGCCCTGAATTTTATCCCCTGCACCAGGAAAGACACAAGCCATAGCTGGAACAACTCTTTCTACCATCGAGGGCGCTGAGGTAGGAAGCTAGCTTATCCGCCTCAGTTACTTTTGAGGGAATTGGAAGGCCACCTGCCAGATTTATGCTGTGTTTGTTTTCAAAGGGCATGTACGGTCTGTCTGTTCCTTATAATTCTCCAGGAAACTATTCTGTCGTGGTTTTCTAAATAGTGTGTTTGGTAGTGGATTGCAGATAGCGATAAAAGCTCCAGTGCTGTGTGACTAATACAGTCGAGTTTAATACAGTGGACTTTATCAGTCCACGAACTATATACTTTTTAGACTGTGTCTAAGGCAGAGTCAGAGTGTCCTGAATTTTCATTCCAAAGTTTTTCTGTCACTTAGGTTTCAGTGAAGCTAAATTTTGAGGAACTTTGTACTTTGAGGGCTGTTAGAACACACGCACGTGCACACACACGCACACACACACGCATGCGCACACACACACAATGTGGTACTGAATTCAGGGACAGATGTAGAGGGACTCTGTAGAGCACTGCCGTTAACTCATTTTTGAGAAATTGTGTATTTTATAAACATGCCATGTCATGGCTTGCTTCTGCTTGTGCAGAAAAATCTCTGCTTTCTCACCAAATCTGTTCTTACCATCCCCAGCTAGATTACAGTGTATGCAAGCAGAAGTATGCAAATCGGCCAGGTGTGATAATGAGTGCTTGTGGTCCCCGCAGTAGCTCAGGAGACCACCGAGGCAGGAAGAGTGAGAGCTCAAAGCCATAGTGGGCTGAGTGGTGAGTTCAGGGTTAGCTTGCGCTACGTAATAAGGCCCTGCCTTTAAAAAGAAAGAAAGAAAGAACGAACGAAAACCCCAAGTATTCCCAAGCAGAAGATGAACAGCTCTCTTGCCGTTTGGTTTTGTTTGTTTTTGGAAATGGTGTTTGTGTTAACAGCCCAGCCTGTCCTAGAACTCACTCTGTAAATCAGGCTGGCACAGGGATCCGCCTGCCTCTGCCTCGGGAGTGCTGGTCAGATTAAAGGCCTGTACCACCATGCTTGGCTTTGATTAGGGATCCTTAAACTTTGCAATACCAGAGTCAGTGGGAGGGTTGATGCAAACCATTTCTTTCACGTTGTGACAAGTTCTGAGTGCTGCTGCGGTCGCTGCTTTGGGAAACCAACTCCTTTAGAAGCTCCAAACTGTGAGCCAGCAAGCCGCTCTCTGAAGAGTGTGGGGGCGGAAGTGTGAGGCTATGTGCTGTGACTGCTCTGCCTAGGAGCAGACTCGACTTCCTAGTGTTTCCTTCGTGTAGTAATGAGATGAGCTGACCTGTTTGTTTGACGTGTGTGTTTGTGTTCACATATGTTTAGGTGTGTGTGTGACTGTGTATGTGTGTGCGTGCGCGTGTCTCCGTCCCCTAGGATTGATGTCAGGAGCATTTCATCACTTTCTGCTTTGTTGAAGCAAGTTCTCAGTTGAACCCAGAGTAGCAGCTTCCTCTAGAAATTCTCCCTGTCTGCCTTCCAGGTGTTAAAATTACACGCAAGCCCTATGGCCACCCTGTATTACTAATGTTCTGGGATGTAAGCTCTAGACCTCAGATTTTAATGGCAAGCATCCTACTTACGAGCTAACCCCACACACACCATGTAGCTTCTTTAGTAACTCACTTTAATGTGGGAATTCTTAACAATTTCAGTGAGCCTGTGACTCCATATTCAGAGTTTGATGTCTGAAGTCATGTGAGTGCATAGTTTTCTTTAGCCTTTCAGAGTGTCTGCACCTTATCAGTGATCACAGGAATGTGTAGGAAGACGCTTTTATCTTAGGTAGGGGCGGTGTCTTTCAAACAAGCCAGAGGTTATCATCTGTGTTGATGCTGACTGCAGTGGACACTAACGGATGCTTCTTTCTCTGTCTTCTAGCAAATGCAAGAGAAGCTTCGGGATTTTGCGCAGTTGCCTGCACACCGCGTCACAGACTCCTGCGTAGTGGCGCTCCTCTCACATGGCGTGGAAGGCGGCATCTATGGTGTGGATGGAAAACTGCTTCAGGTGGGTGTGATGGTGTGGGCGCTGAGCATTGAAAATGGTCCATTCTGCCTCCTGCCTGTCCATCTGGTTAGCTACTTCTCCCTTGCTGTGACCAAATACCTGATAAGAAGCTTCTTAAGGGGAACGTTTATTTTGGCTGACAGTTTGAAGGGATTCCGTCCTTCATGGCAGTGGGGGTCATAGGGCACTTTGTTAAACCACATCAGCTAAGTATTTAATACTGCCAGACAGAGAACATCTTCAGTGGTTTTCAGAGTTGATTAATGTTTATATTTTATAATCACCAGTGCTAAGAATACGTAGTATAACATGTCAGGTGTGTGTTTTGGGCTATTCCAGAAATCGTTGGAAAAGCTGTCCCTATCCAAAATTCATGTAATAATCTTTTATGAAACTCAATCCATCAGCAGTCTAACAGTATAGTCCATATTGTTAGAATACAGTCTTGTATGTCTGTGCCGAAGAGTGCTGGTAGAAAAATATTAAAAGTCCATTTTCTACAATTAGACCGTAGGCTTCTCTAAAGAGAAAACTTTGTAAAATGTCCAGTGAAGACACTGTAAGGATCCACGCTAGGCGTCTCAGGCAGCTTTGCTGCCACAGGCAGCGCAAGGCGCCTATGTTACGTGTTCACAACCGAGGCTCCAGTGACGTCACGTAATAGAACAGTGAGCACTAACAGAAGCACCTCACCTTCGTTATGCGTTTGATTTTGAATGAATTGTCGGCCATTGTTCATGCAGAAACCTTCCGCTAAATCTTTCCACGGCCCCCACATGTAGGCCTCATATGAAGTTGTTTAAGTAACTGGATTCTAGGGCCTAGAGATAACTCAGCAGTTGGGCGTACTTCCTGCCACGTTAGAGGACTCTTTCCCAGTACCACGTCAGGCAGTTCAACAGCTTGTCACTCCAATTCCAGAATACCCAGTACCTGTACCTTGTGTGGAAATCTGCAAGCACGTGTTGCATATAAACTAGTGTAGGCAGGCATACACATAAATAAAAATAATCAATTTTTAAAAGGAAAAAAAAAACTGTTCTTGATGATTCTAAGTCCTGTCATTAGAATCCAGGCATGTCACTTTTAAGCCATAATCTGTCCCCGGTTCTCCTAAGATTCACTGGGCATTCATCTCATGGTGAGAAAGACATCTTCAGGGGTCCCTGTGATTTAACTGCTCCAACACTGGTCAACAGGATAAGCTTACAGTATTATGGGATGGGGGTAAAATTACAAACAAACAAAGTGGCAGAGTAAAACCATTTCTGTTCCCAAAATAAAAGAAATGGGGTCGTAATAAGGAAAGTGGATGAAAACAAGCCCGAACCCCGCCCGAGTGGATACCCAATCCCGAAGCTCCATGGCCAGCATCTTTGGTTCCTTAGTGCATCTTTTGCTCCCACTGATGTGATGAACTGTTCTTCCAGCTCTAGCGTGTGCCTTATATGGGCTCTCGGAGGCCTGCGTCTCTTGGGGCAGCAGCGTTCCTTAGCAAAAAGCTACATGCTTCTGGTTTCCCTGTTACATGGGTTCCATTTACAACTTCACCTTAATTTTCATCCACTCAGGAGATCCATACGGGTACCCAGCCCTGCTGAGGCTGCCCGCTGCCCAGCCGCGGTGGTTCTTCTGGTACCCCGCGTAAGGGTCCGTGTTAACACCTCACCTTCCTGCCAGCTGGAGATGTGGCCTGGCCCTCTTGAGCCATACCTACAGCACCCTGTGCTGCTTTAGCTGAACCTTGGAAGACTGTCCTGGGTAGCCTATCCAGAGGGTGCACCTAAGGATTGTTTTTTCAGGTACTCTCCTTTGTGAGAGTTTGTGCCCTCCACATTGGAACTCTCTTGGTTGGGATTTTTTTACACACACCCCCCCCCCCCCCCCGTCCAGGCACCTTTGCTACTACTGTCCAATACAGAGTTTGCTTTAATGGCTCTAATAAGACTCTCCCATGGTGTCTGCTGAATTCTGTTGACCTTGAGGACCTTTGACACTGGGAGTCTGGGGTTTTCTGGTAAAAAAAAAAAAAAAAAAATAAAGAACCCCGACCCTGTCCTTAACTTTAACCAAACTCAAGAGCCTTTCTTGATAGAACTGCATTTTTATATCTGTATGTTATACACTATAAATGTGGGTAAATTTATTGAGCAATAGCCATGACACACAGCTTGAATGTTACGCTAAAAATATGCACTGCTAAACAAATTAGTCCATTATTGTACATCCAACCTCAAGTTTTCAGGGTATGGACAGACTGTACGCATATCCCTCAACACAGCAGAGCACAGGCTGAGCTCTCCCTGAGCCCTTCCTCGTTGTGTTTTGATCTCGGGTCCAGCCTGTGTCTGTATTTCTCTTGACACTTTGATCTCTCCAACTCCCACTAAAATGTCCCGTGAGACCCTGCTTATACCATGCTAGGTCTTTCTAGCCTGTAGCTTCACATTCCTCCAACAAATTAGCTCTAAAGGCCTACGACCCGTGTGGGAAGGGTTATCACTGACTGACCCCAGTGTCGGCACCACATTTCACTGTTAGTTTTCTTGGGCTGAGAGCAAATACTTAGGAAGCAACTTAAGAGAGGAGTAGATGTTGGCTCCCCGTTTGAGCGGGTACCCCACCGTGGCCGGGAAGCCAACTCTCTCCTGCCTGTGTTTGGGCAGATTGTGCGGCATAGGAGAAGAGACGCTGGCATTATCTGGCTTCGTCTGCCCCGTCCCCTTCTTCCAGCCTGGGCCTGACGTCTTTCTTGTGCAGTTAATTCTGTGTGGAAATTCAGTGCCCTCATAGGCACACGGCAGTGCGTCTCCTAAAGGGTTGTAAGCCTAGTCACGTTGACGAGGTCGCCGCCACCCGCCTGTCAGAGGATGGCGCATTTGTGTGTGCTGCACAAGAGGTCTCACAGCTGCCTAACCCCCCTTCTCCTCATTTGCTCTGGTAGCTCCAGGAGGTTTTTCGACTCTTTGACAATGCTAACTGTCCAAGTCTGCAGAACAAGCCGAAAATGTTCTTCATCCAAGCGTGCCGTGGAGGTGAGTGCCCTGGCGAGCCAGCGTCCGGGTGGTGGCTCCTGGGCAGCCTCCACCAGCCCTCACTGTCCTGTTTGCTCCTCTCAGGTGCTATTGGACCCCTGGGGCACCCTCCTTCTGTTCACTGCTGTCACCGCCTGTCTTGCTCTGTAAGTGTCCCCCAATGCATGGGGCGTGCTGGGGCTCGGCAGCCCTTGGCTCTCAGCCCTCCCAGCTCGACACCCCACACCCCGATCTCAGGGACCACTTTCTCCCGAGAACCGGACTTCTCTGCTTATTAACTGCAATGTACGTTTCTTTTTGTTCTCATTCCAGTCCAGGGTTTCTGCTTGTCTCCTCCAAATCTTCCTCTCGCCTTTTCCATTTTCTGTCTGCCGTTTTCACGCTCCCACACACCTGCTGCCTTTCTTTCCCGTTCTTGGAGCATGCAGGAGAAGAGTACAGAGCCCATGCCTGCCCGGACTCTGCTGAGCTGCTGCTTCTACCCTTCCTTTTCTTGCATGCGGTCTCTTCTACCCCTTTAAGAGCCAGGCCTGTGTAACGTGGCTCGGAAGACACAGGGCTCCTTCTCATCTAGAGGAAAGCAGTCGTAATTAAGAGTCTAAATTTGGAATCAGACTGTGCGTGTGCTGCCTAATAACTATGTGAAGTAAGAAGTTACTGCACTTCCCTCCATTTCCTCCCTATAAACTGGACAGTCTTGTATAAAAGCTGCTTAAGCTGCTGAGACGATTAATGACCTCGCACCTGAGTGCTTTCCTGGCTTGTACCTGGCTCATGGCAAACCTGGAGAGAAAGCCCGCTGTGGCGGATAGAACGTGGTCAGCATCCTCAGAGGCCTTACATTTTATGTATGTTATGGTTTACAGGATGCAAATATGTTTCCCTTTGTGGTTCCACAGATTGCATTTTACGGTCCTGCAGTGTGACTAGGTGACATCACAGAAGCAGAGAAATATCTGAGTATGCTTAAGTGGTACGTGGATTACAAGAAATTAAAGCAAGTGTACGTGAAGCAGCTTAAGGCTGGTTCTCACGCAAGGGTGGAATTTGTGCAGTAGCAGCTGCGTGCGTGGAGCGCAGCGCACACTAACAACGTTATTTTATCCGAGGTTAGCTTGAAGAGGTAATTATGGGTAGAGACTGAATACATGCTTCCACACAGGTGTGGAGTGACTCTCTCAGAGAGAAAGAGATGGCCCAGCATGATAAGCAAAGACTGTAAGATTTATTCCATGTTTTTGCGGCATGCCACCGCGTCCCCCATTATGTAACATAGTCATGGTGCTCAGATCTCAAAAGCTCAGCGCCTGTGTAAGCAGTGTCGTGACCTGTGGCCGATCACAGGCTGTTGCTGTAGCTAATTACAAACCTTTAGTCATAGCTGAGGTCCTGAGCTTCAAAAAGTAACACTTTGGGGAGTTTAACTGTGGAATAGTATGGCCCATTTCTCCAGGAAAGTTGGCATGGCAGGGAACTGTACTGAGACAAAGAACATGTAAAGGCAAGCGTTTTTTCATTAACGGATGTTCTCGTAAGCTCAGAGCACTGTTTCATACACAGTAGCACTTAACAGGCAAGAAATTGAGATGGAATTCATGTCTAAAATTTGCAATGATAATAGAAATCAACTGTGAAGAAAAGATGATAATGTGTATTGAATGATAAGCTTGAAACTCAAAAGACAGAAGGCAGACTCTCCATCCCTTAAAGGACATTCTTAGCCCGTCCTAGACTGCTTAAGAGGGAGAACAATGAAATAAAACATTAGCGTCACCTCCTTCCCACCTCAGAGATACATGTGGTGCTGGAACTGCATGGAGGAATTGCCTCTTTCCTGGAGTGATTTGAATCTGCTGTGCCTGTTCGGTCCATATCTAAAATCCAGTCCATTGAGTGTGACCCAAAGCTGATGCTTCTTTGAAAGTTTGAACTTGCCAATCTTCCCATAATATAGAGATTGACTCCCAGACCAGAGGGTGAGCTTGCTAAGGGCATGGGTCTGGTCTGGGCTCCTTGGTTTTGTTGTCCTTTGTTTTTAGCTACGTGTGTCCTCCCCAGATTTTAGATCTTAGTAGAAAACAGTGCCTGGGGCATGCACACTGCGTAAAGATTTTATTTGTGAGTCAGAGAGCTTTCCCCAAAGTTCTCTGAGCATCAGTTGGTTCTCTTTAGAATCTTGGGAGGCTTGACTCTCACACAGGAAGTCCTATGAAAGGGCACACTGTAGCTGCTGTGTTGATCTGTGTACCGTCACTCTACAGCCATGGCACCTGCCCTAAATCAGCAGCGACCTGTTGTTATTTGTCCATTTTGTAGGAGAAAATACTCAGTATTTCTCTTCATTTTAACTTCGTCCTTTTTTGAACTTCTCTTAAGTCTTGGCCGCCTGCTATAATTTGTCTTATAAACTTAACGAGTAGGAGAAGTTTTAGAAGTATGAAACCACCTCAGAAACCTCTGATCACACTTAGTATTAGAGGTTCTTTTTTTTTTTTTTTTTTTTTTTTTAAAGTTATTTTGGTACATTACTGAGCAAGCTAACGTGATGACTGCACTTTGACCCTTACGCAGGATGAGATTTGACCTGTATCGGTGCATGTGCCTAGCCTTTAGAAGTTACCCCTGAGCCGTGAGTTCTCGTTTAGACAGTAATGCGCTTTTTTTTTTTCATTTAATTTATTCTTTTAATTCATTAGCCATAGGTTGGAGCAGCGGCTGGACAGGGCTCTTCAGTCGAGATTATAGGGAATTTGGGTGTACCTATAAGAGATCTGTGAAAGCTGGGAGAAAGTAACATCTTTTGTCTTCTGTTGGTCTTTTCACAGACGAGACAGATCGAGGGGTCGACCAGCAGGATGGAAAGACTCACCCACAGTCCCCTGGATGTGAGGAGAGGGACGCTGGCCAAGAGGAATTAATGAAGATGAGACTACCTACTCGCTCAGACATGATATGTGGCTACGCTTGCCTGAAAGGTAACCTGAGAAGCAGTGTGGATGCAGCCTTGGGTGGCCTCTGCCGAGGGGAGGGTAGAGGAGGCCATGGAAGCCCGCCCTAGTGAAGACTGCCCATGACCCCCCCCACCCCTGGCTGTAGGCACTGCCGCCATGCGGAACACCAAGCGGGGATCCTGGTACGTCGAAGCACTCACCCAGGTTTTCTCTGAAAGAGCTTGCGACATGCACGTGGCTGACATGTTGGTGAAGGTAAGTCAGTGCCGGCCGACCGCCACTGCCCAGCCGTGTGTCTCCCTCCCTTCCGGTCGGTCCGTATCGCGGGCGCACACGTGGTCTGAGACGTGGACCGTTGGCTCTGCACCCCCAGGTGAATGCCCTTATCAAGGAGCGTGAAGGCTACGCCCCTGGCACAGAGTTCCACCGATGCAAGGAGATGTCTGAGTACTGTAGTACATTGTGCCGGCAGCTGTACCTGTTCCCAGGACACCCGCCCACGTGACGCCACCGCGGTCCGCTGTCCGCTGTCCTGCTTTGGAGGCCACTGGACCGCTGCGGGCACAGGGAGCCTTTGCTTCCGGATGAGTTTTTCTTTTCCCCTTTCTACCCCCTCAGGGATATGAGATTCTCCCAGGCTTATTTCCTGTTGGCCATCTCCATCTTTGGGTATGAGACTTAAAGATAGCTCCTCTGGTGTGGCGGTCTCTCCCTGTACAGCCCCTCTGAATGGATTTGTTGCCAGAAGCATTTTGGCTATAGCCGAAGAGCCTGGAAAATGCCGTTGTGAACACAGTATTATTGTGGAGTGAGGGCATATGGGTTTCCTAATGTTTGACATTTCTGTTCCCAGGGCTTTTAGGGGTTCTTTGCTCATTGCCTTTGTTACGTCAGTTAAGGGATCTCAGAGATCATCTCCTATCTCTTTTTTTTTTTTTTTTTTTTTTTTTTTCCATGTCTACAACCTCAGTTGTCCCAGAGTATCAGGAAGCTGTCCCAATTTACTGTAGGTGTGTCCATCTGTCTTGATGAGGCAGTGAGGATTGGGCACTGCTACTTAAGCGGACATTCCTGTGTGCACCTCTGTGTGCAGAGGGCAGGCCGGAGGGGCAGGGCTGACTTCGGCTCCTCTGTGCTCTGCACAGCAGCCTCTGAGCAGAGCCTGAGGTCCCTGTGACGTGACACTGGAAGCTGTAGACATTCCCTTTGAATTGTCACTGAAGTGAGCCTTGTAGGGCATTTCAATATAAAAACGCAGTGACAGGTGAACGAGCCGAGTCTCAGACTGTCCCCTGTCACCAGGATGTCTCCTGCCTTACTGTGATTTCTGCTGAGCAGTTACTGTACTTCCTCTCTGGCCTCCAGAAAGTTCCTTGCTTTGCCCTGATCCTCCCCCCCCCCCCCACTTTGCCCCTATTCACTGTGAGGTCCTCCTTGCAGGGTCTTCTGGCCACTGAAGGTGTACTGTTGTGTATCTTGTTCCTTCAGTTTTTTGAGTCATTCCACCACCCCCCACACACTGTTTTTCTCTGTGTTAGTGAGGGTAGCACCATACCTGATATTCCACTAACCTAGAAGCACTTGTTTCTGCCTTTATGAAGCTTCATTATTATTTGTTTGCTTGTTTTCGAGACAGGGTTTCTCTGTGTGGCTTTGGAGCCTGTCCTGGAACTAGCTCTGTAGATCAGTAGACCAGGCTGGCCTTGAACTCATGGCGACCTTCCTGTCTCTGCCTCCCGAGTGCTGGGATTAAAGGTGTGTGGCATCACAGTCCAGCAAAACTTTATTATTCTTTAAAACCTTTGCATTTCCATTTTTGCCTCTCTTCCTCTTTATTTTCCACATTAACAGTAGTTTCAGTTGTTAAAATATCAGATGATGTCACTCCCCTGCTTAGAACACCAGCTTCCCGTTACACCTCATCTGAAATTCAAATCCTTACCCCAGTTTACAAGATGTGGCTCTTACTTTCCTTGCATCTCAGTAAGTGGTGATTTCTCGCGGTGTTCCAGGCGCGCGCGCTCTCTCTCTCTCTCTCTCTCTCTCTCTCTCTCTCTCTCTCTCTCTCTCTCTCTCTCTCGCGCGCGCGAGGTGTCGCAGGTGTCCTGAGCTCTGCTCTAGGACAGTGTCTGATGGCTGAGTCTAGTGGAGGCCTCCCCACCATGTGGCCACCACCCTCTGCTGAACCTCTCCCGACTGCATCCCTTCGCGAGCTTACCGCAGTTTGTAAGGGCACATTTGGTTGTCTCGCTTCTCGATGCCTTCCCTGCTAAGCAGAAAGCTCCCAGACAGCAGAGACCGTGTTTCTTTCTTACTGTGTTCCCAGTACCTGGCTGGCACTTATTAGGGCTTCAGTGAATGTTTCTTGTAAAAAAAAAGAAAAAAAGGGGGGGGGGGGAGGCAAGCAGCTAACAGATTAAATCCTACCTTTTAGCGATTTCTAAATTGTTCTTACAGCATAGAGTTTAATTATTGTTTGCACTTGTTTGGGTTTTTCAGGTGTTTTGTTTTTACCCACTGATTTGTTTTTGTGTTTAAAGACTTGTCACGTGTGAGACAGCTTCCTTCCCATCTCCATGGTGCCCAGCGTATTTGAGGCCTATGGTAGTTGAGGTGCTCGAATAATGTTTGTTGTGTGAACCAGGTGGTTTGAAGATTTGCTGCCAAATTCTGCCTTTGGGTCAGTATAGGATGCATATATCTCAGTGGTAGAATCTTCACACTTCCCACTGCCAAGATTTTGTATTGCCATCAGGTGCCAAATAAACGTTATACTTATTACTGATGCGTGTCTGGTGTCTGTTTTTGTAGATGCTCGGTCTTTGGGAGCTTTCCTATTCCACTTCCTTATTCCCTCACACTGCATCGCTTCTTCCCCTGAAATGCGTGCCTATCTGAAGTCCCCTGTATCTTTACTGTCTCTGTCTTTCAGTGTGACCGGATGTGGGGCTGTCTTCATTGGCATAACCCTCAGATGAGTACTTGTGGCTTACTTGGTTATGCAGTGGAGGCTGAAATAACTGGTAGAGATAAAAAGAGGAGGTATTCGTGGGGAGGGTACTGGAGTCCCATCTTTCATTTGTCCCAGATTAAAGACTTATCAAAGTAGAAATATTTAGCAAATTCTAGGTTGGCCATAAAAAGATGTGAGCATTAGGCTTCAGGTTGGTGTGCATTCATGGAAAGGTAGGCGTTTGAGTTGTGGCTAGAGAGGTTTGTGAGAAGCAGGAAGTTCTGTTGGAGCATTGCAGAGTCGAGCTGCTGCTGAGGGATGGCAGAGGCGTCTGCAGCCAGGGAGGGCATTGGGAGCAAAGGAGCCTAGGAGCAGGGAGCCTGGCCGGAGTGCCACGGGAAACCGTGAAGCTGGAGAAAGGGGCTACAGTAAGTGGGCATAGCTACCCATTTGCAAGATAGCAGACAAAGTGGTGTGGCCTCTTGGAGAGGTATGGAGCAGTGCCTGCCTGAACTGGATGGAGTCGATGCCCTTCCTGCCGGCCTGCCCTTGAATAAGGGAGTCAGGTTGGATTTCACAGCACTTTTACCTCTGCCAGGGGATTCTCTTCTAAAATTATCCCCGCCTGAGGTGGGGGCCGGCCTCTGCTGCCTCCCCATCCTGTTTCCTCCAAGCGGAAAGGAAGGAGGGGAGGGAGGGACCCAAAGGTGGGGGAAGACACTAGAGCACCCGGCGGGAGACTGCTTCCCTGGAGTCCCATAAGGGGGTCACTGCCCCCTGTTTTTCCCCAGGAGACACAGTAAGGCTCAGACTTTGAGCTACCCAGAAAGAAAGATAGGCTTGAGAGCATGTCCTCCAAAATCACCTAGCTCTGACTTTATCCCAGTGCTGCCTCTAACGATGCTGAGACACTGGCTAAAAGAAAAGGATCTGTCTGTTTTCCCTTAAAAGGAAGGAAAGGGTTTGTGTCTTTAAAAACAAACAAACAAACAAAAACACTGTAGGGGTTAAAAGTGATTATGCCAGGAAAACACAGTATTTGAGGAGACAGAAAGGTTAAGAACTGGTCTACACCAGAAGGCCTACTGCAGGGCAGGGAGAAAAACCAAGGGTGGAGGACTGAGCAGGGAGGCGTGCTGGGGGGGGAGAGGACTGAGCAGGGAGGAGTGCTGGGGGGGGCTGCGCCCTGGGGAGAGGACTGGGGGGGGCTGCGCCCTGGGGAGAGGACTGAGCAGGGAGGCGTGCTGGGGGGGGGAGAGGACTGAGCAGGGAGGCGTGCTGGGGGGGGAGAGGACTGAGCAGGGAGGCGTGCTGGGGGGGGGCTGCGCCCTGGGGAGAGGACTGAGCAGGGAGGCGTGCTGGGGGGGGGCTGCGCCCTGGGGAGAGGACTGGGGGGGGGCTGCGCCCTGGGGAACTTGCGGCTGCGATGCTGAAATACAGGGACTGGGTGGCTGTGGAGTCCATGCTGCCTGGGTCCTCACACTGAAAGATGAACGGAAACACCCTTAAAGACAGACGGATGGTCTGGGTGTGGCCCCTTGTCTAATCTGCCCTTGAGTGTGCTTCATTGGGCTGTAATGAACTGCCCATTTAGCGCAGACACACTGATGTTTGTTTTGGGTGAGAGTGTAGCTCAGTGATAGGATGCTTGACTAAGCATGGCCTCACTTTAGTCTGCAGTAATACAAAGTTAATTGCCCTGCGCGCTGGGGAGGTCAAACTAGCAGAGGTTGGAGCTGGAAAACGAGCATAACCCGGAAAGAAAATCTGTTCTTAAAATTTGGGGGTAGAGATGCTAAAAGACAAATCTCACAACTACTTATCTTGTGTAACATGGTTTAATCTTAGTATTGTGGACCATAGGAGACGGTCTAAAACTTTAGAAGAGCTGCGCGGTGGTGGCTTGGTGCTTTTAATCCCAGCACCTGGGAAGCAGAGGCAGGCAGATCTCTGTGAGTTTGAGGCCTGCTTGTTCTACAGAGTGAGTTCCAGGACAGCCAAGGCTACACAGAGAAACCCCTATCTCAAAAAACCAAACAACAACAACAAAACTTTAGGAGAATATACATAATACTTGTGTATTGTTTCCAAATTTAGGGCCTTTGTAGGACTACCCACTGCCCGACTTGGGACCGTCCACAGCAGAACCTAAACACTGAGTTAGTAAGAGTCTGGAATGAAGGATGGGCATCGTTCACATTTGGTTCTCTTGTAAAATGACAGCTCATGGGATTTAAACTATTAATTGTGAACACAAGCGGTTTCAACTCTTAAACACAGCACAAGTGGCCTACATATGCTGATGCTTCTGCAGTGAGAATCTGGGTCTTAGACAATTGTACTTGGTACTTTTCATGTGCACCCTATTCCTCCCAACCAGCTTGCCAGGGTGTGAGCATCTGGAGTCCCTGCTGGGATCTCAGTCCATGACCACACTGCTCTGTTTTAGTGGCACTAACGTGCTCAGAGATGTTTTGGAAGCAGTGGTCACATCTTTGTTTCTGAAAGTTTCCTACAGAAAGTGGTAACCTTCAGAGAGCCAAGCTCCACAAATGGGGAAAATCTGTCTCCGAAGCCCTCTGTTCTTCATTAGGAACCCCTTGATCGATCTCTGTTTTCTATCGTCTTCATCTAACCTATCCCTCCCTCCCATCCCAAATCTGTAATCTCTGTGGATGGATTGCAAGCCTTGCAGTCTCAGGGCCGATTCTAGAAAGAGCGTATTGTTTTCGGCTTTACCGGTATATAATTGACTATTAGAAATGGTGTACATAGTGAAGGTACACAGCCTGGTGTACTAGCATGCATGCTTTGTGAAATGATCCCCAAGATCCAGATTCATAAACATCATTTCATATCACCTGTATGTACATGTGTGGACACTTGGAACCTACCCCTAGCAGATTTCAGGTACACAGTACAGTATTGCTAACTGCAGCCACCATGCTTATTAGCTCTCTGAAACTCACAGCTGAATAACCCAAGTGTGCCCACGACCAGCATCTTCCCAGGGCTCCCAAAGCCCACTCCATCTCAGTCCGCGGCCTTCAACTCTGTGTGTGTGTGTGTGTGTGTGTGTGTGTGTGTGTGTGTGTGTGTGTTGTGGCTCTGCATATAAATGGCATGCACAGTATTTGCGTATGTCTGACATCTGAGCATTCTCTAAAAGGAAAGCGTCTTTGCCGCTGAGTCCTGTGCGTTCTCTTCCTTTATGCCTTCACCTGTTGACAGACATGGAGGTGTTTTTTATTAATCTGAGCTGCTGTGAATATGCCAGAGTGAACAAAAGATCACAGATCGCTGAGAGACGCGGTTTGTTTCCCTTTCTCTACATAATCATAAATAGGATTGTTGAGTCATGCGGTAGTTCTGTTTCTGACTTACTGTTTTCCATACGGACCATGACAGCGCCTCCCACTGTTAGCGCCCAAGGGCTCCCTTTTCCCTGAATCCTCACAGGTGCTTGCCACACTCGTCCTTGGTGTTGGCCATCCCAACAGGTGTGAAGCCATGTCTCACCTCAGTTAGTGTGTTTATTTCCCTTTGGTTAATGACAGTTCAACACCCGGAGAAGGCACTGTTGGGCCAGCAGCCCTGTATGGCCTGAGTTTGAGCCCAGGAGTCCACACAGTGGTAGCAGAGAGTCAGCACACACACACACACACACACACAGACACACACATAGAGACACACACACACACTCACACAGACACACACAGAGACACACACAGACACACATACACACACTCACACAGACACACACAGACAGACAGACACACACACACAGACACACACACACAGACAGACACACACACACACAGACACACACACAGAGACACACACATACACACACTCAAACAGACACACACAGACACACAAACACAGAGACACACACTCACACAGACACACACACATAGAGACACACAGACACACACTCACAGACACACACACAGAGACACACACAGACACACACATAGAGACACATATACACACACAGACACACATACACACACTCACACACAGAGACAGACACACACACTCACACAGACACACACACACACAGACATACACTCACACAGACACATACATACACACACAGACACAGACAGACACACATACACACACACAGACACAGACAGACACACATACACACAGACAGACACACATACACACACACAGACACAGACAGACACACACACACAGACACACACAGACACACATACACACACACAATCACACAGACACATACATACACACACAGACACAGACAGACACACACACAGACACACAGAACCACACATACACACAGACACACACACATACACACACATACACACACACAGACACACACACATAGACACACACGCAATCATATAGACACATACATACACACACACAGACACACACACACACAGTGATTTTTGTTTTTTTTTTTAAAGAGGGAAGCCAGAGAGATGGCTCGATGGTTAAGAGAACTCTCTGCCCTTGTAGAGGATCTACCAGCGTGCATGGTGAGCCCCTCACAGCTGCGATCTCCCAACTCTTCCGAACTCGTGGCCACCCGTACTTGGGTACATTCACACAGACTCGTAGTTAAAAATAATGGCACTTAGTGGTGTCTAGCTTCCCACTTTGAGCAATTCCATTTAGCCTAGGACAGAACCACATTGCAGACCAGAGACTCGGCATCCAAACCTTCAGTCCCTGAACTTGGACTTCCTAAGAGAGACCCCTCTGGATGGTGGATCCTGAAAATTAGTTTGTCTTAAAAATTGATGTGCCAGGCAGTGGTGGCGCTCGCCTTTAATCCCAGTACTCTCGAGACAGAGGCAGTTGCATCTCTGTGAGTTCAAGGTCAGCCTGGTCTACATGATGAATTCCAGGACAGGCAAGGCTACAAGGCTGTATAAAAAAAAAAAAAAAAAAAAAAAAAAAAATTAATACAATGCTGTATGGAGTACTTTGTCCCTTCATCAAATTTAATTTATTGAGTAGGAACGAGACGGTTACTCCTCTATCGCTTTTTTATTAGGTTCCCACTGTCGCCTCCCTTATGACCGTAGACTATTTCCTCCTCTCACCTGTTATCTAACCTTCCCTGGTAGAGCTGCCTCAGGTACCCCATTCCAGACGGAAGCTCTGTCCCTCCCTATTGACCTGAGCTGCTGGTGGGGCTAGCACATATGTCTGGGAAGTGAGAGACACCGCAGAACCCAAGGATGTCAACCCCGCTTCCTCCCCACAACATTCCCCACCCAGAGGGTGATAGGGGTGAGATCCAGGGGAGGCACCCAGGCTCGAGGGCAGAAAGCTGGGAGCCGAGCGTGCAGAGAGCTGGCCGCAGAAGAGTCCAGGGTCCAGGTCAGGACTGAAGCCTTCAGAGATGCCGAGCTGCAAACAGCCGGACCGGGAGAGATGACAGAGACACACCCGGCAGCTACTCTCGCAGAGTTCCCTGGCTGATGCCCAGAACTCTGAGTGGCCTTGCTCAGGGCCCTCTACCCTCGCCTCCCACGAGGTCATCAGGGAAGGCTCAGCTCTACACACACAGCCTGGAAATTGCACTAGGAAATTTTTCATCCTAGCCCCGATGATATTTATAGAAGGACTAGTGACTGGGGCTGTGAACCTCCTAGGGAAGGGGCAGTGCTGCTGGTGGCTAAGGGGACTCCCTGTTGGACTGCCCCATAGGTTCTCATGCTAACCCCCACCCCACCCCCACCCCACCCTCACACCTGCTTCGACCCCAGGAGGATCAGATGTGGCGGGGGTGGGGGGTGTCATGTGATGGAGAGACAGCTATAAATAGCTGGAGGTGGGCATGGTGCCCCAGACGCCTTGGGGACAGGCAAAAGCAGAGGCTTAAGGAGCTGCTGGGGGAGAGTGGGGGCGAGCAGGCCAAGGCCTGGCTGGGCTTGGGGGAGGACACATGGAGCGGTCCCAGTCCCAGCGGCACGGGGGTGAACAGAGCTGGTGGGACAGTGCCCCCCAATACCAGTACATGCCGTTTGAACATTGTACCAGCTACGGACTGCCCTCGGAGAATGGCGGCCTTCAGCACCGGCCCCGAAAGGACACGGGTCCCAGGCACAATGCCCACCCGACTCAGGTAAAGTCCGAGGTCAGCGGGCGGGAGGGGACAGTAGGCAAGCGTCAGTGGGGCCAAGGGTTGCTGAAAATTGGGAGTTGGGTGAGAAGGGGGGGACAGTGTTTATTTTGAAAGTTACATGGTAAATAAGTTCGAAATATGAAGGCCTCTTAAAGATCTGAGCTTGGTGTGTTCACATAAAACTTCCGTGCACTTTCAAACAGCCTTTACTCACAGAACATTTGAAGCATGTGGGAAGCCAGCAGAGCCGCCTTCAGAGTAACATGAAGAGTGCATGCTTATATAAGGAGAGTGGTTCCTGTGGAGCTGGAGGTGCTGAGGATCTCCTCTACCCGAACCCACATGCAGACAAGACAGCATGGGGTTTCTTCACCCAAGGAGTGCCCTGTAGAGTGCTTGCATAAACACACACACACACACACACACACACACATACACACACACACACTTCCCATAAAAGGCTGGAAAAGGGCATCGGGACGAGCAGGGAAACAGTGAATGATTTATCAGTGATCAATGACCAGTATTAAAATGAGCACACAAATGGTGTCAAGTTTTTAAGGGCTTGGAGGTACAATTCTGGTGGAGCACTTACCTTCCTTGTATGAGCCCCTGGGATCTTGTTTTTGAGGGTGTTCTTATAACTGTTGAAAGGTCAGCAAAAATGATTGAGTAAGTAAAGGGACTTGCCTCCAAGCCTGACAAACTGAGTTCAATTCCTGGGACCCACAAGGGAAAAAAAACCGGCTTCTACAGGGTCTCTCTCTCTCTCTGTCTCTCTCATTGTGTGTGTTTGTGTGTGTGTGTCTCTCCCTCTCCACACACACACACACACACACACAGTAATTAATTATAAAACAATTTAAGGTCTCTGCCGCTCAGGAAAGTGTAGAGCTGTGTCCAGAGGCAGTTACCAGCCAGGTCTTGGGGACAGCTGAGAGAAGACAAATGGGGATGAGCACAAGACAGGGAAGGAGAAATTGCTTTGGGAAATTTACAAGTGACTGTTAGCATAAATGCGTGTGCCTCTTCACTACAAACAGTGCAGAATGGGGCAGAGGGTCTGCGGGAACAGGCTCAGACTTCAGAGAGGGCACCAGTCAGGGTGGGAACCTGGGGGTGGGCTGTGTGGATGGCGTCAGCATGAGGGGCTGCGGATCCGTTCTTGAGCAGTTGCGATGGGTGGGCCCACAGTGGGGAGGGGCGTGTGCTGGGGATATCTAAGAACCAGCTCGTTCTCACGCTAGTGGTGGCCATTTCAGGAGAAAGCGGGCTGGCCACTTGACCAAAGGTGCAATTTTGTTTTGTTTGTTTTTTAAATACAGGGTTTCTCAGTATAGCTCTGGCTCTCCTGGAACTTGCTGTGTAGACAGGGTTGGCCTCAAACTCTCAGAGATCCACTGGCCTCTACCCCCCAAGTGCTGGGGTTGTAGGTATGCGCCGCCACCACCGCCACCACCTGACTAGTGAAAGCACTTTTTATGATGATGGGACACTTGGCTAAAGGAACTGGTGCTCCGTCTAGGAAAGAATGGCAAGTTAGTTTGGGAGCAGAGTTCATCCAGATTGCAACGCGCCTTGAACGCAAGCAGGAATGGACTGTTGTTTTCTTTGTCCGATACTTGTTCGGGAAAGTACCATACTTGCACAGAAGCTAGGATGCATAATGAGCTCCCAGGACGCAGAGTCATTAGCATTTTGTCAGGGTGATTCTGTTCCCGCCCTCAGCCCTGCACACGCTCGGGGACTCCACTCTGGCAGGCATTTCATCACTTGCACGGTCGGGTTTGATCTCTTACTGCCCTCGAAACCTGCCACAGTGTGGTGGTTGTTACTGCTGGGCCAGCAGAATGCATCTGGCTCTTACAGTGTTTTCCCAGCCTGGGTGTTGGAAGAGAACACCCTGTCCCCTCATTTCCCCCAGTCCACAACTCAGAGAGCTTAGGCAACCCCAGTAGTTGATCTTGAGTGGAAATATTTTCTGGTTTGTTGTGTGTGTTTGTTTTTGAGGCAGGATCTTACGCTATGTATCCCTGGCTGGCCTGGGACACTCTTATGTACATCAGGTTGGCTTCAAACTCAGAGAATCTCTGCCCCCTGGGAGTATTTTCCGTCTCTGGCTCACGGGGTGAGTTTGAAGGGAAATGCAGCCCTGTTCAGTCACTAACCTCATGAGCAGGATAATTAGAGTGTGCCTGCTCAGGACCGAGACATCAAACTGCTGCTCATATTGTGAAATAAGATCTCCTCTACCCAGGCTCTCCCAGAATCAGCCACATGGCCTGGCCTGACCCTGGCCCCAGAGGATGAGTTTTGGTAGGGTGTGTGGGGCCGGCATGAAGTGCTTAGTACTCTTACATCCTTCGTGACACAAGCGTGTGTGAGGACAGGGACACGCCCCTTCACCTGTTGGCAGGACTCAGTAGGTTAGCTCGCTTTGGGAAGCAGATTGACTCACCCTCTTGGGCCCAGCTCCTGTTTGTGTCTACAAGCTCTGGGATGCGAGCTGGGTGTCTCAGGGCAGACAAGCATAGCAAGGCAAAATGCAGGCGGCCACCATCCGGCCCTGTGAAAACGAAGCCCATTGCTGGCTAGGTTAGTGTGGCCTCTCTTGGTCTAAGTTGGGATCCTGGGGTGGGAAGTCAACGCAGGGGTACCATGAAAACATGGACACATGCAGAACACGGGTGACACATGAAGTTATGATTTCTGCGCAGTTCTTAGTACCTTCACTTCCAAGTAGACGTTAACTCCCTTGATAAAAGCCACCGCGGGTCATGATGTGCCTGGGTTGGGGGGACGGTGGGACAGAGGCAGGGTTGGGTGAAAAGTGGAAGGAAAATAGAAATCTGTGCACGGACAGACAGTGAGGTGTGGGAGATGGGGCGGCCACAAAGTGCCCCGAAACAACCTTCAGTGCCCAGATTCTCTGTGAAATCTAAGTCTGCCTGATGTCTTTCTGTCTCTTCCTGTGTCCTTTCTGTCTCCTCTACACAATAGACACTGACCATTCTCCCCCCACACAGATATATGGCCATCACAAAGAAAGTTATTCATCATATAAGAACCAAGACCGGGGGGCGCCCAAGAAGATGGGCTCCAGTTCTACACTGAATGGCTTGGATGAGGACCACTATTCTAAATGTCAAGGTGATGGGGGCCGACAATTGAAGGGACTTGGAAAAGGAGGTACAGGGATTGGGAGAATAAGTTGGATGTCCCATTACACATCTCCCAACACACACACACACACACACACACACACAGCCCCTCTTCAGGACGAGCACAGCAATTGGCAGAGATGTAACGTGATGGCTAAGGCACAAACAGTTTCCACCACCACTCTTCAGCCTGCTCCCGGAGAAGTGACTAGAAAGCTGCTTTCCTCCTCATTCACCATCCCCCTCTCCCTAGATTGTGTCCACCGCCTGGGGCGCATCGTCAGAAGGAAGCTGGGGGAAGACTGGATCTTTCTTGTGCTCCTGGGCCTACTGATGGCTCTCGTCAGCTGGTGCATGGACTATGTCAGTGCCAAGAGCCTTCAGGGTATGTCCTCCCCGGGCTGCTGCCCTCTACCTTCTCTGTACTGAAACCGTCCCTGAGTCCTTGCCTACGTCCACGTGTGCCTGAGCATGTTGCGCAAGTGGTCGGGTGTAAACTTTGCCTCCAGATAAAACTAAACTTACAGGAAGCAGATCAGCACCCATGCCTTTCCTGCCAGCTGCCACCCAAACTATGAGTGGCCCTCAAACAGGGTGACCGACTCGCGAAGCTTCCTCGGGGTTCTTCCCATCTCCGTCATGAAGTGTGCAAGCCTTGGGGGGGGGGGTCCCTTCAGTCGCCAGTGGCCACCCTCTTGCCACTAGCCAGGTGCTACAGCCTCTTACTCAACTGTGAGAGGCACCACAGCCACCAGCTACCTCTGCCAGAGCGAACTTGGACAGACAGCCGCCTGGCTCAACTCAGAGTCGCTGCATGGACGGTGGAAGGGATGATGCCCAGGGGCCAGGCGAACAAGATGCCCAGGGCAGGAGAGCAAGCTGGCAGGCAGGCTGTGTGGTGGTGTGACTGTGAGGGTGGCGGTAAGATCGTCTCCCTGACGCCCTTCCCTAGACGCTGACTGCCCCAGGTTATGCGTTCGTGTCCCTGCAGCCTACAAGTGGACCTATGCCCAGATGCAGCCCAGCCTCCCTCTGCAGTACCTGGCCTGGGTGGCCTTCCCACTTTCCCTCATCCTCTTCAGTGCTCTCTTTTGCCAGCTCATCTCCCCGCAGGCTGTGGGTGAGTGAGTCTAGACACAGTCGGGTTCCCTGCAGACTTCCTACTCTGGACTCCCTCCCTCCCCGTTTCTGCCTCCTCTCCCGTTGAAGCTGCAGCTCAAAGCGGTGCACGGTCCTCTTCTAACCCCTTAGGCTCTGGGATACCTGAGATGAAGACGATTCTCCGCGGCGTTGTCCTGAAGGAATACCTCACACTCAAGGCCTTCGTAGCCAAGGTGGTGGCCTTAACGGCTGGGCTGGGCAGTGGCATCCCTGTGGGGAAGGAGGTAGGTCTGCGTAGCTGACAGGAGGGCTGGCAGAGCTGGCTGGACTCCGCCAAAGCCAAAGGGCACGAAGAAGGGGAAGCCTTGGACGTTGTTCCTCACCCTGGAGTTGAGGACTGACTGTTAAAGCTGAGCAAACCTTACAGCAGCCCCTCAAGCTGGGCATAAGTATGGTTCGGGTCCGGAAAGCTCTGCTGGGAAGAGGGATGTTGCTCTGGGCCTGGGGGATACTAGCATTATCGACAATGGTAGCAGGCCCCGATTATGTCAGCCAGAGTATCCCTAGGAGACAACTGTCCCCTGCATAATCTGAGCCATTCTCCTTGCTATTTCTTGTTCAGTTACTTATTACTCATTTTTGTTTTGTGTCTGGTGGTTTGCTTGTCTGAAATAGTCTCATTCTGTAGCTCGGGCTCACCCGGGACTTACATGTAGCCCAGGCTAGCCCAAAATCAGCGCAGTCCCTGGGTTTCCCTTTGTTTTGCCGTGAGAAGGCTGAGAGCTAGACTCAGACTCCTTCCTCCAGGGTGACAGCTAGGCTCCTTCAGCTCCACCCTTGCGTCCACACTTGCCGTCTACTACCACGGACACTGCACACAGCAGCCAAAGCATCTTCGAAGGCGGAATCGGACACATCTGACCTCCACTCGGTGTAGTGTCAAGAGCTTTCCCTGTCACTTAATACAAGCTCTGCACCGCACCCAGCAGCTCCTCCGTCCCAGGCTGACCTGCCTCCTCCTGACTGTCTGGGCCTCCAGCCTCACTCCCGACTGCATCTCCCTGCTGGGATGATGAGGCTTTCCCCATCTTTCCACCATGCCATGCTTGTCCCACTGAGGACCCCTGCATTTGCTGTCCCCTCTGCCTGGAACACTGTCCCTCTGACACGCACGAGAGCCACCCACGTAATTGTCACTGAGGCCAGGGAGTGGCGCCTTCTCCTCCACAGCCCATCTCTATTGCCTTGCCCTTCTCCGTTAGCTTCCTAGCCTTGGCGTTACCTGGAAACACTCTGATTTCTCACCTCTCCGTCCCTGGCATGGGTCTCCTTTAGGGCGGGACTTTTGTCTGGCGTCTCTCTTTCCTAGCCCAGGGCCTGGAGCAGGGCAGTGTGGTTCAACGGGATCTCCATGCTTCTCTTCCATCCCTGACCCCTGGCTCTCCCATTCTCTTCCAGGGTCCCTTTGTACATATTGCTAGCATCTGTGCTGCTGTCCTGAGCAAGTTCATGTCCATGTTCTGTGGTGTCTACGAGGTAAGGGTGAAGCAGTTTTAGCCCAGCAGGGGCTGGTTGGTGAAAGGAAGCCCTCAGTGTGTGCAGAGATGGCAGGGGAGGGCTGCCTGCTCTGGGCTGGCCTTGGTGCTGAAGGTGGTGTCTCACTAACCCACGGTCCAGTTCTCCGTGTCCGCGCCTGGTGGTCCTAGCCACAGCGTCTCCTCTGTCCAGCTTCTGTCTGTCTCCCTAGCGTTCGGCCCTTCGTGGTGTGCCTTCATAGGATGACCTGAGCCAGGCCTGTCCCATCTTACCCTCCTCACCCACACAGCTGTGTCAGCCCCTCCCCTCCCCTCCCCTCCCGGGCTTGCTCTGTCCCTTTGCAGCCCCTGACAGCCATCCACGCTGGTTTACTCATTGCCTTGCCCGTCCGCGGCACCTGCCTTGCCCGTCCGCTTCTCTGTTGCAGACCGTTCCCCGGGCCGCTTGATCTCCTGGTGCCAGCCTGTGCAGTGGGCGTGGGATGCCGCTTTGCAGCCCCTGTTGGAGGCAAGTCTCACTTCCTCCCTCCGTGGGTTGCCTGAGCCAGACTTGGAGGGGGGTTGGGGTGTGCCTGCGCTAGGCTAGCTCTTGGGTAGAGGAGCCATGCTCGCTGAAGGGACTGATGGGTGGGCATCCAGGGAGTGCCTGGGTTGCAGCCTGTGGTCTCCAGGGACCCACGCGCCTCTGCTAAAGAGCTGAGTGTTCCTCTGACCCTGCCGCTCTCTGCTGCGGGAGTTACTGCTACTTCTCTGTTGCAGTGAGAATCCTTGCCTGCCTCTTGCTACCCATCCTCAGCCCCTCTTTGTCCGGTCGTTATCTGTCCATCTGCCTGCCTGATACCTGTTTACTTAACGTCTTCCCTTGGTTTGTTTTTAATTGTTGGCCCTGAGCATTTGAGGTCTTGGTTGCCGTACTCATTGAGTTTCTCCTGGCCTGGGAACCAAAGGGATGCTGGGACCATGTTTATTCCTGTGATGCAGCCTCTCATCCTTCTTTGTTTCTCGTCCCTACATACCCTGTCCCCATCTCTCTGCCCTGCCCCTTCCCCTGTCTGTCTGTCTGTCTGTCTGTCTGTCTGTCTGTCCCTAGTAGCAGCCATACTATTACAGTGACATCCTGACAGTGGGCTGTGCCGTGGGGGTCGGCTGCTGTTTTGGAACACCACTTGGAGGCAAGTCTGCCCCATCCACAGTGTGCATGGGCCCGTTTGCCGTACCTTGCTCAACTAGCTAGCTCTTGTCAGCTTCACCAAGGTCTGGAATTAACCATTTCCATATAACTAGCAGTGCCATATGCCCCGTGCCTTGTTCTAACCATTTTACGTGGATTCCCCTTAACGCTTGTGTGGTTTGATAGCACCGCGTTATAGAAATGCCAGTGACTGGAGCAGGGGCACCTACAGAGCCGGAGATTAGAACCACAGCAGCCCCCCTGGTCCCCACTCATGCTGAAGGCCTTTTGCCTCGCGGTATCTTTGCTTTACACTACCGTTTTGTGGCAGGAAGCTCTGTGTCCTTCCTGCTCCGAGGGAAAACTTCCTCTTGTATTTTGTTGATGACACTAGGGTCTGGTAGACTGTGATAGAATCGTGGTGAACTTCAAAATGGGAAGTACTTATGGGAAAGTTGTTTCTTGATACGCCAGCAATTTACAAGTGGGTTTTACTCTTTCTATCCATATAAGGACAAGATATTATCATGGATTATTAATTACAGGATATAGTCACAAAAAGGAGCTACTTCCTTACCAAAATTGAGCTGTAGCTATGTTAACGGGGCAGGGATTATGTGGTTCACTGGTGATGGAATTCCCATGTTGGTAATTGAAGAAATAGAGTTATAGGAAGGGTGTGTGCTTTTTAAACAACCAGCTGCTAGATGGCAATTAGTCTTTCCATAGATGAGCTTCCCGTACCTGAAATGGCTTGGCTGGGAAATGGTGTGTTGTATCGGTGAGAGTACCTCCCATTGCCTTGTCCTCACACGGTGGAAACACGCAGCCCGAGCAGGTCGGGGCGCACGCACACGGGGCGCGCCCTCGCCACTGGCATCCCATTTGCCTTCCGTTGTCCAGCCGCAGCCGTTAAAGTCGTCAGCCCCTGTCAGCGTCAGATGTTCACCCCGTATCTGTGCACACACGGCCTTCACTTACCCCCTAGCCTTCCAAATAAAAGGAGAGTGTGTGGTTGTTTTGGTTGTATTAGGACTGGACCGGACCTCCTCACCTTAGGAGAGTTACGGTAAAGAGTGCTCTTGAGCAAGAAATTGCTCAGGCTGTTGGGGTGTGCTGCAGATGGCAAACATTTCTGCAGGTGGCAGCACTTGATTCTTTCTTGTGAATATACAGTCACTGAAGGGGAAAAGTGTAGTTTTGAGATCCTCTACTCACAACAAAGGCAATTCCAATTCCTTATACTGATCAAAGAAATATAATTCAGCATCCGATCGAAACAACCAAAGCCCTTTTGCCTTCATTTTGTGCCACGAACTTGGGTTGTTCTGCACTCTCAAGGGGCTCAAGGAGACCACCACAGGCAATTAAAGACCCTGTGCCATTCGTAGGCAAAGAGCAAGGACCCTTCAGGGGGGAGGGGGGACTGTGAAGCATTATGAAAGAGACAGTGTTGGTCGTGGGTAAGTTGAAGCCTGCAAGGAGGAAAGGAAACTCCGAACAAAATGGACAGGATCCAGAGTCAACATCTGCCCTTGCATTTGTGGGTTAGTGCTAGGGAGACTGGGGAAGTAGAGTAGAAGTGACTCAGAGCGGATGAGTGGGGCTGAATCGTGATGTGACGGTCTGCAGAAGTCGTGCAGAGTAGTACGGGTTTCATTCTCTAGGGTAGTGCCCGCCCAGATATTTTTACAGAGCACAGTGCTTCCTGGTGTTAGTCGGTGTAATGGGTGGAAACCTGTTGCAAGTTCCAATTGGTTAGAAAAGTGCATGGTTAAAGAGGAATAAATACGTAGTTAAAAGACTGATGAACTGCAGAGGTTATCAGACCATCTGAGATGTTGGAATGTCTTGTGAACACCCAAGGTAGCTGCAAACAGCGTTCCCTACCAAGCCCCCTTTGCAGAGGCCATGTCATAGGACTTAAGTCATCTCATGGGACTGCCTTTGTGAGGTATTGTTGTGAAACTGTGGAAGGATTTAAAACAAGGAAGAGACATGGTTAGCTCAGCCTGCTCATCCAATCCCCTTGGCACATGTGTGCAGAATAGAATTGGTTGTGGATTAGCGGGGGTGATCTAAGATTAACAGGAAGATATTGTCATCGTCCTGATGCTAGACGATGACAGACAGAACTGGGCAGCAAAGGAGGTAGAGGAGGGGCCGAGAAATTCAGGGGGTATCCAGTCAAATCGATGCTGCGTGTTGGCTGGTTTTTATGTGAAGGTAGGAAGGAGAGTTCTGTGCCAACACCCATGCTTAGCTCTGGCAATCCATAGGTAATGATATTAGTGACTGTGAAAGAGGACACGGGAAGCTCACAGGGGCTGGAGGGGAGTGGACAAATTTTACTTGGAGATACTGAGTTAAAATTCCCATGGCATGGCCAAAAAATATAAAGTAGGCAATCCAGGGGCTGAGCTAGATCTACTCAGTAGCCTGTGTCCGTGGCCGACTCCACGGGCATAAGTGGAATTAAGAAAGATTATGCCTGCAGTTAGCAGAGCTAGAGACCAAGAGCAGTAAGTGCCTGTCTTCATTGGACAGAGGCGCCCAGAGGCGCGGGAGCAAGAAGAGGAAGTGGAGAAGGGACCCCGGGGTGGAAGAAGAGAACAGTGTTCCAGACCCAAGACACCAGAGTGGCTAGCAGCTGTGCTTGTCTCCAATGCTCTCTTTCCTCTTAGCAACACGCCGTATGCTTGTCTCAGGTGGTAGAGACCTTGGCTCCCAGTCCTGACCACACTGTGACAGGCTGCGGCAGAAAAGCCTCCCGGGTCTATATGAGGGGTGGTGGTGGTTTTAACGTGTAAGTTAGGCAATGGCACCCAGGCAAAGCAAAGCTGCTTTTACTTCTATTATGGAAAAGCCACTGTGGCGTTCTCTCCCCCCTAGGATCTGAAGAGCAGGGCAGATCCTGTTTGTTTTGTTGTTTGTTTTTCAAGACAGGGTTTCTCTGTGTAGCTTTGTAGACCAGGCTGGCCTCAAACTCACAGAGATCCGCCTGTCTCTGCCTTCCAAGTGCTGGAATTAAAGGCGTGCGCCACCACTGCCCGGCATGGTTTACTTCTGTTTGTTTTATGTGAATTGGTGCTTTACCTGCATGTGTGTCAGATCCCCTGGAGCTGGAGTTATAGGCAGATGTGAGCTGCTGCTGCGGGGTCCTCTGAAAGAACAGCCAGTGCTCAAATACTGAGCCAGCAGCCTCTCCAGCCCCCTAGGCTCCTTCTCTGAAGTTCCTCCCGCTGTGATTTTTCCTCTTCCGTCTCCTCTCCTCCTCTGTCCATCCTCGTATAGATGGCACTGAGCCCCAGATGGGCACTCACCACTGTGCTGGGACTTAGTTTCCAAGGAACCTCCGATCCTCGGGAAACTCAGCAGTGTGGACAAATAGCTAGATCAGAAAGTGGAAAATAAAATGCCAAAATACCAAGAGAGCAGGTCGAGGGACGGATGGTCTCCACTTGACTAGGAAGACTGGGGATGGCCTTCCAGAGGAGACAAAGGGAAAATCCTCTGCCAAAGCACGGCTTTGGCTGCCGGAGGCAGTGCCACCGAGCTGCCACCCCCTTGCTACATAGACTCAATGTGACTAGCCACTGTCCCCTGCAAAAAAAGAAAAAACAGTCTAAGAGATGTGACTTTTGAATACAGGCTGGAAGAGAATTCCTATGATGTGATCTGCTGTCTGAAGAGCAAGGCAATGGCCGGTCTTGAACAGACCAACAATTTACACGGCGGGGGGGTGGGGGGGGGGACAGACAGTCTGCCTTGTTCGTGGGTTTTCTGGTTTTGTTTTGTTTTTCATCTTGGGCTGGTCCTCATCTCCATGTGTCTCAGTTTCTATCCTGTTTGCTACGGATGAGGCTTAGCCACGTTGTAGGAGTGTTTGTTACTGATGGCCTAATCAAAGATCAGCTCCCTTGTCCTGACGCTTACGGCTTCTTTTCTTTGCTCAAATGGTGCCTTCATGACTTCATAGGCATTGCGTCCTTGGGCTTAGCCCTCCTAGTGCGTGTGCTACGGGTCTCTTGCACCTCACCAGTGCTGAACACCTGCTCCGGACCCTTCTTTCATTTTGATATTTCTGCAGAACTGTTTTGATTGTCCATAAATCTCCCTGGATATTTGACAGCTGTGAACCCCATTTAGTCCCTGGAGTATACATTCTTGAGCCTGAAGTTTGGGAGTTAAGAGTCTGTCCATTTTCCTATCTTCTCGGTGTCTCATTGGTCCACATTCCTGGTTGGGGAGGAGGAGGAGCTCCTCTGGGCAAGTGTGTGGTTGATTTCAAGGGGCCACGGAGTATCCCTTCCCACGGCCCCTCCCAGACTTGCAATTGAGGTGAAGCTCCTGAGATGCCCTCAGCGGGAGGCGTGGGAGTCCTGACCGGCTTCCCTGCCCCGCAGGAGTACTGTTCAGCATCGAGGTCACCTCTACCTACTTCGCTGTGCGGAACTACTGGCGAGGATTCTTTGCAGCCACATTCAGTGCCTTCGTGTTCCGTGTCTTGGCGGTGTGGAACAAGGATGCTGGTAACAGGGGAGGTCCCGGTGGAGGTGGTGCGAAATAGGGATGGCGGTGGAGCAGCAAAAAGTACCGGCTGGAGCGCTTGAGAAAAAGGATGGGCGGTGCTGCTTGAAAAGCAGCCAAGGCTCAGGGTAGAGGGAAGGGTTACATGATGGTGTGGGGACCATAACCACGGATGCTGGTAGGGAAGGGGAGAGCGAGGCTGGGGTTGAAGGAAGGTGGGACACCTTAACATGACCTCGCTTGCCGCCCGTGAGTGTCCCATCGTAATGCCAGCCTCTTCTTCCTTCCGACAGTCACCATCACTGCCCTATTCAGAACTAATTTCCGAATGGATTTCCCCTTTGACCTGAAGGAACTTCCAGCGTTTGCTGTGATTGGGTCAGTGGGACCACTCTTTCCGGGTGTGGGGAGCCGGGAACGGGCTGTGGCTGTGGACTGGGAGGGACTGGAGCCAGGATAAGCTGTGGAGGGCATAAAGCTTGAACTGTGAGGAAGGGGAGGGGCAGGGTGCTCCTTTGCTTCTCCGCAGGGTCTGGGTCACAGCTGCAAGCTCTGTGTCCTTGCACCCCAGGATCTGCTGTGGGTTCTTGGGAGCTGTTTTCGTTTATCTGCATCGCCAAGTCATGCTCGGTGTCCGAAAGCACAAGGCTCTCAGCCAGTTTCTTGCTAAGCAGTGAGTCATTGCCCCTGCCCCTGCCCCGCCCCGCCCCGCCCCGCCCCGCCCGCTTACCTTCTGATGTCCCCCAGCCGGTCCTCCTTTAGGTGGGAACTTCAGGTCCCTCAGGTCAATGGTTCTCAATATGTGGGTCGAGACCCTGCCTGTCACACATGTACACTACAGTCCATCGCAAAACTGCGGTTATGAGGTAGCAATGAAACAATTCTGTGACTGGGGGGGGTCTCCACAACGCGAGCGACGTACTAAAGGCTTGAGAGCCACTGCGTTGGGTGGAGTTGCCGTGTGCAGACAGCTCTGGGTGCTTCGTGTGCCGGCTAAGTGGTGGGGGCTCACGCTGTCTCTTTTCCAGCCGCCTGCTGTACCCTGCAATTGTCACTCTGGTCATCGTGTCACTCACCTTTCCACCAGGAGTGGGTCAATTCATGGCCGGAGAGGTCAGCTCTAGGGGCTCGTGAGGCCAGGGTTGGGGTTAGCCCAGTCTGCCCGCCCGTCTCTGTGCCGAGACTTGGGGCTTGTGGAGTTTTGTCCAAGGGTAGAACTTTCTCCAGGAGAAAAGATCAAGGGAGCCCTGGACTAGCGAGGCTGGGGACGGGCTCTCTATCACAGGGGTGCTGTAGGCGGCTAGAAAAGCTGGCTCCTCTGCTTCTCCCCCCCCCCCCACAGCTGATGCCCCGTGAAGCCATCAGTACCCTGTTTGACAACAATACGTGGGTAAAGCACACAGGTGACCCCCAAAGCCTGGGCCAGTCAGCTGTGTGGATTCACCCCCAGGTCAACGTGGTCATCATCATCTTCCTCTTCTTCATCATGAAGGTAACCCTGCCTGCCCCATGGCAGCCCCGCTGGGCGCCTGTTGTGCGGGAAGAGTAGAACTTCACCTGGCCTGTGGCCAACCTAGACAGAGACCAGGAGGAAACCTCGGCGTAGCTCGCCTGTCTGTCAAAAGGAACCAGGGTGTAGTTTAATTGCTGCAATCATGTCAGCTTACTGATGCTTGCCATGACTCTAATAAGCCTTCTAACAGTTCTACTTGTTATCTTTTTAAGGTATCAAAGCAGCCGAGTAAATCTGAGCAGGGTAGAGTTTAGCAATACAGATAGATGTGTAAAAACCCCAGACCAATTAACCAAATTCCTCCCGCGTGTTAGATAATTAGAGACTTAATCTCCACGGGTCTGCTGTTCACTTTCAGGCGGTTTGCACTCAACTCCCGCATCTCTTTTCTAGAAATTTGGAGATGGTGAGATACCAAATCAACCTCATTAATGAGTGTAAATAATTTTTACAAATGTAATTACCCTCCACTTAGGCAGGGAGAGTCGTATAAGGGTTTTTCTAGACTAGGACAGATTTTCCTACTATTTCCTAATTAGGAAATGAGAGCAAATATCTTTTACACTTCCTTTTTCGAATCTGTTCGTCACAAATTATAAACGTAGATGCTTCGAATTACTACCTTGCACAAAGGTCATTATTTTTTTAATTTCCCTTTCAGTGATTTCTCTTTCACTAGTAGCGTGCCTGAAGTATGGACATCTTTGTCCAGCCTAAACTCTCATGCTTTGCAACACCTAGCTCTTATTTATAACACTTTTGTGATTCTGTATTGTACAAGAATGTGGATCACTAACATATTGGTATCGTTCTCACAATACAGTGAATTCATTTACTCAGGAAATGCTATGGAACAGCGTATGGCAAGCACATAAGTCTTGGTCATTGGCCTTGGGCTAATTTTATATTTCCTTGTTTCTTGCCGCTGCCTGTTAATGTACTTTTCAATGATATTATTATAAAAGATACCAACTGCTTCATACTTTGGCTCTCAGATCTCAGGCTTAGGCTCCCAAGGATTGCTGAGGATTTCTTCTTCCTTACCTCACCAAAGGTGGACTTACTGAAGCTATCGCATCCATATTTTACCCTTTTTATTATTCTCATCTTCTCTAATTTATAAGTTCTGGCTTTCTATACTGGTTGAGTTTTGGGGGACATAGGGAGTCAAGTAAAGTCTTATTTTGTAACTCGGGGTTGCATTGAACTTGTCCCTTCTTGAATGCTGGGTTTTATAGCATGAACCCCAACACATGGACCGTGAGTTACCTGCCGAGTCTATAATCCCATCTGCAGTAATCCAGTGCACGTTTGGGTGTTATTTCAGGATCTATGATCTAGTAATGATAGAGCTTGATCCAAGCTATGTGTCTGTCACCTTTGTGGTCATATAGACTGTGAAAATGTCAAGATTTTGAAAAGTTTTCTAAAAATAAAATGGGGTTTTTTTTTTCCCAACACTTACTCCTTACCTTATCCACATCTCCAGATTTCTAGCTATGTGTCTTTACAAAGTCAAGCTTATTTATTTTCAGAGCCCCACTTGGATGGTATAGAAGGGCTCATCTGCATGTCACTATAATTAACTTCTCACTGAATTACAGCCTAGAGAACATTCACATTGTAAGTGTACAAGAAAAAGAAACACATTCTGGGCTATATTTCAAGCCCAACAGTTTTCAGAAGATCTACAATATTCTTTAATATTTCTAATTACAAAAACATTCCTTGCTGCAAATTCAGTTTTATCAGTCCCTGCTTCCCAGCATTTTTATTTCCTAATCATTGGACTCGCAACCATACTCTTATTTTTTTTTCCAAATGTGAAAAATAGGACATGTAGACAAATTAAAATATAAAACTACTTATACCCATCTATTTTTGTTATTATAATTAAATGTCTGAGGCAGGCTCTACCATACAAGGAAAAGAATATTTTGGGCTCACAGCTCTGGACATCCAAGGTCGCAGGGTTACACTCTTGCTAGCAGAGTCCTAAGCTGTGCAGAACTTCACACGGTAAACAGCAAGGAGACCCTGTGTCTGTGTGCATCTCCTCCATTCTTGGAAATCTACCAAGAAGCCATCGTTGACGCGCACTTTAGTGTCTGGCCTAATCCTAAACCGTTTCAAAGGCCTCCACTTCTAAGTACCACAGCTGGATTAGATCCTCACCCTCTTGATAACTCACAACAGAGATGAAATTTCCAAAAGGAATCCTGTGAGACACTCCAACTGTGCTCAATCCAAAGCAGGGACTAGAACTCCCTCTGCACTTGGATTTAAAATCTGGCCCACGCGGCCTTCTGGCAGTGTCAGTGAGGTAGGTCTTAGTCTCGATTCAGCTGTTTCTTAATACTGGTGAAAGAAACATCCCACGCTCCCGGTTTTCCCAATTTCAGGGCGGGCAAGGTATCGTCCTATTGTAAGTCAAGGGATTTCGCACGAACATGGTTGCAATTCCAACATCTCCTCTCCCTTTTAATAAGACTAAGAGTGTTGCCTGGTTCAGCATAGCCTGAGGCTCTGTGGGAGCCTTTTTGCCTGGTTTTCATGTTACCCTCCCTTGTGATGGGTCTAAATGTAATGAATTCAGTGAGAGCAGGTTTCTGGTTTCTCGGTTCTGCAGAGCTGCATCTTTAAGTCTTAAAAGTTCCCTGTGTGCCTCATCACTCCTGTTCCCCCCCCCCCTTTGTGTGCCAATAGCTAAAAAGGTTTGCTAATCTCAGTCACCCAACTTTGTGCGGTGGGATTTGTAACTTCAACATTATCTGGTCTTGATCTAGTTGTTATCCTTATCTGTGAAGATAATCTGCTTTACCCTCTCAACTTAGACCTATCCATCACCCATCATCTGTACCACTGGAGTTTTCAAATAACCCAAGCCTACAGAATCCCTGTGGCTCCCATGTACCTTCTTGATGTGTTAAATGCCGTCACTTAAGACGCTTAAGCAACAAGTGCACGGAAGCATGCCTCCAGATTGTCTGGTAGGGTGGTTTCCAGAGGCATCTGCCCATCTGGAAGTTCTCTCCATGAACTATTCTTTGCTGTGTTTAAGGGAACAGAAAGCTTTGAGGATCTTTTACTGTTTTGTATGAATATTGTTCCATCAACACATTGTCTCCGCTTCCTCCCTTCCTGCCTACGTTTATGAAGTATCTCGCCACGGAAAAGGAGGCAGAAATAACGAGGTTCACCTTTTCCCCCAAGAAACTTGTCAGGCTGCATTCTCTTCATTTTGCACATCTCACTCACAGTTCTCGACTGCCTTGATGATCTTCTGCCGACACGAACTACATGTTCCGCTTTGGCTCACGCTTCTAGAGTAAAACTTTCCCGGGGTCTTCATCCCTGCCTCTTCCTGCCTCTTGGGTTCAGCTTTGGCTTAAAGGAATGCTTCCTAAAGTTCATCAAAGTAAGACATTTATTTCTCATTAGTATGTCACGCACATGAGCCAAGGCGCTGCAGATACTTTAATCTTAACACCTTTTTAAACATTTAGCTGTTTTCATCTTGTACCTAATGAGTTTGGAATCCTTTCCTAAGATTGGCTAACTTACATCAGTATCACTTTTAAAGCTATGTGTCCTCACATGTTTATTTTTTTCTTTAGATGTTTAATGTTCAGCCACTATTGCTGTTCTGCTCATTCTTTGCCTCAGAGTATACATACTGCTTTTACTATAATTGTCTCAATTTCTGTTGGCATAGTGCCTTGCAAAGTTGACCTTGGATATCTTTTTCTGTTATATTGAAAGACTAATCAGGTTCTCTGTTTGCCCCTGTGGTACAGCCAAGACAGGTCAACCCCCCCACTCACTCCCCCAGTACTGGGGATTAAACACAGAGCCTCACAGATTCTAAGAATATACTCTATCACTTTGTCCCCAGGATCCAGATATAATTTTGATCCTTGTTTAAGGTGGTTTGATATCAAAGACAAAGGCTCAAATAGAGCAGTCTTCTCTTCATATTCCTGTGAAGCCTGCCTTCTGCATGGCTCTGCAAATGATCAAATCAAAGTTAAATTATCCATACAAAAATTCAGTAGACTTTAAAGCATCCACCACATCGATCTGGGGCTCTTTTATAGAAATAAGCTGAGCAGGAAGAAGCATTCCCAGCTTAGGGTCTGGGACTACTCCACACAGTGGGGGCTGGGCTTTCTGAGTTCACTAGGTGAGGGTCTTTAGGGAGCAGCGACAGAGGAATCCTCTGGGAGTTCCTTGTTCTAGGCTACAGGAAGGAAAACATAGTCACTGAAAGCTGGAAGGATCTGTGTTAGCCATCTGGAAGAACTTTCTTACCCTGATGTCTTTGTTGGTCTCGAAGCCCGAAGGCACCAAGTTGTTCAGACTCTGAAGAATGGTGACAGACAAGGTTTCAGGGTTAGCTACCACAGGACACTTCTGTTATGGCTCTTGGAGGAGCAAGGAGGGCAGGGGAGAGAGAGGGGTGTGGAGATACTCTTGGAAAGGGCATTCTAATGTTTCTTTTTTTATCTTAGTTTTGGATGTCCATCGTGGCCACCACTATGCCCATACCCTGTGGAGGCTTCATGCCTGTTTTTGTTCTCGGTAAGGGTTGATGGCACCACCTTGATAGTTATACTCTGGGTGGGTGGTGGGTGAGAGAACAAGGCAGAAACCTAGCACCCTGGGAGTTTGTGGTCTCGGTGCCTAAGCACGGACTCTGCTGAAAACACAGAGACAAAGAAAATTTATCTTAAGATTTGCCTCTTTATCTTCCCTAGGAGCTGCATTTGGAAGGCTGGTAGGAGAGATCATGGCCATGTTGTTCCCTGAGGGTATCTTATTTGACGACTTCCTCTACAAGATCTTACCTGGGGGCTATGCAGTAATTGGTGAGACATATTCCTAACCTCTATAGCCAGACATTGAGTACTTCAGTCAAAGTCCGCTAATACATCTTCTTTCAAGGTACAACAATTTGGTTTAAATTCAATATTGTTCCGTTCAAGTTTTGTTCAAACAGCCACTCTTGGCTCTGCCCCTTACTCTTTCTTTTGTTTGTAAGCCTTAGTTCCCGCCTGTGGAAAATGGATCGTAGGAATCAAATAAGAAAATAGAGATGATTCAAGACCAGCCTGGTCTACAAAGTGAGTTCCAGGATAGCGGATAGCCAAGGCTATGCAGAGAAACCTTGTCTCAAAAACCAAGCCAAAACAAACACACAAACGAATGAGTGGCTAGAAGGATGGGGTCCCTTGTGTTAATTTTGCATATTTAGTGGGCGTTCTTTTTTAAGAATCAAGGAACCAACAACACAGCGGATGGGCCCAGGGCATCCGAACTGAACTGTGTTCATGTTAATAGGAACTAATAACACAGGGGTAAGGATGGAGAAGCATGAGCCCTGAGCTTCCAAAATGACTTTTGGGGTAGACCTATGTATGGCACCCCAACCCTGATCCTAGTCCATTTACAAAAGCTTCGTTTATCAATAGGAATCTCCTGTTCTCTTCATGCCTCTCAAGCGTCTCTCATCTTCCATAACACACATTTCCCATTACACACACTATGTAGGCTGTGTTCTAAATAATGCTCTGTGCATTCGCTACTTAGGGTCAAACCTCCCAATGTTAGACACTTGCGACCTTTTATTGTTGTATTTTTACATAAGCTCTCTCTTATCTTTTCCCAATGGATAGTTCTATTGTTTTCTTTTATTGGTTTTAGTTTCGCTTTTTTTTTTCTTAAAGACAGGGTGTCTTGGTTAGGGTTTCTATTGCCGTGAAGAGACACCATGACCACGACAATGCTTATAAAGGAAAACGTGTCATTGGGCTGACAGTTTCAGGGACTTAGTCATTTTTCATCATGGCAGGACATGGTAGCACGCAGGCAGACATGGTCCTGGAGAAGGATCTGAGAATTCCGCATCTTGATTCACAGGTAGCAGGAAGTGAACCAAGTGCCAGACTGTGTAGCTTGAGCATAGGAGACCTCAAAGCCCACCCCCACAGTGACACACTCCTCCAAGAAGACCACACCTACTCAAACAAAGTCACACTTCCTATTAGTGCCACTTCCTATGGGGGGTATTTCATTTTGAGCCACCACACTGCATCTCTTTACATAGCCCTGGCGGTCCTGAAAGACACTGTGTAGACCAGGCTGGCCTTCCCCTCATATTTGAATAAGAATTACAGTTAAAGTATGAGTGACTATTGAGTTGATAAGAAGACAACTTAAAAATACTTAAGATAGATTCTACCTTTGGTGAGCTTATAGAATCATAATGATTCAGATACGTAAGAATTTTAGAAATTATTTAGTGACATTTTCACTGTGTAGTCACCCAGGAAAGTAAGCATTGTTCATGTCGTAGACACAGAATCGGGATCCTGATCAGTGGGAGACTCATTGCTCTGTGTCCACAGCATAGTTCTTGAATTTTCATGCTATTCATTCGTGAACTGTTGGTATCAATACCTGAGGCTCAAAGTAAGATTCCATTATTGGATTTTTTAATGTTTCGTTGATACTGAGCCAAACTTTGAAAAGCAAAGAATGGATAAGGTATCCCTCTCTTCACTTTATAAATGAAAAGTTCTGCATGTACATAGATTTTTTACTGAAGGTTATATATAAATTAAATCAAACAGATAATTTTTGAAAAGACCAGCATTGTCAACCCTACTCTTGAAAAGTAGTAATCCTGGTATTTTTTTGGCGCTAGCAAGGTCCTGTCTCTTGTTCTGTATCGTTCCCATTGTACCCTCATGTATCCCCCATGCCAGAAAGACAGCTCTAATGCATCAATACATCCCTCTCATTCCAGGAGCAGCAGCTCTGACTGGGGCTGTCTCCCACACAGTCTCCACAGCTGTGATTTGCTTTGAATTAACTGGTCAGATCGCTCACATCCTGCCTATGATGGTGGCCGTTATCTTGGCCAACATGGTGGCTCAGAGTCTGCAGCCTTCCCTCTATGACAGCATCATCCAGGTCAAGAAGCTCCCCTATTTGCCAGACCTTGGTTGGAACCAGCTCAGGTCAGGGCTCCTAGCTAGAATTGGCTTAGATATGATGGGATGTGGGAGGTCCTGAAGTGGAGAGCAAGGCTAGCGTTGGGAAGCCTGCTTTGTAAAATTACCGTCATGTTTCCACACACTTAATGGATACTGTGAGTGAAGGAATACATGGACGGAAGGGCCAGCATAGGCTAACCCAGGATGCTTTCTTCCTCCTCAGCAAGTTTACAGTCTTCGTGGAGGACATCATGGTACGTGATGTGAAGTTTGTTTCAGCTTCTTGCACATATGAGGAACTGAGAAACCTACTCCAAACCACCACAGTCAAGACTTTACCGTTGGTTGATTCTAAAGGTAAGTAGGAGGGAAGGGAGGGAGGGAGGGAGGGAGGGAGGGAGGGAGGGAGGTGACTATCTAGCTGGTGACCAGCACAGGGTTGATTGTACAGAGGCAGAGAACACCAGTGTCATCTTAGCTACCTTCTGACACTGATATAAAAACACCTAATATAAGCAGATTAAGGGAAGAAATGCTTATTCCAGCTTGTTGTTCCAGAGAGTTCAGTCCATTACTGTAGCGAGAGACTGGTGTGACCGAGCAGCGCGCATCAGGGCAGTCCCCGACGCCTAGGAAAAGAAGCTGGTGCTCAGTTGATTTTGTTCTCTTCCCAACCCTTCTATTTATCTGAAATACAAAGCCATGAGTTTGTGCTACCTACATCCAGAGTGGACCCATATTTAATCTCACCAGTCTTCCGGGTGACTCAGAATCCAGGCAGGAAGCTGACAGTAAGAGTCACCATTGCAGGAATGGACTTGCATTTAGAGCATGAATTCCAGCTACTAAGGGAAGCTCAGTGTATATTAATTGAAGAATATACTTTTCCTTTAGAATATGGGAAACACAGTCATGACCTAGACACACAAAAGCAGTTAACAATCCAAATAAGAAAACACAGGCAAAAAAAAAAAAAAAAAAAAAATTCAAATCACACCACTGTTAAAAAAAAAAAAAAAAGAAAGAAAGAAAGAAAGAAAAAGAAAAGAAAACACAGGCAGTTCTTACTATTCATGGCAGCCATGAATTTTAAAGTCTCCATGAGCCTGGGGTTAGTGAACAGTTTCAGAACAATCCTCCAAGAGGAAACACAGAGCAACAGAGCTAAGTCCCTTGACCCTGGCCACAGCACATTTGTCAACAGTCAGTACATAGCCACGTTGTCTGTGTGTTTCTGTTTTAGGATACCTTATTTACTGGACATGTTTTTCATTTACTAACCCTGAACTCATAGCCAGAAGCACTATAATCCTACTAAGTAAAACGCACCTAGTGTACTTTCTCGATAAGGCAAAGCACAGCCGCCCCTTCCCTTGCTTAGAATCAGTAGGCAGCACCTCAGCAGTGTCTGGGGGACATGTTGACAGTAGAGTCACCACACAAAGCACAAAGATTCCAAAAGCAATGAGGCATTAGATAGACCGCTAACAGAGCACTGTTTACTCAGGCCCAAGTGGTAAGGCTGAGTGCTGTTTGTTCAACCTCAGCTGGGAAGGTGAGATTCAGGCAGCTAGCTCCTCCCCCTGTTCAGAGCGTGTCTGTGAATCACAGCAAACACATCTCCAGCGTATGTCAACATCAGAGGCCCTCTCAGTAGCTTCTTCCTTGGAGTACAGATGCAGCCAGTGTGGTTCAAGGTTTTCACGGGGATGAGGAAGATGTAACGGTAAGGCATGCCTCAGTGCCCTTGACGCAGGGCTGTGGCAGTTAACTTACACAAACGCAAACGTTCATCCCCGCAGCCGGGTTCTATAAACACATGAAGAACCTCCTGGAAAGGGAGCATTTTGTTCATATCCTGTCGGGCCCTAGGCGCCTTAAGGGATGAAACCTCTTCCGGGGTAGAGTGACCGATGCCAGAGTTGCTTTTAGACTTATTTCAGAGTGTGTTTGTGTTTCAGACTGTTAAAGCTGCCTCTCCAGTTTCATTACCTCTGGATAAGGTTAATCAGCACACTTTAACAGTGAGCTTGCATATTTGCAAATACTATGTTAGGGCATCATACAGATAAGTACAGATTAGCACCAATTAGTGTACTGCCAACTGGGTCTGTACGTGCTAAATGAGTGAAATTAAAGGGATCAAGCGAGGCCAGGCTGGAGGAGTTTTAAGATGATTTTCTCTTTTTTTTTTGGGGGGGGGAGGTAAGGAAAGATAGGAACTGGACTAAGAAAGGGCTCCGAGCTCTTGCTCCTGACTTACTGTAGACACACAGGTGTGGAGCAGGCCTCAGGGAAGCATGCTTGTCCCTCAGATTCAATGATCCTGCTGGGCTCTGTGGAACGCTCGGAACTGCAGTCCCTCCTACAGCGCCACCTATGTGCAGAGCGAAGGTTGAGGGCTGCCCAGGATATGGCCCGCAAGTTATCGGAGCTGCCCTACGACGGCAAGGCAGGGCTGAGTGGGGAGTGCCACCCCGGGGGTCGGCCTGAGTCCTTCGCTTTTGTGGATGAGGATGAAGATGATGACCTCTCCAGGAAGACTGAGGTAACCGAGACAGAAGGGAAAGGGAGGCTGTCCGAAGGGAAAGCGTCATTAGGGGTCATTACTGATGCCTCTCCTGGGCTGGGCTGGGCTGAGCTGGGCTGGGCTGGGCTGGGCTGGGCTGGGCTGGGCTGGGCTGGGCTGGGCTGGGCTGGGCTGGGCTGGGCTGGGCTGGGCTGGGCTGGGCTGGGCTGGGGGCTGAGCTGGGCTGGGCTGGATGCTGGATTCTGGATGCTGGATGCTGGGCTGGATGCTGGATGCTGGGCTGGGCCGGGGCTGGCTTGGGGGCTGGGCTGGGCTGTGTGATAAGTGCTGGAAAGAAAGAAAGGGAAGGGGAAACCATGACAAGCTAGAAAGTGACAAACTGGGTCCAGTCTGTGTGCTGTTTTGAGAGGGGAGAAGGAAATGGCGGAGGGGTAACATTCCCCCAGGGCACCTGCTAGTAAAGGCAGAGAGGCATCACGCGGCCTCTTTTCTGAGAATATTTTACTTTATCTTCTTTTATTGGCTTCCGCAGCCTCCTCCTCCAGCGCCTCCGTTCCTTGCCACTCCTTCACACCCGGAAGAACCTAATGGGCCACTGGCCAGCCCCAAACCGCCACCTGAAGCCCCAGACACCGCCGCAGGTAAATACCTCACCGCATGCCTAGGGAGTCAAGCTTGGACTCACCTTTACCGAAAGCTACTCTTGTGAGATGTGAGGCCAGGTGATTTTGAGAGCCCACTCCAGTTGCTAAATCCCATGACGCTGTCGTGGGACAGAGGTAGCAAGGAGGGATCCACTGAGGTTCAGCAGAGCGGAAGCACAGTTCTTCTTCGGTGACACAGTGGGGGGGCACGTGGCCACCCCCACCCTCCACCTTCTCACCCCTCTCAGGTCAAAGGTCATCCACCTTGCGGTGGATGCTATGCTGCTTGCTGGGCAGAGCCCGCCCTACAAAGAAGAAAATGGCCCAGGTAAGAGAAGACGTGTCTGGGGGAAGAAGGGGCTCGTCTGTGAGGGGTGGGAAACCGAGGCCCTCAGAAGGGCAGGGGTCCCACCAAGGGTGACGGTTTGAAAAGCTGGCTTCTCGGGCTGGACCCGCCCAGGAAGACACGGTTTCTGCTACACTGGAAACTGTACCGAGACTGAGAGGAAAGGGTAAAGAGGCTGTCCCTCTGTCTGTCTCCCCCTAGGATTCGGTGGACTTAGTGGATAACATGTCCCCTGGAGAGGTAAGGGAATCCACAGCCTGGGATGGGTTGTTTCATCCACAGAAGGTACTGCTTTTCTTGCAGTCGTTGTTTTGCTTTTGAAATAGCTGCTAACTATGCAGTTCCTGGCTGGCCTGGAACTCACAGATATCCGTCTGCCTCTGCCTCCCAAGTGCGAGGGTTAAAGGTGTGCGCCGCCATTTCTTATTGTTCCAAGAAGACTGAAAAGCAGGCAGGACGTGAATATGTCCCCGTGGATGCCTGTTAGAAATAAAGTGCATCTAGGCACAAAAGGAGGCTGATCATATACTTCTAGTGTTTATCTTTCCCAAAACAGACATCGATGAGACATTTCTGAGGAGTGAAGTCCAATAAAAATAAAAACCCTGTATGTTTTGAGAGATGACAACCTCGACAATATCAAGATGTTGGTATTGACAAAAGCCATTTTGAGTCAATACAGAAATCAGAGAAAGCATTCGATGTGAGAAGAATTTACCTGCTGTACCGGCTGTGGTTTAAGTCTCACATAGTGGGAGCTCTTGTTTCTATCTAGTGTTGAACTTTTCATAAGACCCAGCAGCAACATCTTCTCCCCTTGGACAGAAGCTGGAGATGTGTTATGTGGCCAGCACACACATACGAGTCTACCAGTTGCTGCCTTTGGAGCCTCTGGCAGACTCAGCACTGCGTGTCCCTACTTCTTCATCTGCAAAATGCAGACGAAGGTAGACTTGTTAGAAGGATTCTGTGAGCTAAGACACGGACAGCAATTAGAATTATGCCTAGTACAGACGAAGTGCTTGGCAAATGTTCTCTGACAATGTAGCTGCTATTGTTATTGGGAAATGGGTGTGGGGAAGCTGAGGAGGAAGGGTCAAGGAAACGGGTCCTATCTAAGTCCCCCCCCCCCTCTCTCTCTCTCTCTCTCTCTATATATATATATATATATATATTATGTGTGTGTGTGCATGTTGTGTGTGTGTGTATGTGTGTGTGTGTGTATATATATACATACATATATATATATATATATATATATATATATATATATATTATACTATATACTAAGAGCCAGTCAGGCTCCATGTAAACCTGTAGTTAGGACCATAGGAATTTAGAGTTTGCGTAGCTGTGTCCAGAAATTTCAAGAGAACGTGACGCATGGAAGGAGCCTCAGTGTGCACTCAGTACTCGATCCTAGGACAAGGAGCTCACTAGCCTTTGCTGGTACTCTCTGAAGGTTAGCGTGCTGATTTGGACAAACAGAGTTGAAGTGTGACATCACTCAGTAGGACCAAGGAACATCTTGGATTAATTTATGAGTCCTGGGAAAGAGTGACTTGTCTGGCATCTTGGGTTGTACATGTGTACATCAAGAGGGGTAGCTGGCTTTGAGCCTTAATGATTTGGTTAATAGACTGAAAAACAAAAACGAGCAAAACATGGACAGTCCAAGTCAACTAAATGCCAGTCGATGCAGGGAATCTACTCAGATTCAACAAATACTCACTCTGCTTCCCACATAAGTGACAGCTTCCTCTCCCCACCGATGAGTGCCTATCCAATGGGCAGAGCACAGGCAAGAGCCAACATAAGACTGAGTATAAACAACGCCATTTCTGAAAAGCAAAGGCTCACAGAGTATCAAGGCATGATGGGAATTACTCGATGGACAAGAACACATCTGATTGGGAGTGCCAATCCGCCACGTAGTGAATGGTGGAATTAAATGTTTGCAGACCAGAAGGACACAGAGGGCTGTAAGAAGGGTCCTTATGCCAGGCACCCGAGGGTGAAGTGGGCAGGTAATGGAGAAGGGAGCTGTGACTGCCTGAGAAGCGAAGGTGCTACCTATTGATCAGAATGTCTGTGGTGGCTGCTATGGGACAAAGCCGCGCTCCTGACGGTGAAGGGGTCTCTGTGTTACTCTGCCGACAGATTGAGGCCTGGGAGCAGGAGCAGCTGAGCCAGCCTGTGTGCTTTGATTGCTGCTGTATCGACCAGTCTCCGTTCCAGCTGGTGGAGCAGACGACCCTGCACAAGGCAAGCCCTGGCTGACCGCTCAGGGCTTTGGGGAGGGGAGGGGGGGCAGGAGTGGGGACACGCTGACCTATGCTTTCCTCATCAGACCCACACTCTCTTCTCGCTTCTCGGCCTCCACCTTGCCTATGTGACCAGCATGGGGAAGCTCAGAGGTGTCCTGGCACTAGAGGAGGTAAGGGTGAATAGGCCCCACTGGACCAGAGAGGCGGGGAGGCGCGGACCCAGGACTAGGGGACATGGGTGGGGACACGTAGAGCAGATGTGGCTCCAGAAGGGAGAGGCTGCAAGGCGTGCGGTGGTCAGAGTTCTCCAGCTCAGAAGGGGCCTGTGTGGTTTTCTCCCAGTGGCCTGGTTTGGGTGAGCCCTGGGGAGGGATGCGGGGGACATGTCAGAGCTATGACGCAATCCCTGGAAGGAAGGGGCTCCTGGAGGTGCCGGAGCAGCGTAGGGGATGTGCAGGACTAGCTCTGCCTGTGTTGCCTGTCCCCGTGATTGTCCCCCATCAGTCTCTGCCTCTGTCCTTCCCCACTGTTAACATTTCTGTCTCCTCCCCTTGGTCTGTTCTCACCATGTCTCTCTCTTTACCATCTTCCTTCTTTCCCCCATTGTCTGTCTGTCTCTTTATCTCTCCTCTTCCTCCCCAGCTACAGAAAGCTATTGAGGGCCACACCAAATCTGGGGTGCAGCTCCGCCCCCCACTTGCCAGCTTCCGGAACACAACTTCAACTCGGAAGAGTCCTGGGGGCCCACCCCCTCCTGCGGAGGGCTGGAGCCTGCCCGAGGGTGGAGACGGAGCTCCCGGGACGGACGTCATCGTTCCCAACATGCCAGAGGCTCCTGTACCACCGCCTTCTCCAGAGGTCCCTCGTTGTATGGCCCCAGCCAGAGTGGAAGGTGAGCTGGAGGAGCTGGAGATGGCGGGAAGCCAAGGGCCTGAGGAGGGCCTGGCTGACATTTTGCGTGGCCCCAGCCTACGTTCCACTGATGAGGAGGATGAGGATGAGCTGATCCTGTGAAAAAAAAAAACACCCCAAAGCTTTCTCCAGAGAAACCGTGGGGCCCATGCCAGAGAGTGGACTCGTGTGACGGGGGCGCCTTGAAGTTGGGGAGGTCCCCACTCCATCTCGTTCCTACTCTCGCTGTGAAAGGTGATGGTCGGAAAGAGAACTTGACCTTGAGAAGGGAAGAATTTGAGTCCATGAGACCCCTTCCCCGTTCCTGTGCTTTGGAAGAGCCCTGTGTTTTCCTGCTCTGCAGGTTCAGTCCCCATCAGTGTTTAGCCTCCCACAGCTCCCAGTGTTGCCCGGTCACCGTCCTGGCCCAGACTGATTGACTCTGCAAGCGCCTCCCTGGAAGGGATGTGGGGCCCGGCATAGCCCTGCGCATGGACCACCTAACAGTGTGCCTCCAAGCCTACCAGCCTGACTGGCCGTCTACCTGTTTGCTCCCCACAGTCTGTTTCCAGACCCAGCCGTTACTGCCACCGCCTCTTCCCAGACCAGGCCCATTTTCAGGGCTGAAAGAGCCAACCCTGATGTCGTTCCCTGAAAAAGAGGCTGACAGAGGCCCTGTGTGCAGAGGAAGGTGTCCCGGCCCAGTGTGTGTGTCTGACCCCAGCAACAGAAAGCTCCCCTGCGCCACAGGCTAGCTTAGTCCCAGGCTATCCCTAGATCATGCATGGTCCCTCTTGCTCACCGCAATGGTGGGCCAGCCTGCCGACAGCCACCTCTGCCTTGGAGCCGCTCTTACTGGACCCACTCCTCCCCAAGTACCAGTGAGACTCTCAGCTGCAGTGGCTCCTGCAGATTCCAGTCCTTTATAAGCTCCTGGCATAGACTGGAAGCGGGGGCACCCTTGGGGTGGCAAGCGTTAGTTTGCCTTAGACCTTAGAGGACTGCCGTCTTTTTCCTTACAAACCGCCCAGGGGCTTGGTAGTTGTACCACAGCAGTAGCTTGCTTCACCTAGAAAGAGATGCCACGCGTTCTGAGCGCCCAGACACCCGGCTCCATCCATGGGCGGCTCCATCCATGGGCTTTTCCTTCCCGCACCCACCGTAAGCCTTTAGTTCTGCACTCGGAGCCCTCAGATGCTCTCCGTCTGCCCCTCCCCCTCGCCCAGGTCTCCTCTACCCCACCCCCCAAATAAGACACTCATAGTCAGAGGATGCCACCACATTCTGTTTAGTGTCATTGAACACAGCCTCTGGCCTTCTCCAACATGGGTTCCTTCCAGCTCCCCAGGCCAAGGAAGAGGCTGAGGCCTAGGAAGGAGAAATGGGGGGCATCCAAACCCGTGCCCATGTGTACATAATCCATAATACTTATTATATGTGTATATATATATTTATATAGAATTCTCTCTGCAATATATGTCATAGAGTCCTTCCTGGGCCTGGGGTGATTTTCACATTAAGAAAACATGCTAAGACTGACGGTAAAAACGGGTATATGTCTCAGACCTGGAAGACAGAATGTGGAATATAAAGGGGTAAGAACTCATCCTTCAAGATTTCCCCCCTCAACACAGAAAAAGAAGGGAGGTCTGTGAACTGGGGAGAGCGACAGAAGGGAAGAGTGGACGGTTTGGATTTTCATTTAATAAAGTCGATTGAAAACGAAAGTGTAACCCCCCCCCCTTGAAAAAAATCATTCAGCAAGAGCAGTTTCATTCACAAGAATAAAAAAATAAATAAAAATAAAACAGAACAGCCCTGTTCCCCAGCTGCTGTAAAACGTGCTGCACAGCCTTTAACCCCAAAAGAAAAGCAACCCTTCCCACCCACCCCTACAGCCTCTTCCTGCACATGCCCCACCCCTCCCCTTAAAGTAGGCTAGAAGCAAACCCCCATGCACCCTGCCCCAGCACCAGAGAGGTGGCCCCTCCCTCCAAAGAGTTCAGATGGTCCTGGGCCTTGCTCCTTGAGTCGTCTTCTCTCTTCCGAGTGGGGTGGGCCTCACCTGCCTGGGTGGCAGTATGCCAGCAGCCTGGGGAAACAAGCCCCTGCTCAGGAGCAAACACTGCTAGCTAGGTTCCTTCGGGGCTTTTGGAGTCTTTCACTGGGGACCATTTGGCTTCCTTGAGGGATGGGAGGAGGAGAGAGCTGCTTTAGTGTAGTTTCCCTAACTCTCCAGGGCCCTGAGCAAGTGGGAATCAAGGTGAAGAACCCTGCTCACTGGACTCAGGTCCAGCCTCACCTGGGGAAGAATGCTGGGGGGGGGTTGACGGGGGGGGGGACCGCACTGACATGACACAGGTGTGTTGATGAGTAGGATAAACAAGGTAGAGAGACCCTGGGGGCAGGTTAGCTTGATCATGCAAATTCCCAGGGGGCTAGGACAGGAGACAGGGGTCAGGGACAGATGCCCGGGTCGGCAGGCTAGCCCTTCCTAGTCCTAGAAATGAGGTCCTGATAGGCTAAACCACAACACACCAGCAAGCACGAGGTATCTTCTCCCGTTCAGGCAGCCATAGATGAGCCAAGTGACTCGCTCACCTACCTTGGCTGTCCAGGTCTGCTCCCATGTCTCCTGTGTTAACAGACCCCAGGCTCCCATGCTCCCCATCCCCTGGAGGGCGTGGGACACCTACTCTGCTTACACTTCAGTGTATGAGTAATTCAGAACCTCTGACGGTACAAAGCCTTGGAACTGGAGCCATGGACGGACAGGAGGACAAAGAGCAGGGTGACAAGCTTGAGCATCTCCTATCGAAACTCCACTTACGGCGAGGGCCACACTGAGGCTCCAGCACCCTCATAGCGATACTGCACTGACCACTGGTCCCCTCTCCCGTCCCCACGGTCCCCTCGGAACGGTGGGAGGGTAGGAGGGCAAGCTTACGCCTCACCACAACCAGTCCTGTAAGGGACAATGGATGGAGGAGGGAGGAGCCCTGGAAACAGCTCACAGAAAAGCAGGAACAGCCGGTGACCGCCCTGGCCCTCAGCCACCAGCCCAGCCAGGGCAGTGACAGCACCAGACTCCCCACTCCACTCTGCTCAACCCTGAGTCCCCAAGAAGTTATAAAAATGTAGAAAAGGCAAAGAGAAAAGTGTAAACAGCTCCAGAGGGCAGGGAAGGTAGAGGGAGGCCCAGCCCTCACTGTGGGAGAGACACTGCATCCTAAGTCAACAATCTGAGACTGGTACCCGCTCACCCTCCTTGGGTCTGGGCTCCAAATGGAAGAAGGCAGAAAGGAAAGCCAGAACCGGAGTAGCCAGCCCCATTGGGCCCTCTCCCTAAGGTCCTCCTTCCAGCCACAGGACATTCAAGTGGCTGTGTTTATTCTTTGTCTCATCGGTGACCCCCTTGTCTCTGAGTAGGCTTTGGGATAAAAAGCATACCGTGACCCCTGTCAATCCCGGCTGCCACGTCCTTCTTGTCATCGGCAAAGATTGCCTGAATCGGGCACACTGTCTGTGCTAGCCACAGAAGGGCCGTTCAGGCCACTCTGCTGTCCCTGCCAAGCCATATCCAACAGCCCCCGAGGCCTGTTTCCCACAGAGGGGATGCACTGATGCCATGGCCAGAGAACACAGAATCAGGAAAGCAGGAGTGAAATGGACAAAGGAGGCATTCAGACAGCACGGCCAAGCCTCCTGGAAGACAAAGTCAGGGGTATAAGGACCAAGATTCGGTGTTCAGCACGACGCACCAGGGCATGGACCCAAGCCATAGCTGCCGCCATCTCCCACCACCACGCCAGGTTCACAGCCACCTAATTGTCTGGGTCTCAGTTCCTGGAAGTTTTCTGAAGTACACCCCCTGCTGGTACTTCAATTTCCAGGGCTGCTAACGGGCTGGTTTCCTGCTGTCTCCTGCCCGGGGTTTCAACTGTGCCGCTGGAGCTTGGGAGGGTATGGGTTGCAGCCATGCCCCCTCAGGTCAGTGGGTGGGAAGAAGCTAGTTGTTGGCATCCCCCTCCTCCTCATCAAAGGACTGCACTCCCGAGGACGTGACATCAGACACCTTCCGGCTGAGAGCAGTGGACATCTCTGGGTCTTCTCGTGGGGAAAGCGACTCCAGGTCCCGGCATCCTGCATCTTCCTCCTCCTCAGGGGCCAGTGGTCTCTTCTCTTCCTCTACAGAGCCCCTGGCCAGGTCCACCCCACCAACCTCTGGTGCCCAGTCAGTGTCCACCCCCAACAAAGGCGGAGGCTCGTGAGCAGAGTATCCTGAAGCAGGGTGGGAAGGCCCCATGTCATGCAGGCTGGGCTGTGAGTCATCGAATGCAGGGCCAAGATAGGATCCCGTAGCTGGAGATGCGATGAGGGACTGATCACTCGCTTCCCAGGCATCTGACGTCCCCAGGCAGTACATGCCCTGGGACACATAGGAGTGAGGCCATCCATCCATGGGGGCTTGAGCTAGCGCGTCTGCAAAGAGAAGACGCAGGGTTGGAGGAGCCACAGAATACCACAGGCAGGGAGGAGAGCTCACAGAACTGGCACGTGGTTACGACACAGGCATGGGGCGCCTGGAGAAGCTGGGACCAACCGGGAAAGGTCAGAACGGAAGAGGGTAGAGGGAGCCTAAATTGCTGGGAAGCCTCTTAGGCTTCAGGGGCTGGATGGACTCTGGGACCGTCTCTCACCCTGACTCTCCATCAGCTCCTGGTAGTTGTCACTGTAGTTGCAGTCTAGTGGCTCCTGGGTAGAATTGACACTCATGTCCTCGCCATCCATGGAAGACCAGGCCATAAGGGTAGCCTCAGAAATAGCAAACTGTTCCATGACACCTATGAGAAGAAATGAAATTACCGTTAAGAGCCCTCAAGTAACCCTTAGACCCTTAGAGGTTCAGTGGGAGTAAAATATAAACCGTGTATCGTCTCATTTAAGAGAACTAAACGGAAACATTGAGATTAGTTTTAATAGCAAATCTCGTTTAAGTCAACGTATGTATGACTCCCTTTCAATATACAATCCACGTAGGCATAATTAATGAGGTATTTTATATTCCTCATATGCAGTCTTTGAAATTCAAGTTTTCAATACCGACATGGAGCCAGTGGCTACTCTATTACTATGAAACAAGGAAAGACCATGGGAGAATTTTCCAGAAGGTCACACTTAGGATTCCTAGGGGGAAAAGATGGGCTTGTCCGGAGATTAAAGTTAAGACATTCCAGAAGTTTGTCTTTGGGGGTTGTAGCGTTTGAACCTGGAGTTAGAGAGATGGCTTGGTAGCAACTCACAACAGCCTGTAACTCAAGCTTCAGGGGCTCCTACATCCTTGGCCTCCAAGGTCCCTTGCATACATGTGGGCTAAACGTATGCAGGCAAAAACATGCGAACATAAATAAAATAATAAATACATCTTTTTAAAGAAATAATTTGAACCTAGTTTCAGATGGTCTAGGACAGAGGAATCTAGGCAGTGGGTTCCGAGATCAATGAAGGATTCCCAAGAGACTAAACGAAGGGAGGACAGGATAGTATGGATGGGAACATTGCGGGTCCCTAGTCTAGTCAGAGCCGTGAACAGGCTGAGCGTCGCTATTCCTTGCCCTCCCTCTCTGCCCTCCACCTGTCACCCAGCCCCTCAGACTTCCTCCAGCACCCACCGCCTGTACCAACAAAATAAAAAGCTCTTTTGTTCAGACCTACCCCTCTTCTTGGGTGTCTTCCTGGAACGGGGTTAGTTCACCTAGTATGTACACCACATACTTGTCATCAGACCTGTACCACCAGAACTAAACCATTCCCCTTAAACATCCACTAGTTGTCACAGCCGTGAGTCCAGGAAGTCAATTCGTGAAATCAAATGTTGACGAGCATGGCCAGGAGAAATTCCGGAGGCCTCTTTCATTTTTAGAAACAAATATAAGCAGAGTCATCTGAAATTCAAGGCCCCTGTGTTTTCCTGTGTACTGAGAGAGGCCAGGGTAGAGTACCATACTAGAGGAAAGAAGCCATCTGAGACACATGGCTTCACATCTTCTAAGGCTACAGTAAAATTATATTGGAGAGTACTTATCAGAATTGACCCCTCCCTAGCCCACCCCACTCGCCCATAAACAAACCCTTGAAATCAAGGCTGTTAGAAAATCTGAGCATTCAGGGAAACCACTTTGCCATCAGGGAGCAGATTGGAGAATCAGCCTCTAACCATCCAAAACAAAAACGAAACGCACCATTTGAAGGCTTGGGATGCAAGTACCTGCTAGAAAACGAGCTTCCTTCTCGCCGTCGCTGAGGTCAGAGTAAGCATCCGTATCCCTGCGCACAGCCTCGTGGCTGTGCTGTGGCTGAATTGCTGGGGCCTTCCCCCAGCCCTGCCACTCAATCATGTGGGCCACCCGCCCTTGCCCCATGGCTGTGGGCTTCGTCACATGGTCCTTCATGCTTCTTGAGATCCCTATGGAGCCAGACAATACCCACATCCTTCAGGATATCACACAGTATTCATAGCAGATCCTCCCATCATCCCCACCCAGGTTCCATGGGATCCCATCCACCCAAGAAAAGTATCCCCTGATACCCTGTTGTGAGGGTGAACTCTGAAGCACTTTGAGGATCAGGGTCACAAGGAAGACCCTGCCAATATCCCCATTTCCGGGTCTGGTGCCTCACCTGAGAATGATGACTTGGCCAGGGCCCCGATGCCATAGGCATTAGAGTTTCGCTTAAGCTTCGGAAGGATGGAAGTGGTGTCCTCCATGGACAGCTAGGACAAGGAAGGTAAGAGGGTGGGCAGAGGGATAAGATGACATGGGTCCCTTACATGCAGAATAGAGTCTTTGGCTCCCAGGAAGGTGGGTACCCAAGGGAGCAAGTGACAAAGACAAGCAAGGGAGTATACACCTCGCACCCCTGAAAACGGGGAGGTCAGGAGAACGGGAGGGCCCGTGCAGCCTGTTACAGAGGGTCCCAGTGAACATAATAAAAGAAGGGTCAGGGTGGATTGAGGAGGGCTAGAGGTGGCCACACTCACATTGATGCCGTCCCAGGAGAAATCTGTTCGTGTTTGCTGTAGGAGAGAGCACAGGAATGGTATCTGGGCACCTCTAGAAAGGCAACCCTGCCTTCCTCTGAGGGACTCCCAGATATGGACAGAGAGAGGGGTGAGACAGATCTGTGTGGAGCCGTGGGGGGTGTGTGTCCGGGAAGCAGGAAGACGAGGTCTGGTTCAGTCTACAGCAGTGTTTGGGATGTTGCTGTAGAATTTATGAAGGGGTTTGCCCCTTGGGGCTTTACGGGATGATGAGGAGGGTCAAGCCACTGGAAACTTAGGTGAGGCTGTCCCTGGAGCACCCAGCCTTACCTCGGTAGAGGGCCGATGGAGGCTGCTGCCATGCAGGGAGCTGGTGCTGTCCATATTGAGCTGGTCCACATCCTTGAGGCCTTTCCAGTCCACTGCAATCACCTCGTTCCCTGAAGCAGCCAGAAGGTTAGTTGCTCACCCTCTTCCCCTGGATCTCTGCTTGCTCCCCCCTTATAAAAGGCAGAGGCCACACCCTAGGGTCCAGCCCTTCCACCCCAGCCCCCCAGTGTCACCCCCCAACCTTCTGACCACCCATTTCCTTCTATGTCTTTACCATCCTCACATTTCTGGTAAGAAATAATAAGTGAAGCAAAACACTTATTTTCAGCTCAATGGGACACAACACACTTAGGGGAAATGCTTCCTGGCCCTATCTAGTGTTGTTTACACAGAGAGGGAGGGGGCAGAGATTGGGTTGCATCGCTAAAAACCATTTTCCATTCTGTGCCGAGGCATCCTTGAGATGTCTTTATTGGATCCAGACTTCTCACCAATTAAGTGCCCTACAAACAAGGGCACAGCTTTCTAGGGGAAGCTTACTCTACTGTGCAGCTGGCTTTGATATTTGAGGGATGAGAGGGATGTGACTCCCCCCCTTAGGTCTTCCCAGTAGTCAGGGGACCTGGTTGACAGGAAAGGGTATGGCGGTGGCCACAGAGGCAGGTGGCCCGTGAGAACTTGAGACTGTTTCCGCTAGAGCCAGAGAAGTCTCAGATGAGTTGGAGACTTTGAGCCCAATTCCCTCAAGGGACAGGGGATGGACTCAAGAGCAGAGAGAGATGGGAACAAGAAACTAGAGGACTTTGTAGTTTTGCAGCGAAGGAACAGAAACTCAAGGGGAGAGGACAGAGACAATGGAGAGGGGGTGACCAGGACACCCACCGAGAACTGGTAGAAACCCAGGAACCAAGGGAGACTCCTGACCCGAGTAAGTGCAGGGTACCCTCTAGAAGTCCTGGGGAAGGATTTCTTGAGTATTTACAGAGAGACTCAGCCAGCGCCATCTGCCCTAAAGCCATTGCATACATGAACTTTTGCCTTTTGGGTTTAGGATTTTAAGTCCCTTCTCTGGAAGAAGTGTATTGGCTGGGTCTTGGGCACGAAGAGGCATTCCACATGCAGCAAGAGAACTAACTGGTTAAGAAGGTTAAGGGGATGGAGGTCCCAGGAACTGAGAGGTAGATAGGGCTCTCCATGTACCCCAAGTTGTTGTGCTCTGTTGGGATCTTGGGATAATGAGGCACATGAGACCAAGACCTGTGGCTAGGTCAGAGAGGAAAGTCGGCTGGACCTAGCGGTGATGGAGAAGGCAGGGAAAGCTCTCTGAGAGCAAGGGGAAGGAGGGAGGTGGCCTTTGAGGAAGAGGGGGAGCTGAGTCAGAGCCCTGGGCTGGGGGAGGGGGGCAGGGAGATGGAGGGAAGGAGTCCTGGGAAGGAGGTGAACGCAGAGGAGGGTCTCCATGGAAATGAACTGGGTTTCAGAAACCAGGCTTCTGGAGAGTGAGTTTGTTTGTAATAATAACACGAATTATTCTCTCAGCCTGAGGTCACTAGGGCGTGTAGGCGGGAGAAATTGGGAGTTAGGAAGGGGAAAATTGGGGGGTTTGGGAGAGGACCGACCGTATTAACGTGTTCAGCCCGAAAGTGGAATGGATGCGTGGGGGTGGGGGTAAGGGGGCGGTTGCAAGGCCGAGGCTGGAGGAAGAGGACCGTTAAGGAAGCGCCTTTCTTCCCTCCCCCTGTCAAAGGTAAATAAAGAGCCGGCCCTGCCCAGCCTGTCCCTGCTGACAGGTGCAGGCGGCCGGGGGCTCCCAGGGGACCCCACCCTTCTGGGAAGCGGACTCCCATCCCCTCTCGGGGCGGTAAACCTCCACCTCCTCCCCGAGTCCCCGGCTCTTCCCAAGAACCCCGGCCCAAGCCCCTCATTCCCTCCGGGCGTGGAACCCGTTCCCTCCCGGTGCACACGCTCTTCCCGCCCCCGCCCCAGAGGGAAAATGCACGTGAACAAAGCAAATCGGGGGAGGCAGGAGCGACGGGAAAAGGCTACCAAGAGGGGAATGGTTGGGGGCAACACACACAAGCCATATGGAGGGGAAGGTGGAGGCTGAGGATGGGAGGGGGCGCGCGGAGAAAAGTCGGGGCTCAGGCTGGGAAGCAGGTTGTGAGAAGAGGGTCTGCGCCAGGAAGAGGGGCGCCGGGAGGGAGGCTCTGTCCACCGCGGAGTAGGCGCGGATGGCCTGGGGATGGAGGGATGGGGCGACCGCGAGAAGTGCCTAGCGGCGGAGCAACGAAGGGAGCTGGCGGAGAGGCAGTCAGGGGAGGACCGCGCCTGCGGCAGGGCGATGGAGAGGAGGAAGGCAGCCAGCCGAGAGGGATGGAAACCCTGGAGGCGCGAGGGCCAGAGGGATGGAGGGGCCGCAGCGGATGGAGGGAAAGTGGAGGCGTGAAGGCGGGCGCGAGGCAGGGCCGGGCGAGCCCGGAGCGAGGTCCCCAGGGGCGAGGACGGGGACGGGGACGGGGATGGGGGAGGGGGCCGGAGCACAGCCCCCGGGGCGAGCTGGCCCCTGACCCGCGCCCGGGGCCGCCGTACCCACCCACAGTCCGCGAGCCGATGCAGCCCATGGCTCCGGGGGCCGCCGGGGCCCGGCCCTCACCGAGTCTGGGCGCGCGCCGGGGGGAGCACCGGGAGCCGCGCCGCCGCCCCAGCCGCTCTGCAGCGCCGCGGCTGTCTCCGCTCGGCTCCGCTCCCCCCTCCCCTCTCCATCCCTCCCTCCCTCCCCACGGCAGCCTCCGCCGCCGCCGCCGCCGCCGCCGCCTGGCTCCCCCGCCCCGCTCCGCTCCCCGGCGCCGCGCTCCGCTCTCGGCGGCCGGGGAGGGGGCTGCTCCGCGATTGGCTGCGCGCAGCGCCTCCCCGCCCTGGCCCCCGGCCGGCCGCCGCGCTCCCGGCGCCCCTCGCCGCGGGCGTCCCCGTGCCTCTGCCCGCCCTCTGCCCTTCGCGGCCCCCGCCCCCGGGCTCCTCGTCCATCCCTGCTGTGTGCTCCCTGGAGATGATGCAGATGCAGAGTGCATAATGCAACCGGTTTGGGTCTCCGGAGCCGGGTCAGGGACCCAGGGCCCCCCCCCAGGATCTCGGCCTGATGGACTTTGAGGGCTGTGGGGGTGAGAAGGGGGAGAGAGAGAGAATGGGGCGGAAACGAGAGGACACCCTGCTGAATGAATAGCCACGGGTACCAAATTCCGCAAACACGCTTGTTTTCTTCCTGCGGCTGCTTCTAGGGCGCACGGATCAGGATTGGATGCTGTTCTGGTTGCCCTGCGTTTCACGTGCGTTGCTTTGCCCACCCCAAACAGTCTTTTGCCAGTGCTTGTTGTGAGACGCTTCGCTGTCCTTTAGCAGCTCTGGGATGGGTGTGGGGCCGGCCGGGGCAGGTAATGTAGCCCTAGGCCTGGGTGGAGATAGAAGGAGACCGGGGACAAGTGGAAACATCAAGACCCGAGACCGGCCACAAGACATGATTTTAATTCAGATTTAACTTTTCTTGAGCCTTAACTGGATGTCCTGAAGCAGCAAAGGGAGAATACTGCCCCCTGCTGAGAAGGATCAGCACTTACACCTCCGGCCCTGTGGGGCACTGTTATCCATCCTCGCAACTGCCTTGCAGAGTCCAGAAGACACACTAGAAAAGGACAAGGAGAATACTTAGGCCTTAACCGCAAACTGTGAGTGAGCAGGTCTGGGTAGCGCCATTGAAGAGAAGCAAACACTAACTCAGGGCACAAATCGGTAGGTTCTGTGTCCTCCTTCCTGGGTCCAGGACAGGGAGAGGACGATGGGGCAGGTGCCTTTGAGGGTTTGTAGAAGAAAGGACAAGTCTTACCGATGTAAGTTTGTGACATTTAGATGATTATTGAGGAGATACAGCCAGTGAAATCCCAGATGAACATGTGGGAGAGGATACTTTTGTTCATTACAAACCGCGGCGTTTATAAGTCTGTTTGGAGGCTGGGAAGGCTGAGAGCCTGCTTTTGCAGCTGCTTCAAGTGTGGTAAGGGCCTTCATGCACTGTGGCCCTCAGAGGGCATCATATGGTGAGGCAGGATGGATATGTTAGTGTCGGCCTCTTCCTCATAAACCCACTAGTGCCGACCTCTGTGACCTCACCTAATCCTTATTACTGCTCTAAGACCCAGTCTCCAAACACCACTAGCATATGAATTCGGGGAGTAAGTCCAAGGCATGGATTTGAAGGGCCACTTGTAAACTCTGTCAGGAAGTTACACTAACTGTAGACCTGGAAGGTGAACTTTGAACAGAGGAACACGGAGGCTTGGTTCTGGCCAGCTGCCTTCTGACCTCTGCAAAGACTGTGACTCCTCGCCACTTAGGGGCATTCTCTCCCATTCTCCGGATCTTTTGAGCCAGGACTTAAATGTTCCAGTTCTCATAACCGAAACGAGCTTCCCGGAAGGCAGTTTGACAGTACTGATCCTATATATAAAAATATTTTAAATTGCCTCTGCTTTTACAGATACATACGTTCACACAAGCTAGTGAAAAGACTTGCTTAGACTATGCGAGGCCCTGGGTTCAGCTCCTGAGGACACACCTCGAGCTAATTTGCTGTCTTTTTCTGTGATAAACACAGCAGCTGGCAGTGGCTTTCATCTTGCAGCTTCGTCTTGCATGATCCAGGGAAGTCAGGACAGTGGCTCAAGTCAGGAGCATCCAGACAGGAGCTGAAGCAGAAGCCATGGAAGAATGCTGCTCACTTGCTTGCTCCCATGACTTGCTCAGCATGCTTTCCTAAATAACCCAGGGCCATCTACCTGGCCAGAGGCGGCACTGCCCACAGTGGGCTGAGGACCTGAGACTCACCTACAGGCCAATCTGAGGAACACATCTTCTCAATTGAGGCTCCCTCTTCCCAGATGACTCTAGCTTGTACCAAGTTGACAAAAAAAAAAAAAAAAAAAAAATCTAGCACATACACACACACACACACACACACACACAATACACACACTCCTTAAATCCTTAACGGGTGTAATGCTCTTGTCATAAATTATTATGCAATTATTTTTTATTCAAATATTCTGAGGAAATAAAAATACAATAAATGGAACCTGCATCTCTTACAGCGCAACTTACATTATGCCTGAGGCTAACTAGGTAAATTGTGGCACGGGCCTGTAGTAGAAGTAATATGGTTCTTAATAATGTTTCATAACTACATTAGTCAGCGTGGATAAGCATTCATAGCAGATTTTTAATACGATTAAAAAGCAGGCTGTGATGTAAAATTATAGTTTTTTGTTTACAATACATACATATCCTCCCTGCCTTCCTGATATCAGTCTTTCTGTCCAAAAAAAAAAAAAAAAAAAAAAAAAAAAAGTTGATGGCATTTCCTGAGGAATGCTCATGTTGACACAACTCCAACCTAACTAAAGATTACAGTTTGACCCTCAACAAAACCCTTACATTATTTCCAAAGTCTTCAGATACAAGCATCTGGCAGGATGCCCCGACGTGGCACTTCCTAACTGGCTCCCTTTGCAACACAATCCCAAGGTGAAACCATGCCTTCCTTTCTGGTTACTACTGTATGCCCATGTCCCTTTGGGGCAGCTCTTGGACAGATGGACACAAACAATCAAGTGCAGGGGCAATACTGTGTATTATGGGTCCATGGATAGAATAATAATAATAATAAATCCATAAACTCGTGTCGGAGGAGAGTAGCTGGTAACTGAAATTCTTCTTGAGCAGCACACGTGGGCTGTCAGCCTCAATAGTGTTACGGGTGGTGTGTACAGGCAAAACCACAGAAGCTTATATCACAAAACAGTAGTCACTGGAGAGTTACTTACCTTTTTCCAGGTTATTCTTTATATTCGCCACTCCTCTGGAATTATTTGAAAACTATATATTTAAAATCGCATCTGCTTTTACACTTGCTATTAATGATTTTTACTGAGAAGCAATGAGATCAGGGGGGTGGGGGGGGTATAATCCAGTGGTAGAGCACTTGCCTGGCATGCCTGAATTCCCGAGTTTTGTTTGTTTGTTTGTTTTAGGGGAGGCGATGATAAATATTTATTTTTTTTGAGAGTTTTATGTACATATACAGTGTAATGTTTACACTTAGCTCCCAGTATCCTCTACTAATACTCTCCCTGTGAACCCCGTTTTCTTCCCCCTATATCCCAATAGCTATACCACTGAAGAAAATGACACCCCCACCCCCCCAATCTGGTAACCACGGACAGTCAACAGCATCATAGGTGGGGCCTTGCAGGTACCTTCCCTATCTGTGATGGAATACTGAAGGGCCAGTCTTTCCTGGGAATCCACAACTGTTGTCTGTTGCTGATTGCGGGAGCCATGGAAGGCAGCATTTCACGGGAAACCTCATCACCGGCTTTTCAATTCTTCATGGCCGCTCCTTCACAATATTTGATGCTGGGTATGGCGGCAAAGGCCTCTGACACCTTTTCATGGCAAGGTGAATCAAGAATCCAAGGCCAGCCCTGGCTGTAGAGCTGGTTCAAGGTTATCTGAGCTATGTGAAACCCTATCTAAAAATAAATAAGTAAACATAAAAAGCATCCACGTTACTATATTAGGGATCCAGGACATTAAAAAAAAAAATACTTCAAGCCTCCTGAACTCTCTATATATACACAATAGAGGGTTCTCTCGTTCTTTGGGGGGGTTTTAATCTGACTAAAAGTCACTGGGGTTTTCTGGAGATTGGTGGTGTGTGTTTCCTATCATAAGGAGGACCCCAAGAGAGCACTTCAGCTCAGAGGATGATAAACAGTTCCCACCACACACAGTACACACATACCTCCCCGGTCCCATTGCCCAGCCCTGTGCGGCTCCTCAGCAAATAGAGTGCCAAAGCCTTACAGCTTCATGGATTAAGATAAAGGGCTAAGAGAAGTCCCAGCTGAGTTCAAAGTTCTACAACAGGCAAGGTAAAGAGGTGGGCAGAGGCTCACACACCTGCTTTGCTCCTCCATCCCAGCAGGGGGACAAGGGCCAATGCTAGCAGGTCACATGTCTTCAGCGTTAGGGAGGTGAGGGATTCCCATTTGATGGCATCTCTCTCTGGAAAGCAGAGGACAAGCTCGTATATCGAGAATCAGGGATTTGAGAGCCTTGTGTATATATACCCATATCTGTGTGTGTCCATGTGCATGTATGCATACAGAGGACGGGTGGTGTCTTCCAATATTGTTCTCTGCCTTATCTTTGCTTTAATGTGTGTTTGGTGGGTACGAGTGTGTTGCCTGTGTTCACTTTGATTTCCTGGTGCCCGCAGGAGCAAGAAGAGGGTGTCAGATCCCCTGGAACTGGAGTTACAGTCAGTCATGCAGCACCATGTGGGTACCTGGAATTGAACCAAGGTCTCCTGGATGAGCGGCCAGTGTTCTTAACCACTGGGCCATCTCTCCTGCTTCTCAACCTTATCATTTGAGGCAAAGTCTCTCAGTGAAGCAGGGCCAGAGAGTTCCGGGGATCTGCCTCCACCCCTCCACCCCCAACACCTCACCCCCCCCCCCCAATCTCCCAGTCTTACTCACCACTGCTAGGGCTATGGATGCAAACCACCCCACCCAGATAGCTAAGAATCTGAACTCATGTCCTCACATTTGCACAGCAGGTACTTTACTCCTTGAACCATCTCCCCAAACCCTCCAATTGACTTTCTTTTTTCTAAGATTATGCAGCTGGAAGAAAAGAAGCCAGAAGCCACACACTTCTCCTCAGATGGGGAATTCATCCCAGTATTGTAGGAAACAGCTTTGGTTGTGTGTGTGTCTCCACTTTGCTTTTAAATAAGTAGTGTAAATGAATAAATAAGCAGTATTACTCATAACGTTATGCAGGCTGAGCGGGTTATACTTAGGCGTATACATGTATTGCTTACACATATGTGCATGTAACAGCAATTAGTGAAAAAAGAGATCATGAATTTGAAAGAGCAAGGATGAGTGTATGAGAGGGCTTGGAGGGAGGAAAGGGAAAGGGGAAATGATGTCATTCCATTATGATCCCAAAAATAAAAGAAAAATAATACAAAGTTGATGGGAGAAGTCATTCTGTAAATATGTTTCTCTTATTGGTTAATGAATAAAGCCCTGTTGGCCAATAGGAAAGCAAGATAGGCAGGAATAGGAGGCAAGGAGGATTTGGGAAGAGGTAGGAGGAGATTCAACATGTAGAACAAAGGAACAGAGGTCCTGATCCTCTCTCTGGTAAGATGAAACCACATGGGAACACTTAGATCGATAGAAATGGGTTAATATTTAAGACAGAGCTAGCCAGTGAGAAATGCTAGTAACTGGCTAACAGCTTTATATCTAATACAGCATCTCTGTGTGTTATTTGGGGCTGGCGCGGCTGTGGGACCCAGAAGGTGGAAAAATTACTCTTAACACAAAGTTGGGTGGGTAGTAAGGTAGGGAGGATCTGAGTGGAATTAGAGGAAAGGAAACTATGCTAAAAATATATTGAATGAGAGTTCTTATTTTTCATTTTAAACAAAAAAAAAATGTATTACTCAGTTAAGGGAATTTTAGTTGATAAACATTCTTTCACTCCTGACTTTCTTTAATTAAGAAGGAATGCGTCTACTACCTACATTCCTAGTTTCTGAAATAGAAAAGCAATCACTTTTCCCCACAGAGGCTCATAGCAAGAAGTCTCAGGTGCTGTTGTACGGGACTCATGACTAAGGTCTCACTCAACATCTATGAAAAGAGTTTGTACCTTGGGGCATCAAGGAAGAGGTTCAGAAAAATCTCCTTTCTGAATCAGCTTTAGAGCAACTCATAGCCAGCTGTTCACAGGAGCCCTGTTTGCCTAAGGCACAGAATGGGAGTGATGACGTGGGACATGCTTGTCTGAGTTGAAATCACTGAGCCCGAGAGTTAGCAATGAGGACATTTATTTAAGGTAGTCCCCCCAGATGGCCTGAAGTTTCCGGTGTTGTTCAGTCTGGCCTTGGGGTCATAGTGATATAGAAGACATACTTCTGGGTGTGCCTCCAAGGGTGTTTCCAGAGACATTTACCAGAAGAGAGAAGAATACGCTGGGCATGAGTGGTACTGGCATGGCCAGAGGTACTAGACTGAATGAAAAAGAGAAAGCAAGCTGAAATCCAGCATCCATCATGCTCTGCTTCCTGAGGAGCATAGCCAGCTGCCTCAGACATCTGTAGTCATGCCTTCCTGCCACGATGGACTCTACACCCTCAAATTATGAGCTTTCCTTTCATTGTTAATCCAGCTAGTTTGTCTCAGCTAAGAGAAAAGTAACAGATACCATAGGCAAGTCAGCCTCACCAAACCCACATCGTATAGTGTCTTAGTTTGTGTTTTTATTGCTGCGAAGAGACACGATGACCACGGCAACTCTTATAAATAAATGAAAAAATTTAATTGGGGGGGGAATCGCTTACAATTTCAGAGGTTCATTGTCATCGCGACCAAGAGCCTGGTGGTGTGCAGGAAGACAGACGTGGTGCTGGCTATCTCTTGAGCAGAAGGCAGCTAGAAGTTAACTGGCTGTCACTGAGGGAAGCTTGAGAAAAAGGCCTCAAAGCCCTCCCCTATAGTGACACACTTCCTCCAACAAGGTCACACCTCCTAATAATGCCACTCCCTTTGGGGGATATTTCTTTTCAGACCTCACACATGGGAAACTGTTCAGCAGAGGCTATGGGCAGGCACACGCTTCCAGAAAATGCTCACAGGAGCTGCTCCTCAGATAAAAAGGGAGATGGATTTACCTGTTTGTCTGTGTTTAAGCAGATCTGTGTGAAAGCTCAGCGAAGAATTACTTCTGATTTGAAAGTCCCATCGGCTCCAGCTTGGATATAGCTTGTCCTTTAAACACTCATGTTCTGGAAGTTTCTTTCCTACTCTAACAGTACTGAGTGAGAGATGGTAGATCCTTTAAAGGCTGGGGCATAGTGGGAGGAAGCTAGATCATTGTGGGGTCTGTCCCCAGAAAGGAGTAGAACCCTTTTAACAGGAGAACTGGGGCTCTCAGGACTGGACTAAGTAAGTGTTGTTAAGGGTGGGTAGTTATGAAGACTAGCATCCATTTTAGACCTCTCCCTTTCCCCCTTCGTAGTTCACACATGAATTTTTGCTATGGGATGCCGTGTACCAGTTTTGCTGAGCATGAGGGGACTACTCAAAACACGTACTTATGTACTTATATACCTCCAAAGTCTTGAGCAAAATAAACCATTTCCCTTTACGGTACCTGGCATCAGGTGGGTAGAACAGACTGTGACAGAACAGAAGGTGTACCAAGACACTATCTACACACCCCATGACAAAGGCCAGCCCAAAGGCTCCGGGGTGAATGGAGCTCAGTTCCTCTCTCCGAGTGTCTCTTCTCGCTGCTTCCTGTCAAGGTTCACACAGGGCTGTCGGGATGGCATCATTGTGCCCAGGTCACAAGCTGTAGCAGACCAGGTAGGATGCTAGGAAGCAGGCCCTAGCATCTAGGCAACCGGAAGTCAAAGGTGTGGAGTTCACCTCTGAGAAGAGGACCAGGCGGGATTTTCTGAAGTCAAAGAAGCAGTGAACTATTACAAACCCCAGGAGTGGCGGAGAAGGTAAGGAGCCGGCCTGCAGATACTCATCCCAGCCTGAGTGACCCACAGTGTCACACCCACCTTCTAGAGAGTTCTAATAGATCTTAGAACTGGAAATCTGACTTCTCACCTCTGCAGGCTCAGTTCTTACGCAGTTGGAGAAGGGGGCAACAAACAGCCTGTGGGCTCCTCTGGAGGAGATACCCTTGCCTGGTACTGATAAGTCTGCTGGGCAGAATTCCTCGCTGTTTTCCCTCTCACAGGTGACCAATGCCAGTTCACCCTTTTTGAGGTATAATCTCAGGTCAGATTCCCCTTTCTGTGCTTGCCTGTGTGAGGCTCTGCTTCAAATCCACCTGCCTGCAACTCCTGCTTACCTGATGAACACATGTGGCTCCTGCCTGTCGCATTCTACTTTAAGCAAGCCTGCTATGTCCAGGGAAGGGGTACAATTAACACACATGCGCGTGCGTGTGCACGCACACACACACACACACACACACACACACACACACATACAAAGCTGAGTGTGATGGTGCATGCCTGGAATCCTAGTGTTTAGGAGGTTTATTTAGTCAGAAGGATCGCTGTGAACCTGAGGCCAGCTTGGACCATTTGGTAAATTCCAGGACAGCCTGAGCTCCTCAGAAAGTTCTTGTTTTGATAAAAAATCAACCTAAACAAGGGCTGGAGAGATGGCTCAGTAGTTAATAGCAGGGGTTTGACTCCCAGGCCCCACATGGTGGTTCACAGCCTTCTGCCACTCTAGTTATAGGGGCTCTGTGGGTCACCCTCTGGCCTCCACAGGCTCTGTACTCAAATGGCACACAGACATACATGTAGGCAAAATACCCGCACACATAAAAAAGTGAACAGAGGGAAGAGTGAGGGCTGGGCATAGTCACCTGTAATCCCAGCCCTTGGGAGATGAGACTGGAGAATCATGAGTTCAAGGTTAGCCTGGGCTACATAGTGCATTTGAGAACCATCCTGGGCTACATAGAAAGGTCACCCTGTTCCAGATGAACAACAGCTCATGCAGTAATGGGAAGACAAAATAACACAAGTACAACAAACGCACACGGCATCAACCGCGTATTGCTGATGGTTAGAAGTGGGAATCAACTCCCTCGCTGCCTTTTCAAGGACAAAGGATGTCCACCTCCATTGGGTCCAGAAACTGCCTGGACCCAAATGCAGGCCCTCTCGTCCTTAGGCCATTCTTTTCTTTCCTATCTGGTGTCTCCTTAGTGGTTCTGTCAGATTGTTCTCCTATGATTCTTTTTCATCGTAACATTGACATTATTGAAATAAACCTCATCTTCTGTTGCTCATGAGTTTAAAAGACTGTATTAAGGTGTATGCTTTACTACAGTGTGTGTGTGTGTGTGTGAGTGTGTGTGTGTGTGAATGTGTGTGAGTGTATGTTGTGTGTGTGTGAGTGTGTGAGTGTGTGTGTGTGAGTGTGTGAGTGTGAATGTGTGAGAGTGTGTGAGTGTGAGTCTTCCAGAGAACGTCTGTTCTGTGTGTTTAAGAATGGGTGTGTAGTGTTGGGGTGGTGCTCAGGTCATTGTTTAGTTAAGGGTTTGTGATAAGCTGATGCATAGCCTTTGCTCTCCCGGGTGGGGTGGGGGACAACTTGCAGCCTATTCACGAGGTGAGTCAATTGTTCTGCCTGTTAGTTGCTCTACCCAGATGAGAAAATCCAAAGGAGGCCGCAAACTTAATCTCAGGTAATGTGTGCTTCTCTTAACTTAATAAAAAGTTACACAAAATATGCATTCATTGTAATAAACCAGACAGACTAGTAAAAGAAAACTCCATCATTGCTCGCTGTCTCTTGTATTACTAACGTGTGTGTACACGTGCGTAAGCTAGTAGTAGTAAAAACTAACTTTTAAAGGATTATCTTTATTTTTTATTATATGTGTGCATGTGTGCCTGTATGTATGCGCACCTGAGTGTAGGTGCCTTTTTTTAAGGGCAGGAGAGGGTGTCAGATTCCGTGGAGTGTTAAGGGGGATTGTAAGCTGCCCTTTGTGGGTGCTGGGAACAGACATCACTCAGGTCCTGTTCAAGAGCAATACTCAACTCTCAAACCCTGAGCCACCTCTCGGTACCACCTTCCAATTTCCTTTTCGTTTGCTTATTTCGTGTGATGTGGGCATATTGCTGTGCCAAAATTCTGGACCCCCAAATCACCAAGAGACCCATTCTGATGCAAAAGCAAAGAGTCTTTTATTGTTTAACGAGTTAAGTCCAAAGAAACCGTTGGATCCAGAAGGACCGGGAGAAACTGGCAAGAGCGGGTGTCTAGGCGTCAGCATCAATCTCAGGATTGGGGCACTTCAGGGCTTGGGCGGCCTGTCCTGTGTGGATTGGTCAACTGGTTGCTATGGCCCATACACCCTCCCAGGGCGGTTGCTATGCTCTGCAGGTCACTGTTAATGCCACTTTTATCTGAAACACCAGAATCCAGAGCCGCCAGCTAACTTCCGATTGGTTCCTCCCCAGGTGGAGGGTATCTGACCTAGTGACTAGGGCAGGTCCAGCAAGGTCAGATGTGCTGAGTCAGAGGTCTTCATGTTGCCGGGTCTTTTCTGCTGCCTGTCGTCGTGGCTGCTGATTCTCTCCTCCATCCACGTGGGTCCCTGGGGTCACACTCAGGGTCCCTTTAGACAGGGGTCTCTACCCGCTGTTTATCTTGTCACCAAGGCTGACTTTTACTGAGACTCTTAGGAGAGTGAAGACGCCTTCCTATTCCAAGGTGGGAGCTGGACTGTGCCCGTCTTCCTCCATCTCTCTAGGCCCCTTCGTAGACGCCCACCTTGTCGCATCTTCCTCACCGCCATTCAGGCCTCAGCCCGCCTGGTCAGCATCCCACACTCAGTCTACATCCGGCTGCACGCACGTGGGCAGATTTCCTTTGTCTTGACTCTGCTTTGTGCACGCCATCAGGAACACTTCGTACACAAGATTACTTCCTAATGCTTCCCTCTATTTGTCTTCCTCCAGCTCCCCCTTTTCCTTTTTTTTTTTTTTTTTTTTTTTTTTTTGCCAGTTTTAAATTCCAAGTTACAAGTATTTATGGAGCGCCTACCACGTGACAGACAGCACTGCTCCAGCTGCCACAGGCCAAAACAAATGCTATCGTGGGGCTTTTAGTCAAGTCAAGAGTAGTCCGGAGGAGACCACAGTGAGATAATTCCTTTGTATGCCAGCACAGGGGAGGCAGAGGCAGGCCGACTTTTATGAGTCCGAGTTCCAGGCCAGCCAAGAATGCATTGCACAGTGAGATCATGCCTCAGAAACAAAACCAGACCCACTACATTACATACCTGTATATATTAACGCTAAGGCAGAAGGCTGGGTGGTATATTTAAGATGGCTAGCACCTTAAAGTAAAGGTAAGGAGGAAAATAACTAGAGTTGATAAATACAGTCCCATCCAGGGAGGTCATGGCGTGCTTCCCTGGAAATACAGCAATCAAAGAGATGATGATACTGTAAGCAACGTACATATCTGTGGCTCGAATAGAAAGTGTTCCCCCATAGCGGTGGATCTCAACTCGTGCCTTTGAGGGTCAAATGATCCTTTCACAGGGGCCACCTAAGACCACTGAAAAACACAGAAGTTTGCAATTTGTAACAGTAGCAAAATTACACTTGTGAAGTAGCAGTGAAAATAATTTCATGGCTGGGAGGGGGGCGTCACCACGGCATAAGGAACCGTGTTAAAGGGTTGCAGCATTAGGAAGGTTGAGAACCACTGCCCTACAGGCTTATGCATTTGAACATTTACTCCTTACACGGTGGTATGCTTGGAAGGGGCTTAGAACTTATAGAAGGTGGGGCCCATCTAGAGGAAATGGGTCACTGTAACCTTAAAGGTTACATTCTAGGTTCCATCTAGTCCAAGTTCCATTCCCGCTGTTGAATGCTCAGCTACTCCAGACAGGCCACTCTGCCATGCCTTCCTAACCGGGAGTAACCCTTGACTATGGGTCAAAATAAAATTTCCCTCTATTAAGTTGCTTCTGCCGGGCAGAAAAAGTAACTAAGGCAGAAAATCAGAACCAAGAATGGGTCCATTGCCATACGGTTCGCACTCATTTGGACCTGGTTTGCAGGGGAGAATGGGGAGAGTCTGGGGGGCGTCAGGTTACAGAAGCCCTAGGATGCTGTGAGCAGAGCTTAGGAGGCCATTCCAGAGGGGGGTTCAGAAGACCAAAATGCTGATAGAAATGTGGCTGGGAAACACTATGCTACGGAGGCTGCAGAGGGAAACAAGAACTGTATCGGAGATGGACTAGAGGTCATTTGTGTATACCCTTACCTGTAAGCCCCTTGCCCAAGGACAGATCACTTCCTGGAATACTGCTGGAGACTACTGTTTATGGGAGATAACAAGCCACATGTTTTCACTCCCCTAAGCAAGTTTGTTTGACCCATCTGCACCGGATGTGGTGGATCACATGTGGGCAGGAGGTACAGTAGGCAGGAAATACATCCTGACTGGACCTGATGGGAAACATGGTGGCTTTATGGGGTTTCCCTTTAAAGCCTCTGCAAAGTAAGACTAGTGGCCATTTTCTGAGAACCTAGGAATGGACCTAGCCAGAGTCCATCATACTGGCCGGTATTCAATTAAAGCTTGGTTCAAATGCGACTCAAAATTATGGTAGTGATCTTATTCTCGCCCAGCAGGATAATCAGTTTAATTACAAAGTAATGAACTAATTAATTCAGTGAAAGGAATTGGAAGACAGCATACCATCTAGGCTGTGGTATGGTTATTGTTCACAGCTCTTACACGAATTTTCAGTGACAAGGAACAGAATGTCGAGCAGAAATATGAGGGGAAAAAAATCTGTGGTTTGGTATGCAGAAGAGCATGAGGAAGTTTCAAGTTTCAGACTAGATTGGTGAGGGAAAGCCAGCTACGGTGGATGTTAAAACTGATGCAATTAGAGAAAAGCCAGACACTTTGCAATATGGAAGAACCACCCAACCCATGGAAGACTCCAGGGTATTAAACTGAAAACTCACTTGAAAAAACATGTACTTAAAAAAAAAAGTACCTGGAAAGATAGAGCCTCCAGTGTAAGCTTTCTAGGAAAATGTCTCCCCAGGGTCAGCCACAAGCACTTGTAGCCATTTTCAGAAGAGGACATCTTGAGCTGGCGAGAGGGCTCGGTAGCGTCTAATTGCTGCTGATTTTGAAGACATGCGGGATACAAGAGCAAGGAGGCTTGAGCCAAGGTTTCAGGAAGAAAAAGAAAACAAACCATCAGGGAGGCTAGTTAGCGTGCAGAGTCAGATTTCCTTCTAGAAGAGGTCAATGTGTGAAGCTTTGAGAGCTGCACTTAAGCTACAGTAGAGACCCTAAGATGCTGGAGATGCCAGGAGCGTAGAACATGTGCAGAGGAAATCTGCAAGCACCAAGTCCAAGAGAAAGGATGCATGATGCTGCAGATCACGGGCTGTGGGTGGGGCTACACAGCAAGCCTATTGGAGCCCACATGATGCTACCACAAACCCTGGCCGCCTCATAGTGATACAAGGTTTGATGCTTGCCCTGTTGAGTGTCAGCCTTGCTCTGGTCCAACCCTTTCCCACTATTCCCCCATTCCTCCCTCCTGTGTGAAATGAGGATGTTCACTATTTGTCACTATAGATTGAAAGTATCTAATTCTCCTTTCAAGGGTGTTAAGTGTGATTGAGACTTTGAGCCTCAAAAGTGCTTTAAACGTTTGCTTTTCTTTTGACTGCCCTGAACTGTTCAGTGGGTATGAGTTTTACAAACATTATGTGCATTATTAGATGGTAGAGATGGAGAATACTGGACCTTCCCCGGTCTGCACGGCGAGAGCCAGCAACGATATGGTGGAGTCGGTGGCCCTTTCTGAGGCCAAGACTCCTGCGTCCTTCCTTCAGATGGAAGTCCACGCGTGTCCCTGTGCTTGTGAACTTGTTATAGACTCAGGAACTGGGCATTTGCAGCCACCGCAGAGGACATGAATCCTACACATGCCATAATCTCTCTCCCATCCTGCCTACAGTATCTGGCTGTGTGGAGCGAGGAGCACTGTGTAATGCAGAGAGCGGCTAGCTGCAGACCCACCGGAAAAAAGGTCATCACGTCTGACTCTCCTGCTGTAGCTCTTGGATATATTTGCATTCGCACATCTTGGCTTACTTGAGGGCCGCCACCAGGCCTGGGCCTTTAACTTTTGAATGATGCTGAGACTGTTAACACCATGGCAAATTTTGATGATGAAACGTTTAATACCATGGGATGGGGCGATTCTGTATCTTGCATATGTTGTTGGGACAGAATGAATAGATGGCACCAAGGAACACTTACGGCAGACGTGTAGGAGGGTGTGTGGCTAGGGGAGACCCTTCAATTAGCTTGATTTCCTCAATGAAACCAGAAGCAAGGCTGTCAGCTGAACATGAACAAGGATAAGTAAATTAAGGCTGAGGTCTACAAGTCTGTCTGGAGACCTGGCAAGTACATGGGCATGCAAACAGGGATGCTTATCAGCAAGCAGAATTAATTGCCAAGGGCCACTTGAAGCTCACTGTCATGAATTCTCAGATTAGAATAGCCAGAGGGCGTGCGTGTGTCCCCACAACCCTGCTGAAATACATAGGCAGCGCAGGCATGGTGGTGATAGAGTCAAACCCAGGATTGGGTTTTTCAAGTAGGACAGAGGGAGGGAGGGAGAGGCCCAAGGGAACCGAGAGCAGGTTCAGGAGAGCGGCTTCATCAATTGTCCAAGGGGTGTAACCTGATATCGGAGCCCAGTAATGGAAAGAGGGATTATTGGTCTCAGGATCCAAGAATTCTTTGCATTAAAGCAAAAGGAGAAGAGAGGGGACTAGAAGGTGGACGGGACTGGTTGGACAGAGCGGAGCTTAGAATTTCAGAGCGAAGCGGTGGCAGAGTATCTACTTGGAACTGCCGTGTGTGGTGCGGTGGCCACTAGCAATGTGTCAAAAATAAACACACACAAAAGTAGGACTTGTCTTAATTGATGAGCCATCGGAGGCAGGGTCGCCTGGCCCCACTGCGGAGTTTTTGCCAGATGATGGCTAACCGGAGGAGGAGACCCGGTTCTCCTCAGCAACGCGGCCCATGGCAGTTTGCCCGTGAGCCAGGGGATGGTGACATATTCTTTCACGTATGGGCAGCACTGACTGTTGTCAGTAGGTTATAAAACAGAGGAGGAATGGTGAGAGGAAAAAGAGGTCTGTGGCTTGACGGTGTGTGTGGGCATCCAGAAAGAGCTCGAAAGGAGAGGTGAGGCATGGATGTGACCTGGATGCCTTGTACTCACACATGCGATTGCCAGAAAGAACACATACTAGTATATTTAAAAGGTGGGCTATAGCGTGGAAGGAGTACACAGTGCATTCTCACGAGTCAACACCAAGAAGAAACATCCCACTGACAACTTTTAAAATGTCAGTGGCACATTGAAATGGAAGGACTCGAACGTACTGGCCCAAGAAGGCACATTATGGGGCAGGGTTGGTGACTGTCTGTTAAGAGCACTAACTGTTCTTCCCGGGGATCTGGGTTTGGTTCCTGGAACACCCACAGAGGCAGTTGATAACATCTGTAGTTACCATTCCATGGGATCTGACACCTTATTCTGGCCTTCCTGGGCACCGGGCACATTAGTGGTTCACAAACACACGTAAAGATGAGTTAGTCTCCGAGGACCACCACATCAAACCCGCCCCCACCCCTCCCCCTCAAAAAAGTCTTAAAAATTTATTATGAAAGCCAGTGTCTCCCCTTTTAATGTTGGTCCACATTTTACTTCTATTATATTTTGTGAGGAAAGTGGCGGTGATGGATAAATCTATAAGAGGAACAATGCTCTTACAGGAGAGTCATCTACAAGGACATGAAAATGACCGGAAAACTCATGGTAGAGTCACTTTGGAATGGCTGACAATAAATGAGAACGTAGCAATCCCCTAGAAACCAGGGCTTATGGTTAAGGGGGCTTGTACAAGTACATGCGGTAGTTCACAGTTTGATGGCATGGTGTTTAGAGCTGGGAGTCATTACGGAGGAACAAAGGGGAATTGTCTAGGCATGGCGGTGAGGATCCAGACATTTGTTCCACAGTCTGTGCTGGGGGCACAAAGGCTGTGGTGGAAAGACATTGCTGCCACTTGATAGGGCCACAGGGGAGGTGTGTCCTCAGCAGTTTAGAGCAGGGAGGGAGAGGTTTGTTTGTTTGCTTATTTATTTATTTATTTATTTTGTTTGCTAAGAATGGCCTGTGAGCTCCAGATCCACCTGGAAGGTTCAGGAATTGAGCAAGAGAGTGAGATATAAAGATGAATAGAAGACCTAGGGCTTCTTAAGGGATTGGCATTCATAGTGTTAGGGATGCAGTCCAGAGGTTTCCAGGCAGAGCACAGAGAGCAGGAAGGCTGTGAGTGTCCTTCATTCTCTTCTGCTAGAGGCCATGGGGTGCTTGGAAGCGGGAGTTATTCTCGAGTCTGAGGAAGGGGCACATCAAAGCCCACCATCCTAAGTGCTCCCAACTGCTCAAGCAACACTTGCGGCCTTGTTGGGATGGTATAAACAAATGTCAACAGAAGGGCCCATATGCCAGGCAGCTGGTGGCACTATCTTAATATGGTGGGACCTTTAGGAGGTAGAGCCTGGTGGGAAGAAGTTAGCCACAGGGATCTGTCCTCAGTCGCTGTGAGATAAGCCCGTGTACCACTATCATCTGATAGGCACAAAGGGTTACTGGGTCTGGAGACTAGGGGTTGAAACTCTTTAAGTATAGGTGATTGATAGGCGATTTCCTTAGCTAAGAATATCTCCCAATTACTGTGCAGAGGTAGATGACTTATACCTTTGCAACCTGAACAAAATCCTACCTAGGTCTGGATGAGGGCCGAGCACTGCCCCCTCTGCACTGACTTACTCTGGCGCGTCTAGAAGGAAACGGCTCATGTTTTCAGAGCTGTGCCCCGTAAGGGAAAGCGGTATCATGTAAAAGTCATGAAGCCAGAAGCACAGCCTAGCTCATATCTTCCTCGCTCCCTTCCCACGTCCAGGCCATCACTAGCTTCTGCCCACAGATTCTATACTCCAGTCCATCTCTGTGGTTCATCTGCAAATCCCCTCTGGCCCCTCCTGTCCTATTACAGCCTTTTGACTAAGCACACTGTCCTAGTGAGGCATTTGCAACATTCCGAATTCTTGTCCTGCCACTCTCTGTAATCTACATCTCCGCATGGTCCCACCCTGATAAACAAAGCCGCGGCCTGCCTCTCACCCTCAGATTCCCTGTGGACTCGCCTCTCTGGGGTCCTGGCACTGGCTATGTCCCCAGCCGTCACAGACAGAGCCTTGCAGGCGTGGACCCTCCCAGTTAACGTCCATGCTGATCTTCCTGACTTTTGTATTAGACATCCTTTTCTTGAGCTCTGGGGCCCAGGTTACACACGCCTCAATTCTATGCGCTTTCTAATCTCAAGGACAGCTGAGGTTGCTATTATTTGATGAACGTTTATTTCCCCTAGTAGATCTCCTAAGGTCGGAGACTGGCTATGAGGGGTCATACTGTGCTTGACGTTAAACAGAAGGCTGAGAAGCAACTTTTTTTTTTTTTCATACTGTATCCCACCACAGAACATACTGCATGAGGTAGGCTGTCAGTACTGTTGCATCAATAGAGGAATGAGCTGGGTTGTCATGAGATCCTGAGCCTTTTTTTTAAATAAAGGGCTGGGCATCTACAATGGGATTCTAGTGGCTCCGAAATTCAGCATCAGTCAGTAAGTGTTGTACACATAGCCCTAGATTTGTGCCAGGCTCTGTGTTGAGTCTCTGCTAAGCCAACTGCGGCCACTCATCTGGAAAGGGGAGATTTGGGGTTGACACAAGTATCACAGCTCACACGCAGAAACAAGACGTACAGTAGTTTGCAGTCTTGGCGTCTGCATTTCTGGGTAAATTCCTTTCCTCTTTGTGACACATTGACCTTCCCAAGGTGTTGAGGTAAACAGCAACCGACCAGGTAGCCTGCAGCAAGCTCTGCTGGTTGCTCATGGGCAGCCACTTCCTGAGTCAGATCTGCCCCTTGGGTGGGTCCCTGACCTTCAGCCCACCTTACTGAAGGCGGGTGGGAGGCTGTTCCGTGATCAGTCATAGAGGTTATCTATCCATATTCACCCCGACTCTCTGAAGTGTTTACACCCTGTAATGACATCGCTATTTTCGGTGACAAATGCGGCAGCTTCTAGGCCAGGCTCTCTCTGGTTCTGGCTTCCTGTGGGTGCGGGAAGACGGAAGCAGCAGATGCCCCACTACCGGTAGCCTCTGAGCCAGCAATCTGCCTGTGTTGCCGAGGGTGCCCTGCCCTTCACAGCTCCCGAGTGCTGACTCTTTGCCATTTGACCATCTGCTTCGCTGGCCCCCACATTTGCGAACTGAGGCTTGCAATGCTTCTGGGTGCCCGTCTGGCCCAGCATCAAGGGCCTGCCGCTGCTCCTCTGACCGTCTCTTCTTTGGCCCTGTAGTCTCTCTGCTCCTTGAGAGCTGATGGGCTCATAATATAGCTGAGAAGGCCAACCAGCTATTGCTAAGTCTCTTCACTAAGAAAGCACAATGGAGCAGATGACATAAAGAAAAAAAAAAAAAAAAAAAACCAGAAAACAACATGACCTTAGTTCTTTTTCCTCTGAGAGCAAGGACTAGGCTGTCTAGAATATGGAAGTTATTTGAAAATATGGGTTGACCTGAGGTTGAAGAAGAGGAAGAGAAAGTGCGTAGGAGGAAGCGATGACATCAGCCATTTGAGCTGACCTGGAAGAACAGAGGCATTGTCTGTCCCGCCCTTCCATTGGAGGAGTGGCAGCTGGCTGAAGCAGGAAGCTGCTTGGCTGGGGCCTTGGCCACAAAGCTCCACCTCCAACTCATCTGCAGTCCATTCTCAAGTCCAAGAAGAGCCTTTTATGCCCACAAGCAAGTACCCCTGGGACCAGGGGAACAACACACTGGGATGCAATTGGGAAACTGGAGGCCACATGCGCGTAGCACCCAGTGTAATGAGAGCACTCCGCAAAAGCAAAGAGACGCGGTAGATTTCACGCCTCCCCTCTCTTTTTTATTTCGTAGCTCATAGAAGCGATTCACATCCACGGGGAAATACAACCGCGCGAAAGCCTCTTGCTACCCCCGATTCTAGCCCCAAAAGCTAACAACTAATGTTGACAATCCTGCGAAACCTCTTTGGCAACATGATGCTGACTAAGGAGATTATAACAGCTTACAGATACAGAGCCCATGCGTGAGCACACAGAAGGACAGACAGAATCTGACGGTGTAGAACGATGGCAAGTAAGAGAAATGGGGTCCAGTCGAGGCAGAGTTGAAAAGTCTGTGGCGGGCCAGGCTGGAGTGTAAGCGGAGTGATGGAACACAAAGATGTAGGTGAGCCTGGGGATGGTAATGAGAAGTAGGCAGGAATATTTAAAATTGCAGAGAACGTGTATGTCTCGGTTTGCTTTCTACCGCCGCCGTGATACACACAACGATCAAAAGCAAATCTGGGGAGGAAAGGGTCACAGTCCATCAAAAGTTCAAGGTACGGAGGAAAGAACTGGACCACAGACCAAAGGAGAACGCTGCTTCTTGGCTGGCTCCTCATGGCTAGCTCAGCTTGCTTTTATATTCAGCCCAGGATCACCTGTCCAGGGATGACACTGCCTGCATTGAGCAGGTCCTCCCATATCAACCACAAATCAAGAAAATGTCTCACAAATTTGCCTAAAGGCAAGCTGATGGAAGCATTTTCTCATTTGATAGTCCTCTTTCCAGATAGCCTTGGTTGTGTCAAGCTGACAGAAAACAAAGAACCAAACAAAAAACAACAAGAGAAGTATGAAGCTTAGGAGGTGCAAATCTAACATCTAGTTAGCTTTAGCTTCCTTAACTGCCAAATAATATATACTCATAGATTTATTGTTAATACTAAACGGGAGTAAATATATTCCTACAGCTCAGAATTGTGTAACAACCAACAATGAATGACAGTGCATCATCTCTCTCTCTCTCTCTCTCTCTCTCTCTCTGTGTGTGTGCACATAGGGGTGTTGCTGGAGATCAGGCCCAAGGTGTCATGCATGCTAAGCAAGCACTGTACCATTGAGCTGCACCTGTCCTGAGCGTGAGCAATTATTGCAGTCATTTATAATGTTTCAGCAACAGGCCTCTGCTTAAGATCGTTTGTCATATCATTACTCTTTTGTCTGCCCACAGCCAGCACATGGAAAAGTATGTCTGACAACATCTCAGGCTTTGCTTTGGAATTCTTTCCTTGGCCACTGTTTCTTCAGTTGCTGTTTCTTCCACCAATGTGTTGAATGGCATATTTTGTGCTGTATAACTTTGGGATTGGGATACTTTTCCATACCCGGTGCATATAAAGCCTTAGAAGTGTGTAGGGATATTTTAGTAGCCAAGGTCAGTGACTATTTTCTTCTTGCTTTCCTTTCCTGGTCTAGTACATGCTTGAAGTGGAGACATTAACTGATTTCTTACACACCACTCATACTACCCAACAACATCGAATACAATTGCTAGCTTAAGAAAAACAACCAGGAATCATTATGACAATTTCTGCTTGTTGTCCGATTTTCATAGCATTGACCATAACCTCCACCAGAGATGTCCTGGGCCAGTCCTTCTGACCCTTTGGGAAATTCTACTTTACGTCTAATTTGTATTTAGAATGGCTGGCTTAAGACTGCTAGCTCTAATATTCTGCATCCTGAATGCTCTTAGTTGTCTGTGAAATTGAGTCTGCCTACACCCTCTCCTAGTCTTGATTTATAAATAGGTTCAGCTGCCAACAATTACACATACTCTATTTTTTGATGCCCCTCAAGGAGGCTTTGAGAGGATAGGTGGCTTTTACTCTTATAAAGTTTTATCTGGAAGCTATCTCCAATCCCCTACATGGGCATTCTTGGAAGGACAGTGATGACTCTTGGTCCCTAAAGGCCAAGAAACAATCTCCAATATGCAGAGTAAATCCAGTATCAAATTTCTAACAGATCATCATAGGGACAGGCCTGGGACCAGCTTGTACATGTTAGAGTGCGTGCAAAATATTGATGGTGGATATATTAAGATGGCAGAGAAAAGAGAGATGATGAATGTATGTGTAGTCACAGATATGACTAAAGACTTAAGGCTGAGGGATATAGCAAGACACATTAGACCTGCCTGGCAAGCTAGAAGGGAGCTTGTGCAGGAAAGCGGCCTAGGTTAACTGGCTGGGAATTTCCGTTGTCGAGCCTGGGACTAGCATGGTAGGTAGTACTGAGAGCTATATAAAAATTTCAGGCATGACATGTTATTTATTTCTTCACATAAATCAGCAGGCAAATGAATTTAAAACCACCCCTTTTACAGATGCAGGCAATGAAGCCGAATGAATGAGGAAACTTGTCTGATGAGTACTCCCTGGCCTCTCTCTGCATTCACTCTTTGCCAAGGGGGCTAATTAACTTTGACTTGAATTAGCCTTTGGGGCCATCTCTTCAGGTGACACCCCGGTGGATTTTTTTTTTAGTCATCCTAAATTCATGGCATTAGTTAGCATTACCCCAAAGCATAGCCCAGAGTTCCTGGGTGCAGCAGATGGGGAGCGCCAAGAATTCCAAACTCAGAAGTGTTGAGTGTTAGGAGTGCCTCAGACATCAGTCAGTGACCACAGGGTAAAACTAAAGGAAGCATCCCGGGGGTGGGAGTTGGCGGGGGGGGGGGGTGGGGTGGGTGGGGGTGGGGGTGGGGTGGGTAGTGGACTAGAGGTCCTAACGCATGACTCTATAATTAGGACGTAGTGAGCGTGCAATTAGTTTCCGTGTGTAATTTTACAAAAAGAAAGAAAGAAGGGTAGGAAGGCAGGAGAGGAAGAAAGTAAGTCAGGCAGAAAGATCATCTTTCTAGTAGCCTGCGGCGCAGTCTCAGACTGACGAATCCGGTTGGACCAGTTGGGGGCTCCACTGAGCTTTATCCCCTGGGTGCCGCTGACATCCCACCGGGGAGGGTTTGTGAAGGACCCTCAAGGACTAGTCCCCGGAGGACACTTGTGTCTTCTTGGGTTATTAGTCCCATGAGCCACCTCACCCAGACTGAGCCCTCGCCCCGTTTGCTAGAGTCAGAGCACGGGACTCTCTGCCTGGGGCAACAGATTTGCAGGCGGGGTCTAAGGCTGTGCGAATTCCTAGATGTCTTAAGAGGATGCGTAGTTTTGGAAGTTAGCATCCCCCAAGAGCGCTTAGGCTCCCGCTCATTCGTACACTAGTGGGCTACACAAGGCCGGGCTGGGAGCCGGGTGCCCGCAGGGCGAACGCCCCCTCACCATCCCGGTCCATCCAGGAGCGGGGTCCCATCCCAGCCCTGCGACCCCGGACTGACTGACCCCAGGACACGTGGTGGGACTCGGAGCTGGAGCTGCTCGGGGTGGCGGGGCTCAGTCACTGGCAGGCTTGCAGGCATGCAGGCCCGGGAGCGGGGCTGAGTTCTCTCGGGACCTCTGGGATAGTCGCCGGCTCGTTCAGCCTGGAGTGGGGCCGGTGAGTCAGATCTGGAGCACCCGCGGGCCGGGCGGGGAGGTGTGTGTGTGTGTGTGTGTGTGTGCGCGTGTGTGCAGGGGGGGGGTAGGTGGCAGGTCAGGAAATGACATCAGAGGCCTGTGCTGGGGAAGGGTGGTCTGAGCCCGGCGGGGGCGGTGGTGAGTGGGTTGGCCGCAGGCGGACCTTCGCCCAGCCCGGAGCCCCGGGCAGGACCCGGGCCCCTTCCTGGGGGAGTTTCCTGCCCAGTGCGCCCTCCCCGGCCTCTGCCCGCCCCCTCTCCGGGCCGCTCCTTGTATGGTCTGGGCGCCGCGCTCTCCCCGCCCCCTCCCTGCCTCGCTGCCTCCCTCCCTCGCTCCCTCCCACCCCCTGCGCCTGGTCCCTCCCCGCCTGGCTGGAGGCTGCTCAGGACAGACCCGGACGCGCAGTCCGCGGACCCGGCGGTCATCCGAGACGCGGCGCGCGCGCTCCTTCCCGCCCGCCCGCGGTGAGCAGCTCTACCCTGCCGCCCCGGGGAGGGGACCCGGGGCCGGGGCGCTGGTGGCGGCGGCGCGGGTGGGGTCACCGAGGGGAGCTTGGACCTCGGGGTGTCAGCCCGGCGTGGCGCTGCGTAACCTGGCGACCCCCTCCCCCGGCAGCCCGGCCTGGCCATGGCGGCCCCCCGCCCGCCTCCCGCCGTCTCCGTGTCCGTGTCGGCCCCGGCGTTCTACGCCCCGCAGAAGAAGTTCGCCCCGGTCGTGGCACCGAAGCCCAAAGTGAATCCTTTCCGGCCTGGGGACAGCGAGCCTTCTTCAGTGGCCTTCGGGGCCCAGCGAGCGCAGATGGGCCGGGTGGGCGAAATCCCCCCGCCGCCCCCCGAAGGTATGCGGCTGGGCTCGGGGTACCCCCTCCCCGGCCCCTCTGGAGCGCCAGGTGGGGGTTCGGAGGTTTGGGGAGTTTGGGGGTGTCTGGGAAGGCTGCCGCGAAGGGGGCTGGGCGCAGCCACCCTGTCCTGAGCAGATGTTCTTACCTCATCTTGGAGCTCCTGGCTGGGAGCCAGGACCCTTGGGACTGTTCCAAGTCTCCCGCCTGGGGGTGGGAGGCGGGAATGTGGGCCAGGAATCTTCCCCTTTGGATCCGTTCTCCGAAGTGTAACGGGAGCTGCGTGGCTCCTCCTCAGCCGATCCCCGGCCTTTCTCAGGGCGTCCTGAGCCCCTCGTTAGGGTCCGCTCACTCTGGGGTGCAGAAGAGAGTTCTTGCATCAGGGCGTTAGAACTGTCGGCCCCAGAAGAGGAAAGAGGGCCGGTACTGATAGCCTTCTCTCTCCCTTCCTACCTAGACTTCCCTTTGCCCCCTCCTCCCCTTATTGGGGACTGTGACGACTCGGAGGGAGCCCTGGGAGGTGCGTTCCCACCTCCGCCTCCCCCGATGATCGAGGAACCATTCCCCCCTGCCCCTCTGGAGGAGGATATCTTCCCCTCCCCACCACCTCCACTGGAGGAGGAGGGAGGGCCCGAGGCCCCCACCCAGCTCCCACCGCAGGTAGGGAGGCTTTGGAGGGCAGCTTTAGGTGACGTGGGATGGGGAGGGTGAGTGGAGAGGAGTCTTACTTTTCCCCCCGATGAGATTGGGATGACAAGTGTGTGCTCTGATCCCTGACCCCTCCAGCCCAGGGAGAAAGTGAGCAGTATTGACCTGGAGATTGACTCTCTGTCTTCACTACTGGACGACATGACCAAGAATGACCCCTTCAAGGCCCGGGTAAGGGGCAGGGTAGTAGGAAAGGCTGGGGCCCAGAAGGAGAGGAGGGGACCTAAGGAGGGGAGGACAGCCTTCTCTAAGTGCGTTTCTCCCCTGCCTCTGTTTCCTTCTGCAGGTATCATCTGGATATGTACCCCCATCAGCTGCCACCCCGTTTATTCCCAAGCCTAGCACCAAGCCTGTCCCTGGGGGCACAGCACCTTTGCCTCCTTGGAAAACCCCTTCGGGCTCCCAGCAACCACCTCAGCCGCAGGCCAAGCCTCAGGTCCAGCGCCATGTCCAACCTCAGGCCAAGCCCCAGGTCCAGCCCCAACCTGCGTCTTCCACTAACGCGCAGCCCCGAGGTCCCCTGTCTCAGGCTCCAACTCCAGCGCCTAAGTTTGCCCCAGTGGTTCCCAAATTTACTCCCGTGGCTTCCAAGTTCAGCCCGGCTCCGAGTGGACCTGGGTCACAGCCCAGTCAAAAGTTGGTGTCTCCAGAAGCTCCCTCTCCTGTGGGCACAGGGGCCCCTCAGCCCACCAACCTCACCTATGCTCAGCAGAAAGAGAAGCCCTTAGTGCAAGAGAAACAGCACCCAGTGCCTCCTCCAGCTCCGAGCAAAACCCAAAACCAGGTGAGGAAGGCTGGGCCTCAGCCTGGCACTGGAGTGCACTACAGAATAAAGAAAGGGCTTAGTGGGGTAAGGCTGGGGTGGAGGATCAGGGAGCCAGAATGGGTGTGGCAGCGGGGGAAGTGTGGGGTTATCTGGTAGGGCAGAGAGAAAGTTCTTCTGGAGGAAGCTGGGTACTAGCTGGGGCCTGGGTCAGCAGGGCAGAACAGCAGGGACTTAGAACGAAGAGGATACAATGTTACCTTGTGCCCTTCCGCCCCAGAACCTTAAGGGGTAGAATGAGATCACTAGCCCGGCCTTAGTTTTTCTGGATCTTGGGCCTTGACTTAATCCCAAGGCGCCCGAGGGCACATCTAGAGATAAAAGTGGAGTCAGCTCCAGGACACACCTCCAGGCCAGTGTCAGCCGAATGCCAGTACTGGACATCAGGCAGGAGAGGACTCTCGAACAGGTTCATCTTTCTGAAGTCACAGACAGGTCTGGGGTAGAATTTCCAGCCTGTTTCCCACAAGGTGTTAGACCCTGGTCAGGTTGGGTGAACTTTGAGCCGTTTTGTTTATTTGTTTGTTTGTTTGTTTTTCCCCTAACTGTCTTTGAAATAACCACCCACCCCAAACAGTGGCCGCAAAGAGTGTGTGGAGCGTGCAGACTTGTCTTCTCCGTCTAGCGCACGCATGCTCAAACTAGAAATATTCAGCACAGTTGTCTGTTAGTTCAGGAGCGGAGATCTCCTAAAGCGACCTGGTGGGTCACTTGCACATAGTGTGTAAAAGAAGTGTAACCGAGTTCCTCTTGCTCAAGAGTGAGTCTGCGCGTTATAGGGCTTTGAAACTGGGAGCCAACATGGGGGTTGGCAAGTTAGGAACAGCCTCATGAGGTTGGTCTGTCTGCCTCCAGGTCTCCGAGAACGAGAGAACCCAGACGGGATTGGGAATAGCACTTAGGTAGAAATAGCCGGTGTGAGATTCAAGGATATGAGCACAGGAGGGTGGGAGTGGGCTGCTGGAGAGCAGAAAGCAGGAGGTTCCTGTGGGAAAAACTTCGAGCTGTACTGGAGATTGGTGGGGGCAGGAGTACTAGGTAGAGAAATCTCCCTCAGGGCGCTTGTGCATACTAGACAATTACCAAGGGTTCCTCAGCGATGTGTGCTTTGGCCAGGAGGACTGCTGGAAGTAATAGTTTTGGAAGTTCTCTACGGTTTTTCCAGCCAAGATGCATATTAGAGGCAGAGAGGTCTGTGATGCAGGCGAGTTCCCTCGTGGGCCACAGTGGTACGGTATCAGTTGCAGCGAGAAGTAAGAGCCGTTCCAAAGGGAGAACCTACAGAAAGAGGCAACTGATAAGCAGCTGGGGTCCGGGAACACAAATGCCAGGGAGGCTCAGTGTGGACAAAATAGAGAAGTATGGATGTGGAAATGGTTGAAACGGGAAGAGGAGGGGTCCAGCTGCCAGCGTGTTGAGCAACAGGCTTCAGGCGCACTTGCTGTCAGCTAGAACTGTCACTCAGCCTCTGTGGGGCTTGAGGCAGGGGTATGCCTCAAGCTAGAGGCGTGCGCGTAAGCATCCATACCATGAGTAGCTGACCAATCTTTCAAGAACTCCATAGAAGGAAGTCTGAGGCCTCAGGGACCTTGGGTCATGCAAAGAGAATGGGGGAAAACCCCCAGGATGGGGTCCATAGAAGCAGAGGAGGTGACCTTGGGGATCTTCACTGTGGGCTTAGGATAAAGGATGAAGGGACGCAGAGATTTGAGTCTTAGGACTGTGTAGAGATGGCTCTGGGACTGCTTGTGTCCTGTGGTGGGGGCAACGTTGAGTAAACAGTTGGTGGAAACGTGGAAGTTAGTAGTGGAGTCCGATCTCAAAGTTTTGGCAATGGAGTTGAGTATGGGGACGCTGAGGCAGGAGGATTGCTGTGAATTCAAGTCGGACGATACAGTGTCTCTCTGTCTCTTTGTGGTGTATCTCTTTCTGTCTCTCTCTCTCTCTGTATGTGTCTGTGTTAGGAGTTTCAAGTTAGGGGAGGAGAATCCAGGTGTGTGTTTCACCCAGGAGGCAGAAGCCAGCAGGGAAGACGCCAGCCATCTCTGAGAGCAGCAGCTGACCTCAGAGGCACTGGGGTGGTGGGGGTGGGGGTGGGGGGGTCAAGGACAGGGTGACACAGTGTTTGGTTGGAAAGAAAGAAGGATGAGGGAAGTTTAACTGGCAAGCTGCCAGGCATTTAAGGGGTGAGGTCATCGGTGAGTGTGAGGGAGGGGGCCGAGCTGTGGGGGGGGGGGCTCAGGGAGACCGAAAAGGTTTGGAACAGCTGCTGTGGGGAAAGCAACTGGGGATCTGGCAGAGCCAAACACCAGACAGAGAGGCTGGGGCTGGAGGGTGTGGCAGGTGCTGCAGTGTTTTGGGAGCTCTGCAGTGTTCAGCATCTCTCCACCTACTTTCTGCAGGGTAGAGGCAGAAACAGGAAGCAGGCAGTGCTGTGGCCCAGAGTTAGAGATTGGGCCAGATAGCACGGGGCGGTGGAAGAGGCCTTTGTAGAGAGAGCTAGGGAAGAAGCCAGTCTAGGGACTTGATTGACAGGGCACAAGGGCAACTTGAAGCCTAGGTAGGATCTTGGGGGGGTGGTGGCGAAGAGCTGATCAATCATACGTCCCAGACGCCTCGGGGTGGAAGGCACTGAAGATGAGGATTTTGAGGTCATGGGAGTGAACAGTGACATTGTTGCTAGCAGGCAGAGGAGGCCGCAGCTGACAATGTCCTGCAGGAAGGATGCGGGCACCACAGGGAGGAGTATGGTTGAATAGTTTATCCTTCCCAAGATGGGAACAGCCATTTATAGTAGCATTTACTAGAGAGCAAGGATGAGCGGAGGCCATTTCCCTGTCCTCAAAGTGCAGGCAAGGGCATCTTGGGAGAGGACAGAGGTGAAGCTTGCCTTCAGGGACCCCCTGTTAGGTAGGAGTAGGAGACTGAAGGAGTCAGTCTTAGGGAAGCCGCTAGGGTCAGGCCGGGGGAGTGTGACTTCTGTGTTTCCCTTGGGAAGGCGTGGCATGGCATGTAGAGCTCAGAGTGCAGTTCTGGGGGTGGAGAAGGAGATAGTGAGGAGCTTCGGGGGATGGAAAGGGGAAGGCATCAGCAGATCTTAGGGTCACAGCGTCCTGGGTGGACTTAACCCTTCTTTAGACTAGGTCCATCCAGAATTCTTGGAGTGTCTCAGGGACGTGCTGGCACAGGTCAGATAGCCCCTCTGCAAGTTCCCAGGTTTCTGAAGTGCTTTGTCCCTACACAAGGACATCCTTCCCTCTCGAGTCTTTAGCGCCACAAGGTCCTCTCTCTGTGCAGGAGGAATGGGCTGGTCTAGAAAAGGCCTATGGATCTCCCCTGGAGACTTGCCGGGGAAGGACTGGGATCACATGGGCTACAAAACCTTTGCTTAGCCCCTTACTTGGGAAACAATACCAGGGTGTCTGAAGAATAAGGGTGGGCTCCTGCAGGCAGCTGTCGAGGGTTTAACCTACGCTTCTAGCCTCGTGGTACCCTCATGATGATAGGGATTGCTCAGCGGCTGGTGGGATTGGTAGGTGTGTGTGTGTACACGTATGCATATATGTTTTTGCATGGTGTGGCACCTGTCTGGGGCACCGGAGGTGCTGTCTGAGCATGCTCTGAGAAGTTGGTGTGATTTGAGCCGTATGTGTGGTTCCAGTTGCTTAGTTGTCCTGGTCTACCTGAATGCCCGGGACTGTGAGGTTTTGGCCTCTGCAGGTGCAGATGCCCCACTGTAGGAGATAGAGGCTAAGGTCAGCCTTGCCCCTGTGTTTATATGTGTGGTGCTAGGGGTCAGGGCAGACAGGAGATCGAAGAGTCAAGAGTCCTGGTGTCTAGGGAAGGAGGTGGAAGCTTAAGTCTTTACGTAACGAACGATCAGCTGGCCCACCTGGGAGGAGTTAGAGAGTATGACAAATGTGTTTGGGTTTCTAGGTGCGCTCTCCTGGAGGTCCGGGACCCTTGACCCTCAAGGAGGTGGAGGAGCTGGAACAGCTAACACAGAAGTTGATGCAGGACATGGACCACCCTCAGGGGCAGAGCGTGTCTGTGAATGGTGAGTCCACAACCCACTCTTGGGGGACATACTCCCTGGGCACGGACTCCCAAGAGCTCTGGGGGTCTTCCGTCCTTCCGGCTGAGACAGAATTTTCCGATCTTCCTTCCCAGAGACCTGTGGCCGATGCAGTCAGCCGCTGCCCCGGGCACAGCCTGCCGTCCGCGCACTGGGCCAATTGTTCCATATTGCCTGCTTCACTTGCCATCAGTGTCAGCAGCAGCTGCAGGGCGGGCAGTTCTACAGCCTGGAAGGGGTGCCGTATTGTGAGAGCTGCTATACTGTAAGTCTGGGCTGGAGCTTCTGGCTACCGTGGGGCTGACACTGGATGAGTCTTGGAAGGAGCACCTTGGGGGAGTCTGGTCCCCGTCATAACCTGCTCTGATTGTCTCCCAGGAGACCCTGGAGAAGTGCAACACCTGTGGGCAGCCCATCACCGACCGAATGCTGAGGGCCACTGGGAAACCGTACCACCCGAAGTGCTTTACGTGCGTGGTCTGTGCCTGTCCCCTGGAGGGCACCTCCTTCATCGTGGACCAGGACAACCAGCCCCACTGTGTCCCTGATTATCACAAGTGAGGACCTATCATTTTTCCCCCCTGTTCATCCATGTTTTGTCTGGTAACCAGGCTGCCACTGGGCTCCAGCTCAGCAACAGACCCCCTAGGTTGCTTCCGGGTTAGCTTTGGCAGCTCCCTTGGGTCTCTGGGGTGTGTGTGTGTGCCTCTGCTCAGCAGTTGGTCCTAGAATTCGGTTGGGTTCTCAGAGTTCCTTTGGTGTACTGGCTTCTCCCTAGACTCGTAACAGTCCTAGGCTGGCTGGCAAAGTACCAGCGTTAACTATAGGATGGGAAAAATGAATTCTGTCGCCACCTTGGACAGCATGTCTAGGGGTTACATTTGCAGGATTTTGTGTGGGTGGCTAGGATTCCTGGTCCCTCTGCTCTCTCTGGGGCCAGGCTGGAGGTATGCACATGCAGAGGGAGGTGTTCCTGCAGGGCTGTAGTAGGGGTGTGTCAAGGGTGTGGGAACGAACACCTATAACCGAACTGTGGGAGATAGAGCGTTGTGTAAATGGAGAGGCAGGAAATTTCACTTGATAAGGGCTTGCTGTGTGTGCCACTTGGTCCTTTGGCCTTTCTCATGAATCTGCTCCACCCAGTCATGAGGTGTTCCCTGTGACCACACAATCTGTGCCTCCTTACCCTGCGCCCTCCTAGGGGCTGGAAGCCCGATGTGCCTGGATCCACTGAGCCTCTGGACCTGCTTTTTGATCCTTTAGGCAGTATGCTCCAAGGTGCTCCGTCTGCTCGGAGCCCATCATGCCTGAGCCTGGCCGGGATGAGACTGTGCGAGTAGTCGCTCTGGACAAGAACTTCCATATGAAGTGTTACAAGTGTGAGGTCAGTTGTCCCTCCCGTTGAGCCTTGGAAAAACCAAAGGACTTCCCAGCGGGAGGGGAGGGTGGGCTTGCCTGTTTGTGTGGATGTGTGTGTGTGTGTGTGCGCGCGCACCACGCTCGGTTAGGGGTGTCAGGTTTTAGCAGTGAGAAGTAGAACGGAGTTGGCTGGGGTAGGAAGAACGGGAAGGTGGTGTGTTGTCTGAGAGTTGTCTAGTCCCTCCTTTCCAGCAGGAGAGGCCTGGTAAGGAGCAGGAAAGGTAGTATGGTCAAGAAGACTTGAGAGATCAGGGTGTCAACCCCAAGCCTATGGAACAATAGGAGCAGAAACCTTCCTGGCCAGTATCCCCCTTACCCTTCCTCCTTTCCAGGACTGTGGGAAGCCCCTGTCCATTGAGGCAGACGACAACGGCTGCTTCCCTCTGGATGGCCACGTCCTTTGTCGGAAGTGCCACACCGCTAGAGCCTAGACCCGAGTTGAGGACGGGCCTCCTTCCAGACTACAGGTCCATTCCCCACCGTGGACCACACACGCTGAGACCAATCCTTGCCTCTACCCTCCCTACATTCCAAACCCCTCCCCAGTATCCCCTGACCCAGGGCCTCAGCATGACCTAAAAGTGCCGAGGCCCGGTCCCGGGCTCCACCCCTTGCCTCTCTTACAGGGATTGCCTATCGTCCTGAGGTCCCCAACCCAAGGGTCACATCCAGCGCTGCCGCTCTCACGGTTGTACCCATGCCCCTGGCTGGCCTGAGCAGCCCGTGCAGCGTGCTTGCTGAGGGTGCCAGAGCCAGCCCTCCAGCAGCCTGGACACCCACCTTGCCCTTTGTGCTGCTAGGTTGTGGCCACAGCTAAAATTATAAAACCTCATTTTCCAGATTTGCTAGTACTTGCTTCTTTGGTTGATACCTCAACTCCTGGGGTTGAAATGGAAGGAATCAATGGGAGGGAGAGAGAGAGAGAGAGAGAGAGAGAAAAAAAAAAAATCACGGGTAGGGATGAAAACTCAACTCCTGTTTATTTACAAAAATAGATAATGCATATAAGTATATATATATTTATATATATTAAACCTGCCCCCGGCACCCACCCACCCACAATCCCCTCCACTAGTACCTCCCTTTTTATAAACAAAGGCTCTTTGGTCCAAAGGCCAAGTCCCGATTGAGTAGGCAGGAGCAGCACCAATAGCCTACATCTTGTAGGCTGAGGACAGGACAGGACGGAGGGATGAAATGTCTTTTCGGCACCCAATCAGTCCTTAAATCCTTGAATACTGCAGAGAATGCGTTTCTGGTGCCCCGGCAACGTGATTCCCATCTGCGTCAGGTCCCTGTGGAAGAGGGAGGGGGTGGTGGTGGGGGCCTTGAGTCTAGAGGTTCAGACCCTCCCATGCCCAGGCTGCCTGGCCCCAGAGTGCTCACTCAGCTGTCAGCTCCAGCAGGCACTCCATGGTGTCCAGCCCAGCCGAGTGGAAGTTCAGGATGTAGCGTTTCATGCGTATGGACTCGAGCCACTCAGGGACACTCCGGTAAGGGATCCCATCAGAGCCGCTCAGGCTGGGCAGGCGGAGGGTCACCCTGTGGGATTCGATGCCGTATTTGTTCCCCTGGAGTACAGGAGCTGGTCGGCCTGGGCTACCACATTGCAGCCAGCCCTGAAATCTGATGCTTGCATATAGCTCATCCAGGCTCGGCATATAAACTGGCTGTTGTCTGAGACTGCTCCCTGGTATGCTCTGCTCAGCTGACTGGCCTGTTCCATGGCTAGATAGATCTAGGAAATGTAGACGCTAAGGGCATCTCTAGAGAAGAACTCCCAGCCCTTTAGACATGAATGCCGTCCTGACTTAAGGATGCTATCTTGCCTTTTCCTGAGATGGCCACCTAGGAGCAACCCTCACTTGCCACATTCAACCCCCCACACATACAGTGTTATTCTAACCCTCTGATAGCCACAATACAATGAGTGTTCCTGTAGGGAAGCCAGTCAGAGCCAAAACACATTAGCAAAGTAAATCTGCTGGGGGAAAAAATATCCAGCATTCCAGAAAGATTAGCACACACAGTCTCCAGCGTCCGAGGGAATTGTGTTCCAGAAGATAGTCTCAAAAGTTGGAACGTGGAAAACAATCTCTCCCAGAAACAAGGTTATATATGGCGGGTTTGATACAGAGGCCAGTACACCAGGCTCTTACCCGATAAAGCAGTTGAAGTCCAGCCTTGCCTGGCTCCCTGGCTTGACCTCCCCTCCTTCTACTTCATTCTCTACATTCTGGCCATGTTTTTGATAAAATACAATTTGGGGAAACTGGTCAACATTTCTTGTTCTCACAGAGTCCTACCTTCCCAGCAGGGCTGGTCCTCTGTTGGAATCTCTGCTGCTTCCCCATTCACAGGGCTGCTGGCTCTGACCAGATGCGGCCACCATTCTGTACTCGCTGTGATCTGTTATTCCTCAGCTCCTTCCAGACTGCCCGTGTAGTCAGTCATCGGTGTACTCAGACTGCCCCTACCCCACACCCTAGCTGCCTACGCTCTCAGGAGCAGGTACCAGGCTTCAGCAAATGACAGTATAGGTCCTCCAAGATTTGTCAGATCTGTGAATCTTTCCTCCACATGCAAGAATGGGAAAAGAAGGTGTCCCAAGTCTCAGATGGCCACAGGAACACCAGGGTTGGGAGTCACAGTCATACTGTAACTTACTTAGTGGGAAGGACAAACAAAAGTGAGCCTAAAGATTCCAGAGGAAATAGAGTGGGGCAGGTAATCTACAACTAACTCTCTTTTTCGAGACGGCTTCTCTGTAGCTTTGGAGCCTGTCCTGAAAATAGCTTTGTAGACCAGGCTGGCCTCGAACTCACAGAGATCTGCCTCTCTCTGCCTCCTGAGTGCTGGCATTAAAGGCATGCGCCACCACTACCTGGCGAGAGCTAAAACTCTTTCAATCATGCCTTTAAAACCTAAATCATGCCTAAAAAAATGGAGCCTACCTCCATTACCCTGGGCTTTCCCAGAGGGCAGGGGCTGGGAGCTGCTGTCTCATATGCTGGAATGTCCATTTTTATTTTTCCCAGACTCCCATCCTTTCCGAGCATACTTACTTACCTGGGGTCAAAGTTGGCAATGGTCCTTAGGGAGTGGGGGTCAGTGAGCAACTGTTCCAGATGAGCCTGCAGCTGGAGAAAGTGCGGCCTGCGGGCCCGGTCATACGCCCAGCAGTTCTTCATGAGTTCATATAGAGGGGCAGGGCAGTCCACGGGAGGGGGCAACCGGTACCCATCCTCGATGCTTTTCATTACCTGAGCCAGGAGACAGGGAGACATGCCTAGGCAACATCCACAAGGAAATCATTGAGCTCTACGCCCCAAGCAAACCTGACCAGCATAGATGTAATGAGCAAAGAAGTAACAGAGAAGGGATCACAGGAAGCATTGCCTGGAAATTAGAGTTGGGAAGAAATAATTATAGGAATTAAGAAGAGACAGGGATGGCGTGGGGAAACTAACTGTCCAGGGTTACCTCTTGATTGCTCATCTCCCCATAGGGCTTGTCACCAAAACTCAGCACCTCCCACATTACAATCCCAAAGCTCCACACATCGCTGGCTGTGGTGAAGATCCGATGGGCGATAGCTTCTGGGGCTGTCCAACGGATGGGGATCTTCCCTCCCTAAGAAGGCATGGCACAGCAGAGTGATGTTTCAGGGCATGGATGAGTACAGAACCGTGGGAATTGGGTTGTGCGTGGGTCACTGTGTAAGTGTAGATGCGGCTCTGACCTGGGTTTCATAAGTGCCGTCGAAGTCGTCCAGGAGGCGGGTTAAGCCAAAGTCGGACACCTTGCAGCACAAGTTCTGATTCACCAAGATATTCCTGGCAGCCAGGTCTCTATGGACATAATTGTGGCCACTGAGGTAGTTCATGCCGGATGCTATGCCCAGCAGCATAGCCACTAGCTGACCAGATGCTAGCTGGTCCTCTCGTTCCTGTAGTAGGGTGGACATACATCAGAGGGTGAAGAGTCTCCCACAAAGCATGGGTCTCCGTGGTGCGACCCCTCCTGAGCTGGCTCTCGGCCTATCTCACCTTTAGAAAGGCATCCAGGGCGCCATTTTCCATAAACTCTGTGACGATCATGATGGGCTTTCCTGAGAGACGGCACAGGCATCACACCCAGGCCCGGGTTTCTTCCCTTTGGCACCCTCCCCTCCCCCATCGATCCACTCCTCTCCCCCTCCTCCCACATTCTACTCCAGGTCCTGGGGATGACTGCATACTTTTTGTGACGACGCCTTCCAGGCGCAGGATGTGTGGGTGGTTGAACTGGCCCATGATAGTCGCTTCTCGAAGGAAATTCCACCACTGGCCATCTGGGGATGTGTCTTTCAAGGTCTTAATGGCCACGGTCTTACAGTCATGGCTGGGGGATCTCAAGGCTCCCCGATACACTTCCCCAAACTCTCCTAGGTGGGATGAAAATAAGGTCAGACCACCCCACAATGACACATCTAGTACCAGTTTTTCCTCAGTAGAAATCTGAGGAAGGACAGCTTAGATGGCCCCTCTGGTGAAGCAACAGTCTGAAGCCAACATGGAACTCTGCAACCCAGCCACTACTGTCTGCCATGGCCAGCATGCTCCTTGGCGTATGCTAAGTAAGTACTCGCTAGGTGCAGAGGGATGGAGCTGTGTTTGCAAAGGACAAGCTGGTCCGGGGCTAGTGCCCAAGTAACAGGAGGCCTGTCTGTTTCCTGTGAGTGAGCTCCCTGATCACAGTGCTGGCTCAGCTGCATCACTGACAAGGACACTGACAAGCTTTGTTCTCTGTGGAGATCTATTTTCCCCGGTGACTCAGGGGATTGGGGACAGCCCGAGGACACTGGGCCCCGGATGGAACGGAATGCTCACTTGGGGAGGCTCTGAACCTCTCCTGCTCTGGGGACTATCTGAGCACAACCTGCTCCTTGGCAGGGCGGTGACACCTCAATGGGTGCAGATGTGGTGTTTAACATTCCTTATTGGAAACCCCATAACCGCAGAGCCAAGTGTGTAGGTGGCAGAGGCTGCGGCCCGGCCCGGCAGCCCTAGGAGGATGCAGGCTGCAGCAGGCATGGATGCACCTGGGAACTGAGGTTTGAGGGGAGGGACCTGCTGGTGGCCATGTGCTACCATGAGAGGGAACAGCTGGGGTCACAGCGGGACTTACCTTCCCCTATGACAGTATCCACAATCAGCCAGGCTGGGTCCAGTTCCTGAGCAAAGTCTAAAGCTCCCTGGGCAGGGTCCTCATAGGCCTGGAGGTCCACGTAGGGTTTTAGCCACAGCTTGTCCTCTAGGGAGGACGAGGAGGCTCAGCACTACAGCATATACTTCAGGGATCAGTCAGGGCATGGGGGGCTAGGGACAAGGGCAGACCGCTGAGCCCGTTCTCTGCTCTCTGAGGGGAGCCTGGCTTTAGCTCAAGGAGACAAAAATCTCTATTCTTAGCAACGGAGCCTGTACATCCCAATCTTTTTCTTGTCTACGCTCCAAGCTCTTCTGTCCTACTGTTCAGGGTCCATAGTGGTGGCCAGAACTCAGACCCTGGAGTAAACTCCCTGCCTGGAGTTACCCAATCTTCCTGACTTGTGTCCCCAGCCTCTGACCCCATGCTGTCCAAGTCACTCACACCTCATCCCCCCAGAAGAACCCTCTCTTCCATTCCAGCTACTCAGACAGACACCAGACCTTTCCCTCTAGCAGAGCCACCTAATGAGGTGACAAGCAAGAAGCCCACATTGCCTCAGAGGGATTTAACCCCTTTCCTGCCTGACCTCAGCTCACAGACCTGGCTACCAGCCACACCAGGGTGGCTGTGTCCTGGTACCAAGAGCTAGTAGATAATTGCATTGGGGCAGCTGACTGCTATCACAGCAAAGTTAATTAACCAAAATTAATGAGGTGGCAAAATACAAGAGCCCTAGAGACAACACAACCCACCCACATTCCCAGAGTTGACCTGGGCATCTCTCTCTCTCATACACACAGACAGACAGACACACACACACACACACACACACACACACTCCTGCCTCACCTCGATCGACATTGGTGGCACGCTCACGCTGCCTCTGCTGCCTCTGTCGCTGGCCTCTCCTGTGGAGGTAGGACAACCTCTTCAGAGACCCAGGGAAATCTCAGTGGTCCCGTGGGCTCTGGCTGAATTTGCCAGACATGACAGCTGGGTGTGGGGAACATCTCAGCTTTGGTTTTAGGGGACAGGAGGATGATCTGGGGTAAGGTAGGGCTTCTAATAAGGCAGAGGGACCCCAGATAAATGGGTGGGGAGGACGGACCCAGCACCTTGAACGGAAGACATAAATCCCGATGAGCAGAGCGATTCCAAGCAGCAACCCAAAGATGATGGCCACAATCTCTCCTCCGGTCAGGCTCCTGGAAACTGGGCACAGGACTAGGAAGTCTGGGGGCTCATAGTCCTTAGGGGGGATACAGGCTAAAAGGGAGGGTCTTGGGTGTATACCCAGAGTCAAGTGTTCCAATGGGCAATGGATATGTCTCTCTTTATAGAGATTATTGAGGGGCCATGTATGCATAACTACAGAGAAGAGCAAGGGTCATTAAAAACTGGGAGCTGCAATGTGCGATGTCTCTATGAGACGATAATTGTGCGTGTTTAGGGTGGGACAAGAGGTAGATAACCTACCTGGTGGGCTTGTCCGAAACTCATGGTCAGGGGAGAAAGGGCCAGGACCCAGTGGGGTCAGGGTCCTCACTCTCACAATGTAAGTGGTATCCGGCTGCAGTTTTGTCAACAAGACCCTGGGTTCCAGAACCATCTGGTGCCATTCTTCATCCTGCAGGCGGGACTTGTATTAACGAGGCTGTGCTGACCCAGCCTTGGTAAAGATAAGCCCGCATGGAAGGGCCTGGACCCTGTGGGCTGCCGCGGTGAGCTCAGGGGCCTCTGCAGATGTTTGTTTATCCCGAGAAAGCCAGTTTGTTTCAGACGCTTTCCCCAGTGCTGTACCCCGAGTTGGGAATGTTAGGGTCTAGCAAACACTGAAGGGTGTCTCCAAGTAGCTTTCTGACCTGGTTCAGCACGTGCAGCTCGTAGCTCAGATTCCCTCCGGGGTTTCCGGGCCGGGACCCTGCCCAGGTCAGCTCCAGCTGCCGAGGTTCTTTCTTCACCAGCCTCAGGGACAGGCCGGAGAGTGACTCTGGACACCCAGAATTTGGAACGAAAGCATTTCAGCTGCATGCCCTCTGCTCCCGGCCCATCACTCACCCCTGAGGTCTTAGGCTCCCTCACCCGCATGCCCCATGTTGACGCTGAAGGAGGCACTGCTTGGGCTGGAACCGTCCTGTCCTGACACTCTGCTTTGGGATTTGATGGTAAATGTGTAGTTGGCATAAGGCTCAAGGCCTTCAACTTGCACAGCACGTTCAGTGAGCCCCGAAGCCCCCGGGGTGAATCGCACGCCTTTTCCACAGGGTTGGCAAGGACCCCCATCCTGAGCAATGCCTGGACACTGCAAGCATTCCACACTGTATCTGACATCCTGGCGTCCTCCTGTATCTCTGGGGGCCTCCCAGCGCAGGGAGAGCTGAGTCCCTGATGCAGAGAAGCTCAGATTTTGGGGAGCCGATGGGGGACCTGTGAGAGAAGAGGAGTCATTAAACAGGCGCACATTTTGCTCTCACCTTAGCTACCGACCCCTATCCATCATGGCAATTACTCATGCTCCCCAAAGCCCTCACGAGAGATTTGACGTCTAAAGGAAGGAGTGTAACCACACCTCGGCATTCCGGAGGGAACAGAGTTTAACCATCACCTGTCTCCCTGGGTCCCCATTACTTGGTAAGCTCTGGGAAGTCCTAGCCCCAAGGGAGGGCCCAGGAACTGTGGCCAGGTTCCAGGTCCTGGCTGCAAGACTTACGTGTGCATGCTATCTGGGGGCCCTCCCCTGGGGCTCGGTAATGCCCATTCTCACAGGTACAGACGGTGGCCCCCTCAGACACGGCTGTGCTATGCCGGGGGCACTTGAGACAATGGAGCGTTTCCATGCCCTTTCGGTAGAAGCCAACAGGGCAGGCTGCAGAGAGAAGGCAGAACCATGAGTTTTGTTTTTTCACATGAGAAACCAACACTACACAGTTTTTTACCCCACTCCCTGGAGCCGGAACACCCCTGCAGACATGCCACTCAGGTTAAAAGGAAACGAAGCGCAGTGTCGGCACTGGGAAGGCCCACCCAGGCGCTCCTTAGAGCTTCCTACCACCCCGTCCCTTACCAGTGCACCCCACGCTGCCACTGCGCTGCTCATAGCCGGGCTCACAGCGGCACTGGCCCACAGGCACCAGCCACTCGCCGTCAGGGCTGCAGTGCATGCGCGGTGTGCCCGAAGACCCGGGGCTGATGTGTGCGTGGGGGAGGCAGGTTCCAGCCACTTCTACCAATCCTCCAGGTCCAGGGAGAGTGTCAGGGAAGCGGGCCAAGCCGTGCACAGTCTCTGCACAGCGCTGGTAGAACACTCTTACAGACACCAGGGCCACGCAGGAGCCTGGGTTGTGGAAAGCTAGGTAGAGGCCACGGTGGGTCAGGCGGCCCAAGGAGCAACGCTCTACGTTGAGCTTCACAGAGCCGGTCGCCAGGTCTCTGATGGTGAAGCTCTGGTCTGCTGCCACGGTCGTTACCTGGGGAGAAGAAGGGATGCGTGCATGCCCACGCTTCGCTCCGGCAGAACAAGCAACTTTTGGCTTCATATAGGATGACTACCTCCGATCCACAAACCTAAATAAAACCAGAAGTGTTCCCAAGCCTGACAGTGCCTATAGCAGACCACAAACGGAAAATGTCTGGAATCTGAAACACGTTAGACCCTAAGCACTGTGGATAGGGAACGCCCCGTGTACACGGCCATGATGGAAGAGGCTGACGTATGAGGTCCCAGAGTAAGCACTTTGCAGGCATTCCGTATTATATAGTTCATGCAATAACCCTGTGAGACAAGATGTCTTACCATCTTACTGCTAACAGAGGAGGAAATTAAGGCCACCACAAACTGGTCCTTCTAAAGGAGAATATAGCTACGGCACGATGGAGCTAGGGTTGGAACCCGGGCGGTGGAATGTTATAGACCATAAAATTTCCCACTACTGGGAAGCGTTCCTGAGATTGGTGCCAATGAGGTGATCAGTTGCAGAGTGTGTCATAACTAATTTATTACCAATGACAAACTTTACAACCTTTGCTCATTGCAAAGAAACAAGGGTGCATCCTACAATGAGCTCAGACTGTTTTTTTTTTTTTTTGCTTTATGGCATGTTTGCGTGCTATGAGTGGTACTAGTGGTTGGTAGCCAGGAACTACCCCGTGGAGTTCCAGCAATACTCTCGGGGGCATGTCATATGTGCACATGATGGGCGTTGAGGTAAAATGTCTGAAAACCTCTACACTATTATTTCCCCTTTCAACCAGGGCATCATGCTATTTCAGTGGGTGCAAGTAATAAGGCTGTTATGTGATGAGGCAGCCAATGTTCAGAACGGTTAAATGATGCCCTTGAAGTCAGGGCACAGCCAGTGGCGCTCTGTTCAGCCTTTCCGGCTTGAATCCTTTCCCTTATTCTACATTCACACTTGCCCTGTTTCTCCTTGGCTGAGCTGGTCATGGTGAGGGATGGGACGGCATGAGGGGGCCAGCAGTCAGTACCTTTTGGAACAGAGGCCGCCGGAGCTGAATGCCCACATCCTGGTCACTCTCCATGTAGAGGAGGTTGAAGGTCTCCTTGCATCCCGGAGGCCCAACTCCCCCTGGGAAACTTTTACAGTCCCGCACAGTGAACTGCAGCTCTACAAGGACACGAGAAGCTTCCTCCCCTCGGTAGATCCAATTGGAGCGAAGCCAGTGGTTCGTATCTCCGCTGTCCTGTACGGGGCAGTCCTGGTACATGTACAGGGGCGTTCCGTTGAGCATTTGTTGTACCTCACTCCACTGCAAGAAGAGGATGGGACTCAGTGGCCAGAGCTGATGAGGAGCGAGTTGGAATCAGAGCTCCCAGGTCAATGGGACCTGTCCTGCCTCACTGGGCCTCCCTGCCCCAGCAGAGTAGGTTAAGTGTTTCAAGCTTGGTCTTGGGGCAGATAAAGTAACAACCCTTTTATATCCTAGCCAGCTCTGGTTGCTCCCTGAATGTCATCTGCTTCAAATAGAAGATTAATGGGCAGGACTTTTGAGCTATTCAATCAGCAGAACTGTCAGGGACCCCCAAAGGCAAAGCTCACTCAGAACCCATCTGCCCGTTTGCTCAGAGTCTTAATTTTCAAATAGCAGAGCTCCTCCGCCCTTGGAATACAGGGACAAACACAGAACTGTCTGTTCTGGTGGAGGATTCACTCCAGCCCCTGGCATCCATTACCCAAAGAGTCTGGAATGTTCCACCCAAGCCCCTCTCCCCCATCTCCCTCCAAACCCTGCCGCATCTCAGAAAGCCCGCCAAATGATGACCCCTCCCCCCAGACACACTCTCGAAGGGTATTTAAACTGCCCCCCCCCCAGAAACCAGGGTCATGGTTTTTCTGGTATCCCTTTCCAGTCTCCTCCCTGGGGGGCGGGGCTGGAAGGCCACCGGGGAGCGCCATATCCATTAAACGTGGGCTTTTTCTTATTCGGTTTGATTTGGTCTGATTTGGATTGCTGCATTGGTGGAGAGGCTCATGGGGTGCAGAAGATTCTCACATCTACATGGAGATCTCAACCGCTCCAATATTCCTTCTAGTTACAGCCACATCACCAAAATCTCAAACAGCGAGCCAAACTCCCAGGCACCATTTAGTCTGACCCTTGCCTCTTTTTTTTTAAACATTGAAAACATTTTTAAATCTAGTAATCATAATGGCTGGCACTACTGTAACTCCCCACAGGCCACTGATATAGGGTCAGTATGGAGTAGCTTGCCCAATATCTGAGGGACTTACTTGGGCATTAAGAGGCAGAGTTGGAACATGAAGCCAGGCACTTCAGGTCTAGAATTTATGCTCTTAATCTCTGCTTATTCTAGCAGGTTAGGAGTTGACTTAACAAAGGTAAGGTCTTCCCAATCCTTCGGCCTTTATTCCAAGAGGTAGCCATTCTTAATGGTTTGAAACAAAGCTTTCTAGACCACTTCCAAAACATGAGAAACTGTCTAAATGTTTTTTTTTTTTTTTTTTTAAATAGAATAAATGCCATACAAGGGTTATTCTTTAGCTCCTTTTGCTGTAACAAATAATGCCTTGGAATTATGCCTACAGAATGCACACAGACCTGGCTCTTATTGCAATATATAAACAGCAAACATCATACGGATGCATCATGACCGTTTAATCATTCACCCATTGTTGGGTAATTATTTAGTTTCCAGCTATTGTATTTATTTTAGGGAAGCAGACAGATAGACGAATGTAAGACTTCTATCGAACTGCTGAAACAATAGATCAGAAATTTTATATAAGATGTTGCTAAATTGGTCTCCAAAGGCTTTCTTTACCAGCTTACATTTCCACGAAAAGTGCAAGAGCGTTCATTTTCTCAAAAGCTTATCAGACGGGTTACTGATATTCTTTCCCCTTTTGTCCATCCCATGGTCAAAGCAGCTTAGCCTTCCCAGCCGTGTTTCTTTGAAGGAGGGAGGGTGCGTGTTTCTCTTTTGCTCATTGGCTGCTTATATTTTTATTAAACTCTGTTTTCACTTGGGCAAGCCTTTTAAAGAATGCTTTACAAATACTAATTATTTGCTCGATATGTATGTTTCAAATAATCCCAGCCATACTGCATTTTTGCTATTGGCATCATTTATGTGAAAACGAATTTTGCATTTTTGCACGATCATTAACAGTTTTGGGTTGTGTGTCATGCCTGGGATTATACATTTCTTGTTACCTTTTGGCCTGAAAATTTTGTAGGTTTTTTTTTTTTTTTGTTTGTTTGTTTAAACTTCAATCTCATCAGAATTTATTCTTCTGTGCCATAAAAAATTACAGTTGTCAGTATGGTGACAGATCAATACTTTGGGGGTCCAGTGAACACCCCAAAATACATTTATTTGGTCACCGAGATGATTGCTTGAAGAAAAACCCGTAAGTACAGGATTAGCTGGAACAAGCTGCCCTTTGGTAAAAGACATTTACATCTTCGGAGGGGATTTACACTGTGAGCCATCAGTACCAGGAAGAAGGCTGCACAAAGAAAGCCTCTCTCACCACAGAGACTTTTAAATGGACACAGCAGGACAGCCTGTGTTCACTTCACACCTGGGCCTGCCACCACCTCTCCACCCCCTCCTTTCCAAAGCTCTGGAGGACACAGGCTTTCAACCCTCTGAACTTTTCCTGGAACTTCATCCTGTGTGGATGAAGGTAATTAAAAAAAAATAGCATTCCTCCTGTTAATTCACCATGTGTTGTCCCTTCTACAGGATCGCTTAGGGAGAGACTTTCCACGCGGATGTGAAATTCCATGCCCGTGCACATGTGGACTTGTGTTTGAACCCATATGCAAACCCATAATTCGATGAAGAGGCCCTAAAAGGAAGCTCATCCTGAGATTTTTATTCCACTCTAGTTAGCAGGCCCTCACAACAACAAAAAAAAGTGTCACTAATTGCGAACTGGTAGGGTGGCGCCATCCAGAACTATGTAATTCTGCATATGTCACAGAGTTTAAAGATCGAGACGCGTGTCCAAAGGCCACAATTCTACCTGGAGTTTGTACTGTGGGGAAGCCCCAATGAGGAGCCCAAGGAAAAGGCATACGTAGGACACAGATAAGTCATGGTAATGTGTGGCAGGCGGAGCAGCAGCCAGACTGCCAAGGCTGCGTGCAGCTGGAGTCTAGGGAAACAGATGCTCCCAGCTGTGACCACCTCTTCCAGTTCCAGCAGTGGCAGATGGGGAACCACTGTCATCCGGAACAGCACTAAGGATCCTTTCATTTGACACTCAGGAGCTGCTGGTTGTTACATGGGTGTGTTCTGGGAGCTTGCATCTATGGACTTAATTGGTTCTAGAAAGAGGGAGGGGACAAGGAAGTGATGGGGATGGGCGCATTGCCCTTCTAGCACTGGACCGTGCATGCCTGATAGAGGCCTTGCTTCCACTGGGGCTCAATCAGGGAAGAGTTATTCGGGCGGGGCTGGTGAGGCATAAGAAAGGACCCGTGGGAGCCAGCAGATGGGCCTGCTGCCTTCCTTGTGGGTGATTAGGTGGTTTATGAGATGAGGCACCTATTAGAGTTGGCCTAATCCAGGATTTTGCAAATAGCCCCTCCTGGAGGATACACTATGGTTTAGTCTGTTAACTCTAATTATAGGCCACTCCGTGGAAGAGTTCCAAGGGGAGCCTCGACCCTCCAGTCCCGAGAGAGAAAGAAAGCAATAACTCTAATCCCAGCAACAGCAGCAGCATGTGCTTTAGCGACTGGATAAAGGAAAGGAAATCCAGAGAACAGGTCCAGGACCAGTTAGTAAATCTCCAGCCCCAAAGGTATTGTCAGGTGGTTCTAAGTAATAATAGTCTCCAGACCCAGAGGTGCTGTAATGTGGTTAAGGCCACCTCTCCTGGGTTGCAGCAAGGGTGTCTGGATGTTAAGCCTGAATACATTCTTTTCGGCACACTAATAACCCACCTCTGCTCCCTGGGTCTCAGAGACACCTAAGATGGGAAGGGACTTGGAGCTGGCTTTTTCTGTCTCCAACAGCTGGGATACATGGTGTTTGTGGGGTCTGCCTGGGAGGGATGGAGAACAAGCCCAGTGTTCAGGGGCCTTGCAGGGGAGCAGCTTTTAAGTTTGAGGGAGTAGAAAGACCTTTGAAGACTCTGATGAAAGTTTTGGCTCTCTTCCTGGGGGGGGTAACCCATACATCATTTACACTTTTATGAAGCTCTAATGTTCTGAAACCCTTCCACACAACTCCAGTGCAATGAACAGGGAGGCTCCGGATGCTTCCCAGCTGTCTCTCTCATCCAGCTGATAGCCTTCCTTAGCATAGGCGTGTTCTCAGCAGGGGATGTGAGCCACCCGCCCGCCCCCCACCGTGGTAGGAAGGTGAGACTGTGGAGATAGTCCCAGTGAAGTTTGACACCCCCCACCCCCCTCAAGAGCCATTCGGGAAGCTCTGAGTCAGCTTCCCCTCCCCCTCCAGAGGAGATCCTTCCAGTTTTTCCTGCTCTTTTTTATCCCTCCGCCCACCTCTCCACCCCATTTCCCACTGGCCTTCAGAGTTTTACTTTCCCAGGCCCTTCAGACGCTTAACTTACCCCATCCTCCGGGGGATCCAGAAGCCAGCCCAACTCGCCCTGTGACTTGCTTGTGTCCATCAGAGTTACTGAAAGAGTAGAAAAAAACGAGTATATCACCTAAGGGGGAGGAGCCGCCCTACTACGTACATCGGGTATTCTGTGTCTCTGCAGCCCGAGGTCCAGGAATTAGGATTGCAGCAGTCCGGGGATTACAGTGGATTCCTTCGGAGTGTGATGGGGGAAGGATGAGGGGGCCAAGCGTTGGAGGCTGGGGCTTAAACCAGTCAGGACAGCAAGCGTTGGAAGGGCAACCTCAGACACTGAGACTACGGGGTCCGGGAGGCCTGGAGTACCCGTCTGCTTGCAGGGGCGCCAGGGGCGGACGTCAGGGAAGGGGCCTTTCTAGTCCTGCGTGGGAGCCTGGCAGGGGCTCCCGGTGGAGTCTGGCTTCTGCTGTCAGCGGCCAGCTCTGGTAGATGAGGGTCTAGGAGGTGGGGGCTAGGCACAGCTCCCGATTTTGGGAAGTGGGAGGAGCACAGGCAGGGCGGGTTTGCAAAACTTTAGGTGTTAAAGTTGGACCGGTACCACCTGGGAGCCCCTGAGTCCGAATCTTCCCGCCAGCGGCGGTCTATCGGTGTGGTCTGCTTAAGCCAGCAGAAAGAGGCTTTCTATCTCGGACTTGCGGGTGCTGCAAACTCGGGGTGGGCACCCCGAGGGTCCCCTGATGCTGCTGTGGGAGCGCAGCTAGCTTCCTGGCTGTGGCCAGGTAGCTCCCTCTCCAGCCACAAAACCGTGCTGGCCGGCCAGCATAGGGTAGGGGTGACCAGATCCTGTGCGCAGGAAGGAGTCTGAGGTTAACGACCAAAGACTGGCCTGGCCAATCGATCTCCCCGCTCCTGGGGCGAAGCCGGGGAGGAAGAGTGGGGTGCGGCGCGGGGAGGGCCTCCGCAGGAATGCCGGCGTCTGCAGGGGAAAGGGGGAGGGACGGAGGGGGTCGGTACCTTCCTCGGCGCGCGCCCCCGGGGGCAGCGGGGCGCAGAGCAGCAGCAGCAGCAGCAGCGCGAGCCCCAGGGGCCAGCGCCGCTCCATGGCGCCGGCCGGGCCGGGACCTGGGACCTCGGCCCCGACGGCTGGGCCAGGTCGCGAGGGACTGGGCGAGCCAGGCCGGCCAGGCGGGGGCGGGGGAGAGGGGGCGGGGCGGGGCCGGCGCGGGGCGGGGCCTCGGCCTCACCTGGTTCACCTTCTTAAAGGGACAGAAGGGCAGGAAGGAAACTTGTTAGACGGGTGATAAACTTTTAAGACCTGGAGGCGTCCCGGTCGGATGACACCGAGGTCGCCGCCTAGTGGGCGTTTCCAGGAATCGACTAGACGTTTCTTAAAGTGTATCCTAAACCCAACCCAGTCTTGGTGTGCATGCAGCCTCCTACTACTAACTAACTCGGCTGGACCAGGAAGAGATCTCCGCATTTCTTTCTTTTTGTTTCCGGCAGACTCTAGGCTTGTCGTAGTCACCGGGAAAGCTAGGAGCGGGGAAACACTCCTTCATTCTTAAATTGGTGCGATGCTTTGCAAAGTCGTGAAGGGAAGCTGGCGTGACCAGGGTGTTAGGTGGCAGGGATTGAGAAAGGTCTGCAGGCAGGGTGCCTCAGGGAGTGGCGCATGGACCAGTTTGACTGCTGGGGTACAGCATTTGTCTTGGGAGCTAGGGCAGAAATACAGGAGCCGGGCAGAGCCAGGGAGGTCTTGGTAAACATGCGGAGGAGTTTGAACCTTGCCGGGTACCCACAGAGGGGACACAGGGACCTGGGGAGCATTCCCAGTATTGCTTTGGAGAAGAGAGGAGCTTGCTGCTTACCTTAGCCCTGGTGGTGGCAGCTCTGGGCTCTCTTGTTCTTTTGGGACTGTCTCCCATCTTAATAGACATCTGTCCTGCCTTGACTATGTATGTGCTTTAAAAAGCTCAGGGACAGTAACACAGTCCGTATGCAAATACATAAATAATTTTTAAAAAATCACCCGTTTGTCTGAAGAGGGGTGGGGGTAGGATGACTAAAAGGCCAGCAGGACTGAACCCTCGCAGAGGTGAGGACAGGCTGGCTGACGGTGTGAGCTGTGGAGCCAACTCTCTTTTTCATCCCTTCCTGGCTTCATCCCATTAACATGGCTCACGGTAACTTTTATATCACGTAAATTGTTGCACATTTTGGTGATTGTACAGGAAGGGAAGTGGTAGGTTGTAGACACCCATCTAACTTTTAGAGTTAATGCTTCTCATTATTTCCCATTTAAAAAAAAGAAAGAAAGAAAATACAAGTTAGTTGAGCGCAGTCCCTAAACTCTTGCCCTACCGTATTCTTATGGACATGAATATATAAATGTAATCTATAACAGCTGTAGAGTTCGGCACTATCCACTATTTCTTGTGGTCCCCTCAGCATTCTCCACCTGCGTCCATGACATGATATACTTCCTTCTCCGTGTCATGTCTTTCCCTCCGCTCCTCCACGCACGCGCGCGCGCGCACATGCGCGTGCACGCACAGACACACACACACACATGCTTGTCAGTTGTGGGCAGGGGGCGAGGGACAGGTAACACATGCTACCTCTTACCAGGGATCCTCTTTCCTGGGGAAGGAGGCTCATGCCTGCTCTCTCTGAGCAGAGCTTTGTGTTTTCAGCAGGGCAGACTGAAATGGATGAAGGGTACAAAGCCAAGAGAAGGAGGGGCGGGGGATGGAGCAGCACTGGACAATCCGGGCTAGGAAATAAGCCAGGCTCTGCTGAGCTGAAGCATGTGCTGGTTCATGGAGCTCTTTCAAGTTAGAGGACCCTTGGGACTCCAGGGGACGAGGGAACTGTGCCATGCAATGAAATGCGGAGTGTCGAGCGAGCATTGGGAAGGAGCTCTGCTTTTGTTTTCTTAGGGTGAAGTTTCCATCCGAGTGTGCTATCATCCTTGTTTGTTTGTTTTTGTTTTGCTTTGTCAGCCTGATAGAAACTGTAGTTACCAGGGAACAGGGAAACTCAGTTGCAGAACTCCCTCCATCAGGTTGGCCTGCAGGCAGGTCTGTGGTAGTATTGCCTCGAATAATGATTGACGTGGGAGAGGCCTGCCCACTGGGGGCCGTGCCATCCCTGGACAGGTGGTCCTGGGTGTGTGGGAAAGCAAACTAAGAAACCCATGAGATGGACGCGAGCCAGTCAGCAATGCGCCTGCATGGCCTCTGCTATAGTCTTGCCCCAATTCTGGCTGAAGGCATCTCTTCACGATGGCCCGTAAAGTGTAAGCTGAGATGCACCCTTTCCTCCCCGAGCTCCTTGCATATAGGACATTTGTTTCTGATGTTTATTTGGACAAGAGGCACTTTCGATTTTGGACTCTGTCTCTGGCTAGCAGTGTGACTGTGTGGAGACCTTCGCAGTCTCTTGGCTTCCGTTTTGCTGAAGCAGCATCATAGCTGAGGCCCTTAGGACTCTGAGTTAGAAGAATCACGCCCTAGTTTGCCCTGTGCCTTGGTTTCCTTGCCTATAAAATGGGATTAACCGTGTCCATCTCACAGATCAGGAGGGGCAGTCACATGGGAGAAAGGCCTTCCTAATCTGCTTGCTACATTCTGAGCAAATGATAGTTTGCTAGAGGAACAGTGCTAGAGACTAGGGTTTGGGGTGTTCTCACCCCGCTCCTGAGCTCCATAAGCTCTGTGACTAAGATAGCATTCCTTCCCCTTTAGAAATTAACTTTATCGAGGCATCACAGACGAGAAATAAACTGTACCCATTCTGAGTGCACAGTCCAATGGGCTCTGACGAACAACGCATGCGCCCTCGGTACGGCCACCTCAACCAACCCAGACCCAATTCCATCACTTAGAAATAGTTCCGTGGGCCTCTTAAACAATCCCACTTCTGACCCCAGGCATACGTCATCACAGATAAGTGTGGCCTTTTCCAGAATTCCGTTAGTCTCTGGCTTTTCTCCTTTAGCAGGATGGTCCCTCCCTGTCTGTCACACATGTGTCCATGGTTGGCACTTGACACCATGCATCCAAGGACACGATTTAACAAAGTGAAAAGGGAGAACTCTTCCCTGTTCTCATTCCCCAGTGTCCTAGGCCTCTGAGGCCGGGCCTCCCACACTGCTCCTCCGTCGTTAGAAAGAACTCTGTGTGTCGGGAAAGAGAGCTGCGGCTTTCCCTCCCTGGATTGTTCCCGTGGCCTTGAACTTCACACTGCTTTGGCTGTGTTGTCCCTGACTTCTCTCCCTGACCCAGGATAAGGTGAAATCACACGCAGCCGTGTCCGCGTAGCTCTGGTTAGAAAGCAACTTAGATCCTTAGAGGGGTAGCTCATAAAGCTGCTCGTAGCCGTTTTGAGACCATTAGTACAAATTAACGTGTCGGATCAATGTCAGGGTCTCCTACCAAGGGCCCGTGCAGACAGGACCGTGCAAGTTACGTGGGGCTGGCCCACACTTGCAGAAGCAAGGTTTAGGAGATTGTGTGGGCTGTGGGAGGGGAATGGAGCTCAGAGCTGTGCAGCGTTGGGGTGGGCTCTGCTCATCTTTGATCGCACCCTGGTTTGTCCCCCGCTTCCCTTCTCAGCTGTGCACTTGTCTATCTCCCCTCTGATCCTGGTTTTTACTATCAGGCACAGGGGCGGGTATAATAATAGTCACCGTTTATTACAGCACCTACGCACGCTGCTGGGAACTTTGTATATATTATGTCTCTTCTCACACCAGCCCTTTGAGCAGTGTGCTATTAGTCTGTTTTATAGATGGAAAAAGCCAAGGCACTGGTTAAAGTCACTCGGCTGTGGGACCAGGATTGAAGTCAGTTGTGTAGGGCCCTTTGGCTAGTGCCTCCTACCTCACGATTTTCAGAAACAAAGATGCCATGGTCACCCCACCCCATTTTGGCCTCCCACCCCTGTGTGCATCCAAGCCAACTCACGTCGTAATGTAAAGTACCATCAAACGGAGTTTCTCGTTTGTTTTCTTTTCTTTCTTTCTTTTTTTTGAATTTTATAAAACGGAGGCACCTGGAGTGTATCCTTTAGCATTTGAGATCTTTGATTTATATCAGAGACACGAGATTTATTCACATGGCCTTGTGTCGATTTGTCCTTGTTGTGTGGGATACGTCATGACGAACACTTTGTTTTGTTTTGTTTTGTTTTTTTTACGGGCCTCCTGATCTATGGTTAAATGCTCTACTCTTGAATTGTTACAATGGATGACTCCCATGGTTTTTTTTCCTGCATGTATAGGGGATTTAATAACCAGATTCATTTGCAGTGAGACTTAGAGGTGAGGTTTTTTGGGGGGAAGCAACTAGGATAAGATGCCGTCGTGAAAGTGGCTTTTTAAGTTGTCGCCCTGGCTGTGTCTTGTCCTGTTACCCTGACGCCTCTTGGTAAGATGACTTCCCCAGCTCCGGAACCTAAACCAACTTCTCTTCTTCTTAACTCACCCGATCTCAGATATTTTGTTACTGCAACAGAGAAAAAAGGAAGTCATTAATACTGGCCATAGATAAGGCAAAGCAAATACGATGAAACGTGGGCATGGAAGCTCCTGCAATCACTATGTGACTTAAAGATGCAGGCATTAGGTATTTATTTATTTGTGAAGTAGGTTTGAGGGAATGGATGCTGAAGTCTGCGGAAAGAAAGAGAGATTAAAATTAGCCTCTAAACAGGAGGTTTGGCTGCACCTCAGCTCTCAAGATGAGACCAGGGAAAGCCAAAAATAAAAGATCGACTAAGAGAAATCACTCCATCCACCTCCATTAGGAAACATTAGGAGACTAAGTACCCGGCTGGTACTTCCGGAACACGCTGCCTTTCTCTCTGTGTTTACGTACGCCTTAAGCTCCCTGTGTGCAGCTTCTCCGAAGCATTCTGTTTTGTTTTGTTTTTGTTTTTCCTAGGAGTGCAGAATCTGTGAGTTGGTAATGCTTGCCTAGCTTGGGTTATGTGAAAGAGGAACCTCAGCCTGAAACACGGATAGAGGTGAGCTGATTGCGAGGCTGATGGAAGAAGAAAGGGTGGGTTGTGTGGGAATTAGCTTGGAGTTATGCCTCACATCCAAGTGTGTATTTAGAGATGAGCCTTCACCTAAATACCTTCTTACCGACATGCTTATCAGATCTCACAGCAAAGTTAAAAAAAAAAAAGATTCACAACCGCTTCGATATTTCATATTTCATTTCTGCATCAGGAGAGCGTAGAAGTGTACAAGTCAGTCGCATGGAAGGGAGGGCTGAGATTTAGATTCCTCCTGGTCGTAGTTGTGTGTCTTGGTGAGAAATCCTCCCTCCCTGGCCCGCCTTGTTTGCATGGCTTCCTGAGAAGACAGTGATGCCAAGGCAAAGAATTACTGTGAGGTGTTATTAACATCCAGGCAGGTAGATGGGTGGGAGGAAAAGGAAGAGGTCACACATGTCTTAGTGAACTGAGGCATGTCAAAAATTTAATAAGGGCAGGTTGAGGCAAGTGCCCAACACAGTCCCCTGAGAACATGGCGAGATCTCAGTCATTGTCGAGAGTTGACTGGTTAGGTCTTGGGAGGGGAAAGGAAAACGGCAAAGTGGTGATGGTTTAAAGCCGATTTTCAGTTTGGCAAGCATGGGCGGGGAGAGGAATAAAGGAGACTGCCAACTATGTGCTCCTGGCTTTATAGTTCTAGAAGGTTTTGCCAGTCTAGGCTAGCAACTCTAGGGAATTCACTTCTACAGAGAGCCAGGAAGAAGCCTGGCATAAGCCACACCTGTTTTAAAAGATAAAGGTTCCTTTGGTTTTAAAATTGTATCGTTTTATCTTGTCAAAGAAGTATTCCCAGCATTTCAGAGGCAGAGGCAGAGGCAGAGGCAGAGGCAGAGGGAGAGGGAGAGGGAGAGGGAGAGGGAGAGGGAGAGGCAGGTAGCTCCCTGAGTTCAAGGCTTTGTTCTACAGAACAAATTCCAGGACAGCCAGAGATACACAGAGAAATCCTCTCTCAAAAAAAAAAAAAAAAAAAAAAAAAAAACAAAAAACCCCTCCAAATACATAAATAAATAATAAAAATAGAAAAATAAAAAAGGACCTCTCATTTGAACTAATGTTGATTTTCTTTTAAATTTTGAACTGAAGTTTTGTTTGTTTGTTTGGTTTGGTTTTTTGAGACAGTATTTTTCTGTGTAGCTGTGGAGCCTGTCCTGGAACTAGGCTGGCCTTGAACTCACAGAGATCCACCTACCTCTGCCTCCCAAGTGCTGGGATCAAAGGTTTTTATTAAAGAATGCTAACATAGCTTAAACTTTCATCTTAGGTACCTTTCTATTGCTATGGCATGGCTAAGACATGTTGCAGAAGCAATGGTTGATTTTGGGCTTCCATCTGCAGAGGGTTAGAGTTTATGATAGCCTACCACAGCAGCAGAGGGCTCACATCTTGGACACCAAACAGAAAACAGAGAGAGCAAACTCGAAATTGTGTGAATCCTTTGAAATCTCAAAGGTTTCCTCCAGCAAGGCCACTTCTCAAAATCTGCAGCTACCCACAGAGGGCCAACTATTCAAATGCCTGAGGCTTGTCGGGGGCATCCCAATCAAACCACCACAAATTTCTTCTAAGTTCCAATTATCTATCTATCTATCTATCTATCTATCTATCTATCTATCTATCTATCTACCTACCTACATATCTAATCTATCTATATCTATGTTTTATATAGTATTATGTATGCATTCTAAATTATATATTTCAAATACTATTATAAAATTACTCCTATAATGCTATACATTATATATACATATATGCATATATGTATTCCATATATGTTGTATTCTATAGACACACTGATGTATACACAATCGCACATATAGACAATAATAACTGCTGGTAAGAAACTAATGTACAGCCTTCTAAATCTAATCCCGGGCCTTGAGAGCTCCCCCACCCCCAAAATCCGGCCATACACTGAGAGCCACCTAGTGATCAATGGTGGTAACTGCACCCTCTCCTTCGAATTCCAGGTATGCCAGCCAGTGAAATTTGTCTCCAAAAACCGTAGAAAACCAGGGGAATACTTTCCAGCGAGATGTGTCGGTGATATAACTTTCACATGTTACCACAGTTATAAAGAAGGGTAGGAGGGGAGGCAGAATGCCTCCTTCCAGCATTTCTTCATCTAGGTAAGCAGACCAGGGAGAGAGGGAGGAGTTTGTAGTGAGAAGGCTTAACTCTCAAATGGACAGCTTCAAAAGCAACAAAAGGCAGAGAGTTAGAGGTCTAGGAAGTGCCTGCTGAGAGAAAAGGACAGCCATAGTTATCCTATCCTGTGTGTGTGAGCTGCAGAGAGGGATTTACACACTCTGAGCGTCTTATGTTAAAGTTGGCATATGTTCTGGGCACCTGTGGAGAGAAAGGTGGCTGTGTGGTGTTCTTTTTGATCCTCCACGCCCTCTAACCTGATGCTTCTCTTCCTTAGTCATCCCTCCCTTCCTCTCTCTCTTCCTCCCTCCCTTCTCTTTTTCTTCCTCATTCCTTCTCTTCCCTTCTTGTTTGGAATTCCCATCTGTAGGAAGGCACCCCCTGTACTGGGTGTTTAGTGTACTTCGTTTTATTGTTCATTTTGAGAGCCACCGGGCTTAGTGGAAAGGATGTAAGACCTTGCGCCAACGCCCCTGAGTCTGAGCTCCTTTTCAGATGGATTCATAGATTTCTACGACCCTGTTACCTCTGTGGCCGAGGCTGCATCTATATACACGAAAGGCCGCTTGTTAGAGGCAGAAAGAGAAGGCCCTGGTGGTGTGATTTCAGTGTTGCAGTTCTGGCCCATTCATTCAGTGGGAATTTTCTGGACTCTCGTGGGGGACAGGACACTGTCCTGAGCGCTGGAGACACAGTGAATAAAGGAGAGTAGAACCCCTCCACTCTTGGCCTGGCTGCTCCCGTTAGGAGGAGGGGAAGGAGACAGCAAGCAGTAAGGAGGAGAATAAGGCGAGAAACACTAGGAGGTGAAGGGGAACTGGGTTATCGAGGCTGTGTCTATGATGTAGACAGAGCGAGGCTCGAACCGACAGTGGGAATGAGTCGTGTCTGCTACCAAGGAGGGACAATTGATGAAGGTTAGGCAGAGGAGGAGGGCAGTGGCCTTAGCAGAGCAGGAGAGGAGAAGCCTCAAGCTGGGGTCAATAGGACATGCCGGACTGGCGACCAGACATTGCTTCAGGCCTGGGCAGGCAAAGCTTGATAAGCACACACTGGAAGAGTGGCATCTGCCCAAGAACTGTGGCGCGGTGTGCTAGGCTGAGGTCAGCAAGGAGAAGGGGATGCAAGCTGAACAACACGAGGACTGGCTTGTGGAGCTTGAACTTCCTTCTCCGTAAACCAGAGCCAGCAATGGAAGCTGCACCAGAGTCTGCACACAATGGAAGCCATTTGCCTCAGTAAAGCTGCTGTGAACATAGTTGAGCAAGTGCCCTTGTTAACTGAGCATCCTTTGGACATATGCCCAACAGCAAAATAGCTGGGTCTTGTGGTAGGGTTGATTCCCAGTTCTCTGAGGAACCAACACACTGACCTCCAAAGTGTCTGTGCAAGTTTGCACTCCCACCGGCGATGGAGGAGTGTTCCCCTTTCTCCACATCCTCCCCAGCATAAGCTGCCACTCAAGTTTTTGGTCTTAGCCATTCTGACAGGTGTAAGATGGGATCTCAGAGTAAGAACGGGGAAGATTCTTCGGGGACGTTTGTGAAGGTTTGCAGAGTGGTGTGGATTGGGAGGCTCCTGTCTCCCCAGAGCTGTTATTCAGTTGTGCGGCTCTCCTGGAAGGATTGGTTAGGAAGAAGAGTGTGAGCTGCAGCCAGGCAGGCTTGTTCCTCTGCTGCTTGTTGCCTGGTGGGAGGACAGGGAACCTAGAAATCTCAGCCAAATTCGGACATGTCCCCCTCCCCCTTTTCTCCTTCTGAGGTGTAACATTCCTGCTGGCTGCTCTTGTAACCTTGTCTTCTGCTTTCTGTTTCTGCCTGTGATTGAGTTTTGCTCTGAATCCTCTGGCAGTGGCTAGAGTGGAACTTCTCTGCATCCGTCTTCCTGGTTCTTTCCTTCTGTGCCGGCTCTCACTGACCTCAGGTCCAGGCTTTTGCTTCAAGGTTGTATTTGTGCAGATGGAGCTATTGGGTCTACCCAGCTCTTTGCTTGTCTTTTTATCTCCCTATGGGGACTGATTTCACCTTCTCTTACTACCATTCCAGCTTAAAATATATCCCACAGTGTCTCTGTGCAACTTGGAGAACTGGAAATAAACCGAAACAATAGCAAAATCCCTACTGGGAAAATGGCAGCCACCTTGTTGTTATCATAACCATTTTAACCTTTGTCACAGCTCTTCATGAAGCATAGCTTACTGATAGGGAGAGCAAGAAAAAACAAAAAACAAGCAAACAAAAAACAGCACAGGTCTTGTTCAGGTAGCTCCTTCGACCCTTGAACAGTTGAGAATGGAATACCAAAATCCATGGACATTCACATATCATCGGAGTAACCAAATGCCCCAGATATATTGGTCAACCCTACAGCATTTTGCCTTTGATCTTCATTCATTACTGACTGTAAGCCCGCTGGCAAACCTCTTGAGTTCTTTTGGCTTTGAATAGAAGATCTTTCCTGAGTTCTGGGGTATGACTCCATGGTCTGCTACAAAGACCCTTTACTATTAAGGTCACTAATGAGAGAATACCACCTGCTCTGCGCCCAGAAACAGTCACTGGGTAATGCAACACAATTTCAGAATGATCTCTTTTCCCCATGGAAGAATTCTGAGTTAACGTCAAAAGAAAGAAACGAGGTGCCTTTAACGTACATGTTGCTATTCGGGGGAGGTTAGAAGCAGAGCTCCATCTGCACACCTCGGGAAGGCCCCGAGACAGAGCACAGGTAGCTCTTCTGCCAGACTCGTTTGAGCCATAATTGTCCCGGACACGCTAAATTCTTTGCAGTTTGATCTTACAGGAACCTATGATTTGCTTATCTGATGGATAACAAAACATATTAAAATCATTTAAATTAAATAACTGAATTAATGAAATTCAGTAAAGGCGGAGTAACTGGCTCAAGGGACTGTGTCTGGAGAAAACAAAAGAGGACCTTGAAACACAGATAGTCTGAAACTGGAATTCAGGGAACTGGTCACTGCGCTTGGGTCTGCGTGGAAAACAAGGATCTGATCCATGTGAGTATCTTGGTAGGGGTGACCCGGTTCTTTGGGACCCCATGGATGGAGAGTATTCACAAACTAAGGAACATGAGATTTCAGGGAGTGAGCATCCGGGTCTGGAGAGGATGAAGGTAACTAACATGGGCCTCTGGCCTTAAAACCAAAGTTGTGGAAGGGTGTGACCCCAAGCTAAGGTGTGTCTTCTGGGATTGGAGAGGCAGCTCAGCAGCTGACCGTTCTTTTTGCTGTTGCAGATAACAGGGGTTCTCTTACCAGGACCCACATGGTTGCTCACAATCATCCATAACTCCAGTTCCAGAGGATCTGACACTCTTCAAAACTTCCTGGGCATTGGGCATATTGGGCACGCACGCGCGCGCGCACACACACACACACACACACACACACACACACACACACACACCAAGGTGATAAGGCAATGACAAGCATCCCCTTCAGAAGCTCACAGGGCTCTTGTCAGTGTTGAGGACAACAGAGAAACAAGGACTCACCCTCAGGCAAGGCATCTCATCCAAATATAGCACACCACCACAGCCCGGTTTGAAAGAGGTTTTACACTCAAAAGATCAATTTGTACACAGCCCGGGGGACAGATGACCCATAACAATGGTACTACACTCTGTGCACCCCGCCAACTGGCCGTGTGGGTCTCCAGGCAGGGTCCTCCGTCTAGATGCCCCCGCACAGCTGCTCAAGCTTCTTCTCCCACAGCTGTTGAGTTCCTGCTGTTGCTGTCCATCTCAGCTGCTGTTTCCTGCCCTTGACCTTGCCTCACGGCCAGCTTCCTGCTGCTCCCAGGAAGTAGAGGAGCCATCCACCAGAAAGATTCCCTCTCTTCATCGACTTTGGACCACCGAGGCCTGTTTTCCTACAGGAGACGCACTTGAACTTCTTGGGAAGATTTTCCGTTTAGTTTTGTGTCTGTACACATCTGTGCCTGTGTGAGTTTTATATGCAAATAGCTGCAAGCAGAGGTCAAAGGGTAACTGAACTCCCCTGGACCTGAAGTGACAGGGGTTGGGAGCCCCGTGATGTGGGTGCTGAGAACTGAACTTGGGTCCTCTGCAAGTGCGGTAAGTACTCTTAACCTTGGGGCCACCTTTCCCTCCTCGGGAGATGCAGTTTACCTTGTGCGTTTGTTATTTGTTTTCTTTTTAGATTTTTTTTTGTCCATTTTGTTTTGTATGTATGAGTGTTTTGCTTGCTTGTGTGTGTGTGTACTATCCCATCCGGTGGCCAAGAAGTTCAGAAGAGGGCATCAGGTCTCCTGGACCTGGAGTTACGGATGGTTGGGAGCTGGGAACTGAAGGACCTCTGCAAGAACAGCCAGTGTTTTTAACCACCAACCCAAACCCCACCCCACATTAACAGAGGGCTGGTAACCATCTCCAGTGCTCTGGACCAGGCCTTCTGCTCTGCTGTGAATATGAACAGGGTCCTCCGAAGGCCTGCGTGTTCAGGGCATGGAAGAAGGTTTCTCCCTCCTTCCCTCCCTCCCTCCCTCCCTCCCTCCCTCCCTTCCTCCTTCCTTCCCTCTCTCCCTTCCTCCCTCCCTTCCTCCCTTTCTCCTTCCTTCCTTCCTTCCTTTTTTTGAATCAGGTATATTACCTTACTTGTCACAAGGGCCTCTAGGAAAATCTTAGGAAATGACCACTATATACTACTGAAATTAAGTTAACAAATAAAAAAAAAAATAATGTCTTCATTGTAACGGAAATATATGTATAGTGAACAAATGTATTTATAGTAAACAGATATTCACTTCCATCACATGGAGAGGACACATACAGTGGATGACATAAAGGAGCAGATAGTAGCTTGTCCCTCCCTATATGTAGGCTTTATATCCGTACACAGGCAGGTTTAAGGTGTGCGCTGCTAACTTAAACACTGTGGATGAGTTGTAATCTGTTCTTGACTTTTATCAGATGAATGGTCAAGAACTCCCAGGAGAGATTCAAACCAAACAAGATTTCAATACTTTTGAATTTATTCGGTTGCTCTATTCCTGGAAACATCATAACATCTTAGAGCAGTGCAAACATTGCTTTGGGTTTATATTTGGTGTAGTTAGATTCTTAGCTCAGATATTTTTCACCCACACAGATGTCTGGTGGGAAAACTCAGTGTCATTGCTGGGGGTGGTAGATGTTCTTTGTTGTGTGGGACAGACACACCTCGGCCCCAACCAATGAATAAGCAAGTGCCAGCAGCACCCCCCACCCAAACTGGGGACAGTCAGAAATATCTAGAAACATTTCCTAAGAATGTCTAAGCAGGTGGTACTGTCCTCATTTAGAACACATGCTTTGATGATGGATATTTATTGGGTTTGTTTTTAGCCCTTAAACATTTGTTTGAAACAAAGCTTCAAGTAGCATCCTTATGTGTCAGGAAAAGGCTCAGTGTTGTAACCAAGGGACCTCAAGCTTATGTTAGAGCATGAGGTGTGACTTCTCTGTTTCCCTTTCTGCTCACTGTACCTGCCCTGCAGAGCTGGCTTCACTTGTGAAATCCAGAACCCTGATGTCCTTCCCTTCTTTAGGACTCTAGCTTTTCGAATCTACTTTTCTCTGCATGGAGACATTCTCTCTCTCTCTCTCTCTCTCTCTCTCTCTCTCTCTCTCTCTCTCTCTCTCTCTCTCTCTCTCCAGGGTTTCTCTGTATTGATTGGAGCCTGTCCTGGAACTTGCTCTGTAGACCAGGCTGGCCTCTAACTCACAGACATCCTCCTGCCTCTGTCTCCTAAGTGCTGGGTTTAAAGGTGTGCACCACCAACACCTGGCACACATTCCTGATTTCTAAGAGCTTATCCTACTCTCCCAAGAATGGTCCCCTCAGGGATTCTGACTCGTTTCCTATAATTGAATGCATGATTTCTATAGAGATGTCTAATCCTCATGGGCCTGCCCTTTGGTGGGCACATGAAGACTTGGATAAATGTCAGGATAAGAATAGGAACAAAATAGGCACCAGCAAATGTTTTTAGGCGGCTTTTGATGAGTGAGGTATCTTGATTGTACAAATTGAAGATTGCACATGGCTGGAGGCATTTCTTGGAGAGAGAATACTATGGTTTGGATGTGTGCCCAAAGCCCAAGTGTGGGAGCCTTAATCCCCGATGCATGCGTTAGCATTGAAAGATGGGGCTTCTGAGGGGTGATTAGGTCAGGAGAGCTCAGCCTTCGTGAACCTGTTATTGGCATTTTTGTAATAGCGCGCTTGTTGTAATGGCGAGCTCCACCCCCTCTGCCCTGTCTTGTCCGTCCACCCTCTGTCATAGGATGATGCAGTATGAAACTCTCTCTCAGCTTCCAGCGCCGTTTCCCCAAGTTCCCTAACCTCCAGAACCCGTAGACAAAAGATTCTGTGCCTTATAAGTGACCCAGTCTCAGACAGCCTGCTACATCAGAGCAAAGGTTATGACAAGTGGCGAAGTTAGACCTTTTCTTTCTTTCTTTCTTTCTTTCTTTCTTTCTTTCTTTCTTTCTTTCTTCCTCCAGAGAAGCTGATGAAAAGGGAAGAGATCAAGGTTCCTAGACAGTAGCCAGGAAAGAGAGAAGGGTCAGAATCCCAGAGGGGCAGCTGGCCGGGGCTTTGAGGGTTAGGCTTGAGAACTTTGAATGAGATGTCATGGGCTGGCTGGGGGGGGGATTTTAGGGGGAAGCTACTGAGTGTTCATAGAGGAAGAAGCATTAGAAAGATGTGGTTAAAAGACTTATATATTAAAAAGTGCAGTCCTATTTTGTTTAACCTAAAGAAAGTATATGGGGAGTGTGTTGAGAGGGCTGGCTCAGAGGATGAAGGTGCTTGCTGCCAAGGCTAATTCCTTGAGTTCAATCCCTGGGATCCACGGTGTGGAAGGAAACAGCTGCCTTCCACACGTTGTCTCTGACTTCCACTCACGTGCCATGGCGCCCTCCTTCCCACACAGATATAGACAACATGAATTTAAAAAAAAAATGAACAAAAAGTTTAAAAGTACGTCGGAATAGGAATGTGGCGAGATAATTTCCCTTCAGAGAAAGGAAAACCAAAGGAAGCATTCTAGGCTTGCGTTCTACTTATTCTTACACCAAACTGTTTTGCATGTATGTGTGTATGGACACACGTGGACTTTTGGAGGGGGCCTTCTCCTTCCTCCATGTGGGTTTTGGGGACTGAACTCAGACTTGGAGGTAAGTGCCTTTACCCGCTGAGCCATCTTGCCCAGCCAGAGCATTCTGTTTATTGTGCTTTATATCCACAACCTTGTGCACGCGCAAGTGTGTGTGTGTGTGTGTGTGTGTCTGCCTTCCTTGCCAATGACTATGAAGACCTTATCCATGCACACAGCATAAAACTTTATTAATCTACTTTAGGGCCTCACCTATCTGAGTCTTAGGTCTCACCTAAGCTGGTCTGTAACTTTCTGTATAGCCAGGGCTGACCTTGAACTTCTGATTTTCCTGTTCCCAGCTCCCAAATGCTGGGTTCACAGTTGTGTGCTGCCCTCCAGATTATTCAGTACTGGGGATAGAGCAGAGCTACATGTAGGCCAGGCAAACGTGCTACCAACTGGGTAATAACTGTAGCCTCTCCCCTCCCCCAAATACGTTGCCTGAGCGTGACCTTGTCTAGTGTTATCATTACAGTGGGTTGAGGAAGAGATACTAATACGTCCTGTATTAGGATGAGCAAGCAGCAAATACCAAGAAGAAGGTGGATCGCAATTTGGATGCCATCCTTTTATTTTTTTTTTAACCACAAACCAGCTCTAAGTTAATTTTATTCCGAGACTGTCGAGATGAGCATTTTCATTTTGCAGCTTTCTTTAGAATTTAGCTATTTTCTTAGACTGTTCTTCATGCTTGCCTGCTTGGGCGTATTTACTCGTTGCCACCCGGCGGTAAACAAGAAATATTGTGAGGAACCAGAGAAGCAAGAAGGTGAGAAAACAGTTGTTAGTGACTCAGAATGGCAATCTTCCTTCAGGGATGTGAAATGTACTGAAAAAGGACAGCGAGACAAGACCGGTTTGTTCTGACCAAAACAGGCAGTAGGGCGTAGAGTAAAACCCGGTGGATTTAGGATGCTCAGTTCAGGGTACATGTCATTTTGTAGAACCCTCCTTATATTTTGCTAAGAACAAGGCCAGGGGCACAGACTATGTGTCTAATAATAAAGAGCAGAAGAGTGGACTGCATATAGCGTTCTTAAATAAGGGTACACAAGGAAAAGGTGATTGCAAACGAGCTTCACCCAATGCCAGCCATATAGGCTTTCTAAACAGGTTAGTCAATTTGAGATCAAGTTTCCTTTGTAGGCTCACTTAATACCGTGTGATTAATTTTTTGTTTTTTTGTTTTCTCTGGTGTGATGGGAGGAAGTGAGCTCACCCACCTGGCCCCCCTACTTGAGAGCACGGAGCTCGTCTACCCGTGGGCTCATGGTGAACACACCCAGCATTTGTGCAGCCTCTGCAGTCTCTCTCTGGAATCCCTCTTTGCATCTGGTGCAGATAAACACAGAGTTTGGGATTTTCTCCTGGACTGTTGCACTATGGGACTTTTTTTTTTTTTTTTTTTTTTAACTTCTCCACTGACTTCAAGGGAAATCGTGGGAGTTTCCATATTGTTTCGGGGCCACAGTGGGTGCTTCTTAGTTTGCCTCTCTTTTACCCTCTAGTCCCCAGGGCTACCTCTGAGTGGTATGTAGGTCATCGTGTTTTGGCCTCACCCCAAGAAGACATTTCATAACCTCAGACTCCCCTCAGACAGACCTGTGCCTGCAGGAAGGGAGGGGTGGTGTGTGGTGGGGGCTGTTCAGGATGGGAGGAGGGGCTAGGAAGAAGGCAGAGGGCAGGAAAAAACCAGGGGAGAATTACAATTGGGAAAATGGGAGTTTGGATTATGATTTTTCTTTGTAAGCAAGATTAAGCTGTTTCAGCAAGTATGACTCACACTGATTTCTATTCCGTCTTCTGCCAAAAGGTTACGAAAAACACGTGCCTGTAAGACTTTAATGAAATTCTGAGTATTAGGTGACTGCGATCCTTATTCACGGAGGACAGAGCCCAACACTTAATTGAAAGAAGGAAATGGACACATATTTGTAGGAGGCACCACTGTTGGTAAACATCACGGGAACAAACTTGGTACTTTTGTTTGTGTAGTGCTAACTCTACTTGCTGCCGTTTCTCATTTCCCCCTGAGAGCTGTCAGAATCACACATTTGTCTGTTCTTAGAAGCCAGAGATCTGTACCAGATCTATCCTGAAAAACAACGCAAATATAACAGACAAACTCTGAGAACATTGACTTGCTCCCATTCTCTTGCTGCTAACCCTTTTCAGAGGAAGATGTCTGACATCTTTTAGCTTGTGTGTGTGTTCATGTGAATGTATGTGTGTGTACATGTGGATGTGTGTACATGTGGATGTGTATACCCTTCCTATATCCCAGCCTTTTATTGCGGTTAAATAAGGATCAAGATAAACAAATAGGCTGAATAGATTTTTTTAAATTTATATTTTTAATTTATTTTATATAACAAAGTCCATTTAAATGAAAACAAACATTTATAGACAATATTTGGGAATTTGGGCGTTGTTCTTTCCAAACTACTTCCTGCTGGTAAGGGGAACTGTCATGGGGGATTTGAAACAGCTGGACAAGGCAGCCTTACAGACTACAGCCAGGATTTCTGAATCTTCTTCAAATAGATGTTTATTCAGGGAGAAATAACTTACAACCTAGACAGATGAACACCAGCAAGTTCCATCTGATGCTCTCCTGACCGAGTCCTGCCAGCAAGAGAGAATTCCAGGGTTCCCCCTCAGACCTCCTTCCAAGGGTCACTTCCGCCCCTGGCTCCACCCCCAATGGGCGTGGTCAGTGCCCCAGAAGGAGACAAAGTGAGTATCTCACTATAGCCTTTGCTGTGGTTCTAGCGCTTCTTAAATCCACACGGGATGTGTAGTCCTGGCAGTGGCAATGCTCTTCATGTTGGACAGGTGTTTTGATCTCAGACTTCTCCCTTCTGTGCACAATGTGTCTTCCTTCAGCCTAACACTAGCCTGTTAGCGTTTCACCCTCAAAGCCCAGTCACTGGTGGAAATCTTCCTCTGCAGTTTTGGATGCACCAATGTCCTTGTTCACAGTAAGAGACCGGGAAGGGAGAGTCTCAGGTGAGCCATGCCCAGATCAGATTAACCTGTGGCCAATTGTCTTGATGGATGCGGGAGGTTCTAGTCCACTGTGGGCTGGTGGCCCTGGGTTATACAGCAGCAGGGGCTGAACCTGAGCGAGAGGAGCGTCATCTATCCACGTTCTCAGCTTCACTCCCTGCCCAGACTTTCCTCAGCAACCGACTCCAAGAGTGCACACAAATAAACCTCCCCTTCCTTAAGCTGCTTTTGGTTACAAGGTTTCATCACAGCAACAGAAAGCAAACTAGAATAAAAAAGGTGCAACAGAATTTTATTTGCCGGGGTTTGTCCTCCCAGAACCTCTTGCTTTACTCCAGCTTGGACTTGTCACGCTCACCTCCCTCCCTCCCACCTCCCTCCCTCTGCACTAACCTCTCTCTCTGTCTCTTCCCTGTGGTGTCCTTAGTTTCCACATATCTTAGCACACGTATTGCTATGACCATGTCTCCCTTTGCCCCAGCAGATCCTCTAACGCTGGAGAATATGTTCTGCATTGGCTCCCCCAGAAAAGTGTATATAGAATGAACTTTTTCTTGATTTTATTTTGTTTTGCATTACCATTAGACATAATGGATTTTGGTCGGAGTATTTTGATACCTGTAACATATGCCATCATGTGTTTTATTCTTGGTCATCTCGCTTCCCTTCTGTCCTTCCCTTCCCCTTCCCCTCTACAATAGTTTCTCATTACTCTGCTTTCCTTTCATCTCTCTCTCTCTTTCCCCTCCCTCTCTTCTCCCTCAAGACCTCTTTAATCCCCTTCTCTACAGTTTCCTTTCTATGTTCATCTGGATGAGTGCACTCACACACACACACACACACACACGCACACACACACCTTGAATCTAGAATCTTTGCATGAGAGAAAGCATGCAGTACTTGCCCTTCTGAGACCATTTCACTTAAATGGTCTGTCTTCAGTTTTTTTTGTGTCTGTTTTCCAGAGACCATCCTGATTTCATTTATCATTGCAGCCGAGTGATTGCATTTTGTGTATTTCGTTTGTGGAAAATAAACCTCTTTCTTTGAGAATTTGTCTGTAAAGCCTGTAAAGTTGCTCTTTGACCTACATGTGGCCCACATCCCAGTAAAGCCATTGTCAGTTGGAAATAGTGTTAGTCAGAAGCATGGTTAATGTATCTAACCACCCCAGAGTAGCACAGCTGGACAGCCCAGTAAGCTTCAGAGGATTGGATGTGTCCCTTCTGATTACATGGCTGGCTAGGAGCTGCCCAGTGTCTCAGCTGTGTATCAGTGGCCGGGGTGGGAGGTGGGAAGAAGCTAAAACCCAAAGTGTGATTTCAACCAAATTTGCATAGCTTTTGCACGGGTGGGGTGTGGGGGTGTGGGGTGGTGTTGTCAGAAAACAGTGGGCTTAACCTTCTAAATCAGGAGGGATTTACCCTTGCACTTGAGCATCCAGATAGAGTTCTAGGTTAGTATACTGTTCCTTCAGCTAGGGAAACTCATTTGTTTACTAGTCTCTCTTCTTTAAGTATGCTCCCTTGTTTCAACTGTGACCAGCAGCTCAGAGGGCCTCTTTACCCTCTACAGAGAACACACCTACACCTTTTCCCAGGGTGGGGGCAGTGGGTGGCCCCAGTTGTGCAGAACAGAAGAGAGGGCTTGAGAACGTGACTGCCTCCCTCCCCACTCACCCTGGGCTTTCCTCATGTCAGGCAGCAGCTCTCTCCTGAACTACTCTTGCGATCCTCTTTCTAAACGGACTCTTCATTTCCCTCCAGTGGCAGCTGGCACCATTTCCTGGGCTCATCCCTGACTCTTCTCTTTATGAAGGATTCAGCTCTCACAGAGAGGCTGCGTCTTCCACTGCTTTTCAGCTTTCCAAACGAGTTTTGTTTCCATTCTCTCTGCTACTGTGGCTTGATGCCCTGAAGTAAATTTTAAAAGTCCCTTTACTGGCACTTTGGAACAGTCTTGAGAAATGAATGAAACAACAACAGCGAATCTCAGGTTCTAGCTGTCCTTGCCAATTTGTTCGAGTTTTGGTCAAGGACAATAGTTTCAGATGTGTTTTCTTGCAATGGAGTGAAGCCCTGATTTTGAAATCTCCTGTGGAAACTCAGTATGATGAATTAATTGTCAATAGACCCCAGGTCTGTAGGATGAAAGCTGGAGGTTTTTCTTTCTCTGCTTCCTAGAAAAGACTGTCTTCAAATCAGACGCAGCAGCTTGGAACATTATCACCTCTTCTATAAATGGAATACATTAATGAGCTTCATGGAGTTAATGAAGGAGCATTGATTTATTTCTTTAAAGGTCTCTGGTATTGCTCTTGGTTATTGAAACGGTGTAAGAAAGCAAGAAAGAAGGTTGGAGAGATGGCTTGTGTTTAAAATCCTATACTGCCCTTGCAGAGAACCTGAGTTTGTTTCTCAGTACCTATGTTGGACAGCTTACAACTTCCTGAAACTCCAGTTCCAGAGCATCAGATACCTTTGTATTTATGTGCACACACCCACCCGCAATGGACACATAATTAAAAACAGTAAAAATGAATATTAAAATAAAAGAAGTGAGAAGGAAGCATTTTAGTGATTAAAAGCAGACAAAGACTTTCCTTGAAGAATATCGTATACTTGTGAAAATAAACAGTAAGTCCTGATTTCCCCATGGAAAGGAAAGCAATGTAGAAATTTATTTGAGCATTAGCAATATAACCGTCTCTAAATAGTTTTTTTGTGTGTGCGTGCTGTGTAATGATTTTCAATATTTAAAAACAAGGTTTCTTTTGCTTTTTAAAGATTTATTTTTATTTGTTGTATGTGCCTTTGTACGTGGATGTCAGCATGTGAGCTTGTGCCCACAGAGGCCAGGAGAGAGTGTTAAATCCCCTGGAGTTACAGGCAGCTGTGAGCTACACAGCATTTGGGGAATCCAGCTTGGGTCTTCTTCAGGTCATCTCTCCAGTTCTATTCTGGTTTTGAGAGAGGATCTCACTGTGTAGATGGTACAAGCTGGCTTTGCACCTGGAATCCTCCTTCTTTGGTGCTGGGCTTAGAGGCCTGTAGCCTCAAATTCAGATATGCATTTTGGTGAATGAGTTTATTGGAATTTTCCAAATTTGTTCTCAGAGAGCTAAAATTCTGTTTTATTAGAATCAATGCTTAAATTATTTACCTAAAGAGAACGAGGAGAAGTTTGTAGGACCAGAAACTGGTATTTAGAACATTTCTTTTTTCTTTTTTTTTTTTAATGAAAAAGAGCTTTATGCATAGTTTGGCCTGAAAATGTATATACTGCTCAGACATTAAAACATTATTTCCTTCTCCGTCTTTTTCTGGCACCACTGCTTGAAGATATCATGTGTAAGGAAATGGGAGTATTTATGCACTCACCGCAGGGTACCCAAAGGTTCAATGGAGAGTAAGCTGAAGGCTTAACAAACCTGGTGAAATGTAACACAATTTTACATGTCTCAGAGGCGACACAATGCTTTACAATGCCATAAGGACAAAAAAAAAAGCAAAACAAAATGGGAAAAAAAAACTAAGGAAATGAACAAACAAAAATATTTTTGTGCAGAGAGCTAAAAGGAAGGAAATATGCACAGCTCTCTACAGATTTTTTTTTTCCATCTGGAACCCACGAGCCTGCTGTGACTTATTTGACATTAGTCTCCTCAGAAATGACTCGGGCGTCACCCTGAAAAACAATATTGTCAATTGTGTCACAGAAAAGGATCTATTAGCTCCATTTGTAGGCAGGCACCAGACGCCTTTAGGAAAGAGAAACAGGACCCGAAGTTTTATGAGAAGATTTGATGTTTTGATTAATTACTGTTTATATTTGAAGGGCTGTGGGAACAGATGACTGGGGGAATCTCCCCCTTCTCTTACCCTGTCTCCTCTCTTCCTCTTTATTTTTCTGAGATAGACTCTCATGTAGCCCAGGCTGGCTTCTAATCTGAGGATGGCCCCGAGCTTCTGATTATCTTGTCTCCAGGGTTGGGATTACAGGCCTGTGCCACCATGTCCCAGTTGCTGGGGATGCAACTCTGAGCTTCAGCATGCAAGGCAAGCAGGGTACCAGCTGAGCTACAGCCCAGCTCTGCAGTCCCGCCTTCTCATGGGACGGAACTGCTGTCAGCCACAGAGAAGGTGGCAGCTGGGGATGAAGAGCCTTGCTCTGACCGGGGTTATGCTGTGGTGGTAGAAGAAGCAAGACACTTAGTTACACTTAGTAGAAGAAGCGTGCACTTAGTTACACACGGCTACAACGGGGCGTGGGTGTCGTGGCCTCAACTTGCTCGATGATGACATCAGGAAGTTGGCCTCTAGCCCGGGAGGAATTCTGAGCCGAGCCAAACATTGTGAAACGCTCAGAGGCTGCTCACTGCTGCTATCTTCAAGGAGAACCAGAGGGAAGCCTGCTGGGCACTCGGCCTGGTTCCCGGAGCTGCCTGCAGAGTCAGGCCATTTGCTTTATTGTTTCTTCGATAACCTTTTGAAAATTCAGTGGAAAAAAAAGAAGAAGAGCAATTTTTCAATCAGAAGCGGCTCTCCAGCTGGCTGTTTCTCTTTTCCCTGTGGCTCCCACTGTAAATCTGCAGATGGTTATTTTCATACCACCTGGGTCTTTCTTACACACAGGCTTCTGGCTGTGGGATCTCGGGGGCGGGGAGGGGGTCAGAGAACATCACCGGTGAGGCCATTTTCGGTGAGCCACCCTGGAGCACCCTGACTCTAGCAACACTGGCCTCTGAAGAGGGGATGCCTGCCTCGACTGTGCCCCAACATCTCTGCCGTCGTCGTGCAGCCTCTCCACGTCCCTTGTCCCTTGCAGTTTCTCCCTTTGTGTGTGCGCACGCGCAGGCTCTCTCCCCTCTCAGCCTACCTCGGTGGGATACTCTGCACTGCTCCCCGAGTTGGGCTGGGTGATCTGAACGGGCTTACTCTGTGTGGTTGCTGGTGAAAGCAAGATGTAACCTGTGCGACATAAATCACCCGGTGAACCGCAAGCCTTCTGGCGGGATAGTTATTTTTGTGAAACGGAGTTCACTACACGTAAGGCAGGCTCTTCTTATGGGGCCAGATTTGTCTTCCGCTCTTCTGGACGTAGTTTTGTTTCTCGTCCTCCGCTGTGGGCTGTGGTGTATGTACTTTTTGGACCCTCCCCCCTTCTCTGTCACTCCTTTTTACTCATCACCATTTACCTAGTCTCTCACTTCCTTAGTACCATCTTATGAACAGATATATTTTATTTGTAAAACACATCAAAGCTAAGATGTTAACGGGCAGCAGATCTGAGGGTAATATATCAGGGAAGTTCACATATCAGCTAGAGACTCCAATGTGGAGTGTAATAGGCACCTCCAAAGGTCACTGGGTAGGGAGATTTTCCCAGCCTTGGACAGATAGTGTCTACTTATGTCACTGACCTAGTGGGTAATCCTTAGCATAGTGTCTTGAGGGCACTTAATAAAATATTTACACGGGGCATGAAGGTTCTGTTCAAAGAAGGAAATGTGAGTAGCAGTATCCTTTAGGAAGCACTATGGAAAGAAATAGTATATTTAGGAAAGTGTGTTTGCCAGGCAAGATATGGTCACTAGTGCAATAGTGGTATGACTCTTAAAGTTTCCTGACTGGATTTGAGGCTTGCTGTACGGGAAGAATTCCCTGCCCATTACTGTAAACCTGGCTAAAAGTCCATGCCTGGGGAGGTCATAGACTCTGCCAGGGAATATCAAACTGCCTTCTAAATATCTTTATTCATAGACAGAGATTTGTATACTCCCAACATTGGTCAGAGAAGTTTCTTTCTGCCGTAGTTATAGTGTAGAGACTCCAACTGCTCACGAGCTGAGAGTACGCGAGTATGAGCGTCAGCTCTAGATTGGACGTTGATATCACTCTCCATAACCCAAAGCCCAGAGGTTCTAGAAAGAATATAAGAACCATGAAATGCTGTCCTCTGGTTACCACAGAGCCATCACACTTATAAACTCACAGCAGCTGTGGGTACCTACACACAGCTGTCACAAGGTCAAGGCAATCAACATTCCAGCAGGGATAGAGGAAGGTCATAAAGCCCCACCCCTAGCCGAGAAGCTAATTGGAGAGTCATTTTCCTTCACAGTGTGGTCAATGGTAGGTTGTTGATATAGTAGCAGAAGGCCTTGTCTCCACAACTCCATGTCCATACAGGAAACACTCATTGGTCTCAGTTATGTAAAACAAGCAAGAAAACAAACCAAACTCCCCAAGACATGAAGGGGTGTGTGTGTGTGTGTGTGTGTGTGTGTGTGTGTGTGTGTGTGTGTGTGTGTAGGTTGCCGGTGTTCCAGTGGATAGCCTACATCCATGCATTTTTTGGGCAACAACAATTGGATGCAGTGAGTTACAGAGGTTGGAGAAGGATGTGGAAGGGTGATTTAGGGATATATATGATCAATACACATTGTGACCATGTATGAATTGTTAAAGAATAAATGAGAATATTGTAAAGAAGAGGGAGACAGAGAGAAGGAGAGGGGGAGAGACAGACAGACAGACAGACAGACAGACACACACACACACACACACACACACACACACAGAGAGAGAGAGAGAGAATCAGCAACAGAGGGGTATTCCCCAGAACTCTGGAGTATCTTCTGCTAACATTTGCCTGCACCTGGCTGTGGCAGAATAGAACATGTAAGTTATACAAATTGAGGCGTCATTGAACTGGGAGCGATTTACATGCCTAGGGAGGAGGTAATTTTTATCATTTCAAGCCCCAGGCACTGGGACTTTGCTGCTGGTTGGGCTTTTTGCATGAATCCAGGGTGAGAGTCTCCATGTCTCTGGTCCCTTCGGTGGCTTGCCTGTAGGTTCCTTCCATCTCGCCGTGTGCCTGTGTCTCAGTTCTCTGGAGCCTGTCTGGACAGATCTCCCCTCCACAAGATGCTCTCCACACCCACAGTGATCTTCATGACCGCCTTTTTCCTGGTGTCCTTGGCGTCTATGTCGCAGAATGGCCTCCTGATCGTCGTGCTGGGCAGAGAGTGGATGGGCAACCGGGCACTGTCAGCAGTGGACATGATTGTGGCCTCTCTTGCTTCCTCCCGGTTCTGCCTTCATGGGATAGCCATCCTGACCAATCTCTTGGCCTTCTTTGGTTTCTGTCACCAAGCAAACATTGTTGGCATCCTCTGGGACTTCACCAACACTTTCATTTTGTGGCTTACGGCCTGGCTTGCCATCTTTTACTGTGTCAAGGTCTCCTCCTTCTCCCACCCTGCACTGTTTTGGCTCAAGTGGAGGATTTCCTGGTTAGTCCCCAGGCTGCTGCTGAGCTCTGTCATCATGGGTGGCCTCTCAGCCATCGTATCAACCACTGGGAACATCTTTGCTATCCGGATGACCGTCTCCCAGGGCTCCCTTGGAAACTGTACTTTTGGTCACATGACACTAGACTTCCTTCGGTACTATCATTTGTCTCATGTCTTGCTCATGTGGCTCAGTCCTTTCCTACTGTTCCTAGTGTCCATTATCTCGCTCATGTTCTCACTATACCGGCACATGGGGAAGATGAGGGGCCCCAGGCCCGGGTCTCACGATTTCCGTATTAAAGCTCATGCTATGGCTCTGAAAACCCTTGCCGCCTTCTTCATTTTCTATGTATTATTTTTCCTGTCCCTGATAATTTTTGCTACAAAAGGCAAAACCATGCAAAGTCATTGGTATTGGGCCAGAGAAGTCATCATCTACACGGGCATCTCTTTGAACTCCGTCATCCTCGTGTTTAGCAACCCCAGGCTGAGAAAGACCTTGAAGGTGAGATTTTAGGACACACATGCTGCCCAACCATAAGCTTTGAGGGCCTTGAATCAGAGATGTCTTTTCTCTCAAGTGATGAGAGTCGGTACTGTGACAAATGAACTCGTGTGTAGCAAGAGTTCAAAAGGTTTGCACACGCTCTTGTTTCCTTCTTTCCTCTCTCTTCCCAGTCTCTGCCCCCTGATCATTGGTACCCTGACTAAAGCTGGTCTCCCCCAAAGGCCCCTAGGAGACAGAGGGCGGTAGGTAGGAGTCTGCGCTACTGTAGATCCACCTCGTGTTCAGTGAGACTGCACTGTTTGACGTGAAGAGATGTTCAGGTTTTGGCTAAATGGAGACGATGGAAAACAAAGGCAGTTCTGAAAGTTTGTTTTGTTTTGTGTTTGTGCTGGGCATCCAGCCCATGCTAGATGAGGACTTGAAGATGGAACTGTGTTCTCACACCTTGGTGTCTTTGAGAGCAGCTCTCATGTCGCTCAGGCTGCTCACAATCCTTCTGCCTCAGCCTTCCAAATGCTTAATTATAGTCAAGGACCAAGCTACCCGGCAATTGTTAATTTTGCTAATCTTTTCTCTGCTTGCCCTGCCCTAGGGATACTTATTGGACACTGTTGCTGAGGTCAGCATTCTCCAGTCTGGAATATGGGAAAAATGGCATACTGGGAGGGGAAATAAAAATGTGACCATTTCAGTTTTCATTAGCTTATGTGTTAAGTTCCTATCTCTTTGTGCGTGTTTTATGATGCATATAACACAACGGTGAAGTAGACATGATGATAATTAATAAATGTGCACATAGTTGTGTCTTGGTTCCTTTAGGCTCTGTATCAAAATATCATAGCCTGAGTGAGTATTTTTTCTTTATGATAAATTCTTTATTCAAATTTGAAACTAGCTTGTTTTACATGTCAATCCCAGTTCCCTCCCCTGTCCCCCCTACCAACCACCATCCCATCCCCTCAACCAGGGAGGATGAGGCCTTCCATGGGGGGGTCTTCAAAGTCTGACACATCATTTGGAGCAGGGTCCAGGGCCTCCCCCACGTGTCTAGGCTGAGAGAGCATCCTTCTATGTGGAATGGGCTCCTGAGTGATTATTTCTTACCATGCTGGAGTCTGAAATGTGGAGTGCCAGCATGGTTGGGGTCTGGCGACACCCTTTTTCCTGGCTGCAAGCATCTATCTGTATACTAATGTGGCAGAGAGGACTCTGGGATCCTTCTATAGTCCAACTTTTCAGCCAGAGACACCATCATGGCCTCAGATGAATTCCTGATGAAATTCAAGCATCCTTAATGCACGTGCATTTCTTTTAAAATTATTATCGTGTGTGTGTGTGTGTGTGTGTGTGTGTGTGTGTCCACAAAGGCCAGGAGGCTACAGTTATGGGCTGCGTGAGCCCTGCTGACATGTAAATCTCAGCGTCCCTAACAGAGCAAAAAAGCAGTGAACACTCCTCAACCATGAAATTGTCTTTCCCGGTTACACGATTGTGTTTCTACTGCCTTACTCTTCTGGCATACTATATGGCATTTTATTCATCTCCACAGTGCAGATGAACTACTTTTCAACATTTATTTGTGTTGTGCAGTGTGTTGGGGTTGGGGATGGGGGCACATGACAAGGTAGGCTGTGGAAGCCAGAGGACAGCTTTCAGAAATAAGCTTTTCTCCTTCCACCATGTGGGTCTTGGGGATCAAACTCAGGTTCTTAGGCTTGGCAGCAAGAGCCTTTACCTGCTAAATCATACAACCAGCCCTGCTGAACCCCTCTAAGAGCTTGGGGATGACTAGGGAGATACATAGCATTTAAAAGACAGCATTCAGGCCACTGTTTCCTCTTTTAATTTTTCCAATGCAGAGCACTGAATTGGGAATTTCTATCCAGAACACCAGTCTAGTCTCCTACAAACCCATTTTTATATTTCACTTATACAGACTGTGAACTAATAGTGGGGCACACGCCTTTAATCCAAACACTTGGGAGGCAGAGGAAGACAGATTTCTCTGTGAGTTTGAGGCCAACCTTGTCTAAAGAGTGAGTTCTAGGACAGCCAGGACTACACAGAGAAACTCTTGTCTTGAAAAAAAAGAAGTAAAAAGAATATGAAAAACTCGAAATTATCAGACTTTGTGTCTACCTAAAAGCTAAATTTAAATAAGAGAAAGCAAAATGTCATAAATACAAGAATGATGAAAATCACCACAGAATATGATACTGCAGAGATGACTTAGTGGTTAATGGCACATATTGCTCTTGCAGAAGTCTTAGGTTCAGTTCCTAGCATCTGTATGGTAGTTCACAACCATCTGTAACTCCAGTTCTAAGGCATCTGATAGGCTCGTCTGACTTTCATGGATACCAGGAAGGTACACCACACACACACACACACACACACACACACACACACACACACACGCACACACACACGTAAATGAAACACTCCTACACACAAAATACAATAAGTAAATATTATAACCACACCATATATTTAAATATATTAAGTATTTAAATATAAGAGTCTACTCACCTTTTTGAAAGAATTTAATTTGCACATGACATATGCACGGTAAATGCTTGTGGTTTATGATTTGTGCATAGAAGCACTTCGATGGCAACCAATTCCCTGTTGGAGCCCAGTGCTTTTCATACCCTTGTTATGGAACAGGAGATGCTAACAAATAACTGTTAAATCAGTTGAGGTTAATTACACATCCTTAATCTGATGAGCCGTTGACGGTGTAGGAGGTAGAAGGAAGAGATAGGAGTTTTCCAAACTTCAAGGTTTGTGGCTGCACAAACTCCAGAGTTGAAAGACCCCAGTTTGCCTCATTTCTCCGGACTCTGGTAGGACACAGCCGAAAGTCAGCCAGAGAGACCAGGACACAAAGAAGGGAGTTTGGAGCACCATGCCCTGGGCATTTTCACAAGGAGGCAGAATCACTGTGTCAATTTTGCGTGTCGTTCTTCCTTCACTCTTGAGATAAGGTCTCTTACCGAACCAAGAGCCCACTTCCCCTCACCCCCACCCCCAGGCTACTGTTCAGTCCCAGAATTCCTTGTGTCTCCCATACTCAGTAGGTGGATTACAGGTTCTGTCATTCGTGGAGCTTTCCATGGTTGCTGGGGAGAAAATTCAGGTCCTCATACTTGTACAGTAAGCAGTTACTGAGCCATTCCCCCAGTCCTGGTAATATATATATATATTTTAAATTTAACTTTTTAATTTGGATGTGTATATGTGTTTCTGCGCTCTCAATGAAGTGTCCGTGTGCAGGCCAGAGAACAACTTTGAGGAGTTTGGTTTTCTCCCTCCGGGTTTCCTGGCGGAACTTAGGTCTTCAGGCTTGTTGGCAAGTACCTTGATGTGCTACACCATGTGGCCAACCCTAAAGCTATAATCGGCAAAGAAAACAGGGATCTAGACAGAATCCACACTCGGTAAGGTGGAAGAGGATGGAGGTGTAGGTCATGTAGCTAACTCCGGTGAAACGGGGCTGGTCCTGGAATCAGTGTAGCGCTTAGTCTTCTACCACGAGCTGAATATGATGTGAATATGAGTCTTCATCTGCATGAACTTGAGGCTTCATTTCTTTTATCCGTGAACTCAACCTCGATGTCTTCATGCGGCCACATCCAGTCTCCGTGGAAAGTCTGCGTACTAGAACGAGCACTTTCCGCAATGTAGAGATGGACACGGGGAAACAGAGGGCTCACTGGCAATGTCCAGACCATCACAGTGAGGAGCGGGGCTCGGGTCGCACCTGCCTCTGAGAAGGCCTCTCACTGCCCGTCCACTGGTGTACAGCTCTCGTAGCGAGACTGCCATTGTGAAGGTCACTGCTAACAGAATATTGTCTAAGTTTTTAGGAGACACTCCCTGCTTCAATCTGTGTAACCACCTCTCTTACTCTATCCTGGGATGCTGAGTCCTCAACTGATTGGAGCTAAGCTCTCTCAAGAGAGAGGTTTGGATCGGTTTCTGGCTCTGTGTCAAAGGGATATTCTTACTGTACCTCTTTCTAGGGTTGCTGCAAGAATTAAATATTGGGGGGGGGTGTATCTAGAACAACGTCTAGAGCCTAACAATCACCTCTCACCCCCCATGACCGACATGATCTCTGCTATTCGGTAGCACGCATGCCCTGTGGATTTGATTACCAAGTAGTCCCAGGTGTGCGATCTTAGGTATCAGCTTAGAGAAGCGCAGCTGCCTATGTAAGAGACACCATATGCAAGGGCCTGATGCATTATTCACACTGATGTTGACAGTGGGTAGGGGATAGCAAGAGATCAGGCAAATTCACGGGCAGGCAGGGAGACTTTGGAAACCTAGCCTAGGCAATATTTGCATCTGTTCTGAAGAGAAGAAACAATTGTATCCTCCTCAGAGAGCCTGCACCTCTAGCTTCACTTCACTTAGGGCATGTGGAGCGACAAACATATTGGAGAGACTTCTTAGAGCAGCAAGTAGCTCTTCATGGGACCCATCATGTCCACTGGAGAAATGGGCACAGGTCACACAGCTCTGGGCTGTCAGACTGTTGATAAGACCGTCATCGCTTTATTTATCATTTTAGTCCTGTTGTGCCTGGTGGCAGTGGTAGGCAATGGATCTATCGTTGTGGTACTAGGCATGAAATGGTTGCTCCGGAGAACACTGTCCGCTCACAATAAGTTACTGATCAGTCTAGCAGCCTCTCGCTTCTTCTTGCAATCGGTGGTGATAGGTAAGAACATTTATGTTTTCCTGAATCCCACAGTCTTCCCATACAACTTAGTAATGCTGCTCATAAATTTGATGTGGGACTTCCTGACTGCTGCAACCATTTGGTTCTGCTCCTTGCTAGGTTTCTTCTATTGTGTGAAAATCGCGACTTTAACCTACCCTGTCTTTGTCTGGCTGAAGTACAGGGTGCCCGGGTGGGTGCCATGGATGTTGCTCAGTGCCGTGGGGATGTCGAGCTTAAGTAGCATCCTGTGTTTCGCAGGCAATTATCTGATATATAGCAGCTTTGTAAAGGGTGCCCATCAGCCTCGGAATGCCACTGGGAATAGCTTGAAGCGCTCCCTTGAGAAATTCTACTTCTTCTCTGTAAAAGTGACTATGTGGACGATCCCCGCTGTCATCTTCAGCATTTTCATGGCCTTGCTGCTCGTGTCTTTGGTGAGACACCTGAAGAAGAGCCTCTTGGCCTCCTCAGGACTTCAGGATGTTAGAGCCCAGGCCCACGCCAAAGCTCTCTTCACGCTGCTCTCCTTCATCATCCTTTTCAGCTCCTGCTTCCTGTCACTGGTACTTAGTTCTGCCAGCGATTCACCGTTTCAGGAATTCAGGTACTGGATTTGGCAGGTGGTGATCCACCTGTGCACGGTGATACACCCCCTCGTCATGCTCCTCAGCAACCCTGGGCTGAGAGTGGCCGTGAAGAGGGGCTGCTGCTGAAGACACGGGGCAACCCCAGGGGCAGGGGATGCCAATGCTTGGACAGTGTGGCGGACGGCCCGGAGCAACAGACACAGGACACATACGTTGGTCCTTATTCCCAGCGTGCCACATACACTGACAGATGATTCACCTCAGTGCAATAAGATCCCAGGTGGGCTCCAAGGTCCTGAAAATGAGCAGCCCCACCATGTTGTCTGTGGGACTTGACCGAGGACAACTTGACATTCACTGCGATACGCCACATGATAATTCCCGTACTGAGCCAGACTGGCGAAGGTGCTTATAACTTTTCTTCCCTCTCTGGAGGCATCGTGTGAAACGCTCTAACCCTTTCCACCACTTCTCAGCAGTTTAGCCATTTGCCACAGAGATTTCTTCCCCTCACCAGAGGCAAAACTAAGACAGGCCTGATCTGCGTTCTCCAGACAGACCGTGGCATACTTTGTGCTTGGGCAGAGCAGCGTGTGCCACCCTGAATGTTTATATTTTCAGACGACTTCCGAGACTCCTCTGAAGGTCCAGGGTTTGGGATGCATTTATTAGTGAAGTCCTCTGCAATGGCCTGGCTTCTGAGTCCTTTCTGTAAATTTTAAGGCTGTGGGTCAGATTTACCTTCTCCTGTGTTGATAGAGGGATGTACGGCAGCTTTTGATGTGGACAAGATCTTCTACATGGACGGAACTTAGACCAGAAGGACTATTGGTCTGGTGAGGAACTGCAGATTGCCTTCCTGCTTCCCTTAAGAAGCCTTCTTTTCTCAAGCCTTGCCTACACTCAGTTATCCCTTGAGCATTTCTCAGACAGCCTGTAGGACAGTTTCTTAATTAGTGATTGATGTGGGAGGTCCCATACTATTGTGTGGGTGGTGCCATCCCTGGGCTGGAGGTCCTGGCTTCTAGAAGAAAGCAGACTGAGCAACAAGGCAGCAAGCATCACCCTTCACGGCCTCTGCATCGGTGTGTCTGCAGACTCCTGCCCTGTTCGAGTTCCTGTCCCGGCTTCCTTCGATGATGAACAGCGATATAAACCAAATACACGCTTTCCTGTCCTAGTTGCTTTTAGAAGCAGAGTTTCATCACAGGGATAGCAACCCTAACTGAGATACTCATGTATGAAGATCTCAAGAAAGGTGAAATTGTTAAAGGAGAAAGAAGGCTCACATGGGCCCCCGTTGCTGCCGAGATGTCTGGGAAGGTCAGCTGGGCCGTGGAGTGAGCCTGAGATGAGTCTGTGAGGTCATCAATTAGACCTCCTCCTGAAAGTGGGAAGCGATATTTTATACAACAAGGTGTATGTGAAAGGGGCTGGGAGAAGCTGGGGAGGTAGTTCCCCAGGTGAGTGTTTATTCAAAAGCATCAATTCCCTAGCCCTCCCACAAGGGCCTGGGTGTGGCCACTTGTGTGCCTGTGGTCCCAGCACAGTCAGGGGAAGAGACAAGGAAGGGGTTGCTGTGCTTGGGAGTGAGGTCCTCCTCCAGCCTCTGTGCATTCATACACACGTGAGCACACGTGAGCAGGAACACGTGCACGCACGCACTTGAGAGCACACGTCCCTATCTAGCTCCGTGGTGTATGTAATATAAAATTGTCAGCTGGTGAACTTAAGCAACAGCTTATCAATGTTTGAAGGTATTAATAAATACTGTCTTAGAGAAAATTTCTCTCACGTATATGTTTGCCTTAAAAAGGATTTATTTATTTTTATTTTGTGTGTTATGAGGGTTTTGCCTGAATGTATGTCTTTGCACCACGTGAGTATGTATGTTGCCTCTGGAGGCCAGAAGAAGGTGTCAGATCTTTTGAGAACTGGAGTTATAAACAATTTATGAGCTGCCATGTGGGTTCTGGGAATCAAACCTGGGTCCTCTGCGAGAGCAGCCAGTGCTCTTAACCAATGAGCCATCTCTCCAGCGCCTACATACTTTTTAAGGTAGGGGTCTCATGTGGCTCAGCCGGGCGGAACTGTTATGGAGTTGAGGATAACCTTCTGTCTTTACTTCCAAGTGCTGAATGTTTCTATACTGGGAGCTGGATAGTTATTAGAGACATTGTTTGAGAAAAGTGGTACACAATACATGGCTTTTGGATTGTTTTCAGTATGTGTGTTAATAATTACGCATGAATCGTCAGCGTATCTTAACAAAACCAATAAAATGTCAGTCGTGAAAGAACTAGCCTCAGGCATTGTATTATTGCAACGCTGCTGGACTAAGATGCCTACCGTTACCACACTAATCTCCACAAGGCACAGCTCTGATCTGTTTCAAGAGTACCTGAGCATGTCTTGCTGTCTGTCAGACAAATCCCAGGCCTCTGCTGCTACAGTCTGGTAACCGCTTCCAGGAGAGCCCTGTGTTTCAGTGTGTTTGGGCTGTCATGGAGATGGGTAACCGTGAAGCTACCTCCTGACACTTGCGAAATGTTTCCCTATCACTCGTGCCTGTCAGAATCGCATTCGACATTCTGCCTTTTTTGCCCCTTGACTTTTAAAGGTTGGCCCATATGCCCACTGACGCCTGTCTAAAGCTCCCCAAACCTCGGTCTTTCCCACTTTCCAGGACGAGTAAGTTGGCGGCCTCCAGTGCCGTCCCTCCACCTCGTGGTACCTCTGTTGGTACGCCGTGTACTTCCTAGGAGATATTAACTCTTAAAGGAACTGGTGATTCATGCTCTCCCACGTGTCCCCCGAAGTGTGCATACTGGGAATCGAACCCAGGTCCCCTTCAAGAGCAAGGAGTGCTCTAAACCACAGAGCCATCACTCCAGCCCTTACGTGCCTGGCTTTTAAATAGCACAGCTAAATGGAAATTGCAACCTAGGTTTATTGACGTTATATGGCTAGTAAGGAGTATAATGGGATTATTGAGTGCAATCGTACTTAAAACAACGTGGGCTAGGGACGTGACTCAGAGCTAGAGTGCTTGCTTGCCAAGAACAAGGCCTTCAGCTCATTTTTTCAGCACTGGAAAAACAAAACAAAAGATAAAGCAGGGTGGTGTAGGAATGACCATCACCACCAGTCAGTACAGACGTGAAAAATCATGTATGATGGGCAAAGCACTGAGCCATGGGGGAAAAGGACTGTTTAGCACTGTACCAGCACGTTAGCTTTCCTACCTGGAAGAAGAAAAAAAAAATGAGGTCATTTCATTATGATTTCCAAGTAGATGATACTTAATATGTCACCTATATTTTTTAAAGCTGTCTATTTCTTACAAATGGTTTGATTTACTACCTTCGTTTTATTCTGTAAAATACTATCTCTAAATTTGAAGGAGCCGAATATGGCTTGCAATCCTGGTAGTCAGGAGGCCGAGGCAGCAGGATTGCTATTAGCTATTACTAGGCTACAGAGTGAGTTCCAGACCAGCCTGGGCTAGAGTGAGAGACTGCTTGAAAATAACAAACTAAAATTAATTAATTAATTCACAAAGAAATCAATAATTTAAGGAAAGGTTTCTATACATTCCTTAACTCTTTGATGTTATTATAAGGTCTGCACATATCCTTCAATTTCCTTAAACAGAGAAACCCTGCTTTCTTAAGCCAAAGACTAGTTCTGAAAATAATTTCAGGACAGTCGTCGCTACAGCTTACTATATTAATAAATCCTAAGAAAATTTGTGTGATCCAACTTGACACAAACTAAAGCCACCTGATGGTGGAGCCTCGGTTGAGAAGGTGCCTTCATAAGATCAGGTGTAGGCAAGCCTGTAAGGCCTTTTCTTAATTAATTGGTGACCCACGGGGAAGTGCCCAGCCCTTCGTGGGTGGGACCACTTCTGCGCTGGTGGTCTTGGGTTCTATAAGAAAGCAGGTTGCACAAACCACATTAAGCAGCTGTTTTCTGTGGTCTCTGCATCAGCTCCTGCTTCCAGGTTCACGCCCTGTTTGAGTTCCTGTCCTGACATCTTTTAGTGATGGACTAAGATGTAGAAATGTAAGCCAAAGAAACCCTTTCTGCCCCAACTTTTCCTTCCTTCCTTCCTTCCTTCCCTCCTTCCTCCTTCCCTCCCTCCCTCCCTCCCCCCTTCCTCCCCCCCTTCCTTCCTTCCTTCTATGTAATGGTGTTTTATCTGTCTCTAACTAGGACAGAAATTGGTACCAGGACAGTGGGGCATTACTGTGACAGACCTGACCATGTTGCTTTTGGGAGCACTGTGGAAGGACTCTGGAACTTAGGGCTGGAAAAGGCGGTGAGTGTTGAGTGCTCAGTGGGATATTCTGTAGGGACTTGGAAGATGATGCTGAGATCAGTCCCGATGATAGGGGTCTCATGGCTCCTAAGTTTCAGAGGGAAGCAAGGACTTTACTGGGCCATTTGTGTGAAGAATCCGTGGTGTCTGGTCGGGGATGGGGGTGGGGTGGGGGAGCTGGGAATCAGCTGGGATTAGCAAGAGACCAGAACCACTAAAGTAAAACTGCTTTTCTGGGACAAAGGATGCTGGTCAGCTGGGGCTGAGAATCCGCTGGGAGTAAGGAGAGACCTGCATCACTGAGAGCCATCTCTCTAGCCCAGAGACTTTGGATTTTAAAAGTGACTGGATATTTTAAATAGACTGAATATATATATTTTTTTCTGAGGCCTGTTTCTCTGTGTAGCCTGGCTCTGTAGACCAGCCTAGCCTCTGGCTCCTGAGTGCTGGGATTAAAGTGTGCACCACCGACCGCCACCTGGCAAGAAACTGAATTTTTAAGTTTTTGAATTTGTTAAGACTATGGAACCTTTTACACTTAGAATGTTTAGAATGTAACGCTGATATTAATGGGTGATCTTGGGGATGAATAAGAAATGAAAGGTTGTGTGTGGTTTAACAGAAAAATAAAAATGAAACTTTGTGTGATCATCTCTAAATATTCTGGAAGACCACTGAGAAAGTTTTAATACTAAAATTTTTGATAAACACTCACATACATTTAGTAATGTGACATTTTTATATTATTTGAAAGCTTGCGGCATATTTATTGATTAACAATGTTAATAGCCATGGCTACCACTGCTTTCATTTTAGTGAAAATACCCGAGTTAGAAAAAGCGATTAAGTTATAGGTAACAGAAAGGCAAAGGAAATATTTTTTTTTATGTTATAAATATATAACAAGGTAGATTTATTTACTGGAGGGAGGGAGGAGGAGGGAGAGTACTAACAACTATTTGTGTACCAGAATTAATCTTCTCTCATCCCTTTCCATTAATCATCAATGTCATGTGATCAGTACCCCAGAATCTCAACATCAATGGACGCTTTACGTGCTGTCTCTTCCAGGGGCAGAAACACACAGGCTCAGTGAGTGTCCATCCTAGTGGGTTTCATTTTTACTTTCTTTTCATTTATTCTTTGTGCCTTTCATGCCATGCCTCCCGATTCCCCCCATCTACCCTTCCCCCACAAAAAAACAAAACAAAACAAAACAAAACAAAGTGTGTGTGTGGTGTGTGTAAACCCCATCATGGAAGCTGCAGTGTGACACAGTAAACCCCTTTATCCACACTGGGTCCTCACTGGGACTCTTCCTGAACTTTCCACTGCCGGCCACTCACCCGAGTGCTGCTCCTGATGAGGGGCAGGGACAACTCTCCTGCTCTTGTGACCTCTGGGCCGGCTCTCCCATCTGCCTGGCGCATAGATGGGTGGCTCAGGGCGAGGGAGGCATCTCCACCCTGCCCTAGCGGCCACATGACAGATTAATAATGGGGACAGCTCTCCCCTGTGGCTGGCTCACCCACACCTCTGCCAACAGGTTTGGCTCTATTGTGCTTCCTGAGTGAGGTGCAGGGCCTGCTCTCCTGAGTGCTGCAGCAGATGTGGGCAGGGACAGGCCTTCTGCTCTTGTGACCTCAGGGAGGGCCTCTCTCCCTGCCCATGCTGCCACAAGGCAGATGGGTGTGGCCACGGCCTCCCATGCTCACAACTTCGAGGCTGGCTCACACACACCTCTACCAACAAGGTTGGCTCTGTTGCACAGCCCAAGCGAGGTGCAACGTCCTCTTCAGGGGAAAAAAATTAAAGCATTTACTTACTTTATGTATGGGAATGTTTTGTCTGAATAGTTGTGTATCGAACACATTTGGGCCTGTTGTCCGAGACCTCAGAGGACCATCACACTTCCTGGGAGTGGAGATAAGGGTGGTTGTTAATCACCATGTAGGTGTGGGGAACTGAAACCAGGTACTCTTAACTGCTAAGCCATCTCTCCAGCCCAGGGGATAAATGGTACACACACACACACACACAGGCACACACGCACACACATGCATACACACGCACACACACACACACAGGCACACACATGCATATACACGCGCACACACACACAAACACAGGCATACACATGCATATACACATGCACAGGCACACACATGCATACACACACACAGGCACACACATGCACACATGCATACACACACACGCATGCACAGGCACACACACACACAGGCACACACATGCATACACACGCACACACACACAAACACAGGTATACACATGCATATACACACGCACAGGCACACACAGGCACACACACATAAACACAGGCACACACACGCACACATGCATACGCACATGCATACACACACACATGCATACACACACGCATGCACACACACAGGCACACACATGCATACACACACAAACACAGGCACACACATGCATACACATACACTCACAGGCACGCACATGCATACACATACACTCACAGGCACGCACATGCATACCCATACATTCACAGGCACGCACATGCATACACACACACATGCATACACACACACAGGCACATACATGCATACACACGCACACACACACAAATCCAAATGACCCATGTCAACATTAAAATTACTGTAGAACAAAGGGTAGCGTGCAGAAGAGCCTGCTGCCAAACCTGACACCCCTAGTTTAATCTCCAGAAGAAATGAACTGACTGATCCCTGTACTCTGTCTTCTGACTTCTGACACTCACATGTCTCCTCCACAAGTAAATAAAAATGTAACAATAAGATAAAAAGTACCACAGAGCAACATTTAAATAAAGTGCTGAGGTGCAAAGTAAATACACAGAAATAAGTTCTGATACACAAATAGTTATCAGCTAGAGTACACAATTTAAAAAAAGAGGAAGGATTGTTTTTGCAACAAGAACAAATACCTAAAAATAAAACTTACAATGTATACGATCTATATGAAAGAAAACTTAGAACACCCAATAAAACATGAACTAATGGAACCCTATGTTCTGTGCTTTTATAAGAATATTTGACACTATAAGCATGTCATTTGTCCCCAGGAACTTGTTTATTTAGCATAAGATTACAGAAATATCAAATTAAATTTATATAAGAAATATGGACAACATCAAAGATTATTATAAAATTGAATTATACTTAGGAGAAGACCATGAAACTGAACAGGCTGGCTCCTAACTTAAAATATAGTATAGCCTCACAATTTAAAAAATATGCATAAATATAAACCCACAGATTATACAATTCAGGACAGCATGTCTATTATACATATAATAATTTAGTATAAATTCAGTGTAGCTGAAACTACAATTTTAAATAAGAGGAAAATTCAGTCGCTGATATTTAGAAAACAAGATAGTTATCTGGAAAACCAAAAACCAAAAACAAAAACAAGTTGCCACATCTCAAACCATAAACTGGATAAACTCCAAACATATCAGAGATTTTAATGTCAGAAATTATACACGATTGCCAGATGAAAATGGGAGATTAAACATCTTTGAAAACCTTGGAGTATGGAAAGTCTCTTAAATTCACAAAAGAAATGATCTGTTCATTACAGTTAAAATGTTTATATGACAAAAATATGTAAAAATTAAAAAAACAGCAAGTTGAGAGAATCTCTTCCATCCGTGTCATAAAGAGCTTTAATCTTCAATATATAAGCAGCTCCCAGAAATAAAAGGAAAATGAACAAATATAAGAAAAAAAATGTAAGAATATGAACATGAAATTCTCAGAAAGAAACAAAAAAGAAACATACACTTAAAGAGACTGTAGTCCCGTCACTTAAAAAAGCATCCACTTTGTCAAACTTTCTAAACATTCACCAAATACTCTGTTGCTAAGTTGTCAAGGGAGCATTGCTCTCCGTACATTGCTGATGAGACACTAAGGGTAATTTGGCAATATGAAATTGCACCCTTTGATTCAGCAATCCTCCTTGAGAGTTTGGTGTGGAACACACCTCTTCATGGGTTACAGTTTGTACCTCGCCCTCTTGGACCTGCTGTGACTGGAATCAGCAACGCGGAAGGGGTGGAGCCTGTCCGAGAGCAGGCCTGCCAGTGCTCTGTGAGGGGTCCATTACAGAATCTACAGAGAGGGGTCTGTCTTTCAGCAATGGCAGGAAGAGCTGCCTCTGTTGCTTAGGACGACCTGGCAGGATTAGAGGTCACTATAGACCCTTTATTGGGATATACCTACGTGTCTCCATCTCAGATTTCTGGGCCTCGCTGTCCCTGGATCGGTGTCCTGAGCCTTTAGAGTTAACATTTCACCACAACCCAGTCACTTACTGTGCAACTCATGTTTTGTTTCTCACAAATTTCAGACTTGTAATCACATGTGAAAAGAGACAATAATTATAATTATTACTTGACATGACAGATGTAGACGCTTTCTGGCTGTATTGGACATTTCAAGCCCTACACTCATTGTTTTCTTTTTTTTGCCACATTCTTTTAGAACAGTTGGAGTCACAGCCTTGCCATCTGGGAGCTCTCTTCCCCAAGAGCACAAGGATGACTTGTATAGGCAACCAACGAGGACAACGACGACATGCTGGCTTTGGGGTGACTGGGGGGAGGGGCGCGAAGGCTGCTTCTCTTAAAATGGGGAATGCACCTCAAAGTAATGGCCATTAATTTGCATACCGTCTCAGCAAATAAAATACTCAGGAAGTTCTGAGAACGACTTTGCTGACCGTATTCCCAAGAGACCCACTCTGAGAATCTGTGCTTCCCATTCACATAGGTTTAGAGTTTGTGGGCATGAAGGTCTTGCTTCCCAGGCTCAAGGACATACCAAAAAGTGACACAAGAAGAGTCCTAAAAGTTCTGTGGCTTCCATCAAGTTATTTTATGTCCCTGGTCCCAGAAGACCAGGCGACAAGAGTCAAGTTTCCTTTTGGTATGAATAGTTGACCATGATTACCATGTGGAAAAGGAACTATGAGGAGCATGTGCCACAATTTTGACTCTGCTTATAGGGAACTAGAAGTAAAGGCTTGGAACTCTCAGAGGCGAAGATCTGAGAAGGGTTTATATGTCTTTCGACCTTACATCCAGCTTCAGAGTAGAAGATGCCCATAGTTGGCTTCATCACAACTCTCTGCAAGTTTCTCCAGAAATTTCAGCCAACCAGAGTCATGGGGAAGCTATGAAGAGATGGAATGAACCCGTTGTGAGTGTCAGTCAAGAACCGAATGGTTTAAAGGGTAAGCTACACTTCAAGCATCTTCTTCCTTTCCCGGATCTTTACACAAGTTGATGTGCTCATCACTACCATCATCTCGCACCTGGGCTTTGCCTTTGATTTGTGGGAGCTGCTTTACCCGAAGGAGTCTGTTCGGAGCGTTTCCCATGAACTTCTTGTGAGGGTCTGTGGTAATGACTGTCTGATGTAGGATGATAAGAGTATAGTTTCCATATTCTTGGGGGACGCAAGCTTTGTGGTGCAGCCCGGAGCAAACAGGATCAAAGAGAGTAGTTATTGACTGTGTAATCACCTTGAGTATTGTTTGGTTTCTTCCATGTGTCATACTTTCCTGTGGGTTCCAGTTGAAAGCGATTCTTCCAAATATCAGTCGTTCAAGCGTGTCTGCCTCAGGCTTTGTGCCTGAAAAATGGAGCAGTGTGTGTCTAGCTTTCGTGAAGAATGCCTCTCTGATCTACACATGCTTATCCCTTCTTTACACATGGGCATGGCTGGCTATTTCAAATCTATATCAAAATTGAACTCTTGATGTCCCATGAATCACATCCTAACGTAACTACTCCACGGTTTTCTGTTTGCTGGCTTTGTGTCAGTGTGTGGCATCTTCGCCTTCCAGATGCTTGGGTCAAAATCTTTTGCAGTCAATTTCTGAACCTCAGAAGCAGGGGTGCCACATCATTTAACACCAAGCTAAAGCATTTGTAGATGGCGTCCTTCCGGGTTGTGGTTTCATAGGAAACAAAGTTGCTTCTTTCCTCTGTTGAAAGTCAGATCCTGGCACAAAGGTTTGAAAACATCAGGGACAGAGTTACATTGTCCATCTTCCAGGAGAATCTGTGATTCTGCTGTTTATCACCATCTCCAAGCTACAGTCTGGTGCAAGCTGATGTTATCACATGACTGTACTATTACAGTTGCCTCCAAACTGGTTCTGCAGCTTCTACTGTCTTTTTGCCTTCAGTCTGTTTTCAACACAGCAGTCAGGAGGATTCATTAAAAAAACACAAATGGTGTCATGTTGCAGCTCTTTCATAACTCTTGTTTGCTTCCCACCCCAAGAGGAAAGCACAAATCGGAGGGTGAAAGGACATGCTTCAAATCTAGAACCACGTGCTTGTATCGAGTTCTCTCACACTCAGGAGAGACAGGAGGTCCAGAGGTTCAAGATTACCCCGAGCTTTATACATAGTAAGTGTGGGGTGAGGATGAGCTATGTGAGACCCTTTCTAAAAAAAAAAAATTCCAGCTGAACTAATTTAAAAAAGAATTTATCAGACATCTAGATATGGTGATCTAGACACACAATCCTTCTACAGAGAGCAATGGGCACTTGGAAGCAGAGTTCCCTTTTCCCTTCCCATTTGAGGCATGCCAAGACAATGGTGTATTAAAGAGGCCACAAGTCAAGTTCTAATAGTGTTTAGTACTGTGAGAATTGTACATGGAAATTATTTAGATACTACCATTGCCTAGCATGATCTGTTTATAATATGTTGCTGCAAATTTTGTTTGTTCAGATACTGTGTCTTGGAGAATTTCCATTTATTTCTTACGAGAATTTATCGAATTTATCTGGTTTGACATTTCCTGATGCCACCATGGTATTTTTTTTTTTTTTTTTTTGCCTGAATTCTAATGGTTTGCCTCACCGACTCCTCTTGCATGACTGACTCGGGTAAAAATGGGCATGCTGCAGGTGTAGCAAACCATATGAACAGTCCCTAAATGGGAGAAGAGAGCTGAGCCTTTGAAGTCAAGAGTAGACGCTTGAGGAACAGAGTCAGCAGGATGTGTCTTCTGCTACTTCTGGGGTTGGCCTCTGTCAGGCGACTTGCTGACATCACTGATTCACGTAGTTTACATGTCCAGCTGGCTCTGGAGATCCCCTACCTCCACTTCCCCAGAGGTAGGATCTGCACCTGCCTGGCATTTATGCAAGGACAGGGATTTGAACCCTGATCCTCACACTTGCATGCGAGTACTCTACCTACAGAGGCATTTGCACGCCCAAATGAAGGAGAGATTGCTTCCTGCCTCTGGGGATAAAGGGTTTAGAACTAAAATGTGAGGTTACTGGCCCTCTGCTCTGCTGGCAATCCCTTGGGATCTTGTGACTTGGGTCACCATTGCAGGCAGGTTCTATCCTGACTTGATTCAGAAATACCACACTATGAGCAGTCTGGTCAGCAACGGGTTATGAATATGATGGTGGTCTCACAACACAACGGAAGGAAAATGTTCATAGGGACGGCGTAACTCAAAGAATGACACATGTGTTTGTGGTGACGGTGTTGTAAACACATTTGTTGTACTGCCAGTCATACAGACGCTCAAGAATACAATTATATGAATACCTGATACTTGATCATGAAACCAGCGACTGTGTAACTGCTGTATGCATTTCCCATGCTCTGTGTTCTACCATTACTGAACTGAAACCTAACAGTAAGGTAATACATGCATTCTGCGAGCCACAGCCTCACACATCTTCATTTGCCTCATTTCCCGACTGCATCAGGAAGCTCTGGGGAGGGGCCCCCTGTGCCATGCAAGTTTGGGTGAGTGTACTCTGGGAGGTGCATGCTGGGTGAAACTGCCCAGTGACTCATTTCTCAGAAAATATCTCTGTTGTTGAGTAACGCATGACTGTACTGTTCCTAATGGTGAGAAGTTTCAACAGGGGAAGAAACAAAAATAGGTAGTTTCAGGATCTATAGTCAGAAGGAATCTGGATCCCTGACCACTCTGTAGTGGATCTAAGGGATCTACAAGAAGCTGGGGGAGAGCCAGTGCCTTGTATGCAGCAGAAGAGTTAACATTTCCCTATGGCCAGCGAGTTTTGTTAATCTATTATTATTATTATAACTGTCCTCTAAACGCCACCCTCAACTTTCAAAGCTGAGAATAGGTTTTAGGGCCTCAACAGGAAAGACTGTAACATGTATATTTTGTCTTTTGTCAGAAAGTTCCACTATGCGACCCGACGTCCTGGCCTCAAACTTGGGGTCTGCCTGTCTGTACTTCCTCAGTGCTGGTATCACAGGCAAGCGCTATGACTAGTTATTTTTTTTCTTTCTCATAATCTTCCACTTCTTTGTTTATTGAAATTTTACTACTCATTTGTTTTCATATATATTTCACACATGTAGAGAGCAGAGGGCCACTTTACTTTTAAGAGTCAGTCTTCTCTCTCCTACCTTATGGGTCCCAGGGATCAAAGGCAGGTCACCCAGCTTGGCAGCATCTGTCATTACCCGCGGGGCCATCTCATTGGCTCTCCTTATCTTTTTCTTTGTGAGACAGGGTCTTGCTGTGTAGCCCAGGGTGGCCTCCAACTCGGGATCCTCCTGTCTCACTCTCCGAAGAAAAACATCTTTGCGTTTGAGTCACCTGCACAGATAACTCAGCGTTGCGTGAGGAAAACTAAGAAGACATCGCCCAGCAAGATGAGAGCGGCTGTGCTTTTGCTATCATAACATTTATCAGAGGACTTACCAATCCAGTGTCCTTTGATTACCAAATACTGAAAGCATCTGCTCCGAAAGATGAAGATTATCTCAAAAGGGAAAAGGAGCCAATCTTCAGCCATAGGACCGGTATTCTTTTGGGCCACTTACTATGTGGCATTTGGACCCTTGGAGAGTGATGTGTGTATTGTGAGACCCAGAGCCACATCACTTTCCAAATTCGTAGTTGCCACAGGTTTCCAAATTCGCCAGATTTTACACTGTACTCGACAAGGAATGCAAATCCGCTTGAGACTCAGAAGTTGAATGGTAACACATACTTTGTAACGAAGGACCAGGAGTCACAGTTAATTGAAGTACTTTAAACTAAGGCAGTAAGTGGGGAGTGGGGGTGGGGGATGGGTGAGGGGTGTGTGTGTGTGGGATACTGCAGAACATTCCGGATGCCTGCTTTATGGAGCTCCACTACTAGATTCTGGGAAGTTTCCAAGGCAGCGTGTGCCTAGCACGCATGTGCTCCCGAGCCCTGCTTTCCTCTGGAGAGCATGGATGGGTAGCTTTGCTTCCCTCCCATCCAAAGGGCCCAAAGCCACTGCCTTTGGGGCCCTGCCCTGACATCAATACTATTCATTCTTGGGCAAAGCTGAGCGAAGCCTTGAGATGTTTCCTTACTTCCAGATTCACATTGCTTGCTCATTTTAAGCGGTGGATTCCAGTTTCTGTTTAAAGCTTCTTCTTTTTTTTTTTTTTTTTTTTTTTTTTTTTTTTTTAAGCATGCACTCTGGAAAGTTCCATGGTTTCCATGAAAACCCTGCTCTTGACATCCTCCCTCCAGCAGCCTGGGTCAGCCCTGGGCCACTGTTTTTGACCTACTCTGTTAGTTCCTATTGCTTTTGTCTTTGTTTTCGAAGCTGTCATCCTTCATGGAGCTCCCTTATTTCCCCTCCGTGTGTGTGTGTGTGTGTGTGTGTGTGTGTGTGTGTGTGTGTGTTTTCCTGATCACCATGACAGCAAAACAACCGGTCATGACCCAACCCCTAAAAGTAAAGCTGCCAAACCTCCACGAAGTTTCCTCATTTCAGTTTTAATTTAGACGTTGTGAACTCAGGGGATCCTGTGGGATCAGGACGAGAGGGAGTTAGGGTCACTGGTCACAGCCAGATGCCCTCCTAATCTCTCATTCCTAAAATGCAAAGGGGAACCCGCCACGCCACCACTTAGGTGTTCTCCATCCAGCACCTTCATCAGGCTCCCTGACACCCCACCCCCCCTTTAAAAAAAAAAAAAGCAGAGATCTGCAAAGGGGGAGAACAGTTGCTCAGCGTTGACCCCAGAGGCGAGGACAAGTAAACCACGTGACACAAGCAGCAGATTGGAAGGGTTGGAAGGGATGGGGGGGCAATGGCTTCCAGTCAAGACTCAGATTCAAGTGCTAACCCTTCCTTCTCCTCATGAGATGACTCCCAGAAAGGCATTGCCTTCACGGAGGGGGCCCAGGTTCCCTATTCATGGAGGGGAGTGGAGGTGGCGGTCCTCAGACTTTGGTGGCTGGGACATCAGGTGCTGGTGATCCGTACTGGCCACACACACATCTGTAGGGAAGGCCAGAGCAGATGTGCTGAGAGGTTCAGTCGGGCCAATTAGTCAAAACAGAGGATTGGCAGAACCACAGAAGTAATTAAGTCTTCAGAAGATTAGTATACAACTCTTTTAAAAATGATGGACCTTTGATCCTGCTATCGGGTCAGCCCACGCTCCACACATTCCTCAGCCCTCCTCCCCCATACCAGATTAAGCCCTTCTTCCTGTCACAGGGTCTTACACACTAAGGATAATAAGGACATAGAGGCATTTAGTGTTTGTGAAACACACCAAACGTATTCCCATCCTTACTATAAGGACATTTGTAACACCGAGCAATTTATAAACAACAGGAATTTATTTTATTGCCACTGTAGATTTTGGGAAGTCTGAGATTAAAGTACCGAGTTCTTCTGGGGAGAAGGCAGCGTGTTCCCTTCCAAACCTTTTATAAGGGCTCTCATCCAGTCCCCATAGCTTATTAAGTTCCTCAAAGTCCCTGTTTCTCAATGCTGTAATATTGGTAATGAAATTTAACATGGATTTTGGGTGACAAATGAAGATCTTAGAAATACCACAAATTGTTTATCAATCTAGAGTCTTTGATGTCCTTTTTAGATAATATGATCACTGCAGAAAACTGGAAATACTGAGTGTTACAAAGAAAATTAAAAATCTCTACAGCTCACCAGAGATAAATTGCAGTTAGCACCAACTACCCTTTCTAGACACTTCTTCTCACTCTGAATTCTGCTATGCGTGTTCCACAAAACCATATAGTTCCAACATGTCAGACATACAAACATAATTTTACAAGGTTAGGAAAATGCATTTATATTACCTTTCAGTATGCGGTGACTTTCTTTTTTTATGCAGTGACGGCCACAAGAGGCCCTTTCTGGGACTATGACAAGAGAGTTTGGAATATAAAAATAAGTGAGCTGCATAAAAAAAATATCCAGCAATGAATAACAAGCGAAGGATCTCTTTCCATCCCACAAGAGAAATCATCCGTTTTGAACAGATGGCAAAGTTCAGGACAACCAAATGCAAGGAAGTGTATAACACAAGAAAGGACCTGCGTAGTGCTGCGGGTTGGAAGTTTTTGATTAAATCAGGCACTGACAGAATTCTGTGTTTACATCATCACAAAATGTAAGTGGAAGTAGGAATAAATGCAATGGTCCGTCATGGTGCTGCTCATCCTTCGTCGGACCTAAAAGGTCTGTCTGAACAGGTGCAGATTTCAGGCAAGGCCTTTGCAATCTACAACGTGAGGGTTGCTGTAGACATTCACGGAGTAACCGTGGGCTGATCTTACCCAGTGTCCTCCCTCAGCCTGGGCTTTTCTGCCCTGTAACATCATGCCCCAAGCAGGTAGGTTGGCTCAGGTAGGTTGGCAACATTTATTATTTGAAACTGCTACAGACACATGTTTTATTATCCCAGACAGGCCCAGACACTGCATTCGTTGGCTGGCTGTCACTTTGGAGATGTTTATTAGAACTGTTTTACTTTGCATAGCTTTGTATCATTTCAGTGATATCTCTCCGGTCTGTCTATCACACACACACACAGTCAGTAGATTTGATGTCTTTGACGCAGAAGACGAGTGTAAGATTCATAACAGAAAAATATCCAAATCCAATTAGAAGATCTACTGTTAGTGAGCTTGAGGAAGCCGTGTATATTTTCTTTTAAAGCTATGATTTTGTTGATTGCTAGCCCACTATTTGTTGTGGGAATAAACTGTGATAACGGAGCTCAGCCGCTTAGCATTTTACACATTTCGTAAGTGTTGTTAAAATCCAAACGGGGATGATATCTTCCAGTCAGGCTATGCTGGTGCCAACATCCTACCCAGGCATTCAGATAAATGGAATTGCAAAACTACCTTAATTCTTATTTAAACACCGGAGGTCAACACAGAGACATGTAATACGTTCTTCCTGCTCATTTTTAAAGCTAGTCAATGGTCTGCACTACAGGCTTCAGAGAACTTGTCTTCTGCCCGGCCAGAGACACTGCAGTGTTACCTTCCCTTGTTGGGGAACTGTACTCAGGGTTTAGAGACCACCAGTTCCTTGCCACATGGCCCTGTTGCCAGACGGCACACTGTTGGATGTATGATTTCCTCCAGGCTATGACTTTCTGGCTTCCTAGTTTCATCTACTAGGAAACAGACAAAGGAAATGCCTTTCAGTGCATAAATGACTGGGGTCAAGTGCACATTACTGACAGAGGACCTCTGGCCTGGCTTAGAACACTCTTACTGAGCAGTCCGTGTTATAGCCATCCCTGAATGATGATGGGGCCCCGCGATGACATTCTTGTTGAGGTCTGATGTGTTTAGGATGGTGCGGCTATGAGGGGCATCCTTGAATCTGCATCCTATGGGGCTGGGAGGGGGTTGGTAGAGATAAAAGTGAGATGCTGTAAGTTCAGAGCTGGGGCATTTGGGCGTCTACCGGAAAAGTCAACCCCACAGCGATCTTTTTGAAAAATTAATGCTTCCTCTTCCTACAAACGTGGTTCTGTGACGGTTTGAAGAGTTTGGGATCCTGCAGGCTTAACTACTCTGTGTAGGCTTGGGAAACACGATCATACACGAGGCACAGTTAACAATGAGCGCCTCGCTTGGAACAATGAACCCCCCCCCCTGACTTCTGTGTTCGCTGACCGTTCTCTGTGTTCTGTGGCGAAATTTGTTTTCAGATCTGTTAATGAATGTATTGTTTGACAAATATATATGATGGATTCTGGTCACATTCCTCCTCCCGTCCTTGATGGTTTTCCACTCCACCTGATATTCTTTTCCTCTTCCTCCCGCCCTTAATATGATTACTTTTTTGCTATTGCTGAATTTTCTAAGCTCTTTACATTTTCGGATATAAATTCCTTTTGTAAATTTTCTCCCATTATGTGGTTGTCTTTCAGGTTGTGATGGCAAAACACTTTTACTTTTGGTTAAATCCAATTTTATTTTCTCTTTAGACATTTATAACCCAGTTTTAGACCCAAGACTGCCTTGTTCTACCCAGGTCGTGAAGACACACTCTTATGGTTCCTTTTAAGAACTTTATAGCTGTCGTTCTCACATTTAGAGCCACGATCCAGTTTGAGTTTTTGAAGCCATCTTAGCACCATTTTAGAAACTCGTTGAGTTTTTGCAGCAATCAAAATATTAATATATTTAAAGCATTTTGGATAGTGCAGGAGGAGGCACAGCACTAACAAGAATAAATTTGCAGTGATTATTTTTATCATTTATTGTACGGTCTGCTTGCTTTTCTCTTCCAAGAGACAATCTCAGTCATTACACCAGCAGCCTATCTACTGCCCGAGAGACACGTGATGGATTGATTTCGTTGAATGGATGGGTAACGAGCAGGCTTTTTTGATGACAGTCAGTGGGTAAAGCTCTGGGCAGATGCTGTCCTCAACATCGATGATTCTATTGCATTTGACTGAAATGGAAGCCGTCTTAGTTAGGATTTTTATTGCTGTGACTAAACACCATGACCAAAACGCAAGTTGGGGAGGAAAAGGTTTATTTGGTTTACACTTCCATACTGCTATTCATCATCTAAGGACGTTAGGACAGGGACTCAAGCAAGGAAGGAACCTGGTGGCTGGAGCTCACTGGCTCGCTCCCCATGGCTTGCCCAGCCTGCTCTCTTATAGAACCCAGGACCACCAGCATCCACCATAGGCTGCGCCCTCCCCCATCAATCTAATTAGGAAAGTGCCTTATGGCCAGATTTTATGGTAGCATTGAGGTTCCCTGCTTTCGGATAGCTCTAGCTTGTGTGCTAAGTTGGTGTTAAGCTTAGGCAGCGCAGAAGCTGAGACCAACTCAAATCTTAGAACATGCTAACCACATGTTCTCTGGAGATATCATCCCAGAGAGCGTGGTCTATAACCTCTGGATGCAGATCACTTTGGGGGCACTTTCCCCATTCCAGTGCTGTGACCCTCTCCCATCTTTCTACTTCCTCTCTGCTTTCTTCTGAGTGTAAGCTCAGGAGGGAAGAGATCTCTCTAATATTAGTTGGATAAAAGCTGAAGGTGTAATGCTTACTCCAGCCCCCTTCAAAGTCTCCACCAACATTCTTTCCCCAGATGATCTCACTCAGTTTAATAGCTTTAAATACCATCTAAGTGTTGAGTCTCCAAACCTGTTACTCCAGCATTTGCTGCTCTCTGAGATCCAGACTTACATTTCAATTGTCTGGCTCATGTCTCAACTTAGATATCTAGCGTGCATCTCAAGTGCTACAGGACCAAAACAGATTTCCACCCACAGACATGTTCTTACCATTCATCTCAGCAAAGTGACTCTGGGAAAGTCTCTTCAGCGATAAGGTTGAAAAGTTAGAATTGGTGCTAGATTTCTTTTTCCTGTTCTTATCCCTACTCATCAGACAAACTATAACAGGTATACATTCATAATTCACCAGCATCTTATTGTTATGCCTGGGTCATGAGCATCGCAAGGAGTCTGAGTTCATACGCAAAAGCAAAGAACCTTTATTGCAAGCTCAAACTTGGACTCTCCATCCGTTCCAACACAGTAGTTGGATCAGGGAGAGCATTGAGCTCAGATATGGCAGGGTTTTTAAGGAGTAAAGAAGGATGGGGGTTAGAGGGATTCTGGATTCAGATGGGGGTTGAACTTCTGATTGGACAGGAGTGAGATAACAGAAGTTTTGTCGAGCAGTGATTGGTCACCGGTGTTGCTGAAAGGAAACTGGCGACTGATACACATGTGAGGTAAGCTGTTCTTACTGTTCTTGGAGGATCTAGTGCTGGTTCGTCTCAGTTTGAGGGGTGCAGTTTGTAGCTTTTCCTGGTTATCATGAAGGTAAGGCCTAGTGCCTGTGTTGTTAGTCTGCAGCCTGTCATGGCTGTGCTGATGCTAAGTTAGGTCTCTTTACTTATCATTGCTTTCCTCGTCCGTCTTGGGCTTCTGTCTGAGGAGAAGCTCTGATGTGCACATACGGTACCGTCTAACCATTCCCTTCCACCCTAACGTGCCCTGGACCTGGTATTTACACAGCTGGTATTTACACAGGGAATCCACTTAAACACATCAATTTGGTCCCATTACCCCCTTATTTTAAACCCTCAAGTGAATTTCAATTACACTAGAATAATGTCCAAATTCTTTCCAGGGACAACAAATCTTTAGATGCTGCCTGTTTATTACTAAACATTATGAGGAGCAAATACTCAATAACATGAGAGTTCTTCTGTTTTAGCCTCTCCGGCTTTTCAAAATAGATGCAAACAAACAAACAAAAAACAACTAACCAACAACAAAAACAAAACAAAATTCCCAGATTTTGTGAATCTCCTCTTGTGTTTGTGGAGAAAGGCAAGAAATTCTTTCTTTACACCTCAAAAATTTATGGGGACCAGGAGCATCCATCATGACGTCAACAAAGCTCAGTGTGTTATGTCTTCAGTTGGGAGTCAAACCGGATTTGGGGCCTTGATTCTGTCAGAAGGACGTAGAGGGGGTGCTCCTTAGCTTTGTCAGCCTGACACAAACACACAAAACTTGTATCAGCTGGGGAGAGGGGATCTCAACCCGGAAAATGAGTCCTTAAGCTTGGCCTTCTGGCAAGTCTGCAGTGTAATTCCTTGATCAATGACTGTCGTGGGCGTGTCCCCGCCATACAGAATGCTGCCACCCCTGGGCAAGTGGTCCTGAGTTGTGTGAGAAAGCAGACTGAGAGAGTCATGGCGAACAAGCCAGGAAGCGCTCTCCTCCGTGGTCTCTGCTTCAGCCTTGGATTTTCGCCCTCACTTCCCTCAGAGATGGTGTGTGACCTATAGGCCAAGTAAAACCGTTTTCTCCCCAAGTTGCTTCTGGCCATGTTTATCACAATGACAAAAATCCATACTAATTCATGGCAAGTCACAAGCCAATTGGCTGGATTTTAGAGATCACGGGCGCAAATTTACACGTTTATAGTTAACTGAACCGATTGGCCTGTGGGCAAGGCTGAAGTGCGTTTTCTTGATTAATGATGGATGTGGGTTTGAACCATCCTATGCACCCAATGGGGTCATGGTGTGTGTCTCAACAAATTATGCCAGGAAAACTGGATATCCAGATGACCTCCGTGGAATTGCTCTATTTATTGTGGATTACTAACTTTCACACAGAGGTGCAGGGGCCTCCGGGTCCAAGTGAATTGATGGAGTCAACCAATAGCAACTGTAAAACACAACAAAGATGGTCCTGGGGGGGCTGGGAAGGGTGGAGGGAGGGGAAACTGTGGCTGGGATGTAACATATGAGAAGAATAAATAAAAAAGGTGACACACCCCCCCCTCCCGGCATTTTACTTACAGGGTATTTATACTGAATTAGGCATTACAAGCAATCTAGAGATTCTTAGAGCATACCGATGTGCACAAGTGATATGAAACCTCTATTCCCTTATTTATGTAAAGGGCACCTTGAGGATTTTGGTGCCCACGGGATGTCAAGGGTTCATCTCACAGGAGTTTCTTGTTGCACTATGCTGCCGGGATAACAGTTTTCAAATTATTAATCAGACTAATTTTCTCACGTGACTCTTTCATGATAAAATCGTATTCTAACAGACTAAGGGAATGCTTAAAAAAAAAAAAAACAAAACAAAACAGCCACAGACAAATCAGAACACACTAGAAGTATTAAACAGAAAGTCTCTTAATATAGATTAACTTGAATATGTTCTCACTCTGAAAACATTTTTGGAACAAGATGGCAGACGAAGGGTCACAATCCAAATCTTCCCACAAAGCAATAGTAACTTCCTCCTGAGAACAGTTGTTCTCGGAGAGCTCGGAACATGGCAAGCTGCTGCTGTGGGGCAGCGCACAAAGGCTAGGGTTACTGCACAGAAAAAGTGTGTGGCCCTTGCCAGCAATCGTCACAACTCAATGCGGGAGGGAGAGATTCAGCTGCTGCGGTAGCCCTGGCAGCGGAAAGCGGAGCCGGAGGCCCCCGCTGGCCTTCACTGCCTGCTGGAGCAGCCTTTCACTATCAGAGACACCTGAAGCTCTTTCCACAGAGGTTACCTGCAGTTTTCATCAACCCCACTCTCAGCTGGAGGAGCTGCCCAGAGTCCTGTGGTCCCTTCTGCCCCAAGGCCAGGACCGTTACATCGCTTGGAGCCGGAGTCATCATTGTCCTCCCTGTAACTAGAGGGCAAGGTCCCATCTAGCCCGTGACTTTGTGCTTACTTGTACCTTAAAACTTTTGCTTTTGTTTTCGACTTTGGGTCTCAAGTAGCTCAAGCTGACTTTGAACTCGCTATGTAGCCGTGGATGATTGTGGAGCCCTTATGCCTCTGCCTCCCAAGTGAGATCGCAGGGATTAGCCACCACGTCTGGCTTGGTTTTTCAATGCTCGTTTCTGTTTTGTGTTCCCTTAGAAATCTAAGTTTGTAGAACCTGGGAAAGGCAGTTGCTTCTTTGAGTATGCAAAAATCACATCCAAGATTAAATGAGTGAAAAAAAAATCTTAAGGAAACATGACGCTAAGGGAACACAATAAATTTCCAGTAACCATTCCAAAAGAATGGTTGCGGAACAAAACCAGACATACAGACAATGAGACGCAGCAGAGAGCTCAGATAGCAAGTTCATACGTGGTTGCTCAACTGAATTTTGAGTAGAGTCCCAAGAATATGCGGTGGGTGGGGCAAAGATGGTCTCCTCAAGGAATGATGGGGGAAAGTGGGAAACTTGGTATCCACAGGGAGAAGCCAGACCCCTATCTTTCACAACACTCACACACACACAAATGATTTAAAATAGGTCAATCACTCAAGTTTAAGCTCTTATGTCATAAAACAATATGTGAAGACAATTGGAAAAAACTCTCCTTGATATAGATGTGGGCGCCGAGCTTTAGGACATCACACAGAAAGCATGCACAGACAAGGGCAGTCAACATAGAGAGAGAGGGTTACATCAGATTAAAAAGCCCATGGTGGCAAAAGAAACAGTCAGATGGGTGGAGAAGACAGCGCTCTTCAGGCGCACAAGCATCACACGCAAGGTTATAAGGGACACGGAAGATCAAAGAAACACAAAACAGAAGGAACACAATGACCTTCCAGCAACTAGCTCAAAAGAACGCAAACAACACAGTGCTTGAATAAAACCAGAGCAATGAGACTCAGCAGAGAGCTCAGACGCAAGTTCACACACAGGCGGACAACTAAACTTTGACTCGGGTGCCAAGAGTCTGCAGTGTGGGAAAATGGTTTCTTCACCGAGGAGGAAGAAACTTGTAAGGGGTTTCCACAGCTCAAGAGTGGAATCATCCCCAAGCATCCTGGCTGAAGTGTGTGAGCAAAGGATCTGAGGAGAAGATAGTTTTCAAAAGTGTCGGACAAACAGACACAAAGTGTGAGATGATTGTGTGCTCAAAAGGCGTCATCAGCTTTAGAGAAATGCAGATCCACACCCGAAGAGGCATAGCCTCACACCAGACAGAGACCAACGTTGGGAGGTAGCAGAGGAAACAAGTCCCTTGGTGCATTGGTTGGAATTGGCACTGCCAGTTTGGTAAATACTATGGATGTTTAGGAAAAAAAAAAAAAAAAAAAAAAAAAAAAAAGGAATACAGAGAGAAAGAAAGAAAAGCAGAAAGAAAAACAGACAGAAAGAAAGAAAACACAGAACTACTTTGTTATTTAACAGCCCCATCCCTGGGTTTATGTTATGTCTTATCCCATTTTCTGTCACTATAACAAAATACCTTGTACTGGGTGATTTCTAAAGAGATGATTACTCTGACTCAAGGTTTAGAAGCTCAGGGTATGGCACTGATCCTGGCTTAGCTTCTGGTGAAGGAAGGAAGGTATGTGGGTGTACACAGAAGAGGAATCCCACATCCTGAGACCAGGGAGGCAACAGCATCTCTTCAGAGTCTCAGGATAACCAACCCAGTCCTACAAGAGTAAGAACATAAATGAGAAAAAGACTTAACCTCTCTTAATGAACCACTCACCTCTGAAAGTTCTCAACACCTTTTAATATGGCCACACTAAAGCCAGGGTTCGGCATGAGTTTTGGTGGGGTCCAAACATACCTAAACCAGAGTAGCAAATATCCAAATATCCAAAATATCCAAAGCAAAATCGTCAGAGATAATCAACATTCTCATGACCATCCAACTGTCATCCACAGTAGCCAAGACGGGGAGACAAAATAAGAAAGTACTAATAAATAAATGGGTAAAGAAAACATAATACATGACCGCCAAACAATATTATTCAGCCTTAAAAAAAAAAAATGAAATTCCGGGCAGCATCGTCATCAGTGGCACCCAGGCAGAGAACCCAGGCAGGGCTGCTTGCTCGAGCAGGCCTGCTGCAGCTAGCCGCCCCTGGCAGCTTCCTGCTTAGGTTCCGGAGAGTGGCATCTTCAGGTGACAGAGCTGGGGAAGACAGCTGGCTACAGTCCTTACCTGTGAGAAAGGTTGACCCAAGAAAAGATAAACTCTAACCTCCTAGCCAAAAAAGGAAGCAAGCAGTCTGAACCAGTTACAGTTGCACAATGTAGCCAGAATGCCCGGATGGAGACAACAAAATTTGTCAAGAAGTGATACCACAGATCCATGAAGACAGCTGCACCCCTCCTAACTTGGAGGGGACATGGAGCACGTGGTTCGGTGAGCAGGATCATACCGTCCGCCTCTGGAGGCACAGAGGAGGCTATCCAGCCCTCTAGGAGAGGTCATGAATAAACGCAGAGAAATCCAGGCAGTTGCAAATTTCCATAAGGCCAGAGCGACATTGCTTCTCTCCAGGAGGAATCATCTGCTGTTGGAAGTCAGTTTCTGGAATGAGCCAGCCTGTGCTGAGATCAGAGCCCAGGATAGACAAGCTCCAGTCCTACCAACTCGGACCAGGAGCAGTGACTGAAGGGGGCAATGGCTGCTTATAAAGATCTTCAGTCCAGAGAAGACACACGGAATGCATCACGATGGTACAAGCATGGCGGGGGGGGGGGGGGGGGGGAAAAGGTGTGCACGTTCCCTCCTGCTCACTCAGGAAATGGAGTCCAGAATCATGACCCTGCTCCGGACCTTGCTGCTCTAGCAAAGCTTCCATGTGCATGCACAGATTTCCATGATGAATGTATGTCATGAATTCATTTCAACCAGTTGTCAAGTGAAGAACGTAACCAAGCTGACAACTGCTGTGTAGCATGTAAGAGCTCTTTTCTTTTTTACACAATCACGAAGGGAAATCAGGAGGACTGGAGTAAAAGGAGCCACACGCTAGAACATTTCCACTTAGCAAACATCACTTAGCCTCCTGCCTTTCGGGAAAACATGGCAACTTGAAGCCAGGAATAGTGCCTTGGCACTCAGGGAACTGAGGCAGAAGAATTGCAGTAAGTCCTAGGGCAATCTGGGCTACATGGAGAGTTTCAGACCCTTTATTTCTATAGCTAGGCCCTGTCTAACAAACCAAAATTAAAATTAGAATCACCCCTGAGTAAAATTCTCACTATGAAAAAGAATCAGCTATTTCTTTCAATTAAAAAGAAATCTGTTTTATGCTTACAGGTTTCTACAAATTTCCTTCCTTCAGGAAGAAATACAAACTATGTCACATTCCCTGAGCAGTTTTTCTAAGTTTCAAACTAGGAACAAATTGTAAGTGTACCCAATGGCTGACAGTGTAGAATTTTGTGACTTTTGACCATCTCATCACCCTGAGCTGGAAGGGTGGGTCACAGTGCACTGGACCAGTAATACTGTCTCCACCAGGCACTGTGTGCTAAGGGGTTGGTATGAACCAGTGTACCACATGAAATTTTGGACTAAACACCTCAAGTAGTATTAATTTGATTTATAATAATTTTCTATAAAACAAGTAGCTCTTGGAAAAGAGGTTTCATCTTGTAAGCCACTGTGTATGACCTCTGACTTTATTTTGGTAAGCTCACAGCAGACATTTCTAAGATCTTTTATGAACGGCAGTGCACCCTGGGTCTAAGTTGGCATAAATCTTCATATTCTGTTTGTCTCTGTTTGTTTGTCTTTTTTTCTTTCACATAGAGAGCCAATTTTGTGACTGTAATCACATGGAAGCCCCATTGAATGGAATTATATCTTCTGTATAAATAAAGTATGGACTGAATCTCCAATCAGATGTCTATTTTGTTCTTTTACATGTGAATTGCTTTCTTCAAGAACACTTATAGGTAAATAAAATCCTCTTAATAAAAAAGAGGAATACTGTTATTTGAAGCCACACATATGAACATTATGCTCTAGAAGACGTTGAACTAAGCAAAGGACTCCAGACATGGAAAGACAGATACTGCAGGACTTCACACGTGGGAGCTAAAATAACCAAGCTTGCAGAAGGCAAATGCAGAGGGGCATTGCCAGGGATCCGGGATAAGGGGATGAATAGTGAGATGTTTAGTCATGTGGTGCAAAATCCCAGCTGTGCTAAATGGTCCTGGAGGCTGAATGTTCAGCCATGTGACTGACAACAGCTGGTCATACCAAAGTGCATTCTTGTGATTTGCTGAAAGACTTTCATGTCACACATGAAAGTAACCGAAAAGCATAAGTCTCTGAGATGATAGGCATGTCAAAGTGTTTCACTTTTCATTGTGGCCTGGTAGAGAATCTCTCTGTTGGTGCTGGTAGACAGACAGGGGCTCAAGGCTCAATCGTGCCTTCTAAGCTGTGGTATCTCGTTGTGGTAGACAAATCTAAGGTGGCCTTCATGAACACCAACCCTGACTTTTGGAGCTTTGCAGATCCCTCACTTTCCCAGTTGATAAGAGTCCTTGATTCTGGGCAAAGGAGTCCAGCATGCTGTACATCCTCTAACAGAGCTGTGTGTTTCTAGTCAATAATACGGGCAAATGAGATAGGTTGAGATCGTAGAATTGTGTTGTTCATGTCTTGCTCATATACCGCACCCTGCTGGTCTAATGAAGTCAATGGCCGTATTTAAATGTCCCATTTGGCAAAGATTGAGGACAGCCTCAATCTTTGTGGGACCTAAGTGCATTCCAACCAATACCCAGAAGGAAACAAATGCACTCGGCACTACAACCACAAGGAAATGTATTCTCTCACTGGAAAAGAGAGCAGTTTAGATGGTTATAAATTACTTATACCATAGGTGTCATTGGGGATTTAAGTAGAGATTTGGGTAGAAAGTTAGAATTAGGTATTGACTTTGGGGGTGGTTTATTGATGAATGAAGGTAGATGTATGTCAGGGAAGCTCAGCTAAGACTGACTTCTTTAGTGTTGCAATTTTTTTTCTAGGTATCTCCATGTACTGGGTATCTAAGCATCTATTTATGTATGCATATCTATCTATCTATCTATCTATCTATCTATCTATCTATCTATCATCTATCTATCTATCTATCTATCATCTATCTATCTATCTATCTATCTATCTATTATCTATCTATCATCTATCTATCTATCTATCTATCTATCTATCTATCTATCTATCTACACCTAAAAGGAAGATGAGTGGTCATGTAGTCCAATGATGGGATAAGAAGGATGGAACTGACTTCCCAAGACTAAAAACCCTCTGCACAGATGCTGTTCCATCCAAGCATGGCAGCATGTAGGCAAAGTCAGAGCAGGCAAATGATGGGCAGCTGGTGCCCGTTGGTACCCAAGCCCAGGGGGTATTTGCATCATATCTGAGCCGAGAGCACACACACCTTTTACCTATTGCCTGAGCATCCTTCCCACTGAAGTTCTTGTTCGGATGCAGAACCCAACCACCCATCTCACCTCTCCAGAAGGGAGTGTGAAGGACTGTGGGTAGGGGCAGGGAGGAGGCCAGGAAACCAGAGCAATCGGTGGTGACTGGAGGAAGGGCTGAAATGCTACCAGTACTGACAGTTTTCTTCATGCTGGTCTTTGTCCTGCTTTGTTTCCTGGGGATCCTGGCCAATGGCTTCATTGTGCTGATGCTGAGCAGGGAATGGCTACGGCGTGGCAGGCTGCTTCCCTTGGACATGATCCTCTTCGGTCTGGGCACCTCCCGGTTCTGCCAGCAGTGTATTGGGCTGGTGAATAGCCTCTACTACTTCCTCTACCTGGTTGAGTACTCCAGGGGTCTTGCCCGGCAGCTCATTGGCCTGCACTGGGACTTCTTGAACTCAGTCACTTTCTGGCTTTCCACCTGGCTCAGTGTCCTCTTCTGCACCAAGATAGCTAACTTCTCCCACCCTGTCTTCCTATGGTTGAAGTGGAGGCTCCCGGCATTGGTGCCCTGGCTGCTGCTGGGCTCTGTCTTGGTGTCCTTCACCGTGACTCTACTGTTCTTTTGGGGAAACCAGGCTATATATCAGGAATTCTTAAGAAGGAAAATTTCTGGGAACACAACCTTTAAGGAGTGGAACAGAAGGCTGGAAATAGACTATTTTATGCCCCTGAAACTTGTCACCATGTCAATTCCTTGCTCTCTCTTTCTCGTCTCAATTTTGCTGTTGATTAATTCTCTCAGGAGACATTCCCACAGAATGCAGAACAATGCCTACAGCTTACAGGACCCCAGTGCCCAGGCCCACAGCAGAGCTCTGAAGTCACTCATCTCCTTCCTGATTCTTTACGCGTTGTCTTTTGTGTCCGTGGTCATTGATGCCACAGTCATCATCTCCTCGGATAACGTGTGGTATTGGCCCTGGCAAATCATACTTTATTTGTGTATGTCTGTTCACCCATTTATCCTCATCACCAATAATCTCAGGTTTCGAGGCACATTCAGGCAGCTACTCCTGTTGGCCAGGGGTGTATGGGTGGCCTAGAAGGCATGTTCTCTTTATCTAGACCCTTTGAAGACACTCAGGTGTGAGTAACCTCTTTTCGAAGTGAAGCTCTCTCACGGAAATGTCTTCATAGGCAGACACAGTGTGGGCTTCCTTCCTTGAGAAAGAGGAGAGGAAAATACAGGACTCTCGGCATTCTTCTTTACCTTGGGATATTATGAACATAGAGATTCTGAATCCTGAAGAGCCAGTATTGACCTAACGTGCAAAAATGCAATATCTTCTGTTGTTTTTATGTCTGTTATCCCTTTGTTACTAATTAATTCTTTAGGTAAAAGTCTTGATCCACCGGATCACCTCATCCTGGCTAGCTACTGGGGAGTTACAGAAAAGATGGTTGTGTCTCAGCGGAACTGGAATGTATGAGTGTGTGGGAAGCGAAAGTGTTTTGAAGACAGAGTAGCAGTCGGTCTGGCACCCCAAAGGACAGGTGGATGTGGCTGCAGTGGTCTTCACTAGAAGTCCTGAGCACTCTGCACCACATGGAGATTAATTGTCTCTTGCCAAATTTGGCAACTTTGGGCTTGGTTTTGTGACGATTACAGGGGAAATTCTTGCTGATACTCTGGTATCATTTCTCATTACTATTTCCCTTTTTCTCTCTTTAATGTTCTCCTCTCTCTGCAGCTTCCCCTGCTCATTATTTCCTTTAGAAAAGACCATCATGATTGCCTCACTGTCTTAGGGATTCCTAACTGTCTTAGGGAACTCTTCTACTTCCCTCAAGCAAATGCAACAGACCCACATCTGCACTGAATAAACACTATCTTTTTACTCAGGAAACAGACCCAAGAATCTCGCTTATTTTATATTCAAATGCTGTTTAAAAAAACTGTATTAAGTGTTCCAAATATTGTTTTAAAAATAACTTGCTCCAATTATTATACAAATGTTTTGAAAGGTAATTTTGTAAAGAAATGTGGTTAAACGTGGGAGTTTGTAAGACAGAGGGGAAAGCTCTGGTAGTTTATGCCGGCTCCTTGCTCTCGCTTTTAGTAGGGCTTGTCTGAATCCTGTGGCCTCTTTTACCCCATTGTAGCCATTCTGTATCTTTCTCTCCTTTCTCTCTTTCTCTTTGCCCCCGACCCGTGTGTGTGTGTGTGTGTGTGTGTGTGTGTGTGTGTGTGTGTGCATGTGCACTATTGGTTGAAGTGTAATGTGTGATTTCAACTGACATCTATGATTAAGTTTGGAATGACAGAACTTGTGACTTCCAACAACCTTCTCTGCCATGTGGAAATGGCAATATTTGATAAATTAAACCGATGAGACAGACGCTGCTTGTGTATTCACTGTTATTCAATAAATCCTGGCATTTTAGGAAAGAAGTTTTTTTTTTTTTTATTTTTTTAAATTGTTCTGGCATTTATAGGTTTATTTTTAATTTTTTTATTTATTTAAAAGTTTTTTCCTTTCATTTTACATACCAACCTCCCCCTCCTCCTCCTGCTTTCCCCCTCCCTCCCCCTCCTCCCCCCTTCCCCCCACTGCTTCCCCTCAACCATCATCCACTCCTCAGTAAGGGTAAGGCCTACCATGGAGAGTCAACAACATCTGGCGTAAAAGTTGCGACAGGACCAGCCCCCCCCCCCCATGTTAAGGCCGGGCAAGTTTTCCCTCCATAGGGAACGGGCTCTAGAAAGTCAGTTTATGCACTGGGGATAAAGCCTGGCCCCACTGCCAGTGGCCCCACAGACTGCCCAAGCCAGACAGCTGTCACCCACATTCAGGGGGCCTAGCTCAGTCCTATGCAGGTTCCCGGCTATCAGTCCAGAGTCAGTGAGCTCTCACTAGCTTGGGTCAGCTGTCTCGTGGGGTTCCCCATCATGACCTTGACCCCTTTGCTCATATAATCCCTCCTCCCCCTCTTCTACTGGACTCAGGAAGTTTGGCCCTGTGCTTAGCTGTGGACCTCTGCATCAGTTACTGGATGAAGGTTCTTCAATGACAATTAGCGTGTTCATCAATCCAATCACAGGGGAAGGCCAGTTTGTGCACCTCTCCACTATTGCTAGGAGCCTTAGCTGGGGTCCTCCTTGTGGATTCCTGGGAGTTTCCCTAGCAACAGGTTTCTTCCTAACCCCATATTGGCTCCCTCTATTGAGATTTTTCAGAAAGAAGAACTTTTGCTGAAAGGCATCAATATGTAAAATTCAGAGGCCGGTTTACAAGGGGATTCCTGAGAGAGAGAGAGATTACACTCTCCTCTGAGTAAAACAGTTGCCCTGCTGTGGGGCATATACCAGTAAACGAGAATGGGCTGTAGTGGTTCTACACATTAAATTTAAACATTTTCATGTGTAACGCAGTGACATGATTAAGAACTCAAACTGAATTGGTAAGTGTATTTGGAAAATCTTCCTTCTACCTGTCCGGTTGCGGGGGGGGGGGGGCACTTTTGGCTGTTTTATGTTTGTGCTTCTGGAAATATTTTATTCTGTGTTAACACCTACACTAGGAACCGGTCCATTGGCTTCCAAACCGGTAACTCCACACTCCTAACCAAATGGCTTATTCACTATGCCGTCTCTGTCTTTCTACGCAAATGGTTGTGTAATATGTGTGTTGCTCAGCTCCTTGTTTGCTCTCCTCAATTCACAGTGTGTGTATCTCACAGGTCTGCTTGTGTGGGAGCACACACGATGTTTTCATTCTGTCTGTTTGGCATAGATGGAGCATGATTTAATTAGGCACCTGTTAGTGGCCATCAAAGTTATTTCTTATCTTTTGGTATTATGGCAATATAGGGGCTGGAGATCTGGGTGGCCTGATAAGAGGGTTTGCCCTGCAAGGGTGAGGACTTAAATTTGAATTCACAGCACCACCAAAAGCAGCTGGGTTTGGCTGCGCATGCCTGTTACCTTGGCACCAGGGAATGGAGACCAACAGATCCTAAAAGGGCCCAAAAGTTAAGGCAGCCCAGGCAAAAGGGAGAGCTTCTGGTCTAGTGAGAGATGATCTCAAGGCCGAGGTGGTCAAACGGTAGATGCAGCATGTCTTGTCCTGGGTTTTGAGTGGGAACACATGAGTGTGTACACCTGCATGCTCATGTGCATGTATCGTGTACATGCTCACAAGAACTGCGTGTGCACTGTTGACCCCTCCTGGAAGGAAGGCGTCACCCTCCCTGTGGAGCAGGGGGTGGAGTGGGATAAGAGGGTGGTGGTGGTGCATGGGAGGGAGAGAAGGAGGGAAGGAAGGAAACTAGGATCGATATGTAAAATAAGAAAAAAAATAAAAAAGAGAAATGTGTGTGCACATCACACACGCGCGTGTGTGCGCACGCGTGCACACACACAAATCTTACATGTGTTCACATTAACTGTAAAATTAAATCCTATGAAATGGGATTTTTTGTTAAAAATTGCCACCACCACCCCACAATGAGTTTGCAACAATTTACTTTCTCACCTGTTAGGTTAAAAAAAAAAAGATGTATTATGTGTTTATAATTGATGTGACTCATCATGATAGGATTGCCATTGTCTTACGTGTAGAAACCGGCCCTTCCTTTGCCACATGGAGTTTAAATGGTTTCGTGATTTTAATAATGACAAAAAATTCAATGGAAGGAATATGGTTCATATAAAATTCCAAACATAATTGTGAGGTTTTTAAAATTTTTTTGGTTGTTTGCTTTTTGAGATGGGGTGTCTCTGTGTGACTGCTCTGGCTGTCCTGGAATTGACTTTGTAGAGCAGGCTGGCCTAGAAATCACGGAGGAGATCTGCCTGCCTCTGCTGCCTCCTGAGTGTTGCCTAAAAGGTGTGTACCACCACTGCCCAGTTTTTGTTTGCTTGTTTGTTTTTATTTTTGGTGTGTCGTGTTTTAACTTTTAAAAGTGCAGAGCTTTGAGCCAGGCGGTGTTGGCACAGGCCTTTAACCCTAACACTCGGGAGGCAGAGACAGGTATGTCTGAGTTCAAGGCCAGCCTTGTACACAGAGCTAGTTCTAGCACAGCCAGGACTTTATAGAAAAACCTGTTTCAAAGACCAAAACAGGAGGAGGGAGGGAAATGTGTAACCCTGCATGTAATTAACCCCTTATGTCTCAGTGTCCTGGCGTGGTAAATGGAGTAACTACTTTCTGACAGTTGTAAACACACGATTACACAAGGCATAAGGAGTACTCACCATAGTCTAAAACAATTGTAATAACTCATAATTAATACAGTCATTTTCTGCATCTGCACCAGTGTGAAGAAGGTACAGTGAGGACATTTTCTGGCTATGAGCAAGAACTTTCTCTGACTCTGGTCTTTTGTCTCCATTTTGTTCAGTTTTCCACTTGTCCGTGTGTGTGTGTGTGTGTGTGTGTGTGTGTGTGTGTGTGTGTGAGCTTGTGTGTATGTGTGAGTGTGTGTGTATGTGTGTGCATGAGTGTGTGTGTGAGTGTGTGAGTGTGCATATGTGTGTGTGCGAGCATGTGTGAGTGTGCGTATGTGTGTGCATGAGTGTGTGTGAGTGTGCATGTGTGTGCAAGCATGTGTGAGTGTGTGAGTGTGCATATGTGTGTGCATGAGTGTGTGTGAGCATATGTGTGTGTGAGCATGTGTGAGTGTGTGAGTGTGTGTATGTGTGTGTGTGAGTGTGTGTGTGTGAGTGTACGTGTGTGTGTGTGTGCACGTGTGTGTGTGTTGAGGAAAACTGTTTTGGTTGGGAAGACACAGCTAGGCAGGGATTTTGACAAGGTCGCATGCTTGGAATTCACTAGAAGGTTGTTTGTGGGTGTGGTTCTAATAGAAAACTTCAACCAAGGAATATTTTATGTCAGCTAAGGGAGATGAAATAAACAATCCGAGAGATTTTACTTCTTTGAAGGCAAAAAAAAAAAAAAAAAAAAAAAAAATGAGAGTTTCCAAATGTCACTATTTCTTTAATGTTTTTCTAAAATCAGCTTGTACTCATGGGAAACCAGATGTTTGGATGGATTCTGGGTGGGGATTGCCATATCCACTGCCCTTCCTGCCGCTCAGTTCCTCGGTATTGTGATGGTCTATTTATAGTTCCCATCTCAGCAGCATCAAATACCAGTGATCCCTGGTAAAGTGCCACGTCTGTCTGTCTGTCTGTTTGTACGTATGTATTTGACAGGGTCTCACTATGTAACTCTGGCTTGCTTAGAATTCGCCGGGTAGTTAAAGCTAACCTCCAGGTCGGAGACTGGTCTGCCTCTGCCTCTAGAGTGCTGTTGTTAAAGCCACCAGGAAACGGGTAATGGTTTGATAAAAGACATTCTATAAGACAGAAAAGCATGTCCATACAGAATCATCTATAGATTAAAAGTATTTGACAATGGTTCCGTTAGTATTTTTAAATACGCACAGGAAGGCAACAGGGCTAACAGGGGGAGCTCACAGTGCAGCCTCCTCCTCCGGGAATCAGCAATCTTGTGGGAGTCAGGAATTACGTGCCTGACGAGGAATCTCATTGCTGTACGTAGGGAAAGTGCCTGGGAGGGAAAACTCACGGCCTATCACTGTGGTTATGGACAGACACAGCTTTATAAGGCAGAGACTCAGGAAGACGCTGCCATCAAGGAGCCATTCCCTAATGAGGCGGTAAGTATGGGTGAGATCAACATTTGGAGATGTAATTCCAGGAGTAGACCCACCCCACATCTGCCAGGAGCTGTAGCTAAGATCTTCTGCTCTCTGTGGTGGGATCCTGTTTGGGGGGCATTTGGAATGGATATTGCTGGATGGGAGATTTTATTTTGGACAGTAGTTTGGGTTTGTGTTGTCCTGGGGAAGCAGGGGCATTCTGTTGTTGTGGACTAATCAGGCTTCTCAAGAACGGTCATTTGTTTTATTCCTTGTTTCTAAGAGATTCTGTAAATAGTTCGCAATTCCTATTGCCTTCCTCTTCGCTACTCTTTGCTCATGCTATGACCATGGGTGCAGGGTTTTGTTCTTAGGACCACCATACATTGACTTATTCTCCATAAAGATGCTCAGAACTCTTCCAGCCTGATAACTGGTGGGATTCAGACTCCTGTGTGAATCGGTGCCAGCAAAGCAGGTTCCTCATCCCAGCCTCACCTGGATGGGGCATGCCTAGTCAGCAGTTGCTGTTCTGAAGCACGGCATGAGGTCAGACAGGGTGGCTATCACAGATGACAAGAAAAATATCCCAGAGTTTTGTTTCTTCTTACTGAGGTTTTGGAGAGCTACCCAGATGGCGGATGTCTTCTGACATTTACGAAGGAAAATGAAAACTCGAGACTGGAAAGTAGAAGGCACTTCGTGGGCAGCTGCGCCTTCACTTCAGGTCTCAGATCACGATTCGATGTTGCTTCACGTTTTTCTACGCTCTGGATAACGTCTAGTCTGCATGCTCACTAATATGTTGGTCTCTGAACCCTCCCATAAACCCCACTCAGTCTATGAAGTAGTCAACCGAAGTTGAATTATACAAATCGTTCACTTATTCCTTCCCCACAAACATAGGATAGCGACTCGCTGGACTAACGATGTCTTGCAGGCGTGGAGGAAGACAGCTTTTAGTCACTGTGGTAGACTCGTTTGCCCCATATCAAAACCCCTGCACTGTGGTCATCTTCTATGATGTACAATCCCTTCGCCTTGTTCTGCAGATTGGGATCCTCCCCACAACTCCTCAGGACGAGATCTTCATTAAGGTCTCATCAGAGCCTTCTGGGTCTCTGCTTTCTCATCTGGGTCATGCTGTAGGGACAACCCGCCTCCCCACACCCAGTCATCTACCGCAGGTTGACCATTTCCCAAGACTTACCCTGTTTTTCTCATCTAATTCCATTTCAAACCACAGGGATTTCTTATCTCTCTAATGGAACTGCATTAGCTTCTAAGGTTTTCTAACTGCCTCTTGTTTGGCCATTAACTGATACTGTGGAACTGTACTTCTTTTGCAGGATTATGTTGGAATTTGGTTCCATTTATTTGTTTTGACATTGACCTCTTATCTCTGCTCATATCCTGCAGGCTGTGGGAGTACATGCTTGCTTGTGGTGTTTGCTTTGAAGACTGTGTGTTATAGGCCAGGTCCTGTGTGTCTTGCAACACACGGAAGGAGGGAGGTTGTAACAATAGCGGTGATGACAGGAGCCAGGGTTGGACACAAAAAGGATATTTGTTAAGTGTAGAATTTGACTGAATGGTTGATTGATTGAGTGTGGATGGGGAACTCCGTATTCAGGGGATTGACGAAAACGCCGAGGGCAATTATCCTGAAGTTCGCCGAGTCAGCAAATATGGGCATTAAATTCCTGGATGGCATAAACTGCTTTTGAATCTTATTAGGGCAAGAGCAGAGCTATAAAAAAGATTCCAAAGCACATGCCATTATTATTTAGACCTTTAAAACCAGAGCATAGCCTCCAACATCCCTCCACATCTCAGTTCTTTGTGAGGCTGCAATTTTTTTCTGCCTTAGTGTATAAGCTGTATGGTCCTGGGTAAGGTCATTGACTTCTACCCCTGAATGATCCGTACTTGAGTTCCTTACTCCAACATTCAGCTCAATTGACTGGCAACATTATTATCCTGTTGTCCTACATGACAACCTGGTGTGTGTATATGAGTGTGTGTGTGTGTGTGTGTGTGTGTGTGTGTGTGTTGTGCCTTGGCCATAGGGTTCAACACATTGTATCCACACATGGGCATGCATGTGTTTGCTAAATCCATGGCGGAATTATCCAGGCCTGAGAGAAAAAAGATACCTGCCAGCTCCCAAGAGGCCTTGGGACCATCCTTACCAGGTAATGTGGGGGACGGGGGAATGATGGTGTAGTGGGAACTTGGTCTCCCCAAAAGTGAGAAGAAGATCTAGGTCCTCTGTAGGGATAAGAAGAAGGTCTTATTACCCATGAGGACTATGTCCTTATCTGGTGATTTCTCTGGAGGTGTAGGAAATGGTGGGTAGCAGAGGAAGGACATGGGAAGATAGAGCTGAGGGTTAGGGGGAAGGTGAGCAGGGTCAGCAGGTATGTGGCTTTAAACAGGACACATTGTCCAGCCTGTATGTGCGTGTATCTGGAACAGGTGGGTCAGTGTGCTTGGGGATTTAGGGAAACCAAAGCTGAGTCAGAGCTCACGGTCTGGGGCTGAGCAAAGGGCCTTGACTTGGACTCTGGGCATGAGAGTTTGCTCTTCATTAGATTCTGAGCTCTTGGAGTTGTAGCTGTCTCTGAATTTTTAAATGCAAACGTTCCTAATGTGTGATTCACAGTAAAATTTTTATTGAGTCCACGAGTAAACACATTTAAGGTGTCTTTGAGGGTTGGATTTTTGCTTGTTTGTTTTTCGATTGTGTTTCCGAGAGCAATGGTAAATGTGGGGAGGTCAGAGGACAACTTTGGGAAGCTGAGTGTCTCCTTTCACCTTTGTGCTGGTTCTGGGGGCCAGGAGGCCAGGCTTACACAGTAAGTGTGCTTTTCCTCTTGGCCTCTTGCTGGGGATTGCCTTCTGACCACAGAACACAGAATCTGTGTTGTTGGGCTCCTCCTTGTTCTAACTACCAGGGAGAGGCAGAGCCAGGGCCAGGGCCAGGGTCAGGGGCGGGACAGGGGCAGAGGCAGAGGCAGAGGTCCTTCTTGCTCCTCCATCATCCAGGCTAGATCAATGACAATAGAAAATCACCCCTTTGGTTCCCAGTGACTAATCAGCCTTGATAAGATCAGGGCCTCATATTGGACACTATATCATTTACAATTATATTTCATGTTTTGAGATTGTGGCTGTCTCCTTGGTGAAATGTTGGCTTTTGCTCGACTGTCAAAGTGATTAATAAAAGATGAATGCACACACCACTTGCAAATGACAACATTTGGAAGCAGACAGTGCCCACAGATGAAGTCAGCAAGGGAGTGCCACTCAAATCTTCTGGCTTTGTTATGGGTAAACTCTGTCACAGCAAAGGCACGCTTGCCCTCCAAACATCTGTGTTGTTGTTTTAGCAGGCTCTCTCTCTCCCTCCCTTCCTCCCTCCCTCTCTCTCCCTCCCTGCCTCTCCCTCCCCCTCTCAGTACAGGTGATCTTTCCCCTTCATTCCTAGTGAGTCCTATTGGTTCTGAGTTTAAGGGCTCCCCACCATTTCCCCTCTGTTAGCCCTGGAGCTCGAGCTCTGCTACGCTCCTCCGCGCAGGACAATTGCTCTGCCAATGAGCTACAGCCCTCGCTCCCCGGCATTCATTTCAATATTCACCTCATATCGCTTTGCAGTGCTGTGGGAGGGATACAAGTGGTTATTATGAGAACAAGGGGAGCCCATAGAGACACAAGGGAGACCCTGCCTGATACACAGAGCGTCTGGATTCCTATAACTTGAGGCTGGAGAATGAACACCACCACCACCACCACCACCACCACCACCAACAACAACAACAACAAAACTCTAGACATCAGGGACTGCCTGAGTAAACCCCACAGAACAGTGCTCTCCATTCTGGCTGCCTGTTACAGTCACCCAGAAGCTTTGAAAACCTGTGAAGCCTAGATCACCCTGGAAAACAGTACAGTAAGGGTCTCAGCTGGTGAGACCAGTGAGGATGTTAGTGGATTTCGTGTTTCCAAGAGTGTGAGGGTCACCACTTTAGCTGCTCTCTCTCTCCTCTCTCTCTCTCTCTCTGCCCCCCCTTCTCTTTGAGCAAGGCAGGCAGACGCCTCCCACATAGCCCTAGCTGGCCTGGAACTCACTTTGTAGACTGGGCTGGTTGGCCTCAAAATTGCAGTGATCTTTCCATCTTTAATGAGAAGTGAGGGAACTACCTGTGAAGACCATCAGAACTTCAAGTTTTGATTTATGTTAACATATGGTTTTGATAAGGGAATATGTTTTGAGAACAATTTAGAGGAGGAAAAAAATCTTTGGAGCTAATGTTATCATTCTTCATTCAAGCTATGTGTTTCAGTGACTTTGGCGAATCACAAGAAACTAATCTGATGTATTTTTTTTTCCTTCTTTTTTTTTTTTTTTTTTTTTTTTTTCGAGACAGGATTTCTCTGTATTGCTTTGGAGCCTGTCCTGGAACTCGCTCTGTAGACCGGGCTTGCCTTGAACTCACAGAGATCCGCCTGCCTCTGTAACTAATCTGATGTCTTACCTTTCAAATAGCCATAGTTGCTTGGGACTGTTTCATATGTACTCTTCTAGAATAGGCTCAATCATGGGTAACGAATGAGATGCAGAATGAAAGAATCTTCCATAAACTTCAGAACATTACATAATAATAAAAAAATAACTGTCTTTAAGGTTATGAGGTATGGCTCACAGAATCCAGTGGAACAGAAAAGAGGAAACATTTAACCCGAGTCTTTCCAACAGGATTAAGAGATGGGTGGATGTAATGAAAGAACAGTTGAATTTTACCCTCCACCTGCTCATGTCCTCATGACAGTTGCTCTGTGGCTGAAAGTAGTTCCCTGTTTGACGGTGGAGACTAGAAACTGGCTTTGCATAGCACCAGCTGCTGCAAAAGTTTCTGAGCCCCGCACCTGGGGCCCACGGCTTTCGTCAAAGCTCCCTTTTTCCGACACTGCAGTCAGTACCAAGCGTTGGCCCACAAATGTCCCTCCTGAGTGCCAAGAATATACACTGACATTCTCATCTAAAGGCAATAGCAAATGCCACTCTTGAAGAAGAATAAAGTCAGAAAGGACTTTTAGGGTCATGCATTCAGCCTCATCGTTTATCTCAAACTATGATGCCATGGAGAGCCGGAGATCCAAAGTGATGTGTTCCAGACTGAAGCAGGCCCAGCCACTCATTACAACATGCCTGCTACTCATGCCGCGGGACTGGTGTGTCTCGGTGTCCCATGAGAGGTGGCTGGGATGAGTCTACACTGTGAAGTTACATAGGAAAATGGCTAAAATGCCTTTTGGAATGGACAATGGACTGTGGTTGAATTTGCCAATCACATGACCACTTTCTTTTTTACCCACTGTGCAACTTTTAAAATTTTTGTCTTTAAGATTATAATACATTTCTCTCTTCCCTTTCCTCCCTCCAAACCCTTCCTTCTGCCACTCTCCTTCAAACTCATGGTCTACTTTTTCCTCTAGTCGCGACTGCAAATACCTAATGTAACTGTCTCAGTCCCATAATGTTACTCGTGTGGATGGGAAGCCCTATGCATTTTGTTGCCTGAGTCTGCTGAGGAAGGGGGCAGCCATCGAGATGTGTGCTTACACGGATGCGTGTGTTCAGTGACTAAGCGGGATGGATTTAGTAAGGCTAAGTTTTCCAGATTCTCCACTGGCGTATGACCACTTTAAATTTTATCTGTAAAACGGAACCGTCCATTCCACACAGCCCGCATGCCTGGGCGCTCAATCTTTGCAGCTGTTGGTAAAGATGCAGAGAACTTCTTCACAAAATGCATCCGTCTGTTCTATGTCTGTGTTCTAACTTGTAACGACCGCTTTACAAACCTAGTACGCCTCCCCTTTTATTTGCTTCCCTCTACTTTCTAAAAGAGGCTGCTATGTAATACTGAATTAAGAATACACAGCGAGGCTCTTAAAATGGAAATGAAGACAGAACATTGCAGTCTTGGCTATGGATGTGATGGTGGATCATGGGCACGTCCAGGGAAGTTGAGGCAAAGGGGAGTTTTAAAAAGCAAGGCACGGATCTAACTTTTAAATAAACACTCATTGGTGCACGCTCATGGCTTCTTGCTAGGAAACAGATTCATACCAGAGACTGGCCATGGGTTGAGATGACTTTCAAGGACAGGGTGTCCTTAGACAAGTGGCTTTAATGGCAAGATTGTACTTCGGTCTGCACGTGTAGTTTTGGAGTTTTTCATCAAGTAACTATGCATAAGGCCTCCTCTGTTGATGATGCTGTAACTCTGTTACCAGGGTCTGACATGACTGTTTTCCCAACAGAGTCGGAGAACTGGCAGGCTGAATGATCTCCATAAGGAAAAGTCGCTCCTTCAGATCCATTCCCTCATGCATGTAGTCAGAGAAGGAGAAGAATTATGCCATGAGGGAAGAAGGATGATCTTAAAAACCCTTGACGTGGCTTGGTGGTGGTGGCGGCACATGCCTTTAATCCCAGCACTCGAGAAGCAGAGACAGTGAGTTTGAGGCCATCCTGGTCTACAAAGCGAGTTCCAGGACAGCCAGCGCTACACAGAGAAACCCTGTCTGGTAGAAAAAAAAAAAATGCCCTGAGACGTACTGATCCCCTTCCTAATATCCCCAAGAAGCCTGTAGAGAGTCTCCCGTGTTAAGATCTCATTCTGAAAGGAATTTTTTTTAAGATTTTATTTCGTGTGTATGAATTTTGCTTGTATGTATGTATGTATGTATGTATGTATGTATGTATGTGCACCACATGTTAGGGCCTCGTGAGCCTCTTCTCCCCAGCAGCACTCATTGCCTGTAGATCACCAGGGGTGGGTGTGGAACTCGTGACTCTCCCTTTTACGAGAGAATGCTGATGGGCTCACTCTTGTGCAGGTCTTGTGCTGGTAATCATAGCCATTGTGAGTTCATGGTCATGTGTGGAAGACAGCGTTCCGCAGTACTCCAGTCCTTCCTCTGGTTTTTACATCCATACTCCCCACTCCTCCCATCCTATCCACGCAGCATCTTCTACGCTCCCCGAGCCTTGGAAGAGATGGTATAGTGTGGTGATATTTTGTTTGCAATCTAACAAATAAAGCTTGCCTGAAGATGAATAGTGCCTTGCTGAGCCACTGGCTAGCTACACACCTAGTCGAGAGCTCAGCCGCTAGTTAGCTACACACACACTAAGCCGCTAGTTAGCCAAATGGAAGAGGAAGTCGTGGCCACACCTTTAATCCCAGAACTCCAGAGACAGAGGCAGATGGGTCTCTGTGAGTTCAAGGCCACCCTGGGCTACATGAGAGTGAATCAGTGTAAAAGAGATCAGAGCTCACACCTTTGCTTCCAGCACTAGAGAGGAAATGTAAGGCAGGAGCTCAGGGCAGTCTCACGGAGTCTGAGGTTTGGCGAGTAGCAGTGTAGTCTGAGGAAAGAATCACCCCTTCGGTTTGAACATCCGTAGAGGTGAGGACTCTCCAGTGGCTGGCTGCTTTACTTCTCTGATCTTCAGTTTTAACCCAGTATCTGTCTCCCGGTTTTTATTATTCATGCTACAGAGTACGTATAGGCTCCTGAACTCTGTTCATGCACTAGGGGAACATGGGTGCTTTTAAAAAATACTTCTAATGAATGTTATTACAGCACTCAATATTTGACAGATAGCTTAAAGCAATTTATTATTTAAATTTGTATTCATAGTTTTTGAAACAGCATTTTTCATGTAGTAAATACTATGAAATGGATTCCTCAGTTGTCATTTAAAACTTTTTATTTCACTCTTTTTATGCTTGTGAGTTCATATTTTTTTTTTCTCTCTGCTTAATAAGAGTTACCTGCGGCTCAGTGGTTAACAGTGTTTGCTGTTCTTGCAGAAGACATGAGTTAGTTTTGCAGCACTCATATTGGGTGGCTCACAAGCCTGTGACTCCTGTTGCAGAAAATATGAAACCCTCTTCTGGCTTCTTTGGGAACTGCACTCATGTGCAAATGTATTGGCCCCTTTATATGTACATAATTTTGGAAATAAAATTAAATAAATTATGTTTCCATTTTTTAACAGATTGGAAATTGTGAGCTCTGCCTTCCTCCCTCCCTTTCCTTTTTGTTTTTTCAAGACAGGGTCTTGAGACAGGCTATCCTGGAACTTACTCTGTAGACCAGGCTGGCCTCAAACTCACAGACATCCACCTGCCTCTGCCTCCCAAGTGCTTGGATTAAAGGCTTGCGCCACCATTACGCCAAATCGTGAATTTTCAATCCACTAGTCTTTATGAAACTCATGTTATTTTTTCTTTTTACCTCAGAAGAAAAAGTATACATGTAAGTATGAGGTAAAAATTAGTGCTTTGGGCTATTGCAAAGGAGCTGAGTTTGGTTCGCAGCACCCACAGGGTGGCTTACATCTGCCGATAACTTCAGTTCCAGGAGATCTGATACCTTCTTCTGAACTCCAAGGACACCAGAGTCTGGTTCTCACATGACCCCTTTGGGGTCAAATGACACTCACATGACAGGGGCCACATATTAGACATTTACATTACAATTTATAACAGTAGCACAGTTACTGTTATGAAGTAGCAACAAATTAATTTTACGGCTGGGGGTCAGTACAACATGAGGCGCTGTATTAGAGTCACAGCATTAGGAAGGCTGAGAACCAGAGAGTTGGTGCTCACAGATACACATGGGCAAAACATAAATTAAAATAAAAAAATAAAAAGTTTAAAAATTGATGCTTCAATCTCTGTATATGGTATAGAAATATTCAATCAAGCCAATTAACGTATTTATCACTTTAACATATGTTGCAGTAAGGTATTAAATTATTTTTAACAGTTTTGTAATATATAGTACATTATTAATTGCAGTCAAAATGCTCAAAGAACTAATACAAATATTAAAAATTTCAGACTGAAAGGATGTGTGAACATGGAGGTTTTGCTTTGGAGACAGGAATTTATTGGGTAGAGTAAAAGGAAACGTTTACCATACTGAGAGAGAAAGAATGGTGGAAGAGTCCAGAACTAAAAGTTCTGAAGTAGATTAAACAATCGGATAATAAACACATAAAAATATTTAGCTTCGCTGGTCATCAAGGACACACAAACTAAAATAGTAGCGAGATAGGAGAAGCAAACCTCGTAAACAAGCATATTTATTTAATATTTATAAAAGGAGTGCCTTGGGTGGTTGAGAGTATTTGTTGCTATCACAGAGGACCTGGGTTTTATTCCCAACACCCTGCTCACATGGTGGCTCACAACTGCCCCTCACCCCTAGAATGGCTACCATCAACGAAGAGTTAAATGTGTCGAGGATGCAGATGAACTGGGACCCTCACCCCTGCTGGTGACCATAACTGACAGCTCATTTTTGGAAATTAACAGTGGTAACTGCTTCTCAGAGCCAAACACAAATACCACTCCTGGATGTCTCTCTTGAGTGTGACTCGGCCACATAAAGGAGTGAAGCCCAGGTGAAAATTACAAGGATCAAGTTAAGAAACAAACAAACAACAATAACAAACAAAAAAACCATCATGGTAAGTGAGAAAGCCTGGGTATTTCTCTTCTAGGTCTACTTATATGATGCCACCTGAGCTCACAAATCCACAGAAAACATGGTTGTGGTTGTTGGGAGCTGGCTGTTTCGTGGGAAGACCATTTTCATCAATTTGGAATTGGTGAAAATATTCTGGAGTTGGACAGATTTGTGGATTAGGCCAAATTTCAGTGAATTGAATGGAAGAACACATGAGCCACGCTATGTGAATTTCATCTTTATTGACAATTTCATTGGAAATTCACGATGCATCTCTTGTATTAGGCTTTGAGAATGGTTCTAATATGTGGAATAAAACTTGCATCGCTCATTTTATGGTTTGTGTTTGTCTTATTGCCACAACTAACTCAAGATCTCTAATATTCAGAATTTTAAAAAAATGACTTTCTTTCCTAGTTTTGAAATAAAGCGCATACGGGTATTTTGCCGGCATAGATGTCAGCACCACGTGTGTGCAGAGTCAGCAGAGGTCAGAAGATGGTGCTAGATCCCACGGAACTGAGTTGAGGCAGATGGCAGTGAGCTGATATGTGAGCTGGGAACAGGACCAGGGTCCTCTGTAAGGAAGTGCCCTTCACCACTGAGCTGCCTCTGCAGCTCCTGGATAAGAGGGGTGTGATTTAATTTACATTACAGGAGTTGTTTTAAACATTTGTCAGCATCTACTCACCACCACTTGGCTTTATTCCCCAAAATGTTAGAAGACACTCCCCAACCCAGTGCACGTGTTAAAGAAACGAGCCAATTATTTCTTTTTCCTTCTTTTAAAAAAATATTTTTTCTTATTTTCACATGGATCCTAGTTTCCTCTTCCTCCCACACCCCACCCCCCCTCTGACCTCACCATCCCATCCCCCATCTACTCCCCAGGGAGGGTGATACCTTCCATGAGGGATCATCAAAATTTGTCAAGTCATTTGGAGTAGGGACTAGGCCCTCCCGGGGGTCTCTAGGCTAAGGGAGTATCCCTCCATGGGGAATGTGCAATCAAAGTCCTTTTGTGCACCAGGGATCCATCCTGGTTCCACTGTCTGAGGTCCCTTAGACGGCCCAGGCCTTCTAACTGAGACCCACATTCAGGGGATCTGGGTCTGTCCAATGCTGGATTCCCAGCTATCAGTCTGGGGTCCATGAGCTCCCCCTTGTTCAGCTCAGCTGTCTCTGTGGCTTTCCCCAGCCTGTTCATCACTTCCCCCTCTCTGCAGAGCCAATTATTTCTAATGGGGGGAAGAATCCTTTCCTTGTTGCACGCGGTGGCTCACCCCGCATCATGCCTGACATCATGTCCTCATAACCAAGCACAGCTTTTGAATGCGTCCTGACTTTTCGTAAGGTGAATATGCATACTATGCAGAGCGCTTTAGTTTGAGGCCCTGGTTTGGTGTCTCTCTGGCCTGCCAATTGCCTTCCCCATTGGGACGTGCACGTGACCAAAGCTTACTCGCTAGGGCTGTGGGGATCATGAGTGTGATGTTGGCTCCCGATCTGTGAGAGCCCCACACCCTAGTAACATCGGCTGCCTCAAGTGGGAACCACACGACGTTTATTCCTCTGTCCTAAGGCCAACTTGATCAATTGGCCCACGTACACACCCTTTCATGGGACAAATGCGCATGTGCACGTACGTACACTCGCTTCCATGTGTGCCCACGCCTGCACACCATGAAGAGCTGTGTACCCCAAGTTCCCACATCGAAGAGAGATGGCTTCTTCACAGGGCTGCTTCCAAATTCTTTGACTGTAGGTTTTTCATCAGAACTCGACCCAGAGCAGCCTTCACATCCTTGTTCCTGAGACTGTAGATGAGAGGGTTCAGCATGGGGGTGACCACAGCATAGAAGAGAACCACCACCTTATCCTGCTCAGCGGAGGCTGTGGAGCGGGGCTGCATATAGGTGAAGAGGGCCATCCCATAAGACATGGACACCACAGCCAGGTGGGAGGCACAGGTCCCAAAGGCTTTGCGGCGGCCCTGGGTGGAGCGGATCTGCAAGATGGCAGCCACAATGTGGGCGTAGGACAGCGAGACCAAGCAGCAGGGCACCAGCAACACCACCACGCTGGAGGCCAGGATCACCGCCTGGTTGACGGTGACGTCCACACAGGCCAGCCTGACCAGCGCCAGTGTCTCACAGGCCACATGGTTGAGCACATTGCGCCCACAGGTGGGAAGGCGCATGGTGACTGCTGTCTCCACAGCTGCATTAACCACACCCACAGACCAGGAAACACCTGCCAGAAGCATGCAGAGCCTTGGGCTCATCACCACTGTGTACCTTAGTGGGTCACAGACAGCCACATAGCGGTCGTAGGCCATGGCAGCCAGCAGCAGAAACTCAGTCCCTCCAAGGGTCAGAGCAAAGAAGAGCTGGACCCCACATAGGGCGAAGGAGATGGTCTTCTTCTCCGTGAGGAAGTGTGCTAGCATCTGAGGGACCCCGCTGGAGGTGTAGCAGATGTCTACCGCTGAAAGGTGGCAGAGGAAGAAATACATGGGCAGGTGGAGTCGTGTGTCCAGTGAAATCAAGAGGACGATGAGTCCATTGCCCAGCAGGGTCAGCAGGTATGTGGTCCCAAAGAGGACAAAGAGTCCAGCTTGGATGTGCTTGTCGCTGGAGAGACCCATTAGGATGAACTCACTCACCCAAGTCACGTTTTCCCTCCTCATGGAGCAGGTTGGCCCGGAGAGGAGCCGTACAGTCAAGTAAAGATAAGTAAAGATATCAAGTAAAAGTAGCAAAGAAAATGAAGAAAGACGTCATTATAGGTCTTGTGCTTCGTCTTAGACTAAGGTTGAAGCTAGAATTGGGACACGGTGTGGTCCTTGAACCTAGGTGGTTAGGGGAGGAATTCGTGAAGGCGACGAAATGACTCCCCTATGACTCCCCTGCAATTTTAAATTAAGGAAAAGAAAAGAAAAAAAAAATGAGGTGGAGGGAAGAGTGGCCTGGTGATACTTTTCCTCTAATCCTGTTACCTGGGAGTTGGAGGCAGGAGCATCAGATTTCAAGAATAGTATGAGCTACAAGGAGCAATTGAGGCCCATGAATGCCTGTCTCAAACAAACACACACACACACACACACAAGATGCCGGAGGAGGGGAGATTAAGCTTCCCATACTAAAGAATACGTTTCTGAAGATTAACACCCCCGATTTGGCCATCAGTTTATATCTAGCACCTTGTGTATTAACAGTTATGTAACAAGTGATCAGTCAATGTGGAAGGAAAAATAATCCATAAAAGGGGTTGGGTAAGAGAACAGGTATTGTAGAGGTCAAGACACAGTAAAGGAGACTAAACATGGAGGGAGGGAAGCATGGGCTGGGGATGAAAGAAGACAGGACAGAAAGGCAGCTTCTACAGTGTGTGCTAGCAGTGGTCCCGCCCTCCCATCAAACCTATGGGAGAACAGTGATGCTTAGCATCATTCCCTACATCTCAGTTCTATTGTTACCCATGCTTCTTGTAAGTCTACTCTCACATACTCTATCTCGTGACTCATGGCTGTGGCTTAATGTTCCCTGAGATGCACATCCATTAAGGAACTGCTGTGTTCCAGGAAATGTGCCGGGCACGCTGTATCTGGATGTGAGTACAATGACAGAGACATGGGATTTTTTTTCCCCCTCTCGGATCTTATAATTTATGGATGTAGAGATTCATTTTAAAAGTTAAAAATAGTGCTAGGTTCTATGGAGAAACACAAGATTAGACCTGGTTAATTAAATCTGAATCTTGGTAGATACCCTTTACCTCTCAATAGCATGCGGTCTGTGTAGTCGGTTTTCAAAGATCTTTAAGTAAGTGACGAGAGAGTTGTGTGCTGGTGAACAGTGGCACTCAGGGTGATACTGGATTCTCCTTTCTCAGCTGGGTTTGTACTAGGTCATTGTCCCTTTGTGAGGAATGACTGTTCCTAGTATAAGAATATATATATATATATATATATATATATATATATATATATATTTTTTTTTTCACTTATTTTTTTACTCCTTTCAATTTCATTCACATATATAACAACCTCCCCCACCCCCGCCCCTTTTTCTTTTGATACAGGGTTTCTCTGTGTAGCCCTAGGATGTCCAGGAACTCACCCTGTAGACCAGGCTGGCCTTGAACTCATAGAGATCCACCTGCTCTGCCTCCACAGTGCTGTTATTAAAGCTGTTCACCATTCCTGACTGTTGTATATAAATAACATCCTTTCTTATCTTGTTTCCGTAACCACCAAATCTTCTCCTTCCCAAGTTCCTCTCCTCATTTCCTGTGTTTTGCCTGTGTGTGTGTGTGGCCCACTGCATTTAGTTGGGGTTGGCGTTTTTGAGCATTGGTGGGGGGGATTATTTACTTGAGTTGGGACGATGTACCAGGCTTATTGTTACTCTATTTGCAAGGGCCAGGAAATGGAATCTGCGTAAATGCCCATTAACAAATGAATGGATAATGAAAATGTGGCACATATGCACGGCGGAATTACGTTTAGCTGTGAAAAAACAAAATTGTAAAATGGATGTGGTTAGGAAATACATTGAGTGAGGTCACACAGGTCCGCAAAGACAGATATCACATGCTGTATGTTAGCTTTGACTCGTTAGCGTCATGTGTTTAAATACCTGTAGAGGCCAGGAAGAGGGGTTGGAAGGAAGCTTAACCTATTTTTCAACTTACCTCAATTAAATATTTCCTTTAGATATAAAGTGTACATTGACAAACTCCAGTGGTTCCACAGGATAAAATAAGAGAGTTTAAAAAAAGCAGACCTTGGTGCATTCTGTGGGGGCCAGTGACTTTGGTATCACTGTAGCAAAGTATCAAGAATTAAGACAACTAGAGCAGAACCGCAGCATCAAATGTGTGAGATCTGAAGAGCATAATTCCATCCCAACTTCCGGCGGCTAACAGCGGCTGAAGCCCTAGCTAATTGATAGAAAGAGAGGAGAGTGTCCGATAGAGCAGGACACCAGCCTCCCCTCAGCTCTGACCCCGAGGTTGTAAACTTCATTCACTCCTTTTCAATTTTATTCTCGTATATAACGTTCTTTGACCAAAGCCAAAGCACCTCCATTGTCCTCTCTTACCTTGCTTCCATACTCACCACGAAGGCATCACTGGAAATCCCGAAGGGTGCCCTTGGGTTGTCAGTGGTGGATTTAGGGAAGAGGGTCAGAATGCAGGGAGGTGCTGATTGGGATTATTCTGAGCACCGCCCAGGGTGCCCTTGGCGGTCTGGTCCTCTGAGTCAGCAGAGGGAGTGAGTGTCTCACTCTGGACCTGTTACCAATCCAAGGCCACTTGTTCCCGATTGGTCTGAAGGATCCTGATTCCCTCCCAATTGTGTTCCAAAGTGCAGAAATGAAAGGAACCACCAGGTCAAAATTTCCCTTCTTCTCTATGCAGAGGGAATCCAAGGGTCAGGGAGAGGTGATCTGCCAACCCAAGGGTCTCAGATCCACCTAGAACCATAAAGGCAGCCTGCCTGAGTGGTTTTGAACAGACATGGCTCATGGGAGGAGACTCCCGGGCATCTTAGATGGCAGATTCACAACAGAACCCTGCCCAACAGGCATGTGTTTTGGAGAACAGGCAGAGCTTTGAGTGAGAAGTTAGGAAATTTGAATTCTAGTCTCCTTGCTTCAAGGATCAATCGCTAGCCCTCCATAACTTCATATTCTTCATCTGAAATGTGTGGATGATAATGATGTCTTCCTCAGAGGCTTGCATATATCTCAGATGAACTAATATGATTTTGTTTCTGCAAAACAGTCATTACAATCGTAAAGGGTGCGATCCCTGTATTCAGAAAGCCCACAGTACTGAGGTCAATCCTGTCTACAGTGTGCGGACAGTAGGAACAAGCACTATTATTAAGACCAGCGAGTTAAGAGAATGCAGCCCCAAGGCTATCAGCGGTAAACAGTAGTGACCAAACCTAACTACAGAACCCTTGCAGCGATACGCTCCAGGAATTAAGTTGGAGTCCATCACACACAGTGGGTAGCTCCACACTTTGCACACAGCATGAGCTCATCATACATTTTATTTCAGTGACATCTTGATGCCTATTTTAGATCGTGATTAAACATTTTCTCTTGACAGGTGATCTTGTTCCGAGGTCTTTTGGACAACTAGAGAATTTCATTCTGCTTTTCTCAGTTTCATAAACATTTAGTGAGGGCTTGGAAGTGTCTGTCACTGGTAGGACATGAGTTCCAGGTGTTATTAAGAGAGGGTTCCTCCTGAAGCTCATCCTGGCAGGGAGGATAGGGAAAGTGAATCACCATGCCCTTATCCTTCATTGGAAGCTTCAGCAACATTCCAGTAACCAAAGAAAGGCTGTCTATGCCAGCAAGCAATGGATATACTTTATGTGGTAGCACAAATACTTTATACAGCAGATATAAATAGAAATAAATCAACTAATATTTTTGTTTCTTTGAAGACAGATACCTTTGAAGTTACAGTATCGTAAGACCTGCTTGCAGCTGGTGTTAAATTCTATTTATACATCATCTGGTTAGCTGCTGTATTTGAAATATGTATTATTCATCTGAAGAGTGAAGGAGTTATATTTAGCTAACATTAAGATACCTTGTACTCCTAGAGGTTTGCGATAAGTTAAGCCATGTAAGTTATAGTTTAAAACACCAAAGAAAGTAAAAGCAAATTATTTGGTCTTCCTACATTCTATGCATAGAGAATGAAATTGTAGTTTAGAAAACATTAAGAGTCACTGGATTTCCTACTGAAGCATTCTGACTTAACACACAGTTGTTTGGTGTGATGACAGTAAATGGCATTTACAGTTTTTAAAACCAGAGAGCAAGGGAATAATGATGTGGCTGTGCCATTAGACATGAGGAATTAGATTAAGCCACAGTTATTATAATTTTCCAAGATATAAACCTTCCTTAAAAGTCTAATCTTGATAAAAATCCAGGGTGAAAATTCCAGTAGCAACAAATTTTCTACCAGATCAAGGATTAAACTTTCCTTCATCTTATAGGAATTGTTCTTCCAAATACTGAGGAAACACAGCAGTTTGCCTTTCAGAGGAGGCGGACTGCCTTTGGATATTGAACCAGCCCCTCACCCACTCCTACATAGAGCAGGTGCTTCAAGCCTAGAAAATAATTTTTGATTTATACTTCTCCATTCTGCAAATGCCTGCCTACATAGTCTGGCATTTTGTTTTATGGCACCTTTTTGGTTAACTGACCTAGAAGGACTCTTCAGTAGCTTGAAAGAAATGAGTTTCATCAATCAGTCACTGGAGGAGCCTCTAACTGCAGCCAGTAAGGGTTTGTAAGAGCCGCGTTGGCTGTATAAGAGGATTGGGCAGCACGCTCTAGTCTCTGACTCTGGGCTATCCCTGTAGGAAACTGTTGGGGCTGAGTGCTAACCCCATGCACAGGACTCACTCATGCAGGTGGCTCACCTCTTGGGAAGTCCTTCTCATGCTGCCTCCTCTTCTTGGGTGTGGAGGTTTTACTTTGTCAGCCTGAACTGATAAGTTTTCAGAGCTTAGTGATCCCTTGAGGGCAATTATTTACCTTCAAAAGTATGTGTTCTTCCCCTAGCTACCTCTCACCAACCCTACCTCTGTCTTCTAAGTTCCCTGTGGAATGAACATTCTGAAAGCATTTTACCTGAACTTTTAATTGTCCTAGTTTCTGGGCTGAGGAGACCTTCCCTGACGTTTGAATCCTTCGCTACTTCCCCAAACTGTTGCAATGCTGTAGACTCTTTACAGGAGTCAGGAGGCAGGGTCATTTGTCTCTGTGGTCTGCAACAAGGGTTTGAAAGCAATTGGAGGTTAATGTAAAATCTGAAATGACCAGAGAGAAACATAGAAAAACACTTGAAGATGCATGCACAGTCCGGGACCTTTCTGAAAAGGACTCTGCACTGACAAATGGTATCTTTTGAAATTAAAAGGACACAGTCTGCAGAGAGGACACAGCTTGGAGTCGAGGAAACCTTTGGCAATCATTCATCAGCCAGGCAGTGAAATATAGGGTGTATAACACGCCTTTAATCCCAGCACTCGGAGGCAGAGGCAGGTGGATCTCTGTGAGTTCTAGGCCAGCCTGATCTATAGAGTGAGTTCCAGGACAGGTTCCAAAGCCACAGAGAAACACTGTCTTGGAAAAGAAGAGTAAACATTAATGAAATAAACCATCCAAACAATACATGGGCTGGGCTAATTAATGGAACCATCAGTTTTCAAGGAAGAAATCCAAATGGCAACAAATACTGGCAAAGTGGTCAATGTCTTTGGCCATCAGGGAAATGAAAATTAAGATTGCTTTGACATTCTGTCTCACCCCACTCAGAATGGCTATCACAAACAAACAAACAAATGAAAATAACAAAACAAAGAACAAATTCTAGCAAAAGTTTTGGGGAAAGAAGAACCCTTTTGTGCTACTATTGGAGGTATAAACTTGTGAGCCCACTGTGGAAACCTGTGTGGAGTTTTGTCAAAAACCTGAAAACAGAGATACAAGAACAGCCATAGTATACTTGCAGGAATCAAAGTTAGAATACCTGGAAATCCTTGCTCATCTACATTGACCGATGCTCTGTTTAGAGTAGCTAAGTTAAAGAACCTAACTAGATGCCCATTAACAGAAGAAAGGATAAAGGAAGTGAGTCACACATAAATGGTGAAATTTTAATTAGCCACAATGAAAAACAAAAACACAGCATGTGCAGGAAAATGGGTAAAAATGGAAAACATTATGTTAACTTAAATAAGCCAGACTGAGAAAAACGAGTGGTCTGTGTTTCATTATATATATTTCTGTGTACACATATGTTCATATATTTTACTATTAGCTTTCCCACCAGCCTGGTTTCAGAGCCATGACAGTCCCAAAATAACACACAGAGACGCTGTATTAGACATAAAGCTGTTGGCCAGTTGCTAGCATTTCTTATTGGCTAGCTCTGTCTTAAATGTTAACCCATTTCTATCAATCTAAGTGTTTCCACGTGGTCTTATTTTACCTGAGAGAGGGTCTGGACCTCTTCTCCTCAAGTCCCTACATCTTGATTCTCCTTACTACATCTTCCAGAATCCTCCTTGTCTCCTAGTCCCACCTATCTTGCTTTCCAATTGGCCAATAAGAGGAACATATACAGAATGACATCTCCCATCATCTCCTCTTTTCTGTCTAAATAAAAAGAAAAGTTTTAAATTTAACATAGTAATATATATATATATATATATATATGTGTGTGTGTGTGTGTGTGTGTGTGTGTGTATACATATATCAAAACAGTTATCAAATAAGAACTATTGTAAACAATATTTAGTCCATTAACATTTAGCAAGATTTAAAGAAAATATTGCATCATCTATCCTATCTTTGTGAGTCTAAAGTCTTATATATAACCTACCTTTAATCCTAACTAAGGAACACTATAAACATAACTATCTGTCTTCAACTCCATCAAAGACCAGAGAAGGATAATCCATAACTCTAGAAATGACAGAGACAACTCACTATCTGGTCAGTCACCTGAAGTTCTTCTGTAATCTTCCATCTTCAGCCCATAAACCATAGTGTGTCTAGCAAAGCAGGAAACTTTAAACTGTCCACCTGTATTGGCAGTTTGTCATTCACTTTTCTCTGTGTCCTGCAGAATATCTGTCAGATTCTTCCATGAAGCAGGAACCCTGTAGCAATGTCCATCTTGAATCAGCAGTCACTTTCCTGTGGGTCCTGCATATCCAGTTTATACAGCATAAAGTCAAACAGTCCAAACAAGAGCAGTATCTTGTCCAAATGGCTAGTTTTGTTGTATTGAAAGTAAACTCCATAACACGTTTCTTCAATGTCCATCTTCCTTTGTGATGCAGGTGTTTGCCAGGAGTAGTTGTGTCTCACTGTCAAGAAAAACCCTAAACCATTTTAAATGCCATATTCTGTAGGTATTTGGAAGATTTGAAGAATATTTATCCATATATTCAAATATATCTCTGTGTATCTAGAACACCTAACTAACCTAACTGTAAGTTTTGACTACTATAGGTAACAATCTATAATCTGTATTAAAATTATAATTACATTATAAATGAGCTTAGAAATTTCTGTGTGTAGGTCATGAACTAGAAAGAGAACCACAAGAAGAGAGGAAAAATGTCATGTGGGAGAGGAGAAAAAGAGAGAGGGTAATTGAATATATGTGCTATAAAAATTAAGGGTTGTCTATTTGGGGACAGGATGCTTGGGAGACAGCCATGGGAGAGAAAATCTGAACAGAATATAGGGACACACATGTATGGAAATGGCAACAATGAAATTCATTACATTGTTGCTAACTTTAAAAAAATTAATTAAAAAAGTTTTTGAAAAAGGGTAAAGTAATTGGAAAAGGGAGTGGGAAGAGGAATTAAATTCCAGAGGCTAGACTCTATCCTAGAGGGAAAAGGCACAATTCTCTTTCCTTTACCCAGAAACTCATGTTAGTGACGAGGGAATTGTGGGTTTACATCACATAGTTGAGCTGTTGTGTTCAAGGCATGGAACCTTTGAAAAGTCTCAAGTTCAGACTCATGCATGCCCATAGCCTTCCTGGTGAGTTCATTGTGTTGAGTTTCCTTTGTGTATTTGCATGCCACAGAAGCTTGTTCTTCTAGCGTCTGTCATTTCCACCGTTTTTGACTTTAAATTTTAAGTTATATACATATATGTGTGTCTGTGTGGGAATATGTGCATTTGTGTGCAGGCTGACTGTAGAGTCCAGAAGAGAACATTGTATACCCAGAGCCATAGGCAGTCATGAAATACCTAATGTGGGCACTGGTAACTGGATTTGTGTCTTCTAGAAGAATAACATGCACACGATGAGGTTTTATTATCAACATTTACATATGTTATTCAATGAAAATAAAGATATTATTTGTTTATGGGAAGATATTGTGTACCAGAATTATTTCATTTTAATTGACCATTGCTAGCCACACAAAAATATCCTAATCTGTAAGTAAGATTTGTTACCATGGTGACAATGGACCGGGGACAGCCATTTGACTTCATGCTTTCCCCTTTCGGATAATCTAAAGTTCACCTGTGTTCTTTCCATCCACTTAGGTAAACATCAGACACTAGACGACTTGAAGGCTTCCCAACCTTAAGGTCCATAGGAAGGAAAAAATATGACAGGACTCCTTTTTACTGAGAGTTCTAGGCAAAAGCTAAGAGGGAGATCAGAGGGGGAAAGCAGTTGGAAGGAAACAAAAGGGAGGAGAGGGAGGGAGAGCAGCTTCTGAAATGTGGAACTCCAGGAAGTAGCCCAAAACAAAACAAAACAAAACAAAACAAAACACCAACCAACCAACAAACAAACAAAAAACCCAACCAACCAACCAAACAAACAAAAAAACAAAACAAAACAAAAACAAAAAGAAAAACTGGGTATGACCACACACAAGCCTACAACTCCAGGGTTACAGGGTGGTGGAGACAGGAGGATTGTTGGAGCTTGCTGGGCACCAGCCTAGTTCAAGGTTAACTGAAAGATCTCATCTCAAGGGAATACACCACACACACACACACACACACACACACACACACACACACACGGACATTTTTAAAACATTGATATAACTTTCTCTCTTAAATTTGAGCAGTTGTAAAATGCCTTTGAGTGACACAGATGGTTGTTACAGGATAAAGGAAGATATGAGTAAAATCATGTCTCCTCAAAGTAGTTTTGGGTTAATTATATCAACAAAGGTAAGTCTGTACATACTCTATGCTACCGAGTGTAGACTAGAGCAAGAAGGTATTCATACTCTGGGTTTAGCACTAAGAACTCTGTGTCTTTGGGAAGATGAATGATACCAGATTTGCCATATGTGAAATAAAGTGGCTGGATTAGACCTACAGAACCCTGCAGATCTGGAAATGTATCTTTTTCAGTGTGTACATTACCAGTAGTCCCTTTTCATTTATGATTCTAGATTCTGCACTGTGACACTAAAGTAACTTCTCCTTGGGCTCCTGTAGGCATAACAGGGTACACGAGTTTCTCTGGTTTGAGCCTGGTCCATGCCAGGAGATTAATGGAAAGAAACGAAATTTTTACAATTTGGATTCCAAGTCCTTGGGCATAACGCATTTCCTGTAGCCGCAGGCTGGCTGCGTGCCTGGATCTTTCCCTTCATTCCTTTGGAATTCTCCCATGACACCTACTTACTCATACTTCCCCTCCTCTCTCTTCTTAATGCCTCATTGCTACACAGTTTCAGGAAATTACAGCAATAGCAAGCTCTCAGTATATTAGCTCACTCACACTAACCTGCTAAACCAAGTTCTTGGCTACCAAACTTTTCTGTTAAGTTCTTCCTAATTAAAAAAAAAAAAAAGTTAGCTTTCCTATACAGACTACTCTTTTTCTCATGGCTTCTGAGGGTTCTATCTACAGTCACTTTGAAGGGGTATCATATCCTGGCTTGAGACTACAACAGAGTTCAGTTATCTTGTAAGATAAGAATCAGAAGTAGGGGAGGGGACAGGAAAAAAATAAACCCCTAAAGGGTCATCCCTACCAACTCACTTCTCCCAATGGAGTCACGTCTTCTAAAGTTTCCAGAACTTCCTAATATATTGCCAACACGTGGGGACCAAGCTCTGAACACATGAGTATCCATAGTTTCGTATCCAAACTACTTTGCTCCATCCTTCTCCAGCAAAATTCAAGAGGAACATTGATGAGTAATGGCTTGTGGGCAAAGCTGGAGTAGTTCACAACAGCTTCGAAAGCCCTGACACAACTCATCACATTTAACTCTACAGGGAGAAGATTCAAATACTGTTCTTTCTGTCTCTATATAGGGAAATCTGAAGCGGTATTCCATATTTCGGTCTTCTGTCTACGCTTAACTAAGTATTCCAGTTAGCGTGATAAGACCTTGAATCCCCTGACAAGGGTCTCAGTAGAGTAACTGTCTTTAAGAGTTGGTCTGAGGGCCTGTCTGTGAGGGGTTGTCTTGACTGACTGACGATTCTCTGGTGTCTTCAGCAACCCTTTTGATTGTGTGTTTCAACACATCAATTTATTTGTGTGTGTGGGGGGGGGTTGGGGAAGGCCTCAGGTGGACTTCTTGGGAACTCCTCTACTGTTTGTTCTTTCTTGTCCCTCAATTACTTTTGTGGCGTCTGGATCTCCCTAAGCCATGTCCTCTTCCAGGGTTCAAGATGATTAGCAAAGCATTTCTACTATGGGCTTTTTCTTGCTCTATGATTTCTCATTCACATGACAGTCCCTTAGAATTAGGGTCACAACAAAGAGTCTTGATTGTGTCTCTTATCTTTCATATCTATATATCTATATCTATATCTATCTATCTATCTATCTATCTATATATATATATATATATATATGTCCATGTGTGGGAGTGTTTGTAAGTAGAGACCAGAGGTCAACCTTAGGTATTGTCCTCAATGCCATCACCTTGGTTTCTTTTTAAATACATTTTTATTTTTTATTTTATATTTATGGGCAATTTGCCTGCTTCTATATCTGTGCACCATATGTATGCAGTGTCCTTGGAGACCACAGAGGGCTATCCCTTGGAAGTAAGGCTATAGAAAGTTGTGAATCACATATTGATGCTGACCATTTATCCTAAATCCTCTGGAAGAGGCCAGTGCACGTAACTGCCAAGCCATTTGGCTAGGCTGGATGGCAAGCAAGCCCCAGGAATCTACCTGTTTTCATCTCCACAGCTCTGAGGAATTACAGATGTACATAACTTCCCTAAGCTTTTCTGCATGGATTCTAGTCAGGTCAGGTCTGTACCTACTGAGCTGTCTTTCCAACTTCCTTGGGTTTTTTGTTGTTGTTGTTTTTAATTTTCACCTAATACTTTACAAGATTGGGAGTGTTTTTCCCTTTAAGGGGTTTTCCACCCCTCTTTCATATCTTTATTTATGAGTATTCCTATTTTATCTGAAGGTTTTTGTACAAGCGACAAAAGTTCAAAACTCAGGATGCATAAAGACAAAAGCATCTTGATTTAATACAAATTGTAGCATATATAATAAAACCCAGGGACAGATATTGGGGTTCAAGCTGAAGATCAGAAAAGCAAAGCATCCAACCACTAGAGAGTTCTTACCTGTACCAAGACTGGACAATCCTGTCCTGAGCATGACTGCAGACTGAATACTCCGCACCCCTGTCTCTACCCCCTTATATTCCTCTCTAGTGCTGGGATTAAAGGCGTGCACCACCACCCAGCTCCCATGGCTAACTAGTATGGCAACTGGGATTAAATGTGTGCCGCCACTGCCTGGCCTGTATGGCTTAGTAGCGTGGCTAGCTTTACACTCTGACCTCCAGGCAAGCTGTATTTGTTAGACCCTAAACAAAATATGACCACAAAATATAAAAGGAATCCCACTTTCTATCTGTCGTGCATCTTTCATAAATAGTCAGAGTCTCTGCTCTCCTATATACCTGCTCCCGGTGAATAGACCGGGTCTTTATGTTCAGTTCCACGTGGTGGTCCTTTTCCTCATCCGGTGGGACTTGTCTCTCTGAGCTCTTAGCATTCTCTCACCTCTTCGCTCCATAAACATTCTGCTGCTAATTCAGTGTTTAGCTGTATCTTTGCCTTTGACTTGGCTTGCTCTATCCTACTCTCTTATTTCATATATGCAACTATCTGGAGTTGTAGATAGCTAGATGTGGGCAGAGGGAATGAAGGATTTCATCTAGGGCATGTCAGACTGCAGCACAAAACAGCTACGAGACAATCAGATTAATCACTCAGCCTATGGCATGTGAAGAATTTTGCTCTCAGAGCCTGTCTGAATCATCTTGAAAGACTCTTCTTACTACGGGCTTGGCCACAGAGGTGTGGCTGGGTATGAGCATATTCTAGGGAGGGAACCTCATTCTGTCAAATTCACCAGTCTATGAGGAGACACAGACGTGGCTACACGGAGACACTTGGTAAAGAGCCAGATGAGATGAAAATGAGATGTTTCTGACACCAAGTCTTATGGCTTTCTTGGCCACCCTGATTCTTTGCATTCTGAAGGGAGCCATTGCAGTAGCCACCTGCTGGGATCTCTTTATGTTCTGGTCTTCTGAAATTCTTGCGTGCACCTTACAGAAGTTATTTTTCTGCCTTTGAATTCTTTTCCTGCCCAATGTAAGCAAATTAATCTTGAAGATTATGAGAAGAAGAAGAAAAAGTGGTTTTGATCAGATATTCCTTGACTCCTGAATATAATTCACTTTCTGGCCCTAAGATAAACAAATTTACTTTTGTAGGAGGCCTAAGCATTTTTTTTTTTTCAGTTTTGTTTGTGTTTGGCTGAACAATGACCACCAACTGTATGTCCACATCTTTATTTTATTTTTTTATTTTCTCCAGACAGGGTTTCTCTGTGGAGTCCCAGCTGTCCTCAAGCCCACAGAGATTTGCACTGCCCACTTTGAGTTTTTTTAATTAAGGAATACCTTTTGCATATTCGGTTTTAAGGCATTCCCTCTTATCTGAGCTGAGCCTCTTGACTCTCTTGGTTCCAAGTGAGGCTGTTTTGTGGAACACAATTCAAAGCATCCTCATGATTCACTGACTTCTCAGGCCTCAGAGTCATTATGTACCTTGATAGCTACTTAATTATCTGCGTCTGGCACCAGGAGTGTTTCCTCACTAACGCCCCCCCCCCCCAGTTTATACAAAGACTTGTCCTCTTGTATAAAAAGACAGTGACATTGACTCCTTCTCAGTTTTGCCTTTGGGTGAAAGCAGCCAGATCAACGTCTCAAGTTGACCACCTCTGAAACAGAGCATAAGCACTGTCTCCAGAGACAGTTTCCAAAATTGGTTGGCGGCTCTTGTCCCAGGGGAAGTTGTCACGTCTCAGCTGGAAACCGAAGAGGTAGAGGCAGGCACTGGAAAGAACTGAAGAGCTTTAGTCCATCATCATCATCATCATCAAGGCTGCATGGTGCTGGAGAGAGTAGCTGAAAGTTCTACATCAGAACCAACAGGCAGCAGGAAGAGAGAGTCAATGGACCTGGCTTGAGCATTTGAAACCTCAAAGCCCACACTTCCTCCCACACTTCCTCCCACAAGGCCACAACTTCACCAACAAGGGCATGCTTCCTAATAGTGCCACGCCCTGTGACCCTATGGGGCTATTTTGATTCAAACCACCACAGAGGGCAAGAAGCAGTTTCACCGTGGAACTATGTGCAGTCTTGGCTTTCCATGGCACTAGATATTTTTGATAATGAAATGAGAATTTTGAGGAGCATAGAATGGCTGAAACCCTTCCTATTTTCCAGGAAGAACCAGGACTTGACGCAATACATTTTGGATTAAGTTTTAGGTTTAGGTTTACAAGGTGGGAGAAAAAATTATTCCCACGGTGCAGATCTGAGGGTCTGAGGACGAGAAAGAATATAGTCACTTGCTGCTGTAACTTGTGAATTCAGTTTTCTTAGTAAATCTTTTTTATAAAACTTCAAAGATCTGAGATCTGTTGGTCTGGGGCCTGGATCTAGATGATGCAATCTGGATGCCTAAGTTGGACTCTTGGCTCCACTGTTAGTGGATTTAAATAGGTGAGTCAAGACATCCATTGCCTCAGTTTCTCCCAAGGTAAAATGAGTGTCCGCCTTGTGGGGCTTCTGCGAAAATGAGATAATTCATGTACAGCACGTAGCACAGTGTCTACTATCTATTAAACCCTCCAGGAATGTTAAGTATTTCTCAACACTTTAAAAAATAGCACTGCCCAAGCCAAATGCTACAAATAAAATGATTTTTATTTCCCCACACATTTTTGCTTGTATCTTGTTGAGTCTTGTAAACTCAAGCTTTTCTTGTTTTTATATGTTTCAAATACAAGCTGTTCCAATAGTTCTCCGTATCAAAACCAACATATTTTATGCCATCCTTGGGGACGCGGAAGAGATGTTGAAGCAGCAGTTTAGAGGCTCCACTGGTTGGTGCTGTTTCCTGCGCTTTGTGTTTTAGGTATAAGACTCTAGATGCTCTCATCTCCTAGTCGGGATGCCAACCATGGTTGTAGACAGGGATTCTGGGTGTGAGGGTTAAGGGGGGGCAGTGTGGAGTATAGAATGCACCCCAAAAGACATCTTGGATTCCAGTTGAGGAAATATTTTTCTGGCCAAGAGAACTGGATATAAACACCAAAGCCAGATTGGAGCCAAACAAGGAAAGGAAGGTGGAGGTAGGGATGATTATTTAAGAGTGAAACTGGGTTTGGAAGCTCTTTGTGGAAACAACGAAGCTCTTTCTCGTTTTCTCTGTCCCTGTTAATGGCCACCACCCTGCTAGAGTCTGGAGGAAAGGGAGTAATCACTTGCATGGTTCCGTCTCATGTCTCACATACTTTCTTCAGCTTCCTTCAAGTTCACCTTCCTTCAAGTCTGGCCAAAACATCCCAGAAAAAAATTTTTTACCTAGCTTTCTTGATAGATTGCTCTTTCGGTCTGATCTTGCTCGGTGGGTGTTTGCCTGCTTTGACGATGAAGAGAGAACATGCTTACACGCATGTAACTCTGCACATCAAAGGAAGCCATAAACATGTCCGTCCCGCTGTGGAATAGAATGTGAACAAAACTTCCTAAAAGGAGGCCACACCTCACCTTCGAGCTTCCACAAGCTGATGGGCTTATTAGGATGGTAACAACCAAGGAAAGGTTGCCGTGGTGCAATTCCAGAGCCTAATTACAACTTATCTTGCGTTATCCTTAGCCTATAAGCAGGTCCTTGCTTACCCCTGTGTCTGAACTAACACCCTTGTGACTATCAGGTGAAATGTTCTGGAGTGTTATTAACTGAATAAATCACCAACAAGGAAGAGGGTTGGTATGTCATCAGATAGCATCTGAAGCCTAGAGAAGAATTTTCTTTACTTTGCTATAATGTGACACCTGATACTGCTTTTTTTTTTCTAATGACTTTGTTTTGTTACTATTACAAGTTCCTGAAATTGCTGCCATGTTGTGACTTGTATTGTGGGGAAACTAATCTCTGTGTCCTTGGGCCCATGGTCACTTATATTTGGCTCCATTAATACTGGCTGTCTCTTTGAAATGTGAAAGTACTTCTTGAATCGAAAATTGTGGCTGAATTAGATGACACAAATCTGGCCCAAAGTCAAATGTTGCCTCAGTAGAGTGGTGGACTATGGAAGATTCCTGACTTCTGCCTCAGGTCAGACTGGATCTTTAATTTTAGAGTTTTAAGGGTCAGAATCTTATAGCCTTTATTAACACTGCTATCTTCAAACACGCATTGAATCTAACTCTACCTACTTGAGGTATCATTAAGACCAGTACAATGTTTTTTTTAAACCTTGTAGTTACAAAAGGAATATTTATATTGTTTATTTAGAGAAAAGGTATCCATTTAAAGCACTCTTGAAAAACAATTTTCAAATGCTTAGGTTATTAAAATTTACCCGAGTTCCATTCTAAGAAACACAATAAGGTTATTAGGACAGGTAGCATAATATTTCCTTGTTTATGTTTTTTTTTGTGTAAGTATGGCTTGTACACATTGTCTTTGGCATTGAAGTGTTTAGTTCCACATTAAAAAAATAGTCATTTTCTTTTGGTACATTTTTGACCAAGTAGAAAATTAATTGAAGGAAAAGATTGAATCAGAAAACTAGTTTTTAATCATCTAGTTCTTATAAGGAAAATTCAGTCAGTTGTATAATTATATACTTAACTGTTTGATAACAGTATTCTAGAAATATGCATAAAATGGTTGTTAAAAATTTGGGAGCTGTGGCCAGAGAGACGGCTCAGGGATAAGAGAGCTTTCGGCTCTTACACATGACTTAGGCTTGCTTCCCAGCACGTATATGACAACTAATTACTGTCACCCATTACTCTAGCTTCAGGGGATCTGACTCCTTCTTCTGGTCTCTGGGCACTTCACGAAATGGCACTTAATCGTACAAGCAGGCCACCACTGTTATACGGAATTAAAAAACCTGCAGTAAAGTCTCACCCCTCCCCTACAGCTTTAGTATCAGTTAATCATGCAGTCATAACATCATACCAAAGATAAGTCTACATTAATGCATCTACAGATTTAGTAGTAACATTGAACATTGACTGTAGCACCCACGCTACAATCTGTTCACTAATCAGGCGAAGGCCTAGAGATTTAAGCAAAAGAAGGACAGCAGGTCATTCGTGCACCAGCAATGCTGGAATGCTGAATGTCATTTATTGAGGGGGAGGAGCTGGCTTATATACCGACTCACAGCACAGTGGAAAACAATTGACGGTCAAACGTGCAAGTTCTCTCCGGCTTAGTTTCTCCCCAGCAGATGTGTGTTAGCAAATCAGGCAGAGTACCAGTAACAACTCTGGGGCAAGATGCTCCGGCCAACAGCTTCGGGCTTGCTCAAGGTGCCTCAGGAGTCCATGCAGGGCAGTACAATTGACAATAACATGAGGCATGGGTCCATATGGTGAGATCTTTTCAGATGTCTTCCTTCATGCAAAACATGCATCTCAGTGCAGTGGAAGGTAACTGTGATGACAGGTAATTAATCTTTCCGTGGATGTAGATACAGAGAAGGAGGCTGACCTCACAGAGCACCTAGCAATCACCCCTAAAATCACCTAAGTGTCTTTGATCTCCTGACATCCTGTTACAGCCACATCCTGTGGGTGACTGCACTGCTGTAACAGAGGCGTCCTCAGTCAGATGCCCATGTGTGTCTTAGAAATCACACATCTCCCCTCATCTGCAGACCCTATGTGAATAATATGCGTGTACATATACATACATGTGTTATTTACATATGTTCATTTGTAGGTCACAAAGGTAGACAGGGGATCCTGAAAGGGGACGATGATGCTAGGAGAGAAAGGGAAAGGAAGGGTTAATTAATGGAATTCATAAGGCATGAAATCAATACAGGAGGCTAATCTAGACAGAGAAAAGGAACAAGCCAGGAGTAGGAATAAGGCATTGAGGAGGGTGTTTGGGGAAGGGGGGAATTAGAACGAAATAAAAAGACATGTATGTGTGAAACTCTCATGAAGTTACCCATTGCTGTGTATGCTAACCTAAAAAAAAAAATGCCAATAAAGAAAGGAATGTTTTCTGCGTGTGTCTGGTGAAAGCGGCTGAGAAGGGGTCTAGTATCTCATCGCTGCCTGGTGTCTGGCTTGTCCTTCACAGTGGAGTGAAAGATGGGGTCTCTACTAGAGCAGTCCCGTGGGGTGATGGGAATGGTTGTCTTCCCTGCCCTGTCAAAATCTATATACGTCCACAGACATCACAGGCGTCTAGCGTCCCTTATACACGGATTTCTGCATAAACGCACAGAATAGGTCAACTTTTAAAAATGCATCCAAACTGTGACCCCAAGCTCACCCTACGGCAGTCTGTCTTTCCAGCATTTCACTCTTTCTTACACATTACACCTTCCTTATATTACGACAAGCAGAGTCAGACGCTCAGCCAAACAGAGAGCACCTGGGGATCTTGGCTCCATCCAGGGACAACAACATGAACACAGTGAACACAGATTTTGGAGAGAGACCTACTAAAGTCCCACCGCAAAGTGGAAACAGCAGAGTGGAAACGTGCTCACCCCGACGAACTCTACCTGTGCTCTACTGCATATAACCCCACTTTCCTGCCATAGCATTTCCTTCCCTGATGCAGGTTCAGGGCGATGCTTACTGTGCGTGGAAAAGTTCTGTTCCAAACGCATCTCTTGGATTATCACAAATCCCCACGTCCCCGTGAGATAGATGCTAATGTCAACGTCAGTTTATTCAGTAAGGACTCGCAGTCCCGGAATGGTTAGGGCGCTGGCTGGGCTGGGCAGAGTCAGAGAGCCCAACTTTCCGCTCCTGGGATGGAGCGTTGCCACTGATTCCTCTATGTTAGAGACGCTAAGTTCCAGCAATCTTCAGGTGAATGGTGTTACTTTCCTGGTGTGTATTTAATGGTGACAGCACAGGGTGGGTTCCATTCTCCTTGTTTTATTTACAAGGAGGTAGCAACTCCTTCAGGGAGCGCCTGGGAACTGGAGACAACATGGACCCAGACTGCCCATCAGGCAGGGGAAGAGGCAGGGAATGAGGATGCTCAGAATGACTGAGTGAGCCACCCGTTGTCTGAAGGAAGACTGTGGGTAGAAAACTTCTCCGATCTCTTATGATGTAGGAGAAAACGAATTTGCTCTTTGCCTGGATCGCGGAAATCTTCATCTCCACCATGTGGGGTTATACTATTCGAAGCTTGGGTAAGGTCTTAAGTTACTGGTAGGCTGAGCTCCTGTCTAAATTCTAGTTTCTCGGAGAAATGTTGCCCCCAAAAGGTCTATAAAAATATTGCTTTTGCAAGCGAGTCAGAGATTAGGTGTGGGAAACGCTTCATGTATAGACAGACTTCACTGGAGATCTAGTAATTATTGTCTGTGTTTATTTTACCTTTTGTTTCTCCTGGATAACGGTAACCCAGTTTCCTTCATGCCGTCACCTCTTCTAACCTGGGTACCCTGCTCCATTCTCAGCCTAGGGAGAAATTGGTGGTCTGGGAATGACACAATTCCTGGTACTCTAATCACATCTCCTTAGCAAGGAACTGGTATTTCAAGAGAAAGAGCTGTGTAATGAGAATCATGGGGACATTTTGTCTTAGAGGAAAGTTCCTGTACCTGGGTCCATAATATGGGCGAGAGCTCTGCAGTGCTGGGTGAGGATGGATCTGGAATCCAAACTTCTGGCTTCAGTTTTAGCAAGGAAAAAGCATCCTCATCCATGGTGGAAGGCAGGAGCAGCTATTACAGAGTTCATCTCAGAATAACATAAACAAACAAACAAAACAAAAAAGGAAAAGAAAAAAGCAATGCCCAAATCATATCAAGAGCAGGTAAGTCAGGATCTCTTGTGGACACAGATGCCAGTGTCTTTCAAAGTTCTTGGTGGTTCCAGCATACATAGTTGAAAAGATTGTTTCAGGCCAGAGAGTAAAGTTCAGCTAGGTTTGTGTTTTATGAGTTACAGTGACTTGAATACCAAACGTCAGGGAATTGCCATCAGCAGCCCTGAATGCGAGTCTTATTAGAGGACTTACAGAGAATAGGAAGAATGTGTAGTGGATAAAAACGCAGAGGCAATGGATAGTGATGGTTTAAGAAGTTAAAAGTCAGTCCTGGGGCTGGCAAGGTGGTCCAGTGGTCAGTCCGTATTGTATGCTACGTTTGGCAACCTGAGTTTAATCCCTGAGTGCCACACGGTAGAAAGAAGGAAAGAATTGATTCCCCAAAGTTGTCCTCTGACCTCTGCATGAATTAAATGGTTAGTATGCATGCACACACGTGTGTGTATGTTCTTTCCTCTCTCTCTCTCTCTCTCTCTCTCTCTCTCTGTCTGTCTCTCTCTCTCTCACACACACACACACAACAAAGTAAATATAAAAAAATGTCAATCCCAGAGATCTTGGTTGTAAAGGAAGACAGAGTCTCACAGCAGAGAAAAGATCCTGAGCTGACTACCAGGGAGCCTACAAGGGACTGACCTTGGCCCTCTGCATGTATGTTACCGTTGTACAGCTTGGTCTTCTTGTGGGACTCCTAACAATGGGAGCCGGGCCTCTCTAATTCTGTTACCTGCCTTTGGAACCCAGGTTTTCCTGCTGGGTCGCCTTGTCCAGCCTTAATACAAGGGGAAGTGCCTAGTCTCTAGTCTCTCTGCCCCTTGATATGCCTGGCTGGCTGATACACAGGGATGCCTTCCCTTTTCTGAGGAGAAGGGAGGAGGAGAGGACTGGGGGTGGGGTGGGGGAGGGTGGGGGGATGGGGGATGGGGGAGGGAGGGGTGGGGGCAGGGGGTGGGTGGAGAGGAGGTTGTGGGGAAGAACTGGGAGGAGAGGAAGGACGGAGGGAAAACTGTGATGGGGCTGTTAATTAATTAATTAATCAATCAATCAATCAATTAAAAAAGATACAGGGCTGAGCCAGGGAGATGGAGATGCAGGTGAAGATGGTCTCCAAGCAAGGAAAGGAGATCTGGGAAGGGAGAGCCTGTGGTGGGGAGAGGGTCTAGGGTCTAGGAGGGGTTCTGTCATCAGACTCTGTGAGGGTGAAGACATCGTCTTTAGACATCGTCACGTGGAGAGTCTGCGTTTCCTGTCCATGCTCCGTTGCCGCGTTGGAGGTTTCGTTGACCCGGAGAAGACAGTGTCTTCTAGAATTAGCTGTTTCCTGGAAAGACTAAACTATTGACCTATGGGTTTAATGTTAATATACCAAGCAGTCAACCTGGAACCACCCCCACCCCCCCCAACCCGCTTTCTCTATTTTTTTCCCTTTTCCTCTGTCCTAAATAGTCCCTGGGCGGGGTGCTGAGCAGCTAGACATTGTCCACATGGGCCAGCACCAATCAAAACGATCAAAACCACCCCCAATCTGGACTTGCTTAAGCTTTCTGTACCCTTCGCATTTCTCCCCACGGGACACCGCGCCTGACCTCTAGCCATTCCTTGCTTGTTTGTTCTGCCTCCAGACGCAGCCTTGCTCCTCATCCTTTACACGACTTGGGTTGCTGCTTCTGTGTCTGCCACCTTCAGTTTCTGGTTAAGGCAAATCCCAGGTTCAGATGCCGAACCCGTTAAGCGTGTCAGCATGTGAAATGCAGCCCAGTGCTGCCTCTTACCCTGGAGGCCGATTAAACGGGTTTGGGCTGGTTCATACTGGTTTATCATCGTCGTCGCGTCCCTGGCAGGACAGTGTTTCTGGATGTGAGCTTTGAGGCCTGGACAGTGGTCTCTGTGTGTGGGATGCCGAGTTTCTCACAGGCGAACTTGGTACTTTGGGGGCCACACAGCTCTAGAGCCACCTCTCGCTCAAAAAATAACAGTGCTATTTGGAACGGCTGTTAACTCCTCAAAATTCTTTTAGTTTCCATGGCGCCACAGTTTCTTGGATTTTCTCTTACATTTCTGGTTGCTCTTTTAAAATACTTCCTTTATTCATTCCTTTCCCTCTCTACCTCCTGTATTTATTGAAAAGTCCTCTCTCTCTCTATATATATATATGTATGTATGTATGTATGTATGTAAAGTGTTCAATGAAAGCATGTTTGCACACATCTATTACCTAGCCCCAGAGTTTTTTGAATCTCTCTCCTCTCTCCCTCTCTCTCTCCCCATCCACATGTATGTGTTTGATATGTGTATGCTCGTGGTGGTCACATAGAGGTCAGAAGACAACTTTAGGGAGTTGGTTCTTTCCTTCCAACTGTGTGTCCTGGGCATCCAGCTCAGGTCATCAGGCTTGGTAGCAAGTGCCTTCACCTGCTGAGCCATCTCACTGGGTCCCTAGTCTCAGATTTTCACTTCATGCACGCATAGTACTGATGACGAAGGGCTCTTCCAAGAGCCGGTAGTCAAGTTGGAATAGCCAGTGCACAGCCAGAAACCAGGCTGGGCAGCGCCTCAGGAAGAGTAGTCCAAGAGTCGACAGGGTCATTAGGAAAAGAGGGGAATCAAGGATGACTACTCAGAGGTGTTGTCACACACCTTACGTAATACTACCTCATCCTACATCTCTCACGGGTAAAACTGCATCCCTTTGGGCTGTGGCTGGGATTCCCAAACCCCAGAGTGTGTTAATTCTGACAGGTGTTATTGATGGAAGGGAATGGGGTGGTAGGTAAAGCACGCACTGATAGGGACAGTGAGCCCCGGCATTCCGCGGTGTGTTGGGGTGAATACTGTCAATGGTAATGTAGAGTATATTTCAAAATAAATATAAATGTTTAATGCCTTGCTAAAAAGAAGTGGTAAGAACTGAGATGATGGATATAGTAATTGCTCTGGTTTGGTCATCATATAGACACGTGTCAAATTAGTATGTGCACATCCAGGTACACAAAGTATCAAGCCTTTACACTGCATCCTATACATTTTCCAAGTTAAAGTATATTTCCGGAGAGAAAACTGAGCTAGCATACCAGAGGCCCTGAGCTCAAGCCTCAGGGCCACCTAAAACAGAAAGTAAAAAAATGTATTTCCAGTCTCTACTAATTCAAGTTATGCCGACATGAGTATATTTGAGCTCAAACTTTTTCTCCCAAGGCAAATGAATATTTCAGGTGTAACCCCTGAAATAAAATTATCGGGACAAAGTATCCATGACATTAATTTTAATTAGTCTTGCGCAGTTATCATTCATGGCATTTGTGTAAGCTCGTACTCCTAGGAACATGGATGAGAGTGGGCATCTCACGTTCCTGGACTTGCCCTAGTCATTTTAACACATAGTTAAATGTGTTAAAATTTCATAGTTTCAAGTACTATGGTGAAATTTTGCATTGCGTTTTTCTTCCGAATGTGACTAAAACATCTTATACGTATGAAAGACACTTGCTCCTCACTTCCTTTTCCGTGAATGATCTGTCTTTTGTCCATTTTTTCTACTTGCCTGTTAATCTCCTTTTGTTGGTTGAAAGGAGTTATTATAGATTAATGAAACGAGTTTCCTGTATGACTTTAGCACAGTCTCTTCACACAACCCACACAGCATCTCCCTTGTCCCATCACCAGGGCCAAGAAGAAAAAGCCATGTTGACGAATTTCTAGAGTGTTCCGAGGTGTGTTTGCCCCTGCTGTTCCCTCTACCTGGCCTCCCATTTGTCATCCCTCTGTCTCTGGCTATCTCTACCTAGATACTTTAGAGCTCACACATTATTTATATGATAAGATATCATAACCTGAGGCTGGTACTACCCAAACTCTAGCTGCTTCTCCCATCGGATCTTGTATTTTCCCAGTTTGTGCATATAGAGTTTTCAGTGTCTTTTGTCATTTGCTGAATGTCCTAGATTTCAAATTCTATATAGACCCAGACCCAGTCTTTATTTCTGTAATAATCTGAACAGTTGCCAGGGGTACGGTGACATTGCAATTGCTGTTGTTCAGGTCTTGATATGGGACACCATAAACATTTCTTGACTGCATCTGTGGATGAATGAACAAGTTCTGGTATTTCCCAGTCTGCTTGTACTTAAGTTTTGTGCCCATTTGTATTCTTCAATACATTAGGACACACTGAAGGAATGTTGTATAGAGACAGTCACATCAAGGAACTTTATTTTATCTAGTGATCTCCCACAAGGCAATGTGGGTTGTAATTTTTCTTCCTCATGGTTTTTTTTTTATTTATTAATGACAGTAATATTTACTTCAAACTCTGGCTAATAGAAATATTTATACCACATGAATACAGTCCCTGGGCCACTACCCCATGCCCTATATAGCTAGTACCAGGCTCTCGTCTCCTTATTACAGGATTGTTGGTGAAGATTGTGTGTGTGTGTGTGTGTGTGTGTGTGTGTGTGTGTGTTTAAGAGAGAGAGGGAGAGAAAGAAAGAGAGAGGACATACAGTTGGGTAAGTAGGGAGATGGGGAGGATCAAAATATATTTTATAACTTTTTTCAATAAATAAGAATTGTCTTGAAATAATTCATAGTTTTTCATGTCAATGTCCATATGTACACATGTGTAAATGATTGGATGTAAGGATGCCACCTTACAGAAATCTTTCTCAGTGTTACTTACTAAGTATGTCCCATAGTAAAAATAAATCACCCAAACTTGTTTTTGCACAGGTTTTATTTGTTTTGTTTAAAAGTTATTTCATAATTGGTTCTGCATACTGCTTCTACATTTTTTTTTACTGAGATAAAAATAGTAAAGCTAATAACCTCTATAAAACATATTCTACATTCTCAATTTATCTTTTATTATTATTTTTTAGTGGAAAAGATTTATTAACATGTCATAAAAGAAACAGGAAAATAGCTTCAACTAAAGTAAAGATACCAATGCACACACACTAGTGTGTTGCAGGTGTGAGCATTCAGTAGAATACCAAAAAAAAAAAAAAAAAAAAAAAAAAAAAGGTAGATAGAAGGCAACACTTTACTTGTGTTTCGGTTGTTAGCACGTTGAGAGGACATGAATAATATGCCAATAACGTACTAAATTGTAGGAGCACACATTGTCATGGCTGACAACTAAACTTGTTCCTATAAGCTTCCAAAGACAGCCATGCATAATTACTCGTGTGAACCACTGATAAAGGGGCCAGTGAATAAGATTTTTATCCAGGTCTCCACTCTGAAACTGATGGTTATGAATTAACAATATGCTTGCACCATTGAAAAATGTATTTTTTTTTTTTTGAGTTTTCACGACTCTGTCTACACTTTAAGCAATTTTTCAGGTTTCTGCATGTGAGAATTTCTTAGCTTTCATTTCATATGTTTAACAACATAAATGTGCCATAGTATTTGGTAGCTTTTTGTCCACTCAAGACAGTGTGGAAATCCATGAATGTACAGACCTTTAGTCTGGTCCTCTGTGCGCGGGTTTATGCAGGAGATGCAGCCATGGAAACATATATGTAGATCTCCTGGGGAGAAAACAGCTTCAAGAATTAACATGCTTCCACAGCTCAATTTGCTAATGAGGCTCAAACATGGCCTAACAAGACTTTGTATGCAGGAAAATGATGCTAATGTTATACAAATGGATAATTTTCAATGGATTAAAGTCAACAAAACCTATTTTATGATCTCACAAGTATTAGGAAGGAACCATATTTAGCTTTTCTTGGGTATAACAAAGAATAACGGCATTCGTGAAGTTCAGAGAAGTTTTGGTAAGTCTCTCTCTCACTCTCTCCCTGGTTTTCCTTCTCTTTCTGTTTTCATAATTGTCCAAACATCATCAAATCTTCCAGAAACATAAGGTTAAAGATGACCAAGATGGTTCAATGTATCTTTCTAATAACTGGCTGAGTCACTGACAGGCAGATCTCATGGCTAGAAGTCCTGCATCTAAGCTGCATCCATACACCACAGGATAGAGAATTTGCATCCCCATCAATCTCTGAATGACGTCTTAAACATTCTCATTTATCCACCGAAGAGAGCCATTTCACAGCGAGGACTACTTTTCAGGCCATCTGCGCACGGATTACAGTTGCACAGCACTCTGTGAGGTGTTCATTCTTTTGTCCGTTTGCCTGTAATTCTTTGATAATAACAGCAGCAAGCACTCTTCTAAGTGCATCTTCACCAACACTGGCTCATTCAGGCCTCATGACAGCCTCCTGTGGTTCTTCTCCACAGGTAAGTCATGGTGTCTGGCCAGTGCTCAACTCTCCTCTCCTCAGGCGATGACTTCTGGTTAGAATGCAGGTGGAGAAAGACTCGTCCTCCCTTGATGGGGATGGACGTTAGGAATTTGACCACACTCTCTTGAGTATATGGACAACACAAAATGGACTTGTTTTTCCTCTCTCTCTTTGGTTGGGGTGGTTATGAGGGAGGGATGATGGACCGGGAAGTGAGTGCATGATGTGAGATTCCCCAAATAATCAGATCAAAAAACAAAACAAAACAAAAAGGAGAAGAAAAGAAAGAAGGAAGGAAGAGTCTGAATTGGAGGTCCCATCGGGCCCCTCCTCTAGGGGATTGGTGAGTCCTGCGGGAGAGCGGGTGGAAAGATTGTAGGAGTCAGAAGGGAAGAAGGACACCAGGAGAACATGGCCCACCGAATCAAGGCTCATATGGGCTCACAGAGCCTGAAGAGGCAGGCACAGGGCCTGAAGAGGCAGGCACAGGGCCTGAAGAGGCACGCACAGGGCCTGAAGAGGCACGCACAGGGCCTCCATGGGTCCGCACCACACCGCATCCTCTGTGAATAATGTTGCGGCTGGTAGCTTGGCCTGTTTGTAGAACTCCCACCAGCGAGAACAGGGAGTCTGTGGCTCTTTTGCCTTCTCCTATCCGGTTGCCTTGTCCAGCCTCAGCAGGAGGGTTTTGCCTTGCCTTGTTGTCCTTCCTTTTGTTCTGTTTGGCTGTCAACTCTTAGAGGCCTGCTCTTTTCTGAAGAGGAAATGGAGTTGGGTGGGGTGGATCTGGGGCACCAGAGAGCTGGGAAGAGTAGAGGGAGGGGACAGCGTGGTTGGGATGTATTTGTATGAGAGAAGGATATGTTTTTACTAAGAAAAAAAAAAGTGAAATTGGTGGACCAAAGAAAAAGAATATTACAGAAATCATGATATGGGAGGCAAAAATAAATTGTCACCGAATGGCCACAGTGGCACCCAAATTCTGGCGGTAACTACAGTGACATAGACTTACTGAAAAAAATGTTTGAGATTAGTCAAGTGAGTTTATTGTTAATTTCTTTCTTTCTTTTTTTTTTTTTTTTGCATATTGCATTACATTACATTACATCTCCAGTGCAGAACCCTGTTTTCTCGGTCTGTGGATTATTGCTATAACCCCTCCACCTGTCAGTTTTGTTCTTCTATTCCCAAGTCACTTTCTTAACGTGCAAGTGTGTTCGTACCATGCACTCATCCCCAAACACTCAGGAGTGAAAGGCACAGCCTCCACGCTAGCTTCCCTCAAAAACCCCGGGCGAGTTATCACCCTGAGAAAACTACCAGTCATTCTGGCAGAGCCTGTACAGTCACGATGGTAACATCCTAAGACTGTGGCTTCTTAGGTGTGGCTCACCCTTGTGCTACCCCTTGCTCCCATGGGCATCCGCAGTCGGGCTAAGGGGCAGGACACGTGCATGTGCCAACAGACTTCTAGGCGACTCAGCCACTTTCTTCTACAGCCCGTTTAGATAAATAACCCAGCCTCCATCAGGCATCTTCCCCAGGACCCGGGGACTGCCATGCCTCATCACATGACTCGGTTAGTTTTTTTGCCGTGTTGGCAATTGAGACAACTGAGTCTGGAAAGGAAGACGTGGGCCCAGGCAGCAGCTCTCAAAGCTGCTGCTGAGTGATTCTTATCCCTATCTCGGCTCATGTGCTTGCCCTTGGGTTCTGGCTCAGCCTCTTCTTTTACGTTTGTCGATTAGTTCCCTCGCTAGCATCTGCCACGCCCTGTGGCCTCCACAGTCATCCTTAATCACCAGTTGATTCATCCCCTTGAGCCTGCGCCCCGAGCGCTGGGCTTATGTCTTCGACAAACCTTTATGCTTACGCTCTATCACGGTCGGCACTGTTTGTCCCAGCCATATTTCAAAACAGAGGGACAACCTCTTCCCTCCGCTGCTTCTGCTCCCCGGTGTTCCATTTCGACGGTGGCACCGCCATCCTCCAAACGACACGGGTTAGAAATGGCCCCCGACTCCTCTTTCTGCCTGGCTCAACGCCTCGTCAAGGTTTTGTCCCTCTTCTCTGACGCTTCCGGCGACCCCTAATTTCCTGCGCAGACACCCGATTGCGTGTCTCACTGCAGCCAGGGCTATCCCGCGAAGGGCAAGCCGCCACAGCAGCCCACAATACAGATCCTTCAGCCGTTGCTGAGACCCCTTTCGGTATGCTTCAGGCTTGGCTAACTGGTTTTGCTTGGCGCCTTCTGCATCCTTCTCTTCCGGCTAACACATCCGTGTTCCTGTATTCCACGTAGCCATCTGTTTCCCCAGGAAAACCTTCTGTGACTCCCTCAGCCTTGATAAGTCTACTGTGATCGGCACTCTCCTAGCTACTCTGTTACTTTCCCCATCTGCCCTTTCTACCACTGGCATCATTCGAGCCCAGCGGTTTGCACAGGCCTGGGAATTTTGGGGCTAATGTAGCAGGGGTCAAAGGAAAGCACTAAATCCAAAGCCAGACCCTGCTTACTCCACTTCCTGTCGTTCCTCCTGGGAGGAATGAAGGACATGACTACTGTGCATCTCTTCTTGTGCAGTTTGCAAGTTCTCTCTCTCGAATCTCACCCCTGAGTTCCCAGGTGGTGCCCTTCCAGATGCAAACGAGAAACGCTAGGGGATGCTTTAGCGACCCGGGGCTTCCCACTCAGTCTTGGCCTGTTGTAAGGGCTCACACAGACGCTGATCCACGGAGCCCCAGGACCCTGTGAATGGCAGAAGTGATCTCCCGGTTTCTCAGGCTGTAGATGAGGGGATATAGAAGCGGGGTGACGTTGGTGTAAACCAGGGCTAGTGTCCGATCTAGTCGTGGGGAGTAACTGGACTTGGGCCGCACGTACATGAAGGTGGCACAGCCATAGTGCAGGAAGGTGACAGCCAGGTGCGAGGCACAGGTGGATGCAGCCTTGCGCCTGCCTCCGCCGCCGTGCAAGCGGCGCAGGGCAGAGGCGATGGCCCCATAGGAGGTCAGAATGAGCATCGAGGGCAGCAAAAGCAGCACCAGGCAGGCTCCTAGCAAGGGCAGCTCATCTACGTAGCTTCGTGTGCAGGCCAGATGCAGTAGGGCAGTGATGTCGCAGAAGAAATGCACCAGCAGGCGGGACCCACAGAAAGGCAGGTGGAAGACTGCCACCGTCAGCCCCACTGACACGGCTAGTCCCCCGAGGCAGCAAGCCAGGGCCAGTCGTGCACACAGGCCCGGGGTCACTATAGATGCATAGCGCAGTGGGTGGCAGATGGCCACATAGCGGTCATAGGCCATGGCTGCCAACAAGAAGCACTCGGCCCCGCCCAGTGCCACAAACATTTGCATCTGGACTGCACAGCCCAGGAAGGAAATGGGACTGCCCCGGCCATGGCCAGGCATGCTCAGGTCGGCTAGAGAGCGGGGCACCACCACCAGCGTGTAGCAGAGTTCGATGGCTGACAGCTGGCAAAGGAAGAGCAGCATGGGCGGCCTGCTGGGCACTGAGACCACAGCCACCAGGATGAGCAGGTTCCCGCTCAGAGTGGCCAGGTGTACCGCCAGCAGCACCAGGAAGAGAAAGGGCCTCAGTTGCGGGAACTCAAAGAAGCCTTGGAGGAGAAAGCCGCAGGGTATTGTGCTGTTACTGGGGCTGTCCATGCACTGGGGTCAGGCAGCACCTGTGGGAGGGAGGCAGAGGCAGGGTGAGTCTGGGGTGTGTCCTTTCTGAAGGCTGGGAAAGGGCTCCGTGGGAGTCAGAGCAGAGCTGGGGGTGGTGGTTGCATGCCGGTAACTCTTCCCTACCACATCTCCAGACTCTTGCCAAATAGTGCGGCTTCCCCTGCCTTTTGCACCGGAGTCTCTGGTTTCAGACTGTGGTCTTAGTGTACATCCCTCCTGACCTCCACCCACAGAGCCAAGCATTGCCCCCACGCTGGTCATTTCGTGTGTTTTATGTGGTCATAAGTTCTAGACTTCAAGGGCCTCCAAGGCAGGAAATGCTCCTCTCCTCTTTATTTCTCTATCGTTAGCTAACTCTGTCTTCTGAGGTACACAACACAGAGACACAGAGTGACCCAGCGTGTATGAGGGTCTCTTAGGACATTTCATGCAACTTCTTAAAAAAAAAAAACAATTAATTTATTCATTCACTTCCAGCCAGATCATAGTTTCCCTCCCTCCCTCCTTCCTCTCCTCCTAGCTCCTCCCCAAATCTCCCCTCTGTCATGGGGCAGGAGTCAGTTTGAGGGAGGTAGACTCATTTCCCGTGGGGTTTAACCCCTCCCCTCCTCTGGGGCCCATTTCCCATCTATAGGACAGATTTAGCCAACCTGAGTCTTGTGCCCGTTCTCGGCCAGGTGTGGTAGCATTAGCAGTGACGCTCGCTCACAGAGACAGAATCGGCGTCTTGAGGTTTCAGGCAGACAGAACTTCTGGAGTGCCCAGGACAGAGACAGAACTTCAGCTGCCTTAGATGGTTTCCTTACTTTGCCTTTTCATCTCTTTAGAGAAGCCAGTGGGGTGGGTTCTGGGAGATAAGGCAAACACAGTCTGTTTTAATTTCCTCCACTTTCATGATGTAAACCAGCAGATGACAAGAAGGACTAGATGGTGGCCCTGGATAGAGTTGTTCAAGAATAATCATGTTTTCAAATCAGTCTGCATAAAAAAAGCCAGATGGGTCAACTAATTGAACAGGACCAAGGGAGTTGTTTCTGCTTTGCTTAACTCTTTGAGGGGAATTGTTACAAACTCCAGGAACGTAAGCTAGGTCTACTAGGCTAAGGAAATGCAAAGATCGGCTGGGCAGGGTGACACACTGCTTCAACCCCAGCACTGAGAATCAGAGGTAGGCAAAGTTCAGTCATTCAAATCCTGCTTCGTCTAGCAGAAGAAGCTGTAGGAAGGAAGCAAAGCTACCTGGACCACCTTCCACTCCCAGGGAAATGAGGGCAGGAGGTTTCATTCTTCTAGGGGATTGATAACACCAACCAAAATAATGAACACTTAGAGAGTTCTTGAAAACGGGTCATAAGGACTTTAAGCATAACCCATTTAATCTAGCAACAACCCAGTGTACTTCAAAGATGAGGAAACCCGCGGAATGCCTTATGATTAACTGGCTAATACTAAAACCAAATTTGTACCCAAAACATTTAGCCCCTGATAACCTGTAGTCTTATTTACTTGTTCTGTGTGGTCTATAGAATGGTCCATGACGGCTATACTTTCAGCTTTGAATGGCTTAATTAAGTACATAGCAAAGCAAAGTAGAAAAATAAGTAGCAAAACAGAGGTAGCATAATATCTCCAAATTCGGCTGTCAAAACATCCATCTAGGCACTTTTATATCACATGATAAACAGTAACAACCTCTGCTAGAGATAGGTAATTTTCTGGCTATTTTCAAGGATCTGGTGTTTCTATTCTTGATGTCACGAAGTTGGAAGACACAGCCCATCCCAGACAAGGGGACCTTGTAGGAGACATTGAGACAAGCGTGCTTGTGGATCTGAAATGTGACGGGTTCCCTTCTCAGTGAACCCAAAGGACACAATTTACATATATAATGCACATCACAACGCTATGTAGCCTTCCCCATTTAGACACACGCTACCCCCTTTCCATGACTTCCTGCAGATAATTTAAGATAGCAAATCTAAAAGTAACTTCTCTCCAGTTTTGACATTCATCACCGCTCTTGTTATTGTTCTGGCATATTCTTGGTCTTGCTTCTAATTGTGGGAGACCCCACTAAGCACCCACAGAGTCACGGCTGGCTGGTGGCCCAGGACATCTGGATGTGTTTGGAAGGTTTTCTGGACTAGAAATTCAGACCTTGGATTTAGTTTTTGCTGTGCAGAGTAATAAAAATTATCTATCACAACGATGTTTCTTTTTGGTCATTTCAATAGCCAATCGAAGCACTTCTAAACATGGTTGTAGAATGGGTAGAAGGGGCGATATGGAGACTGACAACTCAGACTCCCTCAGCTCCTGGGAGGTCCTTATATGGTAAGCTGGAGATTAAAGGTCAAGTGGTAGAGGTCATGCTTTAGTAAAACCCCACATTGAGTAAGACTCAGAGAGCTGGCTACCCAGCCTGGAGCCTCACCTAATGTCTGTGGGCAGAATTGGACTGGCGCCAGCTCTTAACTACTCTTGACAAAGTACACATGCATGCATGCATGCATGCATACATACATACATACATATTTACAAGAATTGATTTCCAGCTCGCTGGTTTAACTTCCTAGCTTACAACAGCATCAATAAGAAAGGCCACAGAAGAAGTCATTGCCCTAAAATAAGTCAACTAAGAAAGTTACAAATAAATCTGGATATCCTGACTGCACTGGGTCTCTGGTTTACGGCTTTTTGTAAATGATAATGAAATAATTTGTTTAGTATTTTTTCAAGGGAATTACATATACTGAGAAGGTGATGTTTCCTTTTCCCCCTTAATTCTTACTGAAAGACAAATAGCACTCACTGTTTAAAATTGCTTTGTTGTTTTCTGGGTGCTTGAATTGGATAGGAGGGGGCGCGTGAACTAGCTCTGTTATTACTGTGGAACAGCGAAGACTAAAGAACAATTTGATGAGGATTCCATAGAGAACGCAGAGAGGAATTTAGAATGGACTTGACACAGAGTAGGTACACAGGAACACTGGGGGTATCCTTACGTTTATGCTTTATTACTTAGACGGCTTAGGCTGATTATCCTTTTAGCGTTCCTCCTTCTGTCTTGGAAATCTCAGCCCTTGACTGGTCCACTTCAAACTCTTGGCCCGCTATCTTCCACGAGGTTCCAGTGAGCACTCTGTGCAAGGTGGGGCAAATATAAATATAATGTAGAAAAGTCTGCTTGTCCATATCTGTGGATCTTTATCATCTGTCTGTCTATCCATCGCCCATATCATCTACGTCTTATTGTTCATGTATCTATAATATCTAACTGCCTCCCATTTCTATGCTCTCTCCTTCCCTCCCTTTCTCTTCCTCTTTCTTCTCACTTTCTTCTACCTATCTCACTATCTCTTCTCTTTTTTTCATAGTCACCTTTCTGCGATCGTTCAGACCTCAGCTCAGCCACATTGTCGGCTATGCTAATTTTGGGCGAGGCTCTTGCTGCTTTCCCTGATGCATCATCTCTCTGCAGGAAAATGGAGGCGAGGACATTGGGTACCTAGTGTTGTTACAAAGATCAGGAGTAGTATAAGGAAAAGCCACGGAGAAAGTAACTCGTCATAATGAGATGTAACTTTTGCTTCTACAGTAATGTATCAGTCTTTGGCCCCGCCTGCATAGTGGCTGCACTGGCTCCTTTTCCTGGTCAAGTAGACCTTCTTTTTGGTTCATGACAGGTCCCTTGACACAAATTAATTTCATATGCTTGTGTTATTATATATTCCAGTTAAACATTGTTTGTGGAACAAAGTCCCTTGAATTAAAACTTACTTTGTTGGTATTCTTTGCTCTCACAAATGTGTTTTTCAGTGGCGTCTTTCCAACAGTCTGGCGGCTTATTTACTTGGGAGCTGCTGAATCACCTCTGGATTTAGTGATTACATTGTGTCCGCAGCTAGTTACATCTCAGCTTTGATTCCTGGGAGATGTGTTATTTGCTTATGTGGTGTTTCTATCCAGTGGGTCTGTCTCTTTTACAAGGTAAAGTAGCTTGCTAATCCTTCATGGCTGAGTATGACATGGTATCTTGTCAAAGGCTCTTGTGAGCCTGAGTAAAGGAACTCTTGTTAGTTTCTCGGTGCCATGTTCATTCCCTGAAAGCATTTAAGTGAATTAATAGAGACAATTTTCGCTACACAGGCATTCTTACTTTCCCATTGTTGCATTTCCTGAAGTAATTAAGGATCCTGTATTTTATACAGATGAGATGATCTGGACAGTTTCTATGGCTACCCAGGAGCTCTTCTTAAAATGGTAGCTACATGGCTGACCTGTGTCCAGCTCTAGATCAACATGCTACCAGGAGCTTTGGCCTTTGACTAATGTTTCCCAGACTTCATGCATTTTGACAATTCAGGGAGACTGGCTGCAACTGTAATGGGGTTGTCTGTTTAGAGCACTCTGGATAGTTGCCACGCTTTGTCCTTCTTTCCCCAGAAATCAATTGCGTGGGATTAGGATGTTCGGAAGAGGATGTTTCCCAAGTATCCTGCTCTCTCCTATTTTCAACTGGATAGGAACTTCCAACCATGAAAATCTAGGAGTCCTACTGATTGTAGAGCTGGCTCTCTGCCTTTGATGTGTTGAAAGAGATTCTCTCCCTGAATGAAACAGGAGCCATTTTAATGAATGTTGCTAACACAGGCTTCCTCCAGAGGCAGATAGATAAGAAGCTTCAAAAAAACAAGCACTTTAATGTTCCACATAAAAACCGACTGGTGCAGAGACTGCCCGACGCTGTGAAGGTCAACTCTATTACAGGAAATGAATGATCACTGTGTGTTAAATGTTGAAAAGTATCCTAGGTCCAGAGATCACTTACTTTACTCAAAAAATATTTGCTCTGTAAAACTGGCTTGTTTCCCCAAATTTATTTTTAAATCAATCACTGTTTTCTAGGAAGATGAATTTTAACAGGCTTGAAAATACTTCTAATTTAGAAACTACATTCTGATCTACAAGACAGTAAGAGGGCTGGCTACCTTGTAAAAACTGAAAGGCGCTCTCTCTAAAAGATGGTTTTCTGTTACAGAGTCAGAACTAAGGGAAACCTAACATTAGATGCATGGAGGGAGATGCCAATGCTATTTTTTATTACCAGGGCATTTTCATAATTTACCGAGTTGAAAACAAACAAACAAATGAACACAAAAGATCAGCCCTTGTAGGAAGAAAAAAAAAAAAAAAAAGTATTTACCTTCTGGGATGAGCCATCTTTCTGGGGAAAGTGTTTCACAGTCTCTGAGAGCCCAGGCTTCCTGGCACCACCAGGATGTTTTGTGAGTATGAATGGCATCAAGCTCTCCTTTCCTGCTGTTCAGTTACGTACTTTCTCTCTGTCCAAATTAGACCCCTACATTTTCCAGAAGGCAGCTAATGATAAGATTAAATGAGATCAATGCAGGGTACTCAGTCTGTTGGAGGCCAGACTTGGACATGGGCCTACATTCTCTGCAATGGGATAGTGTCTGGTTGATGTGGTCTAGAGGGAGCTGAGGATTTCATTCCTAGATAGGAGAGATAAAGGGAGTCTTCCCTGTCTTGGTATTAAGTTTTGACCTCCACAAACCTGAGAAATGATCTCAGAGCTGGTCATCTTGGATGCATTCTATTCTACCTCTAAAAATTGAAGAATAGTCTCCTTTTTGCACTTTACAAATTACCTTATTGGAACCACATGTTTTGGACAACTCTAATCATGGAGTTCACACACAATTCCCTACTTGTTGATGGGAAAACAGAGATAAAAGGGCAGCATTTAGGCAAACAACTAAATATAAATAGAAGCAAGCTCCAGAGTCCTGAAGAATTGCCACAGACTGTACTTCAGTGTCCCATGAACTTACGAGCTCCGTAGGTAAGAGCAAATGGAACATGTGTGCTGAGTAATGTACTGAGAGGAGAGACACCAGGTCCAGCAGAGAGAGCATGAAGTCAGCGAAATGAATGCTTGCCTCTCCAGGCTTATCTCTTTAGTGCACACCCAGTCAGAAGGACTTTATTTCCTTATCCCTACACTCTGCTCTCAGAGCTTCTTTATCTTTATCTGCCCGTGGATTCCCATCACCAGGATTCTTCTTACCTGGGTTCAGAGAGGGATGGCTTGGGAATGAATGTTCAAGAGATGACTCAGGTAGGTCCTGGTCTCTAGAGGTTGGCAAGACCCTGGGTGAACTGGAAAGCAATGGTTGCCACGGGTAGGTGGAGGAGAGAGAGGGAAAGGTAAAAAGAGACAGACAAGAGACAGGGAAGCTGATGGGAATGGAGAAAGGAGGAGTGGAGAGACAGAGCAAATGCAGACGGGGAATTGCCCAGGAGTTGCTGGTGAATTGTGTCTGCTTGGAGCTCTAACCTTAGCTTGATTTATGTCCCTGGAGAGTGAGGTGATAGGGGAAAAAAAAAAAAAGAAGAGTATACTAGCCCATTCCAATGGGAGGGCAAGAGCAAAAGCATCCTGTGATTAATTATCGCCACAAGGTCCCTTCCCGAGGTTGGAGGCCAGGGTGGAGCTTGGCAAAGGCACAGCTCTGCAGTTGTCCAGAGAGAAATGACTTCCTATTATGAGCTGCCCACCTGCCCAGAGCATGGTCCTTCCCTTCGGCATCACTTTCCCTAGAGTGTGTCTTACTTCTCTGTCACTGTAGCAATTCCTATCTGTACATGTTTGTCCAGGCAGAAGTTCATACCACACAGCAAAGCATCAGGCTCTGGGCAGGTCAAAGATGTCTTCATGTGCTGGTAGCTATAGCATCGAGATGAACACTAGGATATCTGAATGAATCTTCTAGCTCCCACACATATGCAGGGGTCCCAGAAAATTGCTCCAAGAATCCTCTACTAAGCATTTTTAGAAACCCTGCTATGTGAGTGAGACAGTTTAAAAAAAAAAAGTACTCTAAATTTGGGAGCTCAATGCTCTTGATGGCTTGGTCATTATTTTGTATGATCGTGTGTGTACCAGAAACATAGTACTTAAAAGTCATTTGGTTGTAATTAATTTACTCAATCTCCTATTCACCAGACTAGCAAATGTTTATTGGAGGATAGTATATACCAAGAGCTGAGATATAGATCAGAGAGCAGAACAGACAAGCATTCTTGTCTGTATAAAACTTACACTCTAGGAAAAACAAATGGACAATAATTAAGTTAAGGTAACTATATACTGTATTTGAAACGTAAAAGAGGAAAGGGAATGCGAGAAACGCAATCTTAAAGAGGCTGTGGTGTGGAGCTTGAAGGAGGCAGATAAGTGAACCCCGTGGGTATGTGGGAGCCATACGTACCGCAGAATAAGGGCCCTGTAGTGGGGAACAGGCCTGGCACGCATGTGACCCTGTGATCAAACAGTGTCATGGTGTGGACTGAGGTGAGGACAAGAGCGTGGTGAGTGGCCAGCAGGAAGTACCTTGTGAGTGACTGGGGACTTGGCTTTTGTTTTGTTTGAAGGTTGAAGGCTGGGGTAATATTCAAGTTTCCTTCTGGATGCTGTGCTGAGAGCAGAGTAGCCTGTGAGGGACTGGAGAATTCTGGGATGGTGGGAGACTCTGTTACAGCTATCTGGTTAGGAAAATGACTCCGATCAGATTGGCAGTAGAAATGGTGGAAAACTGTTGGATTAGAACATATTTTAAATTCAGAGCAATCAGAATTCCTGATGGGTTGAGTACGGGGTGGGGTGGGGGAAGAAGGGACAGAGTGACTTTTTAATTCATTAATTAATTTCTCACTTAGTAAATTTTTACCAAAGCACCCAAAAAGACAGAAGTGTGGATAGGAAGCTGAGCATGATCAAAGGGCTGGAAGCATGAGCAGGAGTCTCAGCCAGGACATACTAAGTTTGAGAGCACAGCCAGACAGCAAGTATGTCAATCTGTTGTCGGTTGTACATACAAAACACCCTACATCCCGCGAGAGGGGTATAAGTTTGGTGGCCAGTTCTTCTCATTAAATTGCACGGGATCACTCTGGCAATGGACATGATAGTCACAGAAAACAAAGCATCCCACATCCCAAATGTGAGCCGTGGAGCACTTAAATGTTGGTTTACCAAGTCAAGGAGACGCCAAAATAGGAGCCAGAGTGGGAGTCTACAGGCCAGGTTCTATCTGAGGCCCATTGCTTGTCTTCTACCTAAAGCTCTGTTTTCACACTTTGCATCATCACGAAAATGCAGATGGAAAGCATTCTACTCTGCATTACCGTGATTTCCTCTGTAATGGCTTCAGTCCTTGCACAATTAGTATTTAAAGGCCATGTGTAGGATTGGATGACAGTGTGTGGAAGCATCTCCCCCTTTTACCCGGTGGGAGTGAGGGCAGACCATGAATCCCTTGATGGAGACACATTTGGGAACAAAATGGTGGCTTCTAGAATTCCTGGTTCTTATCCCAAAATTTGCCAATATTTTGCCTACATGTATGTTACATGTGTTCCTTCTGTTGTTCACGTGTGTATATGTGCCTATGTGCGCATGTGGAAGCCTGAGGTTGACCCTGGGTATCTTTCTTAATTGCTCACTTAGTTTTTTGAGACAGGAATCTCAATGAAGTTGAAGTTTTCCAGCTAGGCTAGCCTGGCTGGCCAGCAGACTCCAGGGCTCTCCTTGCCTCTGTGTCTCCAACACTGGGATTGTAAGCAGCTCCTGGCTTTTCATGTGTTTGCTAGGGATCTGAACTTACGCCCTTCTGTTTGCACAGCGATACGTTTAGCCTCTGAGCTATCCTCTCAGGCCGTACACTTAACTCTTACGCCCTGACTCTAAGCACTAAGGGAAAAAAATTATTATTTGCGTCTACTGTTTTTAGATTTTGATAGGATCTTGTTTACAAATTCTCAAATGCTACACAAACCTCATAAGTGCTGTCACAGTACACAGCCATCATCAATGTATTTTGCAGGCTAGAACTCCCCCTACTCACTCTTCCCAGGCACTCACTACACTGGCGGAAGTTCGCGGATGCCTTTCTCATCATCACCATGCGATTTCCTGGAAGGGGAGAAGCAATTGGGCTGGGACACAGTCTGCACAAGCTTTCCTGGTGGTTAGGAGTCACAGATCTAATGATTTCATTCTCAAACGGCAATGCGGTTATGCTTTAGAGTTTTAGAAACCAAGCCGAGAGAACCTAGGACATAATTTCCAGGATTTATCAAGCCTTGAGCTGTAGTGAAGTTTACCAGTGCCAGGGGTTTGGGGTTTTCTACACAAGGTTTTATTTGGCTGTAGGTTGAGTTCGTTTGAAGACTTATGTCAAAGGCAGTTGTCTCCCTGGGCCCTAGTGTTCCTCGGGCTGGCCGTGTCGCCTTCCCTCTTTTCGGGACTGCTGTGAGTTTTCTCAGACAGGCAGTCATGTGAGATCTGTGTTTCCACAGAGGTTGGAGATATGATGTCCTTTCCACATTCATCAGCCATTTGTCACCAGATTGCAGGTAGCTTCTGCAGGGCCCTGCTTCTGCGGAGGAGGAGGATTTGCTTTCTGATGAGCTGCAAAAGCTAAGGAGACGCTCCTTCAATTCTAAAACTTATAGGAATATGGACGTAAGGGGAAAAATAACACAAGCCCACGTTATTGAAGCAAATAAAACAAGGAAATCAATGACATAGTGAAACGCCAGCACGGTGTTAAAATGTTAAGGGGTTGTGGTGAACTGAATGAAGAATGTCCCCCTGACATTCTTAGTTCCCTGAACGCTTAGTTCCCAGTTGGTGGTCCTGTTCGGGGAGGCGGAGGTGGAGCACCCTAGCTTCAGCTTCACTCTGCCTTGTGCTCCTGGTAAAGGTGCGAGCTCTGGGCTCCCTGCCCCCAACCTTCATGTCTCCAGCTTGCTATCATCCCTGCCTCCATAATGACCGCCTCTTCCTCTGGAACTGTAAGATGAAATAAACTCTTTCTTAAGTTGCTCTAGTTATGATGTCTTACCATAGAACAAGAAAGTTGACCAATGTAAGGGCTCTCTAGTAATTCTATGATGGATATGTTTCCGTAATTTGCAAGTGGGGAAAACTGTGTAATCGAACAAGCGCAGAATTAATATAGACACAATGGAGGTTAAAATAATAATAAAACTATTTTAAAGTATTTGTGAATACAGTAAACATACCCGAAAATAAAAGCTGGCTTTCCCAAAAAGAAATAGAAGAGTTGAATGCAGAAATGACCACGAATGACATTAACATCTAAAAGGTCATCTTTTGTCTTCATTACTTCCAATGCAAAGACATTTTACAGGTAGGTTTTATCAGCATTTCCAGGGGACACATGAGGCCTAAATAATGCAAATGCTATTCCAAGAAATGTAAAAAAAAAAATATTCAACCCATTTAATGCATCTTGCGCGAATTAGATTTGGATTATACTTTCAAGTTTATTATGCATAAACATATACTGCTTTTAATAATACAAAGATTTTAAAGCATTAACTAAGCAAATCCAGTGCTATTAAATTTTAATTAAAATATATTTGTTTCAGTGTATGGGTATTTAGTGTATTGCCTGCATTTATCTGTGTACCACATATGTAGCTGGTGTCTGTGGAAGAAGGCATTCCAGTCCCTCGGAAGTGGAGTTGGAGAGGGTTATGATCTGACATGTGGGTGTGGTGGGCGCACCGGAACAGCACGTAGAATCAGCTAAGTAGGCCTCACAGCGTAGGGGCTCACAGAGACTGATTTGGCAATCACCAAACGTGCATGAGTCTGTGCTCTGTGTATATGCAACGGTCATTAACTTAGTGTTTTTGCAGGACTCCTGACAGTCAGACTGGAGGTGTGTCTGACTCTTTCATCTGCTCTTGAGCCCTCTTCCTCCTACCGAGTTGCCTTGCCCAGCCTCGATATGAGGGTTTGCATCTAATCTCACTGCATCTTGCTATGTGGCTATCCGTCCCGGGTCTGCTCTTTTCTGAAGGAAAACAAAGGAAAAATGAACCTGTGTGTGTGGTGGGGATGGATGGTGGGTTAGGAGGGGTGTCGGTGAGGGGAAACTGCCCCAGGTCTGTATGTATTAAAAACAAGCGAAAAGCAAAGCAAAACAAAAAGAACAAGATGTATATAACCTGTTGAGGAAGTTTCCCGCCCGGTTCCGCTGCCGCCTTGCCTCAAAGGAACACACAGACGCTATATTAATTATGAAACTGTTTGCCCATGGCTTGGGCTTCTTACTGGCTAGCTCTGTCTTAATTATTAGCCTGTAACTACTAATCTGTGTATTTCTACATGGTCTTATCTTACCGGAGAACCCCTGACTCGAACCCTCACTTGCCTGGATCACACAGTGACTCCTCTCTGCCTACACCTCCCAGAATTCTCTTTGTCTGGTAGCCCCGCCTATCCTTCCTGCCTGGCCACTAGCCATGCAGTGTTTTATTCATCAACCAATAAGAGAAATATATACAGAATAACATCTCCCATCGATAACCTGTTTTTCCACCCAGAAGGCTAGGAATGGATGCGGTATTATCCTGTAGGGCTGGACCATACCAAGCTCCCACAACCAGGGCAGGAGGTGTCTAATAGCCCAAATGACCTCTATGTTACCTAATGACTGAGACCACTCCAGATCCTCTCCTAGGCCCTTAAGATGCAGCCTGTCTCTAGAACCCATCTTCATGGGAGACGTGCATGACATGTACTCTTAGTAGAATTTTGATGTGATTGTGCGTCCTTGAGCACAGGAGAGGATGTTACACCAGGAAACATACCCAACCCCCAATTGTGCTGTACTCAAATAAAATAAATTGTTCAGGATCTGCTCTAGCAGTTTGAACCAACAATGGGTAACTAAGTCAAATCGAGCTAGATTTCCTTATTGTCCTGGGGATTGAACTCAGGACCTCTGGAAGAGCAGCCAGTGCTCTTAACCTCTGAGCCATCTCTTTATCAGGGATGGTTCGGCTTCAGAAAATCCATTAATTCATTTTTAGACTAAAGTGATGTGGGCTGACCTTCTGTACACTGCGGATGTGTGTTGCTTTTGTTGGTTGATGAATAAAGCTGCTTTGGCCTATGGCAGGACAGACTATAGCTAGGCAGGAAATTCAAACAGAGATACGGGGAGAAAGAAGATCGAGTGGAGAGACAGCCTCTGCCGGAGGAGCAAGATGCCAGAGCATTACCGGTAAGCCATGGACCACGTGGTGATACACAGATTAATAGAAATGGGATAATTTAGATGTAAGAGCCAGGCAGTAATAAGCCTGAGCCACATGCCAAACAATTATAATAAATATTAAGCCTCTGAGTGATCATTTTATAAGCGACTTTGGGATTGGTAGGCGGGACAGAGAAAGTTCTTAATATAAGTCAACTCACAAGTTTAAAATTATTCATTAAATTGTGTATCTTGATTCCTCGCCAGCATAGTCGGCTTACTTACTGTCATTATTCAGAGATCATGTGTAGTTTCTGTACTGCTGATTTGAGGTACTATGTGCAGTTATGTACACTGTTAATTATGCTTTCTATTCCTCTGAATTTCTTCTGCTAGACTAGTCGGCTTATCTCCTTACTTATTTATCTTTCAATGTATGTCTTACCAACTTCTAGTGAATATGGAAACAATTCCAATATCACAATTTCTCAAAAAACTTTCAAATATCCAAATCCTATTCATCCAAATTAAAATTTAGCTGTAAAGATCACACTTACTGCCTAAGAAATGGATATCCTACTTCTGTCTAAAGAATAAACTTTGTCTTTAAAGGGGCATCTCAATACCGAAAATGAATACCCTGACAGAACCAAAAGTATTAGGACCAGACTTTATCTCATCCTTTTTATAGAATCTCCTGGCACTCAAATATAATACCTAAAATCTATAGAGGCAGAGAACAATACACATGTGTTGGTTTGATGAGATAGCTCAGTTGATGGCAGTTGCTGATCTTGCAGAGGACCTGGGTTTAGTTCCCAGTTTAGAACCCATATTATAGTCCATAACCTTCTGCAGCTCCAGTTCTAGGGGGGGTCTGATAACCTCATAGGGCTTCTGCAGACTCGAGGTGTGCATGAGGTATATACACACACATGCAGGCAGAACACTCATACATACAAAATAAAAATAAGTAAGTCTTTGGATAGGACTGAACCAGCTTGACATCTACTGTGAATTGCGATTTGATGGAGATAGGAAGATAAAGTGTAAATTCCAGGTTCAGCGGTCAGCTCCAGAGCAAGATGGCAGGGAGTGATTAGGGACCCACTCATTAGAAATGGACATGAGGTAAGATACCCTTTAATGGGTTTGGGGTAGAAGATAAGGACATCTACTACTGAAGCTTGTGGTATCCAGAGTAGACGCAAAGGCTGGATAGGTAACCTAATAAGACTTAGTTTCAGAGTTGGGATGTCCTTATATAATAAAAACACAATAATTATAATCAATGTTAACACTCTGTGCCAAGAGCAAGGAGATAATTTAGTGCTCTAAGGGTCCCTTTGCTGGTTTTATTGTTGTTGTTGATGTTATTATTTATCTCTTCTCCCCCGACTTTTCTGAGACAATGTCTAACTCCTGTAGCCCAGCCTAGCCTCAACCCCACCGTTTTCATTAATGTTTTACACATGGTGAAACCAAAACCCAGTTAGAAAGCTCAACTAGTAAGCAATAGAGAGAAGGCTCCGTAAGCCTCGGGAACAGCCTCAGGGTCAAGCCTCTTCGAAAACCTGTGTCCCAGATGGAGAGGAAAGGGCAGACACACCCACTATCTTCCATATCCCAAGACTTGGAGATTCTTTCTTGCTAATGCTTGTGCTCTGCAAATCTATGCGCTCCAGATCCCCTTATACCACACCGATCTGCTACTCACCACCACTGGGTGGTGATCCCAGGACAAAAGACATCTTGCTTTTTAATGTACTGGATGGCCTCTCTGAAATGGAGGCATTGTAAGCCAGTGAAATAAGACAAGATTAAGGTTGACAAGGATGGACCTGAGTGCTAGATCACCTCGCAGGTGACCATGTAGCCTTAGGGTTGTTGCTCAAATTCTTTGTGTCTCAATTTTGTCATGAGTGTTAGTGTTGTGTGCAATGTCTCCATGAGCAGGTTTTGGAATCAGACCCTTTGAGTCCTGTGTTGTCAGTGAGAGCCCTGGAAAATTATAGACTTCTCTATTTTGAGTTTCCCTTTTGTAAAATAGAAACGATAGTAAGTAAGAGAGTTCTAAGGAAGATACAATGGAGTGTTGGCGTGATGCCTCAGACCTGGTGACTGCTGTGGCTGGTGTCTTCTGTATTTACAGAGCTATGAAGTTTTTTTTTTTTTTTTAACCTGGATTATAGAGCTATTTATAGAGTCAAAATGAGAAGGACACAGAGTGTCCTTGCTGTGCAAGGCACCGTGGAGGCCCTAACTGTGCATCAGATGTCACTACTGTCTTCTGATTCGCCTTAATGAACTCACACAGAGCAGCTACCAACTATGGCCACCTTCTTGCCCTAGAGAGCCAGCACTCTGCATGCTCTCTACATCCGCCTCTTAAACGTAGAAGACCCCCAGAGGCCACGAACCTAGACTCTCATCTTTTAAAAGTTAATTAATTTGTATGTGTATGAGTGTTCTGACTGCATGTTTATCTGTGCGTGACATATGTGCCTGGATCTGAGTTATAGGTGTCTGTGAGCCACCGTGTGGGTGCTGGGAATTGAACCTATGGTCTCTGGAAGAGCAGGCAGTGCTCTTAATTACTGAGCCATCCCTCCATACCTACAATTCAGTCTTGTTGCCGACTCTAAGATGGTATAAGGGAGCTGCAGGGTAGTGGAATGGGCAGCAGGGTTGTTTTCTCCTGGCTCCTACTTGTAGCTGCATCCGGGAAGTCTCCTCTCCTGGCTCCTACCTGTAGGATTCTCCCGGCTTCTTAGTAGGTGGCTTTGTTCCCCAAGTTCTCAGGGACACTCCCCTTCCTTAAGCTTGAATGGAAGCCTCTCTCAAAGCTGTCCTATGATGTCCTACTAAAGTTCCTAGTAAGGAAACACGATTATTTTAGTTGCCTTCTTATCTTTATCCGAGGCTGAAAACAATCCAGCCCCCACATCTTCTCTTCAGTTTCAACTCTGTCAGCTATGTTTTCCGAGCCTTACAAATAAGTTCTCTCATTTTATTAATTTTTTGCTGAGTTTTCTGCAATGTATCTGGGACACATTCACCCCTCTCCGAGACTCCAGGTAGGGGATGGGAACGACGGGGGAAGAATTTGGAGAAGGGTGACTAACATTGAAGACATTTTGAAAACATCATACAGTGTTCTTAAAACCTTAATTTAATTTTTTGTTTGTGTGGTTACATGTATCTATGTGTGTGCTTATTCACGTGTGTGCAGGTGGTGAGTGCATGTGTGTGTGTGTATGAATAAACCAGAGGGCAACCCCAACCATTCCTTAAGGGCCATCCACCTTTACTTTTTATTTTTAATGCTTATGCTACCTTAACTTTATTTTTATTATATATTATTCATATGCTGTTATTATATTTTCATTAAAATATTATTACTCAAAGTTCTCTCGGATTACTCACATTTATTATTTGAGTAATATGTTATTATTCAGGTTGTCTTGGAGCTTTCCGAATAGGTTAGACTGTCTAGTTGGTGACCCCAGGGATCTGCCTGTTTTTCTTCCCTAAGGCTGGGATTATAAGTGAATGTGTTATGCTAGCGCACATTCCATGCTGCCTAGCTTTTTAAAATGTGGGTTGCTGTAAGAGGGGATCAAACCTGGCTCCTTGTTTTGCGAGACGAGCATTTACCAACCGAGCCTTCCTGCCATCGCATTTTTAAATCTTTATTTGCATGTGACTTTTATTTTCTACTTTGCTTACAATTTCTCAACTTACTGCTATGGAAATGAGACCTTGACTTCCCTATAACCCTCTCCAACACAAACACGTACTAGACAAACACAGGTATACTTCATTTCCTGCCATAACAATGACATCATGAGTTCGGTATTGAATAATACTCACTGTGAACAATTATGCATACCTTAGTTATGGCTGAGTTATAGATCATTTTATCACCACTAATTATTGCGTCTTCTTTCTTGTAAAGTTATTACTTCCCCTGGTGTTAATAATGACCTCATCGATTGTTTGGTTAGCACTGCATGTGGCTATCAGCACTTTCCCCTGAACAGGGAGTAAACAGTAGAAGTCCTTCAACCATCACAGGCTCTGTGTGGCTCCTACCCACTCATGGAGACATTTTCACCACCCCCTCCTCCCTTGACACCGTGTTGACCACTTATTCTTGTGCTATTTCTTGGCTGCTTGTTCTTATTTGTTTGGTAGGCTTTGGCAATTAGATGGTACCTCAGCCTTCGCACGGGGAGATCTCTAAATGGCAGGCTCTGTCTCTTGTCCATGGACATGACGACATACTTAGAAGAGGACCTATTGAACTGTGACCTTTCAGGCACATCTGAAATCTCTAGGGAAAGAGGCAAGAGATGAATGTGGAGGAAATCTCCCTCAGTGACCCCTCCCCTTGGCACAGGACTCCTGCTTTGGGCTGTGTATGAATTGCCTCTTTGAAAACAAAGTTCACTCACTCAACAACCTTCTGCTCTCTGCTGGGAACAGCATGGCAGCCATTGCCTGCAGCTTCTGTGAAGACTTTTAGACTGGCCTTTTGTGTCATCGCTCCCTCTCTCCTCACTCTTCCTGGGTTCTGGAGACTGTCCATTCGCTGATGCACTTTCTGACCACTTCCAGTTTACACCCATGCTTCCCTTCACCTACTGGGTTGGTTTTTCCACCCACCCGTTTCTACCAGGCTTTAAACCTCATGGCTGCTGCTTCTGCTCCCATTTCTTTGACTTTTTTGAAGAGGTGTGCCTTTTTAAAGCTCTTGCATATGGTTTCCGTGAGATTTGATGAACACATGTGTAAATGCACACAAGATTTGGGCACAAATGCACGGCTCTGAGAGGGCCTGCACCATGTGCTCCTTGACAGTATGCAAGCTGGGTCTTCTTTTCCTTACATCCCAGTTCCCGCCTGACAGTAGCTTGGTCATTGCTCTCTCTCTCTCTCTCTCTCTCTCTCTCTCTCTCTCTCTCTCTCTCTCTCTCTCTCCCTCCCTTTCTTTTCTCTTCACTCCCACTCTCTCTTCCTATCTAATTTGCCCACTAGCTGGATGGAACTAAACAGAGTATTGCTTCCTCGTATTCAGTAGATACACACATGGCCCCCATTAAACCAGTTACCCTTTCCTTCCTTGTGTGACAATGTTGCAAGCTGTCTGTACATCCTTCCCACGGCGTATTCATCAGGTTCCTTTATTCCACAATTCCTGATTTTGTTGCCTTCTACATTCCAGGCATAAACGCATTGATGACTATTATTAAATATTACCCTTTGGCTTGGCTTTTGGTGAATTCTATTTACTTCCCATGAAGTTTAATGATCTCTCTTTTGTTGAAGTTGCCATGATTGTGTGGAACCAAGGAACAGTGATTCAAGATCTCAGGTAGTCTGAAAAACAAACACCAAATTGGGGGATTTTTCCCTACAAGATATTGAATTGATTCATAATTAGAATTCATATTCTTATGAAATACTTTTTGTGTGTGTGACAGTACAGAGATAAATTATGGGGTGGAGCTCAGTTCCAGTCATCTGTTGATACAAAACAAAACAAGAGGACAGCATGTCCATGATAAGCAGTGAACATGTAGCTCTTGTTTCTGTGTTTGAGGGATGACTGAGGTACCTCCTTTGCATTGTGGGTTTGTGGGTAAGTTTTAACTGTCCTCCATGTTTCTTGCTCTGGGGAATATGCCATAGGAGCAGAGGCTACCATCGACATATTCTCATGATGCTGGTGAAAATGTCAGAACAAAAGCCAACCATGAATGTTCATTTGAAGCCTCTGCTCATGGCACAGTTGGCATACCATCCCAACATGCCACTGGAAAATTTAACATGCTTTGGTGGTTTGAAAGAAAATGACCCCCAAAGGGAGGGTCACTATTAGGAGCTGTGGCCCTGTTGAAAGTCCCTGTAGGGTGGGCTTTGAGTCCTCCTTAGCTCAAGTTTCCCTCAGTTGGACAGTCACTTGACTTTCTGCTGCCTGCGAGACGTAGTATTCTCAACTCCAGCAACTCCTACGTGCCATGGGTACGTTTAACATACCACATGCACTATGTCACTGGCACATTCAACATGCCATCCCAACATGACACTGGGCAAGGTAAGTCACTTTGGCTGAGATGAGAAACTCCATTTCCACAAGTCCATGGCAAGAGTGTGAATGTTTGGTACTGTTATAGTGAGCGCTTGCCTTACTATTTCATTCTACCAGAGTCTGCCCCTTTGAAATGGCTACCCATCTTCCCAAAACTGCTTTCATCTTCATCTAATAAAAATCACATCCTAAAATCGTTTGGACCCTCTGAGCACTTGAGTTTCAATCAACTTCTGCTCATTTCGCATCAATAAAGCTTTTCTCATTGCCAAGGTTCTTACAATTCCCATTATTTTTTTTCTGAACATGAAGTTGCAACTCCTGTTTTAGAATGTTTTTAGAAGTTGTTACTTAGGGTCTCACCAAACATTATGGTGTGGGATGTAGCAGCATACTTTTCCTTAAATGTACTCAATGTCCTTCAAAAACTGATGGATTAGGAGAACCAGTGCCTTCTCGATGAAGTCCTGGTTGATGTGAGTAGAATCCCTGTTAGCTTTGCATGGCTGGTGAGTATAATCATTGAGACTTATCTTAAGTTACTTAAACTGTTATTGAGTACCACACCGGCAAGAACGTTAGAGAATGGAAAAGCATACCAGCGTCTCAAACCCCCACAGAGACACTCCTGAGACTGAGTAGGTAAAGCAGTCCATTCTTAAACAGTGAGGACTCCACCAAGTTGTTAGAAAAAAATCCCTGTTATTATTATCGTTGTTATTGTTGTTGTTATCTCTTGCCATTAGGCAAAGGGAAGGCTCTAAGGGTCACAGTTCAGCATCAACCAGTTCCTGCTTGTGCCTCTTCTAAGATCTCTGCACTCTTCCTGGGCCTGTTCCCTCCTGGCTGTGAGTGCCAGAGATCATGCAGCTGCCTTACCTCCTTCCTAAGAAACAGCAGCCACCATTGCTTTCTATCAGTCAGGGAAAGAGCCATGAAACCCAACAAATGAATTTAATCTTGTCAGGTTTGCCTCAGAATAGACCAACTGGTTCTCTAAAACCATATGGTAGCACCGTTCTCGGTTTTCAAATGTATCTGACAAAGAAATCCAGAAAGTCTTTGATATTCCAAGAGGAGGAAAAACAGCACACATTATTTTAAATGTCAGCCTCGAAAGATAAAAACATACTCCGTTTTTTCTTTCCCTAAGGAGTTGCCTTCTTAGCCCCCGTCTAAGTATGCCTGACATGCTTACCCTTCTCATCAAGCAAGCGGTCAGAAGAACATGGTTTATTGTAAGGATGATGAAGACTGGAGAGGGTGGGCATGGGTTCTCAGAGCATGAGAAAGATGCATTATCAAAACAGCATTGGAAAAGGAGTTTAAAAATATATCACAATGCCCACTATCAATTTATTGTCAACTAAAAGTTCACTAATTTTTTTTTGCTCCATTTATAAACAAGATATTTTCCCCATCCATTCCTGTGAAACTTATTTTTTTTAACCTATATATATTTCTAGGTGAAAAGGAAATCCATGCTCACCAGATAAAGCCTTGAAATTCAAAGAAATTAAAAGTCAGAAAGATTATCATATATAATAATATGATGTGATGTGTTTTTTTACCAATGATTGTTTAACAATATAAACATGTTTATAAAAATGTACATAATAACATGAACATTCTTTATTTACCTAATTTAGAAGCAACTTTTATTTTACATATCAATCCTATGTCCCTCTCCCTCCCATCCTCCCATGCCCCCCCCACCAACCCCCACATCCCACAGCCACCTACTTCCCAGGGAGGGTGATGCCTTCTATAGGGGAATCATCAAAATCTGTCACATCATTTGGGGAGGACGGCCTAAGCCCTCCCCTGTGTATCTAGCTGAGAGAGTGTCCCTCCATGAGAAATGTGCTCCCAAAGTCCATTTGTGCACTAGGGATGAATACTGGTTCCACTGTCAGAGGTCCCTTAGACTGTCCAAGCCTCCCAACTGAGATCCACATTCAAAGGGGTTGATTCGTTCCAATGCTGGTTTCCCAGCTTTATGACTGGGGTCCATGTGCTCTCAATTGGTCAGGTCAGCTCTTTCTGTGGGTCCCTCCAGCCTGGTCTTGACCCCTTTGCTCATCACTCCTCCCTCTCTGCAACTGGATTCCAGGAGGTACCGTTCAATGCTTAGCTGTGGGTGTCTGCTTCTCCTTCCATCAGCTACTGGATGAAGGCTCTAGGATGGCGTATAAAGTAGTCATCAATCTCATTATCAGGGAAGGGCATTTAAGATAGCCTCTCCACTATTGCTTAGATTCCTAGTTGGAGTCATTTTTGTGGATCTCTGGAAATTTCCCTAGTGCCACATTTCTCTTTAAACCTATAATGGCTGCCTCTATTATGGTATCTCTTTTCTTGCTCTCCTCTGTTCTTTCCCTGACTCAGTCTTCCTCCTCCCTCATGTCCTCCTTTTCCCTCCTCTTCTTCCCGTCTCTGTTTCTCACTTGCTCCCGCCACCGTGCTCCCAAGTTGCTTAGGAGCTCTTGTTCCTTTCCCTTTCTCTGGGGGACCACACATGTCTCTCTTAGGGTTCTCCTTGTTTCCTAGTTTCTCTAGAAGTTGGATTATAGGATGGTGATCCTGTGCTCTAGGTCTATGAGTGAGTTCATACTGTGTTTGTCTTTTTGTGCCTGGGTTACCTCACTCAGGATGGTTTCTTCCAGTTCTACCCATTTGCCTATGAACTCCAAGATTCCATTGTTTTGTTTTCTGCTTAGTCGTGCTTCATTGTGTAAATGTACATTCTCTCCACGCGTTCTTCCATTGAGAGGCATCTAGGTTGCTTCCAGGTTCTGGCAATTACAACTAATGCTTCTATGAACATAGTTGAAAAGATGTCCTTGTTGTATGAATGTGCATCCTTCGGGTATATGCCCAAGAGTAGATGATGGGAGATGTTGTTCTGTAAATATGTTTCTCTTTTTGGTTAATGAATAAAGCACTGTTGGCCCGTAGGAAAGTAAGATAGGTGGGACTAGGAGACAAGGAGGATTCTGGGATATGTAGTAGAGAGGAGTCTAAATGTAGAACGCAAGAGGAGTAAGAGGTCCTGATCCTCTCTCTGGTAAGATAAGACCACTCGAAAAAACTTAGATCGATAGAAATGAGTTAATATTTAAGACAGAGCTAGCCAACAGTGTCATAAGTAATACAGTGTCTCTGTGTGTTACAGAGCTGACGAGGCTCTGGGATCAGGCTGTGGGGAAAACTGCTCATAATAAAATGGTGCCTACAATACGGTTACTAAAAACTTCCACCTAAAACTTAACAAAAGCTTAAAAAGGGGATTTTAGAAACAAAAGTACAGAGAAAAATGGTAGCTACATTTTTCTCAGGTGGGCTCTGTTTTGCTAGAGACAAGCAGAGACTTGTGAGGCTCCTTTAAGGGAAGTTTCCCAATTCAGCATAAGTAGCAAAATACTGTAGGGATATTTTAAGAGGCCCTGTTAACAACTGAATGGTGTATACGAGAGCTGGCAATGGCAGTGACCACATCTCCAAGCTGGCATCATAGACCAAGGCGGTGAGCACAGCTCTCAGTGCTGGCGGTAAACGTACCCCAGCCATCTTGGATAGATTGTGCTTAAAACAGCTGTGGCTTTCATTTTAGCAATGTAGTTGTTTAGCAGATAAAAGACTCATGGCCAGAGAAAGATAAAGATTTATAGTAAAGACAGATTCAGATAAAAAGAAACCTCTAAAGGTTTACAGTTCAATTTAAAACATATGTAGGCTTGGGAGAACAAAAGAAAACAGGATAAACTGGTTTTAAAAAGAAAGAAAGGAAGAAAGAGAGAGAGAGAGAGAGAGAGAGAGAGAGGAAGGAAGGAAGGAATAAAGAAAGAAAGAGAGGAGTAGCTAGGTGTGGTGGCACAAGCCTAATTCCAGCACTCGGGAGACAGAGACAAGCACACCTCTGTGATTTCAAGGCCAGCCTGGTGTACAGAGGGAATTCCAGGGCAGCCAAATTACACAGAGAAACCGCGTCTCAAAAAAATAAAAAATTAAAATAAAAGAAATAGAGTAATAGAAAAGCCCCCTAAAAATGGGAAATACAGAGAGTCTGGATACTGTATGCTACTGTGTTGTTTTTAAATTGCTCAATTGCTAAGGAATACTTGCTAAAATACACTTGATTATCAATGCTGCTGAATCAACCCAATTTACATATTTAAAAATGCTTTGACTTCAAAATTTAAATCTAAGGACAGGTTACTGGGGAAAAGAATTTCTATTTTTGTTTCCAAAGAAAATGAAAAGCTGTGGATTCCTCCCAGACTAAAATGGTTTGGTCAAGCCAGACCCCCTGAAACAGTGTCCCAGGTGATCCAACATTCAAAACAGCTGGGACAAGGCAGCCTTGCAGACTACAGCCAGGATTTCTGTATCTTCTTAGGATTCCTATGGTATTACAGCGTCCCCTACCAGCAGGAAGCAGTTTGGAAAGAATGATGCCCAAATTCCCAAATGTTGTCTATAAATGTTTGCTTTCATTTAAATGGGGTTGGTTATAAATGGTTAACGATCACAACCAATCTGTTTTTAAAGGTTAAAAAGGGATTATGGTATAGAAATGAATACTTTGTTTTGGAATGGATTTTCATTTATTGATACAAATTTAAGGTCAATTTTGTGATATGTATATTTCTCCTCTTGTTTAAGTGTTGTGTTTATATAGCTCATTTAAAAATGTAATATATAATTAAGTACAAATTATAGATAGTTACCTATAATAGTCTAAACATACTTAGGTAAAAACCTTGTTAGGTTTTTATAGATATATAGAGATAGATTTCAAATGGATAGGCATTCTTCAAACCTTTCAAAGACCTACAGAATATGGCATTTAAAATGGTTTATGGTTTTTCTTAACAGTGAGGCACAACTGCTCCTGGCAACACCACCTGCATCAGAAAGGAAGATGGACATTAGAGAAACAGGTTATGGAGTTTGCTTCCAATATGACAAGACTAGCCATTTGGGCAAGATACTGCTCTTGTCTGGACTGTTTGACTTTATGCTGTATAAGCTAGTATAAACTAGACATGCAGGACCCACAGGAAAGTGACTGCTGATTCAAGATGGACCTTGCTACAGGGTTCCTGCTTCATGGAAGAGTCTGCCAGACAGTCTACAGGACACAGAGAAAAGTGACTGACAAACTTCCAACACAGGTGGACAGTTTTAAATTTCCTGCTTTGCTGAGGAATCTGTCAGACACACTATGGCCTATGGGCTGAAGATGGAAGATTACAGAAGAACTTTGGATGACTGACCAGGTAGCGAGTTATCTCTGTCATTTCTAGAGTTTATATATTATCCTTCTATGGTCTTTGATGGAGTTGAAGACAGATAATTATGGTTATAGCTTTCCTTAGTTAGGCTTAAAGATAAGTTACATGTAAGACTTTAGACTCACAAAGATAGGATAGATAATATAACATTTTCTTTAATTCCTGATAATGTTATTGGACTAAATATTGTTAACTATAGTTCTTATTTGATAACTGTTTTGTTAAATATTTTACTATGTTAAAGTTAAAGCCCTTCTTTTTATTTAGACAGAAAAGTAGAGAACATGGGAGATGTCATTCTGTAAATGTGTTTCTCTTATTGGTTAATGAGTAAAGTACTGTTGTTTTATAGGGAAGCAAGATAGGCGGGACTAGGAGACAAGGAGGATTCTGGGAGATGTAATAGAGAGGAGTCAAAATGTAGGACACAAGAGGAGTAAGAGGTCTGGACCCTCTCTCTGATAAGATAATACCACGTGGAAGCAGGTAGATTGATAGAAATTAGTTAATATTTAAGGCAGAGCTAGCCAATAAGCAACACTAATTAACAGGCCAGTAGTGTCATAACAAATACAGGGTCTCTGTGTGTTATTTGGGGCTGACAAGGCTCTGGGATCAGGCTGGTGGGAAAATGCTCATACCAGTAGAATTGCTGTATCTTAAGGTAGACTGATTCCCATTTTCCTGAGAAACTGCCATACTGATTTCCAAAGTGGGTACACAAGTTTGCACTCCCACCAGCAGTGGAGGAGTGTTCCCCTTTCTCCACATCCTCTCCAGCATAAAGTGTGTTTGGTGTTTTTTGATTTTAGCCATTCTGACAGGAGTGAGATGGTATCTCAGAGTTGTTTTGATTTGCATTTCCCTGATAGCTAAGGATGTTGAGCACTTTCTTAAGTGTCTTTCGGTCATTTTAGAGTATTCAATTGAGAATTCTCTATTTAGTTCTGCCCCCTCTCCCACTTTTCAATTGTATTATTTGGTGTTTTGGTGACTAGCTTCTTGAGTTCTTTGCATATTTTGAAGATCAACATTCTGCCAAATGTGGAGTTGGTAAAGATCTTTTCCTACTCTGTGAGCTGTCGTTTTGCTTTACAGAAGCTTCTCAGTTTCAGGAGGTCCCATTTATTAATTGTCGATCTCAGTGTCTGTGCTACTGGTGTTTTGTTCAGGAAGCTGTCTCCTGTACCAATTCCTTCCAGGGTACCTCCCACTTTCTCTTCTAAGAGGTTCAGTGTGGCTGGATTTATGTAGAGGTCTTTGATCCATTTGGACTTAAGTTTTGTGCATGCTAATAAATAATGATCTATGTGCAGTTGTCTACACACCATCACCCAGTTATGCCAGCACCATTTGTTGAAGATGCTTTCTTTTTTCCATTGTATAAGTTTAGCTTCTCTGTGAAAAACCAGGTGTCTGAAGAAATGTGGGTTGATATCAGGGTTTTCAATTCGATTCCATTGTTCTTCTCATCTATTTTTGTGCCAATAACTAACTGTTTTCAGCTCTATAATAAAGCTTGAAGTCAGGGATGGTGATGTCTCTGGAAGTTCCTTTATTGTACAGGGTTGTTTTGGCTATCCTGGGTCTTTTGTTTGTCCAAATAATGTTGAGCATTGATCTTTCAAGATCTGTGAAGAATCGTGCTGGGATTTTAATGGGGATTGCATTGAATCTGTAGATTGCTTTTGGAAAGATTGCGATTTTTTACTATGTTGATCCTACCTATCCAAAAGCATGGGATATCTTTCCATTTTCTGGTATCTTCTTTAATTTCTTTCTTTAAAGACTCACATGTTTGGTTAGATTTACTTCAAGATACTTTATGTTGTTTGTGGCTATTGTAAAGGGTGATGTTTCTCTGATTTCTTTCTCAGCCCCTTTATCGTCTGTAAATAGTAGGGCTAATGAGTTTTTTGAGTTTATCTTGTATCCTGCTAGTTTGCTGAATGTGTTTATCAGCTGTAGGAGTTTCCTGGTAGAGTTTTTCAGGTCACTTATGTAAAACATCCTATCATCTGCAAATATTGACAGTTTGACTTCTTCCTTTCCAATTTGTATCCCCTTGATCTCCTTTTGCTGTCTTATTGCTTTAGCTAGAACTTCAAGTACAATATTGAAGAGACATGGAGAGAGTGGGAAACCTTGCCTTGTTCCTGATTTTAGAGGAATCGCCTTAAGCTTCTCTCTATTCAGTTTGATGTTGGCTGTTGGTTTACTGTATATTGCTCTTATTATGTTTAGGTATGTTCCTGATCTCTCCAAGACCTTTATCATGAAAGGTGTTGAATTTTGTCAAAGGCTTTTTCAGCATCTAGTGAGTTGTTCTTATGGTTTTCCTTTTTCAGTTTGTTTATATGGTGGATCATATTGATAGATTTTCGTGTGTTGAACCATCTCTGCAACCCAGGGATGAAGCCTACTTGGTCATGGTGGATGATTTCTCTGATGTATTCTTGGACTTGATTTGCCAGTATTTTGTTGGGTATTTTTGCATCAATTTTCATGAGGGATATTGGTCTGTAATTCTCTTTCTTAGTTGTGTCTTTGTGTGGCTTGGGTACCAAGGTAATTTTGGCCTCATAAAAAAGAGTTTGGTAATGAACCTTCTGCTTGTATTGTGTGGAACAATTCGAGGAGTATTGGTATTAGTTCTTCCTTGAATTTCTGGTAGAATTCTGCACTGAAGCCATATGGCCCTGGCTTTTTTTTTTTTTGGTTGGGAGGCTTTTGATGGCTGCTTCTATTTCATTAGGGGTTATAGGTTTATTTAAATTGCTTATCTGTTCTTGATTTAATTTTGGTAAACGATATTTATCCAGAGAATTGTCCATTTCCTTTAAATTTTCCAATTTTGTGGAGTACAGGCTTTCAAAGTATGACCGGATAATTATCTGGATTTGCTCAGAGTCCATTGTTATGTCCCCATTTTCATTTCTAATTTTGTTTATTTGTTCTCTCTGCCTTTTGGTTAGTTTGGATAAAGGTTTGTCTATCTTTTTTATTTTCTTCAATGATCAACTCTTAGTTTTACTAATTCTTTGTATTGTTTTCTTTGTTTCTATTTTATTGGTTTTAGCCCTCAATTTGATTATATCCTGGCATCTACTCCTCTGGGGTGAGTTTGCTTCCTTTCATTTTAGAGCTTTCAGGTGTGCTGTTAACTCTCCAGTGTGGCTATTATCCGGTTTCTTCGTGTGGGCACTTAGTGCTATGAACTTTCCTCTTAGCACTGCTTTCAAGGTGTCCCAAAATTTTGGGTGTGTTGGGGTGTCTTCATTTTCATTGAATTCTAGGAGACCTTTCATTTCTTTCTTTCTTCCTTGACCCAGGAGTGATGCATTTGAGCATTGTTCAATCTCCATGAGTTTGTGGGTTTTCTTCTGTGTGTGTGTTGTTGTTTATTTCTCACTTTAAGCCATGGTGGTCGGATAAGATACAGGGGGTCATTCCAATGTTTTTGTACCTGTTGAGGTTTGCTTTGTTGCTGAGTATGTGGTCGATTTTTAGAGAAAGTTCTGTGTGGTGCTGAGAAGAAGGTATGTTCTTCTGTGTTGAAAATTATTTTTTAGTAATTATAGAGCAATATATGGTCCTCTTCGTAGCAGAGAAAAAAGTAGATCTTGGAAAGTATAAACAAGATCAAAATTTGTCCCAATGTCTTTGCTTTGTGTTATTTACTATCCATGTATCTGATACAGTAAGATTCCCAAAGAAATATTTTCCTACTTAAAAATAAAATTATTAGTCTTTCTGTTATTGAATTTTGAGCACTCTTTTTTATATTTTAAATACATAATGTTTTTATGGAGAATTTTATGTGTGTATATAATGTTTTGATCTAGTTCACCACCAATTCCCATGTCCAATTCTTCTATCCCCTTTCATCCATCCCTCACAATTTCATGGATTCTTTGAACAATAACAACAACAACAAAACAAACAAACAAACAAACAAAAAACAACTGAGTTCACTTAGTGCTATCAGTATGAGTGCATGGCCAACTACTGAAACATGGGTAGCCTCTTATGAATCAAAACTCTGAAGAAAACTGACTTTGCCTTTTCTCTGTAGTCACCAATTGTCAATAAGTCCTCAACTAGGAGCAGGACTCCTATAGAGGCAGATATGCGATAAATATGTTTCGGGGATATTATCTCACGGTGTGTAGCTTACTTTCCTCCACTCTTAATAGTGGCTTTCCAAGGTTCTGCTTTTTAAATAATTTACTTTTATTATTTTTAATGGTGTGTGTGTGTGTGTTTTGTGTGTGTGTGTGTGTGTGTATGTGCGTGTGCACGCGCGCGCACACACATTTGCGTGGGGATGCACACAAATGCATGTGTGTGAATGTGAGTAGTCACACATGGGTGCTAGTGCTTGTAGAGGCCAGAGGCATTCGGTAGCCCTGAAGCTGGAGTCGCAGATGGTTTCCAGTCACCCTAACGTGCTAGGATCCAGACTCGGGTCCTCTGCAAAAGGAGTACATGCTTTTAACCACCGAGTCACTGTTTTAGCTCCCAAAAGCAAAGATTTTACATTTTGATGAGCTATGACTTCTCAGTTTTTTATTCATAGCTTGAGATCTGATGTCATGTCTGATACATTTGGCTGAACTTAGGAGCTATGACTCCTTACTGTTTTCTTCATAGATTGGGATCTGGTGTCATGCCTAATACATTTTTACTCTACTTAGGATATCAAAATATTTTTCCTGTAATTAATTTTTTTTAACATTTTACATATTTTTGTGTTAAGTCTATCAGGACTTGGATTTAGTGTTTGTACATGGTGTAATGTTCCCATCAAGTTATTTTCTGACATGGGTTTTCAAATCTTTAAGAAGCATTTGTTAAAAGATTATATTTTACTGAATTTCTTTTGCATGTATGTATTTGAGTCTGTCTGTGGTCTGGATTTGTTGCAATGATTTGTATGTCTGCCCTTTAACTACACCACGTTGTGATGGCTTTGTGTATTCATCTTGATTTTTACATTTTGATTGATCAAAGTCTGAAAATGATGCTTTTTAATTCTCCTACTTTTTCATTTTCTTAATTATCTCAGCTCTTCTAGTTTCTTTGATTTTTCCATATGAAGTCTAGTATTAGCTTGTCAAACTCTAGAAAAAAAAAAAGTCCTGTTAGGAATTTTTATTAAGACTGTGTTAAGTCTGTTGGGAAAATTGATATAACATTTTAAAACACAGTCTTAGCATTCAGGAGGTAGAGTATAGGTTATCACTCACTTGAGTCAGCCCATACTAGACAGTGAATTATTGGTCAGCTTGGGGTGCATGATCTTACCTCTAAATAATAACATAATATTGCAACCTCCAGTTTATGGGGAATACTGCCAATTTGCATGAGTAGGTCTTAGAGTTCTTTCTTTGTCGTATTGGAACCTTTAGTATACAAGCCATAAATATATTTTGTTAAACTCATCCCAAAGTTTTTCATATTTAGATTCCACACCCCAAAAATCTCTCTCTTGTTTAATTGAGTCTATTAGTGATATTTCCTCCCGTTTGTTTCTACTTGTTTGTTTGGTTGGTTGGTCGGTTTTAGTTTGGCGTTGGTTCTGGGTTGTTTGTTTTCTGTTTTGTGAGACAGAATCTCACTCTGTATGTCAGGGTAGCCTGGACCTCGCTATGTAACCCAGGCTAGACTAATACAGCCATCCCCTCTCCCTTGCCTCCGCGCTTGATTACAGAATGAGATCTCACGCCTACATCCAGTGTCCCTTGACACAGTAAATGGTTCATTTCCAAAGTTCTCTTTTTTTCCAAAATCTAATTTCTTTGACGATTTTTCCCCTTGATGATTTTTCTATCTTTTTCTGATGTTTCTCATCCACACTGATGATGTCTCCTATATGTTGCTGTCTTCCCTCTCAAGGTCATGGATTGCCCCCCTTATTTTATTATTCCTGTTAGGATGGGAAATTATATTCATGCCGGAATTAAGTTGAGGACATTCACTTTACATTCATGATTATGTATTTATAGCATAATAAAACAGAAAGACGTTCCCTGTAAGAAAGAGTATGTCTGCACTAGGACTCTTCCTGGACATTCCCTTGTTGTCTTGTGTTATGGATATCCTTCAGCTTTGGGTCTGTGGGTCAGGCCCCTTCACATGCTCCAACAGATGTTAGGATGTTAGGGCAGTCCAGGTCATAATCCTGGGTCTGCGCCTGGGCAGCTGTAGGGTGGACAATAGTGGCAGGTCTTCCTTGGTCACATTTTCGGAGCTGGTTCGCCTACAGTTGTGCTAACAGGGCTGACTCTATTGTGCTCTCCGGTGAGGTGTGGGGCCTGCTCTCTTACATGTTGAAGCTGGGCAGAGGTTGGATGTGGAGGGATGGGAAACAAATGGGATCAAGACACATGATGTGAAAAACACAGAATAAACAAATAAATAGATAAATAAGTACCACAAAAATAGAAACAGAAAACAAGCAGACGACAACAACAAAAACAGAGGCCTCCAGCAAGAATTACACTCATCGGTAAAATATCATAAGCACTTACAGTAATTAAAAAAAAATAAATGTTCATTCTTAGTGCGAACTTCAACGATTCCCTAGATTTGCTTGGCTATGCATTAAGACAGGAAAGAAAGTGTAAATGCAAGCACAAAACATTTATGCCTTTTTTCAAAGTGTGATCCTCTGCACTTATGAGATGGAATTAATATCCCTAGATGGTGAGTGGACTGTGTTAGAGAGAGGATGCAAAGATCGAGGATGAACTCTGGCATTTGACTTGAGCTGTCATTGGTATTCACACCTTCAGGTGAGTAAAGGTAAATGTTGATATAAAGTTTAAAAAAACTGTTCACGTTTTAATGTATGAGTCTAGACTTTACCTGAGGAAGTAAACAAGGGGAGATGTTAGATATCTTGGGTAGGAAGCTTAATGGATAAAATTTAGGTCTCAGTGCAGAGGTCTGCACTAAAAACACAAAATCAGAAATTATCAAAACATATATTGCACTAAAAATTAGGGCCAAATGGCATTAGTTAAGGCAAGAATTCTACAGGCTACCACTTTAAGGCAAGCAGATGGCAGGGAGTAGAGCCTTTGATAAATCAAAAGCCTGAACTTATTACAATGTCACTGAACTGAGGGAAAGAAATACCTTTTCAAAGGCGATCAGGAAATAGATCAGTCGACACATGTTATTGAACGTTAATTAGAAAATTATGGCTAGTAGAGGTAGTGGAAGCCGTTGTAAGGCAGGAAAACAATGGCCTAGAACCAGCCAGGTGGACTCAGGGAGGTAAAAAAATTGAGACAACAGAGACAAAATGCTCTTGATACACCTGCAGGGGCGGAGGGTGGGGAGGGAGGAAAGGCAGAGGATAAAAGACCAAGGGAAGAGCTTGTTTGCTAAGGCCATAAGGTATTTATCTAGTTGTAAAGAACGCAGTGTGAAGGCGCTGGAGAGATGGTCCAGCAGCAGGAGCATGGTCTACTCTAGTAGAGGATCCAGCATCCATGCTGCACAGTTTACAATGGCCTGTAACTCCAGCTCCAGGGGCTATGACTCACATGCACATACTCACACACAGGAGAACACACACACACACACACACACACACAGGTACACACACAGGTGAACACACACACTGAAAGATAAAAGTCTGCAAAAAGAATAATAATCTGTATATTAAGAGAAAATTTGACTTCTGGGCCAAAAGGAGAAAAAAAATGTCAGTTACATTTGTTTTTTATGAAATTATAAAGAATTTTATCAAGAGGCAGAACAAGACAGACTAATAAGCCACAGTGATATCATTAGCTCAGAGCTGTTTTCATAATTCAGACTACCGTTTTCTCCCCTCAGTTCACTCTGTTCAATTTTAAGCAAACATGAGAACATGTTCTCCATCTCCCCTCCCCTCCCCTCCCCTCCCCTCCTTCCCCCTCCCCTCCTTCCCCCTCCCCTCTCCCCTCCTCCCCTTCCCCCTCTCCTCCCCTCTCCCCTCCCCCTCTTCCCCCTCCCCTTCCCTCCTCTCCCCTCCCCTCCTCCCCTTCCCCCTCTCCTCCCCTCTCCCCTCCTCCCCTCCCCTCTCCCCTCCCCCTCTTCCCCCTCCCCTCCCCTCCTTCCCCCTCCCCTCCTTCCCCCTCCCCTCTCCCCTCCTCCCCTTCCCCCTCTCCTCCCCTCTCCCCTCCCCCTCTTCCCCCTCCCCTTCCCTCCTCTCCCCTCCCCTCCTCCCCTTCCCTCCTCTCCCCTCCTGTCCTCCCCTCCCCTTCCCTCCCCTCCTTCCCCCTCCCCTTCCCTCCTCTCCCCTCCTGTCCTCTCCTCCCCTCCCCTCCCCTCCTTCCCCCTCCCCTCCTTCCCCCTCCCCCTCTCCCCTCCCCCTCTTCCCCCTCCCCTCCCCCTCTTCCCCCTCCCCTTCCCTCCTCTCCCCTCCCCTCCTCCCCCTTCCCTCCTCTCCCCTCCTGTCCTCCCCCTCCCCTTCCCTCCCCTCCTTCCCCCTCCCCTTCCCTCCTCTCCCCTCCTGTCCTCTCCTCCCCTCCCCTCCCCCTCCTTCCCCCTCCCCTTCTCCCCTCCCCTCTCCCCTCCCCCTCTTCCCCCTCCCCTCCCCCTCTTCCCCCTCCCCTCCCCTCCTTCCCCCTCCCCTTCTCTCCTCCCCTCTCCCCTCCTCCCCTCCTCCCCTCTCCCCCTCCTCCCCTTCCCTCTCCCCTCCCCCCTCTTCCCCCTCCCCTTCCCTCCTCTCCCCTCCCGTCCTCCCCTCCCCTTCCCTCCTCTCCCCTCCCTCGTCTCTCCCTTTCTCCCCCTTCCCTCCTCTCCCCTCCCGTCCTCCCCTCCCCCTTCCCTCCTCTCCCCTCCTCAGCTCTCCTCCTCCCCTCCTCCCCTCCCCCTCCCCTCCCCTCCCCTTCCCTCCTCTCCCCTCCTCGGCTCTCCCTTTCTCCCCCCTTCCCTGTTCTGCCTTGCCCTGCTCTCTTTTCCTTTCATCATTTATATCTGATTTCTTTTAAGGAACCTTCAATGAGTGAAAAAACAATGTCTTTATTTCACAGCACACTAGCTAAAAATCCCAACTTCATAGCTTTCCCTGCGTCTCCTGTGGCTAAAACTCAACCGGTCAGCCTGGGGCCACCAGGATGCCGGGTCTGCAACAAATGACATCTTGATCCACTCTGTTAGCTGCCTCAAGTGGGCGAGGGCGACATCAGCAGCATTATAAAGCAAACTCTTCATGGCATTTTCCCTTGTGGTTTTGAACCTGCAGATGCTGGTTCCTAACAGGTTCAAGCTCAGCTGCCCACATGTTCTACCAACAATGGGCGACTTGGCCACATCTGCATCTGTAACTGAAAAAAAAAAAAAAAAAAAAAACCTGACAAGAAAAAAAAAAGAAGCCAACAAATATTTAGTTTTGGTTTATTATTTCAGATGCTTTCAATCCCTTTGGTGGGGAAGGCAGGAGGACAGGGATTCATGGTGGTGGGGATGACAGACAGCTGTTCGCATCTGGTCTGCCAGGAAGTGAAGCGTGGTAGAGGCTGAGATGAGAGGTTCCCTCAGGTGGGGACTCACTCCTAGGGGCTCACAGCCTCCACACACAGCTACCCTCTGGGAGCTAGCATTCAAAGCAAGAGCCTGTGGGGCAGCTCTCTAAGGAATCCCTTCCTGGGAAGTGGTGCAAAGGCTTCTTGCCTGTTGCTTACTAGCCAAGGACCCTGAGCATCCGTTCCCATCACAGCGTCCTCAGCAAAACATTATAACAGCATCCTAACAATCTCTTCCCACAAGAACTCTTTCCACTTAGCAGAATTTGTGGAAATCCGAATAGGGGCTACATGCTCTTCTTTGCATTAGGTCCCGTTTGGTTCATCCAGGTTCAGGTCTTAGCCAGCTGCTGTTTTTAGACTCAGACACAGGAACAGGAGTATGTGTGAGAATATCCACATCCAGAACTTACATCTTAATAAAGCTCGTTCTATGGCCAACCTGTGCGGTGCGTAGAGAATTTGGTGTGTATTCATTAGATAGATAAACCCACTAGTGGAGGTGAAATTGGGGACATTATGTAAAGTATTTCTTTTTCTGTCACCTACAGGCATTCCCTGCGTGTCCTCAGTTTTACAAATGAAGACACAAATAGATTTAGGTGACTTTTAGCTCAGGAGTTCTTAGAGTAGGGAACACACACACTTAAGATTGAATTACTGAAATTCTGCTGAGCAAGGTGAAAACGGTAATTCTGTCTTAGGGGAGAAAGAAGGTAGGGTTAAAGTTCTTTAGTCTCCCCAGCACACCGTGGAATAAATGTAGACTTTTTTTTTTTTTAATTAATTGTCGATTGCAATGAGCTCATGCAGCCACACTCAAGTAGGAGTCCCCACAGGAAGGAGCTGATACCTGCTGTGATCTGTACTGAGAAGCCTGTGGTAAATGCCTTCCCTGAGGGGGATGCAAGCCCACACCAGGCAGCCCTTCCCAAGGCCACTCTATTCCTTCACGGGGTGAAATGCATTGATGCAAATTGCTCAGCTGGGTCTTAATTAAAAGTCTGCTCCCTGGGGTCCCTCAAATATCTCTCTTCCTTCTCGTCCCTTTACTCAATTCTCCCTCCACATAGGCCCGAGGTGGAGACAGCTGACAGTAATTGGGAACAGTTCGAAGCCTGCCGTGAAACTTTTTACAATTAAGCCCTCGAGATTTTAAGAGTTGTAATTAGAATCCATGGTTAGAAGTGACCTAAGATAACCCTGCCATCTAGGTGAAAGTTTCCCATGCGCTCTCACAGGTCGATTAGGCCTTTGGGTGCCAGTAAGCGGCCAAGTCCCCAAATTTCCTAAAGTAGGACTGCTAGGCTGCGTTTAATTCCTCGCTGTTAAAATAGGGCCGTTTAATGACTGTCTACGGTGCTCAGTTCCCCTCGAAATAAATTCCCAAAAGTGAATATAGTTTGGAAAAGCTGGAGTATTTTAAAGACTTGTTAAAAATGGCAGCTGCCTTTCCTTTTGCTCGTTTATGCAAATATTTACTGGGCACCTAATGCGCTTAAACAAAGTACTCACTGGGCTCTGGAATCTGGCAGTGAACAAGGCAGAGGGAGCTTCTGACTGCCTGGGAGGACACGGGACATAATACAACTTAAGCAAGAACTGCAGTCCTAAGTGGGATATCTTGATCACACACTGAGGTTCGGGGGTCGTTGTGGAAGAGGGAGTAGAGACAATTTAAGAGTCGGGGAGGAGGGCCCGGCTTTCACACTCAGAAACTCACAGTGCTTACAGCTGCTGCAGAAGACCTGAATAAGATCCAGCTTACATGGGGGTGGGAGGAGCCTCAGGAGGCCCCGCCCCGCCCCACCGAGCGAGCCGCTGGCTGGCAGGTAAACGTTCCTTCAGTAGCAAACTGTCCATGTTCTAGTCAGTAATAACCCCACATCCTTGCTAAAGCAACTCTAACTAAACTCTGGGTCATTACAGAGACAATGATTAAGACATAGGAGAGGGGACATTTGGAAAGGAAGGGTCCAGAAAGAAAGGGAGGGGTAAAAGAAGGTAATTGGGGGAGTGGATATGATCAAACTACATTATATACATGCTTGACATTCTCAAAGAGTAAATTAAAAAGCAGTTTCATCTTACTAAAAGCCGCTGACTGGCCTTTGAAGTTGGAAAACACAGATTGCTTTGATCATGCTTATACCCTTGCAGTCAGACTTCCTAGCGTGGAAAGGGATAATTGATCTGAAGTCATACAAAAGTCTAAAAAATAAACCCAACAGTTATTAAATTATGTATAATTTCTTATAAAAATAAACAGTATATATATATATGTATCTAAATAAAACATAAAGAATCCCAAATGCTATAAAAATCCTTATAATTTGGATAATATGGAGTCAGGGATGACTTAGTTGCTTCTCTTATGCCCTGTAGTTTTTTTTTTTTTTTAAAGCAAACTCGGTTTCTTATGCACACCTCACACCCTTCCTACTGTCTCCCTAATGCAGACAGGTTTGGTCTGGGCTTTGAAGTAAGTTCCTTATTGGTCTCACCTCATTGCTACACTTCCCCTAAAAGGGAAATTCTTTTCTCTTCTGGAAGCAGTTGACGTGATTCTCTTGAAGTTGAAGTCAGATCTCAGAATTTAGCTGTCAACATGCCAATGTACCCTTCCTCTTCTCGGAGTAAAACCCAACCATTCCCATGGTGTTCAAAGGCTAGATCAGACACAGAGTGATGTCCATCCTCACAGCTCTGATAGGTAAACACTGGAATTCTACTGAATGCAGTAAGAAAAGAAATACAAGAATATAGCAGGTACAAACCAGAAAATGAAAGAAATAAGTGTCATTTATCTTTGATGGTGAGATAATTATATATTTAGATAACGTGACAGAATCTACAGGAATGCAATAGTAACTAAAAAGGTAATATTAGTGAGGTGAATGGATATGGAGTCAATGTAAGTCCAATATGTAAACCATTGATACTGAGAACGGAAATTATCATCCTGCCAGTCTTCCAAAGCCTAGCCAACACTGGCGCCCTCAAACAGTGAGCAAAGGAGCATTACCAAACTGATTCTACAAAGCTACCATCAAAATAACGCAAGGGCAGGGAAAAGAAAATCAAGAAGTCTACAGACTAATATTGAAAATACACACAGAGGTTCTCAATAAAATACTTGCAAACGGAATTAAAGAGCACCATTACCAGGTTGGCTTCATTCCAAGGAAGCCGAGATGGCTCAACAACAAATCAATAAGTGTAACACAGAGCGTGAATCGACTTGGGGACAGAAATCATGTGTTCATCTCCACAGATGTAAAAGAGGCCTTTGACAAAGTTCAACTTCTCCTTAACAATAAAATCCTTGAGGGACCAGAAAGGAAAGAACATATATCAACACAACAAAGCTATGTAGGAAAATGTATGGCAAGCAATTTAACAAGTGGACAAAACCTGGGAACATTTCCTTTGAGGGTGCCGACTCTCTCTGCTCTTATTAACTATACTTGTCAATGACGAAGTTGAAAGCACCTACTTGGAGATGGGGGATCCTATGATTAAACAGCCCTGCCTGAGGACTCCACCAGAAAACTCTTAGAATTGATAAGCACAGCAAAGTGGCAGTGTGCAATCCAACATATAAATCCTGGTAGCTTTTCTGTAAGTCAATAATGATCCTACTGAGAAAGAAAGCATGAAAAAAATAAATAAAAAGCCTACTCACTGTAGGATTTCAAAAAAATAATAATAATAAATGTATAAAAACCATCTTAACTGGGAAGATGAAATACCTTTATAAGAAAAAAAAATAAACACTAAAGGTAAAAATTGAAGAAGGTGATAGAAGATGGGAGCAGGGAGCCCAAGCTTATGAACTAACAATTAATTCTGTGAAAAAAATCACTACGTTCCAGAAACGACCCACAGCTTCAAAGCAGTCCCCACTGAAGTTTCTATTAAGTTCTTCCCGGAAGCTGAATTCACATGGATGGAGAAAGGACATAGAGGAGGCCCAACACTGCTGGAGGTAGCATGATAGCTAACTTTAAATTACATTACAGAGCCCGGTGACAAAGACAGCGTGGCCCGGCATGTATCAATGGGGCAGAATAAAGTATCCCAAAATAACCCTGCACAGCTACAGCTTTGACAATGGTGTTGGAGGAACCCTCATTAGAAGAAAGCCTCTCCAGCACATGGTGCTGACAGCGCTGGATGTACACTCATGAAAGAGCGAGATTAGATGCACATCTTTCTCCTGCAGGGGGGGAAAAACCAGGATCAACTCAAAGTGTAACAAAGACTTTAACACAAAACCTGAAACTCGGAAACCGTTAGTGAAAATTCCAGGTAAAAACCATTAAAAAACACAGACATAATAAGGGATTAAAAAAAAATATTTAGAGAAGTTTTTTTTTTCCATTTTACATACCAACCCCAGTTATCCCTCCCCCCCCATCCACCCCTCAGAAGGGTGAAGACCTCCCTTGGGGAGTCAAGGAAGTCTGGTATACCAAGTTGAGGCAGGACTAAGCCCTTCCCCCATGTATCAAGGCTGAGCAAAGCATCTCACCATAGGGAATGGGCTCCAGAAAGCAAGAAGGGATATTTATGAAGCACTGTAAATAGTATGGAAGTAAACACTCCCAATATCAAATGGGAGGGCACAAAATTGAGAAGCTTCTGCACGGCAAAGGAAGCAATAAACACAGCGAAGAGACGGCTTTCAGAATGGGAGAAAAATCTTTTGCAATTATGTATCTGACTGGGGATTGATATCTAGAATTTATAAGGAGCATTAAAAATTAAATACTGCACCAGATCAGCCAATCCATAAATGGGCCAATGAATTCAGTAGACAAAGAAAGTCCCAAAGAAAGGAAGAGCAGTGGTCAATAACCATCGGAACAAGTGTTCAGGATCCTTAGGCATTGGTGAAACACAATTACAGCTGCTCTGATATCCGCCTCACCTTAGTCAGAATGGCCATCACTAAGAAAACCAGTGCCAATGTCAACAAATGCTCATGAGGAGATGGAGGAAAGGAACCTGTGGATGCCACTGGGAAGAATATAATTTGCTTCCTTGCCCGTAGAAGTCATTGGGGGACGTTTTTCAAAATGCTGAAAGTAGAGTTGGGTTATGACCAGCTATACTGTTCTTTGGGTACGCTGCGATGGCTATTGTCAGCTGCTAGCCTGGCAGAATCTAGAATCAGCTGGGACATGAGCCTCTCGACAAGCCTGTGACGATTAAATACACTGAGGCGGGAAGACGTGGCCACTGTGGATGGCACTCATAGCCTAAGAAAGCGAAGAAAGCAAGCTGGGTTCCTGCATGCTCTCCGCTCTTTTGACAGCTGGTGTGATGTGACCGCTCTCCCCCCAAGCTCCTGGTGCTGCGAAGTTACCCTGTCGTGATGAACCATAACCCGGAAATGTAAGCCAAAAGCAAGCCATCTCTATGTTATATTTTCATCATAGCAATGAGAAAAGGAACTAAGACAGCACCCAGAGGGCTGCCAGTCAGTTTGGCACTGCCCAATAATATTTGGTGCTGCACTGTTCGTTCATAACGTCCAGGATTTGGGTCCAGCCTAGATGTCTGTCTAGAATGGATCACTGACATCTCTTTCTCTGAGCAGCATGCAACACTCTTTGTTTCTGTGCGTTACAGACTTTTCATGGCTGTTCCTATCCTTTGTAGCTTCTTGCTTGAGGCAGGGTTTTGTTTTCTTGGCTCTGTTTCCTTCTGCTTTTCCAACACTGTGATAGAATTTTACAAGAGATCTCATGTTTTCCTTCAGTCCGAAGCTGGGATGAGAGAGTGCTGCCGCTCAAGTTTCAGCCTGGGCTTAGTGCGCCATCTGGAGGAGAGACAAGAAAGGGCCCCGGCTATTTAGCCTGCAAAAATTTGGGGCTCCTCCTAACTCTATAGCGATGTTCATGGACACACAACCAGAGAAGGGTTGACAATAACCTCTGGAGGAAAGAAGGGCTTCTTCAAAGCTGATGTTGGGTGAGAGTCAAGTGGACAGAGAAAAGAAACTGGGCTGGCGAGAAGAAAACAGAGGCCCTGAAATGTGGATGGTTGGGGAACGTATTTAAAAGTCCGTCTGTTCCCTTGAAAGTCTCCTTGTGTGTTTGGCTCTGTGTTATACATTGGGGATTCAACTTCGAGAAACACGAGTGTCACCCTTGCCTTGGTGGACTGTCTAGCGGGGTAGGAGAACACTAACTAGACCATTGTAAGAGTGATGAGAAGTATTTCATGGATGCATAGTGTGGCCATAGATAAACAACGTACCTGGTCATGGACATACATTCCTCTTCTAAGAGAGAATCTTGGGGGGGGGTGTGGTTCAGTGATATTCGCTTGTCTAACATGCTCAGAGCCCTAGGCCTGATCTCCAGCGGCCTTGGCCCCTGCCATGTTAAACAAGTGAGTACCACCGAGCTACATCCCGGGATCCAAAGATATGGATGGGTAGATAGACGAGCTCCCCACCACAGCCGCATGTGTTTGTTCTTGGCCCACAGCTGATGGTGTGGAACTTCTGGACACAGACTACTCAGGATAGGGTGGGCCTCGACGGCTACAGTCTGCTTTTACTTCCCTTGTATATATCTGCTGATATATAATCAACGTAGAGAGCAGGCTCCTGCACTCTCAGGTACCACAGTACCTTCCCTGACACAAAGAACTCTATTCTTTTACACCAGGAACAAAATTATACCTCTCCTCATTTGAGTTACTCCTGTTAGATATTCGTTCATAGCAGTGTCCACTGTGTGGCAGAGGTGGTGAGGTGTCTGTTTGTGAGAGAGAAATTCTATGCTGAGGGAATAATTCTCAGTAATATTGTAAATATATATATATGTGTATTCATATATATGAATCAGTATCACCCACTGCCTTAATGGTACATATCTCCATGAAAAAAACATTTATCAGCCTGTCATATAAATGGAATATATCTCCATGAATATGTGTGTGTGTGTATCAGCCTCTTGCATAAATACTTTAACTTCCAGTAACACATTAGTTCGAAGCAGGGCCAGCCTGTGGCAGCTCATAAGTGATAGTTTTGCTGTAGCACAAAAGTTAGCCTGGGGTAAGCAATCAGATTCTCAATCACAGTAATTATTCATATTGAGAAAGCATTTGTTGATCACATTCTCCATTCAGACCACTCAGACAAATGATATCTGTGTGTGAATGTTAGAGCTGAAGAAAGATTTCCCCAGTGGAGCCAACAAAAGAGAGTTCTTTAATTAAATCTCTAGATTTGAGCAGCTTCTGTAAACGCACAGACAGTATGAAAACGCTAAACAGGAAGGCCAAGAGACAAATCAGATAGCTTGAGATTAATCTAGAAGCAACAAATTGAGCCATCTATAATGCAAAATTTGAAAGTCACTGTCTAAATCCATCCCTGCCTTGCAAAAGTTGACTGAGATTAAGATGATTCTGGCAACGGAGAGGCAGAAAGTTCCTAAAATCGAGTTTGGTCGAATCACGAGGATTTTTCTGATGCGTCCAAGAAACGATCTTTTCCCAGATAGAAATTCTGTTGTGCCTTCACTCTGTACCCTCAGATGTATACATTTTCATGGGGTTTTCCTGCCACTCTGGCAAAGAGGCCAGGCTTTCAGCCACGTCGCTATGGACAGGCCAGCCCCAGGCTTCAAAGAAAGGGGCCAGGTTCTTCTGCACGATCTCAGAGAACTTCCTCACCCACACATTCATCTTGCTCTCGTTGTCTTTGGGGAAGTTAGAGAGGGCTTGGTAGTCAGCAAAGATGTGCATGAATGGTTCCCACCCGAAGCCCTCCTGTAGCTGGAAAGAGAAAGAAATAGCAGAATTACACACGCAACCTGCAAGTCACCCCCCTGAACACATGCATGAAACCACATTGTGTGTGTGTGTGTGTGTTTTAGTAATAAGCTGTTGTGTTGATTTAGTTTGTCGGTGGGTCTCTCATTTCTTTTCCTCTAGAAGCCTGTCTCTGTGACTGGTGCCATATCCTCAAGCTGCCTCGGAACACCATCGGACAGATTTTTGTATTGTTACTCATTACTCATTCGATTCCTATCAGGGTCTCAGCAAGTAGCAGTTAATTTCAGCATTGTGTTTCCTGTTACTGCCAAGCTTAATGATGAAGACCTGAACCTGACTGAGGGGAGCTTAGATCCTTTCATCTTGTGCAGCTTAACACTGGGAAGGCTGGGATGGTCCTGCTTTAGATTTAGGAAGGAAAAATTCTTGCTCAACTATAATGACGTACTAGGCCATCAGAAGATGTTTACCTATAAACAACCATCCTTGAAGGTCCTCCTGGATTTGGGAGCCGTGCTGAGAGGCAGAGGCAGAGACATGTGCTTAGACAAATTACCGAAGCATGCACACACAAGCCCCTTTAGACTGTGGAGCTGGGGAATAGATATTGCAAAGGAAAATAATAAAGGGGGCTTACTGAGAGCACCAGAGAAGCCAGTTTGAGGAGCTACATGGTTGTTTCTTGATATATAAAGGAGACAAAACCGTTTCAGGTAGGGGAAAAGAAAATTGTTAGTAAAAGCCAGCAAGATGAGCGATGGCGAGCCAGCCGTTCTGAAGATGGAGCGTTTGCAGATTGAGTAACAGGTGAGAGATGGAGCTGGATGGAGGTAACTTGGTGCTGTACCTGAAGCAGAGAGCTACTGTGGGTTTAGCGTTTTCTGGCATCATTCTGCAAGATAGGTCCATTTGGGATGCAGTTTAGAGAGATGGAGATCAATACGAGAGTACTGGGGAAATGAACTTTGCTTGTGGTGTTGGATGTGGAACATCAGTAATGGTGAGAGGCAGCTACCTGGCCAGAAATTCAGTCTCAGACCCCACAGCTGCAATCTGTCCCCCAGGGGCTTCGATGTGAACTTGAAATGACAAGGTTTTGACTGACTCCATGACTGGGTCCTGTAGATTTTCTTTTTAGACAGCTTAAGAAGGAAGCCATTGTGGTCCAGAAGTAATCTCAGACTCACTGAAATCCCAAATGCAGTGAAACCACGAGACGGAGTGCCCTCACGCCCAAATCATTGAAACGAGGATCTAAGTTTGTCTTTCCTAATTAATTAGGTCAACAGCAAGCAGCTCACCTCTGTTATCCTGGAAGTTTGAGCATGTTTTTGTATGGCTACGTGAATATGTTTTTTTCATTGTATTTCCCACAGGTAGTGAGGACTTGGAAGGGAAGGGTTTTGATATACTGTAAAATACTGCACATTACTTCATTCTCATGTTTGAGGCTTGTTTAAGACAGCATTTTGAATAACTTGTTACCAGGTTGTTGCCCTTACTACCCATCTTCATAAAACATTGTTGGAGTGGGGTGACACTAATTTATCCTAAGCGAACAGTGTAGGTCGGGAGAAACTGTTTGCATTTGGAAAAGCTGAGTTTCACTGCGTATTTTCCGAGTATAGCCATGCATGTTTCCCATAGTGACCCCGCACACCCATTTTTTAAATTTCCAGTTATGTGGTAGAGGAGAGGAAACACACTTAGTTATCAGATGTGTCATGTCCGACGCCACCCTCCGCCTGTCTCCCATACCCGGGAAGGACATGCTCTGCCTATGGTTCTCGAGGTTCCCACCTCCCTGCATATCTGCTCAGTACCTGGAGATAGGTCTCTAGAGCTGTCCATACAACCCAGTTACTCAGGGGAGCTCCCTTGCTCAGGTGGTTTCTGATCCTCTGCTTCCGAAGTTCAGGTTTCAGAGAAGGGTGGACCCGATCCCTGTGAATGTTTAGAATAGCCTCATGCACATAAACAGACCAGAGATTACACAAAGCTTCAGTGGTGTGAGGCGGGAAATTCCATCTACCCTTCTGTTGGTTGTGGCCCAGCTCGTGTGTCACGCCCCAAATGCCGTGTGACCTCATTACCATGTCATCAGTGATGCCTTCTGCTATACTTATGTGGCCCATGATGGGGTATCCAGAATGAAGATAACCTGGGGGGGGGAGGAATAGCAGGAAGGTGATGAGGTGGCATGTGTAATGGCTTTTTGAAGACTACATCTCCACCATCCCAGAAAGCCCTGGGACACACCGAGTAAGCTCACCCTGGCCCCGCCCACTACGAAGGTTTGTTTACAGCCAGCCCATCAGACTCTCTTCTCTTTCTCTTGGACAGACTGTGACACCCGCCTGTGTTTCCCTGTGAAGGATATGTGTATGGAATGCGATGCTGACTGGCACCGTCCCTTATCTCCTCTATTTTTAGATGGGTGTCACATGTGTGGCTTGTGTCTGGGTGTCCAACACTGAGGGGGAACAGTAAGGTTCTCCTCCAGTTTAGTCTTAACCTTAAGGGATCATTTTGTAAGTCTGCAGATGGCAATTAGTTTTCTCACCGTCCCCTCCACACCCATTGTTTCTCCTGTCTTAGTCAGCATTAACAAGTCCTCTTGACACCCCTGAAGCTTACTGGGTACCCATCGCTTGTCTTTTCTCTTGCCCAATTTTGGTTCCATTCAATTATCTTCCATGAGAACACGTGTGAAGAATTCACAGATTTTACTTCTCACTCCAACTATCCTGTAACGCTTCACATTTTTTTTTTTTTTTTTTGAGATTAAATGATGATGATGGCCTACATTCTCCACTGATCTCTATAAAATTATGTCATCAATTGATGCTCAACTCTCAGAGTATTCATACGGAGTACCTACCAAATGAAATCTGCTTGTCAAGTACAACCCTCTCAGGCCTTTGAAAAGGGAAGGGCGTGGCTGCCAGCCTAGCTACAGCCTGTACAATCTCTTCCCAGAGTTGGAGCAGTGGGCGTGGATCCTGAAGGAACTTGAGATGGTCAGTTGGGATGGTCAGGATAATATTGTCTGTGGCTAGTTCTCCCCAGGGGGCTTCGCTGTATTTGGTAACATTCTCCCATTCCTTCTGGGTCGTCATACCTGGAAATAAAGGTTATACACCACGTTTCCTGGGTTTCAACTGTAGCCCGTCAATTGTGGGTCACACAGACAGATAACTTGGTAATAAATCTTTTTTTTTTTTTTTTGTCTTCCCTTGTCCTCCCTTTAGACTTCCTAGAAGAGGGTGCTCATATTTCTTAGCCCCTTTCTGTCTTGGGACTCACCACTCCCTGAACCCTCCATTGGCTTCTCTCAAGCCAGGTGCCCTCTCCCACTCCAATGTCCCTTCCGCTTTGTGCCCATTATGAGACTGGGTCTCCTACTCACCCATCCTGAAGTATGGAGCAGACACAGCCCCACTGATGGTGACAGACACACCTTGATGGTTGTAATTGTGGGGAACGATGATGTAGAGAAGCCCCCCATAGAGCCAGGAGATGGACTTCTGGGATGAATTTAAGTGGTATTGGTACGTCATCACAGGAGGGCGGTGGTAAGTCTTTGCTTTACTTATGTTGTCCGTGTGGCAACCAATGAGGACCTATCACGGGGAGCAGAGGTCATCATGAGAATGGTCGAACCACCTCTTCTCTGTGTATATGTGTATGTATGTATATATATGTGTATATGTATGTATATATGTATGTTTATGTTTATGTGTATGTATATGTATGTTTATGTGTATGTGTATATGTATGTATATGTATGTTTATGTGTATGTGTATATGTGTATATATGTGTGTGTATGTGTATATGTATGTATATATGTATGTGTATGTGTATATGTGTATATATGTGTATGTGTATATGTGTGTATGTGTATGTGTATGTGTATATGTGTGTATGAGTATATGTATGTATATATGTATGTGTATGTTTATGTGTATGTGTATATGTGTATATATGTGTATATATATGTGTGTGTATGTGTATATGTATGTATATATGTATGTGTATGTATATATGTATATGTATGTATATATGTATGTGTATGTGTATATGTATGTATATATGTATGTGTATGTTTATGCTTATGTGTATGTGTATATGTGTGTATATATGTATATGTGTATGTGTATATGTATGTATATATGTATGAGTATATGTATGTACATATGTATGTGTATGTTTATGTGTATGTGTATATGTGTATATGTGTATATATATGTGTATGTGTATATGTATATATGTGTATGTGTATGTGTATATGTGTGTATGTGTATATGTATGTATATATGTATGAGTATATGTATGTATATATGTATGTGTATGTATGTATATATATGTGTGTGTGTATATATGTGTGTGTATGTGTATATATATATGCATATATGTGTATATGTATATGTGTATGTGTATATGTATGTATATATGTATGTGTGTATGTATGTATATATATGTGTGTGTATGTGTATATATGTGTGTGTATGTGTATATGTATATGCATATATGTGTATATGTATATGTGTATGTGTATGTTTATGTGTGTGTAAGAGGTCTGGCAGAGGTGGCACAAGAACCTTAGAATGACAAGGGTCACGCTCATAAGGAGAATATTTCTACTACTTAGGCACTTTCTCCAGGGCGCCCTTACTTGTTGGTGACCACTCTTTGTTCTCTGTAGAGTTTGGGGATTAAAAAAAAAAGAATTAAATAAAACTAGCTCCAAGGTAAGTATTGACCCAGAGAGCACACTGCCCATGTCTCTGCCATTTTCTTTGGGTCTCCATAAGTGAGCACTGTGGTAAACAGTTTATGGAGTTGAAGCTTGGAAAACATTTGGACAGTATTTCAGAGACTCCAAGACAGAAAGAAGGACGAGAGAAGCTTTGACAGTGAGTAGAGATTGAGAGACATTTCTAAGCATCTATGGCGTGTCAAGGCTCAGCTTTCCAATGACTAATATCTTTGTCTATAAAAGGGGGGGCTGGTGAGGTTGTTGGGAGAATCTAAAATGTTACTGAGGAGGGGCAGGAGGATCTCTGTAAGTTTGAGGCTGCCTGGCCTATACACAGAGCGTTCCAGGATAGCCAGGGCTACTTAGAGAGACCCTGTCTGAAATAAACACAGAAATCGCTAGAAGAGAACGCAAAGCTACTATGGATATGGCAAAAGTTCACTTACTGGGGAGCCCAGTGCATTACCTTCAGCTTGGCGTTAATGGCTTCCCTGGGAAGTGTGATTTGGGCCACCTGACCTTCAGGCAAGTAGAGTCCGGTGCTCACCCAGGAACTGCGGTTGTCTGATGGGAGTCATAAGGACAGTTGTCTTTTCATTCATCATTTCACCTTCACTCAGAATCCCGACCCCACCAGCAGAGCTACAGGGGCTCCCAGACAATCCTTTAACCACCCAAGCTGCCGGTGTTCCTAAACTTCCCTTCTTAAAAGTCCACAGAAAGAAAAAATGGACTTTTAAGAAGGAAACACCGAGTAGCAATGCTGACACCAGCCAGCCAGCCCCCTGATTCTCCAGTCCTGAAAGCCCAGGGTCCCCTCTCCATTCCTCACCTGGGCTGATTTTAATAACCACTGGAGATTCTGTGGGAGGTAGTAAGGAGGGAGGAGGAAGCAGCTGAGATACATCGACTCCGGATTTGAATAATTCGTAAGCCAGGGAAAGCAGAAAGGCCTGAGAGCTGCCTTTTAAGATGGGGTGTTTCTCACTCACGCTTGGGAAGCCCTCACGTTGGATGATTTTTAGGGCATGTCCCCTCACAGAGTCATAGATAGAAATTCTCTGATGTGCCATTTGAAACATGTAGGAGCAGTCTTTCACGAGCTTCTTCAGCAACTTCTCTTGTGATACGAAATTCTGGCTGTAGATCTTGGACTCAAATTGGGCCAGGGCTTTGCGGATGTGGTAGTCTATCACCCAAGGGTTTGGGACTGGGAAGGAGCCTTGGTTGGCTGCCTGGCTTGTGATGCCAAGGCCAAAGCATTTAAGGATGATGTTATTTGGGTACCGACTCATACACTCAGAATCTTGGTTCACGTGTCCCTGTAACCAGGCCTCTGCACCAACCAGCAAGCCACCGCCTTCTGCAACAAATTCCTCTACCTCCTTGGGATCCATATTGGTGAGTGAGCAGCAGCAAAAGACACTCAAGTCGCTGGTCAGATGCTCCGTTTCCCTCCACTGGAAGCCGCTGTCTGGCAACATAGACTTCAGTGCTTTCATTTCCGAAGCCAACCCAACCCTGCCTGTGTGAGGCCCCATCAGCCAGCGCAAAGCATTGAGTACAAATGGCAGCATTCTATCACTAAGCATCAAACTCTTGTGTCCCCCCAACACCACGCGGCCATGGCCACAGCGGGCAGCTGCAAGGAAGCAGTTGAATGAGTTGTCTACGCCCAAGGGAAAGGCCCGCTGCCCGTGTACCAGCAGCTGGGAGGGGACTGCCTCTGTGTCAATATCCATCCCAGATATCCCTTCCAGGAGCCGCTGCTGGTCATCCTTGATCTCATCCTCACACCTGGAAAGGAACGGTTCTCATGTCAGTGAGGAGAAGTGAGTATACACAGGGCAGCAAAGATGGTCCAGGACTTCAGTGCTTTCGGCACAAAACAACCTTTTACGACACCTGTGATCACAACATTCAGGAGGCAGAGGCAAGCAGATCTCTACAAGAACCACAGAGACCAACCTGACCTACAAAGCAAGTTCCAGGACAGCCAGGGCTGTTACATAGTAAAACCTTGTTTTGAAAAAGAAACAAATGAAAAAAAAAAGTGAACGGATGAGAGGTTTTTTTTTTTTTTTTTTTTTTAAATCTCATTTTGATGCATCTTCAAATCAGCTTCAACTGAGAGCATTGAACAGGACAAGACCTCTATGTATCACACAACGAAGCTTGACATATACATAGAAATCATCCTAGTAAAACTTCCCAGAGAACTGCTGCCGATTCTAATACTTAACTTGCATCTTTGTATCATTAACAGTGTCACATAAATTAGTGTGTAATCAGCTTTGGGCATGAGTCACCGGTAGAGCACTCACCACCCCTGTGAAAGGCCTTGGTTTGCAACCCCAATACTGGAAAAAACAGAAACAACAGCAATTTAAGTGGATAAAACTGGAAATTAGAGATAGTTGCACTGAAGGAGATAAACCAGGCTCACAAACTTTACATATTTCCTCCCATATGCAGAATTTTTAAAGAATTATATAAAAGTATAAGAGGGATTATTTAGGAAGAGAGCCAGGGGGAAGATGAATCCCAGACAGGGTAATGGGGTGACTATGAGGAACCTGTGTGACGTGGATGCACAATGCTACCATAATGCATTATAAATATAAGCTGATAACAAGAGGAAGTAAGGGGAATGGGCAGAAAGGAAAGAGAGACTGGAGGGCAGGAGAGGGAAGGGATGGGAAGATAAGAGGAAGGGAATAAAGGAAAAAACAAAACTGGAAATAGTGATCCAGGGGAGAGAAGGAGGGAGGGGGTAGGGAGGGAGGGGGTAGGTAGGGAGGGAGGAAGAACTGTATGTAAAATAAGATATGTAAAATAAGAAAAAAAAGTGATCACAGAAGCTATGTGTATATATGTCACCAAAAACAAAAAAACAAAAAAACCCAAAAAAACCCACAAAGCAAAAACCTACAAAAACTGCAGGGTATTGGACAAAAGGCGGTAGGAAATATTTGCAACATGTAAAAAACGATAAGCAGTTTCTATAATACAGAAAGGACAGTTAGTAACGAGTAAGAAAAAGATGAAAGTTAAGTAGAAACACAGAAGAGCAGACATTTCAAGAAAGAAATAAGAATTGTTATAAATATTTTAAAAAAATTTTCTTCGAATTGGTAGTCAGAAAACACAAATGAATAAAGTTTCTATTCCATAGTGACAATATACTAAACAAAACCTTATGATATTTAGTACTAGTATTAGTATAGGCTGTGTTTTGCTATAAAAGTTAACATAGCCTTTTAAAATGGCAGTTTTCAATTTCAAAAGACAATTCATAACAAATATTTTTAATTGGCCTTTTCCTGATTAGATGAGGTGTAAAAACTTGCTGTATGTGATGAGCTGTAGATACTCTTGTGGAAAGTTTTAACAGCAAGTATTGATAATAACTTAAATTTCTCCTCTTCTGTATCATGTCATAGCTACTCTCTCTATTTTTGTTTCTGTTTTTGTTTTTTAGACAGGGTTTCTCTGTGTAGCCCTGGCTGCCCTGAAACTCACTCTGTAGACCAGGCTGGCCTGGGACACAGAGAGTTATCCACCTCTGCCTCCAGAGTGCTGGGATTAAATGTGTGTGTACCAGCACCACCCAGTACTATAGTTACTCTTAATGGAATTTTTTTGGATGAAAAGCATTGGGCAGTTGATCCAATCCCACAGTCAATGAAAATCAGCATTCATCCCTTTCTTATCAAACCTTTATGAAGATTCCTGCTCCACTACAGAAGAAGATGCCACAGGGCTCTCTCTAGCTGTCTCTCCACACTTTGCCACTTTTAGCTCAGATGTTACCCATTCCTGATGGCCCTACTTTGCTCCAGGAGAGAGGTTCATGAATGTAAAGCTACACAGTTTATTCCTGTCACATTTTCCTTGCTAGCCCTGGAATAGATTGACATTGTGTTTGATTGATTGATTGATTGATTGATTGATTCATTCATTCATGTTTAGTCCCTATTCACAATGCCAGGTCTTGCATGATGTTCTAAAAGGACAATGATAAGCAACAAAACAGACATAGTTAACTTTTTAAATTTCTCTGTGTGTGAGGGAACATGTGTACCTATGCTTGTTTACTTGTGTGTGTGCTCACATCTGTGTGTAGATGCGAATGTATGCGCGTGCAGATCGTGGCTACCTGAACTGGTGTTTAGAAGTCTTCATGGCTCACTCCCCTCTTTCTCTATTGATGCTGACCTCTCACTTGAACCCAGACATTACCCATTCAGAAGCAGCTTCCTTGTCTCCACCTCCCACATACTGGATTATTGTATGGCCTCCATGCCAACCTCCCATTCCTGTGGACTCTGGACTTCTAATTACACTTGCTTAGCAAGGACTTTTCCTCCTCAGCCATCTCTCCAGACGTGAACAAACACAATTTATTCCTCATACATTTTGTAGACCTTTTCTGTACTTACCTTCAAGTTGTAACCACTCCTTTATAATTACCTACGAAGAGGAGACTCAGTAGTAAGTAAAACAAAATACCCCAACCCCAAAGTATTTAATAGCAAGTCTATGCTAGAGAACATAAGATAGTGTTGCTTAACTTCTATGATGGTCTGTATAGGAATGGCCCCCATAGAGTTCCATATTTGAATGCTTGGTCACTAGGAAGTGACACTATTGGGAAATGTGGCCTTGTTGGAGGAAGTGTGACAATGGGGATGGACTTTCAGATTGCAAACGCTCAAGCCAGGCCCAGAGTCTCTCTCTGCCTCTCTCTCTCCCTACTGCCTGCCAGTCTAGATGTAGAGCTCTTGCCGCCTTCTCTAGCAGGATGTCTGCCATCCCTCCGTGATGATAATAGACTAAACTTCTGGACCTGTAAGCTATCCCTAATTAAATGTTTTCCTTTATGACTTGCCATGGCCGTGGTGTCTCTTCACAGTAATAGAACACTAAGACAACTACCATAGGTGGTGATTACATTAGTATTTATAGTTATTTCACTCTGTGATAACCAGCCTGTCCACTGTTAGGCTGAAAGCTCCTGTTAAGTAGGGTAGTTGGCCTGATACTTAAAAAGAGAGGGAAACATCACTTACTTAACATAAAGTGTGAGAGTAGGTATCTCTTTAGAGACCTCAAACCAGTCTCTATCCCCACAGACATCTGTGAAGTACACTCCGGCCACGCTTGTCACCTGGTTCCCAGGGAAACTGGACAGCACCCTGCCACTGCCATGTTGACTGGCCCAGTACCAGGCCTGGCCCCCAATGAGCAAGCCCCCGCCACGCTTCACAAACTGGACCAGCTTCTCAGTCACGGTGTCACTGTAGGCATCAGTGCAGTAAACACCCAGAGTCTCTCCAGGTTCAGGCTGAACCAGTGCCTGTAGATCAGAGCCACTTAGGATGCTAACTAGAGATGCCAAGGAGGGATGCACTACAATGTGAGCCCCTGGGGAGGGGCGGAGCCACCTCACTGCATTGAGAAGAAATGGGGCCAAGCCAGCATGCAGCAGGTAGCCCTCGTGGGACATGACCACCAGGCGGCCCTGGCCATAGGAAGAGGCAGCAATGAGCACCTGTCCCTTGTCATTCACCATCACCGGGAAGGCGGCCTCCCCAGTGAGAAGGAGTTCACAAGGGACAGATTCTTTGGGAAGAGCCCAGCTGGTTACTCCATTCATGAGGGCCTCAAAGGCGGCAGCGGGAGTTGTTGCCATGGTCCTGCCAGCTGCTTCAGTGGACACGTGGACTCTGGATGGTGAATCAAAAAACAGGTACTAAGTGAATGAGAGCAACTAAGTGTTCTTAAACAGGGGCTTGCATGAGAAAGCCTATCCTCAGGCTTAAGAAGTCAGAGTACTTACCTCTCCTCTGACTTCCTGGGAGCTTCGCCCTCAGGAAGTATTTTCATCATTCAAGGTATTTCTTACTATCTCTTTCCTACTTCCACCCAGATGCACCCCATGACTCTCTTTCATTGACTTAGTTCTCCTCTCTTCTAGCTCCATGCTGCCCATCGGACACTGTAGTCACAGCTGCTCTTCATCTATAAGATTCCCATGGCTTCCCCAACCCAGGCTTCTTTAATTCACTCAGACCCTTGATTTTGTTAAGCATATTACAGTTACCAGCCCCAATTCTTATTCGTGAGGAACTGAGCTCATCTTTACTTTCTCAGAAGGGCAAACATTTGAACTTATTTCTTTCCGTGTAAAGAAGATACCATCAACCTTGGGAGGTCTGATGTAGAAGTTGATTTGTTTAGAGACTGGCACATGCATCCATCAAAAGCTGACTCCTATATATTCATCACTCTCCCCGGTCACTCAGGATGATGGGGAGCAGCACATTTTTGGAATCATGCTTGCCTTCTCTTTCCTCCTCTATAAACACCCCATCATCAAAACTTGCAACGGATGCCTCTAGTCTGCTCCAGGACCTTAATTAAGGCTTCAGGCTTGAACTGTACAAATCGTCACATGAGCTCTCCTGGTGAGAACCCTCACTGATGGTTATTTTTACTGTCAAGTTGAGACAACCTAGACCTACCTGGGAAAAGAATGTCACTCAGGGATTAGCCTGTGTGCATGTCTTAGGGATGGCTATCATATTTGTTTGTTTTGCTTTTTCAAGACAGTTTCTTTGTATAACAACCCTGGCTGTCCTGGAACTCACAGAGATCCGCCTGCTTCTGCCTCCCCAGTGCTGGGATTCAGGGTTGCCTTGATTGTTAATTAGGGGGATAGAACCAAGGAGCCACCGCTCCCTGTGTTGGGTTCTGGACTGTGTAAGAGCAAAAGAAGCAAGCAAGCAGGAGGCACAGAGCATTCATTTCTCTTTTTTCCTGGGGTGTGGTGTGACATCCTCTTAAACCCCTACCCCGTGAACACCCTGAGATGATGGGCTATAACCCGAAATTGTGGACTAAAATAAATCTTTCCTCCCCTGAGTTACTTTTTGTCAGGGTCTTCGTTAGCCCAAGAGAAATATAAGCAGAGAAGGCGGCTCACTCCTGGGAAAACTGGGACCCTCCTTTCAGTTTGGAAATGGAAGTATGGGCTCTGCCTCACCATGACATTTTAGTTTTATACTCCATTCTATTCTCAATAAAGAGTCTATTAAAAAAAAAAAAGGAGAATCTGACTTCAGACTTGTAGTCTGCAACAGCTCATTTATTGCAAGCTGCCACGTGTCTTCTTGCTTTTGCTGTCTTCCATTATTCAGTTACTAAGAGAAGCCCGGTAGCAAGGCACTTGCCTTTATTCTGAGCACAGAGACTTATTCATACAAAGCACAGGGGGCAGGGTCTTTAGACGCAAACAGGGCTTTGACTCATCCTGAAGTCAGATTGTGAGCAGGTGTTGCTACAGGAACAACATGCCTTCCCAGTGAGCGATCCCTCCACACTCTTTGCCGGCTGGGGCTAAGGCCCAAGCAAGAGGCAAGCTTGAACAGAAGGTTTTACGAATCTACACAACGTAGGCTTATGCATTCCCCAAACACTGTCATCTTTAAATCTCTTTGTCCCTGACCCAGGTTACACGTTGTACAATTTAAACAGACACAGGAGACTGTGAGTCTGGCTGCTCAGGCAGATAGGAGATTTACACAGCAAAGCCACTGCCAGAGTTATTTCTTAAGTACACCTGTGTTGCTCTTTTCAAAGAGTTGTCACCCAGGGTCATCTTGCTGGACTGGCAGAGTTACGTTTCTCCTGATAAGAGCACAGGGGACTTAATGGCAGACTAGACTTGATGGTGGCTGTGGCCCCATGCTGTCCTTCTCAAGCTGCCCTTAGAGGTATGATTCAGGGATGGGCAAAATGGCTGCTTGTAAGTCAGGGATAATTTCTTTGTTATGGGCATGGAGCGAAGCGGTAGGTGAATAAGTGTGTACATCCTAGCATTCTATACTTCCCTTAACAGGCCTGGTTAGCAGCCTGTTCATCTCTGGGGTATTTTGGAGGTGGTGCTCCTTAGCCTAAATTCTCCTTGTGGGACTTAATGTCTCCTAAATAAATCTATTAGAAAAAGAAAATTCTTTTAAATTTAAATGGTTCTCAACCCTTTGTCGAACCTCCAACTCTAAAAGAATTTATATTACAATTCATAACAGTAGCAAGATTATAGTATTGAAGTAGTAATGAGATACTTTTCAGGTTGGGGAGTCACTGCAACATGTAGGGTAGGCACTAAAGGGTCATAGCATGGGGAAGGTTGAGAACCATTGCTGTAGAGTATCAGCTTTATTATTTCTTTCACATCCGCATGGCACTGAGAGGCTTCCCCAGCTGACTGCACAGACACCTCTCCAGCTAGCAAGGTTGCTGAAGAATGAGAGGAGACTTATGTTCATTCTGAAAAGCAAGACGGATAGCCAAGACTCTCCAACTTCAAGAGCAGCCCAGCCTGTCAGCTGTAGCTGGTGACTGGTTTTCAGACAGTTGAAAGACTTGCTTACCCCACGCCAGCTTCAGAAAGAGCAGGCGAGGCACGCTCCCCTCTTAGTGTAGCTGCTGATTAGGCAATTGTCTACTTAGTACATGGCTACTTTTTCTGTTACTGAGGTAGCCAGAGACATATGCAAAGAAACTTTTACTTGAACAAAGAAATGGATAGTTTCTTTTTTAAAAAAAATTATTTATTTATTTTTATTTTATGTGCATTGGTAATTTGCCTGCATGTATGTCTGTGTGAGGGTGTCAAATCTTGGAATTACAGACAGTTGGGAGCTGTCATGTGGGTGGTTGCTGGGAATTGAACCCAGAACCTCTGAAAGAGCAGGTAGTACTCTTAACTGCTAAGCCATCTTTCCAGTCCAGAAGTAGTTTCAATCAACAGATTCTAGAAGGAGTACTGATAATACTCAACATCATTTCAGAAGCAAGTATTCAGAGAGAGCTTTAAAAACTCATCTGCTGGCTTTGCTTGAAGGGGGAAGGATGTTGTTCGTCTCCTCAGGTCATAGGAGATCTTATCAGAGATTCTAGGTGAGGTAGAACCAGTCCAGAACTGAGAGAGAGAGAAACATTCTGCCACCCACCTAATGACAAGGGACAGGGTGGCCCTTGAGAGGATGGGTTTGCATAAAGTGAGACGCTTCTACTCATACTTTTTCTCTCAGATGGGTTAGAGGGTCCTTCCCTCTTTCCAGTATGAGGTAAAAATAACACAAGGCCCTTATCATTGTGTTTGCTGGATCTTGGACTCTGCAGCCTCTAGATCTATGAACCCAAATCAGCATCTTTCTTCTTTATATACCATTTTTTGGGGGGTACCTTTTATTATTATTATTTTTTTACAGCAACAGAGAATATAATAAACCATAGTGTAACCACAAGCCCAAGGTACAGTTCCCAGCTCTAAAATCCAAAGAAAGGATGTTGGTAACATCCCTTTCCTTCCATGCCTACACAGCAGAGACTTAATATTTGAGCAAGAGCCACATCACTCACCTGGGAGTCTTCTGACTGTAGCTCAGGTCTCCTGAGGAGAAGAGATGTCTGTGTGGATTTAGGGTGGATGATCTGGAGATTTCATGCATAAGGAAAGAGGTATGATCCCTTTCCGGTAGGATCCTTCTTCCTGCTTCCTCTTGGAAGGGTGGTGCTTGGCTTGGAGATGTCTGTAAACCCCTAAGGGACACCGAGGCTGTACTTCTTGTGAGTCTGTGAGTCATTTCTTGAGGGGTCTGTGCCTCTAACCCTTGCTGAAGTGACCTGAACTCTGAGTTTTTCAGGCTTCTTCAGTTGCAACAGTAGCTAACTGTATCTCCAGGAATCAGCTCCTTCCTCAGTAAGCTAGTCTTTCCTTGTGGTAAGCAAAGGGGTCCCTCAAAGCTTCCATAATCTTCAGAAGCAAACCAGGAGTGTTAGCTCTAATCACCAACTCGACACAACTGCGAATCATCCAGGGAGAGTCTCAATAAAGAATCGTGTCCCCGTGGTTATGTCTATGGAGGATTGTCTTAATGAAGTTAATTGGTATGGAATATCCATAGCACTGTGGGTAGTACCGTTCCTTAGGCAGTGAATCCTGAACTGTTAAAAGAATGGAGAAAATGGGCTAACTAAGAGCAAGTAAAGGGGCAAGCGTGTGTTGGTTCTCTCTCTGCTCTTGACTGTGGATGTGATTAGCTGGCCAGGTTCCTGTTAGTTTGGCTTCCTCACTGGACTGTAACCCGAATCAGTGAGAGAGATAGAACCTATTTTGCTCTGAAGCTGCTAAGTAAAACTAGGCCAGTGGGTGAATATCATAGACCATGATGCCTGAGTGAGGCAAAAGGCTTTAAAAGTATGGACAGAAGCAGCGAGATCTGTAATCAACCATGGTCAAATCCCATTGAAGAATTTCTTTGGAAGACCCATGCTGATCTTCAGTTAGGAAACTGGAACGTCACTACTTAGCCAGATGGTGCCAACTGGGGAATTGTGAGTTGGGTGATTGTCACTGTGGTGAGAGGCACAAAGCAAGGTACTGGTATAGGTCATAGGCAGCTTAGCTGTGGCCTCCCTTATGATGAGTACTGATTCATGAAGATTGACTCACCCAAAGACAGCAGGCTAAATACCCATTCACTAGAATCAAGTCACTGATACATTGACTTACGAGCCTACTACCTAATCTCTTGATTTTTTTTCTTGCCATTTGTATAACACTCAGGGTTTTGTACCTAACGAAAGACATATTTTAACTAGTCATGAAAACATGCCTAATTTAAATTTGGGATACTTTTATTTTAATTTCTTATTTTATCTTATTTTTCTTTTTCATTTGTGGGGTACCTATTCATGTGAGTATGTATGTTTGCCCATGTTTTTGTAGGGTGTACATGGGAAGTGTGTGTATGTCGATGTCAGAGGTTGAATTTGGGAACATTCCTCAACTGATCTTACACCATATGTATTCAGGTTCTCTCAATGAACTAGTCTTGCTAGCTTAGTCTGGGCATTCCTTGTCTGTGCCTTAGGATTGCCATGGGATCTGTATAGGTGTCTTAGGAAGCATTATGGGGGCTGCCATGCCCACCCACTGTTGCCATGGAATCTACGGGTCCTCACACTTAGATGGCAAACATATGAACTGCTGGGCCATCTCTCCCACCCTGTGCTTTGTAATTCACAACCACAACTAGAAGATTTCTCCAATGGTTCTTTCTACCAAAGACCTCTTGCTGTGTAGCTCAAGGGAAACAGAATGCAGAGTAAGCCTTTTTGGGAAAAAGATGGGTGAAGAGGAAAATGTACACTTAAAAAAAAAAAAAAGATCGAAAATAGATTAAGCTGGACACCATCTAAAGTGCGTATGACCTCAGTGCCTCCACCAATCAGAAAAGTGGTAAGAAAAACCGAGAGCCGACCCTTTAAGGAGAAAGAAGAAACAAACAAGCATCAAGTTAGTTATTTGAGATAACAGGTCTTTGCAAAGAAAACAGGAGGACTGAGAAAGCAAAAATAACAATTGAAAAAGGAGCAAAGTAGGAGGTCACCCGGTGGCAGCATCATAGCATGGAGATACTGCAAGAAACCCATACATTCGGACATTCAGACAAAAATAAGTGGGTTGTTTAGCAGAAAGCTTCCAAAACTGAGCTGGAAATGCTAACTAATATAAAAGACGAATTCTATTGTGAAGAAATTTTCAGACTGTGTCTTGAGAGCTGTTTGAAAATTTCAAAGGACAGATAGTTTTAAAAGTTATGAAGCGTTTCCAATAAGGCAAGGTAAGGAACACCATATAACTTATTTTACGAAAGATGTAAGGTTTTTGGCAAAACATGGTCAGAACACTACATGGTAATTATAGGTCTGCCTAACCTCTAAGTTTAGATCAAAGAGTCCAAACAACAGCATCACAACTGTAAACAGTAATTTACATAGATACTAATATACATGCCTAATTGGGTTAATGCCAGTTGGGACTGAATATTAGTTTAACATCAGAAAACACATTACTACCTTCGCCTATTTGAAAGGTGAAAAAAAAAATACGTGATTGTTTCAGATGTTCAACAAATACTTTTTGTTAAACTCGGAGGTTTTTCATAAAAATCGCTTAGAAAATAAATGCAAGCTTTTCAAATCTGATAACAGGTGTGTGTAGAATCTCAGTGAAGCAGAATAATTAAGTGGTGAAAAGACCAAAGATTTCCCTTTGAGATCAAGAATTGGAACTATTATCTATTTTTAGCCGACACACAACACTTATACCCACTGTGGGAATGCATGACGACATTTCTTTCTTTAAAAAAGATTTTATTTTTATATATGTGTATGTCTGTGTGAGAGTATGCACATCTATTTGTAGGTGACTGTGGAGGCCAGAAGAGGCTGTTGGATTCTCTGGACGTGGGGCTGCAGGTAAGTCGTTAATGGCCCAATTCAGATGATGAGAATCGGATTCTGCTCCTACACTCAAGTATGGTTAATATACCCTGTAAGAAATACTCCATTGGAGAAAACTGATTTTTCCGTTGGCCAGTGGGTATCAGTTGCCGATAGCTTCTTGGTTAGAGCTGGGAGCTCTTCTCAGTGTGAGGACCCAGTCTGTCTTGAACCTGTGCAGGCCCTGGGTGCATTGGAATAGTCTCTCTATAAGAACCTCTGCACCAGGCTTATTGTGTCTGGAAGGCAAGGTTTCTTTGGAGACATCCACCCCCTCTGGCCCTTGAGGCATGGTTTGATGAAGAGATCCCATTTAGGATTGGGTGCTCCAAAGTCTCCCGTTCTTCTCACAGGGTCCAGTCATGAGTCTCTGTGCTAGTTCCCATCTTCTTTAAGAAGAAGCTTCTCTGACGATGGCCGAGTGAAGTATTGTCCTCTGAGTATAGCTATATGATATTAGCATTCATTTTATTGCTCTGTTCCTTTAGCACAACAATCTTACTCGGTTTTCCTCTGTACCGCGTCACATCCAGCTTTAAGAATTCTATCCATTTCTTTGCCTGTATTCAATTGTGTGGCTTTTGTCCTTCATTATGGCAGGGCCATAAAATACATCTATTAATTGGCATATTTTAACTTGCCTTGCATGCTTGGGTTACATTGACCATAAGGAAATATTTTTGATGAGCTATTAAATTCACTTATTTTAGTTATGTTGTTTTCAATCTGTTTTTTTTTTGTCAGGGATATTGATCTATACTTACTGTTTGTTGCCGTGTCCTTATTTTATTTTAGCATCCCAGTAATTTGGGGTAGATAAAAGGGATTTGAAAGGGTGACGTTCCTTTCAATTCTTTGGGATGGTTTGAGAAGAATTGGAGTTATTTCTTCTTTTATCACCAAAGAGTCAAAGCCAGCTCATTATAGAGATATTTGCATACTCTCCTTCACTGCTGTACTATTCCTAGCGCTCAAATTACAAAATCGCCCAGTGCCCATCAGTGGACAATTGAATAAAGGAAATGTGCTACACCTACACGGGGAACACTCACTAAGCTATAAAATGGATGAAGTTGTGCTGCTTTTAGGAAAATGGATGGAAGTGGAAATCATTTTGTGAGATTAAATGAACCCCTCCTGCGGGGACAAGTATCAGGTTTGTCTCACGTGTGAAATCTGGCAGGGGAGGGAAGAGCAGGGGCTATAAGGGTGGGTCTGTTAGGATGCTGAGTGAGAAGGGGGAATGGGAGAGGGTCGGTGAGATTAACAAAAGAAGAGCGAGAGGAGAAGAGGAAGAAAAGCAATGAGAGGCTATGGTAAGCTACGTCAAGCGCACGAACGATGAGCGTGGATTTCAAACCGAAGCCCCTTGCTTTGTTTATTTAGTTAAGCATACCCCTGGATACTTGATGAAGCTGAGGAGTGCAGCCATCAACGCCGAGCTTTCCTTTGTTCAGAAACTACCATTGCTCACTCAAATGAGCCTTTTCATTGGCCCTGTTGAGTTTTACCAGGTCTTTACTCATGATTCGGTTTTGGTAGATACCCTTTAGGGATGGATTGCTAACCACTGGCTCACGTATCTAAACACTTGGCCCTCACCTAGTGGTGCTGCCTCGAAAGGTCGTGGAGCCTCTAGTAGGAGAATGGAGCCCAGTTGCAGGAACTGTTACTATGGAGTGAGCCCTGACAGCTGTTTCCTGACAAGGTTCTGGCCCAAGATGCGTCTGCTTTCTGTCCTGCTGAGGCTCGGAGAGCCTCAGATGTAAGCTGCTACTTGCAGGAATTCCAACAAGGTTTTCCCTCACGATGAACTGTATTCTCTGAAACTGTGAACCAAAAGAAACCCTTTCCTCATTAAATTGCTCTATAAGGAGTTTGTCACAGCAGTGTGCCAATAACTCACATCAGCTCGGGAATTTATCTATGTTTCCTAACCTTCAAATGACATACGGTGATCATGATATTCTCTTATGAGTCTTTTCTTTCTTGGTATCAACTATAATGTTTCCTATTAACCTCTGCTTTTATTTATTTAAATCACCCCTTTCCCCCCCTGTATAGAAAGAACTGTTGGTTTTATATTTTCATTAGAAATCTTTTTATCAAGTTAACATTTTGTAATTTTTAAGTCTTAATTTTATTTATGTTTGCACTGGTTTTGTTATTTCTTTCCTTCTAAAAATACTTATTATATTTTGTTCAAATAATCTTCCCTGATAAAGTAGAGAATCAAAATCCTCAAATATTATTGTATTAGAGTCTCTCTCTCTCCATTGAGGTCTAAGAGTTTTTGAAATACACAATTGTGTCTTTGGTATTAGACACCTTTATGTCTACAATGGTTATTTTCTGCAAAGAATTGATCTTGATTAATACATAGTGATTTTTTTTTACTTAAAAGCAATTTTATAAGCTGTAATTGCATACACATTCTTGCTCTTAGTTTTCTCCATAGTAAATCCCCATTTTCCATTTATGTATGCCTTTACCAGTGAAGAGAATTTCCTTTCAGAACTCGACATTGGGTCTTGTTTTGAACTAATTCATCCTCTAAATCTTTTTACATACATGCTTTTGCTGATGGAGAAGGACTTTTCTCCTGTCATTTTTATGAACATTTCAGTTGCTTTGCATAATCTTCTCTTTGATTTGGTGGTTTCTTTATTGATGAAGTCTGATTCTCCTCCTTCTCTTGTGTGTGTCTGCTCTCCCAGGGGGAATTACCCTCATGTCTGTTTTCATGGTGATAGCTACCTTCTTCTGCCTCGACTTAGCATGGTGCTTTGTGTTAAGCACATCTTAGAGGGATGGCATGGTGCAATAAATTCTCTTTCTCTCTCTCTCTCTCTCTCTCTCTCTCTCTCTCTCTGTCTGTCTGTCTGTCTGTCTCTCTCTCTCTCTTGTTTTCCCTGGAAAGACTATTTCTCCTTTATTTCTAAAACATCTGCTCACTGAGATAAAGGCATCCATAGATTGAAAATAAAGTAGTAGGCTGGGTACTGTGTATCTATAACATGAAAGTGTGTGTGTGTGTGTGTGTGTGTGTGAGAGAGAGAGAGAGAGAGAGAGAGAGAGAGAGAGAGAGAGATTGAGAGAGAGAGACTACTCATGGGAAGTAGGGACAGTCAAAAGCAGTATAAGGTGCATGTGTATGGTGGGACATGTGTAACATACAATAAATGGAAAATAAATGGAAAGAAGGGATTATAAAATTTGGAACCCAAAGCCTTAATTAGCATAGCTAAATAAGAGTCAAGGAAAAAAAGTAAGAAAGCTAGAAAAACGACTTATCTTGGAAAATCCACAAATCTGTAAAGAAAACGAGAGAAAGTATCAAAATGCAAAAGTAGAAGTGTAAGCAGAAAACTCGTTTTTAAAAACTCAACTCTATGTATTGATTTGCGGCCTGAAGTAATCAGTTTGGGACAAAATTCTGAAAGGCTTACTGTTGCTGTCCATATTTTCTCAAGTGGAAGTCCATGAGGAGTATTGAGTGGGACCTCAGAAATGGGGATTGTTGAGCATTTTTTAAAAAAGAAAACTAAAGTAAAATAAATACTGTGATTTATTATAAAAGATAATACAACAAGATATCATGACAGAGAAATAAATAAATACCAAAGAAGAAGACAGGCTCCAAAGACATCCTCACACACAGACACTTGAGCATGAAAATGAACGAGAAAGAGCCAGCTTCTCAATGAGCTCAACCCAAACTCAGAACGGCTATTGTATTCTTAGTTCCAAGACCACAAAACCCAAGGGAAAATGCAAGCTTTAAAGAAGCACCATGAAACTCTTAGAAGATAACATGAAATTTCTCTTAGAAATACATTTTAAATTAAAATATAATCTCACCATTCTCCTTTCCCCTTGTTTCCTCTCTGACTCTCCAGTGTCCCCAACTTTCAAGTTGATTGCTTCTTTTTTAATTATATATTATGTTATGTATATTTATTACACACACACACACACACACATATATATATATACACACACACACACATATATATATATATATATATATATATATATAGAGAGAGAGAGAGAGAGAGAGAGATCACAAATATATGAACAAAACTGCTGAGTCTATTTTTGTTGTTTATGTGTATATAGTTTTAAGGTTCACCCTAGACAAAACTACAGGCAACTACTGACTTCTGAGAGAGGAGGAACTAGTGTCTTCCAGGGATGAGGCCCATGTGTGATTTTCCAATATAAAGTTTCACAAAGAAACCTGGATAAATATTCTTTCACTCCTGATGTGAGTAGCGCTGGCCATACGTTACTCATTTGATTGTAACGATTTCACTAATTACATTAAATTAAGGAGAGATTGTCTTCACTAAATAACTTTCTAAGAAAAGTGATAGATATGTACACAGAGCACAGGCTACTTAGCAACACAGAAGTGGTCACAATCATGCCAAAATATTGCTGAAAATGGAAAAAAAATGCCTGGGGAATCAAGTGATCACATAAAACACACTTCAAACACTGACGTCATTTAGAGCCAAACAAATAAGCACCAGCAATGACAAACTGCTATGTTACCCCCACATTGGCAAAAAGGGCATCTAGTGAGATTCTGCCCATGAGTCTAGAGCAATGGAAACTTACATATCCAAAAGGGTACAACTCCTCTTAAAGTTGCCTTTATTAAAGCTAAAGGTTTGTGTGTTTAGGCGTTTGATATGTTTATGACACATCGATTTTATTTATAGTGTACATCAGAACTGTAACACACAGACAAGAGCAAAATGTCCCTAAATGAAATGATAAAATATCCATCAATATCAGGGAATAGCTGAGGGGCACTACGTTTATGGACTATTAGGCAGAACTATAAATGCACCATAACTTTGTTCATTGGCAAAGCTGGTGGTCAGTGATCTACCTGGTGGCGGGGGTGGGGGTGGGGGTGGAGTGGGGGGATGGGGAGATGAGGGGTGTCTACAACTTGAAGGGATTTTGTAATGCTGCTGGTGGTAGTTTCTGATTACTGGTTATAATCTCCTAATCTGGTGTGATTCACTTTAAAACTTTTGTTTTATATTTGCTTTTAGCCATTTTGTGAGCATGATGTATTTAATGATAGAAAGAATATTATTGTATGCCTGAGTTATAAGTCATAACTTGGAAAGAATATTATTGTATGCCTGAGTTATAAGATCATAACTTGGAAAGAATATTATTGTATGCCTGAGTTATAAGATCATAACTTGGGTAGAAACCAAGACAGTGTTCCTAAGAGTACAATTTCTCTTCCTTTAAAGTGTATTTTATAAAACAAAATGAAAGTTTTAAACAGTTCTTTTTTTTGTGGTTTCATTTTCCTGCTTTCTCCCTCAAGCTGATAGGCCCTGTATGCATGCATAATTTTATGGAACTATATAAAACCTAGGAACCAAAAATGAGCAAGACCCATGCTATGTTTGTCTTCTCGCGTCTGGCTTCTAATTTGCTTAGCATCCCCAGTTACATCCATTTCATTCCTCTCTGTGGCTGAAATAAACCCCATGCCTGTGTGTACTGCACCGTCTGCGTTTGTTCCCCAGCTGCTAGACACCTAGGTTGGTTCTACGGCCCCGCTATTGTGAATAGTGTTTCAATAATCGTTACTACACAATTGTCTCCACAATATGTACACTCAATCTTACTAGAGTTTTGGGCTAGGGAAGCTGTCATAACTCAATGGTTTGTACCACTTTGCTCTGCTTTAGACATGGCCAGAATGAACGCTCTGCTTTGGGCGTGGTTTGAATGGTTTTTTAAGGCTTTGTGTGTTGAAATCAATACCTGCCCTAAGAGATGGAAAAGGATTGAAGTGTCATTTAACTATAGTGTTGAGACACGGGAGCTTTAGGGAATGATTAGGGTTTGAGAAATTATTAGGATGAACTCCCCATTATTGAGTCTTCATCGCTTTCAAGGAAGAGGGAAAGAGAATATGCAAACACAAGCGTGTGTGTGTGTGTGCGCACACACACACACACACACACACACACACACACACAAGCTATGTATTTGTTGTCTTTTGTCCTGTGTACCTAGACATGAAGAAGGTCATTACAAGATTTGGCACTTCGGCTTTGCATCTCCAGAACTGTTTTCCAAATGCCAATTAACCTTTGTCAAGTAATTTGTTATATCAAAGAAAATAATACATACTCCATGTTATTCTGAGAGTGAAGTTATTTTACTTTTCAGCTCAAGAGGAGGTTCCATCTGAACAAGTGTCCTTTTTTTGGTGTGAGCTGAGCTAAATGGAAAGGTAGCCTTTATTGTGGTTCCATGAGCTCATGGGTTGCACATTACTTCCTTACATCAGTGAGAGGTCACTGATTCATGCAAACTCCAGATGTGGAGGGTCCTTGTGCTCACAGATAGGCAGCAGAGGAACCCAGGAAGGGTTGTCCTTTCAATGGGAGGGATGTGCAACCCGCTCTTATCCCAGAAGCCCGGAAATGGAAGTGGTTAACAACCTGGTGGCATTTACACCATGTGGCCGAGACCACACAGGATCCACCCCCACCCCCAGACCCTTAATTGTAAGAACATCAATCTATAGAGCCATTTATTATAGAAAGTATCACATGTATTTTATCTATAGAGCCCATCTTTATAGTAGTTGTCACGTACTTTGCAAAGACGTTGGATGTAGTCATGTCTTGAGCTTTATCGTGCACCATGGAACTGACTTATTTACCACCAGGAAAATCTTCACCAAATTGTGCCCAAATTCAATTTCACGAAATTAAATATTGCTAACATAAGCTACTTGGGGTCAGACTCCTGAAGTCTGAATCAACACCAGCTACTTAGCTGTGTTGAATGGAACTTCCTTCTTGCCTCCCCCAGAGATCTGCCCTGCAGAGGACTGGATGGGAGAAGTCTGCTGAAGTATTGAATGGGTTGCTTCTATTAGTCATAAAGACATGCTAACCTGTCTAATGTTTCCTTTAGAAGATGATGTTTAAGTGAGAGAAGCCGTGTTTGCTTCGGGCACGTATTTCTTTGCAGTTTAGAGGTCCTGCTAGCCAGAAGCATGTGGTGCCAGTTTTAGAAGGTTCTTGGGTTAATTCTAATACTTACTTAATTTTAGATGGTGTAAACTTAGTGAGATGTGATTTAGATATATGGCATATTTGTAACTGGTGAAGGCAAAGCTATTGTAGCCTAAGATCCGAAATCTACTGTAGCACAATATATGTGATTTGGGAGAATTTTAGAAGCAGAAAATGAAAACCATATTGAAAATAATTTGCTTCAGGAGAAGGTAACTTCATCCATCCGTCCGTCCGTCCGTCCATCCATCCATCCATCCATCCATCCATCCATCCATCCATCCATCCATCCATCCATCCATCCATCCATCCATCCATCCATTTTTGACTAAAACTAGGGCAAGAGACCCAGTTTGCCTTGATAGAATAACTTCCTTTGTATTTGAAGGGCAGAAGCTGTAATGCTCGTGAGTGGCCACAAGGGGGAGAGAAAAACGCTGTAGGCAGCACAGATAGTACACACTACTTAGGGCCAGCCTATTCACCACAGAAATTAAGGGATTCCCCTTAGCTGTGTTTGTTATTTCATTTTAGCAGAATTTCCCAGCGGGGGGCTGTTTGGTGGTTCACTTAGTGAGACACCATGCCAAGGTTCTGGTTTTCTGTATCACGTTCAGCAAATGGCGTAGAGGTAGGTCTTCTTCACAATTAATTAGTAAGCGTTCCACTAAACTAAGTTACACCGTGATTTCTTTTCTCAAAATGCATCTCTCTCGTTAGGAATGTAGATTTTTCACACACTGGATCTCATACCCTGTAAGGAGGTCGGGGTTCTCTCATCCAGTACAGTAATGGAAGAGTTGGAATACCCTCCTTAAGAAAAACAAAGTTCCGAAACCTAAGACCAACTTTCTCCAAGACACTACAAATCCCTCAATTTTTGGAGGTTTTAAACTAGTTTAGGCCTATAGGACAAGATGCTGGCCATACCCTCAGTCAATGGTTCTCAACTTTTGGGTTGTGACCCCTAGGGAATGGAACAACCCTTTCAGAAGGGTCACCTGAGACCACAGGAAAACACAGGCATTTACGTCACGACTCACAACAGCATCAATGTTACAGTTGTAATTTTACGGTTGGTGGTCACCGTGACACGAGGAACTGAATTAAGTGCAGCGTCAGGGAAGTTGGGAACCACTGACTGAGGTATGTATGTATCCCTTGGATAATTGACCTTTGTTATGCAGGGATCATTTTCTGCTTGGGTCCAGACTCTGTGGTCCAGAAGCTGAGCAGGCTGTGATGCAGGCAGAACCATGGGTCACAGCCAATCTGACAGCAGGTTAGTGCCATCCTGAAAGAAGGTCTGGCATTCAACTTCTGGAGTGGGAAGTGCAGTTGCTCTGTTAATTAGCTTTGTGCCTCTCTCTTCTCCTAGAGGAATGGGGGGCAGTAGCATAACTTCTTATGTGTTTCCTATGGGGGAAAGTGAGCACAAAGCATTTTAAACAGCACATCACTAGATGCTTGGGAGGAAATACACACTGAAATGCGATGTTTTAGGTTGTTTGGTTTCCGTGAAATTATATAAGGGTGGACTATTTTTGTTTAGTTGTTGTTATGACCATCTCCCCTATGTTTGTGTAGTTCGCTGACCTGATCCAGAAATAACCAGTTCCATTCTGAATGACCCTTAACGACCATACACTGCATCTGTCCAAATGGTCTACTAAGGATTGTTCAAGAGAAGTAAAGGTTGAGTTACTGAGGAGGGGACTCTGTGGTCATCCTAAAGGTAGCATCCCGGGTAACGGTCTCCACATGCGTCCAACTTGCATTATTATATAACTGTGGCACACAGCACCTGGAGTTCCTGTCCCTGCAGAAACAAGAAAGCCTTGCTTTGCCTGAATGCAGTTCTTATGTGCAGACAATTTAGTTTTAATCACTTTGTGTAGCCTTGCATGATTTGGTTTTCCGCAGTGAGGCCCCTTGTTTTGGATGCTAATTTCCCATGGTCTGCCTTTGCTGGTTCGGTAATAGAGGCGCAGTCATCCTGGGGCTACTCCTGGACTAGGAATAAAGGGAAATAGCTTTCTTCCTTGCTGCTTTTGCTTCATTCTCTCCTTCCACATGTACCCTCAATAACAATGTTTAGGTTTCCTTAGGCTATTCTTCTTAAAGGACAATAGATTCTTTTATGTATAATTTTAAATTTATTTCTAATTGAAAGTAACTTTGTTCCCATACAACATATTCTGGTTATGGTTGCTCCTCTCCCAATTTCTCCAAGATCCTCCCCATCTCCCTGTCCACCCATCCAGATCCTTTCTTGCTTTGTCCCCTTGGAAAACAAATAGGCATCTAATGAAAGAAAGAAGAAAGAAAAGAAAGAGAGAGAAAGAAAGGACTCAAAACCAAAAAGAAAAAAAATAATAAAAGAAGATAAAAACAAGCTATCCAACCCAAATAAGAGAAAACAACCAAATAAGAAAACCAAGAGCCAAAGAAAAAGCACAAGAAACACAAATAGATGCAAAGACCCAAGGACTGACATGAACATAAATCCCCTAAAAACACAAAATCAGAAACCATTCTATATGAGCAAAGACCTGTGGGGGAGGAGGGAGGGCCCAGGCAAAGCATTCTGAGACAAGACAAACGAACAAACCTCTGAAAGTATCCTTGAGTTCATTTTGTGTTGGGTAGCTACTCCTGGCCATGGGGCCTGACCTAAAAGGTGGTCCATGCCTCCAGTGAGACCCAACTGAAGAAAGTCACTTTTTCTTTGTGAACGGCTGAGCCCAGGCCTGTGCAGGCCCTATGCCACATTCTCTATGAGCTCGTGTATGCATTGATCCTGCTGTGTTTGGAACAACTTCTCTCCTTGGTGGTCTCTGTCTTCTCTCTTTGCTGACTCTTACATTCTTTCCTCCTCCTCTTCCTCAGGGTACTCTGAGCAGTGAGGGGGTGGGAACTGATGGAGACATCCCACTTAGGACTGAGTGTTGCATGGTTTCTCACTCTCCTTACCTTGTCCAGATGTGGGCCTCTGTGTTTATTTTTTTTTTATAACTAAGTCCATTTAAATGAAAACAAACATTTATAGACAATATTTGGGAATTTGGGCATGGTTCTTTCCAAACTACTTCCTGCTGGTAAGGGGCGCTCTCTGTGTTTATTTCTATCGTAGGAAGAAACTTCTTCCATGATGGCTGGGCAAGGCACTGTTCCATGATTATATCAGAATGTCATTAGGAGTCATTTTGTTGCTATGTTCCTTTAGCAAAATAATTGTATTTGATTTGCCCCTAGGTCCCTGGCCTGTCCAATCTCTGGTTCTTGGACGCTTAAGCAGTATCAGGTGTGGGTTCAGTGGACCTTAATTAAACCCAATAAGATATTGGTTGATTAGTCTCACAAGATTTGTGTCAAATCTTTCAGGCAGCTCACCATTGCAGACTGAAGAACTTGTATCTGGGTTGGGTTTACTCTTGTCCTTTGGTAGTTTTCAAAGAAACTTCCAGTGTACATTAGTCAGTAGATATGAAGGCTCTTTGTGAGCACCAGCTCAACTTCTCCATATCCAATGAGTTGTGTGGGTGTTGTCTTCAGCAACAGCGCCTTACCAACTGTTTGTGGTATAAGCCTTGGCATGAGCTTAGACTGTCTGGAGATTTCCAAGGAGCCCCTTTGGCCAACGATGAGATTACATGTAACTCGTTCCTGGCACTGGAAGCTTCATTTTGTGATGTCCATTTGGGGATCTGTTTCCCCTTTTGTTGGGCAATTCAGCTTAGATCACCTTCACAAATGCGCATATTTTAGGTAGCTTGTACTGTATTGCCTTCCCACACAACCCCTCAGACAGCCTTCGGTTTTAGCTCCCTCCCTCCCTGCCTTCCCTTCCCCATTTGATCTCCTGTCCCAGCCTCCTCCTTCCATCACATTTCCTTTTCCTAAGCTGATGCAGCCCTCCCCTAGGTCCTTACTCTGACCCAACTTCTATGCTTGGGTGGGCTATAGACTGCTTACTGAAGACGTATACATGAATGCATACCACATTTGTCCTTTTGTGCCCGGGTTATCTCACTCAGGGCTACCACTCTGGTTTCCACAGTGGTTGCACAAGTTCGCACTCCCACCAAGAGTGGATGGGTGTGCCCCTCGCTTCCCATCCCACCAGCATGAGCTGTCATTCGCTTTATTGGATCGTGGCCATCCTGGCTGGTGTAAGATGAAATCTCAAGCAGTTTTGGTTTTCTTTCATTTCTGTGGTGACTAAAATTTTGAGTATATTTTCTAGGTGCATCTCAGCCATTTGTGCTTCCCCTCTTGATAATTCTGTTTTTATACATGGACACCGTTTTAAAATTGGGTTGTTTGTTTTCTTGATTTCCAATTTCCGAGTTCTTTATATATTAGTTATCAGCCCTTGTGATAGCTATTCTTGGCTGTCAATCTCTCAGCGTGTGGAATTAACAAAAACCCAAATGACTGGACACACCTGTGAAGATTTTTTTTTTAAATAAATCAATTGAGATGGGAAGACCCATGTGTAATCTAGATCTTTAAATTGGAAAGATAAACTTCCAATCCAGATCTTTTGAGGTAGGAAACATTCCCCTTTAATCTGGACCACACCTTCTCCTGGCAGCTTACATACAGGACATGGAAGAGGGAAGCCCTCCCTAGCAAGTCCATCTCCCGACTTGTGGCTGCATTGGTCCATGACGGTGGAGGAAGCAGAAGGGGAAACAGGGATAGGATAGCTGTGGGTTTGACTGAGACAGCCCTTTGGGAGACAGACTTCAGTGAACCCGCTCAACTTTATCCCAGAGTATAAGGAAGACATGTCCGGAGAGACTGGGGATAAATTCAAATTTGCATTAAGTGGCATGCTCCTATCACAAGGCTTCCTATGTGGCAGTAGGGTCCTGTAAACAGAGTTGCTAGCAAAGCCTTTCAGCAGGAATCTGCGTCAGGGTTCCAGCTAAAGATGAATCATGCATTTGGCTTAGAGAAAGCTCTCAGATAATGGCAGTCCTCCAGGCCCAGGGATATTCTCCAGATAAAGTCAGGTAGAGGGAGAAAGTTTCGCTGGGGAGGGAGGGAGTTTCTATGTTGTCAAGAAGCCAAAACATCTACCATCCAGCAAGGCCTTCCAACACTCACTGGCATTGGAGCTTCTTTGGGATTCCAGAATACATTGAAGACCAGCTGAGGCATTACTTCTTGTGGACTGAGCAAGTACCAGATTCCAGAATCTCATGTCCACAGGCACCCATTGATAGATTAGCTGGAACAGTGCCTGTAGGGTCATTCTAACAAATCCCCTTTCTATATATACAAGTTCATTCTCTAAGTTCTGTTACTCTAGGGAGCACTGATCAAACCAGCCCTGTCTCAGATGTGTAAAAAACCTTTTCCCCTTCTGTACCTGATGCTTTGAAAGGACAGTGAAGTCAAGCGGTGTTCAGACATTTGTTGGAAACCATTAAAAAAAAAAAAATAGAGGCCCCGTTGAAAGACTTCTTAAATGGAACTAGTCCAGTCGCTCCCCTGGGCTGGCAGTATGTAGGCTCCTCTTTGTTGGATGCAGTGCATCATTTTAAGTGATTGTGGAGGGGCTGCACCGCCTCAGAGTGAGCTCTTTACTCCTCGGGGTGAAGGGTTTCCTTTCCCTATCTGTCTACAATATGCTAACATTATACAACTTTGTTGTGAAACTTCTAAACCAAAACATAAATGAATAACCATCCCTCCACCGACTCTTGGTCTAGCTGCAATGATTAAGTCTTTGGGCAAGCAAATGAAACTTTTCTCCCCAGTACCAAAGGTGATATCTGCTTCCCAGTCTATGCAGGAAAAGTCTGTGACTAGCACTTCAACAGCCTGACCTAGACCAACCTCCATTACTTGAACTGAGCTGAGGTTAGAAGGTACGAGTCAGACGTGCCCAGCGTGGATCCTGCACCCACTTCTGCTACAAGGAAATCAACCCACTCCAAACCAACCTGCCTTTTTTGTATTGCAGACAACTGATAGAGGTGTGACCCTCCAAGTAGGAAGGTAGCTCATGAGAGAGACCCACACCAGTAAATCCCATGCCCCATACAAGAGGCGACCCAACCAACGTGTTTGGTTTAAGAGAAACCACAAGGACAAATTCCCATTGAGAAAAGCCGGGTTGCGTCTAGCTTACTGTTCGTTTTTATTGTTTGAGAATTCCATACATGCATGTAATGAAGGTGCTTTGATGGAAACCACTCCCATTTCCTTCCGGCTCCTCTTCTACCTCCAAACATCTGCTCCCTCCCACATTCGTGTGCTCATTGTTTGAATGCTGCCTGTAAGCGAGTGGATGCAAGTCATAGGTAGTCTCTGGGGGCCACAGCTCTGAAGGGAGCTGACTCCCCACTCAGCAGCCATAGATTGCCAAACTCTCTTCAGCAGGAGTGGGGTGGGGGGTGGGATTTCATGACCCCACCCAACCCCTGCGCTTATACTCGGACTTACTATTCTTGGATATGTTTATCCTAATTATGTTTCTAAACTTAGAACAAAAAAACTGTGGGCAGAATTTTTTTTTTTTATGCATCCAAGAGTAATCTGTAGATGTTGCATCCACAGACAACAAAAAACCATGAACATTAAAACAAGAGGCAAAGCCACCATCTGTCTACAGGAATGAGAAGAAACCACCACAGGGTTTGAGGTCCTACATGGAGAATCTTATACAAGCTTAGGTTTTAGTTTTGTCTCCTAGGTAACCTGCTAATTCCAGAATTATCCTTCTACTCACCCCTTCCTCCCATCACAATGAAAGATTCCACCGGGTTGGGAAATGAAATGCCTTGGTTCAATGCCTTCCCAAGGCTGGGTCCCCCTAAGGCAGACGAGAGTCTGTGCTGAGGCAAAGAGAATATCGGATGCCAAAACCATTTAGAGATTCAATATGATATTTAGTCAAAATGCTATAATGAGGAGGAAGAAAGAAATTAGAAGTCATTAAACTTTCAGCTCTCTTCTGGGCACATTTTTGTGAAAATCATAAATCTGTTGAGGACAAGCTCTACAGTTTATCATTGTTATAGACATCTGCCAAAACCTGGTATTTCCTCTTCCTGGGTTCTGACTGCAGAGGTTGTTTAAGATCCATGTCTCTTTCTCCTGTATGATGAGGTGAGGTTAACTGGATCTGCCTTGGAAGTCTGCTGGAATGTTATCCACGCAACTCAGAAAATGCTGTATAGAGTTCCCGGGACAATGGACGGATTGTTCCATCCATGTCAGGAGAGCTTGGTGTTCTTTCATACAGGGAGTATTTCCTTAATTCCTTGCATGTGCAAAGCAAAGCACCTGCCAAACACCCAGGGGACATTAACGTCTAAGGAAATGGTCCCTGAGTTGAGGATGTGCTGATGGGATGAGGAACATTTTCTAGGGTCATTATTACAAAGGACTCTGGGCTGTAAAGGGAGCTTGGAATGATATCGAAAACAACCCCAAAAATACATCTTAAAGACAAAATGGTTGAGAAAGATAAGGCAGTGAGTGTCTCAAGCTAGAACACAATGGTGAAGTTGACAATATGATCCTTCCTCACCACGCCCCCGCCCGGCCCCGCCCCACCCCACCCCTGATCCACATCCCTTACTCCTCCACACTCATGTATTCATATACCCTTTCAGAGGGTGATCCTGCCTCTTCCTCCTGGACAGGCCAGCCCCAGGCTTCAAAGAAAGGGACCAGGTTCTTCTGTACGGTTTCAGAGAACAGCTTCATCCACTTGTTCATCTTGATCTCATTGTCTTGGGGGATGCTACAAAGAGTTTGGTATTCAGCAAAGAGGTGCATGAATGGCTCCCACCCAAAGGCCTCCTGGAGCTGGAAAGAGAAAGAATCGGAAGAATACGGGTGTTGAGTTTGCCAACATGAATGCTGCCTATGGCCATGGTCATTAGGCATTATCTCGATATCGGGGATGAGTTCCCATCTGCGTCAAACCCATCGTTTCTCCCACCTCTAGTCCTGTGTCTCCATACAAATGCTACTTTACTGGATCACAGCAGCTCCTAGCAATCAAACTCTGCCCCTCAATCTAGCAACGATGCCCTCTAGAGCTCTACGTGCAGAGTCACTCAATAAAAGACAGTTACTATTATTAGCTTTATTTTTTTTTAATATGTTACCCAGATCATAAGAGCTCTCCCTAGCCTGACTGAGTAGAGTTGCCCAGTGACTGAGACCATATCTCATTCACTCTTCAAAATCAGCGAAGGAAAAAAAAATAGAGCGTGGCAGTGTAAAATGTCAGGAACTCCTGTTAACCCCCGATTCTAAGTTCGAGATTTGTCATTTTGTGTGCTTTTGAACAAGTCAGTTAAATTCTTAACTTATGGTGTGTGAACCTCTATGATAGTGAGCTATATAAACCTTCTGCACAGAGTTGCAGGAGCTTTGATGACCGGCCATGAAAGATGGAAACATGTTTTTTTTTTTTTTTTTTTGTTTTGTTTTTTTTTCTTTTCCCTTTTGGGAGGCGAAAGAAATAGATGCTTTTCCACAGGAAACGGACTAGTTTTATGACTTTATTGCTCTCCTATTGGTTGGTCATTATTTATTCAAACAATGCTTCTGCTTCTAGTGAGGTAGTCAACACCTGGGAACCTTGTTAGTAGATATGTTTTTTACAATACCTACTTGTAATGAAGTTGTCAAACAGACATGTCCTTGTCTTGTAAGAGACTGGTAATTGTCACTCATTCCATAAAGGTGAGAGATAAAAAGCATAACCAAACAATGGCTATTCTGCTGGGGAAACCCACAGAAACAGCTGACCTGAGCAAGTGGGAGCCCAGTCTGAGCTGGAGAACCTGGATAAGACGGAACTAAGCCCATAGACATGAGTGTCAGTTGGGGGGATTGGGCAGTCTATGGGGCCTCTGGCAGTGGAACCAGTATTTATCCCTAGTGCATGAACCAAGTTTCTGCCTTAAGAAATTGCATCTTGTAAGACGTCAATGATTGACCTCTTGTATGTAAACATCTTCCACTCCCATCATGGTCCATGCTGTTATGTCCTTACCCCAATCCTTTGCATTTTAATTACAAAATTACACAATACAATTCTTGAGCACTACAAGGAAGGTAAAATAATAATAAGATAGAGTTTGCTCACTAGGAGCACTCCCCTGGAGCACTCACCAGCTGAGATCTGCACATCAGTGACAATTCTCTCAGGCCTCTGGAAAGGGAAGGGCTGGGCTGCCAGCCTGGCTATGGCCTGGATCATCTCATCCCAGAGCTGGAGCAGAGGCTCTGGGTCCTCCAGAGCTTTGAGGCTTTCAGTTTGTACTGTCAGGATGATGTTGTCTGTAGCCAGCTCTCCCCAGGGGCCCATCCTGGGCTCTTCCACTCCTCCAGGGTTGTCTTACCTGGAAATGCATAGCATTTGTCTTTGAACATAGAGACAGACAGACAGACAGCATACACAGAGAAAGACAGACAGGCAGACACATACACACACACACACACATACACTGAAACAGACAGACAGACAGAGACAGACAGACACACACACACACAGAGACAGACACATACATACACATACACAGAGAAAGACAGACAGGCAGACACATACATACACACAGAGAGAGAGAGAAACAGACAGACAGATGACAGACAGACAGACACATACACATACACAGAGAAAGACAGACAGGCAGATACATATACACACAGAGGCAGGCAGGCAGGCAGGCAGGCAGACAGACAGACAGACAGACAGACAGACAGACAGACAGGAGTGGAATTCCAGAAGGAAAGCACAGAAACAGTGACCAGCTACAACAGGCCGTGGTGATGGAGAAATTGCTAGGCCCCTCTCCGTTGTACCCAGAGTCTCCGTAGACACAGGGTGACCCTACCTCCCGCCCCGTCCCCTCTGTGGCTTCTTGTTATTTCTCCTTCTTCCATAGCAACCCCAGAGTCACCAAGGCACAGCAGCTCAGTCTCCCCTCAATGCCTAGTCTACTCACCGAGCAGGCACTGCCTTCCTGATGGTAACAGAGATGGGGCCAAGCTGACAGCCCCTGGGCACAATGATGTACAGGAGGCCACCCCAGAGGCAGGAGACTGACCACTGGGTTCTGTCCATACAACACTGGTAAGTTACCACAGGTGCTCGGCACAGCTTCCTGGCCTTGCTTAGGTCATCTGTGTGACATCCAATCTGCACCTGGACAGATGATTGTACCACATGAAGGGAGTCAAAACACCCAAAGAAGCATGTAGGGTTTTGTTAGAGGCATATGGATGGTGGAGGTTATATGTGGAACCCTAATTTCCCTTTTCTATGATGGATGCACACAGTCTATGGAACCGGAGCACTCAGGCTCTTACATCAAACTTAAACAGCAGGGTGGGTCTCATGTTTGCTCTGAGGCAGGGCATCCCACCTATCCATTGTGAGCACACACAAGAAGTCGGTCCAGGTGCTGCAGAGTCTGGCCAGGAGGCAGAGAACTCACCTGCTCCCCTCTGCCTGCCCAGCTCACTCTTGCAAGCTCTGTGGGGTTAGTTACCCTTTTGCTTTTGTCCGATCGAAGCAGACACAGCTGGTATCTCAGAGCGCTGGCATAAGAGCCCCTCACTGCGGTAGGAAATGATGCTCAGAACTGAGAGGGCAGAAGAATTTCAGTTCTGTCACTACGCAGGTAATGGGATTAAGCGCAAGGGCACCCTTCAGGTGTCATGGTGAAGGGGTCAAGCTCGGGGTCTCTGCTGTCAGGAAAACTGGTTCCTCTAAGTAGGTAAAACTGTCCCACATGGAGATCAGGCTTAGGAGCGAGCTTGGGTCTTAGTAGCTTGGACTTTGTGCTGCTACATTTAGCAGAGGGGTAGAGTAACCAACAATAGGCTCCTCTGAATAAACGCAGTAGAGGAGGTAGAAAGGACTCTGTGGTGGGGGGAGTCTTGGCCACGGTTGGGCAGGTGTTGGCTCCAGGTGTCTAGCCTTACCTTCAGGCCAGCAGCGGCTTCAGAGAGAGAGACCTCTGCACTTTGTCCTTCCAGAAGGTCAAGCCCGGTGCTCACCCAGGCATCACTGTTGCCTGATGGGCATCACTGTTGCCTGACGGGCATCACTGTTGCCTGACGAGTCAAGAGAGAAGGCTGAGTTCCACGTTCCTCCACAGCCTGACTCTACCTGGAGCCTCCCACAGATGCAACCTTTCTTCCACGGATTCCAAGTCATCCACCAGGCCACCCACACGTCCCGTGCCCTTTCCTCCTTGGCCTTGATCGAGCACAAAACCCCAGCTCCTGTCGGCTTGGAAGTCTCCGGAAAAGCATGGAGCTACCCATTCCGAGGACCAGAACCTTCCAGGTCCTGCAAAGTCTTCCAAACCCACCTTCTCCCAGGCCAAGGATACTCTGCCCACTCTCTGTACCGGAGTTGGTTCCATTGATCTCCACAGTGATGGGATGCTCCGAGGGGCGGAGATTGGAGGAGCAGATCTGAGAGCCAAGGTCCTGGGCTAGCTGGGAGCAATCAGTCCCAGAATGTTCCGGGTGGGTGGCCAGGTGGAGCACTGCTGCCTCACAGGAGCTGCTGGAAACTGGATTTTTCTTGCTCACAGCCGGGAGGCCTGCCTGTCGCAGCATCTTCCTCAGTAGCCGGTGCAAGGACATATAAGCAGGGACTCCCCATGCAGGAATCTGCAGGAACCCTGCAGTATCTACTCCCAACCTTACCAAATCCTTCTTTTCCAAGTTCCCACCTCTGTGGTCCATCATAGCCTGAAACTTAGCGAGAGCCCTTCGAAAGTGTTAGTTTCTGATCTCTGTAGGAAGGACAGGGAAACAGCCTGGGCTGAGGCTCCGGGGCAGGGTGCTGAGGCCAAAGGTGTTGAGGATGGCATTCCCAGGGAAACCAGCCAAAGCAGAGCTGCCTGTGTTCTGGGAAGCCCACCACCAGGACTGGCCACCAATGAGCAACCCCCCACCCTCAGCAACAAACTCCTGTATCTTCTTGGCATCTTGGTCACTGTAAGCCCCACAGCAGTAGACACACTGGTCAAACGCGAGTCCAGGCGGCAATTCAAGCCACAATCCAACAATAGGGAATGCAGACTCTAGAGGCTTCTGTTCACCCCAATACAGCCTCTCTGGTCTCTGGCCAACCAACATACAGCATTAAATAAAAAGGACTCCATCTTAGGAGCACAGAGCAGGGCCTCATGGGCAGCCAATACCACACGGCCACGGCCACAGCGGGCAGCTGCTAGGAAGCAGCCGAGGGAGGTATCGCGGCCCAGAGGGAAGGCCAGGGACCCAACAGCTGTGAGGGGACACCGCCAGTCTTGATGTCCAACTTAGAGATGCCATCCAGAAGCTGCTCCTGGTCATGCCCGAGCTCCTCCCAACACCTGGGAAGAAGATGAAAGAGATGGAGGAACTGTAGTCAGCTAACGAGCCGTTCACTCTAGCCAGCAAGTAGAGAAAGATGACATTGTTCACACCAATCTTCATCTCTCACTAATAGTATCTGAGGATTTAACAGCGTGTGTCTTATCAACATAATTCATTCTTTTTTTTCATGGACTCACAGTTAATCGCATATCACTGTTCATGTTTGCTCTTTCTCAGCAACACACAGAACACCAGTGCGTCTCATAATTGAGGTTATCATAGATTTGAAGAGAGAGGAGGTGATCTTATTCATATATATTAAAATTCACATTCTCCAAATGAACCCTTACAACAATTCTGGACATTAGTCAGCCAAGTGAATATCCTGGCTCAAATTTTGGGTGTCTCAAACATCATCAAAGCATATAAACAAAGCTGGGAAACCCAGCATATTGGATAGAGACAGCACCCACCCTATACCTCCCCTGGAATAAGTCTTCATTTATAAGATCAGGTGTAAAACTTGAGACACATCACACACACAGCGCTCTTCCAGGTTTGCTCAGAAATAGGAACATGTTACAAGTCATTTTTATTTTTACTTCTACTTGATTTATATAGCTATATATCTTTTAGAAATTCTTACTTAGGGCAAGAGATATGGTTCAGAGGGTAAAGGCACTTGTCACCAAGCCTGATGGCCTGAGTTCAATCCCTGGAAGGAGAGAACCAACTCCTCTGACCATGGCATGTGAACCCACACACATACATACTCAAGAAATTTAAACATCCTTACCTAAATCTTATACGAGAGTTTAGTTGTGTGTGTGTGTGTGTGTGTGTGTGTGTGAGTGTGTGTCTGTTTTACTGAGAAGTGATCAACATTAATAATATTTTTTAAAGGAGATTTTGTATTTCAACAATTAAAACACACATTTTCTAGCTATATTAAGTGTCAAACAAAAGGAGATGGATTAAATAAATCATATCAACACTATATAGTAAACCAGTAATTAGATAGTATTGGGAAAGGCTTAATGGAATGTAAAAAAATAGACCTCTAGGAGACTAAGTCAAATTTTAAAAATGCTAAAATCCTAAAACTAGACACTGGAACAGGATCTACCCCCATTAGTGAAAATGTCTTCTGGGATTATCCTATTAGAGTTACCGGACGTTCAAATCATTTTGATATAATGTTATCACTTCCACTTTAAAAACAACAAGCTTTTTAAATAAGAGTCAAATACTTTTAGAAGTAAAATTAGCTCATTTAAGCGGTAAAACACTACGGTGCCCTGTCCATCTTGTGCCGTGTTCCCCCTCAAATCCATATCCACGCAGAACAAAGCAAACATCATGTCTCAGCTTTCAGTTTCATCATCTCATTTTCAAAGAAGCTCAGCGAACGTCGCATGGGTTCAGTTTCGTTTCTTTCCCCTTTTAGGGGATCAAGCTTTGTTCTGAGTCGTCCTGACACTGAGTTACAAGAACCCCTAACAACACAGGCCGCCCTCAATGTCCCTCCGCCTTCTTCTGACAGCTGCCAGTGGAAAGCTTTCAGTGTGCGGAGAGGCCATTCCAGAAATCAGCTACCTCAAGGTTTGGATTCCGTGCTTGCGTACAGCTCCTATGGTCCAGGGAGTGGGTCACTCGGTACTTTGACAAGCCAAAGTTGGATCACTGTACTTTGGCACAGTAACTAGATAATCATTGGAAAGCTACTTTCCTTCTCACAGCCACAGTTTCACATCTATTTCCGGAAGTTTAAAGGGATCACCAATGCACTAGCTAACACAGTGTCTGATAGCTGGTAGCATGCCAGTGATTGTTTAACACATATAAATACACTAAGAAGACCTGATCGCACACACTTTTAATCCCAGCACTCGGGAGGCAGAGGCAGGCGGATCTCTGTGAGTTCCAGGCCAGCCTGGTCTACAGAGCAAATTCCAGGACAGGCTCCAAAGCCACAGAGAAACCCTATTTTGAAAAACCAAAAGAAAAAAAAAAATAGATTATATGATATGTACACGTGGAACCACAATAGAACATGCAGGGCATGTTTGGCATTCTGTTATGTAACCCTGCCCAGCTTGATAACCCAGGATATTATCGAGGAAAATGGACAGTGTGTAACACTGCTCTCTGAAGGAGAGTACCGATACATATGCACACGTCTGCCCACGCATATGAAGAAATAATGCAGCACTGATGGATTTAAACAGGGAGGGGAGAAAGGACTCGCATGTGGGCAGAGAATATATGTTTAAAACTTGATATATATATATATATATATATATATATATATATATATAGAGAGAGAGAGAGAGAGAGAGAGCGCTACAGAACTATTTGGTACAATTCTGAAAAGTTAAATAGCAAAAGCCAATAAACAAGTGTCTGGACATTTCTAGGTACCCAGTGGTATAAACACATAAAGGGGAACTGTTCTAAAGGGCACCAAAGGACACTGATCTAACTTAATATGTACCTAGGAAAATATGCTACGAGGGTGAAATGCATGGAAATAATCATTGCTACCGTTTGCTGCTAAGAAATATTTGCTGCTATTTTCCTATTTTCTTCCCCGGTCCCACAGTTCTCGATTCTTTTCCCCCAGTGGGAGCATTTTTTAAGGGACTTCCCACACGCTATTGTCGGTCTGAGTCAATCTCTTGGTAAACCCAACCTGCAAAGGGGAAATCGCTATCTCTCTATCTCTCTCCTTAAGAAACCAGCCTACCACTAGACTGATAGCTGGGAAGCCAACAGAGGTCTGACTCGGACTCCCCTGAATATGGGTCTCAGCCAGAAGGTCTGAGCAGTCTAAGAGACCTCAGACAGTGGAGCCAGGATGTATCCCTGGTGCACAAAAGGACTTTGCAAACATATCCCCCATGGAGGGATAACTGCCTTATTCTAGAGATAGGAGAGAAGCCCTAGTCCCTACTTCACAGGACCTGTCAGATCTACATGACCCCAACTGGATGGCATTCCCCTACATATTGTATTGTGGTGGGGGGTTGGGAGGGGAGGGTGTTTAGAGTGCATGGGAGAGGGTAGAGAGGGCAAAAGGGAGGGAAGGAGGGAGGGAGGGCTTGGGGGGAGGGAGGGAGGGAGGGAGAGGGAACTGGGATCGACATGTAAAATAATAATAAAATAAAAAAAAAAAAAAAAAAAAAAAAAACGCTTTGACTCCAAAATTTAAGTTGAAGAACAAGTTACTGGGGAAAAGTATTTCTATTTTTGTTTCCACAGAAAATGAAAAGATGTGGATTCCTTCCAGACTAATGTGGTTTGATCACACCAGACCGCCTGAAACAGAGTACAAGCTGATCCTACATTCCAAACAGCTGGACAAAACAGCCCTACAGACTACAGCTAGGATATCTGAATCTTCTTCGAATCCCCCAAGACAGCGCCCCTTACCAGCAGGAAGTAGTTTGGAAAGAACGACGCCCAAATTCCCAAATATTGTGTATAAATGTTTGTTTTCATTTAATTGGACTTTGTTATATAAAATTAAATAAAAAATACTCTATATGCAAAAAAAAAAAAAAAAAAAAGAAACCAGCCTACAAAGTGAACGTGCCAATGCTAGCAAATACTCCTTGGAATTCCTGTCAGTCAGCAGTTCCACAATCATTTTGTTGTTTGGTAGTATTGCCATTTGAATTTTGCAACTGCTGGGTGTATATTAAGGTAAAGCAAGTGGTTTGCTATATTAGTAGTGTCTTACAAAATGGGAAAAAAAAAAAAAAAGAACGTCCTTCAAAAAAAGAGACTACAGATATTAAAATCCCCGTTGTTCTCAATTCAAATGAGGAGCGTCAGTTTGAACTCTGATATATTTATTGATCCTAAAACAGGGAGGTCTTTCTTAGTTTTGATCACTTGGAAGGCCTACAGACAACAATCTTAGTACCAACAAACGCATCCCACAAAAGGAACAGAATCCCTTGACAAACCGTTGACACCAGCTCTGAGACAAGAAATGCACATGAGCGACCCAAAAGCTCACGCAGCAAACTGTCAGGGAGCCCTGTGATGGTTGTGGAAAGGACCGATGACATCTCTGTGGCTATGTTCTCAAGATAATTTGAGATGCAGCCGTAGATTAAAGGAAAGCTCCTTACTCCCAAACCAGGGCCATAGAAAACAGGCTCAAAAGACGCCGGCTGTCCATGGAACTTGAGAGCCTGGAGCTAGGAAGCGACAAAAACAGACAGTCTGGTTTATCACGTATGTGCTTATATCTGATGCGGGCCTGCTGAAGCCAGACCCTCCCTATTTTCCAGCACAGAAGCTGCCTCTCAGCCCCTGCACAGTGCTTTCTCCTGGGCCTTCCCGTACTGAGTCGCAGGGTTTGGGGAGCCAACCTCTCAGAATAGACGCTCTTACCACGTGAGGTCGGCGTGCATCTGTTCTGCCATTTCCCTCCGCTGACTACAGTTTCTAGCGGTAGATGGGCAAGACTGACCACGAGTTGACCATTCTCAGTGTTGGGCTGTAACTGCCCAGGAGAACACTGTATTGCTCTCTACTTTTGTGTATACTTGAAGTTCCACAGGAAATGAAACTTAAAAGAACAAATCTAGGAAACTTCAGAGACGGAAAGTATAGGAGGGAAACAGACTTCCTTAGTTGCAAGGGAGAATTGGTTGAGGCAAGTGAGAGACCTATGCTTCTGAAGTCTCATGTCCGGAGGCATTGAAAGGGCCAGGTCGATGCTCTGGGGTGCATGGTCTCCGATGAGGGGAGACTGTAACTTAGAAGCAGCCATGGAAATACATGCTCATGGCCTTGCTCCGGTAAAACCGTATGTACAAAAACAGGGGGCTGGCCCTCAGGATTGAGCTTGCCGATTGGCTGTAGAGTCAACGCTTAGAGCAAATCAGATTCACCTCTGTGTGCCTGGTTAACAACCCCATCCCCATTCCCTCCCTGTAGGGAACAGTCTCATGCACCATCCAGGGGCTGAGGGCCCTGGGCACTGCTATCTGCTCACTCAACACTAACATTCCCTTTCTCCCCTGGGGCAGGACTTTAGAGATGCCCATTAAAGCATATCCTCAGACCCTCTGGTGGTTAAATTTGACCACCGGATTAAGTTTTGCTCACTAAAACATCAATGGAGATCCATTTAATGGTCAGGACTGCAAGAAAATAGATTATTTTCTAAGGAAAACCAACCCACCAAACAAACAAACAAACAAAACAACCAAAAAACATGACAGACCCAGCTAGTGTGTCTACTCCAGCAACAATTGCCTGGGGGTAATTCTAGAGCCTGGACCAGTGCTGGCTGTTTTGTAACAAAGGTAAAAGTAATAAAATGACGACAGAGAGGGAAGCATGTAGCATGGAGAAACCGTCTTAATCCTGGACTGGCTACCTGGGCTTCATGTTTCATAGGAACTACAAAATCATAAATTGTTAATCCACTACGGTAAATTCTTCACAGATGGAAAAAGCACAATTGGTCATTAATACCTCAACCCTCCCCCCCAAAAAAATCTAAAATTAAGCTCTAGATCCACTCTAGTCTCAGTAAATGACATCATCTTTGATCACTACGATCAAAAATATCAATTCCTCTTTTCCATTTCTTGCTCCGCATCCAATCCACTGGCCCTGACCGCTGGATCCTATTTCGGGAGCAAAACCGCAGCCATAGATCTTTGCAGCGGTCCACACTGCATTCATTATCCTAGACAGGGCATCAGCAGCTCCCCATGGTCTGTTTCAGTGTTCACCAGCCATAGGGTCCCTCTTGTCCATCTCTTGCCTGTTTACACTTATTGCCATTGTCTATACTCCGCCATCTTGTATGTTGTGTTTACCGGGCTCCCGTACCCTAACCCTGGGGAGTTCAGCTCAGGGCAGACAGAGGCTATTTATCCAGTGAAGCAAGAGGGAAGGAGGTCCTGAGGTTGGTGGTTTCTTTGGGTTTTATCTTGATTAAACACCATGTCTTCTCCAGGACCTCAGCTAGCACCCGTCTGACCGCTCATCTGGGATCTTACTCCTGCCTGGCTGATTGATCATGTCTATAGTCCAGCGTCTATAAGGTGAACAGCACGCCTGGTGGGCCTCAGCAATGCCACCATTTCCTTCAGTCTGTCCTGCTATTTGGGCTGAGGTCCAGTCCTACGTGGGTTTCTAATATTCTCTCACCTGAACTATGGGCTTTGCATGCTAAATTTCTTGTGCTTGAAGTGTTACAGAATTCCAACCAAACTGGACTGATATGCCTTCCCTAGGGAGGTGAAACAGGCTTTACTCTCCTCGCTGTTAAAATCCCTTCTTGTGGCTCCTATCAGCATCTGATGGAATTCCTACCTGTCGGTTTGCTTATTTTTCCACTGATATGTGAGCTTCAGGGCAGCGCACAGCACAACGTCTGTTTTGATTTCTGCTTCGTTCCCAGTGTCCAGCCTAGGGCTGGACCCAGCTGCAGATGTTCATATAGACATACCACTGCTTTCTGACTCATTTAGGACACTGATAAGCACTCTGTGTTTCAGGCACAAAGTCAAAGAGGGCAAACTTTTGTCTTAAGTGGATAGACAATTGCCTTTCCATAGAAGGGAGTGCCTGGAAGGACCAGCCTTTCTTATGCATTTTGGCGATCGCGCTTTTGATTTGCAGCAGTTAAAAAAGCTGCATGAAAACAATCACTCACATTGAAATGGACACACACTGAAGAAGGGACATCAGCACTATTTAAAAAGAGTTAGAAGTGTAAGGGGTTGTAGTGGCACTCACCTGATATGGACTGGGATCTTGGGTACCTTCTTAGAGATCTTGAACCTATTTACATCCCCACAGACATCTGTGAAGTACACTCCGGCCACGCTTGTCACCTGGTTCCCAGGGAAACTGGACAGCACCCTGCCACTGCCATGTTGACTGGCCCAGTACCAGGCCTGGCCGCCAATGAGCAAGCCCCCACCACGCTTCACAAACTGGACCAGCTTCTCAGTCACGGTGTCACTGTAGGCATCAGTGCAGTAAACACCCAGAGTCTCTCCAGGTTCAGGCTGAACCAGTGCCTGTAGATCAGAGCCACTAGAGATGCCAAGGAGGGATGCACTACAATGTGAGCCCCTGGGGAGGGGCGGAGCCACCTCACTGCATTGAGAAGAAATAGGGCCAAGCCAGCATGCAGCAGGTAGCCCTCGTGGGACATGACCACCAGGCGGCCCTGGCCATAGGAAGAGACAGCAATGAGCACCTGTCCCTTGTCATTCACCATCACTGGGAAGGCGGCCTCCCCAGTGAGAAGGAGTTCACAAGGGATGGATTCTTTGGGAAGATCCCAGCTGGTTACTCCATTCATGAGGGCCTCAAAGGCGGCGTCGGGAGTTGTTGCCATGGTCCTGCCAGCTGCTGCAGAGGAAGCAGAGACTCTGGTTGGTCAAAACAGATCGAGGGACCAGAAAAACAAACAAACAAACAAACAAACAAAAACCAAGCAACTAAATGCATTGTGCGTGCAAACTGTTACAACCCCATTTTCATGACTCAAATATATAAGAGTAGAGGAGACAAATAAGCAGGCTTATACAAACGCATCACTTTCCAGTGCTATGTGGTGGTGAGATTCAGACCAGTCAACCGGAAGACTGCTTTAGATCGAATGGCAGCAAAGGCCTGGGAAGAACACGCTGCTTGTAAGAGGCACACGGGGGCAGCAGTGGCATGTAGGGCAAAGGCAAATAGCACCTGGGGTAGATAAGTCAGTGCACGTTCTTAAATGGCCTGGTAGCTCAAAGGCAGGAGGAGTGGACTTAGTGTCTTTTTTTTATTGGACAGACAGAAAGAAGGGTTCCATGTTCTGCCAGAAACTGCACTAGTTGGGGCCACATGACATGTGAGGAACTTCATTAGTTCTGACAGCGTTGCTTGCACTGATGGAAATGGCTTTCAAAATCCTATCTGCCCTAGCGGGAAGCGCCCGCCTCCCCACTGTTGGCCAGAGGCTGTTTCTAATTCTTCTGAAGCCTGTGTGCAGACACGTGAGGTCACTCCAGAACTCCCTTCCGTGTGTGTGTGTGTGTGCGCGCGCGTGTGCGTGTGTGTGGCTGTTTTGTAAATTAGACTACACATGGTCCAGGCACACTGAGCCATGTGAGTGCCCCCCACCCTCTTCCTCCTCTCCATTTCCCGGGGGGGGGGGGAGGGAAGGGGAGGGAGGCCACGGACATATGGCTGGGGACCCACACATCATCTCAATCCCCACATCTGAGTAGCCCATCCACTCGCGTGACTGACAGGGCAGCCCTTCAATGGCTGCAAGCTGATTGATACCCTAAGTTACTTAGCTTCTGGTACTGGAGGAAACTGCCCAGTGCCTTCCTGAGGTGCATCCTAGGAGGGTCCCAGGAAGGGCTCAGTTCCAGACAGCTCTTTCTCTGTTCCCTCCTCTCTTATTTGCTTTACCCAGATTCTTCACTTTGGTTCACAGTACCTCTCTTCCCAAATAAGCATGCAGGGAGAACCTGAAGGTATCAGCCTCTTGGCGTCCGCCCCTCTCGTCTCCTTCATTCCTCCTGTTCTTACAAACTAGCCCACTGGGCTAGGCTCCTCTCATGGCCCTCATGGACCAGTCCACTTAGCTCACAGCCACTCCGGGGCTGCACTGACCTGGTCTAAGCCTGCAGAACCGGTTCCCACCTTCTTGACTAAGAACCTTACAGAGCCCTCGTCCCAGCCACTCCCTGCGCAGAGAAAAGTATTGGCCTTGGCACGCCCCTGCGTGCTTCCCATCCTACTTCATGGCACAGACTGCTCCTAGGAAAACGAACCTCAACTTTTATCATCAGGAACCTCAAATCCAACGACGTGTTAAGTTTGCCTGGGAAGAAAGTCCTCTCACTTTCCCCTAGTTTGGCGGGAAGAGCAAAGGAACAAAAGCCTCGAGGGTAATCTGGGCCCCCGAGACGACAGGCGCACCGCCCTGCAGCTAAACGCGTCTGCGCGCACCGGCACACGCCTTTATGAAGTTCGCGACTCCCAGCTCAGAAAGGCGGAGACAGACCAGGTCTGAGTGAGCTGGGAAACCGTGCCGGGATAAACGAAGCTGAGAGGAAAACAGACCTGAGGAGGACACTCTGGCGGTCAGCAATGGCGTCAGGTAGCCTTCTGGCACTTTAGGGGTTCTCTCCCAGCACCAGCGCCCCACCCACCCCAGGGCGCACCCGGAGAGGCTGGCTGCGCCTGCAGACTGTAGCTGCAGACTGGAGGAGAGCTGTGCCAGCCAAGGGCTACCTAGGGGCGGGGCCTCCCGGGGTGTGGCTTGGGGGCGGGGCTATCGCGGAAGCTGCTGGTCCCGGTGAAGGGCTTTCTTGGGAGCCGGGCTTCCGTGGGCGGGGTCACCTTGGGTCTTGGGGGCGGAGCTTCTCGGGGTTGCTACCCGGGAACGTGGCTTGTCCGGTTGGGTGGGGTATTCAGGCAAAGCGGCTGGTTAGGGGTTAGGGGCGGGGCCGTGCCGGAGGCGGTGCCTTCGGGAAGATGAGCTATTTATTCCTGCAACCAGGCTGGCCAGCTGAACTTCGTGACTCTAATCTCACCTCGAGCAGGCTACCGCAGATCTGCCTGATTCCAGACCCCACCCCACGTGGCGTGGGGAGAGGACTCTCTGCAAGGCTGTTGATGGTCCAAGGGAGAAAAAGCAAACTCCCAAATCTCCATTTAACCAGATTTCAGGGCGAACGTCACCCAACAGCTGCGCCTCCAGATCCGGAATCTGGCTCCGACTGGCTTGATGCCTCCAAGGCCAGGGTTAGCCTCCCGTCCTGGCTCGGGTTTCAGGGGCTGCCCCCTAGCGGCCCACAGCGGCCGTGCACCTGTCGGCATCTGCATCGCTGAGTCTGCATAGCTGTCTGTCTATTCCAGGGACATTGTTACTGGCGTGATCTACCCAGGCAAGGCTAAGCTGGAGAAGTTAAACAAGTTAAAGCGTGGATGCTTCCCGAATTTCTGCTCAAAAGGGGTAAAAAAAAAAAAATGAAGGACAGAAGTGCAAATTAGTGTGTCCTTGGAGCACAGCTGTGCATAGCAGTATACTGTTTTTATTCTTTGATACATTGTTGGGATTTGTTTCTTGATGGAAAGGAAGGGGACAAACGGAGAGGTAAGAAGACACAACGAGAACTAGAACACTTTCGGAGACACTTTCCATCCTTTGGTGCCATGCATTTAACCACTGAGGTTTATAAAATTATGTGTTTATTGTTTTACTTTAGTTTACACTCCAACCATAGTTTTCCCCTCCCTCCTCTCCCCCTGCTCCCTCCCCCAGCCACTCCTTCTTTGTCTCCACTCAGGCGGGGTAAGGAAGGCCTCCGGCAGAAATCAACAGAGCAGGGCATATCAAGTTGAGGCAGGAACAAGCTCCTCCCCCCTGCATCGAGGCTGAACAAGGCACTGCCATCGGGAATAGGTTTCAAAGAGCCAGTTCCTGCATCACGGACAGGTCCTGGTCCCACTACTAGGGGCCCCACAAAAGACCAAGCTACACAAGTGTCACCCAGATGCAGAGGGCCTATGTCAGTCCTATGCTGGCCCCCTAGCTGTCCATCCGAGTCCATGAGCTACCACAAGCTCAGCTGTCTCTGTGGGTTTCCCATCATAATCTTGAACCCTCCCCCTTGCTCATTTGACCCCTCCACCCTCTCTTCAACTGGAGCCCTGGAGCTCAGCCCTGTACGAGGAGGCTGCGAATCTCTGTGTTTGCTTCCATCAGGTACTGGATGCAGGTTCTATGATGGCAATTAGAGTAGTCACCAATGGTCACAGCAGATGGTCAGTTCAGACACCCTCTCCACTATTGCTTGGAGTCTTAGCTAGGGTCATCCTTGTGGGTTTCTGGGAGTTTCCCTGGCATCCGGCTTCTCCCTAACCCCATAATGGCCCCTCTATCAAGATGTCTATTTAATTACTCTCCCCCTCCATCCCTCTCCCAGTTCAATCAAACTGATCACTCATGTTTCCATCCTCCCATCCCCTTCTCTCTACCCTCTTGCCCTCTTCCCAGGGAGATCCCTGCCCATATCTTACGGTCCATCTTGTTATGTATCTTCTCTGGAGCTGTGGATTGTGGTCTGGTTATCCCTTGCTTTATATCTATTATCCACTTATGAGTGAGTACATACTGTGTTTGTCTTTCTGGATCTGGGTTACCTCACTTAGGATGATTATTTTTTTTTCTAGTTCCATCCATTTGCCTGCAAATTTCATGATGTTGTTGTTTTATTCTGCAGAGTGATATTCCACTGTATAGATATACCATATTTTCTTTATCCATTCTTCAGTCAAGGGGCATCTGGGTTGTTTCCAGGTTCTGGCTATTATTAATAATGCTGCTATGGACATAGTTGAAAAAAATATCCTTGTGGCATGGTTGAGCATACTTTGGGTATATACCCAAGAGTGATATTGCTGAATCTTGAGGTAGATTGATTCCCAGTTTTCTGAGAAACCGACATACTGATTTCCTAAGTGGCTGCACAAGTTTGCACTCCCACCAGCAGTGGAGGAGCGTTCCCCTCACTCCATATCCTCTCCAACATAGGCTGTCATTATCATTTTTGATCCTGGCCATTCTGACAGAATGTAAGATGGTATTTCAGAATTATTTTGATTTGCATTTCCCTAATAGCAAAGGGTTTTAACTACTTCTTTAAGTGTATTTCAGCCATTTGAGATTCTTCTGTTGGGAATTCTGTTTAAATCTATAACCCATTAAAATGTATTTTGATGTCTAGTTTTTTTTTTTTTTTTTTTTGAGATCTTTCTATATTTTGGATATCAGTCTTGTGTCAGATGTGGGGTTGATGAGGATCTTTTCCCATTCTGTACACTGACATTTTGTCTTATTGATAGTGTTCTTTGCTTTACAGAAGCTTTTCAGTTTCAAGGGGTCCCGTTTGTTGATCTCAGTGTCTGTGCTACTGGTGTTCTAGTCAGGAAGTGGTCTCCTGTGCCAATGAATTCAAGGCCATTTCCCATTTTCTCTTCGGTCAGCTTCAGTGCAATTGGACTTAGTTGAGGTCTTTGATCCACTTGGACTGGAGTTTTGTGCAGGGCAGTAGATACGGATCTATTTGTATTCTTCTACATGTTGACGTTGTTACACCAGCACCATTTATTGAAGATGTTTTCTTCTTTCCATTGTATAATTTTGGCTTTCTTTGTAAGAAATCAGGTGTTCATAGGAGTGTGGATTTATGCCAGGGTCTTCAATTTGATTCCATTCATCCATATGTCTGTTTTTATGCTAATACCAAACTGCTTTCATCACTACAGTTTTATAGTAGATCTTGAAGCCAAATATGGTGACAACTCCAGAAGTTCCATTACTGTATAGGATTATTTTAGTTACCCTGGGTTTTTCTTTTCCCATATGAAGTTGAGTATTGTCCTTTCGAGGTCTGTGAAGAATTATGTTCTGGTTTTGATGGGTACTGCGTTGAGTCTGTAGGTTGCTTTTGGTAAGATTGCCATATTTAATATGTTAAACCTACTTATCCATGATCATGGGATATCATTCCATTCTTTATCTCTTCCCCAGTTTCTTTCTTCAAAGACTTAAAATTCTTGCCATATAAGTCCTTCATATGTTTGGCTTGAGTTACCCCAGGATATTTTATATTATTTTGTGGCTATTGTAAAGGATGTTGTTTCCTTGGTTTCTTTCTCACCCCATTTATCTTTTGTATATGGGAGGGCTACAGTTTTTTAAGTTCATCTTGTATCCAGCCATATTACTGAAAGTTTTTATCAGTTGTAGAAGTTCCCCGGTGGAATTTGGGATTACTTACATATACTGTCATATCATCTGCAAATAGTGAAAATTTGATTTCTTAATTTCCAACACACACACACACACACACACACACACACACACACACACACATCTCCCTTTGTTGCCTGATTGCTCTACCTAAAACCTTGAGTACTATATGTAATAGATATGGAGAGAGTGGACACCCTTGACATGTCCATGATTTTAATGGAATGGCTTTGAGTTTCTCTCTGCGTAATTTGTTGTTGGCTGTTGGCTTGCTGTATATTGCTTTGCTGTATATTACATTTATTATGTTTGAGGGTGTTCCTTGTATCCCTGTTCTCATTAGAACCTTTATCACGAAGGGGTGTTGGAATTTGGCAAAAGGCTTTTTCGGTGTCTAATGAGTTGATCATGTGGTTTTTTTTCCTTCCAGTTTGTTTATATGGTGGATTACATTGAAAGATTTCCATATGTTAACTATTCCTGAATCTTTTGGATGAAGCCTACTGGATCGTAGTGGATGATTTTTCTTTTTGATGTGTTCTTGGATTTGGTTTGCAAATATTTCGTTGAGTATTTTTGCATCAATGTTCATGAGGGAGATTGGTCTGTAATTCTCTTTCTTTATTGCATCTTTATTTGGCTTGGGTATCATGGTAACTGTGGCCTCATAAAAAGAATGTGACAATGTTCCTTCTGTTTCTATTATGTGGAACAATTTGGGGAGTATTGATATTAGCTCTTCTTGGAAATTCTGATAGAAGTCTGCACTGAAACCATCTGGTCCTGAGCTATTTTTGGTTGGGAGACTTAATGATTGTTTCTATTCCCTTGGGGGGTTATTATATGGTCTTGATTTAACTTTGGTATGTGGTATATGTCAAGAACGTTGTCCATTTCCTTTAGATTTTCCAGTTTAGTGGATTACAGGTTTTTGGAGTATGACTTAATGATCTCTGGATGTCCTCAGTGTCTATTGTTATGTTCCTCTTTTTGTTTCTGATTTTGTTAATCTGGATAGTTTCTCTCTGCCCTTTGGTTAGTTTGGCTAAGGGTTTGTCGATTTTCTCAAAGAGCCAACTTTTTGTTTCATTGAATCTTTATATTGTTGTCTTTGTTTCAATTTTATTGATTTCTGCCTGGAGTTTGATTGCTTCTTGGTGTCTACCCTTCCTTGGTGAGTTTGTTTCTATGGCTTTCAGGTCTGCTGTTAAATTGATTGTGTAAGATTTCTCCAAATTTTTTTTATGTAGGCACTTAGTGCTATGAAATTTCCTCTCCACACTGCTTTCATTTTGTTCCATAAGTTTGGGTATGCTATGGATTCATTTTCATTTAATTCTAGGAAGTCTGTAATTTATTTCTGTATTTCTCTCTTTGTCCCAGATGTGGTTCAGTTGAGAGTTGTTCAGTTTCCATGATTTTGTAGGCTTTCTGTAGTTTGTGTTGTTGAACTCTAACTTTTCGCTCATGGTGGTCAGAAAAGATACAGGGGTTTATTACGTGTGTGTGTTGAGATTTGCTTTACGTCCGAGTATATGGTCAATTCTAGAAAGAATTCCATGAGGTGCTGAGAAGAAGTTATATTCTTTTGTGTTTTTTGAAATATTCTGTAGATGTCTATTAAGTCCATTTGAGTAATAATATCTGTTAGCTCCCTTGTTTCTGTCTGATAGACCTTCCCATTGATGAAAGTAGGGTGTTGAGTCTCCCACTATTAATATATGGGGTTTGATGTATGCTTTAAGTTTTAGTAATGTTTCTGCTACATGACTGAATACTGCCCTTGTATTTGGGGAATAGATATTCAGAATTGAAACTTCATCTTTATGGATTTTTCCTTTGATGAATATGAAATGTACTTCTCCATCTCTTTTGATTAATTTTCGTTTGAAGTCTATTTTGTTAGATATTAGGATAGCTATGCCAGCTTGCTTCTTGGGACCATTTACTTGGAAAATTTTTTCCCAACCCTTTACTCTGAGATAATGCCCATCTTTGAAGTGGAAGTGTGTTTCTTATATGAAGCAGAAGGATGGATCTGTTTTCAGATCCACTCTGTTAGCCTGTGTCTTTTTATTGGTGAGTTGAGTCATTGATATTAGATGTTATTGACTACTGATTCCTGATGTTTTGTTTTGGTGGTGGTTGTTGCTGTGTGTATTCTCCCCTTCTTTGGGTTTTGCTGGTGTGAGATTATCTGTAGCCTGTGTTTTCGTGGATGTACCTGATTTCCTTGGGTTGGGGTGTTCCTTCTAGTACTTTCCGTCATCTGTCGTGCTGGATTTGTGAATAGGCATTATTTAAGTCTGGGTTTCCTCCATCTATGTTGATTTAAAGTTTTGGTGGGTATAGCAATCTGGGCTGGCATTCATGGTCCCTTAGTGTCTGTAAAATATCTGTCCAAGACCTTCTGGCTTTTAGAGTCTCCACTGAGAAGTTGGATGTAATTCTGATAGGTCTGCCTTTATATGTTACTTGGCCTTTTTGCTTCAATGATCTTAAAATTTTTTCTGTATTCTGTATGTTTAATGTTTTGATTATTATGTGATGAGGGGATTTTATCTAGACCATTTGGTGGTCTGTAAGTTTCTTGTACTTTCATAGGCATGCCCTTCTTTAGGTTGGGGAAAGTTTCTTCTATGAATGTGTTTCGTATGTTTTCTGTGACTTTGTGCTGGGTTTCCTCTCCCTGCTATTTTTAGGTTTGGTGTTTTCATGGTGCCCCAGATTTCCTGGATGTTTGTTTTAGGAATTTATTGGATTTAACATTTTCTTAGACTAATGAATCGATTTCCTCTATCACATCTTTAGTGCCTGAGATTCTCTTTTCCATCTCTTGTATTCTGTTGGTGATACCTGCATGTGTAGTTCCTGTTCACTTACCCAGAATCTTCTGTTTCCAGAATTCCCTCAGTTTGTGTGTTCTTTATTGTTTCTATCTATTCTTGATTAATGATTAATGTGCCTGGACCGGGCCCATGGTGGGTTGCTGTTACTTAGCTCTGGGCATGCATTCCTGAGGTGTATAAGAAATGAGTCACAGAGGATAAGCCAATAAGCATCCTTCCTCCATGGCACCTACTTCAGTTCCCATCTTCATGTTTGAGGCTTGAGTTTCTGTCCTTATTCTCCTCAATGGTGGGTTGTAAGCTGCAAGATGAAATAAATGCTTTCCTCCCCAAGTTGCCTTTGGCTACCTATGATTGGTTTTTATCATAGCAATAGAAAGTCCTAACGAAGACACATACAATAAATAAACTTAGCTGTTCAGCATGCAAGAGAAGACTTGAACAGTTAATGTTACTTATGGTATGTTGGTCCAGTTTTGTTGATTAGAGGGCAGTATCTGTAGTTATTCCAGTTGATCACGAAGCCAAATTGGGATAGCTTCATACACACGTGTTCAAATTGTGAACTGTTGCTTGTAGCCGTTGTCCCCTTCAGTTACTTTTAGCCAGGAGTTTAACTTATTGTGGTCTTGCATATCCTTTCCCATAATATTCTTAAGAACGTGGAAAAGATTAGCTCTGATCTAATTTAGGAAAAGAGATAGCTGAACTCACCGATGTGCTTTTGCTGGTGTGAGTCACTGTAGACATTCACTAAAGCCACAGAGATGTTCCAAAACAGGTGTGTCTACAGCTGTTTTTAAGAGCAACTAATGTGCTGGCCATGGAAGTGATGCTCTCAGATTTCCAACCGCAGGATGTGCAAGTGGCCGTCAGTCTCAGCTGCTGTGTCTTAGGACCCTTGGCGCCAAGGCTACTCTACCCAAGGGATCCTCCCAGCCAGTGACTGAATGTAGCAGGAATTGTAAGGCAGGCCTGGGCACTCCTGGAAGACAGGCGATGCCGCTGATGGCAACTTTGGCTCACCAACTCAATAATGCCCTGTAGTAAGGTCAGCCTTTGCTTTCTTCTTTCTCTTACACTGTAGTCCAGTGCTACTCCCAGGCTCCTCTGATTTGCTCTTCTCATCATCGAGCAGCCGCTTTCCTTAATAAATGTCGAACACGTGGGATCCTATCTTGGCTTCTTCCTCTTAGAAGAGCCAGAAGAGTATAGGCACTATTATAAATAGAGTTCCACACAGTCTAGCCTCAAGTGTATGTACTGAAGTTGTTTTCTAATAGGAGCAAGGGTAAAATTATTAAATAGCATATTCATGGAAGACATTTCCTTCTCTGCCACAATTGTGGCAACTTTTATTCATATTATCTCAGTCTGTTTCCAAGGACAAGAACCAATCTGCTTAATTGAAAACAATGAACCTGGACCTCTTTGCTTCTTTTGAAAGATGACCTGTCCTCTTTCAAAGCTTTCATATTTTCCTGTGGTAGACTTGTGAAATTTATTAGGACCTACATTTTTTTTTTTTGTTTGCTTGAATTAGAGGTACGTGGAACACCTGTGGTGGGAGTGACCAGCGCTCTAGTGACAGATGAGAACACATAACCGCTGCAGAGATACAGATTACGGCCTAGATTTCTCCCTCTAGTAAGAGGTAAGGCTGGTTGTACATCTGTGAACTCCACCACCTGTAGGCCATATAGAAACTTCAGTATTTTACTGAAGACTTGAACCGTCTGGGATCCAGCAAAATTGTTAGTCTGAGACTAACAATGTTTCTCAGACTCTGAAATATCATATCCATTAGGCACAGTAGACAAATTGTCTTTGATCAACAAGGCCAATACGATGCCCATATCTTCATATACATTTTCTTGTACAACCTTATTCAGTCTGGAGACACTGAGATACCAGAGCGGAAGAGGGTGGGAATCGGGACTCACTGATGATCAATGTCCCCACAAGAAGGATGGGGAAAGAAGCTTAGGATAGACTGCTTACCTAACCATGTTCAAGCTTCTTAGTTCTGCCCCAGAACCACAAAATACAAATCCTATGGGGGAAAAAAAATCCCTTGAAGAGAATGAGTAAGCTAATATCCATGTGCATGAAAAACAGCATCTTTGTTGATTTTTCTGAGAACAATTAATTTCTCTCCAAAGATTTCTTATGATACTAAAATCATTCCTTCCCAAGGTCTCCCATTATATTGAGATTTCTGATCATGGGGTTCTTTAATTTCAACTGAAGCCAAATAGACATCAGTCTGATCAGTAGATTGAAGATGGGTGTGGAATGAGAAGCCTAGAATCATGGGGTCTGAGTTACCCAGCTCTCCAAGCTTTTGTCCAGATGAGCTCCAATAAGTAAGACTAAAACTTTCATTGCTGAGCAAACGGAATATTTCTAATCAGTCTTCTTCATATGAACTTGGTTGAAATTTCTGTTTCCCTGAATGCATCAGATCATTGATAAGGGCTCAGAGATTAGCAATAGAGTTGTGTTTCCATTCATTACCTTTGGCAGAAGACATTTCAGTCACTAAACTGAACCAATTTGACTCCCTATCAGACAGTAATTTCAGAATGGAGAGGCCAAAATTTTTACCGAAAAATACGATTTCATTTTGAAGTTTCACAGCTGAATTGCAAAAGTTGCAAGTTTCTATTAGGTCAGTGTGTTGGTTAGTTATGTATTGTTGCAATAAGATACCTGGAGGTGATAAACATGAATAAAGGAAGGGTCTATTTGGGCTTGAAATTTCAGACATGTCGGTCTATGGTCTGTTTCCTGTTGTTTTGGGATGAGGTAGAATATCATGGCAGGGAATGTGTAGTGTAGAATACTTGTGATCCTCATGGCATCTTGGAAACAGAGAGAGGTCACATCCCTAATGAACACTTTTCTATTAGGTCCCTTCTCTTAGTACCTAATTAGCTTGAGTTCAAGCCTTTAATGTAGGAGTGGTGTGTGTGTGTGTGTGTGTGTGTGTGTGTGATTAGTTAAGAGGAATGCAGATTGGAACCACTGTCTGAGGAGCAAAGGCCCCTGCTCTGTGATAGCCTTGGATGCTCAGGAGCCTTTGTTGCACACACAGACAGACCATGCTCTCCCGTGTAGATAAACTAACACATTATCAGGCTAGATCGTGCTGAGGATACCATAAAATGAAACAATAACAAGTTGTCTGAGCAACCCACAAAATAAGCCTTTGGTCTTATGTAACATGAGTAGCTGCAACTTTTTCAAAACCAGGAAGAGTTTTATATCCACGTTAGTGGGATTCTGGCTGAAGAAATGCCAGTGCCCCCTTGACATCAGCATGTCCATAGGAAAGCCTTATTTCTTTCCACCCTCTTCTAAAGTATCCAAACTAGATCTCAGGACACAGAGCATCTTAAAATGTGGTAGCATGAAGATAGTTTCCTCCAAGTCATTGGCCAAAACCATACCAAAGGGACCGAGAAATGGGCAGGGATCTTCTCATACCAACTGGCCCCACGTAAGAGTAAAATTTGTTAAAGTTAGTGAATGATTAGGAAAGAACATCGTAATGTCCACTTCATGAAGTGTTTCATACACCATGGCCTTGGGAGAAAATAGCAATCTAATACCAATGTGCCTTTGAACACTCCATGCGGAAAATACTGCAAGCCTGCTAGACAGGAAGCTTAATCACAAGGGCATGTGAGAAACAGCAGCAGGCTTTGTGTTTTGTAGAACACCCATATCAATGAAAGGAGTTGATGCTGACGTATACTTGAATCATGCCAGACAGAGTGGCTGGAATGGCAAGGTCATAAGGGACTTGGGATCACTCAGGCTGGCGCACTGGATGAACCCCAATACTTGCTGTCCTTGTGAGCTCATCAGTAGGGTTTGGTTCAACCACGCCTTAGTCAATATGAAGCCTCTGCAGGCTGTTTTATTTCAGTTTATTACAAACCTTTCCAAGTAATACATGCACAAGGTAAAAAACAAATTAAATAGTACAGAGGAACTTGAAATGATTTCCTAGGCTTAACTTTCTACCTTTAAATAACACGTTTGAACGATAATCTCTTGACTTATTAACTTTAGACAATCTTTAATAATTCACCATTACAAAAGATAAGGATTTAACATACATCATCCCCTCCTTTCCCCTGACCACCCCTCTCCAAATGTTTGATAGGTTCGTCACTTTTAAGTCTTTTGAGGGTCTAATATATAGCATCGACCGGGCCCCGGTGTAGTTGTGCTCCCTTAACTGAAGACAGTGTCTCTTCAACTTCACTTTGAATATTCAAGTAGCCCTGCTCTTCCTTCTCCCAACTGGTCCAGGTTCCACTCTCCTGTGCCTCAACTGGGTGAAACATTTAGCCTGTTCAGGCTTGGTTCGCAGGTGGATCAGAACACCGAAGATCTGTAAGTGGCATCTACATCATTTTGGCTATTAGAATACCCAGGTGGAAAATACACATCTCTCTAGACTCCCAATGTCACGCCGCCTGTCCCACTGGAAAGGATACGTATTTACCTACTGCTAACGGCCAATCAAGCCTCTTCTCTTCTCACAGTTAATTCTAAATCCCACCCCATCCCATTTCCCTTCACAGTGGAGCCTAAATTTCTTCACATATTATCACTTATTTTTGTGATAAAGGACTGTATGTCTTCCACATCTCTAAATGTCTCATTCACTCCATATTTCTCTGGTACATTCTCCTCAGAGCCCAAGGTTGTGTTCTCTTCTGAAGTGGGTTTATTAGGTAACTCCCACTCTAGACCGAGGCATCCTGGGTGAGGTCCACTGGTGTCCACAACCTCCTTCCTCCTTTTCTGTGGGACTTTCATCATCCCCCCCATTTTTTTAATGGAAAACTTCCTTAATGAGAGTACAAAGGAGGGAAAAAGGGTTTCTAAAAACTCACCCGCCAAAAGGTATTTTTATTTTTACCTTACTCCCGACAATCTGCCCTACATGGAATCTCAGAAACAAAAGTTTTCAAAAGTGAACATACGTAAACCCGTTGTTCCTTTGACTTCTAGCTTTCAGGGCTGCTGCTGAAGCTGCTAGACTGTTCTCGTCCTGGTTTGGCTGAGCTGTGTTTCTTTCCCTGGGCACTCTGAATATGTTCTTGCTAACCCTACAATTCCAAATTTTCTTAGAACTGTGCCTAGATGTCGTTGGTACTGGGTCTCCTCAGTCTGGTGCTCCTGAAGTCTTTCTTATTCTGTTTGTCCTTGCTATCTATGTCCTATCTCCTGGGAACTCACAGTGGTTAAACAGTGACTGCCGAGTTCTCTTTCCTTCCTTCTTATTTGTTATTTCTTTTTCTTGTGTATATACGGAGATTCATTCTATTTCATTTTTCAGACTATCTACTATATTTTTGGCAGTCTTGCTTTGCTTTTAAAATGTTCAGAATTTTCTTAGTATATTATCTTACAAATGCACTTTAAATCTCTCTGGAGATATGGTCAGAATTTTAAGGATCCCCCCCCCCCCGTATGAATTTTGTTTCCTTTAGTTTATAATATTTTTTCAATCTTTTAACATCTAAGTTTTTTTTTTTTTTTTTTTTTTTTTCTTACGAGTCTCCTCTTGGTTACTTCCATGCTTGGAATTCCTATTAGAAGATTTACATTAAAAACCAGTGTTAAGTATTGTCTTTGTAAAGAATTCCCGTTTCTCCAGCAAATCTCTGCTATGACTAGAAGCCAAGGGTACATGAATGAGGGTCTCAGCTCTCAGAAGAAACTTGACAGGGTAGGGGGCCACCTATTTCCATGAAAAGAACATTCTGTGGAGCACTAATTGTTACCTCCCCTCGGGGGGTTCACTTGACTCCTTTATTCAAACAGCAATAACAATAACGGCTTCACTGATACCAGTGGTAGATTTTCTGTGTCCTATGTACAAGGGCTGGGGCGGAGTAGAATGGGGGTCAATTTACAACTGATACAATTATTTAGTCGCTAGACTTTTCTAGTGCTCAAGTCTCTTTGGGGTTACGATGGTCAGATCGGTCAGATTCTTTCTGAAATGTGCCGCCATCTTGTTTCCGATTCGCCATCAAGCTTCATTTACTTTATCCCTTCCAGAAATGTGTTGAGATCTTCTCCAACCAAATTCTTTTAATTTCCTCAGCTCTCTTTTGCATTGCTTGACTTCAGTTTCAGTGGGGCCTGGGAAAGGAGGGAAGGCAAACTTACGTTTAGTCCGTCATCTTAAATGGGGTGGGGGGTGGTCCACTGGAAGTGTTCGGCAGGGGAATAGCACAGATAACTTCAGTGAAAAGACCCCAGGCTTTACTGCTGGGAGCGGGTTGAAGAGGTGAAAATGGAAACAGATTAAGGGGGAAGGGGGTGAGAAAGGAAAAAAAAGCTTATTCTAAAAAAGAGTGAGGATTCAATTTTCTCTCTGTGAACAAGAAGCATCTGGGACTTTGGGAAGTCAGGCACTTCACTAAAATAGCTCATGATTCAAAATCCAATAAAACAAAAAGTGCTTTCAAGTACCCAAACATCTGGATAACCAGAACCTAAGAGTTGCCTGTTGCTAATGGAATGGCTCACTCACATCTCTACAGGGAAAGACTTTAAGTGTTTGATGCAAATTCTTTCTCTCCATGAACGTTCCGGAGAATCAGAGACACCTTTTATCCTGCTAAGGTTAGATAAGGGCTAAGTGTGAAGCACCCAGGCTCTGGCGAGCAGGATCATACAGGTTCTGGGTTAGTTACTGGTGTGTGTGTGTGTGTGTGTGTGTGTGTGTGTGTGTTTTGTTTAAATTTGGTTAATCGATGCACTGTAATTGTGAATACCCAATCTGCAATCAGAATGCTTGCCTTTGAAACCATAGACCTATGGCTCATCATCAGTGGAGCCTCACATAACTCCAGTTCTCTCATTCATACAATTAGGGGGAATAGTAATTTCCACTTCACAAGATTAATGGGGATATTAAATGGTAAACTTATATATGGGAACCCAGTGCAGTGCCTGGCACATACTCAATACTTCATAATTGATAATAATTATTTTCAAGATCGAATGCTTGTGTTCAAAATGCCTAAATGATAAATACGCACGAAATAAATCTAGGACTGAGAACTTGCATGACAAAGAAGCACACACATGGTTTTATAGTCTGCACACTCATCCACTAGTAGGCTATATAAATAAAACAGATTGGACTAAAATAAATGGGAAGTAATTGGGAACACGGGTTGTGCTCAACATCAATCCCAGTGGCAAACTCTCCTTAAGACCATGGAAGAAACTTTAAAAGAAAACAGGGAAAACCAAGAGGCCTTTGAATGTGTAGTAATTGAACGAAAGTTGGGTTATTTCTTTGGAGTTATCTTGTTCCAAAGTGGAGTTTTCTATATGAGTAATCAGTAACCCTTGACAGCAATTGTGTCTTGACTCTCACTGTGGGAATATAATAAAAGCTGGTTATCTATTGTTTGCCAGGGTTAAACACTATCTTATGATTGTTCTGGCTTTCGTCAAGATCTCTGCTCTGGATTTTGTGAAAGAAGGAATTGGAGCGGAAAGAACTGGGTCAATAGATCAAATATAAGTAGCTGTGAAAGACAAAAGAAATAAGGACTGCATTGTGAACTGGGCGTGGCTGTGCACACCCTGTAACACCAACACTCGGAGGCTGAGGACGAAAGATCACTGAGTTTGAAGTCAGCCAACCCGGCCTGAATAGAGAGGCCTGGTCTCAAACCACCATCAAAAACTCCATTGTGAGTTTCTGAATCCTTCTTCAGAATAATAAAGCGATGCACCAAAATCATCTCAGAGGCTGGTATGTGTCATATAGGATAGGGTAGGGCAAATAGCAATGACTTCTTTTAAATTTGCTTAGTGTGTCTGTGTATCACAGAACACATATGGGAGTCAGAGGACAACAGGCAGGAGCTGGGTCTCTCCTTCCACCACGCGAGCTCTGAGGACTAAGCTCTGGTTTTGAGTCTTGGCAGTAGGTGTCTTTACCCACCGAACACTCTCTTTGGCCCTCAGTGACAACTATGGAATATATATAGATATAAAACTATAAATGATTTTGAAGGCATTTGTTCTGAAGAAATGATAGATGCTGGAGGAGACGTGTGTTTTTTAAAAAATTCAGGTATAAAAAATGCATTCATACATTAGGATTTGCACGATAGCCCATTAATAATTGCAGGTTTTATATTTTCATGTATCACTTTAAAAATTTAAAAGGCTATGACTACATGTGTTAGCACAACGTAAAAGTGAAGTCTAGCTCTAAAATTATTTTGGGTTAATTAGATAACAAAAACACCAAGTGATATTTTCTCAATACCCTCTACCTGCTGTAATCACTTTTAGAGGCATTTTAAAACTCAACTCTCCCAATAATCGTATGAAATAGTTCCCTTTTTTTTTTTTTTTTTTTTTTTTTTTTTTGGATGGCATCGTAGAACGTTGTACAAGTCGATGATCTTTCAGTAATGTACAATGGTCAATAAAAGACCCAGAGCTTGGGCACGAGTCTACTGAGGAAAAAAAAAGGTTGATATTCTCGGAGCTGTCAAAGAGATTGGGTCAGTACGAAATGAAGAAGCAACCCTTTAGATGGCATGCACAGTATAGTTGACAAGTCTCTTTAAAAACATCAACCAGATACTCTATTACCACCCAAGAGGCAGACAGTCTTATACCTATCCCAAAGACAAGGAGGCCAAGGGAAGAATTGCTCTCGATGGCTCATCAAGATGGACCAACGGCCAGCACAGAAACAAATGCTCAAGCTCTCAGCATTGGGCCAGTGCAGGGTCAGGAGGAAGCCTGAGAAGCAAAGGGGTAGGGCTCATAAACACCGGCTTTGTTCCTAAGAAAGCCTGGCTTCACTTTGTGCCATATTCTTAACCCGCTTCCTAGAGACAGAAGTCAGGAGTAAGACACAGATGCAATGGATTAAGAGGACAAGGCCAGAACTTTAGAAGACAGAGGTAGAGGAATAAACCCCAACCTCTGCCTACCTCCCCAAACCTCTCTACCTGCTACCTCGATGGGCACTCCTTACATCTGTGTGAGGAGGTACAATTTCATTATATTTTCCTTCCACTCAGGCAGATAGGCTAGGCTGGTTGCCAATTCCTTCTGGATGGGCCAGGCCCAGGCTTCAAAGAATGGAGCCAGATTCTTCTGCACTTGCTGGGAGAACATCTTCGCCCACATATTCATTTTGTCAACGTTGTCTGTGGGCAAGTTGGTCTGGTTTCTGTACTCGGTGAAGAGGCGAATAAATGGTTCCCAGCCAAAGGCTTCTTGGAGCTAGAAAGGGAAAGTTGAAAGTAGGTGAGAGACACCCAATCTACAAAATAAGGCTCAACACGCACCGGTGAACTTAGTCAGTTCAACCTGCAAAACTTTAGCTTTGCATCCATCGCCGGCCGTTTCCGTGTGCTGGCCTCATGCCCTACTCTCTCTCTTACTAATCCTAAGAGAATATGGAGGCTAGCAGCACAGTGCTCGGCAGACCCTCAGTGAGTGACAGTTACAGAGGCAGCTCCAACGATCAGTGTTTCACACCACTTGTCATTCATCTACCTCGTGAGATCAACGAGAAGAATAATGTGGTAAGAACAAAGGGTTTCAAAACCGGCTGGGGTGGAGCAATCCTCCTTGCCTTTCATAGCTGCAAGGTTACATTCCAATAGTATAGGAGTCCCTACAACCCTCATTCATACTCACCCTAGCTCAGAAGGCCACCGTTTTCAGAATGGCCTTTGGGGAAGAAAGTGAATCGGGTGGGTCTATAGGCAGTCTAGATGGTTATAACAAAGAATGAGCGCTAGTGTTAGAAGTTGTCATCTTCTGGGGCCATGGGGAAGAGCTCACGCTTGACAGAGTCACAGGGCTTGTTTAAAAGTAACCTTCCTCAGACTACTGGAACAAGCCCATGCTAGCCAGCCAGGGTCACAGGGCTTTGGAGTTGAGGTTCCCCTTAGTAGTTATCAGAGCCAACACGCCTTCACTTCGTGGATGAGCAAAGTAGCTCACACAGGGAGGGACCATCAGTGACCATGGTCAGTGACGGATCAGAACAGGTGGAAGCACCAGAATAAATCATGCCGGGCTTCCATCCAACATGATGTCATTCCCCAGAGTGATCCGGGCACTGGGGCTGGAAAGTAGGACGACACAGAAAGGCAAGGTGAATCATCTCCAGTCCCAAGGCAGAGAGGAGTCCTAGATTGCCTGCGTACAGTAGAGTCGGCGGCAAAGCTAAGCCATAGCAAGGAGGCAGTATACTCATCTAAGGAGAAATTGGGTCACAGCCCACCACAGAATGTGTGAGGAGGGTGGCTTGATAGCTATGAAGGAGGAAAGGTTGGCTTCAATCATCGGTATGCCTGACCTTAATGCCACAGAGAGTAGAGCGTATTGCTAGTACTCAACCAGATTTGAGATTTCTCGGTGCTGTGTTCTCTTTTCCTCTCGTTTATGGAGGTATGCTTGACATGGTTAAAGCAGTGCATGGCTGTCTACTTTGTAGGGAGGGGTCCTACAAAGTACTGCACAGAGAGGCATCACTACATGCTGTTATCCCTGGACTCTCTCGGGGTTGCGTGTGACTGAATGTGGCAGGCAGATGGAATGGTCACTGGCTTATCACCCACCCTGCAGGCTTTCCTGTACCTGTAAGTATGTTTCCAGCGCGGTCCAGGCATTCCAGTTCTTTATATTGGGCCCTTTGCTCAAGTAGATTCGGACTCTCTTTTCCCGGACAGGGGGCCACAGGGCAATGTTGGCCCGGCTTCGAGGTATGCCCAGGACCGTCTCATGCACATAAACACACCACAGGTTGCAGGTGGCTTCAGTGGTGTGCGGCGGGAATTCCCACTCCTGCCTCTGCTGGTTGCGACCCAGCTCATGCACAGGGCCCCATAGCCCCTTGGTCCTGATAATCTTCTCATTGATGAGCTCCTGCACTGACTCCAGATGGCACATAATGGGGTACCCGGCATGCATCCAGCCTGGGGATGCAGAAGAAAGAGGACAGGGTCAGCATCCCCCCACCTCATCATTAAACCCATCTCCGAACTGTTTCTTTGCCAAAACACACAGTGGCCCCCGGTACCTTCTAACACCCTTGCTGTCCCAAGAGGCATCCAAGCCCAGGCACCCCCAGATTTTCTTTGTGCTCATTCTGTAGTGACATGTTCACCCTCTCTTCTGACATGATCCCTGGGAGAGTATTGGGTGCTGAGGGCCATTCGTGCTGTTGCGTGAGTGTCCTGTTTTTATGAGGCGGGTATTGGTACCCATGTGAGACTATGTAATTATAACACTTCCTTAGAACCTCTGAAGATGCCTCTGCCCCATTCCTCAACGTGGGATTCCCTACACTGATACTGCGATCTATTCATGAAACGTAAAAATCGAGGACCTAGAAAAACTCCCACGGCCCTCCCGTGTTTGTCCCCGCCCCCTTAGTTTAGTTTCTTGGTTTATTTTCAAACAGTCCTTTGTTCAGATTCCTCCAGTGATATCAAAGCCCTGTACTGTATTCTCACTTCTTAAGATTCCCTGAGGGGCACCTAGCAAAGCCCAGGTGCCTTCTTTGATGACATTTCTTGACAAGCTAACCGAAGCTACTTGTTATATGGATGTAATTTCTCCCCTTTCCATTTAGACAGCAAAGGCTGTATCTACATGTCTTGCTAGCAAAAACATCTTTACTCTCTTTGCCTTCATGGCTGTGGGAAGGAGGAAAGTACTTGGGGAAGCGAGCGAGTGCCACTCAGAATACCCACCGACTGAGATCTGCACGTCCGCCACTATCCTCTGTGGCAGACGCAAAGGGAAGGTCTCCCCGCCCAGCCTTGCCACAGCCTGCATCACCTCGTCCCAGAGGCGGAGTAGTGGCTCCGGATTCTCCAGAGCGCGGAGGTTTGAAGTTGGCACAGTCAGGATGAGGTTGTCGGTGGCCAGCTCTCCCCACGGACCAGGATGTTCCTGCAGACGCCTCTTCCATTCTTCCTGAGATGTCTCCCCTATGATGAGAGGCAATAGACCTGGAACCACCTTTTCCCAGATCCTTCAAGTTAAGACATACATACATACAACTAGAACCTTGGGTAAGATCCCAAGGTGAAAGACAGCCACACCCCTTTTCTCCATCCTTGTTGGAAGGCTCTATGCTATGGTATGACTTTATTTTTTTTTTCTTGGCACCAAAGCAGAATTTAAAGAAACCCACCCCCTGCCTCTACCGGTCTACCCATCTCCTGTTTTAAGTAGCCCCAGAAACTTCTTCACGATCAGGGTCTCCCACTTCTCAGTGTGCACCCTGAAGTGCCGGCCGACTCACCTAGCTTGTAGTATGGAGCACGAACGGCACCCTTCACGGTGATGGACACAGAACCCAACTTGCTATTCTGAGGCACGATGATATAAAGGAGACCACCCCAGAGGCAGGTAATTGATTTCATGGGCTTGTCCAGGCAACACCGATTAATCACCAGGGGGCCTCGGAACAGCTTGCTGGCTCTGGTCAGGTCATCGGTATGGCAGCCGATTTGTATCTGGAGCAGAGAAATCTCTGTCACAGTCACACGGGAAAAAGTGTGGGTAGTAGAGGAGAGCGCAGGAGGTGAACTCAGGAAAGGGCATTAGGCTGTGGCCCCGTGTACCATTCATTGATGATGTCATGTATGACAGTCGTGAAATAATGCACTTTGTGAGTTCGTACGTCCTAAGTCATGAGATGGAAGGTAAATTAACATTCACCAACTGAATACCTACAGAATGTCAGGGGACCTTCCATTGAGACCTCTTAGTCCTCACTCTATGACATAAGTCATAAATTTTCTTCTTTTTTTATTTAAATTTGAAACAAGCTTGTTTTACATATCAGTCCCAGAGCCCCCTCCTCCTGTCCCCCACAAACCCCTTCCCATTCCCTTTCTGTTCCCCAGGGAAGGTGAGGCCTCCCATGGGGGAAATCTTCAAAGTCTGGCATATCATTTGGAGCAGGGATAAGTCATAAAAATATTTAAGAGCCGAGATTGCTATTCTGACGCAAGATGATTACAGAGTCCTTGAGCGCTGAAATGTATCACTTTGATATATTTTGTTATATAACAAAACACAATTTCCTCACCATTAAGAAGAGGCAAGTGTCTAAAAGCTGTCCCCAAACTGCCTATAGGGCATCATGCAGACCCTATACAATGCCAACTGGAGATTGCATCACGTAGTGAGATGGGGACAGTGGCCTTACCTTCAGATCAGCAGAGGCAGCATCTTCAGGCAAGGAGACTTCTATGATTTGCCTTCCAGGTATATAGAGTCCAGTGCTCATCCAACAGTATCGCGTGCCTGCCAGAGTACAGGAAGGGCAAACTTCATCCCTGCTCCATACAGCGCTGCACAGACCCCTCAAGAAGTAAGCCTCTCCCGGCTCCGACTCTTCCAAACACTGCCCAGTACCCAACCCCTCTCTTCCAGAAGAGGAAGACAGTGAGGAGCAGTGACGGCCCTCTGCAGGTGACTTCCCAGTACTACAGCAATGTCAGGTCCCGGTTTCGCTGATGCCCACAAGACTAAGTTCCACCCTTCTGCCATCCTACCTGGATTGGTGCAGTTGACATCCACCGTGATGGGGGACTCGGAAGGGCGCAGGTAGAGGCTGCTGTACATGTCTTCAATTTCTGGGACTAGCAGTGAGAGGTCACTTCCAGAGTGGGCCAGACCTGTGGCCAGGGAAAGCATGGCACCCCTACAACAGTCATTGATGACAGGGTTCTCTCGGGTTGCCACTGGGAGCCGATAACGGCTCAGCAGCTTCCTCAGGAGTCGGTGCACGGACATGTAAGCGGGGATCTCCTCTGCAGGGATCTGCAGGAAGGCTGCCCCGTCCGGTCCCAGCTTGGCTAGCCACCCCTTCTCCACATTCCCTCTCTTCCTGCCCATTATCACTTCGAACTCTGCCAGGGTGGAGCGGAAGTGATAGGTCCTTATTCCCGCTTTAGGGGTGCGGAAGGGGCCTGGGTTGAGGCTCTGGCTTGTGATGCTGATGCCGAAGGAGTTGAGGAGCAGGTTTCCTGGGAAGTGAGCCAGAGGGGACACGCCTGGATTCTTAAAGGCCCACCACCAGGCTTGGGCTCCAACGAACAACCCACCACCCTCTGCTACAAACTCCTGCAGCTCCTTAACCCCCACGTCACTTGTGGGTTCAAAGCAATAGACACTCGCATCGCTGGTTAGTTGGGGCTCAATGCTGGTGTCTATACCCCCTACTGCGAGCAGACCACTTAGTGTCCTCAGCTCTGTCTGCACCACAATCTTGCCTCTGCGGCCCCCGTCCAGCCAGCGGACAGCATTGAGCAGAAATGGGCCAAGTTTACCCACGGTGAATAATACTTTATGGCCAGTTACAACCACTCGGCCCCTGCCATAGCGGGCAGCCGCTATCACACAGCCATGGTAGGTATCTAGCCCCAAGGGGAAAGCCAGAGCCCCATGTACTAGTAGCTGGGATGGGAAACAGTCCGAGTTGGTGATGTCCAGCTCCGAGATGCCATGCAGAAGCTCGTCTCTGTCTTCTGAGAGGTCATCTTCACAACTGCAAAAGACGACACACACACTCCTGATTAGAAGGGACCACTCTGCACGTATGTAGCCCCTGAACGCTACCTTTGACACAAGGGCACTTGCTGTTCTTAGATGATGTAGAAGATTTGGGAGGACAGAGCGGTTGAGAATTTGTTGGAAAGGAGACACGAGGTCTCGCCACCGATTATGCTCATTTCCTGACCACCCTTTCTTTAAAGGAAATGGCGTAGAAATTCCTGCCGTGTTTACCCGACACTGTAACTTAAGACAGAACATCACAGACTTAGGTTTATGCTTATTCCACCCGGGTATTCCAGTATGCAAAGGATTAGGTGAAGAATCAAGCTTTTACTCTTATAGTGAGTCTCGTTTATACACCGCACACCAATAATTCGATAGAGGAAAAGTCTGTGGAAAGCAAAGTTAGTGGTCACCAGTTACTTCCTCAGAAGACGGAGTGGGAGGGCATCATTAGCCTCAACTCTCGTGAGACCCACAGTCCCTTAGTGGGAGGGAGTACCACATCCAGACCTCTACCTGCCTTCAGCTTGCCCAACAGAAGCGCTGCCTGCCTTGACGCTCTGCTTAGCACCACTGTTACCCATCACCACGAGATCCCCAGGCCACATAGAAACTCCAAAGGGAGATTGGAGTCCTTGAATTTGCACGCTTGCAATTCCAGAACTTTGAATCTGTCACTTCTGTTAGATACCAAGCTATGGCAATCACGTGTTAGGAAAAAACAAAGTAGGTGTCCGATAGACAATGGATTTTCGGTTCCCGCGCTGTACAGAACTAATTTACAGGGAAACTGGGACCTCGATGCCAACTGACCCTCTCCTTCCTTGGAGCCCCCACCATAAAGGTAACTAGCTCTTCTGGCTCTGATTTTACTTCTGTTCCACACACCATCCTGAGAAGGGATAGAAGCTACTAAATAAAATAAAGTCCTAACACCACCTGGTCTTGTTACAGGGCACAATCAGCAAACGGGGAGAGAGGGTATTTACATGGGACAAAATGTAGATGGAATCAGAAACCTATGGGAACAGAGGAATCTGGTACACACACGAGTAAGAGAAGATGGGAGGAGGGGAGGAGAGAACACCAGGATTATTCTTCGTTTGGGAAAATACATCACAGGAACCAGTCATGATCAGCCCAGAACTTGAGCGCACTACACAATGGACAAGATCCCTACACATCACACATAAGGATGGCCAACAGGTCTACGGAAGGGTGCTTACTGCCACCACTCAGCAAGAAAACGCCAATCAAATCCATCGTGAGGGACCGCTCGCCATCTACTATCAAACCGTCAAAAGATATCAAGTCTGATGGACATGGGAAGAAACGGGAATTCTTGCACACTGTTGGTGGGAATGTCAACTGCAGGAGCCATTATGGGAAATCGATTGGGGAGTCCTTGAAAAACTAAAATGGAACTACCGCATGACCTGTCCAACCCTCCGCTGGGTACGAACCCACAGCAAGTGAGACCAGTGCCTTCCAGAGACGCAGCATTTTCACAACAGCCAAGACGAAGGAGAAGATCTCAGCGTACCCAGGGATAAGAAGATAACTTGTTGTGTGAAGTTTTAAGGAGGACATTGACTTCATTTCTTCAGGGCGATATTTAGGAAAGAGATGGCTGAGATGCTGCTCATCTTTCCATTTTGTGGTCTTGGACATTGTCTCCCAATCTGCCTAATGCAAGGTTGCAAGCGTTTTGTTTGTTTGCTGCTGTTATTTCATTTTTTTTTTCTTTTCGTTTGTACTTGGGTCTAGGCCTGTTCTTGAGTATTTTACGAACTATGTTAAGGTTCATTTTTCCCATCAGCGCATCTAGTTGCTCCAGAACTCTTAGGTTGGAGACACTGCTTTTTCCTCTTTGAGTAAATGCCTCTGAGCTATGTAGTTTGCTTCAGTGGCCGACTTATCTACCCTTACACCAATCACACAGTGTTCCAATCACATCATTTACTTCACCACACAGGCACTGTATCATACATTCATCAAAACGCAGAATAATACAGGACAGTGAGATCATCAGTCTGTGGGAGGAGGGCGAGATGGCTCAGCGGATAACGGTATTCGATGCACAAGGCTAGAGACCTGAGTTCAATGCCTAAAGTCCATGTAAAGCACAAAGGACAGAAAAGGCTCTGTTGCCCTCTGAGCTCCACAAGTGTGCTGTGCACATGCCCCTTCATCTCCCACACCCCTCTCTCTCACACACAAACAACAACAACAACAACAAAACATTGTTAAAAGACAGTTTGGGAGGCCACATTCACAATTCTTTTATTGGAATATATTGTATAATTCTTAGATTTCATTAATCGCTATTGTTATACTCATAATGCACTTAATTTATAAATTAAACTTCAGTGTACTCAGACATGAATAGACAAGTCTGCTTCCCACTTTTTAATCTCTATGTCTTCTTCTTGTCCCACGGCCCTGGTGAGTGCTTTTAATACAATGATGGGTAGAAGATGGCACCAGGATTAGTCTAGTCTTGTTCTCATTTCTAAAGTAAAAAAGACTCACCATTTTCATCTTTAGTGATGTTTTTATAGCTGGGCACGAAGGCACACGCCTGCAATCCCAGAACTCAGGAAGTGGATGCAGTAATATTTCAAATTCAAGGCCAGATTTGTCTATAAAGTGAATTTAAGACCAGCCTGTACTATGTGAGACCCTTCCTTAAAAATCCTAACAAAACAAAATAAAATTAACAGAACAAAATGAATGCCTCTTTTCAGACCGAAGAAATTATTTTTTATATTGAGTCTTTTGACATTTTATCATGATCGACTGGGAAATCTTGTCAAAATTTTGTATACAACTATTGAATTATAAACTTTATTTTTTCCAGTTATCATGCTAAATTAACTTGGCTTCAGATTTTACTAAACCAGTCATTTATATGCAGGATAGCTGGATTTTGCTATGATATATTATTCTTTTTATGTATTAAACTATTTCACTTGTTAATATTTAATTAAGAATATTGTGCCAGGCTGTGGTGGCTCACGCCTTTAATCCCAGCACTAGGGAGGCAGAGGCAGGTGGATCTCTGAGTTTGAAGCCAGCCTGGTCTACAAGAGCAAGTTTCAGGACAACTAGGGCTGTTACACAGAGAAACCCTGCCTCAAAAAACCAAAAATGAAAAAAGAAAAAGAAGAAAAAGAACTTTTTGTCCATGGGATATTGCTCTGTAGGTTCTCTCCCCAAAGTGTCTTTCTCTAGTTTTATTATTTCGTGTGTGTGTGTGTGTGTGTGTGTGTATGCACGTGTGCACCAGAGGTTGATATTGGTTAGGTATCTTCCTCAATCAATCACTCTCTGCCTTATTTTCTAAGACAGGGTCTCTTGGTGGACTTGAGCTCACCAACTCAGCTGGACTGCCTGGCCAGCAAGCTCCAGGCACCCTTCTGGTCTCCTTCCTCAATGTTAAGATTATGGGTAGGATACCCTGGCATTTAAAATTTTTATTTTATTACTATTATTATTTTGGTGGACTCTTGGAGATCCAATTCAAGTCCTAATGCTAACTCAGAAAGCTGCTTATCCACTCAACTTTCTCTGCTTTTAATACAATAGAAATGCTGGCTAAAGTATAAATAAAAACTAAAAGAGTCTCTATTTGCTCTTCAAACGTTTGCTAAAACTCATCACCAAGTCTAGCAGGGATGAATGTTGTTTGTGCTCTTGTTGGTTTTAAATAAAATTTTCATTTCAATATTTTAAAATATGGATAAGTTGTATAGTACCGAGTTTCTTTGCTTCTTTGACTTAACTACTGGTAACACGTTAAACAGCCATAGTTTAGTTAGTAGAACTAAGCCCTTAACACAGGTCAAGAGCTAATCACTAAGCCTCAGCCTTTAACTAGACAGATGGAGAATGATCATTCTCAGCATTTGGGGTGCTGAGGAACACTAGTCTATGGCTGGTGTGAGTTTCACAATGAGCTCTGTCGATGAACAAAAATCTCTAACTTTTTTGTTATAACCACAACGACAACAACAATAAAGCTATTAGTACAATTATTGACAAAATCTCACTATGTAGTTTCTGTTGGCCTTTAACTCACCACGTAAACCAGGCTGGCCTGGAACTTGCTATGTAGAGATCTGGCTATATATCTGCCTCCTGAGTGCTGGGATTAAAAGCCTGTGTTACCATGCCTGGAAAACTGTATAATTTTTACTTGGTTCTCTGTCAATGTCTTCTAGAATTCTATCCAGGAAACTACCTTGTACATACATAGCGTTGGGGTGCTTTAATTACAATTCAATTTATTTTAGTATACATTGTCTCTTTTTTTATGTTTAGTTTCATAATTTGTGTCAATCAAGAGTTTTGCTCATTTCACCTGAATTGAAGGACTTGCTGGTATAGATTATGTCAATTCTCTTATTATCCTTTTATTAGTAATCCTCCTTCCATTCTGAAAATTTTTAACTCTCTCTTGTTGTCATGACCAGATTATCTAGTGGTTATCACTTTGCTGATTTTTTACAACAATTAGTGATTTCACTGGTTTAATCTATCCTACATATATTCACCAAAGTACTATCAACAATCTCTTAAGGATTTGCAGATCCTTCTTGTCTACACCTGCCCTGATATTTTCTAAGCCACCTGGGGGGACAAGCTAATGTTCGTTTTCAGCTTTCAGAATTTGGAAATCTCTTATAGTAATCTGAAAGTCAAAAGATTCATGTGTGGCCAATATCACTTCACTAATATTCAGGATGGAAGGGACACATATCACATCAACTCATGAGTTTGAACTCATTGCAGAAGCCCCGATTTGGGGTTAAAACGAGACAAGGTGATTTGTTTCAATAAATAGAGATGACACAGCTTGTCCAATTAATTTGTCACGTGCATTTATTAATTTAGGTTATTTATCATCCCTCTAAAGGCCTCACTGGATCTTTCTCACCCAACCCAACTCAGTTCGTTCCCATCAGTTAGAATAACAGCATACTTAGTTCTGGGAAAGCTAAGGATTCTTATTAATAATGGGAAGTGGCCTAGAGTGCATTTTCTGCTCTTGAGAAGACCACAGGTTCGGATACCCCTCATTCCTCAATCTAATTACACACCTAACGAATGTTTGCTGAATACTTATCAATACGTTGCATGTACAACTGTGTGCCTATAAAACAGACCACGATATACTCTCTGGAACCTTCAGTGAGGCTTGCCTTTGTACTAGCATTGTCTTCTCCATTCTTAAATGATCATTTGACCCCAGAGATAAAAATATCTCTTTAAAAGCCTAGCATTAGTATATATAACTATACCATCTCTTTTCAACTCAACTTCCAAACCCACAACTTCCTGTTTCCATCCTAACCCCATGTAAACATTTCCAAATGCTCTCACAGCCCTCCAGACTTTGGCCCTGTTGCTCTGTTTTTTTTTTTTTTTTTTTTTTTTTTTTTTTTTTTTTGTTTTTTTCTTTAATATTTTCCTTTTTGCTGTAAGGGAATCATGCCAATTCTTGAGGCCAATGGTATTTTTAATAAGCTAGGTGCTGAGCAATTATCAGACTCAATAGGAATTCTTCTCCTCAAAAAGCTGAATGGATTAGTCTGGGGAGGCAGTATCAAAACCAACCGGAGTCTCAGAGTATTAAAACAAAAATCTAATTGGCAAATACATGTCTGAGTTTCAAATTCTTTTCTGTTAGTCTGGAAGGAACCTGAAGATGGAATCTTGTCTGCTTTTTAATATGAGGCAGACTTTCCACCTTGGAAAAGATACTCACCTAACTAAGACAGGAATCTTAGGCATCTTCTTAGAGACTTTGTAGAAACCTGTATCTGCTTTGTTTTCAGTGAAGTACACACCAGCCACACTGGTCACCAGATTCCCAGGAAATGTGAACAGAACTCTCTCATCTTCACCCTGGTTAGCCCAATCCCAGGCTTGGCCTCCTATGAGCAAGCCGCCTCCGCGTTTCACGAACTGGACGAGCTTATCAGTCATGTTCTCATTGTAGGCATCAATACAGTAAACTCCCAGGGAGTCATTCACTTCGGGCTCAATAGTTGACTCTATTCCACAGCTCTCGAAGATTTTCACCAGTGGTGCTAGCGATGAGTGTATACCAATGGCGGACTCAGAAGAAGAACGAAGCCATCCCACAGCATTGACAAGAAAGACGAAGAGCTGGCTTTCCACCAAGTAGTCCTCATGAGCGACCACCACCATGCGACCCCTGCCATAGGAAGAGGCGGCAATGAGGACCTGACCCATGTCATTCACCATCACAGGAAATGAAGCCTCTCCAATAAGAAGCAGTTCACATGGCACAGCTTCCTCCGGGAGATCCCAGCTGGTCACTCCGGTCATAAGGGCCTCAAAGGCGGCAGAAGGAGTCGCCATGGCTCTGTTGGTTTTCTGCAGAGAGAAAGAGTGAAGACCCAGTTTAATGAAGAAAGGCGAAACATTAAATAACCAAGCGAGGCAGTTATTACACCAGCGATGGCAACTGCCTTACTGTGTGATAAGACAGACATTGAAATAACGTGAGTCTCGGTTATCCATGCATTTAGTCCACCCCCTTGGTCAAACTTAGAAGAGTGTAGAGTCTGTTCTACCGCAGAAGGAAAAACAAGGCAGAAAAGAGGCTGGCTGTAGAACTGTGTCTCCCGAAGACGGCAGTTTGAATTCCTACCCCTCTGTTATCTATGAATGTGACTTATTTTGGAAACAGGCTCTGGAGTTGCTATCATGTTAACAGGAGGTCATGCTGGATTTGGAAGCTGAGAGACTGAAACATAGAGTAGAATTCTATCAGAAGACAGAGGCAGAGAACGTTGAGATGTGTCAGAAGAACACTAGGGATTGCTGGCAAAATCCAGAAGCTATAAGAGACACATGGGACAAATTCTACCTCTAAAACTCTAGAAGGAATCAGGTCAAGCCTGGGCACTAAAATTCTAACCAACCCCTCTAGAACAGCGGTTCTCCACCTTCCTAATGCTGCAGCCCTTTAATAGAGTTCCTCGTGTTGTGGTATCACCCAATCATAAAATTATTTCACTGCCATTTCATAGCGGCAAACTGGCTACTGTTAGGAGCTGTCATGTAGGATGCAATCCCCGTGGAAGGGCCATTTGATCCCCAAAGGGGTCACGACCCACAGGGTAAGAAGCTCTTTGAGACTGGTGCAGCCTGCAGCCTGCTCTGCTCTCCCATTCGTCCATCCATCTCAGCCTCCGCGCTGCTCTTACTGACATCCGTCCGGCTGAACAGTCAAGGATCTCCAGCTTGAGTTAGTCACAAGCCGAAGAGGTGTAGCTGTGTATGTCAGCTCTCAAACACCCTTTGCATCTTCTCTGGGAGCGCCAACTCAATGTTCTTCTACAATCTTCCAGCAGCGTTCAGTCATGTGCATATACTATACAGGTGCACTTGTACTTGTTTGGTTAAGAGCAAATCACCCACTTCTGTCTGTGGATAACATGAGGTCTAAGCTGTTGTTGGGTTTGGCACCCAGCACCCTGAGCATTTATTGACTGTGACTGCACAGTTCTCATTCCTTTGCAGCTGACATCAAGACGAATGCTGACCCTGAGTAATAATGGCCGCAGCACACATTTTTATTACATATCTCTCTGGACCCCTGGGAAAGTCCTTGGCCCGTGAGCTTTAACTCCCACAGCCATAGATGGAAAGACCTCTGCTCCAATATCTATAAACTGAAAGAGTACAGGGACTCCGTTTAGCTTGTCACTAACTTAGAGAAGAACCAACTTTAGAGCTGTGGACGGTGGTACATTTCTGAAATCTCAGCACTTAGAGGTGGCGGCGTGTGGTGTGGTCTGTGTCAAGGGCAGTCTTGCCTATATGAGACTCTGCTGCTGGGGTCGGGGTGGGGAAACTTCCCTCACAGAAAAGAGCTTTTCTAAGTAAAATTACACGAGCTGGATGTTAAACACCAGCATTGGCTCTTTACCCACGTCAGAGAATATCTAAGGGATACAGCCAGCCAAGAGCTGGTAGTAGACATTTGTCCCTTACCCACCCTTCCTGGTGCACACAAATAACCAGGCCAGCAGCACGCTGTGCAGAGTGAGGCCGTGTCCACTCTCCCTATTTTACCCCGTTTCCACTTGGCCACAAGCCCTGTCAAAGTGTGTGCTGTCTGTTTGCCAGCACACTGCGATTAACCCAATTTGGTGCTTTAGTAACTCATGTCTGGACTGAAGGAATCTGGTTTCCAAATCTCCCGGGTCTGCCCCTACCTTTATTCTTCTGAAAGTACTCTAACGATATTTTGTCACGGAAGAGGAATCCACAGCGTTTTAGCTGCGTCCGCTGGAGAGACCCTGACTCCCTTCCCCAGCCTCCCCACTTTCCATAGGGTAGGGGGGAAGCTCCTGGAAGTTTACAGCTGATGCTCTTTCCCTTCAAGCTATTACCAGGACAGTCTTGAGTTCTCCCTCCCTCAAGCTTTCAAAGCAGGACAGACTCTTCTCCTCATCTCCTCCCTAAAACTATTGCCTTGGGCAGGCTCTGCTTCTATTTCCAACTCTCACTACCTTCCTGTCTTCTGGAACTCTACTTTTTTAAGTTAACATATACACAGAGGGGACAATTCCAGACATTTGCTATGGAAAAAAAAAATAATAATCAACTCCACAAGTCAGGCAATAGGAAATATGATCAAGGTTGTTAAATATGAACTAAGAGAAAGAAGAGACAGAATAGAGAATGTGGGAAAGATGAAGAATAACGTGAAGGCGATTAAGGGACCCATCCATACTCCCTTGTACTAAGAGTAGCAGGATTAAAGATATATGCCCATGGATGCTGAGTACCCCACACTACTACAAATGGACACCAGTAAGTGAAACCCGGGAGTAGACATAGACCAAAGACAAGGGAGTTTCCAAGGATCATTTTCATGTGTGTGGGTTCAGGATCTGAAACGCAATCACGCACTTCTGTTTCCACATATCTCCCTAGACATTCCATTGAACCCCAAATGAGATCCTGTTGTGCATCCCCTCAGACCCATTCCCTCAAGAGACACCCACCAACTCTTCTGTCTTGGCCAATGCTTTCCACAATGTGATAGTCATACATTCTGAGAAGAGAATTCATACTCATAATTCTATGTCATTCTATGTCTCATAGCTAGCTTGTGTGTACATGATCTAAATGTATATGATCTGTCTGGCATCTACTTGGAATGACCTAGTGAGGATTTCAAGCCCCTGTGTAAGTTTTGAACCCATTTTCTGTGGCTAAGACACGGGTAACAATATAGTAGCAACTGTAGTAATGGCAGTCATGGCAATGCACTCCTTATCAACTTTCTCATACTGTAACACATATCTTATTAAGTTTATTTAATTCTGACAAACTTACGAGGCATATGTTATCATTGCCCAGGGTCTGGGGAGAAAACCCTAAATCTGTTGAATAGTCAGGGAATTTGTCACTTGCTTAATATCACATAGGTGGGCAAGTGATGAATCCAGGCTCCCAATACAGGAAATGCAGAGCTGAAGTATAGCCCTTTAAAAAATATTTATCTATTTTATGTACATGTATATGTATGCTGGCTAGTTTTATGCCAACTTGACATAAACCAGAGTCATCTGAAAGGAGGGGACCCCAATTGAGAAAATACCTACATAAGATCCAGCTGTAGGATATTTCTTAACTAATGATAGAGGACAGCCTAGCTCATCGTGGGTGGTGCAGTCCCTGGCCTGGTGGTCTTGGGTTCTGTGAAAGAAAAAGATAGGATGAACAAGCCAGTAAGCTGCACCCCTCCATGGCCTCTATATTAGCTCTGGGTTCCAGCTCTGCTTGGGTTCCTGTCTTTCCTTCAGTGATAAGACTACAATGTGGAAGTGTAAGGCAAATAAACCTTGCCCTCCCTGAGTTGCCTTTGATCATGGCATTTCATCATAGCAATAGTAACCCTAACTAATGTGATATGTGTTTGAGTAGTATGAATGTTGACCTCATGCCTGCAGGAGCTAAGGAGATCAGAAGGAGTTGGAATCTCTGGAATTGCAGTTGCAGATGGTTTCAAGCCACTGTGTGTGTGTGTGTGTGTGTGTGTGTGTGTGTGTGTGTGTGTGTGTGCTGGGAATCAAACAAAGCTACTCTTCACCACTCAGCCATCTCTGTACCCAAGAGTACAGTTCCTAAACAGCAAGACTAAGTTAGCATTTGCTAAGTTCCCCAGGTTTTTCTTTTTACTCACAGGAGCTTCATGGAGGCCGCAGATAAACACAGAAGCCTTGCCACATTAGGGAGGCAAGAGGTGAAGAGTTTTCCTTCATACACATTCTCATCTTTTAAAGTGCTCCCCCGTAATCTCCTCTCCCCTGAGCTAACTATGGTCCCTTTGAACTTACTACAGCCTTCTTCAGAGCAAAAGGTATCCCAGGTACAACCTGTATAGCACGGAGAAAGCAGACCTTCCAATCCTACCACGAAGCAGTCCCACAGGCTCAAACGCAGGAGGGGAGGTGTGACCGGCCATCTTGGGAGAAAGAATCCCTTACAGCTTGCATTTCAGTTTGATTTCAGGTCTTCAAACACAGACTTAAGTATGTGAGATTAGAGAATGCATTTTATGATTTGCATTCTCCAGGTGGCTATTCCACGGATGCATGACTGGAAGATGGGTATGAAGGTAAAGGCGCAACTGGTGTACTCAGTAAATGCCTACCCTGGCCTTGTATTAATATCCAAAACACAGTTCTCCACGTCCTGTCCTTCCCATGCCCTTTTCTCTGAGACGTCTTTCTCTTTCCTTAAACATTGGGTATTTTCCCCACTGTCCGCCACGTTCTGCTAAACCAGAACGAAAACTGAAAAGGCAGTTCTCATCTCTCACACCCCATCCTAGACGGTTTTCACTACATCTTTATTTAATTCCAACTTAAGAAACCGTATCGTTCGCACGTCTCAAGGAACGTGTAATGCATACAGAAGGGCAGACAACAAAACGACAATAATACGACCGTTAAAAAGTTAAGCTTCCATATACTTGACAAGATTAACAGCACCAGCACCCCCAAATTAGTATTCCTGGATCCCTTCATCCCGTCCTCCGCAGGAGTTAAGATTAAAAACTTGGCTTTTATGGCCCCATATTCCTGTTTCACCACGCTGACTCCTGCATCCCGAGGCTCCCTCTAGCTCGCGACTGTTCACTTTGCCCACTGAGTAACTAAGAACAAGGTAATTGAGGGTTCTGGTCCAGGAGTTGAGAGACCCGCCCTTGGCCATTAGAAACCCAGGTGCTACCTCCTAGCCGTGGGTGGGCTTGCCCCGGAGGGATTCTGTCAAACACTCTGAGTGATGATAAAGATCTTTCCAAACCACCAAGGGCAGCACACAACTACGCAGGGGCCCAGCGACAGCCGTCCGTCCGTCCTCTCTCCTCCTTCCTTTCCCTCTAATGGCCAGCCTGCGGAGTATGCGGGTGACGTCAGAGGAGGGGTGGGGCGCAAGAGGAGGGAGGCTTGGCTAGTCAGGGAGGAGGGCGGCCAAGTGGAAAAATCTCAGGCTGCGGATTCTCCAGGCCTCTGGACCAAGGACTTCCCTCCTCTCTAAACACACCCACACACACTCCAGGCCCCCGTGAACAATGCGGTCTGGGTCCCAGTGACCCTGTGTGCGAGGCTCAGGGAGCCTTAGGATGGATCTGCGCTCGGTCAGCAGCTACCTGCGTGACATGCACGCCCAGCCCCCTCCTCCGAAGCCGCGCTTCAGATGTGGCCGCCGCTGCTGGGGCCTGTCTGGATTTCGCCCACACAAAGCGGCTGCACACGAACGTCACTGTCAGACCCAAGCCAGGAGGAAGGAGATAGCGGGGTCCGGGGTGGGGGTGGAGGGTGGGATGCTCAGCCTCGGAGCCGAGCAAAATTGCAGGCAGGCAGCACCAGGGAGCCTCTGTCCAGATGTGGACACACCCAGGGCCGCAGCACCCAGGTCCCTCTCGCCAGTCGCCCGCACCCCCCCCCACCCCGTAGCTCTGGCCTCCCGCCCCCCCTGCCTTCAACCCCGGCCCCAGCCCCGGGCACCGGCTCCCTCGCTCACCGGCTGTCCCTGCGCGCCACTCACCCTGCGATGCCACCGGGGCAGCTGTCTTAGCGGGCGGGCCTGGGGCTTCTCTGCAGAGCACCGAGGCGTCTCAGCCGCCGCTGAAAGCCTGGAGCCGAGCGGGGAGGAGACCCGAACAGGCGGAGAGGAGGGGCTCCTAGCCAGTCTCCTCCCCATTTCCTCCGGGCTGGAGTGGGAGCCCGAGGGGCGGCGCTTGGCAGGAGACAACGCTTCTTTGTGTCGCTGGCTCAGGCGACGAGGCTTTGAGGTGGACTAGGGACACCTAGAGGAGGTCTCGTCCCAACAGTGTGGATGGGCCGTTTGATTAAAACTTTGGTGGGTTGTTTCTAATGACTAGGAAGGTACAGGGTGAACAAACCGAGGCTTGTGCGTTCTGTGACTTAATGAATGCGTACGCAGGACCCAAACCCCGGATAGGTTTAGGGCGGATGGACCTTGATGTATTGTCCAGGGACACAGGGATTGTTGATTACATTTTTGGGGTTTTGTTTTTGGTAGCGGAAATGAGGAAGGGAATAGACCTTTCGTTCCTGTCAATACCGTTTGGTCTGAGGAAGAGGAGAGAGGGCATTGTATATAATCCACAAGGATCTCACTGCTACGTGTGTGTGACTTTTGTACACGCAAAACAACATTTCAAAAGAACAATAGACAGTTGAAGTGCGTTGTTGTTCTGGGGCGCTTTTCCGTCCTGACAATCAGATGACCTTCCTTTATGAATTAATTGCCTGACTCTACGTGGGCAGTGACTCTGCCACAAGACCATCGTCAGGTCTTGTAAGTAAAATGCAGAGGATGACAGTTGGCGGCAGGACTGATTCAAAGCTCAGGGTTGCAGTTCACCAGCTGTGTGGATTGAAGCTACCCAGTCTACACCTCTTTTATTTTCTGCAAGATGGGGATGATAAACGAATACCATTGTTTCAGATAGAAGGCTTACGTAGACGGGCTAATACTTGTTCTCAAGTGAATACCAGGAATAAACAGAACTGTAAGACTAGCTATCTGACAAAACAAATATTCAGACATCCCAAGATTCAGTGTTTTGTGTTTCAGGAAAAATTACATATATATATTCCTTTGAATCCAAGAAGGGTTGTGATGCACCCACAAACCACATTTCCTTTCCCAATCTCTTTTCAATACCCTTTCTCCCAAATAAATCATATAAATGCCAACCTAAGGTCCTTTGGGCAGGTGAGCTTAGTGGCAGGGTTTATCAGAGGGACCACCTGGAACAAAATCAAATAACCAGAATTCAGGTCCTGCCAGGTAAAGGCCATCCAAGAGACAGGAAGTATATCCCCTCCGTTATCCAGGTCCCAGGATTCCCGGCTAAGGGAGGAGGTTGTTGATTGACACGCTTTCTAAGTACTCTGATAAGAGAAGTCAGGGTAAGACCTCATAAAGAGCTTCTGGGTGGGAGGGGGGCAGGGGAGGTCAAAGGTCAGAAGTAAAATGCATGCTGCTTATGTAAAGATACTTATAAAAGGTAAAAATCATATGCGAAGAGTACAAGCTAACATGCCTCCAAGGAAGGCTAGGTTTCAGAGAAGGGACAGGAGGGGTGGGGGTGGGGCAGGAGAGGGAACTGGAGGGATTACGAAGGTGATAAAAAATGTCAGCGGCTGAGAAACTGTACATTTCCGTTATGTAACTTTGAAATACTTCATAATGAAAAAACTGTTTGGGGGGAATTATCGGACTTTTGTTGATTAAGTTTCAGGAGGAAAAAGCAACCCATTGAACAAGAACTGGAGAGAGAGAGAGAGAGAGAGAGAGAGAGAGAGAGAGAGAGAGAGATCCCCACAGAAGACTCAGAGGTGGAGAAACAAGACCTTACTTTTGACAGACACCAAGCAGCCTTCAGCTCTAAGCTCTGCCTTGTCCCAGGGACCTGGGAACTGCAGTCACTCACCGGGATTGCAGCATATCCCAGAGGCCCTTAACTCTGCCTCGCCTGCTCTGGATTCAGAAACTCTTTGGAAGACTCACCCTGGGTCCACAGATTTCTATAAAGGGGCCTCTAAGGCAGGAAGGGTGCCTTCCTGCAGGGGTGTGGCCAGGGACTCTGCTGGTGGGGGTAGGAGTGCTACAGACAGGAGTAAGGAGAGGGCCAATCCCTGGAGTCAGTCCTTCTTTTGGAGGATGAGGGCAGGGCGGGGCTGCGCCAGATGCCTGGGTTTGCCCAGGACTTGCTTTGTGTCAGTTCCTGACTCTGGCACCCAGCCCAGACGGTTATCCTGGCAGTGAGGAAGGGAAGCATACGTGCACACACACACACACACACACACACACACACACACACACACACACTTAAAATACCTAATAAGCAGTGACTGATTTTTAAGATTGACTCTTGTTAGGCTGGCATCAGTCTCCACATTCATCTGAATCCTGCCCCCAGTGCTGGGTTTACAGACGCAATAGGTCCTAATATTAACAAAAAGGAAGGATGAGCTGTACCTCCTTATACCGACCAGTAGTTAAGAGCCTTCTGGAATTCTCTCCTTCCCCTCTCTTTTCTCCCTTCTCTCTTCATCTCTCTCTCTTTCTTCTCTCTCCCTCTCTTTGGTCTCCTTTCTCTCTTTCTACCCCCCTCAAGATCATATTATCATATGTATACTGACAATATGTTATTATAGGTTATTTAAATAGTTAATATAGTCAGATAGTTTTAATTTTGTGCTAGAAGCATGATATAGAAACTATGCCAAAGTAATAGAGTCAGTTACCTCAGACAAGAAGGTGGATTACTTACTAATTTTGTTCCTCTGACATATACTACTTAGTCTTAATAGGTGACCTTTCAACTCTCGAGCCTCCTGCCTCAGCCTCCAAACTATTTGGATGACAGATACTTCTCACCATGCCTGGGACCGTGTAATCATTACTCATAAATATTCATTCTTCATGCACATGATTAACATTTCAATAAAAATCCATGTTGTTTTACAATAAGAACAAATAAGTCTAATTAATTAAAAACTAGATTACAAATTACTGCTTAACTCCTGGTAGTGACCTCTTTGTGAAGCCTGCATCTGGGATTCAGGAATTTTTGAATTTCGTTTCTAGTCCCGACTTTTTCTTTTTTGCATTTATTTTAAATTAATTTTTATTTAAGTTAAAAAACAATCGTATTTTACATACCTATTCCATTTCCCTCTCTCTCCTAGTCCTGACTCTTTTATATTTGAGGGTGGGATCCGATAACCAACCTCGTAGCCATGACCTGGCTTTGTGGCATGTCCTGCCTGAACCTTTTCAGTCTATGTTGCTTGTGATCTCAAGGACACAACTCTGAAGGAAAGCCACTTTGATCTTCTCATGGTGGGTCCCAAAGGCTAAAGGAGGTCTGTGCTGGTCTGTACATTCTCTAGTTTCCCACCCCTGAAGTTCTTTGTCCCTATTCCCTTGGTAGCAACGGGTAGAAGAGGTAGTTCCCAGGTCGAATCTTTACAGGAAAGCAGATTCAGTGGTTATGGAGAACAAGAGTGATACACTTAAGCCTTCCTAACAACTCCTCAATCTAGAGGACGTAAGGACAAACAACCCAAACAACCGTGCTTTGTTTTTCTTTCACTTAGTGGTATTCCTCAGTGAGGTAGGTGCTAACAACTGACGGCATGGTGAGGCCAAGCTAGGGCTCTGGGAATGCCCGAAGAGGATTATCTTGGTGAGGTTAACTGGGATGGGAAGGCTAAGCACAGACATTCACCATTTCCCGCTTCACAACTGCCGAGGCAATGTAAGAAGCTGCCTCAAGCTCCTGCCAGCTGAGACCTTCCCCACCATGAGGAAATATCACCCCAAACTGTACACTAAAACAAATCTTTCCTCAAGTTACTTCAGTGTAGTTCAGCACTGATGCAGACTTGGGAGCAGGACTGAGTAAGTGAGGATAATCCACCTCCTTACCTGTGCTCAGAGAAGAGCCTGGGAATGTACATACCCATAATCCTAGCAGAAGAATTATCATGAGTTCATGGTCAGCCATGGCTACATACCAAGAGTCTTTCCACAAAACAAAAAGGAGTTGTTCACTTGGCCAGTGTATTTTATAGTAGCAACAGAGAAGTAACTAACTAAGGCATGTTAGTTAGTAACTAATGGCTTGACGAAAAGGTCAACTGGCTGTGAGGTGAGGAAGTGGGTAGAGAAATTCCTATGCAGAACGGAACAGCTGTCAGATACAGAGAAGTGGCCATGTCACAGGTTTTCTGCGTTTATTTCTTCCTTCTCCTTCACTTCCATAGAGTTTCCCTCTTAAGGTTTTTGACTTCTCCACCAATCTCCAAACACCTTGTAAAAATGATGTACTTTTATTTTACTGTAACAATGAGTGTGAGTGTTTGGAGGATAGCTGGATTGCTTGAGAAGGGAGGGAGGGAAGCATTGGGTAGCTTTCAGTTTTATAGCAGTATAGGTGGTGCTTGGTACGTGGTTTTTACTTAAATATGTGCACTTCTGTTGGGTAGAGAGACCTAAGTGTGATTGGCAAATATTTTTCTCATTTCAAAATGGTACTCTTAACATTTTTATCTCAAATACCACACATAAAAGGCCACGGATACAAAGCATAAATGTGTCGCTGTGCTATGAAAGTAAGGGATATGCAAAGCCAAAATAAAGTAGAACTAGGGGACGCCAAGAGAATTCAGCACAGGATCTGCCTTTTACCATGGCGGCTTTGAAGAACCTTGGAGGATGAATGAGGGTGACGTCATGGCATCAGCAGTCTACCACAGCACAAGCAAACTCACATTTATGAAGGGTGTGATTTCAGGCTCACTGACCAGAGATGCCCTCCTACAAGGTAAGTTTAGCAAGAAATAAATTACCCAACAATGAAGAAATTAATACAACTTGCCTATCATAGCTGTCCTGGAGGATGAGGGGGAAGCATTTGGGATTCATAACTAACCTCACATCAGTAACCGATATAGATTTAGAATCTAAATGGTTGCTGCTTTTACTAACTGAAAAATTGCCAAGCAAACAACATAATTTGAAATAGTCCCAGTCTGATAGTATTTCAAGTATGTAGAAAAAAAAATACAGGTGTTTCTAGAGAAAGTTAACTTCAGTGCATATAAAGAGTTGCTACAGAGAAAAACAAAACAGAAAAACAAACAAACAAACAAAAGACCTCCACACAGGAGAAGCACCTCACACATTCCAGGAAGGATCATGAATAGGATTCATCACAAACAAGATATCAGACACAGGAAAGCCTTAGAGAAGTATTAGGCATAGAATATAAACCAACCATATTTAACAGGTAGAAAACAAAGGAGAAAATGTAAAAAAAAAAAAAAAAAAAAAAGTCTGAAAATTAAACAGCTATATCTGTAAAACATCATACAGAATTAGAAATGAAGAATGGGATAGTTAAAATTAATGTTTAAAATAAAAGCAATTGTTCAATAGATTAAATACAAGGTTAGACAAAATTAAGTGTAAATTATTGCACTGTTCTAGAACAGAGGAAACTAAATAAAAAATTATTGAACTGCATTTAGAATAAAGGAAAGCAAAGGAATATGGAGAATACAAAAATGAGTAAAAGATATGGAGGGTACATTAAGAAAATTCAACATGTACCTGCTCTGATCTCTAAGTGAATATTAGAGAAAAATTATACCAAAGTTATTTTTGATAGCAGGAAGTACCATTAATTTTCTATAGTTTTTGAAAAGCCCCAGTTCTCAGATTCAGGAAGCCTAATGCACTCACACAAGGTAAATATTATATATATATATATATATATATATATATATATATATATAAAGGTTAATATATCACAGTGAACTCAAAGACAGAAAGAATCAATGATGTGATGGTGAGTAAAAATAATTCTAGTTGGGAAAAAGAATTGGAATTGTTGGGAAGTACCTGACATCTACACAGCACACAGCTTTCTCTGAAACAAAAAGACCTGTGATGATATTTCAACATAAAAAGAAGGTGAGAAATGAATCCATAAATAGAGTTAGCAGATTTAAATATATGTTTCTAATCTATTCGATGAAACAAGGGCCGGGAGATCAGTAAGGAGATAGATGACTTGAATGATATAATTGACAAATAGGATCCTATTAAATACACAGATCATATACATTCAAACAACAGAATATAACATTTCACAAGTATGTCAAATGCTTTCCCAAAAGAGATCATATATTGGGCATAAAACAACTTGAAGGTCTTCATATGTGTAAGGAATACAATCTCTGATAACAATGGAATTTAAATAGAAAGAATATCATTAAGAAATTCTCATTTATTTGAGAGAGAGAGAGTGTGTGTGTGTGTATGTGTGTGTGTGTGTGTATGCTGTGTGTTTGCAGGCATGCATGTGCAATCCTAGAAGCCATGTGTGTGTGGAGGCCAGAGCCTGACACCAGGTGCCTTCCTCAATCACTCTGTTATTTTTTGAAGTAGGATCTCTTACTAAACCCAGCGCTCACTGATTGGCCAGAGTGGGTGGCCAGCAAGCTCTGGGTATCCTCCCATCCAAACTCCACTCAGCACCAGGGTTGCAGATATGTGCTACCAAACCCATCTTTGCATGTGGACGCTGACAATCTGAACTAAGGTTTTCATGCTTGCATGGTAGGAGCTATCAACATGCTATCTTCCTAAATCATAAGCTTAGGACAAGTGAGAAATCACTGACGTGAGAAATCAGAAAAGATTTCAACTCATTAGTTATAATAGCAAAAATTGTAGGAGGAAAAAAAATTAAATTTTGGAAGAAAAGCTCGTTGTTTGCAAGAAGCTGTAGCACTAAGTGCGTGTGTGTGTGTGTGTGTGTGTGTGTGTGCGCACGCGTGTGTGTGTGTAAACTGAGCTTCTCTCTTAAATAAAGAATAAAGCCAGTGTATATATAGTACTGCTCAGTAAAATACATTAAAACACTATGCAAAAGCTTAGTGTGGTGGCACATGCCTTTAATCTTAGTACTCAGGAGGCAGAGGCCGCGGCACATGGATCCCTATGAGTTCAACGACAGCCTGGTCTACACAGAAATGAGGTTAGCAAGAGTAAAACATTGAGACTGTCTCAAAATGAATCAATGAATAAACACATTTAAAAATTATAAGCCAAGTATTGGCAACTCAAATTCAGTGATTTTTTTTTAAATGTCTGAAAACACATATATACCTGCTTTACAACAAATAAATTCAATCAGTTGGTTTCAAGGTATGTTTTCAATAAAATGAATTCTTGACTGATGAGGTGATTTTGTGGAAAAACAAAATAAATCCCAGTTCATGTCTCAGGTCATGCACAAAGAATTACTGGAGATAAACTACAACTTTAACGCCAGTAAGAAAATAACTAAGCGTAGGGCAGATTTGAGGAACTAGGTAGACAGAGTCTGCTTACTCTATCTTGTAGTTAGGACTCAAGTACTAAGTACAAGTGTTTTGCTTTGACTACTGAAGTTGAAGGGTGTTAGCTGGGTGTGACAGCTCACACCTGTAAGACCCACACTTGGGGGACTAAAGAAGTAACATTACTGTGCATTCCAGGCCAGCCTAGTTTACAACATGAGCCCTTGTCTCAAAATGTGTTATTTTTAAGTGATAATTACAATTAAGTAAAGTGAAACAGTTATTTTTTATTAGAAGCACTCATTATCAAAGGTAAAAGGCGATCTAAAGATGAGACCATATTTGAAGTTCATGGTAACAATGGAGAATGCATATGTATATCCAGAATATAATAAAAACATATGTCTCACCCCCAAATGAGCAAATCACCTGACGACTTTATGAATGAGGAGAGAAAATTAAGGAATGTAACTCTACAACGCGAAATGCCAAATCTACCTTATAATGAGAAATTTTAACATAACTTTCTGTATTTGAAAACTTGCAGACAAAATTTTGATGATGACCCGTAGAATTGGAACATATAATTTTAAAGGCACACAAAAACATTATCTGATTAGGCAGCATATGTTCTTTCCAACCTCAAAGGAAACTCAGTTTCAATCCTAGTTCTAATAACTCAATGGAGTCAGTATCCTATTATTTGACTATGGTGTGAAGTAGGCTGATTATAAAAGAAACTTCTTATGACCAATTGGAAAGTGAAAGGTGCATTTCTGGACTAAGGAGATGTCAGCTGATAAAGTTCTCGTCATAAAAGTGAAAAGACCCGAGTTCAAACCCCGTCACAGAGAGATAAAAGACTCGGCATAGTGGCATGTGTAATCCCAGAGCTTGGGAACAAAGGCAGGCTCACTGGCTGGCCAGCATAGCCCTGTTGGTGTTTGAAGGCCCGGGAAGGGGCCTTCTCTCAAAAGACATGATGGACAGATCTTGAAAAACAATGCGTGAATATTGACCCCTGGTCTCTGTACGTACACCCCGTCACAGACAAATACACACACATGCACTGCTTGCACAATACAACACATATTTCTAAAGAAAACGTCACTGAAAGAAGACCACAGTGATAATTATAAGTTCACAGGGCTGGGAAATGAGAATCTTCATATGAAAGCTTGTGGGGATAGCTAAAACTGGCAATGGAGAGTTACGACTTCAAAAGCTTGGGAAGAAAATTCAATTAATGAGCTAAGTACATAAACTTCAGGCTTTAAAATAAGTAAAAACTAGTGAGGTTAAAAAAAGTGTGTTTTTGTGTGTGTGTGTGTGTGCGTGTATATAATAGATAATAAAGTAAATAGAGCAAAACAATAAAAACAAAGTGTGAATAAAAAAGTATACACGTATCACTAAAGAAACTGGCATATCAGTAGGAAGATTTAAAACTATAATGACTTGATTCTATTAATATTGAATATATACGCACAACTTATCAAAATTGACTCCATAAGAAAGCCTGCATTTTAAATAATGAAATAATTTAATTCTAATTATCTTACAAATGAAAACATACAGCTACTTTTTGAAAAGGCTTAAGCTTTTAATCCCAACACTCAGGAGGCAGAAGCAGGAGGATCACAGTGAGTTCTAGGCCAGCCTGGTCTACAAAGTGAGTTTCCAGGACAGCCATGACTGTTACACCGAGAAACACTGTCTCAAAAAACAAAACAAAACACACAAACAACAAAAAACAAACATACAAAAAAGCCAACCAAACAAAAAGGCATTCCTTATCAGTATTAAAGTAATTAAATCAACATGCCTAAAATCCCCTGAACTCCAAACCCAGAAGGTTTTATTAACCAAGTATTAAATAATTGCAACATCGTACAGATTTTTCATGATAGTCAAAGAAAGGACACTACCCTTCCTATTTTGTGATGACACCACCAGCAGATCAGGACAGTACAGAAAGGGATAACTTTAGACCAATGTTTAATTTACACAAATGTAAATAATGCTTGTCTTTGTATGCTATGTATAAATGCTGTGCCTTGCCACCTAAACATATTTAAAGTGATTGAATGATACATTTTCTTTTTAAAATGGTTAATTTTATTTTGTATTATGTGTATATGTATGGGTATGTGTATGTTTATGGGTTTAGGTATGGGTACGGTGTGTGATTGTGAGTGCAGGATCCTACAGAGGTGAAAAGTGTTGGCTTCCCCTGGAGCTGGAGTTACAGGGACAGTGAGCTACTCCAAACTTTAGCAAGAGAAGGACACACCCTTAACTGCTGAGCCAACTGCCAGCCCCATGAATTACACGATGCTTTTAATAGCTAGCCATAGATACAACTGATGAAACATTCACTTATGATAAATATACTCATCAAGTGAAGAATTTACCATGTAAAAGCGTTGTTTAAAGCATACACAGTAAAACCTTCCCAAGATGTGTACCGTACTGATGGTCCACACCAATGCAGAAAAGCAAGAAAAAAAAATCTAAAGATTAAAGATATGCAGATAAAGAAACAAAATTGCCATTTTTAGATATGCTATGTGGCAAATTTGAAAGCAATTACAGGGAAATAAAATGATTAATGAATTCCATCAAATTTGATTGACAAGTAATTACTGTATAAAGACAAGTATATTAATGAGAGTAGGTAACTTAAAATAAATTTATACAAATATGGAAAATTTTATTCATGTAGACCATTGGAATAGACAATAATCAGTTCTCATGTGGATTTAACCTGACTGCCAAGTGCAAAACTATTGCACTTCAAAAACCACTGGAAGACAATATAGTAAATTATTTTATAACCTCGAGGACACAATTGTGTCCTGTGTATGCCTGAGTGTGTGTGGTATGCATGTGTGTGTATATTTATGTTTGTATGTGATAGGTGCACTTGTGTGTAGGTTTACATGTACTTGTGTGTCCCTGCTGGTGGAGGCTAGAAGTTGATATCTGTAGTGGCATCTGGCCTTGCCAGAGAACCCGAAGAAGTAACCACACCCTTCTGGAGTGGTTTTAGGTGCGGACACAATCACTTTAAGGTAGAGTAGCTGCAGGTGGCCGCTCTCTTGGCTCTAGGAGAGCATCAGAAGGGCAGAGACTGCGTCTTCAGAAGCAGGAACGCTGAGGCCGTTATTTATATTCTTGTCAGTGTAAGTTGTTCCCCAACAAAACACCTATTTGTCTTTATCTTGGATCTGGTGAACTGCTTAATCCCCTCTTTCAAATGCCATGTGGTTATAGGTGCTTGTGAGCTACCTGTGAATGCTGGGAGTTGAACTCCAATCTTCAACAAGAGGAGTGCACACCCTTAATGGCTGAGCCATCTCTCAGCGACGCTTTCAATAGTCACAGAGACAACTGATGAAATTGTTTTTACTTTATTAACTGAGGCAGAGACCTGAAGTTGAGAATCTGATATTCTAGCAGGTTACCCTGCCTTAGGGTGCGGGGGTCCCTCGTCCTCTCTAACACTGAGATTATAGGCGTAGAAGTTGGGGCTGGCCAATTATTACATGGGAGTTTGGTTCTGAGCCCTGATCCTCATACTTGCGCAGCAAGGGCCTTTATCAATGGAAACATCTCCCCTGCCCCTTGAAGATACAATTCTTAAACAAGACATACTATAAAAGAAATGTACTAGAAACTTTAAATTTCTCACCGAGAGACGTGAAGAGATAAAGACAAAGAAGAAAATGTCACAAGCAACCTGGAAGCAGTTATTTGCAGCTCATACGATGAATTAAATATTGATCAAGATATGGATTGTATGAAGAAAAAAAAAAACTCCAATGTCAATTAGGTACAGAAAAAACAACTCACTAGAAGAATACATAACAAAGTAGGTTATCAGAATTGCAGACAGGGTTACAATTCAAGCCTTTGAGCAGCATATACAAAAGCAGCCTGCTTGTTACCTAGCCTCTCTAGAGCTGTGGGTTGTAGTATGGATACCCTAACCCTTTACATCTCATACCCACATGGATCACCCTGGGAAGGGAAATTAGATGAGATCTCCTGAGTAAACTGGGGCTGGGGGGTAAAGGGGAGGTGAAGGGAAGATGAGGACATGAGGGAATGGGATGGTCAAAGGGGGGGGGACGGAGTGGGAGAGCAAGGAAAGAGATATCTTAATAGACGGAGTCACTATGGAGTTAGGGAGAAACCTGGTGCCACCGTGATTTCCAAGAATTCACAAGGAGGACCTCAGCTAAGACGCCTAGCTGGGGAGAGGATGCTTTAACTGGCCTTGTCCTGTAATCAGATTGGTAAACACCCAAACTACCATCATAGAGCCTTCGTCCAGTAATAGATGGAACCAGATGCAGAGATTCACAGCCAAGCACCAGGCTGAGCTCTGGCAATCCAGTCAGAGAGAGGGAAGAGCAAGGGAGGTCAAGATCATGATGGAGAAATCTACAGAGACAGCTGAACCAAGCTCGTGGAAACTCATGAACTCTAGACCTACAACTGTGGAGACTCCATGGGAACAAACTAGGCCTTCTGTATGTGGGAGATGGATGTGAAGCTTGGATTATCTGAGGGGCCCCTGGCAGTAGGACCAGGATCTAACCCTGGTAAATGAGTTAGCTTGTTGGAACCTATTATCTATGGTGGGATGCCATGCTCAGTCTTAATGCATGGGAGAGGGGCTTGGTTCTGTCACAACTGTAACGTGCCAGATTTAACTGACACCTTATGGGAGCCCTTACCCATGAGGAGAAATGGAGAGGGGGAGGTGGGCTGAGGGGGAGGCTAGAGGGTCAGGAGGAAGGTGGGAGGGAGAACAGAGATTGGAATATAAAATGAAACTTAAAGAAGAGAAATAAATTATAAAAATAAATAATAATGGAGCAAAAAACAAAACAAAAGAAACAAACAAAAACCCAACCCACCAAACAAAGAAGCCGCATGCTTTGTTAGCTATATGGATGCTAACTAAAATTTTAGCAGAGTGCAACTACTCCCTACTTGCCAGCTCTGACTAAAAATAGAAGTTGTTATGACAGGTCTGTAGAGTGTCAAGAACTTTGATCTTTTGCTGGAGGAAGTGTCAGCTAGTTTGGCACTCGAGGAAGAGTTTGGAAATGACCTAACAAAGTTTAATATGTATAAATCTTGTGACCTACTCATTTTACTCTTGGATGCGAACTCTTAAGAAACACCTGCACATGTAGTCATGTATGCTAGAAGACATTATGCAGTTGCCATAGTAAGCAGTCTTTAGAATGTTCACCTGGAGGCATCAATGCCCTAGAAAAATTTACCTCCGTGTGTGTGCGCGCGCGCATGAGCGCGAGTATAGGGATGGGGTGGTCAATCACTTCTAAGGAACAGAAAAATGACAAAAATAATGAGATGTCACTTTTGATACTAGGAAAGAAAAATTCTGGTTCTTGCCTTCCTTTTGCCAGGCCTTACTCTGGAGTGCAGGTGAGGAGAGCAAGATTCTACATTGTAGCAAGCCTCTGTAAAGAGACCCATGCTGCAAAGGGAGCTGCACCTAGCCAAAGCCGGGAAGGGTAAGTCTCCAAGGATCCTGAGTCAGCTCCTTTGAGCCTCGGAGCCTTGAGGTGACTTCAGCCTGAACGAATGGCCCTTAACCACAGCACGATCTCCAGTCAGAGATTCCAGAGAAGCCGCTAGCTGACTCTAGATCCACAGAACCTGGGCGATGTCGAGGAAAATACTAGAAGTGGTTTGTTGCTCTTTGTTGTTGACTTCCTTGTTGGAATAGCTGGTCAGTTAAACAACAAACACATGTTCCAAGCCAGAAACTCAGATGGCCAACAGTAGAACAAACACAGGGTATTAAACCATAAGAAATGAAAATGGAAGGAGCATTAAAAAGGGTGACTCTCACAATAGTGAGAGTATACAGGGTAATCAATATTCACGATAGGAAAGCATGAGACAGCACACTTATACTTTACAGACGAACGTCAAACTATGTAAAGCACCAAGGAAGATGACTGAAAGGGGAAAAAAATCACTATGGACCCCAAGTCTCAGAGACGGAGGGGCAGGGATGAGCCCCTTCAATATGGTCTCCAAGGTCCCAGCATACCTTGTTTTCATCCACAGATGGTCAGGCACTCATTACTTACAAAAATATTTTACATATGTGTATATATGTGTGTGTATATGTACATATACATACATATATACATATACATATACATACATACATACATACATATATATATATATATATATATATATATAGTCTTAAATTTCTTAAGCAAAGCAAAACAGAACGCAAAGAGCTGAAATGCGATCAGTTCTCAAATCCTTTGGAGAACGGACAGGTGCTTGGTTGGTCAGCCAGTAGACGAGACATTCTCTTCATCACATCTATTTAAGGGGTTCTGCCTCCAGTTTTTCATGATTGTCTAATTGGCAAGGCCCTTTTATTTTCTCCCATTTCTTCCTTTGGGACTCCCTGTTCCGCAGGTTGGGCCAGCCCAGGGGCCAGCTGGGGGGCGTGTTTTATCTGCCAACTGGATAATGGAGCGCTTGCTACTACTGCAGTCCAAAGGCATTCCAGCCCAGGGCTCCCTGGAATCCCCACAGCCATTCCCACAGCACCAGGCCCTCATCCTCCCAAACACCGCTCAGGGCAAACCCACCCCGGGCTCTAAGCACCGGGAGAGTCAGGACTTTTACCTGGGAGCGGGGGTGGGGGGCTGGGAGGGGGGCGCGGGAGGAGAGACTGTGCCCCTAGGAGAATTCTGCGTGGAGGGAGCCTCCCTCCGGTGGGTGTGATTACATCACCTCCGAGGTCCCTTTGATCAATGGCTCCCTGCCGAACTCGATCCCCGCAACGAGGAAATGAGGCGGGGGAGGGGGTGGGGTGGGGTAGGGTGGGGGCGTCCTGGCCGGCTGGCGGGCGGCGAAGGGATAACAATAAGCGGACCCTAAAGGAGATACCCAGCAGCGGAAAGCGCAGAAACGCACAGAGAGGAAGAGCTCCACCATGGAACACCTCAGCCACCTCGGCACGCCCGGGGTGCGCGCCCCAGGTCCCCCATGCAGCCCCTGGACACTGGCCACCCTTCCCCTTCCGCCCGCCCTTCTGGCAGTGGCCTTTGTCACCCGCAGGCCTCTTGTGGTGCAGACCCGGTCGCTGACCCCCAACTCACTCTTTGCCTCGCAGCTCCCTCAAGTGCAGGATCGGGGCACAATGAAGCAGCTTCTTCGAAGGGGACACCGCTGGTCCCCAAACCGAAGAAGCTTCGGGCCTAGAAGGGAAGGGGCGGTGGACCAGAGGCTGGGGGACGTGGAAAGTCACTGGCAGAGAAGGGGAGCAAGCGATGGGCCGGCCCCGAGAACTGATTGGCCACGCGGGATTGTGGGCGGTGCTCGGCTCTCTGCCCCCAGATCTCAGAGGCCCTCCTCTCTGTCAGTTTCGGCTCCAAGATGCAACACTCTCTATCTGGGATGGAGATGCAGTCAGTCCCACCTCCTTGGATGTGCAGCCCGGCCATTTGTTAAATAAATAATTAAAAAATAATCCTTAACACTATGAACAAATAGAGCGTTGACAAAACCACAGATCTTTATAGGAAACAATGCGCACTATATACATAGTAAGAGAAGGATTAAATCTATGAGTCCTATATTTTAATTTAAAAAAAGTCAAGTTTTGGTAAAACAGAGTGTGATTGCATTCTGTTATATCTTATGTAAGGGGAAGGCTAAGAGTGAAGACATCAGTCAGCTCCTGGTTCTCGAATCCACAACCGCGGGATTGCTATAAAATAGTACCTGCTCCATGTGAGGAGTTAGGAAAACCAGAGAAGAGCCTGGATTTTTAAAAATAAGTTTTGCTGCATCTCTCCCCCCAATTACATACATGTATTTATTTGTTTGCATGTGGTGTGTGTGTGTGTGTGTATCTGTGCTTTTGCTTGGGGGAGTGGGGTATGCTATCTGTTAGTGGGAATGCACCCTGCCTCAGCCTGTGTGTGGAGGTCAAAGGACAGCTTGTGGAGATGAGTTCTTTCCTTGCACAGTGGAGGCCCTGGAGAGTAAACTCAGGTTGTCAGGCTTGGCAGAAAGTGCCTTTACTCACTGAACTGTCTCACTGTCCCAAACCTCTGGATTTTAAAGCTGTTGCATCTTTTGTTTAATAAGATAGGGGCTGTATGAGCTAATAGTGGCTGCTACAACAAATTGCCACACAAGGAGGTGGATTAAGTAACACACATTTCGCATCTTAATTCTGTATATCGGGTGCCTGGCACAGGTCCCCGCTCTGTAGAGCTGCCATGCTTTCTGAAAGATGAAGGGCAGAATTTTCCTCCCTCTTCCAGCTTCCAAGGAATCTCTCAAACTTTTCTGAACACCCCTGCTCAGGACCCTGCTCCCTCCTGTGTGCAGAGAGAGTGGGCTCATCACCATACTCCTTGCTTCTGCAATTTCTTTTCCTCCCAGTTTCCTGCTGTCCTTGATTCCTTAGGGGACCCGGGTATCCATTCCACTGGTTCTATCCAGATGATCTCACAGTTCAAGGTCGGATAACTGGCAGGGCTGACTCCATCTGCACCATGACTTCTCAGTCCTGTAACATTACATTATCACAGGTTCTAGAACGGCTTCCACGGGGCCATGTGTCTATCACACAAGACATGTTAGTCTTCATCTTTTTGTCCTGCTCTGTGATACCTGTCTCTATCAGGGTCAACCTTGCACTTTATCAGTATATGTGACAAAGAACATGCAAATATCTCTTATGACATTAAAGCAGGACAGGTACTTCCAGACCTCTGCCGTGGGTGACTGCATTACACCGCCACTCTGGCCCCATAAGTAGGACATCCCTCTTGCACTGTGGGGCTTTTCCTCACTGGCCCTCAGCTTGCAGGTACCTAACTCAACAGCGAATCCTTCCCTGGGGTCTTTGTCTCAGCTCTATCCTCTCCCAGCCCCTGTGGGAGACTCCTTTGTTATTCCCATTTCTTTGTCAGCTAGTTCTATGCCCTGGAGAAAGAGCAGGGAAGCGGAGAGCCAGCACCAGGCTCCTGGAGTTTCTCTGACAACCTCCAGGGATTTGAGAAGACTTTTCTCACGTCCCAGTTGTAACCCAGTGGTTGTAGCCTGGTCCTGCTCTACCCTGGTTCTAGCTGGCCTCCCTCACCCTCCTTTTCCAGGTTCAGAGGTCCACATCTCTCATGCCATGCGGTTCTCTCCTCTTTCCTCTCCTGCATTGCTCAGCTCCTCCCCGAGGTAGGTCAGTTCTATAGGCAAACAGTGTAGTAGGTAGATCACATCAACACAACACTGGCCTTGTTCTCTTAGCACCACTTAAAACTCTGCTGCTTTTCGGAATTGGAACACACGGGGGGGGGGGGCAGCGGGGGGATGTGCCAGAAAAGTCTTTGTGAATTCCCAGCAGCCCTCAGAACTACCCTGGGAACCCAGTGCTGCCCCTCCCTCTTTTCCTCCAGGTTCCAGCACTACTTGGCAAAGAGCATGTGAGGAACAGTCAAGAGTGGAAGCCCAGGAAAGTATGGGGCTGTGACAAGGACCTCAGTGGTAAAGGGCAGTGTAGCCTGTTTTCTCCACACCGAGAGAGGGCTCTCCTCACACTGCTCTGTGTTTATGCATCCCCCCCCCCCAACAGGCCGAGAATGGGGTGGGGCAGGAAGCCGGGTGAGCTGCCCAGTGATCTGCAGGCTGCGCAGAAGGGGGCATAGTTCAGTTTGTTTGCCACACAAGCGCAAGGGGCTGAGTTTGAGCCCCACACCTAGTAAAAAAGCTGGGCTTCTAATCCCACTACTATGGAAGTTGAGACAAGTGAATTCCCGAGGCTTAATGGATAGCCAGCTTGCTTACTGGATGAGCTTTGAGACAAAGAGAGACACTGTCTCAAAACAAAACGAAACAAAACAAAACCAAGCAACAATTAAAAACTCAAAGTGAGGTGGGTGGCTCCTGAAAAAGTATGCTCAAGGTTGCCCTGTGGCCTCCAGACCACACACCCCACACGTCAACATGTGCATGCATGCTCTTACACACACACACACACACACACACACACACACACACACACACACCCTAGCACCAGAGTTTGACTGCCATCTCTATTTCCAGCTGCACAAACCCTTTTCTGCTGCCTGCGATTTGGAGTTCCTTTGTTCACAGAGGAAACTGGATGGCATGCCTATGCTCTGAGATGCCACAGCTAAGTACCTAGTGAGTACAAGACAAACTGAAAATGGTCCCTTACCCTCTGTGTGAGTTGAGAGAGGCCTGCAGGCATGCATCCTACAACTAGCTGTCAACTCCAAGAGGAGGAGGGGTATGGAAAGAGACCAATGCAGCTGTCTGTCTTGGCAGGCAAGCACCAGCTGGGCTGCAAGGAGGTCTGCTGGAAACAACCACAATCCCCAGACTCCAGCTACCTCCCCAGCTCTCCTCACACACTCCATTCTGCTCCGCAGAAGGAGCAGAATTCTGCAGCTCTCACCATGGTGCCCAAATAAATTAGCGCCTGACCTTTGCAGGCATTTGGATTTGTAACCATGCCTCTAAGGGTTCACTGCATGATGTCCCCCTTGGTGAGTAAAGAGCAATCTCAGCAATGTGGCAACTTGAGTTGAGAAAGGGAGACAGAATTGCAAAACACTTGGAAGGTCTCCCAAAGGGACACTAAGTATGAGGTATCTTGTGACTCCCTGGGATCTTAGCTCTAGAAGTATAGGTGGCAAGGACTCAGACCACAATCCTCAACTCTGAGAGCAGGAGACACAGTTGCTTATTTGGATCCCATCTCACATTGGGGATCCAGTGACTGACACAAGACAAATTCACCCCAGGGTGAGCGAGCAGGCGGTAGTTAGATGAGTCCCAGGAGGACACTAGCATTATGTATTTAGAGCTATTTGTGGCAATGATACTTGGTGCCTTTTGATGAAGATGTCATTGTGCCCCAAGCTTTTTATAGCTTGAGCCATTCTGATTAATGCGACTGGGCTGGGGCACGAACTATTCGGGTATTTGGGTGGACATTGTTCTGTATGTTTCTATGAGAGTGTGACAAAAACAGATTGCCCTTCTTAAGGACAGCCTGAATGGGAGGAAAAGGCTGAGCATTCCTCAACTAAGGGAGCCTTCCTTACCACTGCCTTCTAACTGGGACATCAACATTTTTGCTTCTTTCTTCCTCGTTTTCTTTCTTTCTTTGAGATAGTGTCTCACCATGTAGACTGGGTGTCTTAGCTGGGGTTTCTATTGCTGTGAAGAGACGCCATGACCATGGAGAGTCTTATAAAGGAAAACATTTAATTGGTGCTGGCTTACAGTTTCAGAGGTTTAGTCCATTATCATGATGGTGGAGCATGGTGGCGTGCAGGCAGATGTGGTGCTGGAAAGGTAGCTCAGAGTTCTACATCTGTATCCATAAGCAGCAGGCAAAGCACCGGCTTAAGCTTGAGATGCTTCAGAATGCATGCCTGGCCTCAGCAGCTTTCCTTAGAAATGGAGAGAAATTCTATAATCCCTTCTTTGCACCTTCGGCTCCAAGGCCAGGACTAGTACATCCTCATTAAATTTCTGTTTTGGATGGTATCTTTCACTGCCTAAACTTGGTGGTCCTGCAACTCAATCTGTAGACTGGCTTCAAACTCAGAAATCCACTTGCCTCTGTCTCCTGAGTGCTGGAATTAAAGGCCTGGACCTAAGCTGGGTAGAGAGAGGAGATAAGCAGGAGAAACAGGAACTCACTCTCACGTTTGCTGAGACGCTAAGGAGGTAAGGTGTGGCTGTGGCTTGTTCCTTCTCTGACCTTCAGGCAGGCTTAATTTGTACAAGCAAGATATCACAACAGACCGATTTCCCTCATGAGCGTTGATGTGAACATATGAGATAAAATACTTGCAAACCAAAGACAAGAACGCATCAAATAGTTCATCCTTCATGACCAAGTAGTATTCATCCCAGAGACACAGGGATAGTACAATATATGAAAATCTGTAATGTAATCCACCATATAAACAAACTGAAAGGAAAAAAAAACCCACATTATCATCTAATAAGATGCTGATAAAAGCTTTGGACAGAATCCAACACCCCATCATGATAAAAGTCTTGGAGAGATCAGGTACACAAGGGACATACCCAAACATAAAGGCAATACACAGCAAACAAACATAAAATTATTTATTTATTTATTTTTATTTCATTTTACATTCCAACTATGGTTCTGCCCTCTTCCCGCCATCCCTCTTCCTACCAGCCCTCCCCCCATTCACTCCTCCCAAAAGGTAAAGCCTCTCATGGGGAGTCACCAAAGCCGGGTACATTAAGTTGAGGTGGGACCAAGCCTCTAGAGCACAAACTACATTATTGGATCCCATTCCCTACAGTGGGATGCCATGCTCAGCCTTAATGTAGAGGGGAGGGCCTTGGTCCTTCCTTAACATCAAATTGAATGCAAAGAAATTAAAAGAAATTCCACTAAAATCAGGAAGGAGACAAGGCTGTTCACTCTCTCCACATCTATTCAATACAGTATTTGAAGTCCTAGCGAGAGCAATTAAGACAACTACAGGAAATCACTGGTATGCCAATTGGAAAGGAAGAGGCCAAGGAATTGATATTTGCAGATGCTATGATACAATATACATAAGCTACCCCAAAATTTCTACCAGGTAACTATTACAACCAATAAACACCTTCAGTAAAGTGTCTGGATAGAAGATTAACTAAAAATATAAAATCAGCATCAGTTCTGTATACAAAAGGTAAACAGGCTGAGAAAGAAATCAGGGAAACAACACACCCTTCACAGTAGCCACAAATTATATAAAATATCTTGGTGTAACTTGAACCAAACAAGTAAAAGACCTGTATGACAAGAACTTCAAGTCTTTAAATAAAGAAATTAAAGATATAAGAAGATGGAAAGATCTCCCATGCTTGTAGATCAGTAAGATTAACAGTAAAAACGGAGTCTTATCAAAAGCAACCTGCAGATTCAATCCAATCCCTATCCAAATTCCAACAATTCTGTACAGGCTTTGAAAGAACAATATTCAACTTCATATGAAAAAGCAAAAAACTGAGGGTAGCTGAAACAACCCTGTACAATAAAAGAACTTCTGGAGGTATCACCATCCCTGATTTCATGCTCTGCTACAGAACTACAGTAATGCTAGGCAGTGGTGGTGCACACTTTTAATCCCAGCACTCTGGAGGCAGAGGCAGGTGGATCTCCATGAGTTTGAGGTCAGCCTGATCTACTAAGTGAGTCCCAGAACATCAGGAGCAGTCGCACAAGAAAACCCAGTCTCAAACAAACAAATACCAGAAAAAGAAAGAAAAAAAGAAACTGATCAACAAGTGGCTATTAAATTTAAAAAAAAATACAAAAAAAAAAAAATAAAATAAAATAAAAAGGAAGGAAGGAAGACTATTGTTCACCAAAATAAATGAACACAATTTTAAAAGTTGAAATGCTTTCTTTAAATGGAAAAATTTAATCACGAGCCTTGGTTTCACAAGCACATTAGGACTGAATGTCACCACCTACTAAGAGACCACTGTCTTCTGCTTCAAATGTGTGGGGCAAGGAGAAATACTTGGTGTTGGCAAAGTAGCTAAGAAACAACCAAATCTGATCTTCCAGTGAGTTTTAAATGTTGGCCAAATAGATTATTGCAAAGGCAGAAAGAAGATCAGCAACACTTTCTAGAGAGGATATTTATATAAGAAAATTCCAAAGCAGCTTCCTGAATAACCCCTAAGGCTTGGTATGCTACACAGCTCCTCTCTGGCCTCTGCATATTCAGAGTTTGGCTTCAGGAGCTGGAGAGAGTAGATGCTTTTAAATGTCAAGAATTATTTTAATACTCTTCCTAGGAAGGAGATGGGCTGAATAGTTAAAGGAAAAACAAAGAACAAATAAAAAACCAGTGCCTTTTCATTAAGAATTTATTTAAATACAAAGAAAAAAATAAATCTTTGTAGTAAGAGAAAGCCACTCAACATTATTAAATATTTATCTTTAATTTTTTTTCTATTATAAATACAGCTCTAAGTTGTGCCTTACTGGTCAATTTAAACATTTCATGATTGTCCTGAGCTGGCTCAGTGGGTAAAGGTGCTTGCCTCCAATCTGACAACCAGATTCAATCCCAGGGTCAGGCACAGTGGGAGGAGACCCAATCACAGGTGGACCACTGACATCTGCATAGTTACTGTGGCACATAAATAAAACGTAACACAAAACCCTTCAAGACTGTTAACTTTGAAATAGAGATCCAGACGAACTTGCAAAAAGAACAGTGCTGGGTGTTGTTCGCTTACTACAAACAGAAAGCAGAGCTAGGATGTAATGCAGGGTTGATGGATGCTCCATCACCCTTGGCTGTACTCCTCTGTACATACACCTGCATCTTTTTATTATGTGAGTAGCTTTGGGTAAACACCAATTAAGACCTAGAACTGGTCCCTCATGAGGAGCCAGAATGCTCATACTTTATAGTCACGCACACCCATAAAAACATAAATGTTTAAGTGTATGCCAGACACCGTTCTGGGCACCAGACTAAGTCCCCCATCTGTGGACACAGGACATAAATAATTTAAAATGCAGGTACCATATGTTAACAGATGTGCAGTATAGGAAGAAATGGTTTTTAACCATGGCTGTGAAAAGCTGAGCATGTCTACAGCTGCTGCTTTTGCTCTTGTGGTCAGATGAGGCAGCTTCTGTTGTCTGAATTTCCTATAAGTGAACATTTGTAGTGATTAAAAGTTTTATTCAGAGCTGCAAAACAAGTAAACTACATTTGCTTATAATTCTATAAACATCATAGCGAAAGTGTTGCTCTATGTCCATGATGTTATCAGCTTTTTTTAAATGTTACTTTTAATTTCTGCATAGTAATGTGTGGTGACAGTCTAGGACCCAACCTCAGCAAAGCAACTCCTGTCTTAGGGATTTATTTCAGAGTCTGTAGAGCTATTCTGTGAGGTCTGTGACATTTATTATCCTCTCCTTTACTTCCCCCACCATGAAACTGGCCGTATTATCTGTATATATGGTTGCTGAGTCACTGTGATTTTTCTTGATTTCAGTGCTGGGTAATTTTTGACCACCATTACATTGCTTTGAGCTTTTCTTTGGCATGTAGTTAAATTGCTAGGAATTACTCTGATCTTTTTGGATCTCGCTTTTTAGGTCTGTTAGGCAAAGCCGAAGTAGCATTCATTTTGCTTGCTTATTAGCCTAATTATTCAGCACTCATCAAAGAAAGATGAGTCTTCTGGCCCTCTGCTGCAAAATTGTCCTTCTGTTTCTGTAAGCTGCTGTGACCGTGGATCTCAACCCATACGGCTTATGAAAATATTTGGGGAAAAGTACATCGTCACAAACATTTATAGACTGCCTTTCATTCCTTTGCTCCCAGAACAAGGCGATGGTGGCTGTGACTTACTTAGCATTGTCCTTGTGTTAGTTCTTTGTGTGGCTCTCGAGATGACACAAAACCTCTAGAGGATGTGTACAGATCACACACGATAGCTGTGCTCTCCCGACCTATTTGACTTGAGCGTCTGCAGAGTTAGGCATCATATAGTCTGGGAACAAGTTCCCAGTAGATTTTCATGTGAGTGTGTTTTTGTTGTCGTTATTGTTCATTTTGTTTTCCTTTTCATTAGGTGCAGGAGATGAACCCTGGGTCCTGAGCCCAATAAGAAAGCAGTCTAGCCACAGGGTATAATACATCCCTGTGTCATTCAATGACTCAAGACAGCTGAAACTCACTTGGAAAATAATGACAAGTTTGGAAAATTTGTACTTTATGCATATATAAATTATAATAACCAAGAAAGTATGGTGTTTCTAAGGCAGCCAACAGAGTTGCCTCATGTTTCTCCCGTGACCATTCTGGCTCCCACTGGTTTTGCTCGGTCTTCTACGAAGCCTCCTTCTATCCTTTCTTATCTATCTGGGTCATGAGTTGTGGTTTAGAAGGAAAAAAGAAAAAAGTAAAGAAAGAGGGTGAAAACACACAAGCCTTTAGGTTTGGAAAGAACTGGGCATGTGTTTTAGTGTTTCATGGAATTGCATAGTTTGATAAAATTAAGAGACTTCCCCACGGAGGGAGGAAGGAACCGCTGAGGAGACGGAGAAAGGGTGGTGGTATTGCGGATTTCACAGGGAATATCTATAGCCATAAAAGAAGTCTAAATGTATCTCCGTAAGTTGGTGGTAACAAGTGCGTTAGACAGGAAAGAAGAACGATCTGGAAAGCTGTCCCAGAGGCCATTGCTGGCAGCCCGGGAGGCCCCGTGTCCGGCTCATCTGAGCTGAGCCATCTTCTCTGGGGCACAGCTGATGAACACCAGCAGCTGCTGAAGCAATAAGCGGAGCTCGGTGCCTGGGAAGTTCAAGGGCTCAGATTTGCGACTGTCATTTGAAGGTCTTCTTCTCCTTGTGGTTATAGCTTGGGTCACCTTTCACATCAAACTCAGATGAACAAATAAAAGAAGTAAATAAAATAAAGTTCCCATTCTTAATTTCTATTAAGATAGTTCAAAAAAAAAAAATTGAAAGGAAGGGCTCACAACACCTGTTTTCCCTTCACACTTCCATCACTTACCGGTGTCCTCTGCTATTCCTGGTGAGGAGCCATGGAAGCAAATGGGCTAATATAAGCAGAAAACCCATTCCTGAGAGGAGCTGAAACGGAGGTATTACTCAGGATTATTTTTTTCTAGTTCCATTCATTTGCCGGGGAATTTTATGAAGTCATGACCTACCGAGTAATACTCCGTTGTGTAAATGTACCACATTTTGCTTATCCATCCTTTATCCCTTTTGTCGAGGGGTATCTAGGTCGTTTCTAGGCTCTGGCTATTATGAATACTGCTGCTGTGAACATAGTTGAGCAAGTATCCTTGTGGTATGATTGAGCATCCTTTGGGTGTATTCCAGGGTCAGCATAGCTGGGTCTTGTGATAAGTTGATTCACGATTTTCTGAGGAACTGTCACTTCCAAAGTGGCCGTACAAGTTTACACTCTCACCAGCAGTGGAGGGGTGTTCCCCTGACTCCACATCCTCTCCAGCATAAGCTGTCCTTAGTATTTTTGATCTTCGCCATTCTGACAGGTGTAAAATGGTATCTCAGAGTCGTTTTGATTTTCATTCCCCTGAGACTAAGAAGTTGAACACCTCTTTAAGTGTATTTTGGCCATTTGAGATCCCTCTGTTGAGAATTCTGTTTAAATATGTACACGATTTTAACTGGAGTATTTCGTATTTTGATGTCTAGTTTTTTGAGTTCCGTATATATTTTGGAGATGTGTCAGGAACTTCCAGGAATCCACAAGGATGACCCCAGCTAAGACTCTTAATAGTAATAGAGATGGAGCCTTAACTGACCAACTCCTGTAATCAGACTGATAAGTACCCCAATTGATATCAGAGAGCCTTGATCTAGTAACTGATGGAAACAAATGCAGAGATCTACAGCTAAGCACCGGGCTGAGCTCTGAGAATCCCACTGAAGAGAGGGAGGAAGGATTGTACAAGCCAGGGGGTCAGGGTCATGACAAGGGAATCCACAGAAGCAACTAACCTGGGATGGTAGGAGGTCACCGACTCTGGACCAACAGCTAGGTAGCCTGCGTGGGACTGGCCTAGGCTCTCTGCATGTGTGTGACAGTTGTGTAGCTTGGTCAGTTTGTTGGACTCCTGGGAGTGGAGCCTATCAAGTATCCTTGGTGCTGGCTTTTGGGAACCCCTGCATCAAGTCTGGGCAAGGCATGGCTGGGAATACTACCCACGTGTTGACTCTGGTATGAAGCATTAACTTGTGGGGATGGCATTTCTTCTAGACCCCGTTTTACCAAAGTGCCTGAGGCAGAGAGAGGACGAGAACTTCCTTAACACATAGTGCAGGTGTCGTTTTGAGCACTGGGGACTTGTCATTTTTGGAAGAACAACTTATTTTGTTGACAATAGCCTAGGTTGTCTGGGGATCCATGGGACGCCTTTGACCATATGATCACTGGAATGCCCCTTATTTTTTGCTCTCTCTCCCATATTCCTGCCCTCACCGCCCTCTCTTCTCCCCCTTCCCCAATTGATTTCAGCCCCTCCAACCTGTTCATCCATAACCATCCATTACATTTCCTCTTCCTAGGAAGACCTGTTCCCTTCCCCTGGACACGTACTCTATACCCAACCCCACCCCGGTGGTTCTACAGACTATAGATTGCTTATCTTTGACTTAACAACTAATAGTCACGTATAAGCAAGCACACACCATATTTGTCTTTCTGAGTGTGGTCACTCAGGATAATTTTTCTAGTTTCATCCATTTGCTTGTGAATTTCATGATTTCATTTTTTTAAATGGTGGAGCAATATTCCATTGTGAAAGTGTACCATGTTTTCATTATACATCTGTCTGTTGATGGACATGAAGGTTATTTTCAATTTCTGCCAAATATGAATAGAGCTGTAATAAATACAGTTGAGCAAGCATTCTTCAGTTTCTTTCTTCAATGTGTTAAAGTTTTTGTCATACAAATATTTCACTTGCTTGGTTAAAGTTATCCTAAAATACATTATATTTTTTGAGTTTACTGTAAATGAATTATTTCCCTGATTCCTTTCTGAGTTCAATTTTAATTTGTATATATGAGGGCTATTGATTTTTTAAATTAATTTTGTATCCTGTTAGTTTACTGAAAGTGTTTATCAGGAATTCCCCAGTCAAAGGTGTTTTCTAGGTTTAATGAGATGACCATGGCGTTATGGTGTTCAAGTTTCTTTATAAGGTGGATTACATTTATCGATTTACATATGTTGAACCATCCCTGTATTTCTGGGATGAAGCCTACTTGATTATTATGGTAGATGATCTTTTTCATGTGTTTTTGGATTCCATTTGCCAGTATTTTATTGAGAATTTTTGCATTTATATTCATAATGAAAACTGGTCTGTAATTTTCTCTTTGTTGGGTCTTTATGTGGCTTGGTTACAAGGGTAACTGTGACCTCATAAAAATTTGGTCAAAGTTGAATAATTTTAGAAACATTGGCATCAATTCTTCAGTCTGGTAGAATTCTATGCTTTTTTGGGGGGATGTTGAGGGATTTTTCATGACTGCTTCTGTTTCACTAGGGTTTATAGGTCCGTTTAAATTGCTTATCTTTTCTTGATTTAACTTTGATCTATGGTATATAGTGATAAATTATCCATTTCTTTTAGATTTTCAAATTTGGTGGCATATAGTTTTTAAAGTATGTCTTTATGATCCTCTGGATTTCATCACTCTCTATTGTTATGTTTCTGCTTCATTTCTAATTTTGTTTGTTTGGGTCTCCCTCTCTACCTTTTAGTTAATTTGCATAAGAGTTTTTCAATCATATTGATTTCTCAAAGAACCAACTCTCTGTTTTATTGATTCTCTGCATGTATTTTAATTTCTATTTTATTGTGTTCAGCCCCAAGTTTGATTATTTCTTGTCACCCAATCCTTTGGGGGTATGATTTCTTCTATTTCTCTTTTTCACATCTTTCATGTGTGCTGTTAAGTTGCTACTATGGGATCTCTCTAATATTTTTTATGGCACTTAGTGCTATGAACTCATCACCTCTTAGAAATGCTTCCATTGGTAGGTTGTGTTTTCATTTTTGTTTGAGTTTAAATTTCTGTCTTCATTTTTGTTTTGACCTACTTTTCATTCGACAGTAAGTTGTTTAGTTTCCATAAGCTTGTAAGCTTTTTGCTGTTTCTGTTCTTGTGGCTGTCCTTCTTTAATGCATGATGGTCAGACGAGATGCAGAGCGTTATTTCAATTTTCTTTTGTCTGTTGAGACTTACTTTGTGTCCAAGTGTGCAGCCAATTTAGGAGAAAGTTCCATGAGGAACCAAGGGTAAGCTACAGTATTTTGTGTCTGAGCAAATTGTACTTTAAAACTATTAGGTCTATTTCATTAAAAATGTCAGTTAGCTCCAATATTTTTTGTTTACAGAAAATAGAATACCAAAGTCTCCCACTACCCTTGCATGAAGGTAAATATATGATTTAAATTACAGTAGTGTTTCTTTTTGTGGACTTTGTTAACTTTGTATTGGGTGTATAGATGGTAAGAATTTCTATGTATTCATGGAGTTTTCCTTTGGTAAATATGTAGTGTCCTTCCCTATCTCTTCTGTTTAATTTTGCTTTGAAGTCTATTTTGTCAGATATCTAAGCAGCTACATCAGATTGCTTCAAAGGTCCATTTCATGGAATATCTTTTCCCATCCTTTCACCCTGAGATGGTGTCTATCCGTGATGCTAAGGTAAAGGTACATCTCTCGTATGCAGCAGAAGGATGAATTCTGTTTCTGTATCCGTTCTGTTAATCTGTTTCTTTTTATTGAAGAATTGAGACAGACTACTGATGTTGCTTGTTATCAATGAACAGTGTTCATTTATTCCTGTTTACTTTTTATTGTGATATGCATTTTCTTACCCTCTTGGTTTACTGGTCTGGGATTATTCATTTCTTGTGTTTTCTTTGGTCCTGTGAGGCTCTTCGAGGTGAAGTTTCCTTCCAGCACCTTCTATGGGGTCAGGTTTGTACTGATTAAATTTGGTTTTTCTTGGGATGTATTTCTTTCTCCATATATTGTGATGGGAAGTCTTGTTGGGTACAATAGTCTGGGTTGGGATTGTGGTCTCTTAGAATACACAAAACATCAGGTCCTTTTCAGGGTATCCATTAAGAAGTCATCTGTTATTCTAATGGGTTGGTCTTTATATGTTATTTGGCCTTTTTCCCCTTGCAGCTTTTAAAATAGGTATGTATGTATGTATGTATGTATGTATGTATGTATGTATGTATACTCAGTGTGTTCAGTGTTTGGACTATTATGTGCTCAGGAGGACTTTCTTCTCTGACCCAGTCTATTTAGTGCTCAGTATGCTTATTACCTTAATGAGCATCTCTTTCTTTGGATTAGGGAATATTTCTTCTATGATTTTGTTGAAAACATTTTCTGTGCCTTTGGCATGGGTTTCTTTTCCTTCTTCTACTCCTATTATTCTTAAATTTGGTCTTTTCATTGTGTCCCAGATTTGTGCATGGAGTGTTTTGTATTTAACATTTTCTTCTACCAGTGTACCCATTTCGTCTATCTTGACTTAATGCCCCAGATTCTCTCTCCCATCTCTTGCATTCTGTTGGCGAAGTTTGCCTCTGAGGTTCCTATTCAACTTCTTAGATTTTTCATTTCCACATTTCTCTCAGTTCAGATTTTCTTTATTGATTCCATTTCTACTTTCAGATCTTAAACAGTTATCTCTCTCTCTCTCTCTCTCTAACTCTCTCTCTCTCTCTCTCTCTCTCTCTCTCTCTCTCTGTGTGTGTGTGTGTTTCATAGATTTCTTTAAGGGATTCATTCATTTCTTCACTAAGGACTTCTATTCTCCATAAAGGCTATGTTAAGGTGTTTGTCTTATGTTTCAACTGTGTTGTAATTCTTTGTACCTAATGTATTAGGGTTGCTGGATTCTGGTGGGGGCATGTCGTCCTGGTTGTTACTGATTGTGTTTTTACATTGGTGTCTAGGTATCTGGGTTTGAAGATACTGTAATTCTAGGTGCTGATATCTTTTATTGTATGTATTGGGTGGGTGTTTTGTTCTTTGCTTTCTGTTGCCTTTCCTGTTTTTTTTGGAAGGGTGGCTTTATATTGTCTTGTAGGTAATGCTTCTAGGATCTTGCTATGTGTCTCATGTACAAACTCCTTCTAGGTATTAGGAGCTGATAATTAGGAATAAGCATGGGCTAGAATGCGGGGCTGTTGAGGGGTTCACAGGAGGAAAGAAATCAGTGTTCCAGCAGTGTCCTGGGAATGGAGGCGCAGGGTGAGGACAAGCCACAGCCGACGGTCCGCTGCAGAGCTGAGAAGGAGACTGGAGGTTAGATTTGGAGAAAAGGAGAGGGAGTGAAGACCTGAAGCTTTGCTGGCCTTGTTTTACTGCCGGGCTTGGCCACAGGGCTCCCTGGGAATTCATGATGGCACTGGGGGCTGAGACAAAGGGATGAATGGGGAAGGAGATGGAAGGGTAAAAGATGTGTGTGATCCACTGGAGATGGGAAAGAGAGGGAGGTGAGGCCATAGCAGGCCGCCTGCCGCAGCCCTGGGGCTGAGACTTAGACTGGGTTTTCTTACAAATGGTATTTATCAGGCTGAAGAAATCCATCTCAAATTATTTAATGACATGCTTATTATGGCTAAATGTGGAATATGAAAAGTGCTTTCTCTGCCTCTATTGATCCAATCATACGGTATTTCTGTAGTCTGTTGATATGGTGAATCAGGCTGATTAGTTCACAAGTATTTATCTAACCTTTTTATCATGCTGTATTGTCTTTTCTTCACGATCCCTGATTGAATTGAATGGCATTTCGTATCTATGTTCAGCAGGGATTTTGGCTTATAGATTTTCTTTTCATAACATTAGCTTTTCTTCTTTTGGTATGAGAGTAATACCTGCATATGAATTCAGTTTGTAAATGTCTCCTCTCCTGTCATGGAACTGTGTTTGTAAAATTACTTTTCTGTCTGTATGCTTGAGTTAAATGCGTTCTTTTTCTTATTTCTTAAGCTGGAGGTTGTAATCATTGCCAGGCATTGCAGTCAGAGAGGGCGTGGTAGAGCGGTCTATTTTCCATCATGGCATCCTAGGAAGCAGAGACAAGGAAATGCCTGCATTTACCTGGGTTTTTTTATTTTTTTCTTCCATTTTTATTCTGTCCAGGTCCCCAATCTGTGACATCATGATGCTCACACTTAGGATGGGTTGTTAACTCTTAACCAATCCTCTGTGGAAATGCCCGCAAAGACACTCTCAGTGGTATGTCTCAGTCTCCTAGCTGATTCAAATGCAGCCAAGCTGGTAATTCAGACTGACCAGCATAGACACAGCCTGTCTGGGTGAACATTCTGTACGTTTAGAAATAAAATATACTTTCTTGTCATTGAGTAGCTCATTCTACTAGTGGCAATTGGAGCGAGCTATTTGGCAATGAAGTTTAAGCGTTTCATACCCAAATTTGTTCCTACTAAGAGTGTTCATGTCTTCATTTCAAGAGTGGATGTCTCTGCTTTCCTTTTCGACCATTTTGAGTAGCATAGAAGTAACATTTGTCTTCATGTACTCTGCTTGGATATTTAGGACTTTCACTTCTTTAAACCAACATTATTTATAAGTCCATTGTGACTGTCAAATAAATTTGAGAATACATGGATCTGAACAAAAAATGTTTAACTAACAAAATTAAGTGTTCTTGTATCTGTATTAAGTTATATGAAAAGTTTTATATTATGATTATGAACTTTTTTCCTATTTCTCTGTCATAGAAAGAAAGTATTGTGTTTCAGTTCTCTACAATGACTACTGACTGGATCATAGAAGAAGGCATCTTGAAATACTTTTAATACAAGACAGCGAAAGTAATATTTTGACAATGAAGATGTGGCCTTTACTGTTAGCAGCATATAACTAATTTCCCTATAATATCAAGAATCACAGTTTTCTACTTTTTTTCTGATCTAATTAAAAAGGTCAAAACAAGGTCAAGATGGTAGTTTCAAAATACAATTAAGACTCATTATGTCTCAAAACTCTCAAAGAGGTAATAAGACAGTACTGTTGAGTTTTCTGGCATCAATCACTGCTTCCTAATTTATTAGAGAGTAATAGTTTATAGTGTTATATTTCAACGACATCTTTCATGTAATTCTTATTTTCTATGTTTGTGTTGTTTTCCCTGTGGTACTTAAATCTAAAGCAGAGTCAAGGAGCACCATGTTCTGAATGACCAGCATGGGTTATTTAATTTTGAATAAACAAAGGAAGCTCAAAATATAATGAGAAATGTGATTTGAGGGTTCCTCAATGTAAGGATGCTGAGAGATACTCAAACAATGCAAACAAGGTTTTGTTTTCTTGTTGTTGTTGTCATTTTTTGGAGGAACATTATATATGTGCAGAAAGAAAGGAGCAGAATCGGGATGATACAGGATGCAGACTTGCACAGGAGCATGGTCTCAGTAGGACTGACTGTTGCTGCGCTTCTTTGTCAAAACTGGGTACTTACACTAGTAGAGTGCTGACAGCTGTACTGTAGAGAGGATGTAAACACTATCCTCAGAAGTCTGTCTTTTTATGCTGTTTTTACTGATGTGGATATCAATAAAAACGGATTTGAGGATAGCTTCAGGAGCCCCGAATGCTAGCATGAAGACCAAGGCTTACCTTTGGATCGCTAGCATTTGGATAAACAGACAGAATACTGGCAAGCACAGCTTTATTTTGCTCCCCAAAGTCTCTGGACTGGATTTCCCTCTGTCGCAGGAGACCTTCCTATCAGTCACTGAAAGTTGCATGCAGAGTTTCATGGCTTCAGTGAGGAGGGCATAAACTCAGAGACTGAATGGAAACAACGGGAACATTGTATGTAAAAGGAAGTGAGAATTAGAAAGATAATTATACACAAAGATCCCTCATCCCCAAATTCCCATGTGTCTGCGGGTGAAGGGATGGATAAAAGCCAAGAGAACAGCATACAGGGGAAATAAACAAAAGACTAAAACCCCGAAAGCGAGCAGGAACATGGGGTTAAAGGACAGCCGGTTATTATCACTAAAGGATAAGCAACTGAGCTGGTCCAGCCACTGGCGTAAAAATTTGAGGTCTCCAGTGATCGCGACCTCATCAATAGCCCATTTAAGAGACCCAGATCTTCTGTACCCTACAGATAAAACTACATGAAGCTCAAAGAGACCAAGTAGATTCTTTCACATCCCGTGGGAAAAATAAAGAGCTGAGGATCCAGCAAGAACTTCTGGGCACTGACGATGCTCATGTTTTTCCTAAGATGTGTCATCATCACTCATCCCCAACGAGGCCTTGCACGATTAAGTCAATCTTTCCTTGTTATTGAACGCCCTTCTCCGTTATTTCTTACACCTTTTGACTTAGTCTTTTTTCCTTTTTTTTAATCTGGTTTAAGCATAGCTGTGTGGAATATCTTTTCCCAGTCCGTCTTTTAGTCATTGTGTGTTCTTTTATTGGCTCTGTGCTTGTCTCATATAAACAGCATACTGTTTTTATATCGGACAGTCTTTCTGTTTTAAAAAGGAGAATTAGATACACTTTCATCCAAAGTAATTATTTATGGATTAAAAGTCTTGCTATTGTCAATTTTTCTCAGGTTGTAGATCACTGCTTTTAGAGTTGTCCTGTGATGTTGTGTTTGATCCTTTCTGGTTTTGCTCACGCTTCTAGTAGAGGAAAATTTTTTTTCTGCTGTTTTGTTTTGGTTATCTTGTTTTCAGTTGTGTTTACCCATAGGGTTGCATAGAATACTTTATAGCACTAAACTTCAAGACAGTCTACTTCAAGCTGATAGCAACTTAGCCCTGGTTGCACATAAATCTCTATATTTTCACGCCTTCACATGTTCTTTTGAGATCAGAATTTACTTCCTTTTAGAATACATACTTTTTGATGATTTATTGTACCTTTTTTTTGCTTAGATTTCATTCCAAGTACTAAGAACAATATTCTATATTACTATTCTAAGCTGTTCTGAATTTGACTGTTTAAACTTGGTCCATTGAATTTTGGATGGAGCAAACTCGCTTTATATCATGAGCCAGAGAAGAAAGAAGGAGGAGACTGTGATGCCATATTCCTTTCGGGGACACACCCTTGGCCGTCTGAGATCTTCTCTTATGCCACAGTCATTAAAGGTTTCGTCACTTCCTGAGTCCAGCAATTATTTATGGCACGTGTCTTTAGGGAAGGGCATTCGGGGATAAAATATAGGAGGAATGGAGCTTGCGCTAACTGTTTTTAATTTCATTCCATATTCCAACAAAAGCTCTCCCACCCAACCCTCCTCCTGCCCCCTTACCTCCCCCTCCACTCCCACCCCAGCCCATCTCCTTTCCACCTCTGCTAACAGGCAAGGGCTCCCACGGGGAGCCGACAAAGTCTGGCACATTAAGTTGGGGCAGGACCAAGTCCCTCTCCCCTGCATTAAGGCTGAACATGGCATCTCCTTATAGGGAATGGGGGCCTTGAGTTCTTGTTTACCATTTCCTTGACAGCTGTAGAGCAGTGAAGATTTGAAGCTCTCCAAACTTGTCTTCCATCACGTGTGGTTGTAATTTAGCCACTCTGAGACCACACATAGGCTCACAATTCTGGCTGCTTCTCTTGTCCTACATGCTGATCATCCCCACTGTCACAAAGATCCGGTCGAAAGAGGGAAGGAGGAAAGCCTTCCACACCTCTGCCTCCCACCTCGCTGCGGTTCCCCGTGCTATGGCATGGCCGTTTTCACCTACATCCAGCCCCTCTGTCCTCCAGGAGAAGTTGATCACTCTGTTCTATGCAATTTCGACACCCGTGCTGAACCCCGTGATTTACAGTCCAGGGGATAAGGAGGTGAAGAGGGTTTGGCAGAAAATACTGGGACAGTTGTGTGGGTTCGCATCAAAACTGAAAACCTGAGCATTAATGAGCATCGCGGGAGAAAAGGGCTCTGCTTCCGTGTTCTGCTCCCAAATGCTCTCTGTCAGGCATTGCCAAGGAGACAAAGCTGGAGCTGACGCATCACGGCTGGCAATGCTATGTAGGAGGCTGAGTGGCTGTGCTAGGGTGTGGGTGTGTTTTTAATGTCACAGCGGAGTGTAGAGTGGAGATCATCACAGCTGTGATATGACTTCCTGCGCTTCCTCTCTATCTTACAGCTGATAGCAATTGATTCGCCCTATTGTCTGTAATTACGCACCTGATTCGTATTATGTAAGATGAGACCTCTTTTAATTTTTTTTTTTTAAAACTCAATTATGAAAAATAATTTGGTGTTTCAATTGAGGGCAAAATCAAAAATGTACTTTCACTTTTGAAGACTTCTTTAAAATAATTTTTATCAAGGCTGATGAAAATGTTTCTGGTGTGGTTCCTCCTACTTATGTACTGCTCATTAAGTACTTGAGAGGGCATGGGCGACTGGTCCAGTGGACTAGGGAGCTATTACTGCCACAGAGAGGCTGCGTTTTAGAAAATATCACACAACACTCATTTTGAAAAGAATTTTACTGAATATGTAATTGTTGTCACGTGCATTCATAAAAATGGCAGTGTACTCCATAAATACGTATAATTATTATCTATCGACTGAAAATGAAACAAAAAATATCAATCACTGCTGTCTCAAATGTTCGTGGACTTTCTCTGAAACTTGGAAAGCAGTATCAGCACCTTAGACACTAGATGATATACAGAAGATCAGAAGTACTATTAATCAAGTAAAAAAGAAAAGAAAAAGAAATACTATTAATCTAAAAAAAAATAGAAAAAAGAAAAAAGCACATGGTAAGTGTCTCGATATAGAACTCCGGAGTGCACAGTTTAGAGTCCTTGTAACCCAAAGACCATCTGATATTTGAACTTTCCCTTACTGTGATCCTATTCTAACTTTTGCAAGATAGTTAGGCATCTCACAATGCCAAGAGACTAAATTTTTGTTGGCTTGAGTTCATGTGATACCACTAGACTATCTACTACATTTTGCTCATAGTGAATGGTTTAGGGAACTCAACAGTTAGTGATTAATGACAACTAAGGCTATGGTCCCTCGGCAGTAATGTCAGACAATGACAGGATGGTCCCACAGCAGTGCGATTATTTAGTGACGCTTCAAGTGTTAGAGAGTATTAACACAGTGTTAAGAATCTTCCAGTTTAAAAGAACCCAAGAACCAGGTACCATGACTTTCAGAATTTGAAAGGCTAGGGCAGGAGAGTCGTAGATTTGAGGATTGTGGTGTTTTTAATGAGAAATGCCCCCCACCCACACACTATCAGATGCTTTTACATTTGGGGGAGGTTATGGAACCTTTTAGCTGCCAGGGGAAGTGTGTCCCCTAGGGTGGGCTTTGACAGCTCACTCTACTTACAGAAATATCACCCTGGCAAAGGAGCGAGAGTGGAAATCGTCAGAGTGAGGATTAGATCTAGGGAACTGCTGACCAGTAACAGTGCTGAGATAGTAGACTAGTCTGGACTAGGGTGAACAATGGAGCTGGGCTGAGCTGGGCAGCATCGCTAGATCCGCTGAGAGTGAATTCCTCGAGGATAAACTGAGAAGACATCGAGGCTTGATCACAGATGCGGATGAAAGGCTTGCATGGAAATGATCAGAAGAAGGAGAGAAAGAGAGAGAGAGAGAGAGAGAGAGAGAGAGAGAGAGAGAGAGAGAGAGAGAGAGAGAGAAACTAGCTGTGGACACAGGATATGAAAAATCAAGTAATTTGATTGCTACGTTGGATCTGGAATACCTTTGTTTCATGCTTGGTACCTAAAGGCTGATCTCACCACCAGGATAATTAATTATTTAAGACTGAGTGTACAAACTGTGGCATATAGATGATGGAACTCAGCAATGGGTGCACGAGCTGCAGGTCACATGGCCATGGGAATGCTGAGAGGAAGATAGACACTTGGCTAGCAGCATGGACGGGGAGATGAAGCCGTTGCTGAGTGCTGACTTGATCTTTGGAATGTAAACAATATCATGAAAATGCTCATCACCCCATGCTCTCTCTCTCTCTCTCTCTCTCTCTCTCTCTCTCTCTCTCTCTCTCTCTCACACACACACACACACACACACACACACTACAATCTTTGGAGTTTGAGGAATAGCTCTGTGGCCTATGGGAAGATACGTAAAAGCATCCTAGAGCCAAAGTTGAGAACCAGCCTGGTTCACCAGTCAGGCATGCAGAACTAAAATTTAAGCTTGAGCTGTCACAGAACACCAGCCTCCCCCAAACCATATGGATCTGGCTTCTGTGACCTTGAAGAAAAAGCTGTCTGCAGTGGCAGGACAGAGGAGAATAGCCTTCCACAGTCCACAGTAGCAAGGTGATGTGGAGGCTTTCCTCTTGGGGGTGAGGACAGAATTAACAGTAATGGGGTTCCTGGGGGGGGGCTCTGTTGTTAACGTAGTCACTAACTTCACTTTCTGAGATCTGTGGGTGAGCCAATTGGAAGACACTTACGAACTTTCTCTCCGAAGATCTCCTCAAAAAGTAGACAAGTCTCAGGTGACTTTACAGGGGCTGGTGGAGTCAAGGACTCTGAATCTCTGTCATGCGAGATTGTACAAGTAAGGTTTTTCTGCCCACCACTGGTCTTGTCCCGCCGCCTCGCCAACCCCAATTAACACACTGAGACTCTGTATTTGATATAATTCTTTTGGCCAGTTACTTGTTTCTTATCGGCTAGCTCTGTCTTAAGTATTAACCCATTTCTATTAATCTCCTTGTGGTCTTATCTAACCGGAGAGAGAGCCTGCTGGCGTTCTGCTCTCTCCATCTTCCATCTTGACTCCTCCTTCCTACTTCCTCTTTCCTCCTTGTCTCCTAGTCCCTCCTATCTTCCTTTCCTATTGGCCAACAGTGCTTTACTCATTAACCAGTATGAGAAACATATATACATAATGGCATCTCCCATCATCTCCTCTTTTCTGTCTAAATAAAAAGAAGGGTTTTAACCTTAACATAGCAAAATATATCACACAACAGTTATCAAATAAGAATCACAGTTAACAATATTTAGTTCATTAACATTTAGTAAGATTTGAAGAAAATATTCCATCATCTATCCGATTTTTGTGTGTCTAAAGTTTACATAACTTATCTTTAATCCTAAATAAGGAAAATTATAACATTAACTATCTTTCTTTAACTCCTTTAAAGTCCACAGAAGGATAGTATATAAACTCTAGAAATGACAGAGACAACTCACTGCCTGGTAAGTCCCCGGAAGTTCTGTAATCTTCCATCTTCAGCCCATAGGCCATAGTATGCCTGGCAGACTCCTCAGCAAAGCAGGAACGTTTAAACTATCTTCTTGTATTGGCAGTTTGTCAATCACTTTTTCTCTGTGTCCTGCAGACTGTCTGGCAGATTCTTCCATGAAGCAGGAACTCTGTAGCAATGTCCATTTTGTATCAGCAGTCACTTTTCTGTGGGTCCTGTATGTCCAGTTTATACAGCATAAAGTCAAACAGTCCAGACAAGAGCAGTATCTTGTCCAAATGGCTAGTCTTGCCATATTGGAAGTAAACTCCATAACGAGTTTCTTCAAGGTCCATCTTCCTATCTGACGCAGGTGGTTGCCAGGAGCAATTGTGCCTCACTGTTAAGAAAAACCCTAAACCATTTTAAATGCCATATTCTGTAGGTCTTTGAAAGTTTTGAAGAATTTCTATCTATCTCAAATACATCTCTACATATCTAGAAAACCTAACTAACACTCCAAAGGAGAGATTAAGTTTATCTTTTATTATTACTGTTTTCTTTTTGACAGAAATGCAGGTTTGAGGGCCTTCCTTCTGAAAGGGGCATATTTTTTCTTTGATTGAAAATAGATTATTTTCCTTACATCCTGATTATGGTGTGCCCTCCCTCTGCTTTTCCCTCCCCACCCAAGCAGATCTACCCCCTTCTGTCTCTCATTAGAAAACAAACAGGTACTTGGGCCTGTGGCTCAGCAAGATGGGCAAGTGTCCTAGTCTCTGTACTGCCAGAAAGCTGTGCAGCCACAGACAAGACAGACAGCATAAGGGAGGCCAGTGCTTTTACAGGTGCTTGTCCTGCAAGACAGCTGTGCTGGGAAGCCAGACAGATAAATTCTACTGTCAGGAAGTGTGTCAGGAACAGCAAGGTCACACAGTTTGAGCCCAATGTTGGCAGCTTGAACACTACCGAGGAAAGCCATAAAGTTCTGGTTGCTGGATTTGATTGAAAAGTTCATGCTGTAGGCAATATTCCTGGAGTCCATTTTCGGGTTGTTAAAGTAAACAATGAGTCCCTTTTGGCCCTGTACAAAGGCAACAAGGAAAGACCAAGATCATAAATTTCGACCATGGAAACACAGTAATAAATTTTCATATTCTGAAATAAAAGAAAACAAGCACGCTTCTAATGAATAAAAATAAAACGAAGTAAAATAAAACAAAAACTAATACGTCCGGATTGGACAAAACAAACAAGCAGGATGGAAAGAACCCAAGAAAAAGAAAACAAATTAATTCATTTGCACACTTGGGAATCCCATAAAAACACCGAACTGGAAGACGGATATGTATGTATATATGCATGTATGTATGTATGTATGTATATATGTATATGTGTGTATGATATCATATATATTTATATGATCTATATGTGCATGATCCACCATGATCAAGGAGGCTTCACCTCAAAGATGTAGGGATGAGTAAACATACAAAAAACAGTCAATGTAATCTACCATATAAATACACTGAAAGAAAAATATCACATGATAATCTCACTAGATGCTGAAAAAGCCTTTGACAAAATCGAATACTCTGCCATAATAAAACTCTTGGGGAGATCAGGGATACAAGAGACATACTTATACATAATAAAAGCAATATACAGCAAGCCAAAAGCCAACATCAAATTAAATGGAGAGAAATTCCACTAAAATCAGGAACAAAACAAGGTTGTCCATTCTCTCTGTACCTATTCAGTGTAGTACTTGAAGCACTAGCTAGTGCAATAAGACTACTAAAGGAAATCAAGGGTATACAAATTGGAAATCAAGTCAAAGAATCATTAGTTATACACAGTGTGAAATTATGCATAAATGACCCCAAATCTCTACAATGGAACACTTACAACTCTTAAACACCTTTAGTCAAGTGATTGGATAAAAGATTAACTACAAAGAAAGCAGTAGCTCTCCTATATACAAAGGATAAGTAGGCCAAGAAAGAAATCAGAGAGTCAATACCCTTTACAATACTGTCATTATAAAATATCTTGATGTAATATGAAACAAGCAAGAAAAAACCTCTATAATTGGAAACTCGGTCTTTGAAGAAAGAAATTGAAGAAGCTCTCAGAAGATGGGAAGATCTTCCATGCTCATGGATTGGTAAGACTGACATGGTAAAATGGCCATTTTACCAAAAGCAATCTATAAATTCAATGCAATCCCCATTAAAACCCCAGCACAATTATTTGCAGACCTTGAAAGAACAATACTCAACTTCATATGGAGAAGCAAAAAAAAAAAAAAAAAAAAAAACAACCCAGGATAGCTAAAACAATCCTGTACAAAAGCAAAGCAAAGCAAACAAACAAACAAAAACAAACTTCTAGAGGTATCAGCATTTCTGATTTCAAGCTCAACTTCAAGCTAATAAAAAACTTCACTGTGTTGGCATAAAAATAGGCAGGTTGATAAATGGAATTAAAGAAAAGATTCAGATATAAATCCACACATTATAGACAGCTTATTTTCGACAGAGAAGCCAAAATTATACAATGGAAAAGAGAAAACATCTTCAACAAACTGTGCTGGTCTAACTGGATGTCAGTATACAGAAGAATATAAATAGATCCACATCTATCACCCTGTACAAAACTCAAGTCCAAATGGATCAAAGACTTCAACACAATCCAGTTACATTGAACCTGATAGTAGGGAAAGTGGGAAATAATTCCAAATGCATTGGCACAGGAAACAATTCTTAAAAACAATACAAATAACACAGACCCTAAGATCAATAATTAGTAAATGGGATCTCATGAAATTGAAAAGTTTATACCCAACACTTTTGCTGGCTTTTGAGACCCTACTTCTCATACTGGGTCATCTGGCCCAGCCTTAAAACATGGGGAGGTGCTTAGTCTTATGCCATGTTCTATTGTTACTCATAGAAGACCTGCCCTTTCCTGGATGGAGATGGAAGTCAAAGGGACTGGGAGGCTGAAGGGGGTAATTGGGGAGAGGGCCTGGGAGGAGAGGATGGGAGCAAGTCTGTGGCTGGATTATAAAATAAATAGATGAATAAAAATACATGTATTCTAATAAAACCCCATGAAACTGGAAGCTATAGTGTCTATGTTGTGTGTGAGTGTGTGTGTGTGTGTGTGTGATCTATACATGTATATGCATATAATTTATTGTGTAAAAAGAGAGAAAAGGAATATAAATAAAATAAAAATAAAAAAAATAAAATTAGTTTTTTGATAAAAGGAGAAGCCCTGATACGATGTTGTGAATCAAGGAACCCCCAAAGAGGACATAGCTTACCCCATAGAGTAGTTTGTTTTCCCCAGTGAGACTCCCTTTGAAGAAGCTACATTTTATTTGCATGTTGTTAATAATTAGAGATAGCTTCTGGGTCAGGGATGGGGGAATATGTCCCCTTCTCCATTCATCTCTAGGGTCCCATCTGGTGCAGACCCGTGTAGAACCTGTGCATGCTGCTTCCGTTTCTGTGCATACATTGCACTCATCATGTTGACTTAGAGGGCCTTGTTCTCTTGCTGTCCTCCATCCCCTCTGGCTCTTACATTCTGTCTCCTTTCCTTCAGTGTCTCTTGAACCCTGAGGAGAGAGATACAGGGTTGAATGTTCCAGGGTCTCTCACTCTCTGCATAGTGCCTGGAGTGGGTACCCATCTGCTGCAGGAGGAAGCTTCTCTGATGATGGCTGAGCAAGAAACTGATCTATGAGTATAGCCGAATGTCATTAGGAGTCATTTTATTACAGTATGCGCACTGTGCATGCCTGCATTTCTGCGTACCCACGAGCATGTGTGTGTTTAGAACAGTATTTGGTATTTTTTTTTTCTAGGTCCCTGGGATATCTAGTGTCAGGTTCTTTTTCACCGAAGCAGTGTTGGTGTGGGTTTCATCTCATGGAGAGGCCCTTGAGTCAAATCAGATATTGGCTGGTGACTCCCTCAAGCTTTGTGCCATCATTGCACTAGAATATCTTGCAGGCAGGATTCCTGTTTTAGACACCAAGTAGTAGGCTTAGCAGAATCGTCAGCTGAGGGTGTAGCAGAGTTTGCAAGCCTCTGGAGGGACAGAAAGTGGTGCAAGCTTATCTGTTAGGGACTTCAGATTAGAAACATGCACTAAGATTAATGAAATCTCATTCTAAATATTCAGGCACTGGCATTCTGATTTCCAGACGCCAGAGGCTCGGTGCAATCTTTAACCTTGCTTTTCGTTGTTGTTGCTGATGGTGGGACAGATGTCCTAATTCTAGGCTTTAGAAGTAGCAGAGGAAATGAAAAGAACAAGGCAGATTAGAGGAAGAGCATGATTGGTGGATATTATGGGTCGATTTGCCATTATCTAGGGGAAAGAAACTTACACGGGGAATGCAGATGTGTGAAACTTTTACTTAGACACACTAATTACCATTTATGAACTTTATTGTAAGAATATATTGTATCTTCAGACACGATAAAGTGTGAATTATTTTAAAGTTGCATATCAGTTTCTTAAGAGCATGCTCACAGAGTATTTTTGTTCCTTTATACAGTAGAAATGAAATGGGTAAGCGGTTTGATAGAGTTGCCCAGTACCTAAGATGCGAACTGGGGCTTGCTGATTCTCGTTTCAGAGCTAGTCCACTGGAGTGTTTTAGGGGTAATATGGTGGAGATAATCACAGTGCAAAAGAAAACCTGGGTTAGGGACCTCGGAAAAGAAACAATGAGATTTGTCGGTTCCTGCCCAACTAGTCCAGAGACTGCAGGAAGAAAACTGAAGATACTAAAGAAATTACAGAGACACAGGATAGAGAGAGTAAGGAAGGTGAATACTGGATCCAACTCAAGTTTACCTTTCAAAGCTCTTTCACACCCCAAGTCAAAGGGGAGGGCAAGACTTCTTTTCCACCATACAAAGAACACTCAAAATATCTAATAGCTCAAACATCCTGTTATTAGGCCTCAAGGATCCAAACATCCCGCAGTCACACCCTTAGCCAAACATCCTGTGATCTAAGGAAGACATACAGCAACTACACTGTAGGCCAAACATCCTTTAATTTGACCTTGAAGGAGTAAAAGCAAGCTTGAACTCCCCAGTCTTAAGATGGAATCAAGACACAAGACGGAGTCACCGTGGGCTCCCACAGAGAATCTGCACAATTGGACGCCAAAAGTGAATTTCACTTTTCTCCTCATTTGAGAATCTAGATTTCAATAATATGGACAGAAAACCAGGCAACCAAATCTGCAGAGAACACATCCCAAAGAAGAAAAAGTAATAGTGCTTTCTGAGTATAAATTACCTTTTAAAATGGCACTCACCTTATAATCTTAGGGCTTGCCACGTCCCAGTAAAATGGTAATGGGCGTGCTTGTACCTGTAATGACCGAAATCTGCATGCTAACACTCACACGTGCAGCTGTCGGTCAGGTGAACTTTCCTCGGAAGGAAAAGAGCAGTTGTCATCATCTATGTGGAGGTAATCCTCTGCAGTATTTTACCAGTTTGTGTGAGGTGTCTGAAAGAAAATTTACTAGTTTGTGTGCCTTCCTTCATGTGTTTTGTTTGAATGTAGAGGCTATTGGATTCAGCTGAGACCAAAGAGTTCTTCAGTAAGGAGTTCAAATATAATTAGGATTTGATGGAGTTTTTAAGTGGATTCACTGGTTTCCTCAGTTAAAAAAGAAAGGGCTTTTCATATGTTACCTTTTAACTGTAGGCGGTCATCAACAGAATGACATAGAGTTATATCCATGATATACTAATGGAGCTCAACCTTAATCCTTACTGTGTTATTTTGTTTTTTCCCTTTTATTTAAAATAGATTCCTTTCTTATATGCTATATCCTGACTACACTTTCACCTCCCTCTACCCCTCCAGTTCCTCCCTCCCTACACCCATCTGCATCCACTCCCTTTCCGTCTCTCATTAGAAAGGTCCAGGCTTCTAAGAGATAGCAACTAAACATGCCAAAATGAAACATAAGATAAAACGAAAGCCACCACATCAAAGCTGGAAGAGGCAACCCAACAGAAAGAAAAGAGCCCCAAGGAGCAGAGACCCAGAGGCTCACACACTCAGGATAGCCATAAAAATACTACGCTGAAAGCTATAATGTATATGCAGAGGGCCTGGTGCTGTCTCTCCGTGAGTTCGTATGCGCCCTGCTCAGTTGATTCAGAGTGTTGTCCTGGTGTCTTGCCTCCGCTCTGGCGGACTCTTTAGGACTCTTCCTTGGGTTACCTGAGCTTTGAGGGGGGGGGTGGGATTTGGTAGAGCTGTGTGTTCCAAGGACTCATTCTCTCTGCATGATGTGTGGCTGTGGATCCCTGTATCTGTTCCCATCTGTTGCAGAAGCAAGTTTCTCTGGTGATGGCTGAATAAGGCACCGATTTCTGAGTGTAGCAGAATATTATTAGGAGTCATTTTGCACACACGCGCGCACACACACACACACACAAACACACAGACACACACACACCAGGGTCTTTGGGACAGTTAGAGATTCTTGGTTTCTGTCTCACACATGGAGGGGGTCAGTGGAGGATGGGCAGAAGAGGGAACTGGGATTGATATGTAAAATAAGACTGTCCCTAATTTAAATGAAATCTATTAATAAAAAGAAATATGTTTATTGGACTTCAAATCTGGACTCTCTTAATGTACTATTTTTAGGAGAGGAGAGGTTGCCCACATAGGAGGAACCATGTCCTCTAGAAGGCGCCCTTGTGCAGGCAGATAGAGAGTTATTATACAAAATTATGTGACTTAGAGATGAAACATTAGAAGACACATCCAGAACAAGGGAGGCAGGAGAACCTGAAGTCAAACTTCACTTATATCATCTAGATAAATGCCAGTCTATCTATCTTTCACGTGAATCTACATGGCTGTGTGAATGGATAAATGCAGTCTATCTATCTTTCACATGAATCTACATGGCTGTGTGAATGGATAAATGCCAGTCTATCTTTTACGTGAATCTACATGGCTGTGTGAATGAATTCCTTACTTTTCATTCTTTTTTTTCATATCACAAACACTTCCATTCAAAGAAGTTATAAAAGGGCAGAAAATGAAGAAAAAAAAGGAAGAAAAACTGTAAAATTGCGAGTGACTCTATAAGGTTGAATTTGTGAAAGAACATTTGACTTGTTATAATTTAGAACTAGATTAAAATCTTATGAGAAACATATGAGAGTTTCCATGTAATCAGTGATTAGATTTACTTAACTTAAAAAAAAAGATTTATTGACTAGGGATTGATTTCTAAAATGCATGAATTATGCCACGAAGAAGTTTGTCTAAAGATCTAGAACACTTTGCTTTTTCTGGTCTTTGTTTCTTTGTTATAGAGCACACATTTAATTCTTGATAAATTGCTGCAGTGAGTAATTACTAGGTAATTCTCAAAGGCACATGAAGATAATTTTCACTAAGGCCAAACAAAGGTAATTATTTTGCATTCATTTATGTGACAAATAAAATGTGAGTTTTTTTACAGACTCGTTGCTATGTGGCCACACATCAGTGCATGGTCAGCCACATTCTTAAAGAAAACTGACTCTCCCTCCCACAGTGACCATCCACTGTTACGCTGAAATATTAATTGGTGTGATCTCGTTCAGGAGATTTGGAACTATGGCTGCTGCAAATTTGTAAGTGTGGTGGTCAGGTTATATCCAGAAGACAGTGTCTTCCCCAAGTTCTCATACCACCCAGGCTCATCATCTGTCACGTTCCCTGAGCCTTGGGAAGATGGAGTGTGCCCTAGAAGTCAGAGATGACTTCTCATGGAATGCTTCCAGAGTCCTTTCCCTCCCCCATTCTCTTACTTCTGCATTATTTCTTTTCTTTTTTCATGCCAGGGATTAAAGCCAGAGCCCTCCACATGGTAAGTGCATGCTTTACCCTTAATCTGTGCCCTGAGTTGCTAAGCTTTTCTTGCTGTGTTATTTTCTACACTATATATCCATTATGGCTGTAGTAGTTACACCTCCTACTACAATTTTTGAGACACAGTAAAAGAGAGGCCTTCATCATGATGCTCATGTCTTAGGCAGTGAGCTACAGGTGCAGGTCTTGTTTCAACACTGTTTAACTCTGAGCGCACCAACATATCTTAAAGAATGTTTAAAAACGTGTTGCTTGAGGTGTGATGAATATGTGGGTACCGTGATTTAAATAATGTGAAACAGGAATTTGTTATTTATCACAGGAGCACCGAGGGTGCCTGGCAAACAGGACAAGTGCTGCAGTTGAACAAACACTGAACAGAGAGCTTGGAGTGGAGGAGTGATAACTCAGTGAAATTGACATGGCCACCATGCCCACTGTTTAGCACCAGTGTGCTCTTAATGTCGGCTGTGGGCTTATCCTTGACTCACCAGCTTATTGTTTCTGTCTTGTTCACACACATAAATAGAGCAAAAATTTCTTCCATTTTATACTTGTTTTTTTTTTAATCATCAGTGAAAAATCACAAATTTCGGGTGATCTATAGAACCCATGGACTGTCTATAGCTACAAAGACCAGGCTCTGGCTTCCTAACTGGAATGGTTTGTCATGAAATCAGTATTTGGAGCCTCATCTATTTATATTGAAATAAGGAAAGAAACTCAACTATATTTTGATGAAAGATAAGCACAAAATAATGTGGAGATGCTGTTAAATATAGCTATGTTAAAACACCTAGCCAACACACACACATATATATGTGTGTGTGTGTGTGTGTGTGTATATATATATATATATATATATATATATATATATATATTTATATATGGTTGAGGATAAAAATAATACTTGTATATTAATTATTTTTAAACAACAATAAAATTCCCTTAAAAATAAATTGCAATTATGGCCGATTAAGCACAATCATCCAAAATATCAGGAAGGTATCCAAGTGCTAGAAACGTATTTCAATAAAAATTCTTTGTGTGCAATGGATAGCATCATAAAATTAGTAAAATAAATACTAGCATAGGGATAGATTATGAATTATGTGGAAATCTGCCAATGATACACTTAATTCCAAAAACACTTAAACATTATAGATCTGTTTGCACATGAAAACTACATCAGCAAATTTGTCTTTTGAATGGTTGATTTGGAGTATAAGATATGGCCTTTTGGCTGGGTGAACATTACATGAGGGACATGATCAATGAATCATGTACTCCATAAGAGAGTCCTGATAACTTGGGAGGGAATGGATGAGATACGTACTGTGTAACAAAGGAGGGAAGTTTTTATTATTGTCAATACTAAAGGACAGTTGGGAAGGAATCCCAGTGTATAGGGAGATGAATGTTGTCACTGGAGAGAGATTTAGGAAGTATTCATTTGAGTTGCTTGATCTACTTTAGGGAAAAGTCTGAGAGATTATTGCAGAGTTAATTGAACCTAAGCTACACAGACTAGAAATGATAGTAAAATAAACAAGTCTACCAAGAAGTAACTGAAGAGAGAACAGTGTAAGCTCTGAGCACACAATCTGGTGAAATGCTCACTGCAACCTAGCAAGAGAATTTAAAGAAACTACCCCAAACATAGAGAGGAAAATTTGAATGGAGGCTAAACACAAGAAGAAAACTGAATATAGTTGAACCATCATTGCTTAAGAATAAAGGAATATTAAACAAACATAGAACAAAAGTCTACAGATTCAATGTTTGCAGGTAATCATGAGGTTTGAATTTTTATAAGTTAATGAGTAGAATTTTCCACAGCTTATAATCCATACAATCGGAAGTGAATCTGGAAAGTGGATGCCTGCTAACTCTAGAATGCATGCATAATAAACATCCTTTTCCAAACACATGTTTGCATGTGCATATTTTCTATAGCAAGGGAGAAGTTTGAAGCAATAAAACCTGAGCAAAAAAAAAATCCTGAAGGAAGTGAAGAGCAGGAAGTCAAGATAAGGTATCATAACTAATAACTGGCACCTGCCTGTCCAGGAATTCTGCCTACATGCTCTTCTCCCAATCTTTATTTCTCCAGTGGCCATTCAGCCACATATGTATGTACATATGTGTGTATGTATATATGTATAAACTCTGAGAGCCTAAACAGCTTTCTCCAGGCTTTAGAGAGAAGTTGTAAGGGTGCAAAGAATGCGAGACTCAATAATGAGACAGGCAGCTTTGGAGCTGGAAGTAGACAAAAGGGTTATGTGATCCAAACACTTGCCTGGTCTCCGGGCATTGGGTCAGTGCAGCGGGCACCAATCACTGACCAACATTCCATTTTGGTCGTGTGTCTTTTCCTTCATTTGCTCTGCAGTTTGAAAGGGGAGGTGGTATTCACCCTGCAATCTCAGCTTCTGGCAGAGGTGGTGCTGAGTACATCTGTAAAATTAACAGAGGAAAGGACCCCATCCAATCCAGATTTACTGCAACATCAAAACTCACCTGCTGACATATTTTTTTTTTCCTCCCTAGCTAACTGATTTTTGAGATCTTTAGAAATTAAATTCTTAAACTTGACGTCTTTTAAAGCCACAGTTAGGTGTTTTCTCAGGCTGCTTGTGATTTTACAACATGGTAGATGCAGGGGTGGGGGGAGGTACAGGACTGAGCAGCAAGGCAGAAACTGTTGAAAGCTGTCAGGTTGTGAAGGGGCGTTAGAGAGGGGTTGAAAAACGTGGTTGTCTGAACCGTGGACAACACAGAGATTTCTGGAACTCATTGCTCTCTCTTGTGTTCTTTGTCTGGCGAGAGGGTTGAAGCAATGGCAACTTTGCCTACGCAGCTCTTTTCTGACAAAGGGAATGTCAGTGAATAGCCAGCAATAATGAGCCCATTAAAAAAGTTGAACACAAAAAGCTTCAGGTCAGCATTCATATTATGACATAGTAGGTTTCCTGGAAAGGTGTCTGCACAGCAAAAGTAACACGGGAATGCCTAGACCCCAAAATCCGTACTTTATTCTGATCTGGGTGACAAAGACTTAAATATTTGCTTCCTTTTATTTAGACAATCTAAGCATCTACATTTTTGCTTTCTTGTGAGACAGAGCCAAAATATACAATGTCTGTTTTAGGGGGAAAAGACATTTATTTGGTTTGTGTGTGAGTATTTTGGATATAAGTATGAAGGGGTCCCATAAGACTGTGATGCCTGTTGCCTACAGATGTTAGGAGGTATTAGAGGCCCTGGATCAGGAGACACAGATGATCGTGAACAGTCATGTAGGTGCTTGAAACCAAACCCTGGTGCTCTGTAAGAGCAATGTGTGCTGACCCATCTCTTGAGCCCAACCAAGGATAGGTTCTCAAGAACAATACACTGAAAGGACGAAAATAAAAGTCATATTTCCTTCCCCAAGATAACTAAAGGTTGTAAATAAAATAAAATCAAAGGCTTTCAAAAAAGACCACTGGCTGCAGTGATGATACACGGGTCTATTACACAGATGAATCAAGAGTATATTCTCTTTTGTGTGTGTTGATGGACACCTGTTTGGCTTTCACTGCAGACTGGCAATTTTCGATGGGAACACACAACCAGACATGGGTGCATGAATTCATCCTCATCGGCCTGTCCAGAGACTGGGACACTCAAGTCTCCCTCTTCATCTTGTTCCTGCTCATGTACCTGGTGACAGTGCTGGGGAACTTCCTCATCATTCTTCTGATCAGACTGGACAGCAGACTCCACACTCCCATGTATTTCTTCCTCACCAACCTGTCGCTTGTGGATGTGTCTTACGCCACAAGCATCGTCCCCCAGCTGCTGGCTCATTTTCTTGCAGCCCACAAAGCAATCCCGTTTCTGAGCTGTGCAGCACAGTTATTTTTTTCTCTGGGCTTGGGTGGGATTGAGTTCGTTCTGCTGGCAATGATGGCCTATGACCGCTATGTGGCAGTGTGCAATCCACTGAGGTACTCCGCCATCATGCATACAGGACTATGCTGCAGGATGGCTGTTGTGTCTTGGGTCAGCGGCTCCATCAATTCAGTCATGCAGACTGCGATCACCTTCCAACTGCCCATGTGCACCAATGTGTACATTGACCACATATCCTGTGAGCTTCTTGCCGTGGTGAGACTGGCCTGCGTGGATACCTCTACTAATGAAGTTGCTATTATGGTATCTAGCATTGTCCTCCTGATGACCCCATTCTGTCTGGTTCTCATGTCCTACATCCAGATCATCTCCACCATCCTAAAGATCCGGTCGAAAGAGGGAAGGAGGAAAGCCTTCCACACCTGTGGCTCTCACCTCACTGTGGTTGCCCTGTGCTATGGCATGGCCATTTTCACCTATATCCAGCCCCACTCCAGCCCCTCTGTCCTCCAGGAGAAGTTGATTTCTCTGTTCTATGCAATCTTGACACCCATGCTGAACCCCATGATTTATAGTCTAAGGAATAAGGAGGTGAAGGGGGCCTGGCAGAAACTAATGGTACATTTCTCTGGGTTTGCAATAAAGCTGAAAACCTGAGGAATTATGAGCCTCACTGGAGAAACGGGATTTGCTTCCGTGTTCTACTTCCCAACTCAGCTATGACAGCCATTGCCATGGCGACAAAGGTGGATCTGATGCATCAACTCTGGTGATGTTATGCAGGAGAATTGAGTGACTGTGCTGGGGTCTGGGGTGTGGGTGTATTTTATGTCACTGCAGAGTGCACAATGGAGCTAAGTACTGCTGTCACTGAGATTACATCATTATTCAATTTTGGATTTTTTTACCACATGACAATTAAAAAAAAACAACTAATCTTTCCAATTAGTTGAATTGTTTGATAGTCACAAACCTTTTCTTGAAACCTATCTTACCCACAATGTACTCTGTACATGTATGTCAATGCCTTTCAGAAAAGATCATGGTGTTTTTCAGGGAGCCAGAAATGTATTTCCGTGTCTGTAGGCTCAGATAATGCAGGCAGAGGCAGCTACTGAGTGAGTCAACATTTGGAAGAAACAGTTGAGGAAGCTTTTAAAATGTTTCTGCTTGCAACCGTCTACACAAAGCACCAATGGCTTTCTGTTAGTATAGTCCACTGCAGAAAGATAAAACGAGGCTCTTACTTCACCCTAAAAGGGAGCTAACCAAAGGCTTTCATATACAGGGATATAACTGGCCAAGAAAACTTTAACTTTACAATGTTAACAGACCACATTCAATTAATTCCAAAGAGACTTTATTGAATATCTAAAAGGTGTCAATATAAAATATTGAATTGAACTAATCTCTAAGAAATTGACAGGTTCTTCCTCTAAACTGTAGAAGCACAAATAACAAAAATTACAACAAATGAATAAGATATCAATGACAGTATCTAAAATCTGCCTTTGCCAGATTCAAAGAAAGAGAATACTTATATACTACCTGCATTTTACCACTACAGAAGGAGCTACAGGAAGATGCTTTGTCCTCCCGAATGTGGCTGTTTCCTTGGACATATGTTTGTAACTTTTCTTGGCCAACCATTCCATGACATCTTTACTCATAAATATTTTCCCAAAAATTCTTTGAGGGCTTTATGTGAATGTGTTTTCAACTTTTATTTCTTAGGGAATAGAAATACTGGCATTGTTATGTGGTGACAGATTAATACAGTCACATTCCATCTGTTATATTTATATATTTTTCTATAGGGTTTTTAAAACTAGATTTTTCTCAAAGGGTTAATCCTTGACTAAGGTAACTTTCTTGAGATGGCAATTCTTAGGTACACGTGGAAGGCATTCTCAGTAGAAGGTAAGAAAGTATTATTGCTCCACTGAGAAGATGAAACAGTGTTTTAATAAATTCATTAAATACAACTTTTGGGTACTTTAAAATTAAACGTTTGTCTAATGATTACTAACCATAAGCTATCACTTGGGGTTTGTCTTTTAAAAAGCACAATGTACATAAAAATTGTTGTTCAAGTAAAAGTCTCAGTAAGACACAGGTAGGGCAGTAGCTTTACTACGTCTCTGAAATCCTTTAAACTGTATTCTAACTCCCTTTCCTTGGCACTGGAACTATTTTTTCAGTAACACTCTACTGTTCGCCTCAATATAAATAATTACCTCACAGTTTCAAAGTCAGAGTCCATAATGGATTCCTCTGGGGAAGATTATGATGGGATACATTTCTTGTTGGAGGCTCTGGGGAAGTGTGTGCTTTTTTTCTTTCCCTTGAACACTGAACACCTCCTATTACAGAAAAGAAGCTTCTTTGACGATCCAGCTCCTAGGCCAGTAGTACAGCAAATCTGTACCACTCATGAAGGAGGCTGATGCCCTTCTCCACTCATCCATCATTTCTCGTTAGTTTTTCCTTGAGACAATTAGAAGAATCCTTAGATCTATAATTGTACCATTCAGATTATCCTGGGCAATCTCTCCAGTTCAAAACCCTTCGTTTAAAAGCATCTCCTACTTCCTTCTACCAAGTAGAGTTGTACCCTCACAGGTTCTGAGAAAACCCTTTCCCACAGGAAGACAGGAAAGGCCACCTTCAGGTGTTGGAGATCCCTGGAGTCATATGCAAATACAATGGGAAATGAAAATGCCAGCGTTAATTTCGGTAAACAACGTGATTGGTTAAGCAATGGTCACTCCAAAAACGTGGGTTATTTTATTGTGAATTTTGTCTTGACATTCACAGAGAACACACAGGAATTTGATTTTGTATTTTCTCTCATCCTCAATAGGAATATTTCTGTAAACATTATCCAGTATCCCAACGACCTTATTTGAAAGGGCCTGGCTATAGGCTTTCCTTCCATGCAAAGTTATAACGAAACACTATGAGTACAGTTTCATCCTTCAGGGTTGCCCCTCTCCATTATGGAGTTATAGATATTTCCCAGAAGGCAATAGTGTGGTATCCAGGCACAGTCCTCAGAGACGGGAGCAGATGTGGAGGATGGAGGAGGAGCCAACTGTGTATGCTTCTTGCTCGAGTTTTCAGGGCCTTAGTAATTATTCAGTGCAGTGTTGCATGACAGTTCCAAGTCTGTGTTTACCACGGTTCACCGGGGCCATGCACAAAAATTGCCACTTAGACCTAATGACCCAAGGGCTGAGTATGGGAAGCATAGCAACCTCCCCCAAACCACGACCGTTCTCGAAGAAGATGCTACCAGTTAACACTTCAGTTATCCTGGGTCCTAATCAGACACCGTATTTTTCAGTTACAAATAAACATGGGATCCCAACAGCCAAACAAGAGGAGTGTGTGGTTTATAGGCACAGCGTCTGGAAATCGCCAGCTGATGTGGGCTTCCATCTTCACCACGTTGAGATGCATGTATGTAATCAAGGTGAGCTCTAAAGTGAGCAAACATGAAAAGCACTGAGTTGTGAAGCAGACATGCAGATAAAAGGAAGATTACAGCCATACCTCCAAAATTAAAATGTAAGGGATGAAGACCCCTGACTAGAAAATCATTCCTTTCTATAATAAAATATTATGGCTACTGACACAAATGTCCCTCTGCATGGGCAGTTTGAATGATCGTTTTACAATGATTTCTGTACCATGTTTCAGTTTCCACTTGCCTTTTAACTTACTTTTTGCAATACTATTTCTTCAATCAGGAGCAAAACGAAAATGAAATCAGAGTCTGCAATTTATTCTGATGTTTATTTGTTAAGTTAAAAAAAAAAAAACCCTTCCCTCTGCCCCACCAGCTCCTCCTGGGTCCCCACCTTTCCCTTTCAAACTTACGACCTCTTTTTATTTAACTGTTCTTGTGAAACAGATACACACATATATAAACCCTTTATGTGTGTATACATACAACTTGCTGAGTCCATTCAGTGCTGTGCATATGTGTATATGATTATGCTGACCGCTTGGGATTGGATAATCTATTGCAGGCTCCTCACTGAGGAAGAGTAATTCTTTCTCTC